>NC_136417.1:140242098-141587931 GCF_052625555.1 Lactuca saligna
TTTTTAGCTTTAAAATGACTACTTGCACATCTCCATACAATTTTTCTACAATTTATGGTGATTTTTACAAAACTACCTATCATTTCAAACAACAATCCGGACCAGTCTGTGATTATGGACATTTTCACCCAAGTTGGAGGTCATTAAAAATCGTGATAAAAATTATGAGTAAACTAGACACAGTTTGTGAACTCTCAGAATTTACGGATCTAGTTTTCAACTTCGTATGATTTTTCTATTATTTTTCCAAAACAGTGCAGAAAAGCTAAAGTTAGCCAACAACATATAAATATCATAACACTTTGTATTATGTTGAGCAAAGTGTATAATCATAAGTTCTAATTATTGAATGTGTTCTTTGTTATTTTATCATCATGAACTGAAACTAAGTCAATAGTAATAAATATTATGCATTCATTTTAGAACAATTATAATAAACTATAAAAAGTATAGTTTGATAAATTCATAACACTAATACATTTCCATAAAAGAGTTCATACATATTACATACATTTTAGATAAACTATAATAGGTATAGTTTATGATACATCACTCAACACACTCGTACAGAAAGGGTACATTCATACAGAAAAGATTTATATTCACACACATTTCACGTAAACTTGTTAACCTATAGTTTGATAAATTCATAACACTAATACATTTCCATAAATGAGTTCATACATATTACATACATTTTAGATAAACTATAATAGGTATAGTTTATGATACATCACTCAACACACTCGTACAGAAAGGGTACATTCATACAGAAAAGATTTATATTCACACACATTTCACGTAAACTTGTTAACCTATATTGTGAGACTCTCTCTCTCTCTCTCTCTCTCTCTCTCCCCGTACGTCCGAGTGCGGGATATAATTCCTGGTAGTTATAATCAGAATCTCCTTGAGGGAGAACGTGATACTTGTATATAGATCTATATTGGGTTTGACACCCCACACCTTCCTGCTAGCTACAGTGGGATCTGCAGGTCTACGGGTGACAAATGTCATTTCAGTTTTCGCGACGCCTGAGAACGTCGTGGCAGGTTCACATAGTCATAGTATGATTATAGCGACTCACATAGGGGTATAACAATCCATAAGTTTACGGGATTTTATTTTTAAAACCTAAATGAGTTTTTATGTCGATTTAAAATCACTTTTTATCTCTATGAGTACAGGTATTACTGTACACTTTTGGTTTTGGTAGTTACGACTACACATCATTTGAAACCACATTTATACCTTTAAGTATGGTCAATACTTGTTATTACTCGGTCCTCTAATTTAGGACTACATATATATAAAGTATTAACAAACATGAGAACATACAGAAATTTCATTTAATTCAAACGCGTCCATGTCCATTTAAGTACATAACATTTTCTATTAATAAGAAAGGTTACTTATACATTTTGGTCTTCGGTCATAAGACTACATTACACAGATTTCAAAGAAAATATAGGATTTTCTGGATACATACTCTAATGCTTTTACAAGGAAAACGGTTTACTTTTCTAACGAAATCTCTTATGAACTCACCAACCTTTGTGTTGACACTTTTCAAAACTACTTGTATTCTCAGGAATTCAGTGAAAACAGGAAATCAACAACGTTTTGAGGATGGGACGATAAATCGTCAAACAGTTCATTTTGTATCATAATGTAATTGATGTGAATCATGTAAACATGTGCTTTGATGTAACGTTTTCAATTATATTTGTGTTGGTTGTATTTACTTTGAGCACTATTATACTCATTGTTGTGATACTCTACATGAAGTCCTCCACCCCCGGACGTTTCCGCCATCCTTGGTTTGGGGGTGTGACAATATATATATATATATATATATATATATATATATATATATATATATATATATATGTATGTATGTATGTATGTATGTATGTATGTATATATGTATGTATGTATGTATGTATGTATGTATATATCCTCCTAATCTTGTTCCTATAAATTCTTCTACCCAATTAAATAATGACATGTGTCATATTATGTAACACCCTATTTCTGGTATGTGATCTAAATAAAGTAATTTTCAATTCTTAAGGGGTACTCGACGAGTCTGTAGCCCAACTCGTCGAGTAGAGACGGGTTTGGCACGCATTTTAAGTTGGCTACTCGACGAGTCCATATTCTTGGACTCGGTGAGTCTGCCAGTCTGGATGACACCCTAATTTCAAGGATTTGCACCTTATTTAAACAACATTATACGCCCCAAACCAGCCTCCATCACCCTCAGAACGTCCCTTACTAAACCCTAGCCTCCCTTTAAGCATTCTTGGAGTATTTCTCATTTTGTGAAGGATTTTGGTGCATTTTGAAGTTAGAAGAATAAGAGAGAAGAAGGGTTTTCAAGAGGAGCAAAGAATATCTGAGTTTATTGTGTCATTCCAGTTTCCATTAAGGTATAAAGCTCGAATCTTTGCTTGTCATCATGTAGATCTCCTTAAAATCTTGCTACTGTTGTTTTTGAGCCATTTTCTAGACTTTGAGGTCGATTTAAGGGTAGTAAGATGAATGGGTTTCAGATCTAAGCATTTCACGACTCCTTAAGCTCAACGTTGACACCTTTACTGAGCTAAACACCCATTCCAAACCTATATCTCCTCTTTTAGCTCTTTATTGGGCATTTTAGCTTCTTATGAGCATGCATGAACGTAAAGTTAGAAACTTTACATGTGAAGTCAGTCCTAGGAACCCAAATCTATGAATTGGATGCATTGGAATTGAGCAAAATCGACTATATAGTAATGGCATGCTTGGGACTCGACGAGTCGAGTTGCGAGTCCCCGATTTGAGAGTTTAGGGTGAATCAGTGAGTGGGAATGGAGTTGGTGAGTTAGAGTTCAGATCTAGTGGTGGAAAGACTCGACGAGTCTACGCCCTGACTCGGCGAGTCCGGTAAACTCAAAGTTGACTTTGACTAGGGGTAAAATAGTCATTTTACCATGAGGACAGTTATCAATACCTGATCTAGTGTTTTTAGGATTTTTAGCCGGAGACTTCCGAAGCAGTAATCAACCAGTTTTAGAGTCAGTATCTCAGCAGCTAGTGTTACGAGGTAAGTTTTCCTTCCAGTAGGAACGGGTCTACGACCACAATACCGACTCGTCTAGTTAGCAGTAGTTCCGGACTTCGGTCTGATGCATTAGTTCAGTGTGCATGATGTCTTTGTGATTCAAGCATGTCCTTGTGTTATGTGTTTCGGACTTCGGTTCGATGCAGTATGCAGTATATGTGTTCATGCTAGTTGATATGTTTATGTTATGCTATGTTCAGTCAGTTCCGGACTTCGGTCCGATGCAGTTAGTTTCAAACTTCGGTCCGATGCAAGGGACGGGGTCCCAGTTCGTTCTGGACTTCGATCTGATGCATTGGGCAAGACCCAATAGTTGTTTATATGTTATTGTATGGTATGTGGTAGTTTGGGGGAGCTCACTAAGCTTCGTGCTTACAGTTTCAGTTTTGGTTTCAAGTACTTCTGATAGCAAATGGAAGAGCTCGGGTTTATGGCATCGCACACACCACAACTTCAGTTTTATCATGGGAGTTTTATTCATATATTTTGATATGATTGATATAGTTTTTGTTTTTGCACACTTACTATGACTTTTGAGTTACTTATTCCATAGTTCTTATTATATATGACATTCGATAATGTGATTTTTAGTAATATGAAAACAAAATTTTTGGATCGTATTTTGGGTCGTTTCATATTAATATATTAAAATATCATTAAATTAACATTAAATGTTACACATGTCACTATTTCATTGGGTAGAAAGATTTGTAAGAATAAAAAGTAGCAGGATATTTAATTTTTAACACACACACACACACACACACACACACACATATATATATATATATATAGAGAGAGAGAGAGAGGGAGTGAGAGAGAGATAGGTTCAAATGTTTTTAGCAATTATTGTGTGCCTAAATGCACCAATGAGAATTCAAGAAATAATAAATAATTAAATAAATTGTTTAAGGGTAAATTAGTAATATTACATATATGTATTAATTAATATCCAAATTTAACCATTGGTATCCCTTTTTTTGAGGGATCAACTTTTTTTAACGTATTAAAACCCTAGACACCGAGTTACACCTCAAAGGAAATCGATATCTCCTCCAAATCGCCTCTGTTCTCGTTATTGTGATTGCCGCCGTACACCAACACCAAAATGGTCGTAAGGGATTGCAACAAGGTTTTATCCTTCTTCTTCTTCGTTATATAAAACTCTTTGAAATTCAAGAGTCGGAAGCCCACTGTAATTGTAAGTAAAATAGTTTAATTTCATTCGGTTCCAATCTCAATTCTGTTCAATAAGGCGTCGGCATTTTTTTTGGTTTTGGAATCACAAAAGTAGCAACACTGTGTATCGTTGTGTGTCCAAAGGGGATCCCAAAACCACATTTATTTTGTTTGCGGTGGAATCATACATGAACGACAACAATTTTTTTTTTGAATTGCTACTTTTAATCAATCCATAAAAAAGATATTCCATTTTTTTGGTTCATAATAATGAACAGTAATTAAACACACGAAAGTCAAAAAAAATTATCTCTTTATATATCAAATCTAGTTGTTGTTTAAGGAGAATATTCTTTAAATTAATCTCACAAATTTTCATGGTTTCATCACATATACTAATAAAATAAACTATTTGTCAATGTATTCTACAGAATACTAACTTTGTAGGAAAATCAAATATGTAAATAAAGTGTATTCTATTAGAATTTAATTTTATATAAATGTATTCTGTTAGAATGTTTGAGAATAATTGTCAACAACAAGTACATCCTGTCAGAATTTATTGTAATTTATTCTCTTAGAATGCATTGAATTTTTTAATTTTTGAAACTAATTATGTTATCTTTGTGGATTTAGGTTTTGAAGAGGCTAACATTGATGTGGAGAAGGAAGAAAACATAGAGAACAAGAGTGTATTATACCATAATGTGTTATGCTACAATGTATAAAGTGTTGCTAAAAACTAATATTCTATCAGAATAGATTAGTGTTTTTGTTAGATTGTGATGTTTTTTTTTCTTTCAGAATGTTGTTATTATTCAATGAATTACAATCATACAATGTAATTATTTGGATATTATTAGTTCAAGAATTGATTTTGTGTATTCTTTTTAGAATGTATTTATTAGTTTATGGTTAACATTCTGTCATTCTGACAGAATAAAATCGAAAAATATATTTACTAGTTTATGGTTAACATTCTATCATTCTGATAGAATAAAATCGAATTTTTAATTTTGAATTAATTTAAAATATTCAGATTTTTAAAAATAAAGGAATTAATTATCCCTAAAAATCCGAAAATTTCCTTTTTTAATATAGGTTAATTGACTAAAATGCCCTTATGCTGAAATTTGTGTGATTATATGGTATATGTTATCCTATTCTACTATCATAGACCCTCAGATCATTACCTTTGATTATATTCCATCCGATGGTCCAGATCTGTGCATTCTGACACACAATAGTTACTAGAAACAAAATAACCTAAATAAAAAAAGTTAAGAATGTGAGAATCATTCTCATCAATCATTGATTTTTGCCGCAAAATCCTTCAACGTACCAGCATAACTGAGAAAGGAATAGATATATGTTTTCCTACAAAACATGTTTCCTTAAACTATGTTAATCATTACCTTAATATATACACAAAAACATAGGTTATATATATATATATATATATATATATATATATATATATATATATATATAACTTTTAAGGAGCCATTTTTGTCGAAAAATAATTTTAAATATATCAAGATTCATAATATTTTGAGTAAATTACTGAAATGGTCCCTGTGGTTTAGGTAAAATTGTGTGTTTAGTCCCTAACTTTGTTTTTGCACTCGTACAGTCCTCAAGGTTTCATTTTATTACGCGCCTAGTCCCTATTGACGTTTTCTGTCACTCTTCTCCGTTAAGTATCTCATTTGACTGGCACACTAAGGGTATATTCGTCCTTTTACACATGGCGCCTAAATGGATGTGGCAAACGTTTCTTATATCTTCCCGACCATCTTTCTCGTTTACATTACAGATACCACTTCTATCAACTAAATCACTTAGAAAACCCTAACCTACTCAATTTCAATCAAGATTTCCTAAAGGCAACAATGGTGGGGTGGAGGATTCGAGCAGACATGGCGGAAATAGACGTTGGACGAGTTTACAGCAAGTATTTTTGTTTTTAATACTCTCATCTAAATCAAAAACTCTCAAAACCTAAGCTTCATTCCCGTTCTCGCAGGTGGTAATCCGTCATTCTTCTCGATTAAACTGTTTTATAATGGAGTTTTTACAAAGTTTCCTGGAAGGAGATACATAAAGGGAAAAGTAAAGTATGTTGATTTATTGGACATTGACGAGTTCTCTGTTCATGATATTGATGAAATGATGGACATCCTTGGTTGCGTAGAGGAAGGTAAGCTATTGTATTATCACTTCAAAAGACCATTATCGGATTTGACACTGGTTTGTTTGCTTTGGCTTGTGATAGTGATATTAACCACTTGAGGACATATGTGGAGAAACATAAACTCATTGAAGTTTATACAGAGCATGGTAAGACAATGTTGAAGACGTATTTAATGTCCCCTAACCCAATAAAGTTAGGATTGAGGAAATTATTGAACCCCCTGCATGTTCTAAAAGGCTTTTCTTAGAATGGAAGACATCAACAACAGGGGATTGTAGTGGTTCTACCATACCAGAAGTTAACCAATGTGGAAAATCCCCAAATGAACCTCAATTTCAAACACAAGGTTTTGATCAAGACTTTGATCATTGTGAAAACCCTCTAAATGACTTTGATCAAGACATAACTTCATTTGTACAAGACTTTACTGCATTTGTACAAGATGAGGTCAATCAAAGTGAGGACATGGGAGTACATGGTGATGATTTGACTGACAGTGAAGATAGTGACTTCCTATTAGACGAGGATAACATGATTGAGGAGCCTGACATAGATATGAAAGAATTTTTCTCGAACATTGACCAAAATGCAAAATGGATGGGTGACAATGGAGGGTTAAGTATGAATGTAGAATATGGTAAGGAAGATGAACAAATCGAGGTGCTTAACAATGACATATTGATATATGAGTCATCATCCAATGAGGAGGGGGGATAAAAGTAGAAGAAAGTCAATTAAAGCAATACAGGAGGCTGAAGAAAACAGTGAAGCGCGTGTTAGTGATCCCTTTTACTTGTATCAGAGTTTTGGTTCATCTGAAGAGTTGAAAAACAAAATAAAACAACATGCTGTCGAGACTAGAAGAGAGATTGTCATAATTAAAAATGACAAAAATAGGGTAAGGGCCGTTTGTAAAGGTAGTATACCAGACCTTATTGAAGTAGGTGTTGGTGGGCCTGTTGAAGAAAGGAAGTGCTCGTGGGTCCTATATGCAAGCAAGTGGAGTAACGATGCAGATTGGGAGGTTCGTATGTATGAAAAAAAACATGTATGTCTACAAACGAGGAGTGTGAAAGCATGTACTTACAAGTTTTTATCCAAGAAAATTATGCAACAGGTGGAAAGTAACCCAACAATTCCTACAAGAGCTTTACAAGAACAACTCCAATGCCAATACCAATGTGACATTTCGAAGATGAAGGTATTTCGGGCAAAAACCGAGGCAAATATTCATGTGAGAGGTAATTATGCAGGCCAATACTTTATACTAAGAGACTATGTTTTGGAACTTCAAACACGAAACCCAAACACCACCGTGAAAATTGAAGTTGAAACTGAACCCAATCCCCACTGTGAATCAAGAATATTCAAGCGGATATACATATGATTAGGGTCATTGAAGAAGGGTTTTGCAGCTGGAAAACAAGATTATATTGGTTTGGATGGGTCTTTTATGAAGGGTCCTTATCCAGGAACAGTCCTCACTGCAGTGGTAAGTTAACAATTTTTTTTTCTCATCTATTTTTAATGTTTTTTATTACTAACTTAATATTTGTATTTAGGGTCTTAATGGAAACAACTGTACCTATCCTTTGGCACACGCTGTAGTAGAGGCCGAAAACATAAATTCGTGGACTTGGTTTTTAAATTGTTTGGGTGATGACCTAGAGTTGCATAGTAACTCCAACTTTACATTTATATCTGATAGACAGAAGGTGATATATTCCTACAAGAATTACATTTATAACTACACATGTATAATTCATTTTCATTTTATTTATGTTTTTATTTGGTAGGGATTGTTGCATGCAGTAGGTACACTTTTTCCATGTGCAGAACATAGGTTTTGTCTACGCCATATCCACGAAAACATGAAAACACAGTGGAGGGGAAGGGTCTTTCAGGACACGTTATGGAATTGTGCAACTGTAACAACTGTGCAAGAATTTCACCATGCAATGGAAGAGTTCAAGAAATTGAACAATGATTGCTATGAATGGGTTAAATCTATTCCACCTCAGCACTGGGCTAGGTCACACTTCATAGGTTTGTATCCTTTTTACTTGATATACCTTCATTTTTGTTAGTTAGTAAAATATGTTAGCTTAAACTTCAATTGTAATGCAGGGAGGGCACATTGTGATGGTCTTCTAAATCATTTGTGTGAGTCTCTTAATAGTCAACTTCAAAAAGCACGTGAACAACCGATCATCACTTGTCTAGAATCCATTAGAGAGTACCTAATGGTAAGGATAGTCACAGTGCAAAAGGTAATTGATAAGGCATCTGGACCTTTGACTCCAACTGCAACAACTGTATTGGAAAAAATAAAAAATGAGGCATCACAATGTATTGGTGTGTTTTGTGGGAATGGTAAATACCAAGTTGTTGGACCATGCATGGACCAGTGTGTTGTTGACATGGTTCAACACACATGTTCTTGTAGGAAATGGGAACTCACTGGCATCCCATGTAAGCATGCAATAGTTGCAATATGGGATATGAGAAAAAACAACAAAGATGTAGGGTTGCATGAATCATGGGTTCATCCCACTTACTGGCTCAAAACATGGAAGGAAATGTATTCCGTCAAGATTGAACCTATTAATGGAAGAAGAATGTGGGAAAAATATCCTTGCCTTACCACATTGCTACCTCCTAAACATCATGTCCCTATTGGAAGACCAAAAAAGAAACGAAAGAAGTCTGATGTGGAAGATTCGGTGAAGGGGAATAGTGCTTCAAGGAAAAATAAATCTGTGACATGTTCGAAATGCAAAAATAATGGTCATAATGCTAGAAGTTGCAAAGGTCAGAAAGCAAATGGTACTGGGAAGGTAGATGGTGTAGGGAAGAAAGCAGATGGTGATGGGAAGAAAAAAATGGTTATGGGAAGAAGAAAGCAGTTGGTGCTGGGAAGAAACCAAATGGTGCTGGGAAGAAGAAAGCAGTTGATGCTGGGAAGAAACCAAATGGTGCTGGAAAGAAAGGAAAGAATGTTGTTTGAAGAAGTATTTTCTAGTATTTCTGTTGCTTAATGTATTAGCTTTTGGAACTTCTATCTTTTGTTGCTTAATGTCTTAGTTTTAACTGTTAACAATTACTATAATTACCTTGTATCTTTTGGAACTTGTATCTTTTGTAAGGGTATAACCGCATGGTAATTAGATATGATGGTTGTTTCTAAAGTTGGTCAGATTGCTGCACTTATTGACATTTAAGTTCATACCAATTTCTACATTTAAATGGATATAATTGTCACTGATTGATGGTTTTGATTTAAATTAGTACAAATAGAATAAACATGTGTTACATTTTGATCAGTTAAACCTTTTTCTTGCACAATACTAATTGTATTAAGCACTAAAAACATCAGAGATAATTGTTTTCAATTCTGACATACCATCAACATAACATTTTGATCAGTTAACCCTTTTTCTTGCAAAATACCAATTCTATTAAGCACTAAATAAATACATGGAGATAATTGTTTTCAAATCCTACAGACCATCAACATAATTGTCAATTCCCACAAAATAAAGTAAAAGCCTTGTAAATTACATTGACTAAATTACATCGACTAAATTACAGCTTGTAAATTAGGATCGCCACAAAAAAAGCCCAACTGAAGAGTAATAGCATCCTCAACTTCAAATTCTGATCTTCAAGCTTTGATAGAAGTGAAAGGTCAGCTCTTGCATGATCAGACTCATCTTCATCAACCCAGCCAACAAAACTACAAGTTGTTACCTGAAAATTTGATATTTTTTCCTTCGTCAAAGGTTTTTTTTTACTAATGGGGCTCAATTAACAAGTTACCTTGTTGGTACAAGCATAGAATCGTCGTCCAGGGTTCTTCTTCGTCGTTGATGTTCGTATTACAGTTGGGTGACCACAACTGCAATTTCGTGCCATTAGGGTTCTTACTATTGTTTTGTTGTTGCAGAGAAGAAGAAAAAAGATGGAGAAAGATGAAGTGAAAGTAATTAGAATAGAGAGAGAGAAACACATTATACAACCTTCAAAAAGGGTTTTCAAATAAAAGGACGAATATACCCTTAGTGTGCCAGTCACGTGAGATACTTAACGGAGAAGAGTGACAGGAAACGTCAATAGGGACTAGGTGCGTAATAAAATGAAACCTTGAGGACTGTACGAGTGCAAAAACAAAGTTAGGGACTAAACACACAATTTTACCTAAACCACAGGGATCATTTCAGTAATTTACTCTAATATTTTATTCGCTATAAATGGACATCCATATTGATATATTTTAAGATAAAATAATTTTTTTATAGTTTCAGCTCTCGTTATTCATATATAAATAAAAATACATCAGATTTTTACTGTAATACATTCGTTATTCAGTTATGAATAAAAAGTTTGATTACTCTTTTTATAGTTTAAACATCATTCATATATGAATATAATATATAATAAACTCTTTACAGTTTACATCAACTTTTGCCACATGTTATATTCACATATGAATAAAACATGTATTAGTCTTCATCACAATATTCATATATGAAATACGCATTTATCATATTTTTGTTAAAGTTCATTTGTTATTTATATATGAATACGTAGCCAAATTTGCAAAAGACTTCGTCTTTTATAAAAATACTACTTATTCATATTCAAATAACAAATGAACTGTAACAAAAATCTAAAAATAATCTATTTATATATGAATATAACATATGATGGCAACTAATACACACTTTATTCATATATAAATATAACATGTTACGAAAGATGATATAAAAAAATATATTTTAGGTAAGAAAACTTTATTACGTATTATAATTATATATGAATGATACTTAAACTATAAAAACGTTAAAATACGTTTTATTCATAAGTGAATAACGAATATACTGTAATAAAAATCTGATATGTCTTTATTCAGTTATAAATAACGAGAGCTGAATCTGTAAAAAAATAATTTTTTTATTTTATCTTAAAACTATATCAATATGAGTGTTTATCTATAGAGAATAAAAAAAATATGAATTTTGATATATTTAAAATAATTTTTTTGATAAAATAGCTTTCTACAAATAAAAAACAAAAATAAAAAGTTTTTGTATATATATATATATATTAATGTAATGATTAGCAAATTTGAAGGAAACATTTTTGTTGGAAAACACATATGTATCTGTTATCCACTTCTGTTGGTATGTCTAAGTGTTTTGCAACAAAATAAACATGTAGTTGAAAACGATTCTCTCATTCTCAATTTTTTTTCTCAATTGGACCCTCATATATATATATATATATATATATATATATATATATATATATATATATATATATATATATATATATATATATATATATATATATATAAATGAAACCTAAAAAATAAAATGTGTTAGTTTTTCAGAATGTGTCTTTGACACATGATATTTTTCTATTATTTTTATTATTTTCTTTTTAGGTAACAAATCAAATTCAATTCAAATTTTGAAAATACAAAATCATATCCTAATATCATTATTGTATTTATTTTGCTTAACAAAGTAATTCCTAATTACTTATAATCGATAATATCTTGGTTTTTTTTTAACATTTATTATTTTTTATCTATATAAAATTTTTAAATATAATGACCGTGGTTTCAAAAGATTATAACTTAGTGTGTGTGTGTATATATATATATATATATATATATATATATATATACACTCTAATAAATGAAGTTTTTTTTTTGCCACTTGTCATATTCTCATTCAATTTGCCACATGTAATTTTATGGTAATTTTAAATTAATTTTTATTCCACTTGTCATTTTATGTTTTTTCTATTTTATTAAATGTCAAATGTAATTTAAATCTAATAATAAATGCATATCAATTTCATTAATGAACTTTCCTTCTAATTACAAAATTACTAAATTAAAGTTTCATAATTTCCTTTATTTATTTATCTAAATTATTTGTTTAAATTTAAAAGATAAAAAAAACACTTTAATTTTTATAATTCAATTCTCATTTTTCTTATAAATTAAAACTTATCAAATATTTTGAATTTTATATTAATTTATTTTAAATAAACCCATGTGATACATGGATCTCACACCTAGTGTGTGTGTGTGTGTATATATATATATATATATATATATATATATATATATATATACACACACTAGGTTTAAACCCGTGGAAATCCACGGGTGATAAATTGAAATATAATTATAGTTTTTAATTTGTAACAAAAAAAAGATATGAAAGTTTAGAAAAAATGAAGAATAGTGATATTAGCATTAATATGAATAAGTCAAATACAATAAAGTTGTAAAAATTAATTAATTAATATGATAGATGAAGTACGATACAAGAAAAGTAAATAAAAGATGGTAGAAAAGTAAATAAAAGATGGTAGAAAAGCATTGTTTATAAATTCCCAAAAACTTCCTTATAAACGATATTGGAAGTTTTATTTGTTAGACTACCATCCTTATCTAAAATTAACAATTTTAATCCGTCCCTACTTTGGACTCTAGATAAAGCAACATACAATTGGCCATGTGAAAACACGGGATGTTTGAGAAACAAACCAACCTTGGATAATGACTGTCCCTGACTCTTATTAATGGTCATTGCAAAACATACAACCAATGGAAACTGTCTTCTTCGAAATTTGAATGGAATTTTCTTTTCTGATGGAGTTAGAGACATTCTTGGAATAAAAGTGTGGTTTCCAATATTAGTTCCAGATATGATACGTGCCTCAATAACACGTTTGCCCAATGAAATCACCTGGAGTCTTGTTCCATTACACAAGCCGTTTTTCTGATCAATATTTCTCTGCAACATAACTGGAACACCGATTTTTAAAACTAACTTATGGTTTGGTAAACCTGATACTTTCAGACCATTTAAAACATCAGGTGAATATAAATTTGCATCAAATTGATCATGGAGAAATTCAGATTGGCATATACTATCTGAACTTAAGTATTCAACCTCATCTCCTGGAAATTTCAATAGCAAACGATCGTTTATTTCTTGAACCACTTCGTTCTTTGGAGCAAGTATTGCTCTTTCTTGAAAATAGCTTGTATTGTTGTACTTTTCCAAAATCGAAGGATATACAAACTCGATTAATGAACCTATAGGATCATGTGCATCATTAATGAGAATATCATCTGGAATATCAATAACCGTTTCTCCATCGTTGATACCACCAAGTTTGCCTTCTCCTATATCCAACAACCAATTTGCAAAATCTCCGATTTTTTCTATATCAGATTGATCCCTTCCAACACTTAGTCTCATGTTTTTTGTTAATTTATGGATCTTGCAATGTTGCCATAAATATGAAGAACTTAACGAAGCATTAACAATGTTTTGTCTACTTCCACCTAGAATAACAGGTAAGATCTGTCTAAAATCTCCTCCAAAAACAATAACTTTCCCTCCAAACGGAATATCTGAGTTGCTAGAATTTTCAGACTTGAATACATCTTTCAAACTTCGATCTAAAGCTTCAAATGCGTGCTTGTGGACCATAGGAGCTTCAATCCCAAATTATCAATGAGGTTTTTCTCAATAAGCTTGCAAGGTCACTATCTGGATTTATTCTACAAACAGAATCCTCTGTTAGTTCAAATGGAATTATAAATCGGGAGTGTGCTGTTCTACCTCCGGGCAATAATAATGAAGCAATCCCACTTGAAGCAACATTTAGAACAATATGACCATCTTTTCTAATAGCGGCAGATATTGTCTTCCATAAAAAAGTTTTACCAGTTCCACCATAACCATAAACAAAGAAGACACCTCCTTTATTTTCTTTAACTGCACTCATGATATCAAGGAAAATGTGACGCTGCTCATTTGTCAATGCAAGAAACATACGATCAAACTCGGTCTTCATAGCGGTAATGTCATATTCTAGCTCCTCGGTGATAAGTCGATTGTTTGAAGAAGAAACAGAATCAAGATCTGGGATAGGCATGTTTTTATAATTTTTTAGACTCGAGTTATTCCAAAGTAAAACTTGTTCTATCTCGAACAAAGTTAAGTTCTTAAGCTGATCTTCATTGACTGATAAGTCTGGAGGACAAAGAGCTAAGTAATTAGAAATATTATTAACAATATTTATTTATAATTAAAAGTATTATTTAATGTATGTTTAAAAATAAATAAATGACTACTTAAATAATAATAATAATAATAATAATAATAATAATAATAATAATAATAATAATAATAATAATAATAATCTTTAATACCTGGAGACTTGAATCTATGTCGTTGGTTATAAAGAATTCCATCTGCCAAATATTCCCATGTGTTTTCCCAAACAACCTCCGGTTTAGACATACTGTTACACATCAACAATGTAGCAAATAAGAATCGTAGGTAAAAACCAGATCCAGAATGACTTGCTTCTTTGATTGCATCGATGTATTCATTGTCATCATCCAAGAGCCCAAGAGCATAACAAGCATCTCTAAAAGAAGAATATTCTTCACCATTTACTGTGCGAATTTCTTCAAATGATTTCGGACCTTTCACCTTATTTAACAAAATCCTTAGGAAATAAGCTTCCCCTAGTTTAGGTGAAACCGAATGAATTCTACCAATGCACTTTCCTACTTCCCTTGGCTTCCAAATCCTATCACCACGATTCCAAACAAACTTTGTAGGAAATTCAACATACGTAAGTTTCCGTGCATCACCATTAACTGCATTACACTCCATCCAAGCTGTGAACATTGAAGAAGCAACGGAGGGTTTGTCGAGAACATCGTGAATATCATCGTCTTCCCCATATACGATTTGTTGTTGACCAGGAAGATGAAAAGGAAGTCTAACCACAGAAGGATATCTGTAATGAACATCATATTTAAAAATTCTCCATGATGCTTCACATGCAGATAAATATCTACAGTCGTAATACTCATTTATTTCATCGACTACATCATTACTATCGGCTTCATTATTGCTTCGTACAACGGCAACTGTAGCTCTATCAGGTCCCTTGTTTATGTATTTGAATAAATACTTTATAGAAGAACCCTGATTGCACCATTCAACATTAATATGTGCCTGATATCTTTTCAATAGATATTTGTTGTATGGGACAACATTTCTATTATCCAATTTCACACCCGATTTTTCAACAAAATGACCATCATTTCTTCTCCTATATAATGGAAAACCATTCTGATCAACAGAGTTATGATTACAGAATTGTTTTGGAAAGTTTTTCGAACACTTGTTGTCGACCATGCATGGACAATTGATGTTTTCAGCTCCACATGGACCATGAATCATGAACTCTTGCACAAGTTTATACAACTCTGGATCTTCATCTATGTTTGGTATCTCAGCGGAAATTATCGTATCGATCAATTCAACAGTGGGTAACTTGTAGTCAGAATGCATAAATAAACATATATGACTATGCGACAAACCTCTTTTTTGAAATTCAATTGTATAAACAACTGCAAAATATTTTGGAAAAAAAAATAAAAAATGATTATACCGTAAGGAAAAATATAAAAAAATATGTAATAAAAATTATAACTTTTATCAATTATGAAGAAACATAATTTCAAATACCTGCTTGAACTATGCCGAAAATGTGATTCTCCCTTAGGTCTTTAATAAATGCATCAAGCTTGATCTTGAACAACCTACATAGTATATCAGGTCTGTCTTCTGGTTGAAGTGAAGTATCCTTAAAGAACCTTTTAACCTCTGGCCATTTGGGATTACACGTAAGGTTATGAAGAAATCAGGATATCCAAACCATTTACATAGCGACATGGCATCCAAATAGTTTTGCAGCATATAATGCGCACCACCTGTGAAAGATGAAGGTAATATCACACGTTGGCCGATGTTGGAGATATTTGTAGTTCCTTGAGCTTTTTGTTTACTTAAATTCTCGTAAGACTCGCATCTAAGAACATGTTGTTGGCTACGTATGAAATACATTCTTTCACTTTCAATCATCGTATACGCATCTACCAAAAATTGTTGAAACAACCTTTTTGAATTAAGAATCAGTGAGAACGAATGATCTCTGTCTTGAATTCTGAAAGCGAAAAATTCTCTCATTGTACATTTCGAGCGCTTGTTGTTGGTTGTAGATTCAACACCTCTATGAAGAATATCAACGTTGTAACCATCATCCCCATATGGAAATAGTAGCGGATATTGGAGAGGAAGGTAAGAAGGATGCAATTCACTGATACGCTGTAGAAATCCCGATTTTGTCTGAACAACAATATCTCTATTTTCAACCGAATCAAAATTGTCACCTACAATTAAAGCGGCAACCTCAGAAGCAGTTGGTAGGTTATATGTCCTTCCATCTCGATCCCTTTTCCCGATAATTCTTAACTTCATATCAACTTCAGGATTTTTTTTAAAAGTATCTCTTACCATCCTATAAGAGCTAACCAAGACATTATTTGAATCTAACATCACCTTCAAATCTTAAATAATATCATTATCGATTGATGTAGATTGATGCTTTTCCCCACTATAAAAATTGAAAATATACATAATATTAGTAAAAAAATAAAAATAAAAAAAGATTAAACTTAAGTATGAATAAGAAGTTTGAAAATATACCCAAAGCATGTTTGTCTATTTGAAATTTCGTTCTCAGTATCATAAATGTATAACTGAGAGAATTTTGGTTGCGATCCATTTGGTGGTAAAAGGCTTCCAATAGTATGATAATTTTGACCACCAAGTCTGAAAATATATGGAGCATTTCCTCTATTGATTGAATAATCAATTTTACCACCCATTGACGTAAAAGAAAACATTGAATTGTAACGTCGAATGTTTTTCATGAAGTTTTTGCTTTTAGAATCCGTTGCTCTGAACATTCTTTCATAAGTTGGTGGTGCGTTCTTTAAATCTGGTAGTTGAACCTTGCCATAACCACAACATAATGAATAATTTGTGTTCCCTTTTTTTTTTTTTCCTCTTATGGATTCATTTGTCCATAATTTTGCATGACATGTTTGACATACAACAATTTGATCACCATGATCCAAATATTCTGTAAGAAAATAAAGTTGTTTTAGTAAAATATTTAATTTTATAAGTATATACAATATGATATTTCAGGTGTAAGATAAAAAAATGGGTATATATATATGTATTACCTTTGGAAATACCTACTATTAGGTTTTCATTATTGACTTCATGTACATCTTCTAGATCTGTTGTCAAGTCAATCAATGGAATAGGAGATAAATGTTCCAACTTCCTTTTTAATTTATGACATCCTGGATTTAACTTGATTGATGATGAAGAAGCAGTTATTGTAGATGCATTTCTTGAAGTCATGCCATTAAGTATTTAGATGGACCAAATCATTGGAGGAAGCAAATAGGTGCAGAAGAAATTGAATGGTCCTATGACTCTAATGTATCACATATAGTTATATAAGATACACATATTAAGAAAACCAAAAATCGACATACACAGATCGTGACTATATATACCAGAATATACATAAAGAAATACCAATGTATCAAACTCTTATACATAACAGGTAAAAAAATAGAGGGAAAAGTGATGAAATCGATTAAGAATGTAGATGAAATAGAACATCTAAAAGGTAAAGAGCAATGTAGTTTTGCTGACCTGATGATGAATACGTGACCCTTAAAATCGTATTGACTTCTGAAATTGTATTGAAATATATCATCTCTTCCTAAACTGATTGCCTGATTTTTTGGGATTGATATAAAATGGAATTTAAATTGATTAGCTGATTTATTGGGATTGATTTGATCTTCAATATTCCACCGAATTAAATTTGAAATTTCCTGATTTATATATTTACTGATTGACGATTTATGTTTCCTGATGTGTACAGTTTTATTTTTGAGAATAGAAGGGCGAAGTGGGAACTTCACTTATAATTTTTGAGCGGGAAAATGCAAGGGTGAGTGGCTAAGGGAATGCCAGGTGGTGTTTCTAGTACTGTTTTATTAGTAGAGAAGATATATATATATATATATATATATATATATATATATATATATATATATATATATATATCTTTACTATCTTATAAAAGAAATCTAACTATTTCTAAAAATAGATTGATTATAATAATAATATTTTTTTAAGACGTCCAAATGATGAAGCTGATAGTACAAGTAATCATTAATAAAATAATATTAAATTTTAACCACATTTTGAATTCAAAAATTTATCATCAAATCTCCTTATATTTCTCAACAATTTGATATGGTTCCCTTAAATCCCGGATTCATTCAAATTTTGAACCCTTTTAGATATCCTTAAATTTAGCATGTTGATTCAAAATATTCCTCCAATCGCATATACGTCTTTGTTCCCTCCTCTGCTATAAAGCCCACTGTCCAGGAACAAAAAATGACTTCATCTCCCAAATAACACCATAGTTTGATTATTTTATCTTCGACATGTACTTTCTTTTGTAACATAACATTTTTGTAGATCAAACATATCACCGAAAGAATTTACACGCCCCGCCGCTTTGCGCGGGTACACTACTAGTATATATATATATATATATATATATATATATATATATATATATATATGCAAAAACAAAAATATAATATCCCTTTTATCCATTTTGTGATAGTTAATATTTTTAATGAATTCCAAAAATAAGATTCAGTTTACTCTTCAAGCGGACTCTACAAAGATCTTACGTGGAATGCTATCCTCCATGGCAAGTGATTATTGGCTAGACACTCGTGTTAATCCGTGTCAAATTGTCAATCTATGAATTGTTTGGTTTCAGAATTTACAAAAAGCCCCTTTCTGTTAAGTCACAATTCAGGACTACCCCAACAGGTAAAACGAATTTTCATTATAACACAAACTTTACAAGGTTGTCAAAGTTCATCCAAAATCTATTGTATTGAGTAGTCCTATGTGTTTTCTCCACGTCGTACATGAGTGTTCATACTAATAAATAGACAACACCTATTTATAACATGCTTCACAAGTATGCACTTTCAATCACATATGGTTAAAAAGGAGGAACTTTAATCAAGAGCCCCATAAACTTGTCTTTTTATTAATATCGAAGACAAATCATAATATTCATAGAAATAAATATATGATATTTAAGTTTAATTTTTTAGGTATTCTTTGTAGATTTGCACTTTCTTATCAACACAATTAATTATATATGAGCCTCTTGGTATATTTATTATTATTATGATCTGAATGATTAATACACATGTCCTTTTAAATCCTATTACTAAAATAGTTATTTTTGTTTATAACAATACTTGAATCTTCAAATTATTAAGGAAGAGACTCATTTTTAAACACTTTGATACAAACCTAGTTTTAAGCAAAACAATCTTGATTGTCATTATCAACCAATGCACATATATGTGTTCTTCTATTTCCAAAAAAAATATATGTATATTCTAATTGATTACTGATAGATTATCGTATGTCAAATAAATTAACCATTTTGTATAAAACGATTGAATATGTACATATAATTATCCCTAGACAATAATAAATAAAACATGCATATCCCATACAAAAGTAACATCCGATGAGAGATCTAAATTGAGTGTGTGATTTTTTAGGATTAATTTGAAATGTGTAAATATGTATGTAAATCTATAACAAACTATAAGATGTATTAGTACCCATGAAATTTAGAAGAATTTTTTCAATTAATTAATATATTTAGAACTTTATTCTACCTTTATCACTTTGAATTGTTTTGGGTCTACCTATAACTGCATTTAGGAAAAAAAAACTTCTGTTAATTATTATTCATGCTTTAAATTTATTTTATTTCGTTTTTTTCTTTGCAATTAGTGGATTTAGAGTCTATGTTTAGATATGAGTCAAAAATTACTATTTACGAGTTGTAAGGACTATTTCGAAATATCGGCTGAAGATAAAGGGTGCTTTCTATAAAATTTCCTTTTATATGTTCCGTTGTACAGAAGATCTTTTCTAACCGGGGACGTTTAAGCGTTATCTCTCCGTTCATGTTAACAATCTCCATCCCCATTTCTCCGATATAAAACCCTAGGACACTAACCCTCCACCCAGTAGATCAAATCTCTACCAAATCATACGCTGTAAGTACTTGATCTATCTTATTAATCTGGTTATGTCTATTTTCATCCAAAATTGGATTGTTTGTCTCGAAAAAGTCGATGTAGAAAGTTTCAAATCAGCTGCTATATGACTCGATCTGTACTGATTTTTTAACTGGTGGTGGTATTGTTGTGTTTTCATGCCGATGCTTGAGTTTTATGTTTAGATTGGTTGTGGATCTGTTGATGTGTGTGCATGATTATTTAGATCGGTTGGTCAACGACGCTCAAACTGATTTCCGTCTCTAGTTATATCCTTCATTGTATCTCATTCTTCAATGATTTAATTTCTAATAGAATGAGACGATTAAGAGGTTGCACTACTTGAAAGTCAATGAATTGAATTTTCTTTTTATTTGCTATTTTACGGTGATCTAGAGTAATTGAAATGAAAATGATTTATTATGTTAGGGAAATTTAGATGTTAAACAAAGTTCTGCAATGCCGATGCCTGATAAAGTCCAGCATGTAGTGCAATGAGTTATCGTTTTACTTGTATACATTATGTGTTTTAATCCATTAGAACATTGTCTCAACTGAAGAATTTTTTATCAATACCTTGGATACGTGCTGGAATTGCTGATCTTGTTACAATCATTTGTTAAAATTGTCTCCAATATTCATGTATGTTTGATTGTTTGTGTTGGTTCACATGTTTGGCACGCAGTTGATGAATGAATCTTTCCTCACTTGGCCTGCTTATACAATGTAATCTAATGGTTACTTTTACATAAATGACTTAACAGCAGGTTGGGTGTCACTATGGGAGGCGGTTTTAGAGTGTTACATCTGGTTAGACCATTTCTTGCATTTTTGCCAGAAGTCCAAAGCGCAGATAGGAAAGTTCCCTTCAGAGAGAAGGTCATATACACTGTGATCTCTCTTTTCATCTTCCTGGTGTGCAGTCAGCTTCCTCTGTATGGCATCCATTCCACAACTGGTGCAGACCCTTTTTACTGGATGCGTGTTATTCTGGCTTCCAACCGTGGGACTGTGATGGAGTTGGGTATCACTCCCATTGTGACTTCTGGACTTGTCATGCAGCTATTGGCTGGGTCAAAGATTATCGAAGTGGACAACAATGTTCGTGAGGATCGTGCACTATTGTGAGTTTGATAATATTTAAAATTTATTATTTCATATTTCATAATATATATATAATTGGAACTTGTGATATTTGTAGGAATGGTGCTCAGAAGTTGCTGGGAATCTTGATTGCGGTTGGTGAGGCTGTGGCTTATGTTCTATCAGGAATGTATGGCAGTGTTGGTCAACTTGGTGTTGGGAATGCTATTCTGATCATTGTTCAGCTATGTTTTGCTGGGATCATTGTCATATGTTTAGATGAACTTCTCCAGAAGGGATATGGCCTTGGTTCTGGAATTTCATTGTTCATAGCCACTAATATCTGGTAAGCTTAGCCTGTGTTGTTTTCTCAATTAAATTGTTGTTTGGGAGTAGAGTTTAGTTAGTTACTTAACATGGATGGGTGTTTTGGTAAAATGATGCAGTGAAAGCATCATCTGGAAAGCATTTAGCCCAACAACCATAAACAGTGGACGTGGTGCTGAATTTGAGGGTGCAGTTATTGCATTATTCCATCTTCTGATTACTCGGTCAGATAAAGTTCGGGCACTCCGGGAAGCTTTCTACCGACAAAATCTTCCAAATGTGACAAATCTATTGGCTACCGTTTTAATCTTCCTTATTGTCATCTACTTCCAAGGCTTCCGGGTAGTCTTGCCTGTGAGATCCAAGAATGCCCGTGGGCAACAAGGCTCTTACCCCATCAAGCTCTTTTACACTTCCAACATGCCAATCATTCTTCAATCCGCACTTGTTTCCAACCTTTATTTCATCTCTCAGGTATATAAATATAATTATATTTGAATGAGTTTCTTTATTTGTGTTGCTTATATTATTTGCTTGATTGGCAGTTGCTACACAGAAAATACAGTGGAAATTTCTTGGTTGATCTATTGGGAAAGTGGAAGGAGTCTGAATACTCTGGTCAGTCTGTTCCTGTTGGCGGCATTGCTTACTATGTCACTGCACCTTCAAGGTAAACTTGATATTATTTTATTATTAAGACTAAATTTTTTTTTTTATCCTTATTGCAATTTTTGAGTAAAGCACAAAAGCAATGGGACAATTTCAAGATTTGGACTGAAGCTGCAATTTTGTATAATTTACTGATTTGTTAGTTTTGAGTGGTTTGATTAATGTTGTGTTGATTGATGGATCAGTTTGGCGGATATGGCAGCAAACCCTTTCCATGCTCTTTTCTACTTGGTGTTCATGCTGACAGCTTGTGCACTATTCTCAAAAACTTGGATTGAAGTTTCCGGATCATCTGCTAGAGATGTGGCCAAGCAACTGAAGGTTGGTATTTCTTGCATGCATGATAACTAATAATATGTTTTAAAATAAAAACAGTCTTTGATTGTTGTGATAATATTAATATGAATTAATGAACAGGAGCAACAAATGGTGATGCCTGGGCATCGGGACTCGAACCTACAGAAGGAGCTGAACAGGTACATTCCAACAGCAGCAGCATTTGGAGGAATGTGCATCGGGGCGTTGACTGTTTTGGCAGATTTCATGGGAGCCATTGGTTCGGGCACTGGGATTTTGCTTGCTGTCACAATCATCTACCAATACTTTGAAACTTTTGAGAAGGAGAAAGCAAGTGAACTTGGTCTCTTTGGCTTTTAACTCTTCTTGTCTTTAGACAATTTTGTTTTTTTGTAGAAGAAGAATTTAACTTTACAATTTCAATCTTATTTCTTCTCACGTTATAGCTTTATTTTGTTTCATTTGTTTCTCACGTTATATATTTCTGTGCAGACCGGACTTTGACATTATAAAAATTAGAAAATTGTTCCAAATGTTTTTACAAAAAGTAAAAATATAAATAGCATACACAAAATCCAATAAATTGTCATCTTATGTTTAATAAATAAATTTAACTAGAGGGTTTATGGCATTGCTGGAGACAGTAGTGATGGTTTTCCTCCAGCAATGTTTTCTACTTGTTCGTACATGTTGGATGTCAGCTAAAGCAGAATTAAAACCAGTTTTCGAATTGTACTTTCAAGATACAATCTACTAATGAGGAAAACTTTTTAAAAATGAAGAGTGAGCCGAAAGTAAGAAAGTGCACTGTTATTTTTTGCATTTAGCCTTTTAAACCTGTTTTAAATGTATTTGTAATGTTTTTAGAGGCTTACATGCAAGAACTAACAATATAAGCTTATAAACTTATCAGCTATAGCTACTATATAGTATGCCCCCCATTTGTGCTCAAAAGTTACAATATATAACAAATGTGTGACACTGATAAGATCTAGTGCTGGCATTAACACTGGCGCTGGCGTTGGTGGTCATTGTTTATTGTTTGGCTCATCAGATCATAAGGTGTTACAGAAGGTGATAACTATCATACTAAACATCAACTAAATTTAAAGTGGCAAGATATCACAGAATGTTTTTAAAGATGAATAAGTTGTACAACCACCTTAACATCCAAAGGAGAAGCGGTCAATGTGATGAATATACTCTTTAAGAGCCTTTGCATTTGTTTCGTGAAGAAACGAGAAAGATGTTCAAATATAATGACTGCTGCAGGAGTACCTACAAAAAGAACAAACAAAAGGCTTAAGTGGATACACAACTTCTTCCGATGCTCGTGTCGGGTTAGATTTAAATGATGAACGAGCTCAATCTAGAAAAAACTGTCTGACCGATTGTTAGGGACAAAGTAAAGAGGAAAGGGAATGGGTCATCTTCGAATGCGATTTCAGCAGAGAAGCAGACGAAATACGGAAAATGACGGAGACACTTGATTGATACATCAAATTACGCAGAACGTTGGACGTTTTACAAAGAAAAATTTGCCAAAAAAGAAAAGGCGTGCAGGGAAAGAAAAGTAATGGAAGATATGCAATTCTTGATGCAAAATATTTACAATCTTTTGGGACATGCCCTTGAATTAGTTTTGAGGATGATGAAGAAAATAATGAAAAAAATATTTTCCCTAGATTGTTTCATGATTTTTTTAAATCTTAATTTTTTTTATTATGTATTTTTTTATTATATTTTCTAGGTTTTATTATGTAATTTTTGTTTTAAATTATGAAATATTTATATTTTTATTAATTTTTGTATTTATTAACCATTTTTAATAAATTCTATTCATCTTTTAATTAGTCTTTAAAATTAAATTAATTTTATTTTTAAAAAATAAAAATGAAAGGTGACCACTTTATGTGTTTTAAAGAATAAAAGAAGAGTGAATAGAAAATTGATTTTGACACTGTTAAAATAAAATGTAAAAAATGAGCACACCTTGTGGTCTTACTTAACTCCCAAACATTGCAAGAAAGGTTGTCAATATCACGATATTATATACAATCGTTTTTTGTTGTGTAAGATTGTGATTGCAAGATCAAATTGAATCGTAAGATCTTATTAAAAACATTTTAAAACATAAAGAAAACGCATGTTTATCCATCCGTAACCATTCAGATAACAATAAAAAGTTGAAACAATACAAAATACATATCTAATACATCATTCAACAATAAACAATTCAAAAGGGTGTTCTACTTAGTTAGTCTAAGAAGTTATTTTTGATTTAAAAAAAAAAAGAAAAAAGAAATAGTAACAATTTTATGATCCTACGGCTATCTTACCTTCGATCCTAATAAGATTAGGATTGATTTTCTTAAGTGGGATTGTAGTATCTCATGTTGTAAAAGCAAATGTTTCTATCTTATTTACCCTTCAAAAGAATAGGACAAATTACAACATAATATATTATATGATGATTTGTTTAAATCTCTCTCTAAATTAAGTTACGATAGTTTGCCATCATAAAGAAAATGAATGATTGCCAAATGAAATATAAGTTCTAGTTTTTATTAGTAATTACACGTGACACATCTTAGTTTCGGTAAGAGTACCTATATATATAATTGCATAATTTAACGAATTGTTAAATATTGTGTAATATCTCGTTGATATTTAACGTATTAAATACATGCCATAATAGGATGCAAAGTTGGCATTCAATATATTTAGAATTCAATGGTTTGAAAAGTATAATAGAAAAAAAAATACTATTTCTTTTTTAAGTTTTTCAAATATATATTTATTAAATTTTATAGAATTCAATGTATTATTGAAATAAAATGGTAAAATTGTATCAAATATGGAGTCTTGATATGCCTTTCGGTCTTGATAACACTCCAATATACAAATGTAAGATGACACCGTTCATAACCAACAAGAGATGCGACAGTTTTGTGCCATTTGTTGCAACATCCAAATTTAGTTCTACATTCAGACGCCTAATTAAAACCCCATAATCAAAGAGACTTTGAAGAGTTCAAAACTCACCAAAAAAGAAAAAGAAAAAGGAGAGAGAGAGAGAGAGAGAGAGAGAGAGAGAGAGAGAGAGAGAGAGAGAGAGAGAGAGAGAGAGAGAGAGAGAGAGAGAGAGAGAGAGAACAATAAACAAAAGAAAAATAGATACAAAGCAAAAACCGAGAAGCAAAAGGGTTACATTATAATGATTAATCTTTATGATTAATTGGGTTTAGGTATATGGGGTTGATCATCACGTTGTTGTTCACCTTCCCACGTCCAAACTATATCTTTCAAAGAAGGCTTCAACTCTTGGTTACAGAAGTTATTATACTCCAACGTGTCGCCGGACAATTTCTTCATCTCCACCACATGAAACGATGGCGCCACCTCAAATATCTCAGCATCTATGGCTAACTGCCCTTTCCTCCCTTCCTTACTCCCTTGCAACCTCACTGTCCCATCTACCGATTTTGAAACCCCAAAACTCTCCGTCTCCGCTACTTGTTCAAGTTTTGACACAATCGCTGATGCAGGCTCTTTTGTTGTAAAACGAGCCTCCTTTTTCTGACCTGAACCACCCTCTTCAAACAAACCAGAAAGATTGAACCCTTGAGATAGCGATATGATATCAAACGCGTTCATAGACGTCGGCTTCAAAGCCTCTTTTGAACATGAAGGTGAAAAGGAAGAAAATGAAGGTGATTGTGATAACAGTGGTTTTGGATCGTCGAGTTCCTTAAGGTTATTATAACTACCCTTTGGAGTATCCATGTATCTTATCGCATTTTCGTAATCAATAAAACTTTTTGATGCGCTTTCATTGGTGAATGATTTTGATGCCTCGATTTTCTTGAATCCCTTTCGAAACCAAGGGTTTTCCATGAGTTTAGCCAACGTAATCCTTGTGCTTGGATTTGGATCAAGAATTTTCGAAAGTAGTTTTTTTACCTCAGGAGCGAACCATTGTGGACATTTGAATTCCCCTTTGCTAATCTTTTTATACATTTCCATTAGATTGTTATCATGGAATGGGAGATAAGCAGCAAGCAGAACATACAAGATCACCCCACACGACCAAATATCTGCCTTTTGGCCATCATATCCTTTCTTGTTAATCACCTCTGGGGCAACATAAGCCGGCGTTCCACACGTTGTATGCAAGAGACCATCCTGTCTTCTTGACTCACACAATGCACTTAATCCAAAATCCGTGACTTTCAGGTTGCCGGATTCATCTAGGAGGAGGTTCTCAGGCTTGAGGTCACGGTGGTAGACACCACGGCTATGGCAAAAGTCCACCGCAGCCACCAGTTGTTGGAAATATTTCCTAGCGGCATCCTCCTTCAGCCTCCCTTTGGAAACCTTATTGAAAAGCTCGCCACCTCTAACATATTCCATGGCAAAATAAATCTTGCTTTTGCTAGCCATTACTTCATAAAGTTGGACCACATTTGGGTGTTTCACTAGCCTCATAACTGCGATCTCACGTTTAATTTGGTCAATCAATCCCACCTTCATAACCTGCTCTTTGTCTATCACCTTCACGGCGACGCTTTGATTGGTTTTCAGGTTTCTTGCATAATATACTTTTGCAAACGTCCCCTGGCCAAGCAACCTTCCTATCTCATATCGTTGCATCAAGATCGTCCCTTTTTTGGTATCCATCATAAATTCTTTTGGCCCTTTCGGATCTAAACAGAAACAGAAATGTAGATAGATAGATAGATATCAAGAACTAGAATGAATTCGCGATGGAAGGAGGGATTGGGTGTCAGAAATGGCAACCTTGCCTCAATTAGGCAAAGCTGCTGAAAACACAAACTTACGTCTTATGATGTACAAGGTTAAGAGATACAACCATGAAAGGAAAGCAAAATCGAATCTAATGTCTCATCACCTCATCAAAACAACAGGATATTTTGGTTAAAAATGGAAATTATTGATTGATTTGATGGCCATTAAAACTGTATATGAAACAAACGTTACTATATATACATGGCTAAATTTTCTAGTTTGATGTTAAAGGGAACCAGTCTTGGGTTTAGAGATTTGCGGAGTGAGGAGAAGACGAGGCGAGCAGCATGTGGTTCTGAATTAGGATTTTTTCCTTTAGTTGTGCACATTACTATTTGACTTTTTCTGTTATAAGCTATTCAGTTTTTAATTAATCAATAATATTAACTAAATTTATCTACCGTTGAATTAATTCGACATATATTATTACCCGTGACAATATAAGTTCATTTATGTTTTCTTCACATATGGTCATGTGGTTTAAACATCCATTTCTTCGTTTCTATTTCATCTTGAAACACTTATAGTTATATGGTTGTTAAAACTATGTATTAAGCTGGTATTAATTCTTTAAAAGTAAATTATAGTTTTGATAATATTCACATTTTCAGTTAAACTTTTAAAATTTTGGTAATATTCACATTGAGTTAAAATTTTAAAATTTTGACAAGATCGGTTTAAACAAGGTTTAAATAAATTAACTTACATCCTTAAGCATTTAAAAAGATCATTTTGCCATTCTTTTATCGCTTAATTTTTATTTTATTTATTTATATTTTTTATGAATTTTTTTTCATATCTTATTCAAATATATTTTTTTAATGTCTTTTATATTTTGTTCGTTACATTTTTTTAACCTTTTTTTTGAATAATTTTTCTAGTTTTTCATGTGTTGTTTGAATATATTCTTTTAATGTTTTGTTTTTTTGTTATTTTTATTTTTATTTTTTTTTTTTTTGTTTTTGTAAAGCTCTATATAAATAGTTTTTGTATAAAACATATAAAAAAGTTTGTTAAATGTGAATATAGTTACTACATATTAGTTATAAAATTATTTATTTTAAACAGGGTTATTTTATAGGTTAAACGAAATTCAAAACAAATGTAAATGACTTCGAATTCAATTTTTCTAGTTTTAAAAATATTTTTACATTTTGTTCCGAATGACAAATGTTAATTATATCTTATAACTCAAACACATGTATCAATATTTTCGAGTTCATTTTTTTATTTTTAGAAATTGTATTCGTTTTCGAGTGCTACAATTTCCAATTATCCATTAAATATCTTGAAACCCGTTTTCGAGTTTCGGTTAACCTATCTATTAATCTTCTTAAAAAAAAAATAATTTTATACCTAATTTACGTTAATAATATTAACATTTAATGAATTTTTTTTTATCTTTTTTTACAAAAAAATATTAAAAAAAACATAAACAAAGAAATCGTCAAAAAAAAATATATTCAAACAACACGTCAAAAAACAAGAAAAAATTATTCAAAAAAAAAAAAACATAAAAAAATATAAACGAACAAAATGTAAAAACCATTAAACAATATATTTGAAAAAAATATCAAATAAAATATAAATTATATATATATATATATATATATATATATATATATATATATATATATATATATATATATATATATATATATATATATATATATATAAAGGTAAAATGGTCTTTTTAAATGGACTAAGGATGTAAAGTTCAATTTCTTTAAACCATAGGATGCATCTTGTTAAATTTTCAAATGTTTGATTGAAAGTAAAAATCTGACCAAACCACAAGGACCAAAACTATAATTTACTTAGTCTTTAATATAAACTAGTGGAAGCCCTTCGCACCATTAACAAAGGTTTGAATGGGTTTCGATGACCTACTTAAAATATACCAACCTCTTAAAATACTTGTTGCCAAAAGAAAGTACAATGTTATTTCCATTTTATCTTTTTTATCAATATAAATGTTATCCAAATACAAAGTAATTGGAGACTGCTAAAATTGGATAGATCGAATATAGTATAATGTACTAAAAGAGAAATAAAAGTAGAATGCCTTAATAAGATAATAAAAACTAAAAGCACATTATTGTAGTAAAAAAATGAAAGTAGATATCCCTAATATGTTTATGTGGCTAAGTACAATTGCCAAATAATTAACATCAAACATCCATCCATTCTGATGGTGTATGATAGTCTAAAGGACATATTATGTGTTAATTGTAGGTATTAGAGTGTAGTTAACAAGAAATGGTGGAATACCTGATTTAATGCGATGTTGCTCAGATTTGCAACGTCGTGGTAAGGATATTCCTTAGTTATTGCCATCCTGGTATCACAAGGAAACATAAGTCGGTGCCATCTAGGGCTTGAATGGTTCTATTAGCCCGTTTCAAGACAAAACCTCTTATCAGAAACCGAATTTTGTTCCTTTTACTTGAAGGGATACAAAAGGGGTGATTTGTATGAATTATGGAGTTGAATACTGGTGGTGGCGTAATTAACAATCGGTAACAGCGATGGAGAGAAAATTTCATCCACTTCAGAGATGAAATTAGATGGTGGATGGTGGAACTTAGTCAGGGAACCGATTTAGGGTTCGTGTAACATCCTGACTCCCAGGTATTAATTTGAAGCTTTTATATTCACATTTTTAGACCTACTTGACGAGTTGGATGCCCCAACTCGTCGTGTAGAACCTGATCAGGCCTCGTGTTTTATGAAACCAACTCAACGAGTTGGAGGACCTCAACTCGACAAGTTGAGGTTGTGCATAAAAACCCTAATTTTTAGGGTTTGCACCCTATTTAAAGGACCTTAAGTCCTCTATCCAGCCTCCCTTACCACCTTCACGTCTAGAGACAAACCCTAATTGAGCTAACCTCCCTTTGAGTGTGTGTGAGGCTAAAAGAGTATGTGTTTGTTGCATTTCTTGAAGAGGCTTGAGGATTGAGAAGCTTGGGACAAGAAGGGGCTTGTAGATCCAATGTCTACTTTGTTTTGGCATTCATTTGAAGTTAAAAAGTCTTTACCTTGGTCATTTTCTTGTTAGATCTTTGCACCCAAAAGTTTAGGATCATTTCTAGCTTATTCTTGAAGCATCTATGGCTATGAGCACGTTTTGGGGTGAGGAGTTCAGATCTAGACTCCTCCAAGCCCTCATGGACAGAAAGTTCCCAACTTTAGCAAGCTTTGGCCCTTCTCCATGCCCTAAACCTCTTGTTAAGCTTAGTTATAAAGTTTTAATCCCTTTGAGGCCTTGCATGCGTTTAAAGTTGGCAACTTTACGTGATAACTACACTCTAGGAAGCTAGATCAATTTGGAGCCTTGGTTTCACTTAAAAGCATCTTAATGAGAAAAGGGATGAAGGAAATCGACGAGTTGCATAAGCCAACTCGACGAGTTGGGTAGGCTTTACCCGCCTTCTAGATTTTGAATGAACTCGGCAAGTGAGTGAGATGACTCGGCGAGTCGATGAGTGTTTTCTCGATCTTTTGGACACTGAAGGACTTGACGAGTTACTTAGGTGACTTGGCGAGTTGAATCGAGTTTTCGGTTTCTGAGTTCTGCAGGAACTCGATGAGTCAGTAGATGAACTCGACAAGTTGGGTCAACATGGACTGTTGACCTTGACCGCTGACTTTGACCTTGATCAAGGGTTGACCAATTTTGATTTATGAGGGTATTTTGGTAAATTGGGATTTTAATAGAATCAGATATATGGTGATTACAAGCAGTTGGGTTTGGGAGCTATGTGTTAGGATTCAACTTTAGCTGTTTAGCACTACTTACGAGGTGAGTTGACCTCACTATACTAACAGGGTCGAAGGCACCAATGTCGGCCCTTTTTGGATTGTTATCGTGGTTATCACATGATGATATGCTATGTTAGTGACCTGTTAGGTCGGTAGCCTGGTACATAGGATGATGCTATGTTAGTAACTTGTTAGGTCGGTATCCTGGTATATGGGATAATGCTATGTTAGTGACCTGTTAGGTCGGTATCCTGGTATATAGGATGATACTATGATTAGTGATCTGTTAGATCGGTTTCACTATTGTACATGCTAGCTATCATTTGATATATATATATATATATATATATATATATATATATATATATATATATATATATATATATATATATATATATCTTGATTGTTTATGAGGGGTTAGGTTGAGGCGGACCTACTTTGTGCTGAAGGCCAACAGACCTAGGGCAGATCGGATAGACTGCAGACCTATTAGGGCATATCAGTCAGGCCGAAGGCTCGGAGAACGGTCCAGACATGCTGAAGGACGAGGAGGGAGGACCAGACATGCTGAAGGTTCTGAGAGTGGGCCCGACCGACTGAAGGCCCGATAAGGACGGTGTAGTCTTATTGTAGACTCTATATGCATGTTGTTTTCTTGTTTTGATATGGTTATGGTTTGTATTGCGTTGATATTTTAGGGGAACTCACTAAGATTTGGGCTTACAGTTTTGGATTTTGTTTCATTTACTTCGGATGATCGTGGTAAGGCGAAGGCTTGATCGTGCACCTCCTCATAATTTATGATTTTGATTTCTGGGATACTCTCATATGATACTTTTTTGAAAACATTTTGTAATAAATAATGTTTTTTTGAATGTTTGAAAAAGTTTTAAATTTTCATGAATTTTATGGATGTTATAGTTCGAGAGAAAAATTATGGGATAATCAGAGTATACCAAAGTTACATGGAATATGTTTTTAGTGATAAAGCTACAACTGAAAGAAATCTGAGAGAGGCGGTGAGAATGTGGGATTCGTATACGGTCGAAGGATATACATACGGCGGTTTTAGGGTGTATTGATCGAAATAGAGAAAAAGATGAAGTTCCTTTTATTTAAAAGTGGGACACTTGATTGAAGCATAGGCGATGAGAGCAGGCAAGTGAGTAGAAAACGAAACATGTGTAATGGCAAGGAACATATTTGTCAATCTCCAAAACTTTTGTAACAAAACCTGAAACATACAAAGTAACTATGGGGATTTGTCACTCCAGAAGTTATGAGTTGCTCCTCTTGATGTTTCTAAGATCTCTAGTTCAAAAAGTTAGCATGTTAATGGTTGAAGATCAACCATGCAAGAGTATAAGTCCATTTGGTGAAAGTAGGATGCTAAATTTAAGGTTTAGGTCCATTTAATCCATGCATAGGCACCAAGTAGTTTTGAAAGAGTGTCAACAATTAATTTGGTGAGTTCATAAGAGTTTTGTTTGGAGTAGAAACCGTTTTCCTTATAAAATCGATAGAGTTGATTTCCAGAAAATCCAATATTTTCTTAGCTAAGTGTAAACAGAATATTCCTATATGATGTATTAATGAACCCTAGATTGACCCGTAGATTTCCCCTATAATCGTCCAGTGTATATAAGTTATATAATATTTAAGTTAGATAAAACGTTGAATATAGTGGGTCTGCCCTAGGTCCACAACCCAACGAGGAACAGGAGATGAGGCAGACACCACCAATTCTAAGCCAATCCAGACTAAACTCTTGTATGACTCAAGCATATACGCTCAACGGTTATAGTTGAAGTCTAACAATGCGAAAATTTAATGTGGACTTAAACCCAATAACCGGAACCAATCCTGGTGTAGTGCACGAAATAGTAATAGTGACTGTGATCCTAAACTATGCATACTATAGTTTACCAAAAGTGGTGGTGATGGTGAATATAACCTATACATATCATAGTTCATCGGATAGTAATAGTGATTAGTGAACATGAACTATGCATATTATAGCTTATCAAAAGTGGTGGTGATGGTGAATTCCTTTCTTGTAATTAATTTCATAGGGTAGATGAAACATAAACTATACCTATTATAGTTTATCACTTTGTTTGTAATATATATTTACCATAACTATACCGAATATAACTAGCGTGTTCGTTTGTGGGGGTATAGTGGCTTATCTATACTTATTATAGTTTATCATAATTATCCATAGTGGTAATAACCCTTTTGTATGTGTAAAGCTTTAATAATGTGTTTGTTATGTAACATAACTCTAAACTATACCTATTATAGTTTATTAAATATTTGTGTGGGTAGTGAGCATAAGCCCTTCTTGTCTTAATTTACCAATGTTTATATTTTAATGGATATAGCCTTGTAATATCATTTATATATTTTCCATACTTGTGGAGGTAAAAATCCATTTGTTTTCTGATGTATATCTATATAAGAATACAAAATTGTCATATATTGCAACAACACATAATAACATAATGATGTATACCTTGCTCAACATGTTACAAGGTGAAATGAAATTTATAGTGTTTTTCTGTTAATAACATTTTCTGTAACTGTTATTGGAAAAATTGTAGAAAAATCATAAAATGTCCAAATCAAGTTCTGTAACTTCTGAGAGTTTGGAAAATGAGTCTAGTTTGTTCATAATTTTTATTATAATTTTTAATGACTTCTTACTTATGTGAAAAAGTCCATAATCACAGACTGGTCCGGATTGATATTTGAAATGATAGGCAGTTTTGTAAAAATCACCATAAATTGTAGAAAAATCGTATGGAGATGTGCAAGTAGTCATTTTAAAGATAAGAAGTGGAACTACATGCACCTGAAACAGTTTTGAAAACTAAAATGTTTAAGTTCTCCAAAACAGTCCGTGAATGGGGTTGAACTTTTCTGATGAAGGCTGTTAGAAAAAATTTAGTTATGTTCTTGGTGTTTTAACTTGTATTCCCCCCCTAAAAACTTGAGAAAACATGAAAATGTAGGGGTATGAACTCACCTTAAGTGATTTCAGTAGGTAAGTGTTGAAGAAGAGAAGTGTTCAACCCAAGAACACTTGAAGAATCACTTGAAGATTCGAAGATCTAACACAATTATGAGAGAGTTTGTGTAAGATATCCATGATTCGAGTGGAAATAATTCAGATAATCATAAAGAGAATGGATTATTCTTACCAAATGTGGAGGAGAATCCAAAGATCAGCCCTCAAATCTCGAGTTCTAGAGAGGGAAAGTGAGAGAGAAAAGAGTTTGATCTTCTTGTGAAATGAGAGCAAATGAGAGAAGTGAGGAGAGAGGATGAATATTCAGCTCTCAAAAACGTGGGAAAGAGTGATGATTGAGTGGAAAGGACATTGATGTGACCTAGGTAAGGTGGGGAGGTGTGGCTGGTCATAGAGTGGGTGTGGGAGTGGTTGCTTGTGTCATAAAGTAAAGCAAAGTCAACACTCCATCTCTTTGTACTTTACCCACTTGCTTTTATTATTTAAATAAAGATTTTTATGAAAATATGATTAAATTGTGAATATTTAGGGTTTATTATGTTAAAATATGATTTTGGGTGAAAACCTCGCGTTAAAATAATTAAAAATGGGCCTTAAACGTAAAACTACGCGAAAACCGGGAGAAAATGAGTTCCCAGCGAGACCTCTCGGTCCTAGGCCGAGGTTCGGTCCATGCTAATGCTGAGTCGGAAGCGAAAGGCGCGAGCCAAAAGCGGGAAGCGAAGGGCGAGGGTCCGTCCGAAGGCTCGGTCCGAAGGGTCAGAAGCAAAGGCGAAGGCGAGGGTTCGGTCCGGAGAAGTCAGAACCGAATGAACTGTAGTGAACAGTACCTTCGGTTCGGTTAGTGAACAGTACCTTCGGTTTGGTTAGTGAACAGTAACTTCGGTTCGGTTCCTCTTCATCAGAAGGTTCGGTTCCTACGAGGGGTTTCGGTTCCTAAGAGGGGTTTCGGTTCCTTAAGTCCGTTTTTCGCTTAGACTTCCGTTTTTGGGCTGTTTTCGCCGAATTCGAGGGTCGGGATGCCCCGAGTAATTATAGGGAGTTGGGAGAGATTTTGAGGGAGATTTGAGAGAGATTCCACATACTCAGAGAGATTTGGGAGAGATTTGACGTATTTGGAGAGATTTCACATACAAAGAGAGATTTGGGAGAGATTTCACATACAAAGAGAGATTTGGGAGAGATTTCACATTCTTGGAGAGATTTCTCATACAAAGAGAGATTTGGGAGAGATTTCACATACTTAGAGAGATTTGGGAGAGATTTGACATTCTTGGAGAGATTTCTCATACAAAGAGAGATTTGGGAGAGATTTCACATACTTAGAGAGATTTGGGAGAGATTTCTCATAGAGAGAGATAAAGTGAAAACGATTGAGAGAGGTTTCATTGGTGACCTTTTTGAGTGTTCGGCTTCGCAATGCAGGGTCCGTGAACCTCGTTAAGCCTTGTTTAGGGATCTTGCATAATCCCGATGAGTATGTAACATTGTTTTATCGGTTTGGCTCTCTACGTACCACCGTTTTAGGTTAAGGAGATCTAGATGTACGCACTTTTCGATTTATGATCTCTCATTAGAATAGAGAGTTGTTTAGAATTTACATAACGTAAACTCTAGTACCTACGGGCAAATTGAGTTGACCTGTTTGACTTGTTGACTCTAGTTGACTTTGACTTGACCGAATATTGACGGTTGTCACACATATGTTGACCGTTTTCAAAATAACTTGTATTCTCATGTAACAGGTAAACAAAAGAATATGTATCAAGTTATGTCATGGTGTTTTGCTTAGATTAATGATCAAACGGTTTATGTTATGGAATTATAATGTTTAAAACAATGTACTGAATGTAAACAATATCAGTTGTAATATTTCAATGCATGGTGATGAATGATGCTATGATTCATGTATAATCATTGTGATGGTATTCAATTAAGTCACAACAGCCCCCGGACGTTTCCGTCGTCTGGTTCGGCGGTGTGACACCTTTGGACTTTAGGGTTTTGGGCCCTTGTTGGGCCACAAGTTTTCTTGATTTTGGGAAATTGTTATGTCTTGGGCCTTCTTGGATTTGGACCCATATTGGGCTTTAAGTGTCCTATAAGAATTAGGCCATTATTGGGATTTTATGTCGTTGATTTCTGGTCGTGGCTTTTAGGCCAATTGAGGGAAGGGTAAAATGGTCTTTTACCCTAGAAGTCGGGGATTAGTGGATTTAAGTCCCAATTATGGTTATGACCTAATTATTAATTAGGGTTTTATTTGTTTGTTTTGTGTGGGGATTCTTCGGTTCAGCAGCTGTCACACCCCCAAACCAAGGATGGCGGAAACGTCCGGGGGTGGAGGACTTCATGTATAGTATCATAACCACAATTTCAATAGTAATTTAAGCAACACAACCAACATATATATAATTGAAAAAGTTACATCACTTGTATGAATTACATGTTTCAAAATCAATTACAATATGTTGACAAAATATGAAAAAATTTGACGCCTTAACGTCCCATCCTCAAAAGCACTTGATAATCTGATTAGTGTTTTCCTGAGAATACAAGTTGTTTGAAAAGTGTCAACACAAAGGTTGGTGAGTTCATAAGCTTTTATTAATAAACTTAGTAGAAGTCTTTCACATGTAAATGTCGCATTTGTTTCAGCAAAATCCGATATTTTTCTTGAAATCCGAAAAAATGTAGCCTTATAACCAAAGACTAAAATGTATGAGAAATCATCATTTCTTAGTAGAAATGTCGTGAGTTTAAAATGATATGGAAAGTAAATTTCTTTTATCAACCTAAAAACCTACTTCGGTTTATGAGACCCCGTAAACTTTATGAATTGTTATCTCCCTATGTGAGTCGCTATAATCATACTGTGACTATGTGAACCTGCCACAACGTTTCTCAGGCGTCACGAATATGAAATGACATTTGTCACTCGTAGACCTGCAGGTCCCACTGTAGCTAGCAGCAAGGTGTGGGGTGTCAAACCCAATATAGATCTATATACAAGTATCACGTTCTCCCTCAAGGAGATTTTGATTATAACTACCAGGAATTATATCCCGCACTCGGACGTACGGGGAGAGAGAGAGTCTCACAACATAGGTTAACAAGTTTACGTGAAATGTGTGTGTGAATATAAATCTTTCTTGTATGAATGTACCCTTTTTGTAAGAGTGCGTTGAGTGATGTATCATAAACTATACCTATTATAGTTTATCTAAAATGTATGTAATATGTATGAATTCTTTTATGGAAATGTATTAGTGTTGTGAATTTATCAAACTATACTTTTTATAGTTAAATAATACGTGTTCTAAATGAATGAATAATATTTAATATGAATGACTTAGTTTCAGTTCATAATGGTAAACTAACAAGGAAACACATTCAAATATTAGAACTTATGATTATACACTTTGCTCAACATAATACAAAGTGTTATGATATTTACATGCTGTTGGCTAACTTTAGCCATTCTGCCCTGTTTTTGGAAAAAATCATAGAAAAATCATACGAAGTCGAAAGCTAGATCCGTAAATTCTGAGAGTTCGCAAAATGTGTCTAGTTTACTCATAATTTTTATCACGATTTTTAATGACTTCCAACTTGAGTGAATAAGTCCAAAATCACAGACTGGTCCGGATTGTTGTTTGAAATGATAGGCAGTTTTGTAAAAATCACCATAAATTGTAGAAAAATCGTATGGAGATGTGCAAGTAGCCATTTTAAAGCTAAGAACTTGAACTATTTGCACCTTGTACAGTTTTGAAAACAAAAATGTTTAAGATGCCCAAAACAGTCCGTGAATGGAGTTGAACTTTTCTGATGAAGGCTGTTAGAGAAATTTAGTTATGTTCTTAGTGTTTTAACTTGTATTCCCCCCTTAAAAACTTGAGAAAACATGAAAATGTAGGGGTATGAACTCACCTTAAGTGATTTCAGTAGATTATTGTTGAAGAATGGAAGTGTTTAATTCAAGAACACTTGGAGATGCCTTGAAGGTTTTCGAGAATCTAACATTATAGTTAGGGAGTTTGTGTAAGCAATCAAAGACTTGAGTAGAATGAAGTGAAATAATAATAGGGAGGATAAATTTTTACTTACTAAGTGTGGAAGAACACTTGAAATCAGCCTTGGATCTCGAAAATTTGTGTAGAAGAGTTTGAGAGAAAAGTGGTGTTTGTTACTTAGTGGAATGAGAGAAATGAGAGAAAATGAGGAGTGTGGTTGTTTGTTCCAGCTCAAAAACGTGGGAGTGAGTGAAATTTGAGTGTAAGGGAACATTGAAATGACATAGGTAAGGTGGGGAGGTATGGCTGGTCATAGAGTGGGTGTGGGGTGGTTGCTTGTGTCATAAGTTAAGGCAAAGTCAACACTCCACCTTAAATAAATCCCCCATTAGATCTTTATTATTTAGATAATGATTTTCATAAAAATATGTTTAAATTATAAATATTTAGGGTTTATTATGTTAAAATAAAATTTCTGGAGAAAATCCCGCTTTAAAATCACGAAAAACGGGCTTAAAATGTTAAAAATATCAAAAATGGGCTAAAAGTGACAAATCTGCGAATTCTGGCCGAGGCTCGGCCTTCTTATGCTGAACCGAGAGAGAGAGGGAGGCAGAACCGAGAGGAGAGAAGAGAAAGGAAGGAATCGAGAGCACGAAGAGACAGAGAGGAGAGAAAGGAACAGAGCGCGCAAAGAGACAGAGAGGAGAGAAGGGAACAGTGGGCGACAGAGACCGAGCGAGAGATAAGGAACAGAGGGCAACAGAGCGACGGAGTAGCGAATAGAGACCGAGAGGAGCAGAGCGTGAAGCGACAGAGGCAGAGGCTCGGTCTCTGGTCTCTTAGCCACCAGAGGCTCGGTCTCTGGTCTCTTAGCCACCAGAGGCTCGGTCTCTGGTCTCTTAGCCACCAGAGGCTCGGTCTCTGGTCCTAAGAGGCCTCTTACTCCGGTTTCGGTTCCTAAAGCCTATTTTTCTCGTTTTCGCCCTGTTTTAAGCCGTTTTTGACCCGGTTAAGGGCCGGAATGACCCGAGTGATTCTAAAAAGTTACGGGAACTATTTGAGGGAGATTTGGGAGAGATTTCTCATACTTGGAGAGATTTGGGAAAGATTTGACATTCTTGGAGAGATTTCTCATACAGAGAGATATTTGAGAGAGATTTCACATACTTGGAGAGATTTGGGAGAGATTTGACCTTCTTGGAGAGATTTCCCATACAGAGAGATATTTGAGAGAGATTTCACATACTTGGAGAGATTTGGGAGAGATTTGACATTCTTGGAGAGATTTCTCATACAAAGAGATATTTGAGAGAGATTTCACATACTTGGAGAGATTTGGGAGAGATTTGACATTCTTGGAGAGATTTCTCATACAAAGAGATATTTGAGAGAGATTTCACATACTTGGAGAGATTTGGGAGAGATTTGACATTCTTGGAGAGATTTCTCATACAAAGAGATATTTGAGAGAGATTTCACATACTTGGAGAGATTTGGGAGAGATTTGACATTCTTGGAGAGATTTCTCATACAGAGAGATATTTGAGAGAGATTTCATGTGGGACAGTTGTGATTGTCCGGCATCGCAACGCATGGTTCGTAAACCCTGTTAAGCCTTGTTTAAGGATCTTACACACTCCTGATGAGTATGCATCATTGTTTTTATCAGTTTAGTTCATTGATTAGCATTAGGGCTTAGGAAATTTTCAACACAAGACTTTTCTCAAGTGATGTTTTCCCATTAATATAGCAAGTTATACAGTATGAACATAACACAAACCCTAATACACAAGGTTTAATAGAGTTGACCGGCTTGACTTGATGACTTGGCTTGACTCAAGATTGACGATTGTCAGATCATCCCCCCCCCCCCCCCCCCCGTTAGAGGGAATTTCGTCCCGAAATCTAAATTCGGCAGGGACTTCAAGGGTTTGGGAAAAGATGTGGATACTTTTGCTTCATTTGATCTTCACGTTCCCAGGTAAACTCAGGCCCTCGTTTCGCGTTCCAACGAACCTTCACTATGGGAATGCGACTTTGTTTTGTTCTCTTGATCTCTCGATCCATGATCTCGACGGGTTCCTCCACAAAGTGGAGATTTTCATTAACTTCGATTTCTTCGAGTGGTATTACGAGTGTCTCGTCAGACAGACACTTCTTTAAGTTGGACACGTGGAAGGTAGGGTGTACATTACTAAGTTCTTGTGGTAGTCGGAGTTTGTACGCCACAGGACCAATCCTAGCAAGGATTTTGAACGGACCGATGTACCTTGGGTTTAGTTTCCCCCGTTTACCGAAACGTATCATCCCCTTCCAGGGGGAAACTTTTAGTAGTACCCGGTCTCCGACCTGGAATTCTAAAGGTTTGCGTCGCTTATCCGCGTAACTCTTTTGTCGATCACGAGACGCTTTTAGTCTTTCCCGAATTTGAATGATCTTTTCTGTGGTTTCCCTTATGATTTCAGGCCCAGTAAGGGTGCTATCAGGGACTTGCCCTCTGGCTAGCTGAGTATCTCCAACTTCGGCCCAACACAGTGGTGATCTACACTTGGGACCGTAGAGAGCTTCGAATGGAGCGACTCCAATGCTAGTGTGATAACTGTTATTATAAGAGAATTCGATAAGCGGTAGATGGGTATCCCATGCCTTACCAAAATCTATCACACAGGCTCTCAGCATGTCTTCCAACGTCTGGATGGTTCTCTCGCTTTGTCCGTCCGTTTGTGGATGGTAGGCCGTACTCATGTCTAGCCTGGTTCCCAGAGACTTCTGTAGGGACTGCCAGAAACGCGAGGTGAATCTACTATCTCGATCAGAGATAATGGATGTTGGTACACCATGTAGTCGCACGATCTCTTTAATGTACGTTCTGGTTAACTTCTCCATCTTGTCTGTTTCCTTTATTGGCAAGAAGTGCGCGGACTTGGTCAATCTGTCCACAACCACCCATATGGTATCCATTCCACCTGATGTCTTAGGCAGTTTGGTTACGAAGTCCATGGTTATTCGCTCCCACTTCCACTCGGGTATATCCGGTTGTTGAAGTAGTCCTGATGGCTTCTGATATTCCACCTTGACCTTGGCGCAAGTGAGGCACTTGCTCACATAAGTAGCAATTTCAGCCTTCATGTTTGGCCACCAGTATAACCTTTTGAGGTCTAGATACATCTTATCTGACCCCGGGTGAATGGAGTATCGAGTATTGTGGGCCTCGTTCATTACAACGTCTCGGTACCCACCGAACTTCGGTGTCCAGATTCGATTCATGAGATAACGAGTTCCATCCCCTTTGACTTCCAAGTTCTTGTCCATCCCCCTTAGTGCTTCGCTTGCCACGTTTTCTGGTTTCAAGGCTTCTAATTGGGCATCCTTGATCTGGGTGGCCAGTTGGGAGTGGATGGTCATGGCTAGGGATTTTACTCGGCGACCCGAGTATTCCTTACTGCTTAAGGCATCGGCTACTACATTAGCCTTGCCCGGGTGGTAGCGAATTTCACATTCGTAGTCATTTAGTAATTCCACCCATCTTCTTTGGCGCATGTTAAGTTCTTTTTGATTGAGAATGTGCTGAAGACTTTTGTGATCAGTGAAGATGGTGCACTTGGTGCCGTAGAGGTAGTGCCTCCAGATCTTCAGGGCGAACACCACCGCTCCCAGTTCAAGGTCGTGGGTTGTGTAATTAACTTCATGTGTCTTCAGTTGCCTTGATGCATAAGCGATGACTCTTCCCCTTTGCATGAGCACACAACCGAGGCCTTGATTTGAAGCATCGCAATACACCACAAAATCATCAGTTCCTTCTGGAAGAGACAAGACTGGTGCGCTGCATAGGGCTTGCTTTAGTGTCTGGAAGGCGGCTTCTTGTTTATCTTCCCATTCGAACACCACACCTTTCTGAGTCAAGGTGGTGAGAGGCTTAGCGATCTTGGAGAAGTTTTGTATGAATCTTCGATAGTAGCCTGCGAGTCCCAAAAACTGTTGGATTTCTGTTGGCGTTGTAGGTGTTGACCAATCTTTGATTGCTTTGATCTTCGAGGGGTCCACATGTATTCCTTCCTTGCTTACTACGTGGCCAAGGAATCCTACTTCTCGGAGCCAAAATTCACACTTTGAGAATTTAGCGTAAAGCTTCTCGGTCCTTAAAACCTCCAGAACTAGTCATAGGTGTTGTCTGTGTTCTTCTTCGCTCCTCGAATAGACCAAGATATCATCGATGAATACGATGACGAATTTATCCAAGAAGGGTCGACACACTCGATTCATCAAATCCATGAACACCGCAGGCGCGTTAGTTAACCCGAATGGCATCACTACAAACTCATAGTGCCCATAGCGAGTTCTGAATGCCGTCTTGGGGATATCCTCTTCTTGAACTCGCAGTTGATGATAGCCCGACCTCAGGTCGATTTTTGAAAAGTAGCTGGCTCCTTGGAGCTGGTCGAAGAGGTCATCGATTCGGGGTAGGGGATAACGGTTCTTGATAGTGAGTTTGTTTAGTTCTCGATAGTCTATGCACATGCGAAAAGACCCATCCTTCTTCTTTACAAATAAGACTGGTGCTCCCCAGGGCGAGAAGCTTGGCCTGATGAATCCTTTGTTCAATAGTTCATTCAACTAGCTGGATAGTTCTTGCATTTCTGCCGGTGCTAAGCGATATGGAGCCCTGGCGACGGGGGTAGCTCCTGGGATTAAGTCTATCCGAAATTCGACTTGTCGTGCGAGTGGTACACCAGGCAGATCGTCTGGGAAAACATCTGGGAAGTTGCATACTTCTGGAATTTCTTTGATGTCCTTCACCTCCTGTTTCTTGTCTACGATGTGGGCTAAGAAAGCATGGTATTGCTTTCGGAGGTAGTTTTGGGTTTTAACGCAAGAGATGATTTGTAGGTTCGCACTAGGTTTATTGCCATAAACAGTGAGAACGTTGCCATTCGGCAGATTGAGGCGGACGGCCCTTTCGTAACATAGAATGTCGGCACGATGAAGGCTTAACCAATCCATACCAATGATTATATCGAAGCTTTTTATGGTGACCGGCATAAGGTCAATTTTGAACGAGTGGTTGTCTAGAGTGAGAGTACACCCTATGTAAATATCATTAGCGCGCTCAACCTTTCCATTTGCCATTTCTACGATGTAAGAATCTTCTAGTGGTTGAGAATTTTGCTTAAGTATATGTTTGAATTGATGACTTATGAAACTTCTTTCTGCCCCACTATCGAAAAGTACGCATGCATAAGAGTTATTGAGGAGGAACGTACCAGTAACCACAGAGGGATCCTTGACTGCTTCTCCCTGCCCTAAAGTTAGGACTCTCCCTACACCCCCAGCATTAGGGGCTCGTGCCTTGGGGCAGTTCCTCCTGAAGTGTCCCGTTTCACCACATCCATAGCAGGCTTGGCTTGCTCCAGTGTTGGCGGTCGTAGCGACTTGTGTGGCGGGTTGGGTAGTCGCTCTACAGAATCGTGCAGTGTGCCCCTTTTTGTTACAGTTATTGCAGTGTAACTCTCGACAAGCACCGTTATGGTGGTAGTTACACTTGTTGCACTTGGGAAGATTTCCCGTGTACTGTTTCGGCGGCGCTGGAGCGACAGCAGTAGTGGCGGCACGAACAGCAACCATCTGTTGCTTTTTGGCGGGGTCCTGAGTTGGTTGTTTCTTTTTATTGTCCCAGTACTTCCTCTTGTTGTTCCCTCCTTTTGTTCGGTCGGTGGTGGTTATCACGGTACCATGGCTAGCCCTGTAATCTATGAGTTGTTGTGCCAATTCCTTGGCACTCTCAAAGGTAGTGGGTTTCGAGGCCAATACACTATCTTGAATCTGGGATGACAGCCCCCAGAGATATCGTTCCACCTTCTTCTCTTCTGGAGTGACCATTGTTGGACAGAGGAGTGCTAGGTCGTTGAAACGGGCAGTATAAGTCTCAAGATCAGTGCCTGACATTCTGAGGTTCCAAAGCTCTTCCTCAAGTTTTTGTATTTCGCCCCTCGGGCAGTATTCCTTTAACATTAGGGCTTTCAAATCCTCCCAGCTGATTGCGTTAGCTACTGCAGGAGTAAGTGACTTAACTCGGCCATTCCACCAAGTAAGTGCTTTTCCAGTGAAAGTGAATGCCGCATACTTGACCTTGCTCGCTTCGGGGCAAGCGCAGATTTCAAAAACTGCCTCGGTCCTCTCGAACCATTGCACCAGCGTGATGACGCCCCCGCTTCCATTGAAAGGGTCGGGTTTGCCATTCATGAAGTCTTTTTAAGAGCACTCCCTCGTACGCCCCGTGCTGTCCCCATGAATGGAATTGGTAGCTCCGGATCCAGAACCGCCAGAACCATTGGTTCCCATTTGCGACATTGCTGCCGCCACGGCTGCCGTTACTGCAGCCTGGAACATTGTAGGATCAAACTGCGGAGGTGGTGGTGGAGGCGGCACTGGGTTGTTGGAAGGCCTTGGTCTTCTCCTTGGTGGCATGGTTCTGTCATAAAAAAAAATGACCCATCGGTAAGACTTCGATAGTGATAACGAGTCGAGTGTTACAAGTCCTATCCCTCTTGTATTTTATCAAAACTTTATTATTCGTAAACGATTTGTGTGACCAGGTTATGATGTATAGTGCCAAATATTCAATAAATAAAACACATGCCAAATTTCATTGATAACTTTTAGTACATAACGTTTAGAGGGAAAAGTTTGACCTCATAAGGGTCTACATTACATCGTTACAAAAGATAGTTTTGGCATTACAAAAGCCCTTCGAATAGTGTAATCACATAGTCGCGGGGTCGACCTACATACAAAGAGTAGCACCAACGCGTACTCATGAAATTTTACTACCAAGACGTGAGAACAGTAACGAGTTCTAATCACTGCGACCCTTCTTTGACGGAGGCTGCGATGATGTCGATGCGCCCTGTAGTTCCGCCAATTTGCGTTCGGCTGCAACCATTCTCTCTTCGAGTGCCATGTATCTTTCCTGATACTCTCTTGTTTCTGCCTGATCCGCGAGAAGGTCTTGAATGAGTTGGTCTCGGTGGCGGGAGTCTCGTTCCAGGTCTCTGGTGCGATCCGTAGTAGACTGTACAATGGCACTTAACTCCCGGACCTGATCGGTCGTTGTCCTACCACGATCATCCATTCTTGCCATTCGTTGTATCGTGACAGGGAGAGATCTGTCAGCCGGTCCACCATGAGTGAGATCATAGTAACCTCGTTGGTAGCCATATGGTGACCGCTGGCATTGTTGTCGGCTCCATCTTTCGATCGTTGTTACCCAAGGGGGTTCAGGTCCGTTGTATCCAAAACGGTGCGCGGGTACCCTCGCGATGTAGGGAGGGTTGAATACTTCTGGTGGTTCTTCTGCTTCGTTCCCAAACATGACTATCTCATCACCTTCCTCTTCTTCCTCTTCGTCTTCCTCTTCTTCTTCTTGTTCGTCTTCCTCTTCGGGATCCTCCTCGGGATCCTCTTCGGGATCCTCTTCGGGATCCTCCTCGGGCTCATCATCGATCCATCCTGCGTTTCCCTGATTGGGAAAATAGGGGTCCCCTGGTATGTGAAATCCTGCCATGTCGTCTGCACGAGAAATGGGGTTAAGAAGCACATATCGGAAAATAATAATCTGGCACTATGGAAACGTACAAATACTCCTATAGTATTTTTAAATGTTTATATTTGGTTCTTAGCGTGTTCTTTATGGAGTGTAATTAGGTTTTCAGATTTGTCGCTCATTACGACTATTCCTTAGTGTGCGTAAGTTACTTCTTGGACGGATATAGTTGATCATGCTATATCCTTCCCAGAACTGATTACACATGCTAAGGCGTATTAGTAATGTTCGACTCCTCCTCTTTCACTTTATGTTCTCCTAAGTTATGACACCATGCTAGTATGGAATGCATGTAAGTATACTTTAAAACAAGAAATTATTTGTTTTCTAAAAGTACAACTCGTTAAAGAATTTTAAGAATCAGAGACCTTTAGTCCCAAATGTGTTTATAGTTTGTATATCTTATGTGGTTTGACATAATTAATTCACTATAAACCGTGCTCTGATACCAATCTGTCACACCCCCAAACCAAGGATGGCGGAAACGTTCGGGGGTGGAGGACTTCATGTATAGTATCATAACCACAATTTCAATAGTAATTTAAGCAACACAACCAACATATATAGAATTGAAAAAGTTACATCACTTGTATGAATTACATGTTTCAAAATCAATTACAATATGTTGACAAAATATGAAAAGTTTGACGCCTTAACGTCCCATCCTCAAAAGCACTTGATAATATGATTAGTGTTTTCCTGAGAATACAAGTTGTTTGAAAAGTGTCAACACAAAGGTTGGTGAGTTCATAAGCTTTTATTAATAAACTTAGTAGAAGTCTTTCACATGTAAATGTCGCGTTTGTTTCAGCAAAATCCGATATTTTTCTTGAAATCCGAAAAAATGTAGCCTTATAACCAAAGACTAAAATGTATGAGAAATCATCATTTCTTAGTAGAAATGTCGTGAGTTTAAAATGATATGGAAAGTAAATTTCTTTTATCAACCTAAAAACCTACTTCGGTTTATGAGACCCCGTAAACTTTATGAATTGTTATCTCCCTATGTGAGTCGCTATAATCATACTGTGACTATGTGAACCTGCCACAACGTTTCTCAGGCGTCGCGAATATGAAATGACATTTGTCACCCGTAGACCTGCAGGTCCCACTGTAGCTAGCAGCAAGGTGTGGGGTGTCAAACCCAATATAGATCTATATACAAGTATCACGTTCTCCCTCAAGGAGATTTTGATTATAACTACCAGGAATTATATCCCGCACTCGGACGTACGGGGAGAGAGAGAGTCTCACAACATAGGTTAACAAGTTTACGTGAAATGTGTGTGTGAATATAAATCTTTCTTGTATGAATGTACCCTTTTTGTACGAGTGCGTTGAGTGATCTATCATAAACTATACCTATTATAGTTTATCTAAAATGTATGTAATATGTATGAATTCTTTTATGGAAATGTATTAGTGTTGTGAATTTATCAAACTATACTTTTTATAGTTAAATAATACGTGTTCTAAATGAATGAATAATATTTAATATGAATGACTTAGTTTCAGTTCATAATGGTAAACTAACGAGGAAACACATTCAAATATTAGAACTTATGATTATACACTTTGCTCAACATAATACAAAGTGTTATGATATTTACATGCTGTTGGCTACCTTTAGCCATTCTGCCCTGTTTTTGGAAAAAATCATAGAAAAATCATACGAAGTCGAAAACTAGATCCGTAAATTCTGAGAGTTCGCAAAATGTGTCTAGTTTACTCATAATTTTTATCACGATTTTTAATGACTTCCAACTTGAGTGAATAAGTCCAAAATCACAGACTGGTCCGGATTGTTGTTTGAAATGATAGGCAGTTTTGTAAAAATCACCATAAATTGTAGAAAAATCGTATGGAGATGTGCAAGTAGCCATTTTAAAGCTAAGAACGTGAACTATTTGCACCTTGTACAGTTTTGAAAACAAAAATGTTTAAGATGCCCAAAACAGTCCGTGAATGGAGTTGAACTTTTCTGATGAAGGCTGTTAGAGAAATTTAGTTATGTTCTTAGTGTTTTAACTTGTATTCCCCCCTTAAAAACTTGAGAAAACATGAAAATGTAGGGGTATGAACTCACCTTAAGTGATTTCAGTAGATTATTGTTGAAGAATGGAAGTGTTTAATTCAAGAACACTTGGAGATGCCTTGAAGGTTTTCGAGAATCTAACATTATAGTTAGGGAGTTTGTGTAAGCAATCAAAGACTTGAGTAGAATGAAGTGAAATAATAATAGGGAGGATAAATTTTTACTTACTAAGTGTGGAAGAACACTTGAAATCAGCCTTGGATCTCGAAAATTTGTGTAGAAGAGTTTGAGAGAAAAGTGGTGTTTGTTACTTAGTGGAATGAGAGAAATGAGAGAAAATGAGGAGTGTGGTTGTTTGTTCCAGCTCAAAAACGTGGGAGTGAGTGAAATTTGAGTGTAAGGGAACATTGAAGTGACATAGGTAAGGTGGGGAGGTATGGCTGGTCATAGAGTGGGTGTGGGGTGGTTGCTTGTGTCATAAGTTAAGGCAAAGTCAACACTCCACCTTAAATAAATCCCCCATTAGATCTTTATTATTTAGATAATGATTTTCATAAAAATATGTTTAAATTATGAATATTTAGGGTTTATTATGTTAAAATAAAATTTCTGGAGAAAATCCCGCTTTAAAATCACGAAAAACGGGCTTAAAATGTTAAAAATATCAAAAATGGGCTAAAAGTGACAAATCTGCGAATTCTGGCCGAGGCTCGGCCTTCTTATGCTGAACCGAGAGAGAGAGAGGGAGGCAGAACCGAGAGGAGAGAAGAGAAAGGAAGGAACCGAGAGCACGATGAGACAGAGAGGAGAGAAAGGAACAGAGCGCGCGAAGAGACAGAGAGGAGAGAAGGGAACAGAGGGCGACAGAGACCGAGCGAGAGATAAGGAACAGAGGGCAACAGAGCGGCGGAGTAGCGAATAGAGACCGAGAGGAGCAGAGCGTGAAGCGACAGAGGCAGAGGCTCGGTCTCTGGTCTCTTAGCCACCAGAGGCTCGGTCTCTGGTCTCTTAGCCACCAGAGGCTCGGTCTCTGGTCCTAAGAGGCCTCTCACTCCGGTTTCGGTTCCTAAAGCCTATTTTTCTCGTTTTCGCCCCGTTTTAAGCCGTTTTTGACCCGGTTAAGGGCCGGAATGACCCGAGTGATTCTAAAAAGTTACGGGAACTATTTGAGGGAGATTTGGGAGAGATTTCTCATACTTGGAGAGATTTGGGAGAGATTTGACATTCTTGGAGAGATTTCTCATACAGAGAGATATTTGAGAGAGATTTCACATACTTGGAGAGATTTGGGAGAGATTTGACCTTCTTGGAGAGATTTCCCATACAGAGAGATATTTGAGAGAGATTTCACATACTTGGAGAGATTTGGGAGAGATTTGACATTCTTGGAGAGATTTCTCATACAAAGAGATATTTGAGAGAGATTTCACATACTTGGAGAGATTTGGGAGAGATTTGACATTCTTGGAGAGATTTCTCATACAAAGAGATATTTGAGAGAGATTTCACATACTTGGAGAGATTTGGGAGAGATTTGACATTCTTGGAGAGATTTCTCATACAAAGAGATATTTGAGAGAGATTTCACATACTTGGAGAGATCTGGGAGAGATTTGACATTCTTGGAGAGATTTCTCATACAGAGAGATATTTGAGAGAGATTTCATGTGGGACAGTTGTGATTATCCGGCATCGCAACGCACTGGTTCGTAAACCCTGTTAAGCCTTGTTTAAGGATCTTACACACTCCTAATGAGTATGCATCATTGTTTTTATCAGTTTAGTTCATTGATTAGCATTAAGGCTTAGGAAATTTTCAACACAAGACTTTTCTCAAGTGATGTTTTCCCATTAATATAGCAAGTTATACAGTATGAACATAACACAAACCCTAATACACAAGGTTTAATAGAGTTGACCGGCTTGACTAGATGACTTGGCTTGACTCAAGATTGACGATTGTCACAGCAGCCCAAGTATCTATTTGACTTTCAACAGACTAAGGTGAGTTTGCTCACTATACTATAGGATACTAGGGTTAAATGTGCTTGTTGTCTTTATGACCCTTTATGTATGCATGTATGCCTATTTTCTATATGTATGTGTGGTGAAATAGGCTTGGGAGTGAAATAGACCCGTACGGTTGAAAAATATCAGTTGAGTTGAAATAGAGTCGTTGGTGAAATAGACCCGATACAGCCTTGAGCTGACATATGAGTTGAATTAGACTCAGAGGTGAAATAGACCCTATGGTAAAGTAGATGTTGGATTAGGTGTCTAAGCCCATAACTAAAATTGGTATATACTTGAATTGATAGTAGCATAGTCCTTTTGGGTTGTTCTCAAATGCAACAATTGGACATAGTTAATTTATTATGTGAATAATAAATTAAATAAATGGTTTATTAATGTGTTATGAAAATAATATATTATTTAGAAATCATATTAATTAATTAATTAATAATTAATTAGAAATTAATTAGAATTAATTTTGGCATTAATTGGATTAATTAAAAGTTCAAGGATTTTTTGTTATTTATTAATAGTTGAGAAAGGAAGCCTCTAGAACTCCTTGGAGGAGGTGGACAAAAATCTCTAGGTAAGCCCTAGGAGATTTTGTTAATGGCCCCTTGGACAAGGGGTTATGGGATGCTTGGTCACCAAGCAACGGGTCTAAGGGATTTCCTTTTAACCCTAACTTTGGCACCAAGTTTCCTCATTTATGTAAGGAGCCTCTAACTCGTTGATTTCGTCACATGCCTTCTTCTCCATAGCCTTGGAAAAAAATCTCTCCTCTCTCCTAATTCATTCTCTTGCTAGCTTGGGTGTGATTCCTTTAGAAGCACGACACTTGTGGTGCTTGCTTCTTAGAGATCTTCAAGAGTAATTTAATATAACAATTAAAAGGTATATAATCGTAAAACCCTTTTATGTAAAATTTGAAAACAACCTAAGGTTTCCAGGTTTCTTTTTAATGTTCTTAGTTATAGGCTCAATAGAGAAAAAATAGATCCTATTTAGGCTGCATATAAACTTAAGGGTTTTAATTTGTTTGTTTAACTTAATCCCATCATTGGTATCAGAGCAATTGGTTTGTTTTCTACTGAATAACTATAATAAAAGACTATATCAATTAGGGTTTATAGAAAATAAACCCTAAGAAACCATAGATTTCGACAAGGGCTAGGGTTTCCACCCCTTAGTTTTCGAAAATAAGGGCTAGGGTTTGGAAACCCTAGCCTACATCCCCAAGTTTTTGAAATTGGTAAGGGATTTTGAGGGTTTCCATATTTAATAATTGTTAGTTTATGTGATTAAAAGGAGTAATTATAAAATTATCTAATTAATTGTTGATAGTTAAATCATTTATTTTAAATTTAATTAATTGAATATTAATTTCAAAATTTAAAATATAAACCCTAGTATTTTGAAAAGTTTAAAATACACCTTATACTATATGTAAAATTAAAAGCTTAATTATTATTATATACATAAGAATAAGTCGCATCATTTACGAAGCTAGTGTATTAGGGGTATAAGGAAACTGCCTATAAAATGGTAGTTGAATGGATGTCCACTCTCACCAACCGATTCCTTGATCAGTGGAGGGTCGTTAGCTAAACGGATTTGATAGGACAATTAATTTTCATTAAAAGTATAATGCTATTAAAAGTAATTAAACCTTTTTTTTTTATTAAAAATCTCAATCTTAGTTACTTTAGGAAAAATGTGAATTTGTATGCTAACCCATTAAACTGTACATTATACTTTATTGTAGGTAGTGGATGCGTGTGGTTAACTAGTATACTAATAGTGACTATAAGGAGTAAGAATAGGCATCTCGAAAATTATCATTGATTAATGGAGCTGTAACATCCCAACCGTCAGGTATCATTATTATTACATTTAGATTTCATGTTTTAAGGTCTACTCGACGAGTTGACATTGTGACTCGCCGAGTAGCAGCGGTTCAGGACACGTCATTTAATGAGTCACTCGGCGAGTTGGGTTGGGGGACTCGATGAGTAAGAGCTGGCAGAGGAAACCCTAAATTTCAGGGTTTTTACACCATATATATTGGACCTTTAGCGCCTCCCCCTATGCTCTATCACCCCTTGAGAGCCAGAAACCCTAATTTCCATGAGTGTGAGCTTGGAGAGTGTTTTAGAGCTTTTTTCAACTTGGGCACGTTTTGGAGGTAACAAGCTATTACCTTGACCTCTTTTCTTCTAGAATCTTACATATGTGAGGATTAGGGCTTTCTTTAGCTATTAATGAAGGGATTATGGTATGGAGACTAGATCTGAAGTTGAAACTTCAGATCTGAACCTCTTTTGAGCATTAAGTTCATAAAGTTCTTAATAGGTTCATGAAGGAACCCTTGTTTATGAGTAAAGTCCCATTTCAAGCTTAGATATGGGATTTGAGTCATGCAAATACGTAAAGGTAGCAACTTTACGTTGCTAATGTACTCTAGGGACCTAGATCTACTCATTGGAACAAAGGGGTAGTTTAGAATCGCTTGATCATGAGAGTATGCGTATAGACTCAGCGAGTCTGTGAGATGACTCGGCGAGTCTGGGAGATGAATCACGCAAGTCGGGTAAGGTTTTGTCCAAATTAGTCCCACATGGACTCAGCGAGCTCTCGGAGATGACCCGACGAGTCAGATTGGATTTCCAAGCACTGGGTCGCGTATCGACTCGGCGAGTAGAGTCGAGAAATACTGGAATTAGGAGGGACTTGAGGCAGAGAGAGTTATATTCAGGAAATATGTCAACATGGATTGTTGACCATTGACCAGTGACTTAACTTGATTGTGGGATGTCTTATACCTCCCAAGGGCATTTTGGTAATTTGAGTGATTATTGAGTGGACCACTTATGGGTACAGGCGAGGTGTTTGGAGCTATATATGGAGGTTTGGACAGTATCATTCTGAATTGCTAGCAAGGTGATGATGGGTTTTAGACAAACAATCCTATGTGTGCATGCAACCCTAGAGTTGGATCTATATTATCACTATTAGTTATACAACATTATGAACACTTGAAGAACCCTAATATGCTCTTAGGAATTTCGAAATTCATAAGGAAAGATGAAATACATACCTCTTGTTGTTATATTGTAATAACAACTTAAATCTTGAATCTTCTTGTCTTTGAAAGCAAGTACCATAAGTTTAGTACCTCTAATGGCTCACAACACCAAGAGCAAATGGAGATGCAAGAGAGAGAGATAGATAGATAGATAGAGAGAGAGAGAGAGAGAGAGAAAGAGAGAGAGGATGTATGAAATTCGGCCCTAGGAACCCTAGAAAAGGCATCGACGAATTTCATTAGCCAAGGGGTCTTTATATAGGTGTAGGGGTTAGGGTTTCAGTCCTTATCCTTATCTGGTTGCTTGCCCACCAAGCAGCCCAAAGGATAACCCTAGAAACCTTATCATCGATGAATTCTAAGGCCTTATCACCTTGATTCGTCCACCCTATCCTATAGGGCATCCATTTCCCTACTTTGCAACTATCACATAGTTACAGTTCAACCCCTCTAGTTTAGTTAACTTCTTTGAATCACAAAATTAATTCTTAATTAATTCTTGACCAATGTTAACTAAACAAATATGATTTCTCCTTTAATATATTATTCATATAATATATTAATAAACCATAATAACCTCTTTCTGTATTATTTCTCCAGTCAAGTTGCTTTGGTAAAGGCAACCCAAAAGGACCATGCACAAACGCATCAAGTACTTACCAAATATGGTTACGGGCTTAGACACTAATCCAACAGTCTCCCACTTGGATAAGTCTAGTAACCATAAATGCAAGCACAATCCGATAAGCAATCATAGCTTTCAAAGACGTTGTCGAACTCTGATCTTATCAGTAACCTATCCTTTAGATAAGGGGTCATATATTCCTCCATTCTAGATATCATATAAACGTGAGACATGGATTAAAATCATTCTCTCAGTCTATGTGTTGTTTCCCGATTTCCGATTCATGACAACTGACTAATTGAACAAATCAAATTAGTCATGGCCCGGCCGAGCACTTGCGTTTGTCATCAATAAATCATCAAGGGGCCCACAAATATCGCTTTTATCCCACTTTGGGTAAAAGGAACGGATAAACTTCGACTCAATGCTTGCTTGCACTCACTCACCAAATCACACACAACAATATGTTTTATAACACCAAGTTACTGGTGCGTTTACATATTATCAATGTGTAACCGATTCACAAGATACAACTCACACATCTCGGTTTCAAGAATACAAGATATTATCGTCTCACCAATCACTCATGATAAAATCCATGAAGCGATCCAAGTGAGCGTGGGTGTAATCTAATGCTCAAAATCATATTCATAAGCACTCATGAACGTTGCAGCAAACCTTTGCTATGTCTAATACTCTTTAGATAATCTAGAAACCAATTCATGACAGCCTTCATTCATACCTACTTCCAACATATGAACAACTGTGGACCATTCGAATAATTTGATTATTCTGAAATAATTAATTATTCAGGAAGTCAAAACATGCAAAGTGAAACACAAGAATAATACTATTCCTATATGATCTGAAACCTTTGAGTATAAATAAAACACCTTTTATTTATCACCATATCGATTACTCATTATTTGTTGTTTCGGTTAATTAACTTATTACTTGAATTATTACTACAATTGTCTCATGCTCTTAGCATGCACACAATGTTTACATATGGTCCTTACTTTGTGAAATAGATAAAATGAACACATTTCCAATCATACTCATTTCACAACTCCTAATCCTTATCACAAGTGTACAAATATCAAATTCTTACCACTTATAGAATATGTTATATTCTAACGTTTTATGCAACGATCCTTTCGTAATGTCACTGCACTAAAGTCACAAAGATTATATTTCCAATGAAATTACAAAGTCCTCTATTGGAGATTGTTTCAAGACAATTCCATAGATAATAAGTCTCATATTCAAGGTACATTCCTTTGAATATCCTTCTACATAAAAGTTTCTAATCTAGACATATAGATTCTTAACATCCAACTCCCAATATGGAAACATTTCCACATTTGCCATATGACAACTCGTTATCAAATCTTGTAATAATAATGTCAGTATGGTCCATCCACTACTATACTTCCAACTATTCACAAGCAACCAATCCTTGGCGAATCTTAGATTGTCCTTTGATAGTTGTTTAATAAACTTAGTCATATCCAGTTCTAGTCCTTTTTCCCTCTTAATGCTCTAGGCATTTGGAAAATTTTAGAACCTGTGAATTATTACAACATATGCGATCGATCCTATACTCGAAGCGTATGGAACACGAAGCATAATGTCTTACATAAAGACGTGATACTTTATCAGTCTTCTGCCATAATATTTCTATTTTCCATGTTCTCAAAACTCGAATTAAGAAAAGGGATGCCGTAATCATAATCAAATTTTGAGAATGCAATTCATATATTTGACTAAATTTGATTAAAATTTCTCAATCTAAGCTCTTAGATTTCGAAAAGAAGTACAATATTCTCTCCCTTAATTATAGGAAAACAACTTTTCAACCCTTGCAACTTTGCAAATTAAAACACTTGTTTTCTATAATTAATATTACTAACTTGCAACTTACCATAGTTATCATGCTCCCACTAACATGATGATTATATTCATACCAGTATAACACTTATGCTCCCACTAGCTTTAACATGTATTCAGAAAACAATTGAACTTCTAGACAACAATGCTTATTGAGTTTCTTAAGTTCACATTTCTAATACTAAGACGCTTCGATAAGACTTTATCTAAGCGTCTCAACCTCATACACCTTTTCATAGATAACTCATGTGTGTGTCTAAACAATTCTAGAACTTATAACAATAAGTCTAAAATGTTCAGGCCCATTTTCCATTTCCCACAATTCAAACTATGAAGAGGGATGCCGTAATCATAGTTGAATTTGAGAAATCCAAAGTACATAATGGTATCTTCAAAATCTCTCTTAGTGAAAGCGTTTCCTCACAATCATTTTTCATGAAAGAGAGAAACCTTATGACACTTAGATTTTATGGTGTATGTGTTCTTATCCATGTGAATTTTTCATAACCACAATTACAAGATAATGTTTGTGACAAATCCAACTCATATGGACCGAACTTATCTAATCTTAGTTTCTTTCCATTAAGGGTCCCACCATTGCTTCCAAGTTATTGAGCAGCTCACACTTATCTTTCAATGTACTTTCCATTGATCAAGGTGTCTTACCTTTATGCAATCAATTGAGAAGTCATAGAACTCACATGAATAGTTGACCAACCTAGACTGGCACAGAAACAAAAATCTATCAACATGATAGGTTAGAAACATCAAGTCGTGTGCTTTCGTTTAATAATAGGTTTACTCTTGATTAGTTCTTGAACCTATTCAAGATCATTTAGACTCCCAATGACCTCTTAACATATTAGATTCTCTTGTCAAGAAACATTCCTTGAAAAAATAAATATTCAAGAGTTAGTGTGTGTCTTTATCAAGACAAAACCTACACACAATTTGGTATTAGTTAGTCTTTGTCTTATTCTAGACATCACAACTCACCAAAATGTGAAAAAAATAAGAACATTCCTACTTAACATTTTATCACTCAAGTCACAATCTTGGAGTTTAACTCTAAGACTTGATCTTGGAACAAAGAACGATTCATCTTATTGACTTAACCCATTTGGACAATTCCCGACTCCTCTTCTTAGCCATACTTAGTGCACTAAGGTGTCCTTAGAGGATGAATTGTAATATGGTTCTTTACAATTTACCAAGATGATCATAAAACTTGCTACAGGAGCACTCTCCCTTCTTCTTAGATTGGAGAAACTTCTTATCTTTCTGCTTAATTGATTCTTCTTATTCGTTCTGCTATTCATTGAAACTCTTTCAATCAACTCAGAATTACACTTAATCTTATAAGTATAATCATATTTACTAACCTTTTAGTAAATCATGACGAATATCTTATCTCTCTTTGTGGTGGATTTGATCAACACACAACCTAGTGTACTTGATCTCCTAGTCCTTCACTTGACACTTTGTCAAAAATTAGTCTAATTTCCAAATATGAAAGTTTTCATTCATCACGCAATCAAGTTGTATGATTCCAAGTTTCTTTCCAATTGAAACTTAGGCGATGAGAAACTCTCCCTATTTGGTAAATTCTTGACATATCCACAAATTAAGAATCAAATCCATTATTGCTAATAATAGAAGCCTTCAAACATCAATTTTTCATACACGCCATTGCAAGGATAAATAAATAAGATAAAATCAACATTTATTCTATTGCGGAAAAATTTGTCCTTACAATGCAATTCAATTGAAAAACTATGTTATTACATATTTCTTAGCAATCTATTCTAACTCCAAGTAGTAGCTCAAGAATCTAATCTTCAAGCAATGCGATCGAAATCCATTTCTTCACGATTAGATTCAGCTCACTTCTTCCCTTAAGATTCCTCTCTTTTCTTTGATCCTACAAACATCAAAATGTAATCTTATCACATCATGTATTAGGAATCTAGAATAGTAAGTTAAAAGAGTTAGTTAATGGATTTTACCTAAAGCAGAGTCATACATCTTGACTCTCCCATCTCGTAGATCTTTTAGGTAGTGAGGGTAGCTTCGTAACCAATGCCCCTTCCTTTTGGCAGTAAGAACATATGGATTCTTATGGAATGGTACACAGGACTATCTCAGACTCAGCCTTTCTCTTGCATAGAGAAAACATGTCTAGACTTCCAATGTGGCCATTTCCCACATAAGGTTAGGATATTGATTTATCAGACAAAATTTGCTCAACCAGTGCACAAAATCATTTCTGGTTCAGCAATAATAAGCAAATGAGTCAAATCAATAAGGGTCATGTCGTGGTCCATCATACAATACTCTCTAAAGAACTGACAATGTGATTCGGGAAGTCACTAAACAGTCAACTTCCTTGAGACATCGACACCTAACAATCTTGTCAATGTGTGACTTTGTATGTACACACAGACTTTCCATCTTTGTGTCTTATTGCCAATAGGGCTTGAATGACCTTGAACTTTTCAAGTTTTTTAAACACGTGGGTCAGAGAGCAATATTGGAGGAGGTGGATAAATGAAGCATAACTTCCATTTCCACAATCCAATCGTGGAACATCATCTTCACGTGGAAAACCTTTTCCAACAGATTTAGGAAGACCATAATTGCCAGACTTTGACATCTATGAAACGGGAGAAAATTCAAGTTTAGTTGATTAAGTCCTTAATAAAACACCCAAATGAGATATTAAGGCTAGGATCCAACACAACATCCTACAAATTGGAAGAGGGATGCCGTAATCCAACTTGCAGAACATTTGAAGGTAAGTGAATGACGATTCACTAAGTTTCCACCATGAAAAACGAAAGGAAATTTAAGTTTTAGAACTGACCATGAAAATATACATGGTGTGATTAGGTGTGAATAACCATGCAAATATAGATGGTGCCCCCAATGTTACAGTCACCTATTTGATGTGCCAGTTAACCACACACGCTCCACCGAACTATGACAAACATCGAGTCACCCTTTGCCACCTTTGATTAGAACCCAATTAGTTTGCCGGTTAACCACACACGCTCCACTAACGTCTTAGCAAGGGTACAAAGTGTAATTTCATGGAATTTAATCAAATTCACTTTTGCCTAAAGTAATTAGGATTGGGAATTTTGTAAAACATTTAGTTACTTTATATTTCATTATACTTTTAATGAGGAGAGGGTTTACCCTATCCTACGCGCTCGGCTAACGACCCTCCACTAATCAAGGAAGCGGTGGGTGAGAGTGGGCACCCATTAAATGACCACTTTATAGGCCATAACCTTATACCCCCCTTATAGATCGGTTTCGTGAATGAGGCCTACTAACGGTAAGACTAGCATTTAAGTTATACATATATAATATTATGCTTTTAATGTTATACATAGTATAAGGGTGTATTTTACACTTTTAAAATACTATGTGGTCAAATTTAATAAATTACACTTTTAATTTAATTAAATATAAACCATGTCATTATGGATTTATTAACTCTCTTTTAATTATACACTTAATCAATTTAACCATTCAAAATTAGGGTTTTAGAATTTAGACTTTCAAAAATTAAACTTTTAATCAAACAATTTAAATTTTAAAACTTGAGGGCAAGTTTTGAAACTTTTCAAAATATAAGCAAGAACATTCTAGATCAAATTACAAATAATAATAATTAACCAATTAATTAGTAATTATCTAAATATGACCTAAATATATTTCTTGCAAGATAATCTATCAAATAATTCAAATAAATCAAGTTTATGACATAAGGCAATGATTATCTAATTATATTGACAATTATCTTCTATTTCCTTAAGGATATCTTTTAAATTAAACAATTAATTTAACCTAATACCTTAAATCCCCTAAAATTCAAAATTATGGGATAGGATAATTCAAAATATTTAATTACCAAATTTAAACACTTAAAAGATAATTACAAGATATGGCATTTATCCAAATCCCTAAAATTTAGGATCTAATCTTGGGGAAGCAGACAATTTCGAAATCCAAGGGTTGGATAACCCTAGAATTCGAAATCTTGGAGGTCCTAGAATTCGAAATCTTGGAGGCTAAGGAAAGGGTTTGGGAAACCGTAGTCAAATTTTGAAAATCAGGGTTCAAGAACCCTAATTTCGAAAATTCATGCCTCCTAAGGTTTATTGGCCATAAACTCTAATATGTCAAGTTCATACATTTGTATAATGCTAATTGAAAACAAAAACCAATGGCTCTGATACCACTGATGGGTTTAAGACAAACAATCCTATGTGTGCATGCAACCCTAGAGTTGGATCTATGTTATCACTATTAGTTATACAACATTATGAACACTTGAAGAACCCTAATATGCTCTTAGGAATTTCAAAATTCATAAGGAAAGATGAAATACATACCTCTTGTTGTTATATTGTAATAACAACCTAAATCTTGAATCTTCTTGTCTTTGAAAGCAAGTACCACAAGTGTAGTACCTCTAATGGCTCACAAACACCAAGAGAAAATAGAGATGCAAGAGAGAGAGAGAGAGAGAGAGAGAGAGAGAGAGGATGTATGAAATTCGACCGTAGGAACCCTAGACAAGGCATGGACGAATTTCATTATCCAAGGGGTCTTTATATAGGTGTAGGGATTAGAGTTTCAGTCCTTATCCTTATCTTGTTGCTTGCCCACAAAGCAGCCCAAAGGATAACCCTAGAAACCTTATCATCGATGAATTATAAGGCCTTATCACCTTGAATTCATCCACCCTATCCTATAGGGCATCTATTTCCCTACTTTGCAACTATCACATAATTACAGTTCAGCCCCTATAGTTTAGTTAACTTCTTTTAATCACAAAATTAATTCTTGACCAATGTTAACTAAACAAATATGATTTCTTCTTTAATATATTATTCATATAATATATTAATAAACCATAATAACCTCTTTCTCTATTATTTCTCCAGTCAAGTTGCTATGGTGAAGGCAACCCAAAAGGACCATGCACAACCGCATCAAGTACTTACCAAATATGGTTACGGGCTTAGACACTAATCCAACAGGTGAGTTATCCTCACTATATCAATAGGGTCTAAGGCACCAAGGCCGCCCCTTTTAGTTGTTATCTTGGTTATAGTATGCTACATGTGGTTATGATCTGTTAGATCGGTATCAGGATAGACAGTATGTTGTTATGCTCTTATGATCAGTTAGGATTGGTATGTTAGTGACCTAGTTAGGTCGGTGCTCTGGTTATGAGAGATTGCTATGATCAATGATATGTGAGACAGTTATATTTGATATATGTATATACCAGTATATGTTAGTTATGTGCACATGGTTATTTGATTGATGTTTGGGTTGAGGCGGTCATGCTTTGTGCTGAAGGCCAACATACCCTATGAGCGGTCCGGATAGATTGTAGGCCCGTATGGCGGTCCAGTCATACTGAAGGCTCAGGATAGACACAAATAGATAGTAGGCCCTGCAGGGCGGTCCAGTCAGGCCGAAGTCCCAACATGCATGTTGTGGATTATCTGTTATTGATATGGTATTATTGGTGTGGTACTAGTATTTTGGGGGTAGCTCACTAAGCTCTCGGGCTTACAGTTTCAGTTTATTATTTCAGGTACTTTCGGAGATCCTGGCACGACAATGGCTTGACCCTACATCTCCTCATCCATATGATTATATTTTTGGGACACTTTGATGAATAATATTTTGAAAACATTTTGTAAAACACTATTTGGTTTCATGGTTGAAAAAGTTTAAATTTGGCTTAAAATTTTTGGATGTTACAAGTTGGTATCAGAGCCTTGGTTTGAGTGAATTGGAGGAACACTCGTATGAATCGAGTCTCAAATCAAGGGAATTTCTAGAATAAATTCTAAAGTGGTTTTCAAAATAAGGGATGGAGGATGCGGAGTGTACGTTCAGCCGGAGCCGGTAAGTAGACCCCAAAATACCATGCAGTTATTTGATATTATGATTTGTTAGAACAACATGCTAATACTAGGCTAGGGATTTTCAGGAATTTCATGATAGACTTGCCTGATTATATGATGCCTACTAGCCTAGAGTTTCTTTTATATGGAATTGACATCATTACTATAGTTGTTTAGTGTATGCATCACGACTGTGCATAATCAAGATCTTATAGCCTGAGAATGTTTTATTCGACCTGAGGGTAGGATTAGATATTCGAAAGACTACCGAGTCCAACGCTATGTGTGGCTAGTATACACTAATGTTGCAGGGTTGGTTGAAGTTTCATAGATGGATGGGTCGTGAGAAGCCGTGAGGCCAGTTGTGAGATAGTTTCACATTCCTCTAGGAGTGAGGGTTGAGCCCTTACTATGTTGATGTCTATTGTTAGGGCGTTGTGGTGATACTTGAGACAAATATGGGTAGGTGTGGAAGATAGTATGGGCTCGTACTACTGAAAGCACAGGACCCATACGCGTAGCAAGGAAGTCACAACCCCTTGTGTTTGTGGAAATTGGTCTCCCGATATTATGTTGTTTATCTGACGTCATGGGTATATTTTCAGTATGGTGATAACGAGATGCTTTACGAATGGACCAGGATCAGGATCAAGGGGCAGAGGCCCGAATATGCCTCTAACACCTGAGCTCATGGTGCAGATAGGGACAGAGGAGTTGGATTCCAGGATTCGGGAGATCCTGCATGATGAGATTGCTACTGCATTTCAAGCGCATCTACTAGAGATGTTTGGATCGATCAAGACCTCTATGCCTGAGTACTTTTATGAGCGTTATGTAGCCTTAGCAAAGACAGCTGCTGCTGCAGCCACGTCAGCTGTAACAGCAGCAGGGGGTGTAGGAGGATCCAACTGCACTTTCCACTACTAAGACTTCAATAACATGAAGCCCCCAACGTTTGATGGTATACAGGATGCGATCAGGGCTATGAGGTGGTTATCTGACGTGGAAGGTTGTTTCTTCACGTGCTCGTGTCCTACTAACCAGAAGGTCAGGTGTGACCTGAACCTGCTGAGGCTTGGGGCCAAGGACTGGTGGAGACTGACGACTGGGTCGTGCACCGATGATCAGAGAGCTACTATTACTTGGGAGCAGTTCAGGGATATGTTCCGCACCCGCTACGTTCCACACGTGGAGCGGGAGCAGCTTTGCTCATGAGTTTTTGACATTGAGTCAGGATGGAGAGTCGGTGATGGAGATCATCTGCATGTTCATGGAGAGGGATATGTTTTGCTCGGAGTTTGCTTCCGAGTAGTCTCAGACGACCCGTTATCTAAGTATGCTCAAGATTGATATCCGTTAGTTTGTTTCTATGCAACGTTGTGATACTCTTCTGGATCTTTAGGAAGCCGTGAGGCGGCGTGAGTTGGAGATAGAGCTGCAACTGAAGGAGCAACGTCAGGTTTCGACACAGTCTCAGCCGGTACCTAAGCGGTCTAAGACCACTAATACTAGGACCGGAGGTCCGCAGATGTGTATGGGCCCTTTAGATCAACCATAAGGTTATATTTAATCAAGCATACGTCATAAACTTTGAAAAGTTCAAAAAGTTTAAACATGATGTCGAGAATCAATTGGGCAGGAAGATAAAGATGCTCTGATCAGATAGAGGTGGAGAGTATCTTAGTATTGAGTTCCACGACTATCTCAAGGAATGTGGAATAGTTTCACAACTTAATAGTATGGTCGAGAGACACAACCGAATCTTGTTAGACATGGTTTGTTCCATGATGACTGATGAGTCGAGCTTCTCTTGCAATTTCATTCTGGGCGTATGCCTTAGATACTGCCACACACATTCTTAATCTTGTCCCAACTAAGAAGATTGCCAAAAAAAACCTTGCGAGATATGAACAGGGAAGGTTCCCTTGTTTGCACATATCAAGGTTTGGGGTTGTGAATTTTCATTAGACGAGATACTCACGACAAGCTTAAACCTCGAAGTGAGAGATGAATTTTCATCAGCTATCCATAAAAGTCCTTTGGATATTTGTTCTACAAACCTAGTGAGAATGTGGTCTTTGTAGAACGAAGGGGAGTCTTTTGAGAGAGAGAGAGAGAGAGAGAGAGAGAGAGAGAGAGAACTCATATGCAAAGAGGACAGTGGAAGTACAATTGATCTTGAAGAAATCCAAGAATCAAACAATGAAGGAACCTCTGAAGATGCGAGGTCTCAACCAGAGGAAGAAATCCTAGTTGAACCAATTGACATATCATTACCTCTTAGGCATTCTAGTAGAGTTAGTATGCAACCTGAGTTCTATGGTTTCAATATTACTACATATGGTGTCAATTGGTTATTATTGTGTTTCATTTTTGCATGTTTTACTTAACGAATAATTCAATTATTCAAACTCCAAAATTGATCATACTTTTGGAAGTAAATAGTGAATTAACATTGTGATGAATTGATTTTTAGAATGTCTAAAGAGTTTTGGAAATAGAAATAGTGTTGCTACAATGCTCATGGGTACTTAGAAATGGAGATTTAAGTGTTGGATTAACCCACACTCATAGAACTACTTCACTGACTTTATCACGAATAATTCTGAGATAATATCTTATAATCTTGAAACGGAGATATATAAGTTGTAGTTCAAAAGTCAGTTGTGCATTGATGCTATGTAAATGCATCAGCAACTTGATATTACAAAATGTATTGCGGTGCATGATCTAATGAGTAAATGGTGCAAGCATATAAGTAAAAGTTTACTTGTTCCTGTTGCCTTAACGAGAAAAACGATATTTTTAGGCCAGTCGGTGATTTGGTGTTGACTTATAGTGTTGGGCCCAAGCATGACTAAATTGATGTGTTCAAGTAGAAGTTCTATGCCATTACAAATCAAATATTGGGAAACAAAGTATTGGATAATGAGAATGATTCTGTTCCATGTCTCCTATCCGAATGATATCTTGTAGAATGAAGGATCATATGATCACTTATCTAAGGACACGTAACTGACTGGGTCAGAGTTCGACAACGGCTTTTGGAAACTACAATTTGTGATCGAGTCATGTAACAACTGGTAAAAATTGATCAAAATTCGGCAGTCAAACCACCGCAAACCATTATGCTTTAAGGACCAATTGTGTGTAAAATTTATGTTATAATGTATATTAAAAATATTACATACATAATTATCTTGCAAATGTCTCAAACTGCTCAAACCATTTATCGTTGAGAATAAAATAAAAAATTACCAAAAAGTAGATTTATTTGTGACTTTAAAAATAAATTTTGCATTAATTATATTTGAGAGTTATGGATAAGAAATTAGAATAAATTACGTTCTCCTGATACCGTGAATATAATAAACGTCAAAAGCGGAGATCGTATGAGAAAGTTATGCCTCTTTAAAGTTATAAAAATTAGTATTTATCTGATTATCCTGAAACAAACAGTACATTGTTTCATTTTGGAATAGCTACGAACCTTACAAACCGCTTTTTAGACTATATTCTATTATTTTATTATATTTTTTTTCACATTTTAAATCTCGATCAAAACCAGATTCGTAAAATATATCGAATCTGAAACAAATTAATTGTAAAACTTTAAACGGATTTTCCTAGAGTTCTACTAATCAGATTTAAGATTTGTCTTACTTTTTGGAAACCTTATAACAGAGATTATCATTCATCATTTTTAGAAAAAATATTTGATATCTGGATCGAGGACACACAAATCAAGAAAGTTAGAAAATATCACCATATTAGATATTCCAAATATGATATTATACTTTTTAAATCAAGTATAATTGATTTTAAATTACTAGACTATAACATCTACACTGACATTATCTACCACATCACTCAATATAATACATAAATATATGTTCATAGTTTTTCTAAATCTATTCCATACACAATCGATTGAAAATCCCAGCTTTAACAAAGCTTCACTCAAGCTATTGAAGAACCTATTTTCTCACCTCAAACACTATGGGTAATTCTATTTGCACGAAAGAGATTCTAAATGCACGAAAGAGATTCTAAATGCACGGATACACACATCACATCAGTCAAAAGTAGTTTTAATATGAATTTGCAGTTCTTACCCTCCAACTTTTATTAAGTTTTCAATATGTTTTTTTTACCATTTCAATCTTATACAGTTTTAATATTTGGCACTTTTTACCCTCCAATTTTATTAAACTTTCAATATGTTTCTTTTACCATTTTAATCTCTATACTATATTTTATATTATTATTTTAGTTTAAATTAATATATTAAATTGCAAATGATAACTTCTAATCTTCTATGATATAATATTAACGTAATACAATTTTTAATTTTTTTAATAAAATTGAACTCAAATAATAATCAAGTTACTAGTTTAGGTTTTTAATTTATTTTATTATATTTTTGTATAATCCTAATTTTCTTATCATTTTCCATATGTTTTTTTTTTAATTTCACATGATGTATATACTAATTACTAATGATGGTTGTTACTTTTATTTTTTTTTAAATGAAAACCTCTAAGAATTAATATGTATACTATAGACGTTAACAAAATAGTCATTTTCTTTGTATTAAACAAATAAAAAGATATTTTAAAATTTTGGTATCATGATTATAAAATAAAAAGGTGTGATAAAAAAAACTTAAATCGAATAACTGAACCAAACCAAATGATGGTTGGTTGATTTGGCTTGAGTTACTCGGATATTTGGTTCATTCGGTTTGATTAATCAAATAAAGATACCTTATTCGGTTAAACTAATAAAACTGAATAAACTATTTAGTTAATATATATTTTTTTATAATTTATATCTATAAATAAACATTTTATATTTAAACTTATGGATTAGTTACCAAAAAAGATTTTGATAACTCATTATCTAATTATTAACCATTATAAATTGATAACTCAAACGGTCGACCATTTAACTAGATAGTCATTTAACTATATGGTTTGACCGTTATTAGAAACCAATTATATTTAATATTTGTATGATTTTAAACGCGAGATGATAAGAATCTTTCTAAAACTTATCAATGGAAAAAAAAACAATTTTTTTTAGAGAACTTAATAATTATAAACAACAAAACATAAACTTGATTTTATTAATTATCAGATATTATAACTGTAGAATTGTTACAATTACTGTGTGTTGCAAATGAAGAAATGTATGAATTCAGTCGAACAACATAAACAGTTTTTCATCCAGCAGACCGTAATGATCTATTGTAACGCCAAAGTAACATAAACAGTTTCCCATCAAGTCAAAATTTTTCCCTCATATTTTTGTTTTACAGGGAAACCGAATCAATAATCCTATATATTTAATTATTTGTAAACGATTTAGATACGGAAAAATTCCATCGCAAAAACATGAAATTCCGTAGCTAAAGCCAAATAACTATGGAATTCGCTACATAAAATTTCAATTAGACTCCATAGTTTTATTTCTTGTAGCAAACTGTTTAGCTACGAAATTATAATTTCATAGCAATTTTGCTATGATAGTTTCTACGACATCTATTCGTTACAATTTGAGTTCCATAACAAGTTCCATAACGAACTAGTTACAACAAAAAATTATGTAGCATATTTTATAGTAAAATAGCTACGGGTTTCGATTTCGTAACAAGTATTCATGATTTAGCTACGAAATGCAATTCCGTAGCCATTTTTGTAGCAAATTAGCTACGACCAACCATTTTGTAGCATATTTTATAGTAGAATAGCTACGGATCTTGATTCCGTAGAAATTTTACACAGATATTTAGGATTTAGCTATAGAATGCAATTTCGTAACCGTTTCCGTAGCATTATAGCTACGACAAGTCATTCCGTAACATATTCCATACTAAAATTGCTACGGATTTTGATTCCGTAAATATTTTCCATAGCTATTCAGAATTTTTCAAATGACAATATTTAAAAGTTAATGGGCCAATATATATTATTGTTATAAGTTATAAGGTTTTAAATAAAAGTGATTGACAACTAAAATGGATTGGAACCAAGGATTACAAAGTTAAAGGGCCAATATATGTTATTGGTATAAATTATAAGGTTTTAAATAAAAATAGTTGACAAATGAAATGGATTTAAGGTAAGTCAAGGTAAAACTACTAAATTTTATTATGCCCTACACAAATTCATTCGTGTATTTAGGAGGACCCAACACTATCTTTCTTCCTTTTTTCTGATGGGATCGATTGCTATGAAGAACATCAGTAGAAGTGGTGACCTCCAGCCAATAAAAAAGCATCAGCCTCTCCCTTTTCTTCTGGTTCAAATTCCAATAAAAAACACCTACATCAGAGATGTAGTTTCTTTGAAATCCCCGCAAGCATTAGGCTGGAGGGAGTGATGCCACGAGGTTGGAGGGAGTGATGCCATACTCCCTCATGAAACTGCAGTGCCACGTAGGTGTCATGTCACCATTTACCACAAAAGTGTGGTTTCATACCACACACAAGAAGTGGTGCCACATTTTAACTATTTTTTGTTTAATAAATAATTGGAATTTATACATAAGGAGTGAAGCCACATTTTAACTATTTTTTGTTTAATAAATAATTGGAATTTATAAGTAAAATGTGTACTGTGTTATTTTTGAAATAATTATATAGAGAGAAGGTAAGCAGGAGTTTTTTTCTGTTCCTAGACCAAACTCCAGGGACCTATTATGCCAAATTCAGAAAATAGGACGTCTTCTTTCTCACAGCTCCTGCTGCCTGATTTCCTCCATTGTTAACAAACCCAAACTCGATTTTTTGAAAGTAATTCAATTCCTAGCCTCAAGTAGCTTCCCATTCGAATATTAAAAACCTTATATATATAGTTAGTTTTAAAAAAAAAAAAAAAAAGTTTGAAAACGAGCATTTGGAACGGCAGCCAATCACAAACCATCACCAAGTGCTCCCTTCCATTGCCGCACTGCGGCCTTAGCCACACCTTAACCGCACCGGAGGGGCGGTGTTCAGCCGCCACGGTGGCAAAACTGCAGTCCGAAACCGCACCACTCCGTCCGGTCTTAGCCTTCTGTTTATTTTTTTTCTCCCTATCGAACAAAGTAAGCAAACCCCATGGAAGCTGTGTGATTGTTGCTGCCTTTCCCATCCTTTGCGTGTTTTGCTATCAGATCAATCAAAAGGCGGCCAGAAACAGTCATCGCTACCACTATTGCCGGCGATAGTCTCCAATTTACCACTTTCAGTTCATGTTTCTTCTTCCCGATCAAATGAGGATTGGAAACTCATTCCCCTTTTGTCTGAAATGTCGAACCAAGAACCACCACCACTGTTTTTGACTTTCTTCCTCTTTGCTCGATCGTTTTAGCCCTCTAATCTACCCCTCGTCGCTGCTTTCATTCCCGTTCGTTCCAATCAGACGCAAAAACAAAGAATACGATCCCCTTTCCCATTGCTTGATGGATTAGTAAAGATCAGCCCCTTAGGCTGAAAGGAGTCGGCCGCTAAGAACGATCGCCAGGAGCTCGCTAAGTACGCTACACACCGGCCCCTAGCGCACGCTATGGAGCTCGCTATCGGTGAGTCGCTAGCAAGAGGAGAGAGAGAATTTGGCTTGCAGTGATTGGTGATCCCATTTCACATTTGGCAAATTCATAAAAAAAATCCCTCCGTTCTTGGCAAATCAGAGGTGTCGAAGCTTCAATTTTTGTTGCTAAAACTTGTTGCGTTAAAATTTGTTGTGTTAAAACCTGTTGCGTTTAAACCTGGTATTGGGGAAGAGCATTGCAGAAGAAGATAAAGAATTTACATATTTGGTCCCCAAAGTTTCCGTAGTTTAGTGTTTTTTGTCCCAAAGTTTAAGCAATTTGGTATTTTTTGTCCAAAAACAGAATCCTTCTTATTTAGTATTATGTTTTAAATTAGTGTAACATTTTTTATTTAAATATTAAGTGTTTGTATTAAAAAAAATAGAATTTTTGTAATATTAAATGTTTGTGTATTGAAAAAAATATAAGTAATTAAATTTGAAAAAGAAAAGAAAAATAAAATGTTAGGAGTGTTACCACTCCAATGCTAAGAATTAGATGTTAAGACAAAAAATGATGTGACACTAATAAAAATGACATGGTATGATTTTATAAGTGTTACCATTCTCTCTAGCCTTAGTATTATCAAGTTATCAAATAAAAACCCCATTGATTTAAGTATTACCAGATCTGCCTTTTTTTTGGTGTAATTTGACCAAATCAGTCCTTATTTACATATGTTAAATCAAATCAACCATGCATTTATTAAATTATTACCAAATCGGTCCTCTCATTTGATTATTTGATAAAAATAGCCCTTTTGTTAGTTATGTTACTATGCAACCCTTCATTTGTTTTTGAAGGATCAAAAATGTTTCCCGTTGATTTAAATCACTACAAAGTAGCCCCTTGTTGTTTATATCAATACAAAATGGTTTCAAAAGTATTTCAAAGTTCACGGGTTCCAAGATATAGTTTCTCACGACAAGCTTAACAAAACAAACCTAGCTCGAAATCACTCACCGAATGTGAGTTTCTACGGTGCCTCTTTATAGTTTTAATACTGAAGGGAGAATACATGAGTGTCTATTAAAGTTTTGATGATTCTCAAGTTTTATACACAAAATAACATCATACTTTATTATTGGTCAAAAGTTTATGACATAACAATCTAAAATGTATAAATCATCAATAAATTATATAAGTTATAGTAGAATGATATGACTGACATAATTACACTTTGTTGTGATATATTAATTAGTATTGATAAATATCACAAGATTTTAAGTAGATTGATATATATATATATATATATATATATATATATATATATATATATATACACGACGAATCATAAATTGTAATACTTGTCGTGTGTGTGTGTGTGTGTGTGTGTGTGTGTGTGTGTGTGTATATATATATATATATATATATATATATGCGCAAATACATTGTGAAACCATGAAATGACATTATACATATGACCAAATATGTTATTCAACATAATTATGTACAAAAGAAATGTGAATTGCCTTAACGGATGATAAATGAAAACTAGACAATTACATAATAGTTAATTGAAAATATACCAAAAATTAATTATTATTATTATTATTATTATTATTATTATTATTATTATTATACTCTCGATCATTGTGTAGAAATGATTTCTAAGTAAACTATATATTTCATTTTTATAATTACTATAAAAATATAAATCATTTTAGTTGTAATACGAAATTTGTCATATATGATAACATAACTAATTCTTGGATTTTAGGAATTGTTACCTAATAAATCATACATTGTACCAGTTTTGCAACTTATCGAATATTATGGAAATCGTTGGTTTTCACATTGGTTGAAAACTGAAAAATGTTTTAAAAATAGTCGTCTTGCTTCTCGAATTTCGTCATGACAAACAATAAGATTTGAAAATATATCAAGTCTTACGAATCTCAAATACTAAAAGACTTAAATCAAAATTATTCCAAAAAACCAAAGAGTTATAAGTATTCTAAAGTATTATATCGGAGAGTTTATGGTTAGGATTCCTAGACATACTGTTAGGTTCCATAACACCACATGATGCTCTATGTGAGCTATGTTTGTTTTTAAAAGCCTCCTGAGCTAGGATCATTTCCTAAACTATGGGTCATGGTGTTTGGGGATTAGATCTCGTGTGTATGTGTGTGTGTGTGTGTGTGTGAAAATTTATGAAAGGGGTGAAAGAGAGAGTTTTATGATGGGGTGTTTTTCTTACTAAGGATCAAGATCACATTTACATATCATACATCCAGGAGGGGTCTTATTTAGAAAATTTGTATACATGGCATAGATTTATAATAAAGAACTTTGATGTAGATCTATTATGTATGGAAAGATATATTTGGATTCGATGTCACAACTAGCATTTTAGCTAGGAAATTATATTCTCATGTAATCATTCAACTATTGTAAAGCCTATACTCTAAGTAAAAAAAAATCACTCAATGCTCATTCAAATCCATCTCTCATGTTCAACAAAGAGTTTGAAACTCTATATATTCCGGTTCAAGTCTATTATGGTCTAGGACATTCTTATTGGGCCTAATGGACCAATAAGTATCCAAGTTGACTATTTTGGGCCTAGAAACCCTAAATGTGACAACCGTCAAATTTCGGTCAAGTCAAAGTCAGCTAAAGTCAGCAAGTCAAACCGTTTGACTCAATTTCCCCGTGAGTACAAAAATTCACACTATGAAACTTCTACATAAACTTCTATTCTAATGAGAAATAATAAAACAAAAAGTGCGAACATCTAGATCTCCTTAACCTAAAACTGTAGTACGTGGCGAGCCAAACCGATAAAACAATGTTGCATACTCATCGGGAGCGTGTAAGATCCTTAAACAAGGCTTAACAGGGTTTACGAACCATGCATTGCAATGTCGGACACTCACAGTTGTCACACATGGAACCTCTCCCACTCGTTTTCACTCTATCTCTCTCTATGTCAAATCTCTCCCAAATCTCTCTCAAATATCTCTCTGTATTAGAAATCTCTCCAAGAATGTCAAATCTCTCCCAAATCTCTCCAAGTATGTGAAATCTCTCTCAAATATCTCTCTGTATTAGAAATCTCTCCAAGAATGTCAAATCTCTCCCAAATCTCTCCAAGTATGTGAAATCTCTCTCAAATATCTCTCTGTATTAGAAATCTCTCCAAGAATGTCAAATCTCTCCCAAATCTCTCCAAGTATGTGAAATCTCTCTCAAATATCTCTCTGTATTAGAAATCTCTCCAAGAATGTCAAATCTCTCCCAAATCCCTCTAAGTATGTGAAAACTCTCTCAAATATCTCTTTGTATGAGAAATCTCTCCAAGAATGTCAAATCTCTCCCAAATCTCTCTCAAATAGTTCCCGTAACTTTTTAGAATCATTCGGGTCATTCCGGCCCTTAACCTGGTCAAAAACGGCTTAAAACGGGGTAAAAACGAGAAAACGGGACCTTAGGAACCGAAACCCTTCTTAAGGAGCCGAAGCTCCTTAAGGCCGAGACCTAGGACCGAACAGAGCCTCTGTTGGCCGAAACAAGAGAACCGAATCACTATAGCAGAGACCGAGCCTCGGTCTCTGTTCGCTTCTCACTCTCTGTTCACGTCCCACTCTCTGTTCGCTTCTCACTCTCTGTTCGCGTCCCACTCTCTGCTCCGCTTCTCACTCTCTGCTCCGCTTCTCACTCTCTGTTCTCTTCTCACTCTCTGTCTCGCGCGCCTCTCTGTCCCCTCCCACCTCTCGGTTCCTACCCTCTCCCTTCTCCCCTCTCGGTTCCTTCCCTCCTTCTCCTCTCCTCTCGGTTCTGCCTCCCTCTCTCTCTCGGTTCAGCATCAGGAGGCCGAGCCTCGGCCAGAAATTCGCATATTTGTCATTTTTAGCCCATTTTTGATATTTTTAACATTTTAAGCCCGTTTTTCGTGATTTTAAAGCGGGATTTTCTCCAGAAGTTATATTTTAACATAATAAACTTTAAATATTCATAATTTAAACATATTTTGATGAAAATCATTATTTAAATAATAAAAATCAAATGGGTGAATTATTAAAGGTGGAGTGTTGACTTTGCCTTATCCAATGTCACAAGCAACCACCCCACACCCACTCTTTGACTAACCACACCTCTCCACCTTACCTAGGTCACATCAATGTCCTTTCCACTCAATTATCCCTCTTTCCCACGTTTTTGAGGGTTGAATATTCATCCTCTCTCCTCACTTCTCTCATTTGCTCTCATTTCACAAGAAGATCAAACTCTTTCCTCTCTCACTTTCTCTCTCTAGAAATTCGAGATTCAAGGGCTGATCTTGAGTTTTTCCTCCACATTGGTAAGCATAATCCATTCTCTTTATGATTATCTCAAATATTTCCACTCAAATCATGGATATCTTACACAAACTCTCTCATAATTGTGTTAGATCTTCGAATCTTCAAGTGATTCTTCAAGTGTTCTTGGGTTGAACACTTATCTACTGAAATCACTCAAGGTGAGTTCATACCCCTACATTTTCATGTTTTCTCAAGTTTTCAGGGGGGGGGGGGGGGGAATACAAGTTAAAACACTAAGAACATAACTACATTTTTCTAACAGCCTTCATCAGAAACGTTCAACTCCATTCACGGACTGTTTTGGGCATCTTAAACATTTTTGTTTTCAAAACTGTACAAGGTGCAAATAGTTCAAGTTTTTAGCTTTAAAATGACTACTTGCACATCTCCATACGATTTTTCTACAATTTATGGTGATTTTTACAAAACTGCCTATCATTTCAAACAACAATCCGGACCAGTCTGTGATTATGGACTTTTTCACCCAAGTTAGAGGTCATTATAAATTGTGATAAAAATTATGAGTAAACTAGACACATTTTGTGAACTCTCAGAATTTACGGATCTAGTTTTCGACTTCGTATGAGTTTTCTATGATTTTTACAAAACAGGGCAGAATTTCTAAAGTTAGCCAACAGCATGTTAACATCATAACACTTTGTATTATGTTGAGCAAAGTGTATAACCATAAGTTCTAATATTTGAATGTGTTTCCTTGTTAGTTTATCATTATGAACTGAAACTAAGACATTCATATTAAATATTATTCATTCATTTTGGAACACGTATTATTAAACTATAAAAAGTATAATTTGATAAATTCACAACACTAATACATTTCCATAAAAGAATTCATACATATTACATACATTTTAGATAAATTATAATAGGTATAGTTTATGATACATCACTCTACGCGCTCGTACAAGAAGGGTACATTCATACAAGAAAGATTTATATTCACACACATTTCACGTAAACTTGTTATCCTATATTGTGAGTTTCTCTGTTTCTCTCTCTCTCTCTCTCTCTCTCTCTCTCTCTCTCTCTCTCCCCGTACGTCCGAGTGCGGGATATAATTCCTGGTAGTTATAATCAGAATCTCCTTGAGGGAGAACGTGATACTTGTATATAGATCTATATTGGGTTTGACACCCCACACCTTGCTGCTAGCTACAGTTGGACCTGCAGGTCTACGGGTGACAAATGTCATTTTATTTTTCGCGACACTGAGAACGTCGTGGCAGGTTCACATAGTCATTGTATGATTATAGCGACTCACATAGGGATATAACAATCCATAAGTTTGCGGGATTTTATTTTTAAAACCTAAACGAGTTTTATGTCGATTTAAAATCACCTTTTTATCTCTATGAGTACAGATATTACTGTACACTTTTGGTTTTGGTAGTTACGACTACACATCATTTGAAACCGCATTTATACTTTTAAGTATGGTCAATACTTGTTATTACTCGGTCCTCTAATTTAGGACTACATATATATAATGTATTAACAAACATGAGAATGTACAGAAATTTCGTTTAATTCAAAAGCGTCCATGTCCATTTAAATACATAACATTTTCTACTAATAAGAAGGGTTACTTATACATTTTGGTCTTCAGTCATAAGACGACATTACACAAGTTTTAAAGAAAATATCGGATTTTCTGGATACATACTCTAACGCTTTTTCGAGGAAAACGATTTACTTTTCTAACGAAATCTCTTATGAACTCACCAACCTTTGTGTTGACACTTTTCAAAACTACTTGTATTCTCAGGAATTCAGTGAAAACAGGAAATCAACAACGTTTTGAGGATGGGACGATAAATCGTCAAACAGTTCATTTCGTATTATAATGTAACTGATGTGAATCATGTAAACATGTGCTTCGATGTAACATTTTCAATTATATTTGTGTTGGTTGTATTTACTTTGAGCACTATTATACTCATTGTTGTGATACTCTACATGAAGTCCTCCACCCCCGGACGTTTCCGCCATCCTTGGTTTGGGGGTGCGACAGATTGGTATCAGAGCATTGTTTATAGTGAACTCAGTATATCAAACCACATAAGATATACAAACTATAAATGCATTGGGACTAAGTCTCTGATTTAAAGTTTCAAAACAACTATACTTTTAGAAATAAATAGTTTCTTATTAAAGGTATACATGCATACATACATACTAAGGTCAGCACCACTCTAGAACAAAACAAAAGTAATGATTGTCGAATATCACAGGTAAGCTCGGGGATGTATGGTCAGTCTTGGGAGTGGCATAGCCTGATCAACTATGCTGGTCCGAGGAGTGATTAGCACATGCCCAAGAATAGTTGTGATATGTCGACAAGTCTAAAAACTTACCAACACTACCACAATAAGAACAGTAGAACAGAACATGAGTTTAAAATACTATAGGAGTATTTTGTAATATCATAACTTATATGAAAACTAAATAGATCCTTAATAATAGGTCTATAGTCCCTAAGTGGATACTTTAAGGTTATATAACTTAGAAATTATAGACATAGAATTTGTGGTCATTACTTTACTTCCTTTTCCTTGTTTGGATGTGGACTTAGAGTGGGATCACTTATTCAAAGGTCTATCGTATCTTGTTATATGTAATTAGTATGCACTACGTCATTATAGAAGTAACTAATAAGGATCACCCCTATAAGTAATTGATAATAGAGTTAGACGCATAGTACTTATCTCCTCCCCTCCTATTCTCGCAAATACGGCATAGCAAAATCCTACTTACCGGACGACCCTTACTTTCCTAATCCGAACTCGAGGAATGGTGAACGATTATGAGAAGAATCATAAGCGGGACCGGAGGTAATCAATCCTCCATGCATAGCAAGGGTTCCGTGAACCGTTTCGACTATAATGAACCTGTGACCCGTTGGGAAATCGTGATCGAGAGTTGAATGTCGACAACAATGACAACAACCACCATGTGGAGACCAACGAGGGTGCTATGACCTCAACCACGGGGGACTGACGGACAGAGCCCTCCCGGCAAAGACCCGGCGGATCGCGATCATCGGGGATCAAAACAGGAAGACTACAATCTGAGTTCAGAAAAATGCGCGCCACTATAAACCCCACCATCTCATGTACCGGTGACTCAGAATTATACTACTATTCCCGAGACCAACTCTCTTTCCAGAACCTTATCACCACTCGTGAAGAGGAAAGAGAGAAAAAGGGTAGGACACACAGCATTCAAAGAAAGGATGATTGTAGCCAAGCGCTGATTGGCAAAGCTACAAAACTACATCGACCTTGCCTCAGGCATCACAAGGGATGGATCATCGTAAGTAGAGTTCGTACTGCTCACCAGACCTGGTAAATTAACTTCATAAGTATGTGCTGGTGCTACTCTATTGTAAGTGAAATCGCGACACAACAAATTAAGTGGTCATTCTAATCGAGAAATCTATCCTCTATCAAAACCCGCCCATGCACGAATGTGAAGTAGACCTGCATTGAGGTCAAAAATTTTCACTGAAACCATGATTTCTAGAGTCATATTAACAAGATGGGCTTAGGATGTACCTATCAGACTCGAAGGACTAACTAGCCTTAATTATATAACTAAGCACACATCAATAGGTCGTGATAAGGACTTAACTTGGGTCAAGTATAAGGTTTCACTTGAATACCGAACTACTAAAATACATGAGTTTATTATACAAAGAATCTCATTATAATTGTTTTCAGAACACCCTAAACAACCGAACTTTGATACAAATCGATATGAGATAAACTTAGTTAGAAAACTCGCGACATATAGCCATTCTATAAACTCATTATCGTCTCACCCTTTAAACATTAGTTGAGAAGTTTCTTCTTCATAGACCTATGGGTGCGATCATACCAGCACTAATGCACCGGAATCCCATCGAAATTCCTCAGCCAAGGTGTTCGGACGAACATGATTCTAAAAGGAGTAAAGCTTAACGTCCGTATGAAACCTACTCCTACCTACTGCCATAACTCTATCTCGGGAGCGTTAGCAGAGACACTAAGGATAGTACAGTAATGTGCAAAAATTTATATGCGTAAATATAAATTGTAAAGATGCACTTAAGGCAATCATTTCCACTAACGAAGTCGTTTTTCTTCATGAAACAGAGCTATGTCTCCACCAAGAGGCAACAAACCAACTAGCAAGACACCAACACTTCAGATAGACGCTGCTACATTTCAAGCTGCAGTCACGGCAGCCGTGGCAGCCGTCATGGTGCATTTCAATACTAACAACATCAACAAGGGTGGAAGCGATACTTACAATACAAATTGTGGTAACAATCAGGGACACCAATGGGTACCTACCATCAAAAATTCATCAGGCCACGAACCTTCGAACAAGAAGAGAAAGTTTTGGGACATGAAAAAGCGCCAACAATCAAAGGGATACACTAAAAGACAACAGCCTAAGGCCGCCTCTACCATTACAACAACAGTCATGACAAATGCCACGACACTAGCCTCGGGGTCTGCCACCCAAATGCCTGCCAGACCATATAAGGGATCACTCCCAAAGTGCAACAAATGTGGTTTTCATCACCATGGGGCTTGCCGGGAGATGCACTGTAAAAACTGCAACAGGAAAGGGCATACCGTTCGTTTCTGTAGGGCCTCGGCCCATCACCTCCCTTCAATCAACTGCACCAAGGTAGGCCCAGTATGCTACCTATGCGGTGAAACGGGACACTTCAAGAGAGAATGTCCAACTGAGAAGAACGACGAAGGAACAGTAGGAATGTGATGGACACACCAACAGGAGCAGCAAGGGAACCATGTTAGGACTTTTGTAATGTTCCCAACGATAAAACGTTTAAGTACTATATGTTTGTAATGAATTTGGTACACTTACTAAAGTAACCTTCTTTCTAAAAAGTAGCTAAAATATTTTCTCTCTCATACAAATCAAACCAAAGACATTCATATGTGACCTTAGGAGCATTACCTGTAAGTTGTAATGACTTTGTCCATACATCGGGGATAATTTAAAATCAAAATACTTAAGTCTTGAAATAGATAATTCCATCCTGACTCCGATTCCATGTCTAGTATTAGGGGTTGAGTGGGGTCACCCACTCGACAAATTTCACGATGTCAATTTACATACGAGAATCATATACCGCTCGATCGTAAGGAGACCTTTCAGGAGTCATGATATCAAGTATCATTACTGGCTATCGAAAACACACCCACTACCAGTGCTAGACACTGTGGTAGGAATCATCTACGATAATCATAACATCAAACAAAACGGAACACACAGAAAAGAAATACAGGACACTCTATCACTCTATTGATCTCTTCCTTTGTATACAACTTATCTCATGTTATCTAAAAAGATAGTGTTGTCGTTATTCAATTTTGATTGATATAGCCCTCGTCTTCCCGATTTAACGACTACAAAAGGGCCTTTCGCCTAACCCCCTGATTATCGAAACCATCGTCTCTCATAAACATCCAGCACGGACCCTTGGGTCATCTCTCGCTGTGGAACTCCAAAACACGCACCAGAGGAGTGTTATAGTTCATAAAGCCCTATCACAAGTATTTACAGGAGACCTTTCGGGAAGGTCATGCATACAACAGACAAAGTTCAAACAAGGAAGCTTGGGATGGATACAACCAGGTGCGAATCTTGCCATGAACTTCAGGCCAAGGTTGCCCAGAAGGACGAGTAAATGTCCTACCATTCAAAAAGGCCTAGTCGCGTAAACCAAACCCACATACTTCCTATCGAGCTACAAGAGCTGTCAGGTCAAACCTGTCGAACTACTCAACAGTGAAATTGAAGAACCAAGTTTCTCACCATGAAAAGCTCTCATCTTATTCTTCAATTAGAAAGACAAATTGCTCACAATCCCATCGATTTCAGAGGCCCCGACAACATCTCTAATAGAAACCTTTACTATCTGCCTCGCATTGACGAATAGGCCGACCAACCTCAAGAAACGAGGTACCCTTCAGGAATTGGGCCTGAGATCTGAATATCACCAGTCACGAGTATGGAAGAAGGATATCCGAGAACAATCCTCCAATTTCGATGAAGATGTCGAAGGTTCGTTGTGATAACCCTCGGATAGGACCAGACCCACTCGTTGGATTCATGAACGTAATAAATAGGATATACCCTTCTTGCTAGGATCAGTTCATCATCGTCATTACAAATGACTTACTTATCTACCCTCGTAGTAAGAAGGAAACCAAGGAGAGCAGCTACAACAAACCACGGAAGAAATACGATAAGAGAAGTATTACCCGAAGTTCTCCAGATACGAGTTTAGGAATTGAGGAGTTCAATTCTCAAGACACATCGTTACCCAGGGTGGAAATTCATAAGGAACCTTTCAATTGATCAAAACCATGGAGAAACAGTCAGCACCGAAGGCGTTAGCAGAAATACGCCAAGATTCTGGGTCTTGCTGACCTACTGTCTTAGTTCCTTTGGAACTTCTCGAAAAATACGAAACCCCTCCCAACTTTGACCCTAAAGGGAGCAACCCTTGACAGGAAGAGAAGCAAGAGGAAGAAACCTTTAGAACGCCGGTATAACCGATCAAATTCCTCTAGAGACACTCACTCTGGGAAGGCTTAGTACGCTTCGGAAAGCATGGAAAGCCAACACCCCGAATAATTGTGTCTTTCGAGATTCTTGTCAGAATCAGCCCTGTAACTCGCTCCTTCAATCTACTCCCGCGAGTTTGGTAAAGTACACTCTACCCAACACGTCCCAAATTTACAAGAAGTACCTATCCGACGAGACTCTTGCAATTCCCCTCGATGAGATCGAGTTCCACAAGAGCCTCACCTTCTTAGAAGAACCATGGTGACCATGGATCGAGGTCAAGCGGATGAAACAACGCCACTTCCCATTAGTGAAAGTTCGCTGGAATATTAACCACGGACCTAGAGTCACATGGGAGCGCATGAGTCAGTCGATTAGGAAGTATCCTCACTTCTCGGCTTGATTATTCATGCCTACCCCCTTGCCTAACTTCAAATTTCGGGACGAAATTCCCTCTAACGGGGGGATGATGTGACAACCGTCAAATTTCGGTCAAGTCAAAGTCAGCTAAAGTCAGCAAGTCAAACCGTTTGACTCAATTTCCCCGTGAGTACAAAAATTCACACTATGAAACTTCTACATAAACTTCTATTCTAATGAGAAATCATAAAACAAAAAGTGCGAACATCTAGATCTCCTTAACCTAAAACTGTAGTACGTGGCAAGCCAAACTGATAAAACAATGTTGCATACTCATCGGGAGTGTGTAAGATCCGTAAACAAGGCTTAACAGGGTTTACGAACCATGCATTGCAATGCCGGACACTCACAGTTGTCACACATGGAACCTCTCCCACTCGTTTTCACTCTATCTCTCTCTATGTCAAATCTCTCCCAAATCTCTCCAAGTATGTGAAATCTCTCTCAAATATCTCTCTGTATTAGAAATCTCTCCAAGAATGTCAAATCTCTCCCAAATCTCTCCAAGTATGTGAAATCTCTCTCAAATATCTCTCTGTATTAGAAATCTCTCCAAGAATGTCAAATCTCTCCCAAATCTCTCCAAGTATGTGAAATCTCTCTCAAATATCTCTCTGTATTAGAAATCTCTCCAAGAATGTCAAATCTCTCCCAAATCTCTCCAAGTATGTGAAATCTCTCTCAAATATCTCTCTGTATTAGAAATCTCTCCAAGAATGTCAAATCTCTCCCAAATCCCTCTAAGTATGTGAAAACTCTCTCAAATATCTCTTTGTATGAGAAATCTCTCCAAGAATGTCAAATCTCTCCCAAATCTCTCTCAAATAGTTCCCGTAACTTTTTAGAATCATTCGGGTCATTCCGGCCCCTAACCGGGTCAAAAACGGCTTAAAACGGGATAAAAACGAGAAAACGGGACCTTAGGAACCGAAACCCTTCTTAAGGAGCCGAAGCTCCTTAAGGCCGAGACCTAGGACCGAACAGAGCCTCTGTTGGCCGAAACAAGAGAACCGAATCACTATAGCAGAGACCGAGCCTCGGTCTCTGTTCGCTTCTCACTCTCTGTTCGCGTCCCACTCTCTGTTCGCTTCTCACTCTCTGTTCGCGTCCCACTCTCTACTCCGCTTCTCACTCTCTGCTCCGCTTCTCACTCTCTGCTCCGCTTCTCACTCTCTGCTCCGCTTCTCACTCTCTGTTCTCTTCTCACTCTCTGTCTCGCGCGCCTCTCTGTCCCCTCCCACCTCTCGGTTCCTACCCTCTCCCTTCTCCCCTCTCGGTTCCTTCCCTCCTTCTCCTCTCCTCTCGGTTCTGCCTCCCTCTCTCTCCCGGTTCAGCATCAGGAGGCCGAGCCTCGGCCAGAAATTCGCATATTTGTCATTTTTAGCCCATTTTTGATATTTTTAACATTTTAAGCCTGTTTTTCGTGATTTTAAAGCGGGATTTTCTCCAGAAATTATATTTTAACATAATAAACTCTAAATATTCATAATTTAAACATATTTTGATGAAAATCATTATTTAAATAATAAAAATCAAATGGGTGAATTATTAAAGGTGGAGTGTTGACTTTGCCTTATCCAATGTTACAAGCAACCACCCCACACCCACTCTTTGACTAACCACACCTCTCCACCTTACCTAGGTCACATCAATGTCCTTTCCACTCAATTATCCCTCTTTCCCACGTTTTTTAGGGCTGAATATTCATCCTCTCTCCTCACTTCTCTCATTTGCTCTCATTTCACAAGAAGATCAAACTCTTTCCTCTCTCACTTTCTCTCTCTAGAAATTCGAGATTCAAGGGCTGATCTTGAGTTTTTCCTCCACATTGGTAAGCATAATCCATTCTCTTTATGATTATCTCAAATATTTCCACTCAAATCATGGATATCTTACACAAACTCTCTCATAATTGTGTTAGATCTTCGAATCTTCAAGTGATTCTTCAAGTGTTCTTGGGTTGAACACTTATCTACTGAAATCACTCAAGGTGAGTTCATACCCCTACATTTTCATGTTTTCTCAAGTTTTCAGGGGGGGGGGGGGGGGAATACAAGTTAAAACACTAAGAACATAACTACATTTTTCTAACAGCCTTCATCAGAAAAGTTCAACTCCATTCATGGACTGTTTTGGGCATCTTAAACATTTTTGTTTTCAAAACTGTACAAGGTGCAAATATTTCAAGTTTTTAGCTTTAAAATGACTACTTGCACATCTCCATACGATTTTTCTACAATTTATGGTGATTTTTACAAAACTGCCTATCATTTCAAACAACAATCCGGACCAGTCTGTGATTATGGACTTTTTCACCCAAGTTAGAGGTCATTATAAATTGTGATAAAAATTATGAGTAAACTAGACACATTTTTTGAACTCTCAGAATTTACGGATCTAGTTTTCGACTTCGTATGATTTTTCTATGATTTTTACAAAACAGGGCAGAATTTCTAAAGTTAGCCAACAGCATGTTAACATCATAACACTTTGTATTGTGTTGAGCAAAGTGTATAACCATAAGTTCTAATATTTGAATGTGTTTCCTTGTTAGTTTATCATTATGAACTGAAACTAAGACATTCATATTAAATATTATTCATTCATTTTGGAACACGTATTATTAAACTATAAAAAGTATAATTTGATAAATTCACAACACTAATACATTTCCATAAAAGAATTCATACATATTACATACATTTTAGATAAACTATAATAGGTATAGTTTATGATACATCACTCTACGCGCTCGTACAAGAAGGGTACATTCATACAAGAAAGATTTATATTCACACACATTTCATGTAAACTTGTTATCCTATATTGTGAGTTTCTCTATTTCTCTCTCTCTCTCTCTCTCTCTCTCTCTCTCTCTCTCCCCGTACGTCCGAGTGCGGGATATAATTCCTGGTAGTTATAATCAGAATCTCCTTGAGGGAGAACGTGATACTTGTATATAGATCTATATTGGGTTTGACACCCCACACCTTGCTGCTAGCTACAGTTGGACCTGCAGGTCTACGGGTGACAAATGTCATTTTATTTTTCGCGACACTGAGAACGTCGTGGCAGGTTCACATAGTCATAGTATGATTATAGCGACTCACATAGGGATATAACAATCCATAAGTTTGCGGGATTTTATTTTTAAAACCTAAACGAGTTTTATGTCGATTTAAAATCACCTTTTTATCTCTATGAGTACAGATATTACTGTACACTTTTGGTTTTGGTAGTTACGACTACACATCATTTGAAACCGCATTTATACTTTTAAGTATGGTCAATACTTGTTATTACTCGGTCCTCTAATTTAGGACTACATATATATAATGTATTAACAAACATGAGAACGTACAGAAATTTCGTTTAATTCAAAAGCGTCCATGTCCATTTAAATACATAACATTTTCTACTAATAAGAAGGGTTACTTATACATTTTGGTCTTCAGTCATAAGACGACATTACACAGGTTTTAAAGAAAATATCGGATTTTCTGGATACATACTCTAACGTTTTTTCGAGGAAAACGATTTACTTTTCTAACGAAATCTCTTATGAACTCACCAACCTTTGTGTTGACACTTTTCAAAACTACTTGTATTCTCAGGAATTCAGTGAAAACAGGAAATCAACAACGTTTTGAGGATGGGACGATAAATCGTCAAACAGTTCATTTCGTATTATAATGTAACTGATGTGAATCATGTAAACATGTGCTTCGATGTAACATTTTCAATTATATTTGTGTTGGTTGTATTTACTTTGAGCACTATTATACTCATTGTTGTGATACTCTACATGAAGTCCTCCACCCCCGAACGTTTCCGCCATCCTTGGTTTGGGGGTGCGACACTAAATGTGTACTAGTGGACCCACATTCATAAAACTTGACATTTTGGGACATAATGGGCCTAAACTGGATTAGTTTACCCTTAATGGGCCAATTCAGGCCACAAAAAATTCCAATAGCCCTAATGGACCCTAAACCTCTTTACTTAAACTTCATTGGGCCGTGAACATCTATGAGGGCTCAATGGGCCAAAAAAATAATTACTGGACCCCATAATTTCGAGTAAAGACAAGTCAAGGCCCAAAACTATTCAACTTCTTTCTTCTAGCCCAAATCTTCACCCCATATGTAAAAAAACAAAAAAATGAATTGATGATGAAACAAGGAGATGAATTAGAAGAGTGACAACACACAATTACATAGCATACATCTAGATGAACACATGTATCAAGAAGTGTATTACCTTCCATGCAAAACTTTCCTCCCCCCTCTCCTTCTTAATCTCGGTGATAGAGCCAAAAATCACCACCACACTCATTTTACTTACATAATCTCTTAAGGAAAGCTCTTACGAACTCCTATATCTTCCTTCAAATTTCGAGATTTTATGTGTATCCTCAAAGAGGTTTTCATCTAGATCATCATCTTTGGTAAGTTGTTATCATACTTAAGTATTTTATTTTCATCATTAAGCTAAGAATACTCCCTTATAAAGTTTCATTTCATGATCTAACATCTTAGAAACCATCTATGTCTGAAAACAACTTCAAGGTGTTGCTAGGACCAAAAATCTCTCCCCATTTCTTATTCAAAACCGAAACATCAAAGCAAAGGTGAGTTCATACCCCCTTGTTTTTGGTTTTTACTTGTTTTTTGGGGGAGAATACAAGTGTTATGTGTTGATGCATGTTACATGCGATTTCTTTGGTTTGTTGTGGTGAAAATTTGATAAGCTTCATATATTTCGAAATCCATAACATAAATGGGTGAGATCCATAAACTAAAACACATTAGAAATCATACAATAAATATACAAGTGTTTTATGTGCTAAGATGTGAAAAACAAAACAAAACTTTGGTATTAAGATCATTTTGTCAAATAAAAAAAAGATTGGGCAATATATGACATTTTCGGTTTTATAAGGATAAAAAAGAGTGCATTTGTTTAAAACTGAGTTTTGTGATAATCACACTTTTTAAAGGACCAAAGTGTAAATTTTAGCCTATTGGGCCTAAGTGTTTGGGCCTTACGATTTTTGGGCCCAATATGAAAAAAAAAATACAAACTTTAGGGGCTAAAATGTCATTATATCAAAGATTGAGTTCAAAACTGGAAATGAACAAAAATAAAGGTTGAAAAATTATACTTATTTTGAAATTGGGACATAAATGTAACTTTTATGAAATTTGGGCCGAAAATGTCATTTTATCCAAATAAGGGCTGAAAATGAAACCTTCTTCAAAAAGACATAGAAATTGTCAATATATGTATTCTTGTGCCAAATATGTCAATAATTAAGCATTTGGACCATATATATATATATATATATATATATATATATATATATATATATATATATATGTTTACAAATAAAAGTTTAAAGCATTATTTTAATTGAAATAAACAAAAAATATCATTTTAACGAAACACTGGACTATTTATAACATTACTGGTAAAAGCTTCGAGTAAAAGAACTATAACATAACAAGATATGAAATACAACAACGATACGAAATATTGGGCCTACTACTCACAATACATGCTTATCGGGCCTTCGTGATCCATTGGCATGCTAATTCGGCCCAATACCCTCATTACATGTCTATTGGCCCTTGGTAACTCAATTCCATGCTTATTGGGCCTAAATTATCATTTCTATGTTTATTGGGCCTTAGTGGCCGATTTACATGATAATTGAGGGGTTATTCATTATATTCTTAATGAGTTATAACGTGTCTGTCGCATACCTTTATGCCTAGAAATAGTTTACATGACTAGTGGGCCACAGTTGTTCCTTTTCATGTTTGTTGGGCATTATCCTCTTATAATCAGGGAACAAATTGGTGGTGTAATCAAAATATCTATCGCGTTATACATATTCATGGGGTAATAATTGGGATCTAATGAAACCTATCGGTTGACACCATTGAGTGTTTGTCCGTAACTCCCCCACACTTGAGCTGTTTGCTACAGTTAGACTCGGCCGGTCTAGGGTGACAAAGTCTTGATCAAAAGTGGCGTTTGAAAAAATGCCAAGATAGGCAAATTAGTCACTATCATGCATGGTTATAACTACTCACACAGAGATTCATTACCATCCAAACATTTATGGGAAATCAAACTCTCACATCGTGTTGATATAAAACAATTCATACAATAATTCAAGTACTACAATACTGTTACAAATTGGAAAATATCATATTTTCCGGGAAAATACTATCACTCATCTCCTTCTACTTACAACAAACACAAAACAAGGAAACTTTTGTATTCATTTATTTATGCATGCTTTTGAATTGGAAATCACATATACATGTATACTTAATTATCACATCATTTCTCAGATAAATTTTATAGAAAATATCGGACATGCTTATGAACTGACGAACATTATATATGTTGATCATTTTCAAAATAACTTGTATTCTCAGGTAATCGGTAGGCTGAAGAATCTTCAAGTGTCTTTTGGGAATTTTCTTTTGTGAAAAGTCAATCATCAAACAGTTTATGTTTTGAAATATGTAATTTAAAACAATGTACTTGATGTGAACAATGTCCGTTGTATTATGTAATACATAGTGATGTTTATGTTATGTTTCATGTATAATCATTGTGATGATATTTCAATATCACACGAGCCCCCGGACGTTTCCGCCGTCTGGTTCGAGGGTGTGACAGCCAATAATCTCTGCTCGTAGATTCTAGCTACAACTTCGTCTGACAAGACTAAATGGCATCAAGTGTTTCTTTCTTTATTACTACACGACTCTTCAAAATATTAGTAATGATCCAGATATCTCCAATGTATTGGGCTCTTACGGGGAAGGAATGCATATATTGTCGGTTAAAGGCTCATCTTAGATCCCAGATTCGTTTTGTTACCATATGAAATTTGCATTAGGTTTATATGGGGTCTTCATTCACTCATACTAGTTGGAAGAGACTGTATCTGGTAGGATAGTTTGTGATTCAAAACGATAAGTGTTAATACCAGAAAATTAAGTTATATAACACTTAATTAACAACATGACACAGTTAAGGTTTATTAATTTACAATTAATAAGTTATTTATATAAACCCATTAATGTGGGAGGAGTTTGCCCGAGTGGTTAAATGTCAGTTTCCAAATTAAGTAAGATAATACTAAATTAATACTACGACATTGCAAAGTTTATAATTCGAAACTTAGGAGTTTTACATATAAAGTAAATGAATGCTTATAAAAGGTTTCAAGAGTAAATTTGGATATTTGATATTTTCAAAAAGAGTGATATTGCTTTCTTTTATCTAAATTTGTATTCAAAATCCTTATATAAAAAACATTTTGGTCATGAGAACCGTATATATTTGCTATAAGTTTGATTTACTTATATATTCAACAAATAGTATTTTTGAATTTGATCAAACAATATTTTCAAATGAGTTAAAATACACTTTTAAAACTGTATTTTTATAATTTTGATAGAAAGATACACATTTATAAAAGCTGGTCAACCAGATATATTTTATAAAACACTTTTGATTATAAAAGTACTTTGTGTCAAAAGTTGTAGAACTCGCCAACAATTTTGTTGACGTAACTTAATACATGTATTCTCAGGTTATTTAGCAGGTCGGAAGTGTTCGCTCAGAAGACTCTCAATTATTTTTATTATACCTTTGTAAACGCTGAAGCGTTAAGCGTGTGTCTCGATTTAACAATAGTCTTGTAAATGTTATTTCTATTACAGTAATAATAGAATATTATATTTGTATTGTTCAATGTATGTTCAATAACTATGATTACTAATTTACATCGTGTACCTTGGCGTTTCCACCGACGACCGGCGGTGTGGCAATTCAGAAGTTATATTGACAATTATAGTTATAGACTTATCCAAGTGAGGGACTGTTTGATTAGGTGTGTAAGGCCATAACTAAAATTGATATATATATATATATATATATATATATATATATATATATATATATATATATATATATATATATTAATTGATTGTAGCATAGTCTTTTTGGGTTGCCCTCAAACATAACAATTCGACAAAATGATTTTAGATATATATATATATATATATATATATATATATATATATATATATATATATAGAGAGAGAGAGAGAGAGAGAGAGAGAGAAAGAGATTAATTTGTTATGTGTATACTAAATTAAATAATGGTTTGTTAATGAGTTATGAAATTAATATATTAATTAGAAATCATATTATTTAATTAATAACTAATCAGAAATTAATTAGAATTAATTTTAGGATTAATTGGATTAACTAAAAGTACATAGTTTGTTTTGTTATTTATTAATAATTGAGAAAGGAAGCCTCTAGGAACTCCTTGGAGGAGGTGGACGGAAATCTCTAGGGAATCCCTAGGAGATTTCATCGATGGCCTCTTAGAAAAGGGGTTATGGGCTGCTTGGTCACCAAACAAAGGTTCTAAGTGATTTCCCTTTAACCCTAGCTTTGGCACCAAGTTTCCTCAACTGTATAAGGAGCCTCCTACTCCTTGATTTTGTCCCATGCCTTCTTCTCCATAGCCTTCGATGAAATTTGTCTACTCTCTCCTAATTCATTCTCTTGTTAGCTTGGGTGGGGTTCCATTAGAGGTACGACAGTTGTCATGTATGCTTCCTAGAGACCTTCAAGAACAATTCTAGTTGTTTACTATAACAACTAAAATGTATGTAACCCTAAATCCATTTTATGTAAATTTTGAAAATAATCTAGGGTTTCCAGGTTTCTTTTTGATGATCTTAGTTATATGTTAAATAGAGAAAACATAGATCCTATTTAGGTTGCATGCAAACTTTAGAGTTTTAATTTGTTTATTTACCTAAATCCCATCACTAGACCCGGTACAACCTTGATCTGACATATATGTATGGTATGTGGTATTTTTGGAAACTCACTAAGGTTTGTGCTTATGGTTTTTTGTTTCTGTCTTAGGTACTTTCCGGTTCGATCTGGAAGAGCTCGGGATGATCGCATTGCACACACCATGATTTTCTGCTTATTTTACTCTGATGTACTTTGGGATGTTCTTGGATACACTATGATTACTTTATATAAAAACGAAAAATTTTGGTTCTGAGTTTTGGTACGTTACATACTGTTTCTTAAGGCTTTATGCATTAATATGTATAAATAAATTATAAATATGACATATATAAGTCAACACTAGAAAAATATAATATCATAATTGCATGTTCGTTAAATATACTAAAACAATATAAAGTTGTAAATTTGAAAAGAATCAAGACAATATAACCTACTTAAAACTGAAAATCATTTAAAATTTAAACTTTAAACTATGTAAAGTGCTCATGTAGGAGTAGTCCTATAGGCTATTATGAATCAACAACTCCTCCTAGAGACTACTATCCATCTCAACCCACCCCAACATGACCCTAACAGTGGAGATGACTTGCGTGTGTGTGTGTGTATATATATATATATATATATATATATATATATATATATATATATATATATATATATATTGTAAATGTTCTATTATGTAAACAACAACCTACATCCTTCTTATAAACCATTATTCTGACTTTTTAGGTCAATGTTATTATATAATTATCATTTAGCTTACTTTTTAAGTCATCATTTGTAACAACCCGTCATTTCAAGTCATCAAAGATCGAGTCTTGTAACCTCTTTGAAAAAGGGATTAGAATATCATCGAAAAATGAAGTATTCAAAAGCTCTGTTTGGAGTATGTGGTAGGTATCGTCTTAAGGTTTCCAAACATATAAATAACACAAAAATCCGAGTTATAACGAAGAAGTTATGACCATTCTAAGTTTTCCGACAAAAAAACGGCGATACGAAGTTACGTAAAAACGCAAAGTTTCGATAAAACACTTTCTGACCTTAGGTGTCTAAATGAAAGTCATAGATATCGTTAAACTACAAACGTGCATAATAAGAACGCTCAAATTGGACATCGTATGAAAAAGTTATGAATTTTTAAAGAAATTCCTTAATCACGTCATTTTAATAAATAAATAATAAAAATAATTTCGGAATTTGCCGACGGAATCTAAACGAAAGTTGTAGATCTTAGTCTCACCTACGCGTGGATATAAAGAACATCGAAAACGGAGTTCGTATGAAGGAGATATGAACTTTTCAAGTTTGGTAAATAATTAATATATATTTTTATTCAAAAATTCGGTATTATCCGAAGTCTGAGTCACGCGAGTACGACTAGCGTACTCGAGGCCACGGCCTCGGATCATCCACGTCGCCCCTATGCGAGCCTACCCCCCTCCCCCCCCCCCCCCCGGTCCCGTCCGAAGTGCGAGGCAGTCGAGGACTCGGTCATGCGTGACGTACGCGTACGCCCCGCGTACCGAGGCGTTTCCAGCCCCTATAAAAGGGATGTGAGGGTTCCCGGAAAAATTACTCATTCTCTCTCTCTTTTCTTGCGTTTTGCCTCGTTTTCCGTGCTCGCACTACCCCGAAGCCCTGGTCATTTTGTGCAAGTCCTGAAGGTCAATTTTACTCCCGAGAAATCCCGAGAATCCCGAGGAAAATCCATTTCCCGAGACGAAACTCTGCCCGGTTTTCCATCTTGCTATCTTCAAACTTTCAAGTGAGTTCATACCCCTTTCAAACACACTTTAAATACATTTTAACTGCTTTTATACTCTTTTAGGGGGGGATACAAGTAAACATACGGTTATTATCATGTATTGTATAAAGTTTCAATTCGCTTGTTTTACCGAATAAATCACTTGAAACTCATTACTATTATGGAAGACTCTTGTCATACTTTGTGTGCATTAGACTTATGCAAAGTATATAATGATTTCAAAGTACCTTTCATTGTTAAGTCTTTTTATACATTCTAAAAACTTATGATTTATGCTTTGTCAAACATTGTGAAAAAGGATAAACTTTGCATACAAAAACTATCACTTTAACACATGCTTAGTTGAGAATCCATGAGACATGTGTATCTTCAAACGTTACTTTTCTTTATTAGAAAGTAATGTTGCAAGTCATGTCTATAACCAGAGTCTCCCGTTCGGAGAACGTGTCAAATGTGTATAGATCTAAACGGGAAGTCATGATCCCGCGCCCTGACTGTTAGCTACAGTCCGTCCTTTGGGGTGACAGTTGTCATAACGCTGCGACACCTGAAGAACGTTGTTACAGGCATATTATGTTTAGTATGGTTATAAAACTCATCGGATATACAATTATTATGGTATTATGCTTTTATGAACGAGTAACTGTTAAAACTATTCTTCATCTAACAAATGCGATATTCGTATAGCTTTATTATATAAAACTATGACACAACTTTTAAGAATGTCGTTTTCTTGCGATTTTCGGTCTTAGAGACTGCTAGTTATGTTAGGAAAATAAGGGTTCTTCCTGTATACAAACCAAACAAACAATAGGAAAATAAGGGATTTTACTGGTGCAATTATTTACAACTTATAACACGCACATTCATATGCATTTCATACTTTTATAAGAAAATAAGTGATTTTCTTGGAAAACACAACAATTCATATCACAACCATTAGGAAAAATATGGGATTTTTTGGATCTAATACATTCATTTTCAACACAACGAGTCATAACTCTTTACATTTGAATTACTGCGTTTTCTGGAAAATATACACCCATTTTGGAATGGCATTTAATTTTTCTAAACCACTTACGAACTCACCAACTTAATTGTTGACACTTTCTCTTTGAAATAACTTGTATTCTTAGGGAACCATTAAGCAGGTTTGGAAGTCAACTTTTGGGATTAACGCGCTGGCGTTAATTACTTCTTTTGAAAGATGTTTATGTATTTATCTTTTGAACATGTAATGAATACAATTATGTAAACATCTTGGAAACTTTAATATATATGGTGGTGTGTACTTTCCTTTCTATGAACTGTTATGATACTGAATATGACGTCCTCCACTCCCGAACGTTTCCGCCGTTCTGGTGAACTACAAGTGTTTCGTCGGACAAACACTTCTTCAGGTTTGACACTTTCTCTTTGAAATAACTTGTATTCTCAGGGAACCGTTAAGCAGGTTTGGAAGTCAACTTTTGGGATTAACGCGCTGGCGTTAATTACTTCTTTTGAAAGATGTTTATGTATTTATCTTTTGAACATGTAATGAATACAGTTATGTAAACATCTTGGAAACTTTAATATATATGGTGGTGTGTACTTTCCTTTCTATGAACTGTTATGATACTGAATATGACGTCCTCCGCCGCCGAATGTTTCCGCCGTTCTGGTTTGGGGGTGTGACAGATTGGTATCAGAGCTTTGTTTATAGGGAATTAAGTATATCAAAACCATTTCCAAGGCCTACTCTGGCCCTGAGCCTCCTTAGATGGATTTGCGGTTGTTGCAATGGTACCCTGTTTTACTCCGTGGTCGATGAGTCGCTGAGCCAAGCGTTTATCGCTGTTGTAGGTAACAGGGCTGGAAGCTAGGACATGCCCTTGAATCTGGGGTGACAACCCCCAAATGTACCTTTCAACCTTCTTTGATTATGGGTTGACCATGGTAGGGCACAATGCAGCGAGGTTGTTGAACCTAGCTGTGTAGGCGACTAGGTCAGACCCAGTCATTTTCACATTCCAAAGCTCCTGCTCAAGCTTTTGCACTTCGCCCCTTGGGCAGTATTCTTCCAGTAGTAGAACCTTCAGATCCTCCCAAATCATGGCGTTGGCGACAGTGAGCGTCACAGAGTAAAACAGGGTACCATTGCAACAACCGCAAATCCATCTAAGGAGGCTCAGGGCCAGAGTAGGCCTTGGAACAAAAGGAGGGGACAAACCCTCCAGGAAAACCCCAAGAAACAACAAGTAATAGCGACCCACGCTATGACTGTACCTGCCAACCCTGCCCCCACAAGCTCATATAATGGGAAACTTCCTAAGTGCAACCGATGCAACTTCTACCACCACGGTCCTTGTCATGATCTTCAATGCACCAAGTGCAATAAGAAGGGACATACAGCCTGCTATTGCAAAGAGCCAACCCAACCATCCATCCCCACTGCTAATACCGGGGTAAGCCGTGCCTGCTTTGAGTGCGGAGACACGGGGCACTACCGCAGGGACTGCCCAAAGTCAAACAACCGGAATACCGGCAGAAGGGGCCGAGTTTTCGCAATGTGACAAGATGAAGCCATTGCGGACCCTACTGTTGTTACGGGTACGTTTCTTCTCGATAACTCGTATGCATGCATTTTGTTTGATAGTGGAGCGGAAAGGAGTTTTGTAAGTCACGACTTTAAAGGCCTGCTAAAATCAATACCATAATCATTAAGTGAGCCATTCATAGTAAAAATGGCCAACGGGAAAACCGAAGGCACTAAGGAGATATACTTAAACTGCACCCTAACATTAAACGATAATTCCTTTTCAATCAGCCTCATGCCAGTCTCGATTAAGAGTTTCGATGTCATTGTTGGCATGGATTGGCTGAGTTCTCATCATGCGGACATTTTATGTTATGATAAGGCCGTTCGCCTTAATCTGCCAACCGGCAAAACTTTCATTGTCTTGGGAGACAAACCCAGTACCACTCTTCGTATCATCTCAAGTATCCAAGCTCAGAAATGCCTACGCAAGGAGTGTCACGCGTTTTTGGCACATGTTGTAGATGTGAAACGTGAAGTCTAGGACATCAAGAATGTGCCCGACGTATGCGATTTTCCCAACGTTTTTCCCGAGGACCTTCCGGGAATACCTCCCGCGAGACAAGTTGAGTTCAGAATCGATCTGGTTCCCGGGGCTACCGCAGTAGCCAAAGCACCCTATCGATTAGCCTCGGCAGAGATGCAAGAGCTATCCAGCCAATTGAATGAGCTACTTGGAAAAGGATTCATCAGGCCAAGCTTCTCGCCATGGGGAGCACCCGTGTTGTTCGTGAAAAAGAAGGATGGATCATTCCGAATGTGCATCGACTACTGAGAACTCAACGAACTTACCATCAAGAACCGATACCCCCTACCCCGAATCGATGACTTATTCGACCAACTCCAAGGAGCCAGCTACTTCTCCAAGATCGATCTGAGGTCGGGATATCACCAGCTGTGAGTCCTGGAGAGTGATGTTCCCAAGACGGCCTTCTGAACGAGATACGGACATTACGAGTTCGTAGTGATGCCGTTCGGACTAATCAATGCCCCGTCCGTATTCATGGATCTAATGAATCGGGTATGTCGTCCATTCTTGGATAAATTTGTGATAGTATTCATAGACGACGTACTCATTTATTCAAAGAATAAAGAAGAGCATAGTCAACATCTGAGGCAAGTCTTAGAGACGTTACGGACTGAGAGACTGTATGCAAAATTCTCAAAATGTGATTTTTGGATTAGAAAGGTGGACTTCCTCGGTCACGTGGTCAGCAAGGAAGGAATCCACGTGGATCCATAAAAAATCAACGCTATCAAAAACTGGTCTGCACCAACTACACCAACAGAAATTCGCCAATTTCTAGGTCTTGCTGGTTATTATCGAAGGTTCATTCAGAATTTCTCCAGCATCGCAAAGCCTCTTACCGCCTTAACCCAGAAAGGTGTGACCTACAATTGGGGAGAAAAGCAAGATGCTGCATTTCAGACTTTGAAACAGGCCCTTTGCAGTGCGCCCATCCTTTCTCTTCCAGAAGGGACCGAATATTTTGTGGTGTATTGCGACGCTTCGAAGCAAGGGCTGGGCTATGTACTAATGCAGAGGGGGAAAGGTTATTGCATATGCCTCACGACAACTGAAAACGCATGAGGTCAACTACACCACTCATGATTTAGAACTTGGGGCAGTGGTCTTCGCTCTTAAAATCTGGAGACACTACCTATATGGTACCAAGTGCACTATCTTTATAGACCACAAGAGCCTACAACACATCTTCGACCAGGAGGAGTTGAACATGAGACAGCGATGTTGGGTCGAATTGCTCAACGACTACGAATGTGAGATTCGCTATCATCCAGGAAAGGCAAACGTCGTGGCAGATGCCCTTAGTCGTAAGGAGTACTCTGGTCGAAGAGTGAAGTCATTAGCCATGTCGATCCATTCGCACCTGTCAGCACAAGTCAAGGAAGCTCAAATAGAGGCCTTGAAACCCGAAAACGTGACAGGTGAGACCCTTAGGGGAATGGACAAGAACTTAGAAATCAAGAGTGACGGAGCACGCTACCTCATGAACCGAATATCGACACCCAAGTTTGGTGGATTTAGAGAGGTAGTTATGAGCGAGGCACACAAGACTCCATACTCCGTACACCCCGGGTCAGACAAGATGTATCAAGATCTCAAGCAACTCTACTGGTGGCCAAACATGAAAGCAGAGATCGCTACATATGTGAGCAAGTGTTTGACTTGTGCCAAGATAAAAATAGAACACCAGAAACCCTCAGGGCTACTCCAACAACCTGAAATTCCTGAGTGGAAATGGGAGCAGATTTCCATGGACTTCATAACGAAACTGCCCAAAACTTAGGGTGGCCAAGATACTATTTGGGTAATCATCGATAGATTAACCAAGTCCGCTCATTTCCTACCGATCAAGGAAATTGATAAAATGGAAAAGCTATCGAGAATCTACATCCGAGAGATCGTACGACTCCATGGAGTGCCAATGTCTATCATCTCGGACAGAGACAACAGATTTACGTCCAGATTCTGGCAATCATTGCAAAAATCCATGGGAACAAGATTGGACATGAGTACAGCCTATCACCCCCAAACTGACGGACATAGTGAAAGGACGATCCAAACCTTGGAAGACATGTTGCGAGCATGTGTAATCGACTTTGGTAAGGCATGGGATGTTCACTTACCTTTGGTCGAGTTCTCTTATAACAATAGTTATCATACTAGTATCAATACTGCTCCATTTGAAGCTCTTTACGGCCATAAGTGCAGATCACCTCTGTGTTGGACGGAAGTGGGTGACACACAATTAGCAAAAGGTCTAGTCCCTGATAGCACCCTCACTGGTCCGGAGATCATCAGAGAAACTACTGAAAAGATCATGCAAATACGAGAACGACTGAAATCCTCAAAGATAGGCAAAAGAGCTATGCCGACAAAAGACGTAAACCCTTGGAATTTCAGATTGACGATTGTGTACTACTGATGGTCTCACCCTGGAAGGGCATTATACGCTTTGGAAAACATGGGAAGCTAAATCCTAGGTACATTGGACCCTTCGAAATCATTTCAAGAGTTGGTCCAGTGGCCTACAAACTCCGACTTCCAACCGAGCTTAACAAAGTACATCCAGTATTCCACGTATCAAACCTGAAGAAGTGTTTGTCCGACGAAACACTTGTAATTCCACTCGATGAGATCGAACTAAATGAAAATCTTAACTTTGTGCAAGAACCCGTCGAGATCATGGATAGGGAAGTTAAACGAACTAAATAGAGCCGCATTCCAATAGTAAAGGTCCGATGGAATGCTAAGAGGGGACCTGAGTTCACGTAGGAACGAGAAGATCAAATGCAACAGAAGTATCCACACCTCTTCCTCAGCCCCTAAGACTTTTCTTTTGTATTAAAATTTCGGGACGAAATTCCCTCTAACGGGGGGATGATGTAACAACCCGTCATTTCAAGTCATCAAAGATCGAGTCTTGTAACCTCTTTGAAAAAGGGATTAGAATATCATCGAAAAATGAAGTATTCAAAAGCTCTGTTTGGAGTACGCTATGTGGTAGGTATCGTCTTAAGGTTTCCAAACATATAAATAACACAAAAATCTGAGTTATAACGAAGAAGTTATGACCATTCTTAGTTTTCCGACAAAAAAAACGGCGATACGAAATACGTAAAAACGCAAAGTTTCGATAAAACACTTTCTGACCTTAGGTGTCTAAATGAAAGTCATAGATATCGTTAAACTACAAACGTGCATAAAAAGAACGCTCAAATCGGACATCGTATGAAAAAGTTGTGAATTTTTAAAGAAATTCCTTAATCACGTCATTTTAATAAATAAATAATAAAAATAATTTCGGAATTTGCCGATGCAATCTAAACGAAAGTTGTAGATCTTAGTCTCACCTACGCGTGGATATAAAGAACGTCGAAAACGGAGTTCATATGAAGGAGATATGCATTTTTGAAGTTTGATAAGTACTTAATATATATTTTTATTCAAAAATTCGGTATTATCCGAAGTCTGAGTCACGCGAGTACGCCCAGCGTACTCGAGGCCACGGCCTCGGATCGTCCACGTCGCCCCTATTCGGTCATGCGTGACGTACGCGTACGACCCGTGTACCGAGGCGGTTCCAGCCCCTTATAAAAGGGATGCGAGGGTTCCCGGAAAAATTGCTCATTCTCTCTCTCTTTTCTTGCGTTTTGCCTCTTTTTCCGTGCTCGCACTACCCCGAAGCCCTGGTCATTTTGTGCAAGTCCCGAAGGTCGATTTTACTCCCGAGAAATCCCGAGAATCCCGAGGAAAATCCATTTCCGGAGACGAAACTCTGCCCGGTTTTCCATCTTGCTATGTTCAAACTTTCAAGTAAGTTCATACCCCTTTCAAACACACTTTAAATACATTTTAAATGCTTTTATACTCTTTTAGGGGGGGGGGGGGGGGGAATACAAGTAAACATACGGTTATTATCGTGTATTTTATAAAGTTTCACTTCGCTTGTTTTACCGAATAAATCACTTGGAACTCATTACTATTATGGAAAACTCTTGTCATACTTTTTGTGCATTATACTTATGCAAAGTATATAATGATTTCAAAGTACCTTTCATTGTTAAGTCGTTTTATACATTCTAAAAACTTATGATTTATGCTTTGTCAAACATTGTGAAAAAGGATAAACTTTGCATACAAAAACTATCACTTTAATACATGCTTAGTTGAGAATTCATGAGACGTGTGTATCTTCAAACGTTACTTTTCTTTATTAGAAAGTAATGCTGCAAGTCCTGTCTATAACCAGAGTCTCCCGTTCGGAGAACATGTCAAATGTGTATAGATCTATACGGGAAGTCATGATCCCGCACCCTGACTGTTAGCTACAGTCCGTCCTTTGGGGTGACAGTTGTCATAACGATGCGACGCCTGAAGAACGTCGTTACATGCATATTATGTTTAGTATGGTTATAAAACTCATCGGATATACAATTATTATGGTATTATGCTTTTATGAACGAGTAATTGTTAAAACTATTCTTCATCTAACAAATGCGATCTTCGTATAGCTTTATTATATAAAACTATGACACAACTTTTAAGAACGTCGTTTTCTTGCGATTTTCGGTCTTAGAGACTGCTAGTTATGTTAGGAAAATAAGGGTTCTTCCTGTATACAAACCAAACAAACAATAGGAAAATAAGGGATTTTCCTGGTGCAATTATTTACAACTTATAACACGAACATTCATATGCATTTCATACTTTTATAAAAAAATAAGGGATTTTCTTGGAAAACACAACAATTCATATCACAACCATTAGGGAAAATATGAGATTTTCTGGATCTAATACATTTATTTTCAACACAACGGGTCATAACTCTTTACATTTGAATTACTGCGTTTTCTGGAAAACATACACCCATTTTGGAATGACATTTAACTTTTCTAAACCACTTACGAATTCACCAACTTAATTGTTGACACTTTCTCTTTGAAATAACTTGTATTCTCAGGGAACCGTTAAGCAGGTTTGGAAGTCAACTTTTGGGATTAACGCGCTGGCGTTAATTACTTCTTTTGAAAGATGATTATGTATTTATCTTTTGAACATGTAATGAATACAATTATGTAAACATCTTGGAAACTTTAATATATATGGTGGTGTGTACTTTCCTTTCTATGAACTGTTATGATACTGAATCTGACGTCCTCCGCCCCCGAACGTTTCCGCCGTTCTGGTTTGGAGGTGTGACATCATTACCCTATAATTATCATTTGACTAACTTTTATGCTTACTTCATTATAACCTAATCAATAAAGCTTTATTATTTAATAAATATTTTTTTTGTTAATAACTTTATTAATATTAATAATTTTAAACTTATTTTTTATTAACATAAAAAACAACAATAATGTTGCTTTTATTATACAATAATATCAAAAATAAATTTCCATTAATTTTTTTTATCTTTTTTTATTCGTAAATTCACAAACTTAATACGTTCTTTTTTTCCATAAACCTAATTTTCATAAAGCTGTTTATTTATTTATTTATTTATTCGTTTTTGTTATAATTTGTTATTTTAAAATATTTATAAAGCCTACAATATTTTATTTAAAGGTGTAATTTTTTATAAAACGTGCAATTTATTTTCTAAAACGTGCAACTTTAAAAAATAACGCTCTGTTTTTGGTTAAAATATGCAATTTTTTAATACATTTTGCAATTTTTTTATTATAAAAAGTGCAGTTTTTTTAATCATGCAGTTTATTTTGAAACGTGGTTTTTTATTTATTTATTTATTTATAAAAACTAGGGAAGGTTCCCCGCTTTGCGGGAGTTGGAAGGTATTTATCAGAAAATTAATAATGAAACTTATCTAAAACCCCATCAATACCAAAATACACATTTTTGTTTCCTTTAGGCCAACCCGATCCAACTTTAGGAACACATTCTAACTCTTTTCTGGTGGCAATGATTCGAGCATCTCTATATATATTCTATTTCATTTGAACCCAAACCATAATTTTGAAGTGTATAATTTTCCTTATCATCATCAACATCTCTAAACTAAAAATTGAATTTATTTGTACAAAGTACTTATCCATGAATGATCAATCTAAGTTCCAACTTTGAACTATGAAATTTAAACAAACAATACTCGGAGAATGAGGGGTCTTGTTTCCAATCACCTACCGCATTTCGTTTTCTCAGTTTACTTGGGTGAGAATGGTAACTAAGAACACGTTAAAGGAAAACGTTTCATTTCCCAATGAGAATAAACATGCTTTTTTATTTTTTTAGTGTCTGCATCTTTGTAAGGTACGTTGACTATAATAACTTATACAGTTGCAACTTTAGAAGGAAACACTAGACCTTTATCATCACTATGAACCATCACCAGTACCTCTATCTATAAACAATAGCAATGTACTTTGAAGAAAATGAAAATAGAAAGCTATAATTGGAAGGATTTTAAAAAGTACAATGCATTAATGAAAAAATAGTCTGATTAATAACGTGTGTACTGTAAGACCATGAGTTTTACCGCACCATAACTTTTTCCCCTTTTCATCGTCAAAGTTAATCCTAAACATTTTTGAAAAGTTTTGTCCTAAACAGTAAGAGGTTTCAACTTGAACACATCGACTAGTTTTTGGAATGAATTGAATAGCTGCATAATCAGTTATGATGGACAAAAACGCAATTTTACATTTCATAATGTATACTATCTTATATATACCTCAACACTTGCAGCGTAAAATCCACAAGAAAATTTCTCCATCTCACTTTTCTTCCCTTTCACAACAATTACATCTATGTATTCCTCATATAGACGTCTATATAGATCAAGAATCTCATGAACCTAAAAAAAATCATTATTTGATCAAATTGAGCATCCTATATACAAAAACTGCAAATTTTAAAATAGTAACTACAGCCTACTTTCTACAAGTTATTGATTGAACCACTAAAGATTTCATATTGTAATTATCATATTAAATCGCCACAATCTTTTTAATTGTTTAATCATAATAGGGAATAGTTAAATCGATAATAAAACAAAAGTATATCTGTTTTTTACTTGGTTTTTTTCCTATAAGAAAATAATTCTAATTTTCATGCTTTTTTAAGCATTAATTTTATACCTTGGTTTCTACTTCTTCCTTTATAGCAATAGGAGTATCTCCTTTCTTTGCAAACAAACTCATGGCTCTTAAGATAATGGATTTAACTTTAAGACACAATTTTAAAAGTGATAATCATGAAGGATTAAATTGACTAATAAAAAGATCATGTGATGAATAAGAACCTAATAAAAGGAGTTCGATAACTAAACTCCAATCTAAACAAATCTTCATCTTTTTAATTTATGCATCAGTGTATGTATGCATAAAGATGTTAAAAAATAGTTTATTTAATGCTTACTTGCATCATAACAAAAACTGGATTGAAGTGATGGTTCCATTCTTACTTGTATTATCTCCCAAATGGACATTGTCCATGGAAAGAGGATGTAACAGCCAGAAACCTCATACCTTAGAATATCTTTTCCCAAAATTTGAGAATATAAATACATAAATCTGGTTTTATAAATAGTGCATATTAAGAACCCACTAAAAACAGTAAAAAAGAAAGTTATAATGTCTCAGATTCTTTATAACATTGCTGCAGGTTAACAACTATAATAGATTTGTCAAATGCATAAAGAAATAAAAAAAAACAAATTCATCAGTAAGTAATGAAAATGAATCTACAAAAAAATGGTACACAAAAGGTAAAAAAAATAACCTCTTTATATCTAATCAACTATAACTTAAGTAGGTCAATATAATCTTCAAATCTTATAGTAGCCATTTCCCAAAGAAGATGTTCACCATTGATGGTTTTCCTCCACTCCTTTCGACACTAATTGGTTAGACTATTCAGCTCCAATGGCAGTTTACCAAAAAGATTATTGGCACTCAGGAATCAATATATGACCAATTATACATGAAAGGAAAATATTACAATAAGAACAAATAAGCAAGGTAACTGAAAAATACCTTCAAATAATGAAGAAGGTGTTGAAATTATAGAGGATAAATTTCAAGTTGGCAAGTTTCCTCTATCTGGGGGAAGAAAATTTTATGGGTTTCTATGCTTAATCCCTTGATAGGCCTTCAAAGGCTTTAGTGGATCAAGGAATGGGCCAAGCCCATGCGCGTGCCTAGCCTAGCACTAGTCGACGCCGCGAGTGCGTGAAATGGCACACTTTGCACTTCTGGGGTCAGCCTATGGGGGCCTGTTTCATGCCTTCTAGGGTTTTGATACCTATAAATATTGCTCCCTAGGATCCATTTGACACTCCAACAAAAATCAGAGCTCTCTCCGACTCTCTGCGTTTTCTTCCAGTTTCCGGGTACTCGCTTTGTGTTTATCAATTTCCAGTGTTGTTGGAAATTCGATAGATCTGCATTAAATCCTGAGGTTTTACTCTGTTGCTTACAGCCAGTAGAAGCGAAGCAAAAACCTTTAAGGACATGAGTTCGATTCGTGCAGTTATCTGAAGTTCAAGATCAACCATCAATAGGTTGCTTTTATGTTTATGTCTTGCGTTTAATTTCGTCCAACAACAGGACACTCTTCTTCTATCCTTCTTATAATCAGATCTAATCGAGAAGGATTAATTTGATTTTGGACGAAACTTGGTAAATATAATAATAATTGGATCTATTATTTGCAGCGAATCGACATATAATTCTCAATATTATTTGTCGGTTTCCTTGGGTGTCTATTAATTTGATTTTCAACATTCTTAAAGGTTTTTATTGTGATAAATCAACAAACTAATGGACACTACTGCTAGCCTCCATTTCATGAACCAAGAGTTTGCCAAACTTGGCCAATTCGATGGTTAGAACTACACTTGTTGGGCCGAAAAGGTCAAGTTCATGCTTCATGTCTTGAAGCTCACCTTTGTGCTGGAACCGAAACTGGCACCAATTCCTGCTAATCCAATTCCCGAGGCAGGGAAAGCTGTGGACCCAACGGTCATCGCAGAACTAGAAAACCAAAGGACTCTGCGTAGAGAGTCTGAGGAACTATGTGTGGGTCACATCAAGAACTCCTTATCTGATCAGCTCTATGATCTTTAAGTGTTGATCAAAGATCCAAGAGAGCTATGGAATGCTTTGGAACTTAAATACAAGGCACATGAGGAAGGTACTAACAAATACCTTGTGTCTAAGTACCTAGAGTTTTAAATGAGTCTGATGACAAATCAATCATGGAGCAAGTGCATGGACTCCATGTCATGGTCAACAAATTGAACACATTCTCCATCTCTATTCCAGAACTCTTTCAGGTTGGTGCGATTATCTCAAAACTACCACCATCATGGAAAGATTTCTCTAAGAGAATGATGCATAAATCTGAGGACTACTCCTTGGATGATCTGATGAAACACCTCCGCATTAAGGAGGAAACTCGCATCAGGGACAAGCATGGTAAAGTCGGATCGAGTGTGCATCACGTGTCAGTTGGGAGTTCTAGTCATAAAGGCAAGTTTGGGGGGACAAAACTAGAAGAACTTGGGATCGAAGAAACAAAGCTTCAAGAAATCGGGTCATCAGAATCCAAACTTAAAGCCAAAAAGGACCGAACCTTGCCACGTCTATAGGGAGATTGGGCACTATGCGAGAGAATGAAAAAATCACAAATCAAGAACAGTTGCACATGCCGTCGAGCAGGTGATTGACTTGGTGGTAAGTGTGAACCTTGGAGAGATTTTTATGATCTCCTCGCTTACCCGAGCAATCTGTGCTCGAGGATGGTTCCTGGACACTAGAGCCACTGTGCATATTTGTGGGCAACGTGATAACTGATGGGTTTTGACCATATGAACATTCATATGTGCACATACAAACCCTAATGCTTGGATCTAGGTCTCTCTAATTGAACATGCATTGAATCCAAGACTTTTGAACAATAGATCTAGGTAATAACATAAGAAAAACAGATCTAGAAGATTACCTTAAGTTGTTTGCTTGAATCTTCTTTTCCTTGGAGCTTAGAGTCATAATTATCACTCCTCTAATGGCTTACAAACACCAACTAGCAAGAGGATGATTATAGAGAGAGGAGAGGGGAGGAAGAAATCGGCTAGGGTTCCTTTAGAGATAAGGGTGCCGATTTCCATGACCCCTAGGGTCTATTTATACTTGTAAGGCTCCTAGAGTTTCACCCTTAAACCGTAATTGGATAACTTAGGCTCTAAGCAATCCAATACCCTAATGATAAGCCTTGGACGATTTCAAGGTCTATCCAAAGCCCCAAAACCGTCCACCCCTTATCGATAAGGGATTATAGCCCAAAGTACAACTATCATACACTTGACAGTTTATACCCTTCAATTTAATTAATCTCCTTAAGTCACCAAATTAATTCCTAATTAATTTATGACTTATATTAATCAAATAACCATAATATTATTCCTTATAATATTTCTTCTCTCATTGTAAATCATCCTATCAAGTTGCTATGGTGAAGGCAACCCAAAAGGATCATGCTCAATCGGGTCAAGTACTTACCAAATATAGTTGCAGCCTTAGACACTATTCCAACAGTCTCCAACTGGGATAAGTCTAGTAACTATATACACCGATTAGCAATCGTAGCTCTCAAAGACGCTGTCAAACTCTGATATTATCAATCTTGTCCTTTAGATAAGGGATCGTATAGTCCTCTGTTTAGATATCATGCTGACAATTCTAAGGAGACAATTTGTCTCGCAATTGGTTTCTCGATCTCAGATTTATTTAACATAGAACTTAATCGAACACATCAATTCAGTTCTGACCGGGCCCAACACATAAGTCAAATCAAATCATCGAGCGGCCGAGATATCGCTTTTACCATCTTAGGATAAAAGTAACAAATAAACTTCGACTTATATGCATTTACTTATTCATTAATCAACTATACACAACAATGCATTTTATAACATCAAGTTACTGATGCGGTTTCGCATTATCAATGTACAACCAATTAACAAATAGCAAACCATTTATCTAGGTTTTAAGACCATATGATATTATCATCTTGCGATCACGCATTTATCACATTCCATAAGGTGATTCCAGCAAGTGCGGGTTTGTTCCAATGCTCAAAACTAGTTCATAAGCACTCACGAATGTTGCAGCAAACTTTTGCTATATCTAATACCATCTAGACAATCTACACACCAATTCATGACAATCTTCATTCATACCTACTTCCAACATATGAACGATTGTGGACAATTTTAATAATTCGATTATTCTTAATAAACTCAATTATCCTGGAAGTCAAAACATGCAAAGTGAAACAATAGTTAAACAATTAACATAAGACAGTAACATTAATCATAAATAATACTCTTTTATTTAATCATCAAATGTTAATTACATTTATCTATTATACGTTTCTAATACTATCTAATCTATACTAATATCATCCTTTAGTCCAATACTCCTAGCATGCTGCAAGTGCTTAACCTTGCTTAGTCCCTTCGTAAGCGGATCTGTTGGGTTATCTTCTGATGATATCCTCTTCACCACGAGTTGTCCTTCTTCTACATGATTTCTTATAAAGTAATATTTTCTGTCGATATGTCGAGATCTACCATGATCCCTCGGTTCCTTGGTCAAGGCAACCGCTCCTTCATTATGACAGAAAATCTCCATGGGCTCCTTTATGGTAGGCGCAACTTCAAGATCACTAATGAAGTTATTTAACCATATTGCCTCTTTCGACGCTTCGCTCGCTGCGATGTACTCTGATTCTCACATTGAATCAACTACGGTTTCCTACTTGGAACTTTTCCAAGTTACTGCTCCTCCATTCAGGGTAAAGACCCAGCCCGACTGCGAACGGTAGGTGTCCCTGTTGGTCTGAAAATTGGCGTCACTATACCCTCGCACCTTCAAGTCATCACTCCCTCCGAGGACTAAAAACCATTCCTTCATCCTCCGAAGGTACTTAAGGATATTATTGACCACAATCCAATGGGCTCTGCCAGGGTTCCCTTGATATCTGCTAACCATGCTCAAAGCAAAGGCTACATCAGGGCGAGTACAAGTCATAGCATACATGATTGAGCCAACTGCGGAAGCGTATGGTACTCGGCTCATTTCTGCTATTTCGGCTTCGGTACTCGGACTTTGAGTCTTACTCAACTTGGCATTATATTGTATCAGTAATTCTCCCTTCTTCGAGTTTTCCATACTAAAATGTTTTAGTACTTTTTCTAAGAAAGTGTTATGACTAAGTCCTATTAGTCTCTTACTTCGTTCTCTCACTATCCTTATTCCTAGAATATAGGAAGCCTCTCTGAGATCCTTCATAACGAAGCACTTCCCGAGCCAGAACTTAACCTCCTGCAACGTTGGGATGTCGTTTCCTATGAGCAGTATGTCATCGACATACAAAACGAGAAAGCTAACTATACTCCTACTGTCTTTGACATATACACATGATTCATCTTCACTTCGTACAAATCCAAACTCCTTGACTGTCTCATCGAAGCAAAGATTCCATCTGCGAGACGCTTCTTTAAGTCCATAAATGGACTTCTTAAGTTTACACACTCTATTTGGATGCTTTGGATCAATAAATCCCTCTAGCTGAGCCATGTAAACATCCTCAGCCAACTTCCCATTAAGGAAAGCGGTTTTGACATCCATTTGCCAAATCTCATAATCATGAAATGCGACAATTGCTAGCATCACTCTAATAGATTTTGTCTTCGCAACTGGTGAGAAGGTCTCATCATAGTCAACTCCAGGAGTTTGAGTAAAGCCCTTCACAACCAATCGCGCCTTATATGTGTGTACGTTTCCATCCACGTCGGTCTTCTTCTTGAAGACCCATTTGCACCCAACGGTCTTACGTGCGGGCACATTATCAACCAAATTCCAAACTTGGTTGTCATACATGGATTGGATCTCGCTGTCCATTGCCTCTTTCTATTTCACAGACTCAGGGCCTACCATGGCTTCCTTATAGCTATTAGGTTCATCTAGATTTATTAGTGTACCATCACTAATATACGTGTCCCTTTCGGTAGTAATATGAAAACCATAAAACTGGGGTTGAACTCTAACTCTTTCGGAATGTCTAAGAGGTAAGTACTCGTCAATCGGTTCAACTGGAGTTTCCTCCTCGGGTTGAGGGCCAGCAGTAGAGGTTCCTTCATCTATCGACTCTTGAATCTCTTCAAGCTCGATTTTCCTCCCACTGTCTCCTTGGCTTATGAGTTCTCGCTCTCGGAAAACTCCTCTCCTCGCAACAAAGACAACATTGTCCTTCGGTCTATAGAAGAGATATCCAAAGGATTTCTGCGGGTAGCCGATGAAAATACATCGCTCACTACGAGGTTCGAGCTTGTCGTGAGTATCTCGTCTTACGAAAGCCTCGCAACCCCAAACCTTGATATGTGCTAACGAGGGAGCCTTCCCTGTCCACATCTCGTGAGGTGTTTTGGCAACCTTCTTAGTTGGGACTCGGTTAAGGATATGGGCGGCATTCTCTAAGGCATACCCCCAGAATGAGATAGATAGTGAAGCACGACTCATCATAGAGTGGACCATGTATAACAAGGTTCGATTACACCTTTTTTCCACACCATTCAATTGCGGTGTCCTAGGTGGCGTTAATTGTGAAACTATTCCACACTCTTTTAGATAGTCGTGGAATTCAAGACTTAGGTACTCTCCTACGCGATCGGATCGAAGCATCTTGATTTTCCTGCCCAATTGATTCTCCACTTTATTCTTCAATTCATTGAACTTTTCAAACGTTTCTGACTTTTGCTTGAGTAAGTAGATATACCCATATCTACTATAGTCATCGGTAAAAGTCACATAGAAGCGGTTCCCATCCTTTGTGGTTGATCTAAATGGTCCACATACATCGGTATGTATGAGGTCCAATAGACCCTCACCCCTTTCACATGTACTAGTGAAGGGTGACTTGGTCATCTTCCCAAGCAAACAAGACTCGCATGTGTCATCTTCCCTAAGGTTGAATGACTCCAACACTCCATCCTTTTGGAGTTGGGCTATGCGCTTCTTGTTGACATGTCCAAGATGACTATGCCACAAGGATGCTCTATCCATACTATTGGAAGAATCCATGCATAAAACATCATTTCCTAGGTTATCTACAATCATAAAAGTTTCATAAATTCCATTACATGGTATTGCTTCAAAATATAAGACACTATTTAGATAAGCACGAATAGAACCATTCTCATTATTAAAAGAAAATCTAAATCCTTGTCTAAACAGACCATGAAATGAAATGAGGTTTCTTGCCATTTATGGAGAATAGCAACAATTGTTCAAATCTAAACATAAACCATTCCTAAGCCCTAGAGAATACACTCCAATCTTGGTCACAGGTGACGATCTTTTGTTTCCCATGATTAGATTTATTCTTCCATGCTCCATATCCCTATTTCTTCTTAGTCCCTGTAATTCAGAACAAATGTGGTAACTACAACCGGTATCGAGGACCCAAGAAATAGCATGAGATGAATCATTAGATTTAATTGTATAAATACCTGCGAAAGCGGCTTGATCTTTCCTTCCTTGATAGCTTGCAGGTACTCTGGGCAGCTTCTCTTCCAATGCCCTATTTTATGGCAATGGTGGCACTCTGCCTCCTTTGGGTTGGGGTTAGGGTTAACGGGATCAAATTTGGTCCCACTAGAAGAGGAACCATGTCAGGACTTTCCCTTGCGTTGGCTCTTAGACAGAGCCTTCCTCTTCTTGCCTCTTCCTTACCCAATAGCCAAAACAGGAGCAGCGGGTGGATTGGGAGTGGGTGCAATAGACTTCTCCTTGAGGTTGCTCTCAGCAACCCTAAGGAGACCTCGGAGCTTACTTAGGGTAACCTATTCTTTGTTCATGTGGTAGGCCATCCTAAATTGGTTGTAACACGGAGGCAAGGAGTGAAGCACCATGTCGATAGCCAAGTCTTCCCCAAAGTCAACATTCAACTTGCAAAGACGATCGACATACCGTTGCATCTTTTGCAGGTGCACGGTTAGGGATTCACCATGACCCATTTTAGCGGAGATCATGTTAGTGAAGGTCTCATAACGTTCCTGCCTCGCATTTTGGTGGTATCTCTCCAACAAGTCTTGGTGCATTTCGTACGGATACATGTCCTCATAGGACTTTTGGAATTCGGAGTTCATAGTGGCTATCATGATGCAATGAACCTTTGTTGCATCACGCTCATGAGTTTCAAAAGCGGTGATTTCAGCCGGAGTAGCGATTTCAGGATTGATCTTCTCGAGCTTCTCATCGAGGACATACTCCTTGTCCTCTTAGCGAGCAATCGTGTGAATGTATCTTATCCATTCTCTAAAGTTCGTCCCATCGAAAGTCACCTTTTGGCAAAGGCTCATCAATGTGAACGAGCTAGCAGCAGCGTTGTTCGCGTTCGACATCTACAAATAGAAAGGACAAAGATAGATTAGGATTTGAATCCCTAATAATCACCCGATAAGAAAATTAGGGCTAGGATCCAACAACAATATTTACATATTAGAAATGGGATGCCGTAATCTAACATGCAAAGAATTTGAAGGTAAGTGAATGACGATTCACTAATTCTCCACCATGAAACATAACTTTCAGTCTAAATGTATTGAGAATTCCTAGGTTTAGATGAGATTTATTGAAACATTTCAATGACATGTTTAAATATCGATATGCCCCTCTCGTTTGTGACTGGGATACCGAGGATCACAAAGTGGGTGTGAATTACCATGAAAATTCACATGGTGCCTTCATTGTAACAATCACCTATTCGATGTGCCGGTAAACCACACACGCTCCATCGAACTATGATAAATAATGAATCACCCTTTTCCACCTTTGCTTAGAAGCAAATAGTGTGCTGGTAAAACACACACGCTCCACTAACTTCTTAACAAGGGTGAAAAGTGTAATTTTATGGGATTGCATCAATTCACTTTTCCTAAAGTAACTAGGATTGCGAATTTTTTGAAAAACATGTAGTTACTTTGTATTTCATATTATACTTTTAAATAGGAGATGAGGTTGCCCTATCCTACCCGTTCGGATAACGACCCTCCACCGATCAAGCAAGCGGTGAGTGAGAGTGTACACCCCTTAAGCGCCATTTTATAGGCAACAACCTTATACCCACCTTATAGACCGGCTTCGTGACTGAGGCCTACTAACGGTAAGACTAACATTATAATTTTACACACACACACACACACACACACACATATATATATATATATATATATATATACATATTAATCTTGTAATATTATATTAGTATAGGGTTGAATTTTAAACTTGTAAAATTCTAGGGTTTGAAATTTAAATTGTCTAAATTAAACTTTTAATCACAAAACATAAATTTCAAAACTTGAGGGCAGGTTTTAAACTTTTCAAAACATAGGGGATCAAATAACAAATAATCTAAATTAACATTTAATCACATAATTATCCATATTTGATTTATTTAATTATTTCTTGCAAAACAATTTACCAATTTAATTAAAATAATTAATCAATTATCACATAAGGAAACTAATATTTAATTAATTGATAAATATCTTCAATTAGGTCAAGGATATACTCAAATATATCTTAAAATCGGATTTATATTGACCTAATATGATTAAGGTAAGTATCCATAGGATAAACAACAAGAAATCCCGAAATTAGCTCTTTCTGACGCTCGAACTCGCCGAGTAGCACAATGGACTCGCCGGGTTGAGGCCTACTCGCCGAGTCCACTATGGAACTCGCCGAGTTCATCAGGAAGGATCACAAAATTCGAATTTTTCAAGTATCAAATAAGCAACCAATGCATTAATCCAATAGAAACCAATCTAGGCTCTGATACCACTGATGGGTTTTGGCCATATGAACATTCCTATGTACACATACAAACCCTAATGCTTGGATCTAGGTCTCTCTAATTGAACATGCATTGAATCCAAGACTTTTGAACAATAGATCTAGGTAATAACATAAGAAAAATAGATCCAGAATATTACCTTAAGTTGTTTGCTTGAATCTTCTTGTCCTTGGAGCTTAGAGTCACAATTGTCACTCCTCTAATGGCTTACAAACACCCACTAGCAAGAGGATAATTATAAAGAGAGGAGAGGGGAGGAAGAAATCGGCCAGGGCTCCTTTAGAGACAAGGGTGCTGATTTCCATGACCCCTAGGGTCTATTTATACTTGTAAGGCTCCTAGGGTTTCACCCTTAAACCCTAATTTGATAACTTAGGCTCTAAGAAATCCAATACCCTAATGATAAGCCTTGGAGGATTTCAAGGTCTATCCAAAGCCCCAAAACCGTCCATCCCTTATCCATAAGGGATTATAGCCCAATGTACAACTATCATACACTTGACAGTTTATACCCTTCAATTTAATTAATCTCCTTAAGTCACCAAATTAATTCCTAATTAATTTATGACTTATATTAATCAAATAACAATAATATTATTCCTTATAATATTTCTTCTCTCATTGTAAATCATCCTGTCAAGTTGCTATGGTGAAGGCAACCCAAAAGGACCATGCTCAATCGGGTCAAGTACTTACCAAATATAGTTGTAGCCTTAGAAACTATTCCAACAATAACTTCCGCAATTACCGCCCAATGCCACACTAGACGGTCCTCATTTGTGTTGATGGTTATAGAGTTGAGGTTCTAGGAAGAGGTGATGTTCGGGTGAAGTTCACACGTGGTGAATAGGTAACCCTTTGAGATGTTCTTGATGTTCCTACTATATCGAAAGCGCTAGTTTCTTAGGACAAGTTTGACAAGGGTGTGTTGAAGATGGTGCTTGAGAGAGGAAAAATTGTGATCACTAAAGGCAGAAGATATGTTGGGAGGGCGAAAAATTGTTCAGGGATGTATCATTTGTGCCTTAGTGATGAGGGTAGTGCGAGTGGTACTAGTGTAGAGAGTGGTGGTTCTAGTGTTGCAAGTGTGTCAAGTGTTGATAATGATGTAATTGGTGGTTTGGTTGCTAATGTGACTTAAGTGAATTTTTCTGGTTACTTTGTTTGTTCAATTTCTTTATGGCATAAATGTTTGGCTCATACTAATGTTAAAAACATTGAAAAAAAATGCATACTAAAGGAATGTTAAAATATGACACAAAAGATTTTGAAAAATGTGACACATGTGTGAAATAAAAGTTCACTAAGAAACCATTTCCATCAGTTAAGAGAAACACATCATTACTTGAGTTGATTCATTATGATATATGTGAATTAAATGGAATACTTACTCAAGGAGGAAAAAGGTATTTCATTACATTCTATGATGACTTCAATCGATATCTACATGTTTATTTGTTGAGATCAAAAATTATTCGATCGGATAGAGGCGGGGAGTATTTCAACTAAGAGTTTGACACATTATGTGAAAAGAATGGAATCAAACATGAGAGAACTTCACCATATACTCCCCAACAGAATGGTTTGGATGAAAGAAAGAATCAAACCCTTTGTGAGATGGTCAACTGTATGTTGAGCCAATCAGGTCAATCAAACAATTTGTAGGGGGAAACACTATTTACTTCTTGCTATGTTCATAATAGGATAACTTGTTGTGTGATTCCTACAAACCCTTATGAGTTGTGGAAAGGTAGAAGCCTAACCTAGACTATTTGAAAGTGTGAGGGTGTGTTGCTTATTATCAGACTCCCGATCCTAAGAGAACCAAATTGGGAGCACGAGCTAATAAGAGTATATTTATTGGATATGCTCACAATAGCAAGGCTTACCGGTTATAAGATATTGAATCATGTGTTGTTGTGGAATCTAGAGATGTGGAATTCTTTGAGGACTAGTTTTCTAGGGATGAAGAAAACTCCAGTCATACAACACCTACAAGTACTTTTCGAGAAATACTCCCACCTCCTCCTATTATAGAGGAACCTAAGAGAAGTACTAGGGATAGAATAGAGAAAAGTTTTGGAGACGATTTATATTCTTATTTGGTCGAAGGAACACAAAAGAAAGTGACGAGAGTGGGCATCTTTTCCATTAATTTGGATGATGATCCTAAGACCTTTACTGAAGCCATGACGTCTTGAGACGCTCCTTTGTGGAAAGAAGCCACAAATGATGAAATGGATTCTATCATGGGTAATGGAACTTGGGAGTTAGCTAATCTACCCAAGGGGAGAAAACCTATAGGATCCATGTGGATATTCAAGAGAAAGTATCATCCAGATGGATCCATATCTGCCTATAAAGCAAGATTAGTTGCTAAGGGTTATAGGTAGCGGGAAGGTATCAATTATTTTGATACCTATGCCCCAATAACTGGGATTATTTCTATTAGAACTCTCATAGGAATATCAGATTGAAAGGATTGTACATTCATCAAATGGATGTAAAGACAACCTTTCTAAATGGTTATCTCAAGGAGGAGATTTACTTGGAGCAACCTGAAGGTTTCGTGATACCTGGAAAGGAAAACAAAGTTTTTAGACTTGTTAAATCCTTGTACGGGTTGAAGCAAGCTCCTAAACAGTGGAATGAGAGATTTGACACCACTGTGAATGCATTTGGTTTTCAGCACATTAGTGCTGACATATGTATTTATTCCAAATATACATTCAATTACATAGTAGTTATATGTCTTTATGTTGATGATATGCTGATAATTGGCACTCACCTAGAAGGTATTATTGAGACGAAGAAATACCTATCCTTGAACTTTAAGATGAAATATCTTGGAGATGTTGATACAATTGTTAGTATGGTACTTATTGCATACGACTTGACATCACATTCGTTGTAAGAAAATTGAGTCAGTATACTGTTAATCTAACGATGGAACACTGGAAGGCAGTGGGTAGAGTACTAGGCTACCTAAAAAGGACACGTACTTTTGAGTTGACGTATTCTCCATCTAATGGAATACTTGAAGGTTATTCCGATGTCATCTAGATTGATAACACTAGTGATTCAAAATCAACAAGTGGTTGGATTTATACTCTAGCTAGTGGTGTTATTTCTTGGGTGAGCAAGAAACAGACATGCATATCTCATTCAAAGATGGAAGCAGAGCTAATTAGCTTAACAGTAGCAGGAAAAGAGGCACAGTGGATTCAAGATCTGCTTATGGATATTCGTTTGTGGGATATTCAAATGCCTTCAATACCCATGTACTGTGACAGTGAGGCCACGTTGTCTAAAGTATATAATGCGATATATAATAGGAAGTCGAGACATGTAGGTCTGGGACACAATTTTGTGAGACAACTAATTGAAAGCGGTACCATCAAGGTTTTCTATGTCAAGACAAGTAGGAACTTGGTAGATCCGCTTACCAAACCTCTGACGAGAGATTTGGTTACATCTACCACGAGAATCATGGGTCTAAAACCATAATAGAATCACTTAGCGATGGACATCCAACTTGAAAATTGTGCTCCTAATTCTCAACTTTAAAGGGTAACAACAAAATCACTAACGATAGAAGGTACTATCATTAATGATTGATCCATGTGAGGTAGGATAGTACGTCGTTGTCGAGATCGAGGTTGAGTTATCACTCTTAACAAAGTTTTGGAGACATTTAAGCAACGAAGATGTTGTAAAACTTTGCCTATATGATCTAGAGGTGGACCCGCCTCAAGTTAAGATTAGTGGTTTAACTTCTAAAGGGTCATGAAAAGGGTTTATAGGGCATGGCCATATTAGTGCTCAGGGAGAACACGAAGGCAACTTGTGATGTGTAGGGGTAAACCGGAGAGGTCTTAAGTTTCATGGTTTAAACCTATAAGGATATTGATGCAAACCCACAGCTGTCAACAAAGGATCCAATTCAAATGTCAGGTGGACCAGTTATGAGGGTACAAGCTAAAGCACTCAAAGAGGCTTTAAATGGGTTGATTAGAGAAGTTTGTACTCAAGAAAGTGCATGGAGACCCATTGGACCTAATCAAATGTAACAACGTAAATTTTCAAAACAAAATTTTAATTTCTTAAAACATGTTTTCAACCAAATCAAGCCATAAAAAATCCAATGTATCATATCATAATACAAAACATATCAAATCCCAAGATCATAAAATAAATCCTCCGTCAGTGTGTACAGGTCACGCCGGTGCCTTCCCATGGTCCTCGCTAGTACCTGAAACACATAACACAACAACTGTAAGCATAAATGCTTAGTGAGTTCCCCAAAATACTACTTACACGCACATACGCCCTTCCAGGCCATGACCCTCCAGTCCATGTGTCCCAGGGGACTTCCGTCCCAACCCGGTAAACCTTCCGGTCCTACCAGCATCGACCTTCCGGTCCACATCACAATGCCTTCCGACCCATATCAAGCATAGCATACATAGCACATACAAACAGTTAACGTAATCACATACAATGCATACTCCTCATAAAATATCCGACCTTTTGGTCACACATAAATACCCTTCCGGGTAAAGTATAGTGAGAAGACTCACCTCTGATATCTCGGTAACTCACTGACTCGGTAGGAATGCGATCTAGCCTCCGCCTAAACACATAAGGCAAATATTCCCATAAATATGACTGTACTCTGACCTTTCTTAACATCCTCAGAAGGCTAAAAGACCATTTTACCCATCTTCTGACTCAAAGGCATCGCTGCTGACCAAACCCTAGAAGTCAACCAAAGTCAACGGTCAAATTTGACCCGACTCAGCGAGTGCACTTGGGCAACTCGGTGAGTCCACCTGTCTCCACTTAACTCCTTAGTCCCAATTAACACGTCGAGTCCCTCCCTCAACTCGCCGAGTCCCCAGGCATGAATCGCAGGGTTACCTTGACGCAACCCATGCACAGATTCTTTTGACCTCCTGAGGTCAGATCTGTTCCTCCATTCCATAGATCTGACCTATTCAATCAAAATAATCATGTAAAGCTCGAAACTTGATGCTTATATACATACATAATGGCATCAAATGGTGATTTAGTCCCAAAAATGGCATCCTAAGTCCAATCACTCCTCAAGGACCCATAAAGCATACAGGATTGAAGTCTCTGAACCTCTTTGAGTCCAGATCCAAAGCATAGACTCGATAAGGGACCAATTGCTCCACATAAACATCCTCACAAGAGGTTAGAAAACCCTAATCTCTAGGTTCAATACCAAAAATGAAGAAAGGTCGAATGAATACCTCAAGTTGGAATCTCTAGGCTCTGAAACCACTTGAACCACACCTCCTTCAGCCTCCTCTTGCTCTTGATCACCTCCTTTTTGCCAAGCCAATGGAAGAAAGATCAATAAAGGATTCTCCTTCCTTCCAAACAATATAGATCACTAAGGGTGCTCTCAAGGGACTGGTAGCCGCAAGCAGAGGCTAAGAGTACCCTTAAATAGGCTCCAACCCCGAAGGATTTAGGGTTTCATTAAACAGAGTGGACTCGCCGAGTCCACTCATGGACTTGCCGAGTCCAATGCGAATCCGGAAGAACAATCACGACCCTACTTGGTGAGTCTACGCATCAACTCACCGAGTTCCTTCTCATAATTCAAAAATATAAATACTAAATAATATACCTGGGATTCTGGATGTTACATCAAAGTTGGATTACCATAATTCAAGTCCAAGCGTGATTTACAAGATCCAATAAGTGCCTTTATCAAGCCCATTTCGTTTTTTTCTATATTTTATTATGTAATTTTCATTTTTATATCTCCTAGATAAGTGTTGGGAAGATAAAAGGATCTTAGGTTACATGAACCTTGTAATAAACCATGTCTAGGTTCATAGTTTTAAACTTGGGGGTTAAATGCCTTAAATTAAAGACACTTCTTTAATTCATGGCTCTTTAGGTGCTCTCCCCACACTATAAAAATGTGGTATTTGTATCCACTTGAAATCAATCAAGTTTTGAATACAATTTGTGAGTTTTTAACTGTTTTCGTTCTTTGTGAACTTTAGAACTTATCAGGTTTTCATAGCTTGTGGCGTTCAAACTTATCAATCAATTTGGTGGGTTAATTGTGGCATTTTATACCAAGGTTCTTGTCTCTTTATAGACAACGAATCACGGTTTCCACCTTTGTTTTACAATTCTGCAACCAAAAGAACGATCGGGCGAAACGTGTTCAAACCTCAAATTTTGGGTGAGATCACATCATTTGGTATCAGAGCCAGTTCTATGTGTTGCATATCTATTTTGTTTTTTTTTTCTCGATTACTTCAGTTCTAAGAAGCATATTGGTAGCGGGGCTTGTCACAAGTTATCAAGGTTCTTACTAGCAACTTTTGAATTTCTAAGTTGTCAAACTTCTATATTCTACATTTCTTCTTGTTTCCTTTATATTTTCATTTGGCTATTAGTTTGATCAAAAAAATCAAAGGTCAAAAAAATGAAAAGAAGCAGAAAGAGAGAGAGAGAGAGAGAGAGAGAGAGAGAGAGAGAGAGAGAGAGAGAGATAGAGAGAGAGAGAGAAATATATATATATATATATATATATATACACACACACACACACAAAAGAAAAGTGAAAAGAAAGATATACAAAAAAAAGATAAGTAAAAAAACGAAAAATGAAAAAAAAAGAAAGAAAGAAAGAAGAGGAGTAACAACTAAAACCTTTTTTTTTTCTGTGTAAAGTCAATTTGAATTCCAAGTGTAGTCATTTTTCTTTTCAAAAAAAAAAATAAGTTATTGTTTGTTTTATCATTAGCAAAGCCAAGTTTGTTTGGCTTCCTTTTCGTATATTGAGTTTACTTTAATTTGGATGCAATTTCTTTTAAGTTGTTTGGTAAGTTTGAATTCCTCAAGGCCACAAGTTCAAATTTGATAATTGCTTCTTTAGTTTGTTTAGAACTTTAAGATTTAAAAGGGAGTGGTAAAAGGCTGTGTGGTGAGACTAAAAGAGGGTAAAAGCCATTCAAGAGATACACAAGGGTTGAGTGAACTATTTTTGATAGAAACACGTGAGCGAGTGTTGGGAGGAAGTAACTTATTATATTTTTTGTTTGGAAGAAATATAAGATGGGTGATTAAAACCCCCCACCAAACCTTCAAGTTCAAGCTATGATGGATGAGATGCGACATTTGATGACAAATGAATTTAACCAAGTACATGAAAGAATGGACCGAATGGAGGCACAAGTACAAAGAACTCGATCTCGAGCATCATCACAGGTTTCTAACAGGGAAGAGGAGGAGGATGGTTGGGAACCTGAAAGGAGACCAAATAGAAGGAGGCCACGAAGAGATGACAATTTAAGTTCTATCAAGATGAAAGTTCCTTCTTTCAAAGGCAAATCATACCCGGACACATACATTGAATGAGAGACAAAAATGGAGTTCATATTTGATTGTCATGAATATTCCAATCGTAAGAAGGTAAAACAAGCTGTAGTTGAGTTTTCTAATTATGCACTAACATGGTGGGATCAACTTCTGATCCCTAGATGGAGAAATAGAGAAAGGCTTATTGAGACATGGGATGAAATGAAGAGTGTCATGTGGAGACGGTTTGTGCCAATTCATTACTTTCGTGATCTTTACAATAAACTTCAAAGCTTAAAACAAGGCAGCAAGTGTCTTGACGATTATTTCAAAGAAATGGAGGTTATGATGGTTCGTGCCAATGTTGAGGAGGATCCCGAGGCAACCATGGCCAGATTCTTAAACGGCCTAAATCTTAAGATTCACGATCATGTTGAAATGAATCATTATGTTGAAATTGAAGACATGGTCCATATGGCTGTTAAAATTGAAAAACAATTAAAAAGAGGTGGCGGGTCTCGAAATAACACTTGGAAGGCTAGTACTTCAAAAAAAATCAGAAAATACACCTACTTATTCTTCTAGTTCTAAATCTGATCCTAAAACAACAAACTCTTCAAAAGGAAAAACCGATTCTTCTACTCTTAGGAATCGTGACATAAATTGTTTCAAGTGTTAAGGAAGGGGTCATATTACGAGTCAATGTCCAAATAAGCTTACCATGGTGATTAGAGAAAATGGCGAGATCAAAACGGATGAATTAGATTCTATAGTTTTACCGAAATATAGTAGTGATGATGAAGAGGTGGCTGTTCAAGGTGATTTGTTGGTTGCAAGACGAGCTCTAAACATTCAATCCAAGGAGGGAGACGATGCCCAAAGGGATAATATATTTCATACTCGTTGCTGTGTTCAAGGCAAGGTATGTAGTGTTGTAACTGATAGCGGGAGTTGTACTAATGTTGCAAGTACTTCCATGGTTGAAAAGTTAGGTCTACCCACGGTGAATTATCAAAAACCATACAAACTCCAATGGCTCAATGATAGTGGTGAGGTGCGAGTTACAAAACAGGTGATGGTTTCATTTCGGATTGGAAGATACGAAGACAAGGTGTTTTATGATGTTGTTCCTATGCAAGCTACTTATTTGCTGCTAGGTAGACCATGGAAATATGATAGGCACGTAAGTCACGATGGTTTCACCAACAAATACACTTTTGTTTACAAAACAAAACCGGTAACTCTTGTACCAATGTCACCAATTCAAGTTTACCAAGATCAAGTAAAACTTCAACAAGATGCGAAAAAAGAGAGCGAAGGAAAAAAAGAGAGTGAGAAAAAAAAAAGATGATGAACAAAAAAAAATAAGTGAGAAAAAAGAGGAAGATGAACAAAAAAAAGAAAGTGAACAAAAAAAAGAGAGTGAAAAAAAAAAAGAAAACATGAAAAAAGAGGGAAAGAGAAAAAGGAAATAAATATATTGCATTGGCAAAAAAAAGTGAGATAAAAGAAGCTTTTAAATTAGAAATGCATTTTGTGCTTCTTTTATTCAAAGAAGCTCCAATAGCCACTAACATTTCGGCCGAAAATCTTCCGAGCGATGTTACCTCTATCTTGCAAGAATTTGAAGACTTGTTTGGTGAAGATGCTCCAAATGGATTGTCACCAATTCCTGGGATTGAACACCAAATTGACTTTATGCCTGGGGGCATCTATTACCAACAAACCAGCCTATAGAACAAGCCCTAAAGAAACCAAGGAGTTACAAAGGCAATGTAACATCCCAAATATCACGACTAAAATTTTCTTTTTAAAACATTACTAAAACCATATTAATAAAAACCGTATCATAATCATAACATAATTTTGTAGCATTAATTCGAAATACAAACTTATTATCAGAGTAAACCATCCCAGACTAGCTGACTATCGTGTATGCACTGCAATCTTTCCGAGCTCCTCTTTTGAAAACTGAGTACCTGAAACCAAAAACTGAAACTATAAGCATGAAGCTTAGAGAGCTCCCCCAAACTACCACATACCATACAATAACATATAAAGCACATATTGGGCCTTGCCTCCTGCATCGGACCGAAGTCCGGAACTACTGAGGCCTTGCCTCCTGCATCGGACCGACATCCGGAAGTAACTGCATCGGACCGCAGTCTGGAACTAACTGCATCGGACCGAAGTCTAGAACTAACTGCATCGGATCGAAGTCCGGAACTAACTGCAACATACCGAAGTCTGGAACTGACTGCATCGGACAGAAGTCCGGAACTACTGAACATAGCATAGCATAAACATATCAACTAGCATGAACACATAAACTGCATACTGCATTGTGCTGTAACCCGGAACACATAACAAATAAATCCTATCTCAGCCACGAAGGCATTAAACATACTAAAATCTGCATCGGACCGAAGTCCGGAAACTACTACTAGCAAAACGGGCCGGCATTGTGGCCTTAGACCCATTCCTACTGGAAGAAAACTCACCTGAACTGCTGAATTCTGCTGGTAACCCTTGGACTGCTAACCAACCACCGACTGAAACGCTGCTCCTCTAACTCTCTGAGCTACCAATAACAAAGCAACACTTATCCTGACAGTCCTCTAAAAGTCAACTAACTCAACTCTGGCCAAAGTCAAAGTCCTGGCCAAAGTCATCCTTCCATGTTGACCCTACTCGCCGAGTCAGCCTACTGACTCGCCGAGTTCACTGATTTCCGAGTTCTATCCTGTCCAACTCCGAGTCCCCACTCAACTCACTAATCTGAGCCTTGACTCGAAGGGGTTGGGGTTTTGCAACTTGACTCGCCGAGTCTAAGAACAGACTCGCCGAGTACAAGGCAATCTTCATCTGACTCGACGAGCTGTTCATCCCACTCGTCGAGTTGCTCCACTACTTCATGCTACTCGCCGAGTCCACTCAAAGGACTCGCCGAGTCCATTCGAATCTCTCTACACGCAGAGGGATATTGAGTCATGCATGGACTCCAAACTGTAGATCTACCCTTCCCAAGCCTATTATTCACGTAAAGTTGCAAACTTTACGTGTAGAGAAGGAGATCTAAGCAAAATTCACCATGAACTAGGGTTTAAGGCAAAGAGGCTTCATGATCCGCTCAAGGGCTGATACTTTGTGCTTCTCAAGACCGTCACATGCTTAGATCTGAAGTAGCAACTTCAGATCTGGCTTCTAACTTGAAAGAATAACATCATGGCTAAAAACTCCAACAACAACACATAGATCTAGGTGCAAAGAGGGGTCTAAGAACTAGTTTATTACCTTCAAAATGCTCAGAATGAACTCACAATCCCAGATCTATAGTCCTTTCTTGCTCCTCCAAGCTCCTTCTTCCTTCTTCAAGCTTCAATGCACCTTCCAAGTCAATAAATGGCTCAATCAATGGATGTGACGGGTAGGGTTTGATGTCCTAGGTGAAAGAGGCACTAAAGGAACCTTAGGGAAGAGAATGAGGCGTTTAAATAGGCTCCAAGTCCCGATTTTAGGGTTTTCCTTGTTTAGACCAGACTCGCTGAGTCACCTTGGCTGACTCGCCGAGTCGGTCGCTTACTCCTCGACTCGGACCCCGCTTGGACTCGCCGAGTCTCCCCTTAAAATTGGCGTTTTCTTTCTTTTCTTGGCTTTTTAACTTTGGGTGTTACAACTCTCCCCCACTTAAACTAAACTTCGTCCTCGAAGTTCGCTACGATCCACCGACTGCGATCTGCCTCCAATACCCCGCCGTTCATTCCAACACCAGCTGCCTACCTTCGCTGGCCTCCCGCTCAGTCATTCAGACCAATGCCAATCCTTACAGATAATAATCTCGGGTCCATCCTGACCCTGAACATTCTGGAAACACAACTCACTCAACCGAAAATCCTTCTGATAATCTCTAAATACTACACTGACCCCGTAGGGGTTCACCCCTTCTTTCCTTGCACGATTTCCTTAGCTTCCCAAGGCGATGCTCCATAACCACCTATCTACTCTGCCACTGTGAAGACCCTGTCTCCACCAAATCTATTACTCCCGCTACTCCCAGTACGGGTCATCGTCGCCAGTATCCACTGGGCATTCTTTCTACTACCATACGGTGTCGCGCACCCTACGAACAATTGACTGAATCCTACCATACACTGCATACTCGCACTGCTACTGACTGAAAATTCTGCTATTCCATTTCTAGCTTACGGATGAACTTGCAGTCCGACACAAAAATTAATACTGCCCAATATACTGCAACTATCTGAAACACTGAACTGCCTGAAACACTGAACTGCCTGAAACACTGGACTGCCTGCAACACTGAACTGCCTGAATGAAACCTTTCTGTGGAACTAGTTTCCACTAGTCGTCCTGTTACTATGGCCCTAACAACCTCCCGGTCCAACCGACCGGGTTCAAACGTCGAATCCAAACATCGAAAAATCCATGACCATAATGATGGCTCCCAGACTAACGGTAGCCCTTAACATGCATGAACCCCAATGGTTCACTGCTTCCCTGATCTCATAACTGTGTTGACGATCCATCTGTCACATTGTTGGCTTAACCATGACTAAACTCTGGAAAATTCGAAATCCAACCCGTGGATTTCCATATGCTCGCTGCTGCACATGAACTGGTGGGTACTACTGCTTCCCCCCTGCGTCCAATACAACGCGCTCATGCTGTCTACTAACATGGCGAATGCTATGACTACACCTGCAGACTTACAACACCCTAATACTGTTTGGCTGCTAGTGAACGCTACGTCTACCCCCGCAGGCTTACCTCACTCTACTACTACCTGACTGCTAGTGAACGCTACGGCTACCCCCGCAGACTTACAACACTACTACTACTATCTGGCTAATAGTGAATGCTACGGCTACCCCCGCATACTTACAACACTACTACTACTACTACTATCTGGCTGCTAGTGAATGCTACGGCTACCCACGCAGACTTACAACACTACTACTACTATCTGGCTGCTTACCAATCACTAATCCGAGGACTTCCTGACTATCCCTAGTTCTGCTAGCAATTCCTCATCCTGACTTCTCAAAATCAGTCCTCAATCTTCGGATGCTTCATCAACCTCGACATCTTATATCCTTGAAGAAATTAGCGTTCCGTCGAGGAATTCTTCGACTTGGTTCCCAAACCAACCGTCTACTAATCCAGAAACATGAAACTAACATTGGGAAGGTTTCAAACATCCAACTGTTGAATTCACACAACCCTACATGCTGTCTCTACCACTGACTACTAACATGAAAGCATCTCTTGCTAACCGTTCTCAAGATCCTCCTTCCGACTCAATAGAGTCCTATCGGCGGTCCTCCAACCCGGATTCCCAGTCAGCTACTAACCATATCGATTACATGAACTAACTGCTGGGAAGTTCCTCAAACTCCCAATTCTGAACTCCTTGATCCACCCATTGCTATGCTACTATCCTTTCTGTTCAAGGATTGCGTACTCATCCCAGATCAGCGTGCTCTTGCCCTCGTATACTCGTAGGATTCTCCCCCACTTCGATCCTGCTTACACCTCGATGCTCAATAAAGAGAAATCCCAATCCTTGCTACCAGTCCAAAATCAATCCGCTGAAGGATCCCAAGCTTACCATAGCTAGGGATCTAACCTGCCCATTATAAAACTTATACGACTCCAAACTAGCGACACATACCGATTCCCTCCAAGGCATGCTACAGTTTCTGCACCCTAAGTAACCTTCTCCAATAGAACTCATCCCGTAGCCACTATCCCATTATCCAAGGTATGCAGATGGCATATAACTCGATCACAATCAACCCGCTCAAAATAAAATGCTCATACAGATATTGATGCAGAACCATAACAATATAACATCATGCACAAACAGAATAACTGAAAACGGAAATCCCATACTTGAAATGTCCGACTCTGCTCGCGTCTCCAAGGTAACCATCTGAAAAGCCCTGCCTCCAACTGCAGGTGCCTCCGCACAGCCCTGACGACCATCTGTGATACTCAAGGTTGTAGGGGCAGGTGCCATCACCCGTCCTGCTGAAAACAACTGGGGCACTGAGCCTTCTTGTGGCCCCACTGATTTCAGTAAAAACATATCAAGTCTGATCCCTGAGTGGTGATAACAGTACAATCCCTGCTAAAATGACCAGTCCTACCGCACCTGAAGCAGCCCGACTCACCACCACTACCACTCCTTCACGTGCCCCCGTGCGCCCTGCCACACTTTCCGCATCGACTGCGGTCCTGATAATCCCTCGATCTCGAATCCAATCCCTTGGGCCTTTTTCCCGAACTCGCGGCTACCTGAACCTCATCCGGCTTCCTCTTCCGGATCTTCTCCAAATTAATTTCCCTTTCCCTGGCCCGAGAAATCATATCTTCCAGCGTCTTACAGCCGACCTGCTCACGAACTCCATGATGTCATCCATCAGCATCTCGTGACATCGGGTGTTCTTCATCTCCTCATCTGCGACATACTACGGAACAAGAAGGGCACTCTCCCTGAACTTGGAGGTGATCTCCGCCACAATCTTAGTGGTCTGCGTTAAATCCTGAAACTCCCGGGCCAACTGCTGCACCTCAATAATCGGTAAAAACTCCGCCCGGCACCTAGCTGAGAAGTCGCTCCAAGTCATCGCACCCAACATGGCACCATCTCCCAAAGCATGACCAATCTCTTCCCACCAATCCCTTGCTCTGTCCTTCAGAAGACAGGAAGCGAGTCTGACCTTGTCCTCCTCAGGACACCAGCTCGTTCGGAATGCGTTGGCAGCATCAGCCAACCATCTGCTGCTAGCGATGGGGTCCCTAGCCCCATGATAATCTGGTGCCCCGCAAGCCCTTACTCTCGAAATGTCAAGGTACGTGCTCCCAACAAAACCATCATCTCAGTATGGATGGCTCCCAGCCTCTTATCCAAAATCTCCAATATACCCTCCTTGACCGTGCCAAAGATCACAGGAGTCTGAGCTAGAATACTGCGCGTAACCTCGACTGATATCAACTCTCTCATCCGCTCCTTGAGCTGCTTGGCCCCTGAACCCGAACCTGATCCCTCTCCGGCACCTGATCCGCCTGATGGTCTCTCTCGCAATGACACCATACTAAATCATAACCATTATCAGAATACTCCTTACTCCTGCGAGACCAAACATACTCACTACCAGGTTCCCGGTCTTGTCTCGGCCTTTCCCGAATCGAGTACGGATCCTCTGCTTTCAGTAGTACGGGCCCATACTACCTTCCACATCTATCCGTACTTTCCTCAAGAACTGCTTTGACTCCACCAGGTCCCTATTCTACTACTATTTCTCCCAGCACTACCTCATCCTAGGCTTACCCTTGGGAAACCTCTGACTCAACTCAAACCAGCCCTCAGCTGTTGAAGGTCTCCTTGTGATGCCAATTAGCCATTACCTGGATACCATCACATGTGACGAGGCTCAGATAATCCTTCAAGTAGAGGACTCATTCCTATAATGGTTGGACTCAAACAAGAGCTGTGCAATAGGACCAAATCCAACACTCTGAGATTATTCAACCCTAATCACATGTGACGTAACGTATCCACCTAATGGCTGACTCCCATCACTCAGAATCCCACAATGCACAAAGCAAGCATCATTCAGACAAAGGGAAAATCTAACCATAACATACTTAAGCAATCATATCCACATAGCAAGAATCTGAACTAGCATGCCACCCAACTCATAAACTCAGGCATAACCTAAACATGCTATCCTACTACTATCTCTTCAGCACTATCATGCAGATCAAAAGCACATATAATAGGCACATAAGGCATCATCCCTAGATCCTCAGTCCTAATCTAGCATGTTGTTCTACTAAAACTGGTAATCATCACATAAACTTGCATGGGTAATTTGGGAGTACTTACTTGAGCTCGGCTGATTGCATGCACCACACCCTTTTCTCTTTTAAAGTTCTTCTCTTTCTAAAATACACTTTCTTTTCTCAAAAATTTCTTTCGAAAATGTCTTTCACTTGAAAACCTTTTACCATTTCCTTAGTTTGACTTCAGACACACTCGAAGTGTATCCGAATCCATCAAACCAAGGCTCTGATACCAACTTGTAACATCCCAAATATCACGACTAAAATTTTATTTTTAAAACATTACTAAAACCATATTCATAAAAACCGTATCATAATCAAAACATAATTTCGTAGCATTAATTCGAAATACAAACTTATTATCAAAGTAAAGCGTCCAGACTAGCTGACTATGGTGTGTGCATTGCAATCTTTCCGAGCTCCTCTTTTGAAAACTGAGTACCTGAAACCAAAAACTGAAACTATAAGCACGTAGCTTAGTGAGCTCCCCCAAACTACTACATACCATACAATAACATATAAAGCACATACTGGGCCTTGCCCACTGCATCGGACCGAAGTCCTGAAACTGCATCGAACCGAAGTCCGGAACTAACCAGGGCCTTGCCCTCTGCATCGGACCGAAGTTCGGAACTAACCAGGGCCTTGCACTCTGCATCGGACCGAAGTCCGGAACTAACTGCATCAGACAAAAGTCCGGAACTACTGAACATAGCATAGCATAAACATATCAACTAGCAAGAACACATAAACTGCATATTGCATTGTGCTGTAACCCGGAACACATAACACATAAATCCTGTCTCAGCCACGAAGGCATTAAACATACTAAAATCTGCATCAGACCGAAGTCCGGAAACTACTACTAGCAAAACAGGCCGGCATTGTGGCCTTAGACCCATTCCTACTGGAAGAAAACTCACCTGAACTGCTGAATTCTGCTGGTAACCCTTGGACTGCTAACCAACCACCGACTGAAACGCTGCTCCTCTAACTCTCCGAGCTACCAATAACAAAGCGACACTTAGCCTGACAGTCCTCTAAAAGTCAACTAACTCAACTCTGGCTAAAGTCAAAGTCCTGGCCAAAGTCATCCTTCCATGTTGACCCTACTCGCCGAGTCAGCCTACTGACTCGCCGAGTTCACTGATTTCCTAGTTCTATCCTGTCCAACTCCGAGTCCCCACTCAACTCACTAATCTGAGCCTTGACTCGAAGGGGTTGGGGTTTTGAAACTTGACTCGCCGAGTCTAAGAACAGACTCGCCGAGTACAAGGCAATCTTCATCTGACTCGACGAGCTGTTCATCCCACTCGTCGAGTTGCTCCACTACTTCATGCTACTCACCGAGTCCATTCGAATCTCTCTACACGCAGAGGGATATTGAGTCATGCATGGACTCCAAACTGTAGATCTACCCTTCCCAAGCCTATTATTCACGTAAAGTTGCAAACTTTACGTGTAGAGAAGGAGATCTAAGCAAAATTCACCATGAACTAGGGTTTAAGGCAAAGAGGCTTCATGATCCGCTCAAGGGCTGATACTTTGTGCTTCTCAAGACCGTCACATGCTTAGATCTGAAGTAGCAACTTCAGATCTGGCTTCTAACTTGAAAGAATAACATCATGGCTAAAAACTCCAACAACAACACATAGATCTAGGTGCAAAGAGGGGTCTAAGAACTAGTTTATTACCTTCAAAATGCTCAGAATGAACTCACAATCCCAGATCTATAGTCCTTTCTTGCTCCTCCAAGCTCCTTCTTCCTTCTTCAAGCTTCAATGCACCTTCCAAGTCAATAAATGGCTCAATCAATGGATGTGACGGGTAGGGTTTGATGTCCTGGGTGAAAGAGGCACTAAAGGAACCTTAGGGAAGAGAATGAGGCGTTTAAATAGGCTCCAAGTCCCGATTTTAGGGTTTTCCTTGTTTAGACCAGACTCGCTGAGTCACCTTGGCTGACTCGCCGAGTCGGTCGCTTACTCCTCGACTCGGACCCCGCTTGGACTCGCCGAGTCTCCCCTTAAAATTGGCGTTTTCTTTCTTTTCTTGGCTTTTTAACTTTGGGTGTTACAACTCTCCCCCACTTAAACTAAACTTCGTCCTCGAAGTTCGCTATGATCCACCGACTGCGATCTGCCTCCAATACCCCGCCGTTCATTCCAACACCAGCTGCCTACCTTCGCTGGCCTCCCGCTCAGTCATTCAGACCACTGCCAATCCTTACAGATAATAATCTCGGGTCCATCCTGACCCTGAACATTCTGGAAACACAACTCACTCAACCGACAATCCTTCTGATAATCTCTAAATACTACACTGACCCCGTAGGGGTTCACCCCTTCTTTCCTTGCACGATTTCCTTAGCTTCCCAAGGCGATGCTCCATAACCACCTATCTACTCTGCCACTGTGAAGACCCTGTCTCCACCAAATCTATTACTCCCGCTACTCCCAGTACGGGTCATCGTCGCTAGTATCCACTGGGCATTCTTTCTACTACCATACGGTGTCGCGCACCCTACGAACAATTGACTGAATCCTACCATACACTGCATACTCGCACTGCTACTGACTGAAAATTCTGCTATTCCATTTCTGGCCTACGGATGAACTTGCAGTCCGACACAAAAATTAATACTGCCCAATATACTGCAACTATCTGAAACACTGAACTGCCTGAAACACTGAACTGCCTGAAACACTGGACTGCCTGTAACATTGAACTGCCTGAATGAAACCTTTATGTGGAACTAGTTTCCACTAGTCGTCCTGTTACTATGGCCCTAACAACCTCCTGGTCCAACCGACCGGGTTCAAACGTCGAATCCAAACATCGAAAAAATCCATGACCATAATGATGGCTCCCAGACTAACGGTAGCCCTTAACATGCATGAACCCCAATGGTTCACTGCTTCCCTGATCTCATAACTGTGTTGACGATCCATCTGTCACATTGTTGGCTTAACCATGACTAAACTCTGGAAAATTCGAAATCCAACCCGTGGATTTCCATATGCTCGCTGCTGCATATGAACTGGTGGGTACTATTGCTTCCCCCCTGCGTCCAAAACAACGCGCTCATGTTGTCTACTAACATGGCGAATGCTATGACTACACCTGCAGACTTACAACACCCTAATACTGTCTGGCTGCTAGTGAACGCTACGTCTACCCCCGCAGGCTTACCTCACTCTACTACTACCTGACTGCTAGTGAACGCTACGGCTACCCCCGCAGACTTACAACACTACTACTACTATCTGGCTAATAGTGAATGCTACGGCTACCCCCGCATACTTACAACACTACTACTACTACTACTATCTGGCTGCTAGTGAATGCTACGGCTACCCACGCAGACTTACAACACTACTACTACTATCTGGCTGCTTACCAATCACTAATCCGAGGACTTCCTGACTATCCCTAGTTCTGCTAGCAATTCCTCATCCTGACTTCTCAAAATCAGTCCTCAATCATCGGATGCTTCATCAACCTCGACATCTTATATCCTTGAAGAAATTAGCGTTCCGTCGAGGAATTCTTCGACTTGGTTCCCAAACCAACCGTATAATAATCCAGAAACATGAAACTAACATTGGGAAGTTTTCAAACATCCAACTGTTGAATTCACACAACCCTACATGCTGTCTCTACCACTGACTACTAACACGAAAGCATCTCTTGCTAACCGTTCTCAAGATCCTCCTTCTGACTCAATAGAGTCCTATCGGCGGTCCTCCAACCCGGATTCCCAGTCAGCTACTAACCATATCGATTACATGAACTAACTGCTGGGAAGTTCCTCAAACTCCCAATTCTGAACTCCTTGATCCACCCATTGCTATGCTACTATCCTTTCTGTTCAAGGATTGCGTACTCATCCCAGATCAGCGTGCTCTTGCCCTCGTATACTCGTAGGATTCTCCCCCACTTCGATCCTGCTTACACCTCGATGCTCAATAAAGAGAAATCCCAATCCTTGCTACCAGTCCAAAATCAATCCGCTGAAGGATCCCAAGCTTACCATAGCTAGGGATCTAACCTGCCCATTCTAAAACTTATACGGCTCCAAACTAGCGACACATACCGATTCCCTCCAAGGCATGCTACAATTTCTGCACCCTAAGTAACCTTCTCCAATAGAACTCATCCCGTAGCCACTATCCCATTATCCAAGGTATGCAGATGGCATATAACTCGATCACAATCAACCCGCTCAAAATAAAATGCTCATACAGATATTGATGCAGAACCATAACAATATAACATCATGCACAAACAGAATAACTGAAAACGGAAATCGCATACTTGCAATGTCCGACTCTGCTCGCGTCTCCAAGGTAACCATCTGAAAAGCCCTGCCTCCAACTGCAAGTGACTCCGCACAGCCCTGACGACCGTCTGTGATACTCAAAATTGCAGGGGCAGGTGCCATCACCCGTCCTGCTGAAAACAACTGGGGCACTGAGCCTTCTTGTGGCCCCACTCATTGCAGTAAAAACATATCAAGTCTGATCCCTGAGTGGTGGTAACAGTACAATGCCTGCTAAAATGACCAGCCCTACCACACCTGAAGCAGCCCGACTCACCACCACTACCACTCCTTCACGTGCCCCCGTGCGCCCTGCCACACTTTCCGCATCGACTGCGGTCCTGATAATCCCTCGATCTCGAATCCGATCCCTTGGGCCTTTTGCCCGAACTCGCGGCTACCTGAACCTCATCCGGCTTCCTCTTCCGGATCTTCTCCAAATTAATTTCCCTTTCCCTGGCCCGAGAAATCATATCTTCCAGTGTCTTACAGCCGACCTGCTCACGAACTCCATGATGTCATCCATCAGCATCTCGTGACATCGGGTGTTCTTCATCTCCTCATCTGCGACATACTGCGGAACAAGAAGGGCACTCTCCCTGAACTTGGAGGTGATCTCCGCCACAGTCTTAGTGGTCTGCGTTAAATCCTGAAACTCCCGGGCCAACTGCTGCACCTCAATAATCGGTAAAAACTCCGCCCGGCACCTAGCTGAGAAGTCGCTCCAAGTCATCGCGCCCAACACGGCACTATCACCCAAAGTATGACCAATCTCTTCCCACCAATCCCTTGCTCTGTTTTTCAGAAGACAGGAAGCGAGTCTGACCTTGTCCTCCTCAGGACACCAGCTCGTTCGGAATGCGTTGGCAGCATCAGCCAACCATCTGCTGCTAGCGATGGGGTCCCTAGCCCCATGATAATCTGGTGCCCCGCAAGCCCTTACTCTCGAAATGTCAAGGTACGTGCTCCCAACAAAACCATCATCTCAGTATGGACGGCTCCCAGCCTCTTATCCAAAATCTCCAATATACCCTCCTTGACCGTGCCAAAGATCACAGGAGTCTGAGCTAGAATACTGCGCGTAACCTCGACTGATATCAACTCTCTCATCCGCTCCTTGAGCTGCTTGGCCCCTGAACCCGAACCTGATCCCTCTCCGGCACCTGATCCGCATGATGGTCTCTCTCGCAATGACACCATACTGAATCATAACCATTATCAGAATACTCCTTACTCCTGCGAGACCAAACATACTCACTACCAGGTTCCCGGTCTTGTCTCGGCCTTTCCCGAATCGAGTATGGATCCTCTGCTTTCAGTAGTACGGGCCCATACTACCTTCCACATCTATCCGTACTTTCCTCAAGAACTGCTTTGACTCCACCAGGTCCCTATTCTACTACTATTGCTCCCAGCACTACCTCATCCTAGGCTTACCCTTGGGAAACCTCTGACTCAACTCAAACCAGCCCTCAGCTGTTGAAGGTCTCCTTGTGATGCCAATTAGCCATTACCTGGATACCATCACATGTGACGAGGCTCAGATAATCCTTCAAGTAGAGGACTCATTCCTACAATGGTTGGACTCAAACAAGAGCTGTGCAATAGGACCAAATCCAACACTCTGAGATTATTCAACCCTAATCACATGTGACGTACCGTATCCACCTAATGGCTGACTCCCATCACTCAGAATCCCACAATGCACAAAGCAAGCATCATTCAGACAAAGGGAAAATCTAACCATAACATACTTAAGCAATCATATCCACATAGCAAGAATCTGAACTAGCATGCCACCCAACTCATAAACTCAGGCATAACCTAAACAGGCTATCCTACTACTATCTCTTCAGCACTATCATGCAGATCAAAAGCACATATAATAGGCACATAAGGCATCATCCCTAGATCCTCAGTCCTAATCTAGCATGTTGTTCTACTAAAACTGGTAATCATCACATAAACTTGCATGGGTAATTTGGGAGTACTTACTTGAGCTCGGCTGATTGCATGCACCACACCCTTTTCTCTTTTAAAGTTCTTCTCTTTCTAAAATACTCTTTCTTTTCTCAAAAATTTCTTTCGAAAATGTCTTTCACTTGAAAACCTTTTACCATTTCCTTAGTTTGACTTCAGACACACTCGAAGTGTATCCGAATCCATCAAACCAAGGCTCTGATACCAACTTGTAACATCCCAAATATCACGACTAAAATTTTATTTTTAAAACATTACTAAAACCATATTCATAAAAACCGTATCATAATCAAAACATAATTTCGTAGCATTAATTCGAAATACAAACTTATTATCAAAGTAAAGCATCCAGACTAGCTGACTATGGTGTGTGCATTGCAATCTTTCCGAGCTCCTCTTTTGAAAACTGAGTACCTGAAACCAAAAACTGAAACTATAAGCACGTAGCTTAGTGAGCTCCCCCAAACTACTACATACCATACAATAACATATAAAGCACATACTGGGCCTTGCCCACTGCATCGGACCGAAGTCCTGAAACTGCATCGAACCGAAGTCCGGAACTAACCAGGGCCTTGCCCTCTGCATCGGACCGAAGTTCGGAACTAACCAGGGCCTTGCCCTCTGCATCGGACCGAAGTCCGGAACTAACTGCATCAGACAGAAGTCCGGAACTATTGAACATAGCATAGCATAAACATATCAACTAGCAAGAACAGATAAACTGCATACTGCATTGTGCTGTAACCCGGAACACATAACACATAAATCCTGTCTCAGCCACGAAGGCATTAAACATACTAAAATCTGCATCAGACCGAAGTCCGGAAACTACTACTAGCAAAACGGGCCGGCATTGTGGCCTTAGACCCATTCCTACTGGAAGAAAACTCACCTGAACTGCTGAATTCTGCTGGTAACCCTTGGACTGCTAACCAACCACCGACTGAAACGCTGCTCCTCTAACTCTCCGAGCTACCAATAACAAAGCGACACTTAGCCTGACAGTCCTCTAAAAGTCAACTAACTCAACTCTGGCCAAAGTCAAAGTCCTGGCCAAAGTCATCCTTCCATGTTGACCCTACTCGCCGAGTCAGCCTACTGACTCGCCGAGTTCACTGATTTCCTAGTTCTATCCTGTCCAACTCCGAGTCCCCACTCAACTCACTAATCTGAGCCTTGACTCGAAGGGGTTGGGGTTTTGCAACTTGACTCGCCGAGTCTAAGAACAGACTCGCCGAGTACAAGGCAATCTTCATCTGACTCGACGAGCTGTTCATCCCACTCGTCGAGTTGCTCCACTACTTCATGCTACTCGCCGAGTCCACTCAAAGGACTCGCCGAGTCCATTCGAATCTCTCTACATGCAAAGGGCTATTGAGTCATGCATGGAATCCAAACTGTAGATCTACCCTTCCCAAGCCTATTCTTCACGTAAAGTTGCAAACTTTACGTGTAGAGAAGGAGATCTAAGCAAAATACACCATGAACTAGGGTTTAAGGCAAAGAGGCTTCATGATCCACTCAAGGGCTGATACTTTGTGCTTCTCAAGACCGTCACATGCTTAGATCTGAAGTAGCAACTTCAGATCTGGCTTCTAACTTGAAAGAATAGCATCATGGCTAAAAACTCCAACACCAACACATAGATCTAGGTGCAAAGAGGGGTCTAAGAACTAGTTTATTACCTTCAAAATGCTCAGAATGAACTCACAATCCCATATCTATAGTCCTTTCTTGCTCCTCCAAGCTCCTTCTTCCTTCTTCAAGCCTCAATGCACCTTCCAAGTCAATAAATGGATCAACAAATGGATGTGACGGGTAGGGTTTGATGTCCTGGGTGAAAGAGGCACTAAAGGAACCTTAGGGAAGAGAATGAGGCATTTAAATAGGCTCCAAGTCCCGATTTTAGGGTTTTCCTTGTTTAGACCAGACTCGCCGAGTCACCTCTGCCAACTCTCCGAGTCGGTCGCTTACTCCTCGACCCAGACCCCGCTCAGACTCGCCGAGTCCCTCCTTGGACTCCCCGAGTCTCCCCTTAAAATTGGGGTTTTCTTTCTTTTCTTGGCTTCCCAACTTTGGGTGTCACAGGAAAGTTGAAGAGTTACTTGCGAAGGGATTGGTTCAAGAAAGTATGAGCCTTTGTGTCGTTCCAGTCTTCTTGGTATCAAAGAAGGATGGTTCTTGGAGAATGTGCGTAGATTGTCATGTCATAAACAATATTATGGTAAAGTATCATCATCCCATTCCCCGACTCGATGATATGCTTGATGAGTTGTATGAAGCAAAATTGTATTCCAAATTTGATTTGAAAAGCGGGTATCACCAATTTCGCATGAAAGAAGGTGATGAGTGGAAAACAACTTTTAAAACAAAACATGGTTTATATGAATGGTTAGTAATGCCTTTTGGCCTAAAATATGCTCCTAGTACCTTCATGAGATTGATGAACCATGTTTTGCGTGAATATATTGGCAAATTTGTGGTTGTTTACTTCGATGATATTTTGATTTATTCAAAGTCTCCAAAAGATTACCTTGAGCATCTAACATGTGTTTTGAGTGTGGTTAGGAAGTAAAGGCTATATGCTAACTTGAAGAAGTGTACCTTTTGTACCGACCAAGTCGTTTTCCTTTGGTATGTGGTGAGCTCCCAAGGAGTGGCTGTTGATGAAGAAAAGGTAAAAGCCATCCAAGATTGGCCAACTCCAAAGACCATAAGTGAAGTTCGATGTTTTGATGGCATTGCAAGTTTTTATCATAGGTTTGTTAAACATTATAGCACTTTAGCATCACCACTTACATAAATCATCAAAAAGAATGTTGGGTTTAAATGAGGCAAAGAACAAGAGCATGCTTTTTAACAACTCAAGTTTCACTTAACTCATGCTCCTTTGTTGTCTTTGCCTAATTTTAACAAAACATTTGAAATGCTACTAGCCAAAAGGTCGTCAGGCATTCAGCTGTCAATCAGTATGGTTACAACTAATTCACATTTAATACAACTATGAGTCTTTAGTTTTATCATTTCATATTCAGTAGTGTCACTACTGAGATAAAACATTCTATTTTTCTAAATAAATGATAGTAATAAATGGGAGAAAACATACTTTTATACAGATATAAAGTCCTACTACATTTTTCCATACCATTTCAAGTATATATGCAAACATTACATTTTCATATGAGAACAAACATGTAAAACAGTCGGGCCTCGGGTAGAAGGCTACTTTCATTTTAAGCAGGAAATATAGGATTTTTGGGAAAAACTTTAAAAACTTTTCAAGGTTTTAATACAAACATTTCGAGGTTTTAAATTACTAAATGACACTAAACACTTATGAACTCACCAGCAGTCATGCTGATACTCTTTTTCAAAATAATTTGTATTCTCAGGGAACCAGTAAGATAGGTACCCCCATGTCGCTTTTGAAGGACGGAGTGGATTCAAGACTCGTCATTATTTTGATTATACATTTTTGGTGTCATTTAAACCTTAAAAAAGAACACACATGTATTTAACTATTCTATTAATGCAATGGATGTTGTTGCTTGTTTTTACTATTATGCATTGTTATGATACTGTACATGACGACCACTGCCTCCGAATGTTTCCACCAATTCAGTTTGGGGGTGTGACATTGCAGTTCTCCAAGTCATTATCACAAAAATAATTTGAACACATACAAATATGTCCAAACAATCATATAATTTTCCCTAGACTCTACTAGGACTTATTCCATGCATATCTAAAATCATCAATTATGCTTCATCTTGGTTGTTGGTGGAAATGTCAGATGATGGGGTAACTTCATGGATTACAACAAAAATATTTCTTTCCGCTAATCGAAAGTGTACATCTCCTTTACAAGATGTATTATTTATTAGACGCATTCTAAAGGCAAGAAATCACTCTTATGATATCTTTCGATAGGTACCATTCAGTATCGTAAGACTTCTCATTTCCACTGTTTACTCAATTCACTATGAGTCTTCACCATGATGTTCTGAACACCAAAGTAGTCGTTTGGTATATCAAGATGAGAATATATATATATATATATATATATATATATATATATATATATATAGAGAGAGAGAGAGAGAGAGAGAGGGAGAGGAAGGTTAAGACTCGTATTCCTCCTTATTACTTCGAAAAATTACATGCCATATCAAATATCGTAATTAAACGTTTAGAATCTTAACACATAAAGTTTCCAGATCCGGTCGGCAACAGACCATAGATCCGATAAAACAATAGCATCATAAAGCATCACAAATCATTCAGCACATAAAATCAATTTAGTCATGTTCCTTAAATGAGCTAGTGCTCGTGTCTAATCAGGTGTACTTCCTAAAATATATTAGACACACTCCTCACAATCATCTCTTAGTATTCTAAGTTTAAGTCTAGAAATAAATCCTTATTGCTAGTTTGCTTAAACTAATGCTCTGAGACCAACTATGACATCCCCATTTTTCACGACCAGAAAAGACCGATTTGTTTATACTTTTTTTTTTTGAAAATCAGAGTAACCTTTTAAATAAAAGTTTTACGGAATTTGTTCCCAGGAATGCATGATAAATATATTATCAAAGCAGTTCTGAAAAAATGTATTTTTTCCTTTTTAAAATATTGGGATGTCATCGTCAATACATAAACATAAGCATAAACAGACCTTACATTCATTTACACTAGTGATCTACATCTCCTTAGTCTCTCAGTGTAATGTAGCTTTGTATCGAAACCTGTGATACAAATAAACTGAGAGGGTCAGGTTAGGAAACCTGGTGAGTACATAGGGGTTTCAATCCAACAATGTTATATCATATATATAATTTAGAACTCACAAAATATACAATTTCACCACACACACACACACACACAGGCATATATATATATATATATATATATATATATATATATATATATATATATATATATATATATATATATATATATATATATATATATATATAAGCAACTCTTACCCCACCCCTTGGATCCTCACAACGACACTATCCATACTCTCTGACCTTAAAATTTATCTCTTTACTTAATTCATACTCCCGGATCTAATCCATGCTCTCGGATCAATAACTGTGCCCATTCCATACTCTTGGACTAGGGATAAATGTCTAAATCCATACTCCAGGATTAATGTCATATAACTATGTCATATCATACTACAGACTAAGGACAACTGACTATGTCTTAATCCATCCTCCCGGATTAATGAAAACTAACTTTGTCTTAATCCGTACTCCCGGATTAATGAAAATTGACTATGTCCAATCTATAATCTCGGATTAGGGACAATGACTATGTCTAGTCCATGATCCCGGATCAATGACATATTTTAAAGTTCTATTCTCTGTGTATAACTCAATTTTACTCATAAGAAGATACTACCCAACATTCCCCATAATTAATTTTGGTTTACTCTTTATCCTAAATCATCATGTATAATCAGCTACGTTCTTTAACACGTATTTCAAGAAACATCAAATAACTTACACATAATCGTATATTTAATACTTCAATCAATACTTGTATTAGAATCATGTTCATTAAAGGGACTATGCACTCATTTGTTAAGGCGGTGATTCCGAATGCAGAAAGCGATTCGCTTCTGAAAAATAAATTACATCGATGAAACCTAGCATTATTATCGCTAAGTAATATTATATATAATTTTTTTGACTTTTATTGTCTCTAAATTGACAAACCCGAATTTGTGGGTGTTAGATCAGCCTAGTACGGCCAACGCACTCTTGGTGTATGCCCAACGTACTCGCGGGGTACGTCCAACGTATTACCAAACTCTCTTTTTCCAGCTTAACTTCAAACAACCATAGCATCTTCGTTTCAACATCGATTTCGGAATTCTAATATGCATGGAAAGGTATTGAAGTGTCCCACAATCATATATAATTACTCTTAACTTAAAAAATACCGATCTAAAATCCTTATTCCAAGAAAGAAGCCTGAAACATCACTTTTCCTGTCGTATCCTTTGACTCCAAAACACAAACCAAGGGCTTAGATCGCATAACCAATATTATCAAGTATCCAATAGGGTCTAAACCCTAAAACCTTAAATCCTAAGGCCTTTACTTGATCCATTTATTGTCCATAATCCCCAAATAAGAAACTTTTCAAAACAGGGTGTTACAACTCTTCTCCAGTAAAACTGGGTTCCATCCTCGAAATCCATCTCGGTTAGGATTTCTGAAACAACACCAACATATTCCATAAACTCCCTCTAACCATTTCAAAATCAAGGCATCCTATAAAGAAAACTTGAGAGACCACTTGAAAACCCCCCACCTGCCAACAAACAACCAAAAAACTTGAAAATGCTCAACTGCAACAATTTTCTTTCTCTCCGTAACTGTATGTCCCAACTTCTAGAGAAAACCACACAAACCGGGAATTCTCAGGACTACAACCATAAACCAACTTTTCCACTATACTCCCTAAAACAGTAAACCCACCAATCTATAGTTAAAAAACCTTACCCGAAGACTAATGATCATCCATTCGTCGAACCTACACCTAGTTCCCAACTAGGAACACCACTAAAACATGTGGAAAGAATACTCAAAACCTACCGTTCACGAATTCCTCCCAATCCCAAATCCGAAAATTATACCCCAAATCTTTCACAAGTGATCACTAACCCACTGCTCCCACGAGCATAGTGATGGTTCATCAAAGAATTTCACATTGCATCCAAATCCTTTATCAGCTCAGGTGTACATTTATTTGATAAATCACTCAAGAAATTTACAACGAACTTCATTACTCGAGTCTCCATATCCAATAGTTAACATTGGTAACCAAACATCAAATAAGGAACTTGCATTAAAAAAACCTTCCTATTGCCACCACTCAACAAGAAACTTCAGATGCACAATTATTACTCCTAAAAACCTTTAACTGCCCAGATGATCCAAACTAGCTGGTAACCGAGTATCCCAACTCCCACAATGTACTAATACCCAAACATGTCAAGAAAACTAACAATCTGAGACCTAAGAGTCTCAATCAAAATGCTATCGGGTCCCACCCATATGAATCATACAGTGACAGGTTCACGATACTTCGTGACACTTGTTACTCACAAAAGGAAAAGCGCACGGTACTAAGCCGATTGTGTCATCATCTCGTTAATGGCATGAAGACTCACGACCAGCACTACAAGAGCCTAAAGATACCCAACCATCAATCCATCATCTTGTAGGAACCCAATAAACATCCCTCTTGATGCTAACTAAACACAAATACGGGATATACCCTTTTATTATGCATAATTCTTTTCACAGTACAGGCGGCTACCAATGCAAAATTTAGGCGAAAACATGGTCGTACACAACTAGAGAATGAGATAGGAAGTTGCACTCTTGTTCGAATTTAAGGGCTACAAACCAATTAAGAACCATGCCAATAAATCGAGCCAAGTGTTCTCATGCTATCTTATTTAACCTACATATATCCCTAAGGAAAAACACATAACCAACCCTAGATTTGCTGCACTACTTCTTCCTCACAAACCTTGCCCATTCGGTGTGGTACCGGTAGATCTAAACTAAATGGGGAACCTCAACTACTAATAGAAACATCCTCATGAATGGACAAAGACTAAGGTCCCACACCATGATTGAAGTCGAACAGATCCCCCCAACACATAACCAGCTCGATAAGATTTCTAAACTTATCCAGAAATACTGCTAAAACCAGGGTCAGGTCGATCCAAATACCAACCATGTTGACAGGACAAGACGAAATTAGATTTTGCGTAGATCCAAAGTCACACATGAAAAACTAAACAATGTTACCCCAACATCTGAACTTCCAATAACCAAGGATATCTGCTATGAACAATAATTCTACAACCAACATTTGAACAATAACTCGAGCCTGTTATGAACAATAATTATACAACCAAGGATTGAGGCTAAACATATCTAGAAGCTGAAATATACAACGTAGAGAACTTGATGATAAGTGGTCGTTTCCAATGAACCTCAACTAATAAAGTTCAAAACTTTCGAAGAGCCTCCGCTACTAACGATGAATGAAATGATCAACGACCGAGAACGCATTGAAAAGTAATCCAATGATCCAACAAAATACTAAAAAAAGCCCATGAGGATCTAAACATAGCAAACTCTGAAGCCGATTGACCGATCCACAACTACCCATCCTAGACTATAGATAACAATCTATACAACGAGCTAAAAAATTCACTCAACCACCGATACTTATCCTTAAAAGATAGTAAGCTAGGGTTGATAAAATACTTTAGGAAATGTTTTTCTACAAGAAAAATGATTCTTAAATTAATACAACCCAATAAAAGCAAAAAACTAGAAAAACCGGTGTAACATCCTGTTTCGAGAAGTTTCTTATTTCGGGATTATGGATAGTAAATAGATCAAGTAAAGGCCTTGGGCTTCAAGTTAATAGGGTAGACACCATATTGGATGATTGATAATATTGGTTATGTGATCCCAGCCCTTGGTTTTGTTGGGTTTTGAGCATTCTAACACTCCTAAGTGTACATGCAACCCTAAATACCTTGGATCTATGTTTTCTCTATTATACATGCAAATATGAACTTTCCAAGGTATTCATCCTAACTAGCATAATAACATGATTCATATGAATATATCAAGTTAGAATTACATACCTCTTTGATGTAGATTATCTTCATGAAGCTTGAGTGCCTAGTGCCCCAAGTCTGACACCTCAAATGGTTCACACAACATCATATGCACTTGGAATGACTTGATAGGATTCCAGACTTCATGAAAATCGGCTAGCCCTTCTCTAGAATAATACTAGTGCCGATTTTGGTCAAGAATAAGATGCATATATAGTTAGGGTTACACCATGTAAACCCTAATTGACATGGCCTTTCATTTCCGTGATCCATGGGTACAAATACACCATGGAGCATCCATGGAGCATCTTATGGGTTTTAGCCCAATTTGACAATCCATGCAACATTAGCCCACTATATAAGTATAGATGATTTACACAATCAACCCATATATTTAATTAGTCTTCTTTTGATCACTTAATTAATCCTAGATTAATTCTTGATCAATACTAATTAAATAATCTTATTAATATATTAGAACTTATAATATATTAACCAACCTTAAGTGTTATTTCTCTCATTATAGTCTATCAAAATACATGATGCCATGCAACCCAAATGGACCATGCCGGGTCGGGTCAAGTCTTACCAATTATAGTTATGAACTTAGACATTAATCCAACAGGTTTGTGTTATGGAGTCAAAGGCTATGATAGGATAAGTGATGTTTCAAACTTCTTTCTTGGAATAACGATTTTAGTTTAGTATGTTTTAAGTTAAAAGTAATTACATAGGATTTTATGGATCTTCAATACCTTTCCATGCATATAAGGAGCGCCAAAATCAAAGTTGAAACGAAGAAGTTATGATTGTTTGAAGTTAAGTTGGAAAAAGAAAGTCTGGTAGTATGTTGGGCGTACACCAAGAGTACGCTAGGTGTACTTGGATGAGGATTCGTGTGTTTAGGGTATGACACAGGGCTTAATTTAGGTACGTTGGGTGTACTTTCATATAGTGAAAACTGTATTTCCGTGGTTTTGAGCCCTATTTAAGGACTCTAACACCTTAGGGTCCTTCATGACATCGACATCCACCCTCTTAAGCATCCAACTCGAAAACCTCGCCCTTAGAACAAATATATAGCCTTTCTATGTGTTTTGAGTGCATTTTAGATGAAAGAGAAGTTCAAGCTTATTAATTGTTGTGACAACCCAAAATTATTCCGTTACATTACCCCGTTACCGTTAACGGAATATTCCACTGTATAAAAGTTTCGTTAATTAGAGGTCGCCAATTAAATAAATATTTCATTTATTTATGTCGTCAAGTCGTGAAAAGAGAAATAAAAACTCATAATGCACATTTCCATTTAGTTGGAAAAGTTAGTTTTTATTATTACGACCACTAAATCGGGTGCGACCAAAAGCCCCATTAAACGACAGTATCGAGTAGAATATCACTGAGCTCCAACTCCCACCCATATATAAGGGGGATTAAACTCCATTTGAGCCTTTTCCACCCCATCTCTCTATACTCTCTCTCTAGACTCGTTTTTTACCCAAATCCGCAACCAAACGCTTTCAAATCGTAAGCCCGCTTATCCTAGCTTGTTCTAAACATTATGATTTGTGTTTATAGCTTAAAATTCAATCATGTAAGCTGTTGAAAAGGAGTTCACGACCTAAGATCCTCCTTAGGCCATAAACCCCAAAATCAAGGCCAAAATGACCCCAAAATGTCCCTAAAGGCTTGGAAATAAATTGAGGATTTAGCCTAGGAGTGTTTGATCATTTAAAACCATCAAAATAAGGCATGAAAGAGAGTTTACGGCCTAAGCACATGCTTAGGCCGTAAACACCTGTAAACCTTGCAAAAGTGCCCCAAAAACACTCCCAAACCACCCTTAGGCTTAATACATGAATTAGGGGCGTGCTATTTCGGATTTAGATCATCAAAACACAAAGGTTTAAAGGTTTAAAAGGAGTTTACGGCCCAGACACATGTTAAGGCCGTAAACACCCTTAATGATGCCAAAATGTTGGTTTTTGTTCCCCAAATGGCCTTTGACTATTACTATAAAATGCTAAGAAGGTATTAAGGGCTTAAAACTTCACTTAACTCATGGCATACGAGTTCACAGCCATGAAATCCCTTAGGGATGGTCCATGGGCCATAAACTCCCTAATGAAGCCCTTAAAGACCTTAAACTCACTCATGCCTTTTGGATTTGGACTTAGAAAAATTCCACTAACAAGATAGAGCCTTAAAACACACTGGAACCCCCTCACCATGAGTTCACGGCCGTAAACTCATGGTGAGTAGTCCTTGGGCCGTAAACATAGCATAGAGAGTTTACTCTCGGATAGTAAAATCCATTCCTAAACCATACACACCTTTAGACGCTACCCGGGACACCCCAAACACTTAACCAAAGTGTTTTCCGCTCCTTTGAGTGCGTATATGTGTTTAATTAGTATTAAATATACTAATTATATGTGAACATATGTTACCATATGTTAAATAGGTCATTGAGTGTGTTCGAGTCTTTACGTGACACCGAACACCCAACCGGCACCTCTATCGGACCTACTTACACCAGGTGAGTTCATACCCCTGAATGAACCTCTTAATGTTTTTACATGTTTTATAGGGGGGAATAAAAGTTAAACATTCTAGTTATCATATCAATCATAGGTGATTGATAACCCGCATGCAAAAGATTTTACCACACTGTACACTGTTTTACCGAGTGGGACACTATAATGGTTTTCAAAAAGGTTTTCATTTGTTTTAAAACTCTCACTTATACTGCTTTGTCAAAGTACATTTTAAACTGGTTTATGAAAAGTTTTCAAAGAATTCTAAAGGCTTTCAAACTCATTTTTACCAAAGGATACCAAATGGGATTTTCCTAAGTATAAAGGTTTTCCAAGATTTTCATCAAGGTTCTCTTTCACAATGTATACTTTTACTTGTTAGTTACTACTGCTTTGCTTTTATGTATTTTAAACTCCTACTCGATAACGCTTTTACTTCATGATGCGTTTATATCTGCTATTGTCTCTATTTCACTTATACTTGTAGTCGCTTATACTCGATAAACGCTCTTACTTCATTTAATGTCGCTTCTACTTCGTAATACGCTTATACTTATTCGACACTCCTACTTCACTTGCGACCACTCCTACTTCACTCGTTAGACACTCCTACTTCACAAGAACCACTTCTACTTAATACACATTCAGTCGTAGTTTGATGTATGTCTGTGCTTGTATAGATACATATAAATAATGATTTGAAAGTCTTAGGAAGGCTCGTTCGCCCTATTTCCTTTTCTTCGTTGAGATGTGGTCTGGTGGGATCGGATGGTCGTCCGAAGGTCGTTTGATTCATTAGTTATATGTTATGTATACGAGTATAGATGTACATGTATGCTCTAGTCAGTTCAGTTATGAGTCTCTACCTCTAGTTCAACACTTACATTAGAAACACACTACCCATTATTTGGAAGTCTCTACCTATACTTCAACACTTACATTAGAAACACACTACCCACTATTTGGAAGTCTCTACCCACTATTTGGGATGCATCTTTAGGACACGGCCTTCTCCATCGTCTAGTTGGTAACCAGAGTCTCCTGTAGGGAGAGCGGTCATTGTGTGTATAGATCTATACGGGATTGACACCCCCGCACCCTGACTGCTAGCTACAGTCCATGGCCTACCAAGCCAAGGGGTGACAAATGTCATAATTATAGACACTTGTAGGGTGTTTGGAACTCTAGTCAGTATGGTTACGAGTATCCCGGGTTACCTTATAATTCATGGCCTTAAGGTAACGGTATTTCACCGACAATTTACACTGTATGCTGGTAACTCATTTTCAGAGCCACATTGTTTTGACCTTGCAAGATGTATCCTTCATTTGATATTGACTGCGGTCTGTATTCTCTGTTTTCACCTTGCAAGATGTACATTTCATTCAATACTGTCTGTGGTCGGTATTCACTGTTTTAGACCTTACAGGCTGTACCTTTCATTTGGTACCTTCTGGGGTCTGAGTCTCCATTTGTCAGACGGAACCAGGCATGTCGTTCGTTCGATACTCTCCTGGAGTCTATGATTCCTTTGCCTTAGTCAGCAGTCCTCACTGCTGAAGCATATGTTATTTCCCTGACCTCTCTTGCTTCCTTTAATAATCAAGTTCAGTATTTTGATAATGATAGCGATTAAGGGAAAACTACATTTTACCACATAACTCCGTCCAGTCTGGGTAGAAGGCTGCTTTTATTAAAGAAAATATAGGATTTTCTGGAAAGAACTCTAATACACTGTAAACTCTTAAACTACTACATTATAAAGTTATTTGAATAAAATGTCACTAATTACTTATGAACTCACCAACATTTGTAAAAATGCTGATACTCGCTTTTCAAATAACTTGGATTCTCAGGTTAGCATTAGACAGGTATATTCCTGGAGCTGTTGATGAAGATAGCTTAGTGCCATGTTGATCTTATTACATTTCTCTGTATTACTTTGATACTCTGTTATGTAAACTATGTAAAACTATTACTATTAATGCAATGTTTTGTTGTACTTTGATTACTATAATGCATGTGTTGTGATACTTGACATGACGTCATCCACCCCAGAACGTTTTCATCGTTCCGGTTTTAGGGTGTGACAATTGTTGAAGCATAATATTGTGGATCCAAAGCCTACATTTGTTTTCTTAATTCCAGAATGTATAAAGCTTGAATCTTGATGATGCATTTGTGAGATCTAGCTAGTCTTTGGTGTAATGAGATTTTTGGTCACTTTAGTGCATAAAGTTTAGATCTTGAAATTTTGTGATCTAGTTAGTTAAGGATGCACTATATCAGGCGTAGTTACTGAGTACGCATAGTGTACTCACTTAGATTGACTTCTTTGACATTGAATTTTGACCAAGGGTAGAAAAAGTTTGGCTTTAGGGCATTTTGGATATTTTGATCTCTGGTTTGAGGTTTGATCACCATTTGTTATATAGGTCACCGGTAGAGATAAATTTTTGAGCAGTGATCTGTGCAGCTATTTGTCAGACTACAAGGTGAGTCTTCCCATAGTATTTATGCGTCACAGACACCAATGTCACCTATTGTTATGTTAGGATGTAGTTATCGCTGTGACACTTGCATTTTTTACATGTATACCGGGCGGGGCCCACCACATATGATTGACAGATCTATATCGGGTTGGGCCTAATGTATGTATGTATCTATATATCGTATGTGGTTTTTTGCACAACCCACTAAGCTTTGTGCTTACGTTTTATGTTTAAAATATTTTTCATGTACTTCTGATTCCAAAGGGAAGAGCTCAACATGATTGTGACTCGATTTGTACACTAATAACTATTAATACTATTTATTAATTGATGGATTTTGTAAATGAATGAATGGTTGATTTTTCAGTTTAAAAATATAATTTTTACTTAGAATTTTAGGACATTGAAAATTGGTGTCAGAGCCTTGGTTTGAATGATTCGGATCAAACTGAGGAATTGATAACTTTTTCATTTAAAATGATTTTCCCAAAAGGTTTTTAAAGGAAGAAGGGGTAGGATGCATGCAATCGGCCGAGCTCAAGTAAGTATTTCCCAAAATACCCATACATGTTTTATGTTTGATGTTTGATATGAGTATATGTGAATTGCATGCTAGATTAGGCTAAGGATCTGCTCAGGATTGCATAATAGTATGCTAGTAGAGATGCATGTATATTCCTAGATTGATCTTTTAGAACTGCATGTGAGTATGGATTCAAATATTTGATAGAATGGTTTGTTTAGGTGAGGCACTAGATTAGATTACTTGATGCTATAATGTTGCTTGATTTTTGCTTTTAGAGACCTCCAATAATATTTTCTAACTATTAAGTGAATACATTATGTTACATGTTGTGGGGAGTAGATAATTTTAGAAGGTTAGGTTTAACTCTATTGTACAACTCTTTTTTGAGTCCAACTGTTGTAGTGTAAGACCTTGCAGTCAAAGAATTATCTAGTGTATGTGGCATGTAACTGTATTCATGAGGTAGTGAGAAGGTATTGGAGGGAGTCTCTTCTGCAACTGATGGTAGAGAGTGGTGTGAAGGGAACCTTAGGATAACCTAGGATGAATGTTAGACTATGCTTGTATGAGAATGTTTAGAAGAGAGATCCCAGAATGAGAATCTAGGAAGATTAGCAATGTGTGCTCGATTGAGAGATGGTATATGTACCTGGATCGGAAGCTTGTGGACATGAGTAGTTACTTAGAGGATCTAGAACAATTCTTAAGGATATAGAATGATTATTGAGGAAAGTACGAATAGGTGTGGAAGGTAGTACTAGGACCTTACTAGTGAAAGCATAGTATCCGTACTCAAATCAAGGAAAATTTTGGGGATTCTAAGGAGCTGATTAAGGGTAGATTGTATGGTTAGCCACCATGATTCATTGCAATGTACTCTGTCGTATTCGGTTTATCGGTTATTGTTGTTCATGTTAAGGATAGGCCTGGTGTTTGTTTGGGCTTTAGTGTCCATGTCAGGTAGGGCTTGAATAGTGCATACCTAGATGAGTTAGTTGATTTTGAGGTCTTGAGGGCCTTGCCTGCAGGTAGTGCCAGTTGATTCGCACAACACAAGGAGGGAGGGATCCTGATGATCAACTCATGGATCGAAGCCAAAGGCCGAGTGCTTGGAAAATGAAGCAGGATGTCACTATCTTCGATGGGGGTTATGTTCTTCTAGCGTTCCGTGTTCATAGGGAAGAAAGATCATACATGTGATTTTCATAGTTGGGGATTTAGACCTAGCATGGGCTAGATGGTTGCAGCTTTTGATGGCAAGAAAGGCAGTGTGGGATAGCACGAGAGGTTTCTAATGCTAAATGGGCTAGATGGTTACTTAAGCCTGTCCCAAATGGCTTTTGTTGTTTCGTAAGAACTCACTAAATGAAAAGTATCTGGTGGTAAAGCGAATATGATGATCTCATCACTTTAACGTTACTTATTAATATATTCTTCTCATCTTGTGACACTTCTTTTACATAAGGAAGAAGCTTGTTATAGTCGACTTGAGTTTTAATTATTCTTCTTGTTCTTCTATGAGAAAACATCTTAACAGTTATGGCTTCCCAGATGAAATAACCATTGTCTTAAAGCCCTAAGACATAGTCCTCAAAGTGTAGTGCCCACACTTCATAATCACTGGGGAAAAGAATAAGGATCCTGGTAGTTGATCCAATGCTGATAGAAAGATTTATAGAGTTAACATTAGAATTATCGGACATATTTGTAGATCAAGAAAAACATGTATGAATCATATGTGTAAACTAGAAACAGTTTTAGGGGTAATATGAAGATCACAGTGTAGCATCAACAACAAAAATTACGGCTAAACCAGATCCTCTAATAGCGGAAACCCTAAGAAGTCTTTTAACAGAAGAGATGCGTATAGATTACATAGCTCCCGCTATGATACCAATTGATGAGTTGAAAAACTATAAAGATCGATTAGATTCAAAAATGTAACAGCAATCAAAAGCAAAATGTGAATCAAGAATATGTCGAATGATTAAAAGTCACAACCTCGGAAGAGCTCGATGAAGAACTGCTACTATAGAGGTTGTGTATGGTTTACAATGATAAGATTAATCAGTACACGATGCATGCATGCACCTTAAATAGTAAAACCCTAATCATTAAACACAGGTGGATAGGCCCAACCTGGATACACAAAATACTAAGCAAACGGCCCAAAAGACGCAACACTAAAATACTTAACATAAAGCCAACAAAATATTTAGGCAGACCGATGATGTTCAAATTTGGAGTTTTAGGACGAGGATATGGTACTCCTGAATGTGTTTCCTTAGAAAGGTGTTATCCAATTTAGGAAGCAGGGCAAGCTAGGCCCTAGGTTTATTGGTCTATTCTAGGTTATTGCTAGGGTGGGCAAGATGGTCTACCGATATGATTTACCTGATGAACTTAGTCAGATTCATAGCACATTCCATGTTTCCTAGTTGTAGAAGTGTGTGATTGAAGAGACAACAACGGTGCATGTGGATAATATTCAAGTCGATGATCGCCTGACAGTGGCGATTCTTAACAGGAAGATGAAGACCTTGCGTAATAAGGTTGTGGGCTTGGTGAAGCTTCAATGGCAGTATTGAAAGGGTTTTGAGTGGACTTGGGAACCTGAGGAGGAGATGCATACCTACTACCCTGATTTGTTTGCAACTGGGAATTGTATGGGCGAAATTTAATTCAAGTGGGGGAAAATTATAACATCCTAAATTTAGGTGTACTTCTTTTACGTTTCAAGAAAGTAAAGGGTTGGAATTTTAATTTCTTTAAGGCGATGATGTGACCATATCCAAATAAATCGCGAGTTCATTTAAGTTCCCACGACGTGGGGATGTATAGTTGAAAAACCCTAATTTTTTTGGTTCTTAACCCTATTTAAGGAATGTGATGGCTAGAGTTTGCGTACCCTCAACCTCCATCACCCCCTCTCAAGCTTAAATGAACCTTAGCCTCCATTAGTGACCTTGAGAGCTCTTTTGGTGATTGTAGCTCCTTGTAGAAGAAGAAGGTCCCATGGGTGCATTGTTTCAGCAAGCAAGCCTCATCCTCCTTTTCATCTTGTGTTGTTTCTGGACCCTTGTAAGTCCTTAACTTCTTACCTTCCTTATTTAACCATGCTAGATCTAGGTTTTTACCCACTCTTTTCCATGATTGGATTGAGTTGAATGCATACAATTCATAAATTTATGGATCTTGGAGGTCCTTTATTGAAGATAATTTTGAGATCTGAAGTTTGGTGGTGCATTGGACACCAGACATGCTATTTCTCCATTTGACCTAAGTTTGTGCTTTAGACTTGCATTGGAACAGCATGGCTAAAAAACATCCATCTTTGTGATGTATTAGAACTTAGTAAGCTCTTTGAAAAGTGGGAATGAATGGATTAACAAATTAAGAGTTGAATATGTTATGTTGTAGGAGGCCAGTTCCCACGATGTGGCATACTGGTCGCCACAACATGGCAACTGGGTTTCCAGACTTTTTTGTCCTAGAGTGCCTATGACGTGGACTATGGGTGGCCACGACGTGGAGACCTACTGAGGTTGACTTTGACCATTGACTTTTCGACCATAGTTGACATTTGGTTAACTTAAGGGTTTTAAGGTGTAGATAGAGAGTGTACTTCTTTATCGTGGTTATGTCTCCCATAGTGCCGGTCTACACAGTGTGAAAGATATTTTGTTTAGCTAATATCTACGAGCTGATTCTTTTCACTATATTACATATGTCATAGTGTATACATGCTAGAATAGCTTAGTCTTATTTTCTATTATTGTAATTTGTGATGCGGAGTTACAGATAACTCTAGGTCGTGCTATTAGTCCGCTTGGACTGTTGATAGTCCTCAGGGTTGTTGATAACCTTTAGGGCATGTTGTTAGCCCATAAGGCATGTTGTTAGGCTATCAGATGTGCTGCTAGTCCTGCAGGCATGCTATTAGCCCGTTGGGATTGTTGATAATCCCCAGGGTTGTTGATATTGATGGGTTTTGAGCATTCTAACACTTCCTAAGTGTACATGTAACCCTAATAACCTTGGATCTATGTTTGTCTAATTGTCATGCAAAGTTGAATTCCAAGGTTATATTCCTATCTAGCATACATGGGGAACAATTTTAACATAAAGTATAGATAGAATAACTTACCTTGTTGTTGTTTGTGTTCCTTGAAACCTTGTGAGCCTAGCACCCCAAGTGTGATGCCTCAAATGCTTCACACAACCCCAAATGCTCTTGGAAGAACTTATGAGAGAACACACACTTCTTCAAAATCGGCCAAGCCCTCTTATTTCTTAGTGTAGCCGATTTTAGGTGGAGAACATGTTACTTATATAGTGTTGACACATCTAGGGTTAAACCCTAATGTGTCATGACTCTTCATTTCCATGACCCATGGGTTTGTAACTCCTATGGAGCATCCTATGGGTGGAACCCAACTTGATAGTCCATGGAGCCTTTTAGCCCACTATACAAGATATGGATGATTTACATAATCAACCCATATATTTAATTAGTTATCTTTTGATCACTTAATTAATTCTAAATTAATTCTTGATCAAACTAATCAAATAATATTATTAATATATTAGAACTTATAATATATTAATAATCTCCAAGTGTTATTTCTCTCATTTAGTCTATCCAATTGCATGGTGCCATGCAACCCAAATGGACCATGCCGGGTCGGGTCAAGTACATACCAAAAATAGTTATGGACTTAGACACCTTATCCAACAGTCTCCCACTTGGATAAGTCTAATAACTATTACTGCAAGTATGACTTCAGGAACCGATCGGCAATCGTAGCTCTTTTCAAGGTTTCTCGAAACTGAGAAGATGATGGTACGCCATTTAAGATAAGTGATCATATAATCCTCTGTTCTAGATATCAGTCGGACAAATACATGGAACAATGTCTTACTTATTGTCCAACAGTTTGTTTCCCGATTTCCGATTTGTTTGACAAAGAACTTCATTGAACACATCAATTTAGTTCTGACCGGGCCCGGTACATAGGTCAAAACAAAATCATCGAGGGGCCCAGATATCAGCTTCTAATCCAAGAAGGAACAGATAAACTTCGACTCATATGTTTGTTCTACTACTCATTGAATTACACACAAGAGCGCGATTTATAACATCGAGTTACCAATGCGTTTTTTGTACAATCAATGCATAACCAACTTGTAAGTAACAAATCATATCTCTAGGTTTAATGACTTATATGATATTACCGTCTCACGATCACTCGAGATAGAATTCCATGAAGTGATTCCAGTGAGCGTGGGTTGAGTCCAATGCTCAGAACTTATGAGCACTCATGATCGTTGTAGCCTTGTCCAAGACCTCTACAACCAAACATGACAGTCTTGATTCATATCTACTTCCGACATATGACCGACTGTGGAGGTTTAAATAATATGTTATACCAAACAAAATTATTCTGGAAGTCAAAACATGCAAAAGAAATATAGTAAACGATTGACAAGAGATAGCAACACTTTACTCATAAATAAAACACTTTTATTCATCATCAAATGTCAATTACACTTTACAAATTTCGAGGTTATCTAACTACTAAATCTAATATCATCCTTCAGCCCTATGCTCCGAGCATGCTGGAGATGCTTAACCCGAGTCAGTCCCTTCGTGAGGGGATCTGCTGGATTCTCATCTGATGATACCCTCTTTGCCACGAGGAGTCCTTCTTCGATCCGATGTCTGATGAAATGGTATTTTCTGTCGATGTGTCTGGATCTCCCATGATCCCTTGGTTCCTTGGCTAAGGCAACAGCACTTTCACTATCACAGAAAATTTCCATTGGCTCTTTAATAGCTGGTACAACTCCAAGGTCTCCAATGAAGTTCCTCAGCCATAATGCCTCCTTTGCCGCCTCGCTAGCTGCAATATACTCTGATTCACAAGTAGAATCTGCCACTGTCTCTTGCTTGGAACTCTTCCAAGAAATTGCTCCTCCATTTAGGGTAAAGACCCAGCCCGACTGAGAGCGGAAGTTATCCCTATCAGTCTGGAAGCTAGCATCACTATACCCTACAACTCTCAAGTCATCACTCCCACCGAGGGTAAGAACCCAGTCCTTATTCCTTCGTGGGTACTTGAGAATATTCTTTACCGCAGTCCAGTGTGCCTTACCAGGGTTTCCCTGAAACCTGCTAACCATGCTCAGGGCAAAAGCTACATCAGGTCGAGTACACGTCATAGCATACATGATCGATCCTACAGCCGAAGCATAAGGTACTCGACTCATTTGTGCTATCTCAGCCTCAGTGTTAGGGCTTTGTGTCTTACTCAGTTTGGCATTACTCTGGATGGGTAATTCTCCTTTCTTGGAGTCTTGCATTCTGAATCTCTTCAGAACCTTCTCCAAGTAGGTACTTTGACTAAGTCCAATTAGTCTTTTACTCCGATCTCTCAAGATCCTTATCCCCAAAATATAGGCAGCTTCACCAAGGTCCTTCATAGCGAAACACTTTCCAAGCCAGGACTTTACTTCCTGCAGGGTTGGAATGTCGTTTCCTATGAGTAGTATGTCATCTACATACAATACCAAAAAGCTAACTATACTCCCACTAGCCTTGACATATACACAAGATTCATCTTCACTCCTAGAAAAGCCAAATTCCTTGACCTTTTCATCAAAGCAAAGATTCCATTTGCGAGGTGCTTGCTTTAATCCATAAATGGATTTCTCAAGCTTACACACTCTATTAGGGTACTTGTTGCTGACAAAACCCTCTGGCTGACTCATGTAAACATCTTCAGCCAACCTTCCATTAAGGAAAGCGTTTTTGACATCCATTTGCCAAATTTCATAGTCATGAAATGTGGCTATGGCTAACAGAACCCGAATAGACTTAATCTTGGCTACCGGAGAAAAGGTCTCATCATAATCCACTCCAGGAATTTGAGAGAAGCCCTTTGCAACCAGTCTAGCCTTATAAGTGTGTACTTTACCATCCATGTCGGTCTTCTTCTTGAAGACCCATTTGCACCCTACAGTCTTTCGACCTGGTACATTCTCAACCAAGTTCCAAACTTGATTTTCATACATGGATTGTATCTCGCTATCCATAGCCTCTTTCCATTTAGCAGACTCGGGGCCTGCCATGGCTTCCTCGTAGCTGTTAGGGTCATCTTGACTTACTAGTGTCTCATCACTAATAAGTGCCTCACCTTCTGCAGTAATATGGAATCCATAGTAATGCTCAGGTGCACTCCTAACTCTCGTGGAACGCCTCAGAGGTACAGATTCGTCAATTGGCTCAACAGGAGTTTCCTCCTCAAGTTGAGGGCTAGAGTTTGAAGTTCCTTCACCACTTGACTCTTGAATTTCTTCAAGATCAACTTGCCTCCCACTGTCTCCTTGGCTTATAAACTCTCTTTCTCGAAAGACTCCTCTTCTTGCTACAAAGACCACATTGTCACTAGGTCTGTAGAAGAGGTAACCAAAGGATTGCTGTGGGTAGCCGATGAAAATACACCTCTCGCTTCGGGGTTCGAGCTTATCATGAGTCTTGCGTCTCACTAAAGCCTCGCAACCCCAAATCTTGAGGTGGTCTAGTTTAGGTACTTTACCATTCCACATCTCGTGAGGAGTTTTGGCAACTTTCTTTGTAGGGACTAGATTAAGGATATGGGCGACAGTCTCTAAGGCATACCCCCAGAATGAGATTGGTAGCGAAGCTCGACTCATCATGGAACGAACCATGTCCAACAAGGTTCGATTACGCCTCTCAGCCACACCATTCAACTGCGGTGTCCTGGGAGGTGTCAATTGTGAGACAATCCCACATTCCCTTAGATAGTCGAGGAACTCTGAACTAAGATACTCACCACCCCGATCGGATCGAAGCATCTTAATGTTCCTGCCCAATTGATTCTTGACTTCCTATTTAAATTCCTTAAACTTCTCGAAAGTCTCTGACTTATGCTTGATTAAGTAGACATATCCATATCTACTGTAATCATCAGTAAAAGTCAAATAATAACGATTAGCATCCCTTGTGGCATGTTTGAATGGTCCACACACATCCGTGTGTATAAGGTCCAACAAACCTTCACCCCTTTCACACGAGCCTGTGAAGGGTGACTTTGTCATTTTTCCAAGTAAGCATGATTCCCAACTATCATTTGACTTTAGGTCAAATGACTCCAAGACTCCATCCTTTTGGAGTTGGCCTATGCGTTTCTTGCTTATATGTCCAAGACGACAATGCCATAATGATGCTTTATCCAAGTTATTATTATTAGTAGAATCAATACACAAAACATTATTTCCTAAGTTATCTACAACAGATACAGCTTCATACACACCATCACAAGGTAATGCTTTAAAATAAATTACATTATTAAAGAAAGCATTAATCGAACCAACTTCATTATCAAACGAAAAGGTGAAACCTTGTTTGTACAATGCATGAAAGGAAATAATATTTCTTGCCATTTCTGGCGAATAACAACATTTATTCAAATCTAAATTTAACCCACTACTTAGCGATAAAGTATAAACTCCAATCTTAGTGACAGGTGTAACTTTCCTATTCCCCATGATTAAGTTTATTCTTCCTTGCTCCACATTCTCACTTCTTCCTAGTCCCTGCAAGTCACAACAAATATGAATACCGCAACCGGTATCAAGGACCCAAGATTTCGAATGGGGTGAGTTATTAGAAATGATAGTGTAAATACCTGCATGGTTGGGTTTGACTTTCCCATCCTTCACATCCTGCTGGTACTTTGGGCAGTTCCGCTTCCAATGAGCTTTTTCATGGCAATAGAAGCATTCAGCCTCTTTTGGGTCAGAAGAAGGAGTAATGAAACCTTTCTTGGTTCCACTTGAAGAAGAGCCATCAAGGGTCCGAGCCTTGGTACCCTTCGAAGATCTCTTTCTCTTCCTCCCTCGACTTTGCCCGATTGCCAAGACCGGAGTTGAGTCTGGAGTAGGAGTGATAGCAACCGACTTCCCCTTAAGACCTGTTTATGCGGTCTTGAGAAGTCCCTGAAGTTTGCTGAGGGTGACCTCTTCCTTGTTCATGTGATATGTCATGCGGAATTGATCATAGCACGATGGTAAGGAGTGCAAAATGATATCTATTGCAAGCTCCTCAGAGAAGTTCACATTGAGCTTCAGCAAACGATCCACATACCTTTGCATTTTCTGCATGTGGCTCGTGACGGAGTCTCCGTCCTTCATCATGGTTGTTATCATGGAGCAGATGACTTCGTACCTCTCTTGTCGTGCACTTTGATGGTATCTTTCCATCAAATCTTGGTGCATTTCATAAGGGTAGAAATCTTCATAAGATTTTTGGAGTTCAGCTGTCATGGTGGCCAACATGATGCATGCCACCTTGGTTGCATCTCTTTCATGAGTATGAAAGTCAGCGATCTCCTGTGGAGTTGCAGTGGACTCATCAATTTCCTTAAGCTCCTTGTCAAGGACATATTCTTTGTCCTCGTAGCGGGTAATCATCCTGATGTTTCTGATCCATTTATTGAAGTTGGATCCATCAAAGGTGACTTTCCCACATAAACTCATAAGAGTAAAAGAGCCATTAGGATTCGAGCCAGAAGCATTATTTGAAGACATCTGAAAAGGAAGGACAAGTTTAGTTTAGATTTAAGAGAGTCCTTAATAAAACACCCAAATGTAATATTAAGGCTAGGATCCAATCACAATATAATATAACTTAGAAGAGGTATGCCGTAATCTAAGCTATACCATATTTGAAAGGTAGGTGAATGACGATTCACCAATTTCCACCACGAAAACCGAAATATTAGATATTTAGTTTTTATTGGTTTTAGAAATTCCTAGATTCTTTGAGATCCAATGAACTTTTCAAAGGCATGTTTCAATCTCGAGAGTGCCCTCCAAGTTTTGTGACTGGGATGCCGAGGATCACAAAACGAGGTGTGAAGTAACCATGCAAATCACTTGGTACCCTTAAAGTTTATCACTCAATCGATGTGCCGGTAAACCACACACGCTCCACCGATACTATAATAAACCTTAAGTCACCCTTTACCTACCTTGTTAAGTCCAAGTTAGTGTGCCGGTTAACCACACACGCTCCACCAACGACTTAGACAAAGTGTAAAGTGTAATTTCATGGATTAGCACCTTATTCACATTTTCCTAAAGTAACTAAGATTGGGAATTTAATAAAACATTTTAGTTACTTTATAATATTCATCATACTTTGAATGAGAATTTATAAGTCCTTGTCTTACCCGTTCGGCTAACGACCCTCCACCAGTCAAGCAAGCGGTGGGTGAGAATATACACCCATTAAGTCACCATTTTATAGGCGACAACCTTATACCCACCTTATAGACCGGCTTCGTGAATGAGGCGTACTAGCGGTAAGACGACTTTATTCTTATACATATATATATATATATATATATATATATATATATATATATATATATATATATATATATATATATATATATAATTATTAAATCATCATAATATAAGTATAAGGGTTGAATTTTAACTTTTAAAATTCTAGGGGTTGGAACTTAAAGTTTTAACTTAACTTTACTTGTTCCAAAACTTGAGGGCAAGTTTTGTAACTTTCAAAACTTTTCATTTCTTGTAACTTATGAGTTTAATAGAGTAATAAAATGAAGACTCTTCATTTTTCTAACTCTTGTATTTGTTTTAATGGTTTTAACTCAAGTGTGACTCTTGGTTTTCCATAACTTAAGGATAAGTTATGGACTCCATTAAAACAACTTATGATCAAGAATTAATCTACCACATAGGTTACAAATAATTCCTATGATCATCTAAAACATCATAAGAACAAGAACATGGATATGAACACAATCAAAAATTACATTTAAAACTTTGTAATTTTGATAACTAGTTGTTGTAAATGAATTAGCAAAGACATTACTCCACCAAAAACAAGTTTTCAATTACCAAAACAGTTTAGGGTAATGTTTCTAATTCATTTCCAGCAACTGAATCGAAATTCTGCACTCAGTCGACCCTACTCGCCGAGTGCATGAACTGACTCGCCGAGTTGGTTGAAGATACTCATGAACTCGACGAGTCCCCCCTATAGACTCGACGAGTCCATTCGCAGACAGCAAGATTTCCGATTCTGTTTTCAACTTTTAAGCACAAATAAGAGCAAACAAGCCTAGGCTCTGATACCACTGATGGGTTTTGAGCATTCTAACACTTCCTAAGTGTACATGCAACCCTAATAACCTTGGATCTATGTTTGTCTAATTGTCATGCAAAGTTGAATTCCAAGGTTATATTCCTATCTAGCATACATGGGGAACAATTTTAACATAAAGTATAGATAGAATAACTTACCTTGTTGTTGTTTGTGTTCCTTGAAACCTTGTGAGCCTAGCACCCCAAGTGTGATGCCTCAAATGCTTCACACAACACCAAATGCTCTTGGAAGAACTTATGAGAGAACACACACTTCTTCAAAATCGGCCAAGCCCTCTTATTTCTTAGTGTAGCCAATTTTAGGTGGAGAACATGTTACTTATATAGTGTTGACACATCTAGGGTTAAACCCTAATGTGTCATGACTCTTCATTTCCATGACCCATGGGTTTGTAACTCCCATGGAGCATCCTATGGGTGGAACCCAACTTGATAGTCCATGGAGCCTTTTAGCCCACTATACAAGATATGGATGATTTACATAATCAACCCATATATTTAATTAGTTATCTTTTGATCACTTAATTAATTCTAAATTAATTCTTGATCAAACTAATCAAATAATATTATTAATATATTAGAACTTATAATATATTAATAATCTCTAAGTGTTATTTCTCTCATTTAGTCTATCCAATTGCATGGTGCCATGCAACCCAAATGGACCATGCCGGGTCGGGTCAAGTACATACCAGAAATAGTTATGGACTTAGACACCTTATCCAACAGATATCCCATAGTTGTTTATTTATGTTGTATTGTATGCGATATTTGGGGGAACTCACTAAGTTTCGTGCTCACATTGTGGATTAAATGTGTTTCAGGTACTTCAGATGATTGTGAGAAGGCGAAGGTTGGATTATACATATCCGCTTGTAGTTTTGTGATTCCCCATTTATTGATACTCTAATATTTTGGGATGAATATATTTGATACTTATGATTTTCTTGACTTGAGTTTTTATGAAAACAATGTTTTATTTAAATTAAAAATGAAAAATCAACTCGTGTTAATGCTATTTGAATTTGATACATTTGGTTTTCTCGCGTCGGATGTAGTAGAGCTTCTTAATAGAGTAATACAGATCATGCATAGCAATGATATATCCCATATATCTATGGATGCAGTCTTTAAAAGAATTGGTTTTACCATACAAAAAGGCTTAGTGGCATAACGTGTAGCCCATTTGTCATCTCATTCATTGTACGACAATAACTAAAGATATTTTGTTAGAAAAAAGAAAAATTGTTTAAAAAATGACATTTTTTATGAAATATGGGACGTTACAAAGAACACTTCAAAAGACTCAAGAATGATGAAAATATGGATGCAATTTCATGGATGTGGTTGAAGTTGAGAGATTTTTGAGAGAGAAATCATTCTAGGAAGAAGAGAGAAAAGTTGGAGTGAATGAAAGGGTTAAATGAGTGGAGAGAGTAGCTTTTTAAACAAGAGAGGTCGTATGGTGCATGTATGAGTGTGTGGAGGGTTTTGGGAGGAGGGAAGAGAGGGAGAGGCTTCTTTGGAAAGTGAAATCTTAAAAAATAATGAATGGTTGGTTTTTATAAATATTTGTGGTACCTTTTCTAAAGTTTCATGGCTAGTTTCTTGGTTTTTATATAGTAGATTGTCATTATAAAAATAGATCATAAATATTGTATTCTAATTTATTACTTTGACAAATAAATTAGCTTATAGTTTATATTTTTTAAACATAAATTTTATATTTCATATAAACGAAACAACGGTTTATAAAATGAGAATGTATGACTAGATAAATATTTGAATCATGTTTTTAATTCATAATTTGAATTATGATGTGTGAATAATGTTTCCAACCTGTAATTTAATCATATTATGACTTAATTAATTTGAGTTTGCTAAATACTCAAACTAGTTAAGCACTTCATACTTTGGAATGAAGAAGTTAGGGTATTCAACTTACCCTTGAGCTTTGATCTACCATACATGATTTTTGTGTTAAGTTTTGAAATTGAGCTTTGGCACTTTATAACCTAATTGATGTAGTCACCTATCCATGTGAAGGTTCAATATAAGTTAAGTTGTAACTAATTGTTCCGAGGTTATACTATGTCATGACCTAATTCTAATATAGCATTTAGAATAAAGTTATGTTTACACATGAAGATTGTGAGGTTCAAGTTAGGTAATATCCTGAGTTTTGAAGATTGTTATAATCTCCCCTGGTTGTGGAAATTTCATCCTGATATTCAACTGGAGGTACTACTGATTCAGTTATAGTGAATAGTTGAGGATACTAGTTCTTCATGTAATCCTTCTGTTCTCATGTAAACTCAGGCCCTCGTTTAGAATTCCAGTGAACCTTCACAATCAGGTTTCTGCTTCGTTTTAGCTGTCTAAACTCCCAATCAAGAATTATAGTGGATTCCTTCATGTAGTTTAGTCATTCATAAACTTGAACATCCTTAATGGGGTTATGATTAGGGAGCCATCAGTTAAACATCCTCAATGGGGTTATGATTAGGGAGTATACTTCAACAAAGGCTTTGTGGAAAGCCCAAATTGAGATATATGAAGGGAATGAAGACATGAAGGAGAGCTGTTAGGATATGTTGCGATAAAGGCTTTATATGTTCAACTACATTCTTGGAGAAACCCTGGAGGCACAGCTGCAGAGATTCACAACTCTCACAACTGAGATGACTGTAGCTGGGATCTTTTTCACAAAGTCTGAAATAAATTAAAAGTTACTAAATGCTATCCCAAAGTCATGGGAGATGAATGTGGCTGTTATCAAGAAGACCAAAGATCTAAGTCGCCTTACTCTTGCTTAAATGATGGCGATCATCAAGGCCTGTGATACTGATGATATACAACGGGAGATAAATCATGTGAATTCATACTCAGCTGCAAACCTTGGGATCTAATCTAACAATGCTCTTTCATCTCTCACTTTTTCTCCTACAGATCCACCTTTTGCTGCTCAGAAAGCTCAGATTCAATCCTTTTACACACCATCAACTACTTCACTTCCTGTTGCATCATCCATACCTTTCTCTCGAAACCAATGGTTTGTTGTTACTCAAGCTGCTTCTCCCTCTAATGTGGCTTCTTCCTAAAACGCCAAGGAGTGTGATGAAAATCTTGCTCTCACTACATGACTTGTTAACTGATACAATGCTCTTGTAGCTGGAGACCTTCCACCACAATTGTCATTTGCTGATCTGGACTAGAGTCAACCTGAAGACATAGAAGAAATGGATATTACATGGAAAATTGCCATGGCAGTTTTCAGGGCAAAGCAGTTTGCAAAGAAGACAAGGAAGAAAAACTGACGGATGAGTGCTGATAAAAAGGTAGGGTTAAGCAATGGAAAGTTTTTTTGTTTCAACTGCCACAAACCAGGTCATTTTGCTCGTGAGTGCCCGGAGTCGAATAGAAGAATAATGTAACAACGCAAATTTTTCAAACAAATTTTTCATTTCAAACAATTAGATTATTTTTATTCAAACCCAATATAATTATTTCAAGTGTTAAGTCGAAATACAATTCATAAAATTCCCAAGATCTCAAAACATCAATCAGTGTGTACGCATCATGCCGGCGCCTTCCCACGGTCCTCGCTAGTACCTGAAACACATACATAACAACTGTAAGCATAAATGCTTAGTGAGTTCCCCAATATACAACTTACACATATACGCCTTTCCAGGCCCTGACCTTCCGGTCCACAATACAACGCCTTCCGACCCATAACATAATCGCCTTCCGGCCCATAGCGTATTGCCTTCTAGCCCATAACATATTGCCTTCCGGCCCATAACACATTGCCTTCCGGCCCATATAAACATACACAGCACGCATAGCAATTAACTTACCACATATAACACATATATCACATATATCACATATCATATCTGACCTTCCGGTCACACAGTCAAACCCTTCCGGGTACAGTATAGTGAAAAGACTCACCTCGTGGATACCGTAAGCTAGCAACTCCTGAAATCACTCGTACCCGATCCGCCGAGCTACAAACTCCCTATAATATCATATATCCCTTATTAACACTTTTATCTCTCAAGTTAACTGACCCTAAGAAATCACACATAGGTCAACTCTGGTCAATGGTCCACGGTCAACTCGACCGGACTCGGCGAGTGCCATGGCGACTCGGCGAGTCTAGACGTCCTCCAATCTTCTAAGATTCCCCTTCTACTCGTCGAGTATCCTCCTTGACCCGACGAGTTACTCCTGGCAGAATCGCGGGGCCACCCCGACTCCACTCGCCGACTCTGAAGAACAGATCGACGAGTCCCAGTTATTCTGCAAGCTACTCGCCGAGTCTGTTCATCGGACTCGGCGAGTCCATGCCATGCAGTCGATCAAACTGCTTCCTAAGGTCAGAATTGTTCCGACCATTCATAGGTCTGGTCCTCCTAGACTGGTCCATCACGTAAGGTCTTCATTTAGGTGCTCATGCTACACCCCAAGACTTATAATTTAAATTTTGACCTAAGACATAAGGATTCCAATCCAAAACCTCTATTGATTCCCGAAATGCACAGGCATGGGACATTCTGGACCTCTAAGGGTCCCAATACGGGGTTCCAATTGTTTGGGGACTAAGGTAACATTCAATCTAGCCACAAAAAGGTTTCCATAAACCCTAAGTCCATATACACATCAACATGGAATAATGTAATTCGAATTATTACCTGAATAATGTGCTCTCTCTGTGTCCCCAATCCTCAGAACGTGACTTCTCTTGTTGTTCCCTTCACCAAGCCTTCTCTTCCTTGCACAACAACTCTTCCAAACTCAACAATGGTCTTCAACCTTGCTCCAGATGCACACAATCGAATTAGGGTTCTTCTCAGGAGGCTAAAACGAACAATGACGGCCTATAAGTCCTTTTTATACGTCCCAAAACTGAACGGCTAGGGTTTCCGCTGAACAGCGCAGACTCGCCGAGTCCATATCTGGACTCGTCGAGTCCAGTCGCGAACCCGCGACCAAGTCTGCGGTCCTACTCGGCGAGTCTGGCTCCAACTCGCCGAGTCCCCTCTTAAAACACCCCAAAACACAATTTAAACAATACCTGAGATTCCGGGCTGTTACAATTCTCCCCCACTAGGATTATACTTCGCCCTCAAAGTCTCACTCTGAAAATAACTCCGGATGCTGCTCCCGCATCTCACGCTCCAGCTCCCAAGTCATTTCCGATCCCTTCCGGTGTTGCCACTGAACCAACACCAGAGGTACCTCCTTGTTCCTCAGAACCTTGATCTTCCGATCCCTGATGGCCACTGGTCTCTCGGCGTAATTCAGGCTCGCATCCACCTGAATATCCTCTAATGGAACCACTGCCGATTCATCGGCTATACACTTCCTCAATTGCGATACATGAAAAGTATTGTGGATCTGTCCCAAATCTGCTGGCAACTCTAATCGATAGGCTACCCGGCCTACCCTTGCAATCACACGAAATGGACCTATAAACCGGGGCCCCAACTTGCCCTTCTTCCTGAACCGAATCACTCCTTTCCAAGGAGAAACCTTCAGGAGAACGAAGTCGCCAACCTGAAATTCAAGCTCGGACCGGCGCCTGTCCGCATAACTCTTCTGTCGGCTCTGGGCGGCCAATAACCTTTGCCTAACCTGCTGAATCTGCTCTGTCTTCTGAAGTATGATCTCTGTACTGCCCATCACTCTCTATCCCACCTCTCCCCAGCAAATGGGGGTCCGACACCTCCTACCATACAACAACTCAAAAGGTGGCATACCAATTCTCGAATGATGACTGTTGTTGTAGGAAAACTCTGCCAAGGGTAAATACGCATCCCAGCTACCCCCGAAATCTAACACACACGCTCGAAGCATGTCCTCCAGTGTCTGAATCGTCCACTCGCTCTGACCGTCTGTCTGGGGATGGTATGCGGTACTAAAATGCAGTTTAGTACCCAGCTCCTCATGGAATTTCTTCCAAAACCTGGAAGTGAAACGTACATCACGGTCCGAAACAATCGAGATCGGCACTCCATGCCGAGATACTACTTCTCTCACATATATCTCCGCCAACTTCTCCGCTGATGAACTCTCGCTGATGGCAAGGAAGTGTGCACTCTTCGTCAACCTATCCACAATCACCCAAATTGCATCGACTCCCCTGGCAGTTCTCAGCAATTTGGTGATGAAATCCATAGTAATCTGTTCCCACTTACACTCAGGAATCTCCAATGGCTGTAACTTGCCATGCGGTCTCTGGTGCTCGGCCTTAACTCTACGGCAGGTCAAGCACCTCTCAACGAACCAGGCGACGTCTCTCTTCATACAGGGCCACCAATATTCCTTCCTCAAATCCAAATACATCTTCGTAGCACCGGGATGGATCGAGAATTTCGATCTATGAGCCTCTTCCATCAAAGTAATACGCGTACCGCCCACGAATGGTACCCAAATCCGACCCTGAAACATCAGAAGTCCTCGTCCATCCTTAACGAACTCTGAAATTAACCCAACGACCCGCTCTTTCTTCTGCATCTCGGATCTCACAGCCTCGGCCTGTGCCCCACGAATAGCATCCAATACTGGAGTCATCACAGTCAGTCTCAGACATACATCTCGCAATGGAGTGCTCTCCGCCCTGCGGCTCAATGCATCGGCTACCACATTAGCCTTGCCCGGGTGGTATAGGATTTCACAATCATAATCCTTGACCACATCCAACCACCTCCTCTGACGTATATTTAGGTTGGGCTGATCCATCAAATACTTCAAACTCTTATGGTCCGTGTATATCGTACATCGAACCCCATACAGGTAGTGACGCCAAATCTTGAGAGTGAACACTACTGCCCCCAACTCTAAATCATGCGTGGGATATCTCGCCTCATGAGGCTTCAACTGCCTCGATGCATAAGCTATCACATGACCTCTCTTCATCAATACTGCACCCAGTCCCGAAATCGATGCGTCGCAATATACAACAAAATCTTCCATCCCTTCCGGGAGAGCTAATACCGGGGCTTCGCACAGTCTCTGACGAAGTGTCTCAAAGGAAGTCTGTTGCTCGGGTCCCCATGAGAATGCAACACCCTTCCGAGTCAATCTGGTGAGCGGCACTGCGATCTTGGAGAAGTCCTTAATAAACCTCCGATAGTACCTCGCCAACCCAAGGAAACTCCTGATCTCAGAGGGTGACTTCGGCACCTCCCAACTCATCACAGCCTCAACCTTGGCCGGATCGACCAATATCCCTTCCTGATTAACAACATGTCCAAGAAATTGGACCTCCCACAACCAGAATTCACATTTGGAGAACTTTGCATATAGCTTCTTCGACCTCAATACCTCAAGGACCTCCCGCAAATGTTCCTCATGCTGCTCTCTAGATCGCGAATACACTAGGATGTCGTCGATAAATACAATCACTGACCGATCCAACATCGGCCTGCATACCCTGTTCATGAGGTCCATGAACACAGCCGGGGCATTGGTGAGCCGAAAGGAATCACCACAAACTCATAATGCCCATATCGCGTCCTAAATGTTGTCTTCTGGACGTCCTCATCCCACACTCTCACCTGATGGTACCCTGACCTCAGGTCAATCTTAGAAAACCAAGATGCCCCTTGCAACTGATCGAATAAATCATCGATCCTCGGTAACGGGTAACGGTTCTTGACCGTCACTTTGTTCAACTCCCGGTAATCAATGCACATCCGGTGTGAACCATCCTTCTTCTTGACGAACAGAATAGGTGCTCCCCACGGTGAGCTGCTCGGCCGAATGAATCCCTTCCCCAGCAACTCTTGGAGTTGCGAGGACAACTCTTGCATCTCTGGAGGTGCGAGACGATAAGGCACCTTCGCAATAGGCGCGGCCCCCGAAATCAGATCGATACCAAACTCTACTTGCCTCGCAGGAGGTACTCCCGACAGCTCCTCGGGGAAAACATCCGGAAACTCATGCACCACTGGGACCTCCTCCACTGACCTTGGTCTCTCGAAAGCCTCCCGTGTATCCATCACATACGCCACAAAACCCTTACATCCCTGCTGTAGACATTGCCTCGCCCTAGCAGCCGAACAAAAAGCTGATCCTGAACGGGTACCCTCGCCGTACACCGTAAGAACTCCCCCACTAGGGTCTCGTATAGTCACCAGCTGACGCTCACAATCGATGACAGCGCTGAATCGGCTCAACCAGTCCATGCCCACGATGAAACAGACATCACCCATCGCAATAGGAATCAGGTCAATTGGAAACTCAACCCTGAAAATCTCTAGCACGCATCCCCGAAGAACCTCCGTGGCACAAATCACTCTCTCAGCTGCTATAGAAACACTCAGAGGCCGACTTAACGACTCACGACTAATGTTGATATGCTGACTAAAAGCTAAAGATACAAAGGACCTACTCGCACCCGAGTCAAATAACACTAGAGCAGGCACAGAGTTCATAAGAAAAGTACCTACACATATAATAACATAAGCATACATTTCGGCTTTAAATAAATACATGAATTACAGCATACCTGCCACAACATCGGGTGCAGCGCGGACCTCCTCCGCAGTCAGCTGAAAGGCTCTCCCGCGAGCCCTCGGGGACTCGACCTTCGCCGGTCGAGTCTCAGTAGTCCTGGCAATAGGTGTAGATCCCTGACGAAGCTGAGGGCACTCGGCCTTCCGATGGCCTGTCTGGTTGCAATGAAAGCAAACCATAAACCCCTTAGGGCAATCCCTGGTGATGTGTCCCTCCTTGCCACACTTGTAGCAAACACCAGCTCGACATGCCCCATCATGACCCTTGCCGCATTTTCCGCAAGTGCGGCCCTTCGGACCTCCCGTCCTCGAATCGGCGGACTTGGTCCGCTTGGCTGCCGGCTGAGACTGAGCCGGCCGCCGGTCCACCTGCTGAGACTCGGCCTCCTCCCTGGCCTGGGTCTCCAACTCATCTCGCGCTTCCTGGCATTCGCCTGAAGCTCAGCAAAAGTATGATAGGTGGAGTTCGACACAAACTCCCGGATATCCCTCCTCAAAACACACAAGTACCGGCTCATCCGCGACTGCTCTGTAGACACCAGCTCGGGGCAGAACATCGCCCTCTCATGAAACTTCCGCATGACCACCGCAACCGAATCAGTACCCTGCTTAAGGGTCAAGAACTCCTGAACCAATCGTTCCCTCTCCACTGGGGGAACGTACTCGTCCCTGAACATGGCAGTAAACCTCTCCCATGTCATTGCTGTAATCTCCACCAAAGTGAAGTTCGCCGTCACGAACTTCCACCAATCCTTCGCTCCCAGACGGAGCTGGTTCAAAGCGAACCGTACCGTCAGGTGCTCCGGGCATCAACAAGTGTAGAAGCACCCCTCAATATCAGCGATCCACCTCATCGCAGCAATCGGATCCTGCGTCCCATCGAACTCAGGTGGTTTCGTGTTGCTGAATTCCCGAAATAGCAGCGAGTCACCCCCCTGTGGCCTGGTAGCGGCCACAGCTGCGGTAGCGGTAGCGGCTGCAGCTTCAGTCAGTGCGGCGTACCGCTCCTCAAACGTCTCCATCAGGGTGGTCTTAATAGACCCAAACATCTCCGGGATCTCAACCCGGATCGCTGCAGCTACCTCCTCCTGAATCAGCTGACGAATCTCCTTGTCACTCACACCGCTCGAACTCGTCCCGTGGCGTGTTGTAACCATGATGTCTCTGAAATATAACATAAAATTATCAGAGACTCCATCAAGTACAATTGTACTCGATAACGCAACCCTACTCAGTCTCCGATATCCATGGATTCTTACTTGGGTCTCCCACCGACCGGGTGTCTTTGGTAGTACGGGCCCAATACTACCGACCACACCGTATCAGCATTCGTCCCAAATCTTCCTCCCCAAACCCCGAATAGTGAGTACTCTACTTTTGATGTGCACTATCTGCCTGCACGCTATCAAGTATCTCATATCGACAAACTCCCTAGACTAAGGCATCACAAATCAGGCCACTCTAGTCCTATCATGAATACTTAGTCTTCTAGCATGCATAACAATTCATAATTCATTTCATAACATAACATTGTAAGGTATTTTTGGGGATCTTTACCGTTTGGGCGCTGACTGATCGTACACACTGCTTCTTTCTTGTTTACCACACTATCATTTTTAAAAGTTTATGCCTTTATTTTTTATTTTTTATTTTTTAAAAAAAATTTTCCTCAAATCCTCGGTTTGAGTTCAGTTACACCCGAAGGTACACCCGAATCCCTCAAACCAAGGCTCTGATACCAGTTGTAACAACGCAAATTTTTCAAACAAATTTTTCATTTCAAACAATTAGATTATTTTTATTCAAACCCAATATAATTATTTCAAGTGTTAAGTCGAAATACAATTCATAAAATTCCCAAGATCTCAAAACATCAATCAGTGTGTACGCATCATGCCGGCGCCTTCCCACGGTCCTCGCTAGTACCTGAAACACATACATAACAACTGTAAGCATAAATGCTTAGTGAGTTCCCCAATATACAACTTACACATATACGCCTTTCCAGGCCCTGACCTTCCGGTCCACAATACAACGCCTTCCGGCCCATAACATAATCGCCTTCCGGCCCATAGCGTATTGCCTTCCGGCCCATAACATATTGTCTTCCGGCCCATAACACATTGCCTTCCGGCCCATATAAACATACACAGCACGCATAGCAATTAACTTACCACATATAACACATATATCACATATATCACATATCATATCCGACCTTCCGGTCACACAGTCAAACCCTTCCGGGTACAGTATAGTGAAAAGACTCACCTCGTGGATACCGTAAGCTAGCAACTCCTGAAATCACTCGTACCCGATCCGCCGAGCTACAAACTCCCTATAATATCATATATCCCTTATTAACACTTTTATCTCTCAAGTTAACTGACCCTAAGAAATCACACATAGGTCAACTCTGGTCAATGGTCCACGGTCAACTCGACCGGACTCGGCGAGTGCCATGGCGACTCGGCGAGTCTAGACGTCCTCCAATCTTCTAAGATTCCCCTTCTACTCGTCGAGTATCCTCCTTGACCCGACGAGTTACTCCTGGCAGAATCGCGGGGCCACCCCGACTCCACTCGCCGAGTCTGAAGAACAGATCGATGAGTCCCAGTTATTCTGCAAGCTACTCGCCGAGTCTGTTCATCGGACTCGGCGAGTCCATGCCATGCAGTAGATCAAACTGCTTCCTAAGGTCAAAATTGTTCCGACCATTCATAGGTCTGGTCCTCCTAGACTGGTCCATCACATAAGGTCTTCATTTAGGTGCTCATGGTACACCCCAAGACTTATAATTTACATTTTGACCTAAGACATAAGGATTCCAATCCAAAACCTCTATTGATTCCCGAAATGCACAGGCATGGGACATTCTGGACCTCTAAGGGTCCCAATACGGGGTTCCAATCGTTTGGGGACTAAGGTAACATTCAATCTAGCCACAAAAAGGGTTCCATAAACCCTAAGTCCATATACACATCAACATGGAAGAATGTAATTCGAATTATTACCTGAATAATGTGCTCTCTCTGTGTCCCCAATCCTCAGAACGTGACTTCTCTTGTTGTTTCCTTCACCAAGCCTTCTCTTCCTTGCACAACAACTCTTCCAAACTTAACAATGGTCTTCAACCTTGCTCCAGATGCACACAATCGAATTAGGGTTCTTCTCAGAAGGCTAAAACGAACAATGACGGCCTATAAGTCCTTTTTATACGTCCCAAAACTGAACGGCTAGGGTTTCCGCTGAACAGCGCAGACTCGCCGAGTCCATATCTGGACTCGTCGAGTCCAGTCGCGAACCCGTGACCAAGTCTGCGGTCCTACTCGGCGAGTCTGGCTCCAACTCGCCGAGTCCCCTCTTAAAACACCCCAAAACACAATTTAAACAGTACCTGAGATTTCGGGCTGTTACAAATAAACAATAACCGGACAATGGTTACAGTAGGAAATAATCGGGGCGGTGCTCAGGTCAACAGTGAGAAGGCTATGGTTGCTCAGTCATTTGACTGGGATGATCAGATTCATGCTCTGAATATATCAAGACCTGACAATGCTCATTTGTCTCAAGTTGGTAGTGAAGCTTCCATAGAGAGTGTTGCAGTTGAAAATCAAGTGATGGAGTTGCAGTTTGCATTGATGGTCTCTTCTGCTTCTGAACCAAAGAAAAATAAGGTAAGTTTGCCTTCTTAGTCTCAGGCTTGTGTTGATTATGTTAAGATTCTTCGTGATGAAATAGATTCCTTACGTAGAGAAGTAGAGGACCTTGAATATGAGGGCTATCAACTTAGAAAAGGACAAAAACCCTTAAAAGCCCAATTAGAGACAAAAATAAAAGATTTTAGGAAACTTCAGGAGGACTACAGTAATAAATGCGAAAACTATGACTATATTAAAACACAAAATGTTGAGTTACTTGCTGAGCTCGATACATTAAAGGCCAAATTTAAAACTGCTGATTTTGATTTTAAGAAATTTGATGTGTCAAGAGAAGTAGTTGTAAATATGATAGATCATTGTTTACAATTCAAAAATAACCAGCAGAAAGGTCTAGGATACGATAAAGTGAGAATCCGAAATTTTCATTCGGACAAACTCTAAAGTCAATCACTCCAATTAAAAGTCAATTATATTTCTAAAAATTGTTAGCCAATTTAAAAGTTCGTTTGAGTGTTTTTAGTGTTTAGTCTTCAAAAGAACGAAGGAAAGGAAGTACCGTCTCGGGACTTGAAGTAGCAAACCCACAAAATGCACCTTAATAAAAAGTTCATGGCTAAAATTTTAGAGTTTGGGACGTAAAATCTTGTGTGACCGTGAACTCATGTCTTAGGCATGAGTTTATTCCCCAAAATCCTCATTTTTCACTTCCACCCTCAAGAACACTCTCTATTCTCTCTAAACTATCATCCCGTTTTTCACCCGATCTTCGGAAAAAATAAGTGTTTCTCGACTTGATTTATTGTTATTACCTAACATCTAGTAGTTATACAACATTTCATCCATTCATATTCGATTTTCACTTAGATCTTCAAGTGTTCTTCAAAACACCAAAAACACCAAGAACACACACTAGTGTTCTTGGACCTTAAACACCAAATCAAGCTTCTATCTTGTAAGTACACTTGCCCTAGCCTCTTGTGTGCTTAATATGAACTTGATAACACTTGAAAATCATCAAAGATCATAAGAACAAAGGAGTTTATGGCCAAGGATGTTCTAGGGCCGTAAACCCCTCTTAAGGTGGTTAAATGGACCTTAGTCCCTTCCTAAGACTTGGATGCCAACCTTGATCCTTCCTAGAATTGTTTAAGACTTTAAAAAACAATCAAAACAAGACCCCATAAGATTTTACGACCATAAACACCTAAGGAAGTGGTCCTTAGGCCGTAAACTCTACAAAGTAGCCTTAATGTGCTCCTAATGCTTTCCTAAGGCTTGGAATTGACCATTGGAAATGCAATCATGACTTGTAAGACCTCAAAACACAAAATGGAACTTAGTACCATGATTTTACGGCCATAAAATCATGGGGAAATGGTCATGGGCTCTAAACTCCCTAAGGAGTGATTCATGGGCCATAAACTCCAATGCCATGCCATATAACCCTTAGATGCAACCCTTTGGTACCAATAGCACTTGAATCAAAGTGTTTCCATGTCCTAGGGTGTCTTAACTTGATTAATTAGTTGTTAATTGACTAATTAGATACATATATGTTTATTATATGTTAACTAGGACCATTGTGTGTGTCCAAGTCCTCACTTGACACCTAGCACCTTGTCCGACACTTCCGTGCAAACCACTCACTACAAGTGAGTTCATACCTCTTAATTAACCTTTGAACTGCTTTTAAATGTTTTTAAATGCTTTATGGGGGGATACAATTTGAACCGTGTTAGTTATTATTTCAATCACAGGTGATTAATAACTAGCATAAAAATGGATTTTTCATACTTTAAACTGTTTTACCAAACAAATGACTTCAAACTATTTATCAAACTATTTTACATGTCAAACTCTTTATCAAATTCACTTTTGTATCCTAAACCTTTATTGTACAGTTTTCAAACTTATATTGTTAAAACCATGTCTACTACATATATAGTTATATAAATAAGGTTTGAAGGACTTAGGAAAGATAACCCACTTTACTTCCTGTCCTTGTTTGGTTGTAGATTTAAAGTACTCAGTTGTTTGTCCGAGTGTCGTTGAATCCTTAGTTATATATTATGTATATATGTATAGATATAAAGACTTTTATCTCAGTTCAGTACATTCAGTCATACAAACAAGTCTACTAATAAACTATAATATGTATAGTTTAGGGTTATACAACTTACTACTTCTAGTTCAATGAATCATACAAGAGTAAGTTCATTCATGAGTCATTACTTATTACAATGAGAACATATACAACTATACTAGGATGAGAACATATATAACTGTATTATGATGAGAACATATACAACTATACTATGATGAGAAACAATACATTCACTACACAAGTACATACATTACATATACAAGTATACGATAACATTAATGTGATCCACTGTATCGGAGCATTCCTTTATTGTCATGGCCCGAGTTGTAACCAGAATCTATTAGAGGGAGAACGTGAGTTTGCGTATAGATCTATACTGGATTGACTATCCTACACCTTACTTCTTGCTATAGTGGGACCTGCAGGTCTTCGAGTGCCAAATGTCATACCTTTTGACGATTTACATTTCGTGTTTTCCAGTCGATAGTATGGTACAATTAATCACATAATAACTTGATATAATCCGGTTTAAGGTAGTTACTACAGTAGTAGTTCCTATAATACAAAACTACAGTACTACATTAATTTACCCTTTACATTTATTTGGTGATTACGTCAGTTAAACATTAATGTACAAACTATATTTTGATAATGATAGTTACACTTGGGAAAATCACACACTTTTACAAGAAAAAAAACACATAAAATAGTTGTGCCTTGGTAGAAGGCTACTTTTAGTAGAAAATATAGGATTTTCTAGGAGTTACAAACTTTTACAAACACTTACAAACATTCACATACTTTTACTGCAAATGTTTACAAACTCGTATTTCAAACACTATTTCAAACATTTTAATACAAACATAGACACTAAATACGTATGAACTCTTCAGCTTTAATGTTGATAAACTCTTTCAAAATACCTTGTATTCTCAGGTCATCGGTAGACAGGTACCAATGCCAGCTTTTGAGAAGATAGAGCACATTCAAGACTCATCTTATATTTCGATTCATGTTTTGGTGTCTTGTATACTACAGAACACACTTGTATTAAAATTATATATTTAATGCAATGGATAATGTTGTTTACTTGTTTACCATTATACTGTGTTGTGATACTTTACATGACGTCCTCCACCGCAGAACGTTTTCGCCGTTCTCGGTTTTGGGGTGTGACAGATTGGTATCAGAGCATCGTTTATAGTGTATCTAGTATATCAACCCATAAAAGATATAATAACTATAAACACAATGGGATTAACACACTCAGACCAAGAGTATATACTTTTAAATAATAAAATATTTAAGTAAGTATACAAGACTGCATTCATACTAAAATCAATGCCACAATGACAAATACAAAAATATTACGATTGTTGAATATCACAACTAAGCTCGGGGAAGTATGGTCAGTCCTGGGAGTGGCATAGCCTGATCAACTATGCTGTTCTGATGAGTAATTAGCATATGCCCTAGAATGGTTGTGATATGGCAACAAGTTTAAAAAGTTACGAACACTATTATAATGAAAGCACTAGAACAGAACATAAGTTAAAAATACTATAATAGTATTTTGTGTTACTATAATCACTTATCTGAGAACTAAAAAGGTCTCTATCAAGTAGGTCAATAGTCGTTAAGTGGATACGCTAAAGTTATATGAAATTCAGGTGTTATAGACTCAGAATCTGCAATCTTTGCTTCACTTCCTGTCCTTATTTGGTTGTGGATTTGGAGTTAGGGTCACTTATTCGAAGGTCTATCCTACTTCGATTTCATATAACCGGTATACACCACACAAGTATTAACATAACTGATAAAGATTATCTTATAATTATCTTAGGTAGTACGTCCATTTATATAAGATTCTTATACCCCGTTTCTCGCGTAGATATCATGGCTGGATTCCATCATCATGATGACCCGTACATTCCACCCCACGACAATGTTGGTTGGATTGAAGCAGAGTCCGATGATGAGCATCAAATCCCTTTGGATGATCATCATGCAGAAGGCTTCTCAAATGGATCTGACTCCGAGCCAGAAAGCAACAACCTACCCCAAGTAGGTCAAGCCCTAATTAACAATCCCCGACCAGCGTTTTAGGGTCCCACACCCTTGTGGGCAACAAACTTGAATCATTGGAGCAATGAACAAGGTCAACCCTTACCCTACAACGGGGACCAAAGCTTCTACAACATAAGCGAGGGTGGGTCAGCTGACCGAGCCCTACCCATCATGGTCCGTAGAATTGCTCGGAATGTGGAGCAAGGTCGAGCAGCCATCGGCCGAGTAGTGGAGATTGATGCCAACACTGGTGTCAACACGGTCCGCATTCACCATCTTGAAGAGGTGATGGAAAGAACCAGAAGGACCAATGAGACTCTACAATAACAACTAGCTGCCTCACGAGCTGAAGTCACAGAACTTCGAGTTCGCCAGAGGGCTCATGAACGACACGTCCATAAGTGGTTCGTCAGATGGAAGACCTTAGGGTTCTCCCGAGGAATTTCCATTGCCGTTAGAAGATGTCTAACACATATTTTCTTTTGATTAAGGAATAGCCTTTAGTATCCGTGCTCTATGAAGCACTTGTTTGTAAAATATTCCTATCTTTCAGTACACTATCTAGTCTACGAAATTGTCAAGCATTTTCCCTCATATGGTTTGATGTATGACCTACTGTTAGATCGTTTTTCCCGAACTCATTTACACCAGTAATACCAATAATATTGGCAGTTATCTAATCTGTTGGAAAAATTTGTACTCTTGAGTTTTTCCTACTCTTCTGCTATACTGCTATTTCAAAACATACAGTCATTCAACTGTTGGACTATGGCGATTTAGCCCATGGAACACTCTCATTATGCTTACAATTGGCTCTAACTATTCCATTCATCTTTATAAACTTATAGTTGAAAGATGCCTCCTCGCAAATCAATAAGGCGTAATCCTCCACCTCCTCCACCACCACCTCCTTCGACAATCGATACGGTAGCTCTGAATGCTGCAGTAGTTGTGGTAGTGGCAACTGTCATGGCTCAGTATCACTCCACCAGTGCCAACGGAGGAGGAACACTGGTTCAATCTACTCAAGGTGAAATCCTTGTGCGCTCTAGAGACTGCTCCTACAAGGACTTCACTAAATGCAAGCCAAAGTCCTTCAAAGGGACTGGCGGAGTCATTGCCCTCTCGCAATGGTTCGAAAAGATGGATCCTTCCTTGCCACGAACAAAGTTAAATTTTTTGCGTGCACCTTCGAAGAGAAAGCCCTGACATGGTGGAATGGCCATGTCAAGTCACTAACTCTCATAGTGGCAAACAACATGGGCTGGGAAACTATGAAAGACTTCATGATTGAGGAGTACTACCCGAGGGGCGAGATCCAGAAGTTAGAACAAGAATTGTGGAGCCTAATCGCTCCAACATAGTCACGTATACCGCTAGGTTCAGTGAACTGGTGGTCCTCTGTCCCAACATCGTTCCCACCGAAGGGAAAAAGATCGAATGGTACATCTAGGGGCTGGTGCCTCCGTATCAGGGAAATGTATTAGGTTCACACCCTACTACCTTCGACAGTGTCAAACGATTGACACAGTGACTCATCGATCATGGAGTCCAATCCCCATCATCAAAAACAACCCTGGCCATCTCAGAACCCTCCAAACCTGCTGACACTAAGTGGAAGTTCTGAGATGACAAGAAGAAACAACGAGCTGCTAAAAAGTAGAGAGTCGTGGCGGTTCATGCTGCGATCGAACCTACCACTGCTACTCGAATAAGGCAGTATACTGGAAGTTTGCCAAAGTGTAACAATGTAACTTCCACCACAACGGACCCTACCATGAAATGCAGTGCTCTAACTGCAACAAGAAAGGACACACTTTTTGTTTATGAAAATCATCGGCAAGGCCGATCACCCAAGTCCTGGGCGCTGGTTTGGGCCAGGCTTGCTACGGATGTGGCAAAGTGGGACACTACAAAAGGGACCGTGCCAAAGCAAGAAATGCTGGTGGAGCGGGAAGAGTTCTGGCTATAGGCCATGGAAAAGTAGTTGCTGACCCTACGGTGGTGACTGGTATGTTTCTCCTCGATAACTCTTATGCATGCATACTGTTTGATAGCGGAGCAGAGAGAAGCTTGGTGAATCATAAATTTGCTCGCTTACTTAAACAAAAACCACGCACACTTAAGGAACCATTCACTGTAGAAATGGAAAATGGGAAAACAGAGAGCACAAAAAGCATATACATAGGGTGTACCCTAACTCTAGATAGACATTCATTTCCAATCGATCTCATGCCGGTCTTGATTAAAAGCTTCGACGTTATCATCGGCATGGATTGTTGAGTCTTCATCGCGCCGACATCATGTGCTACTGGAAAGCAGTCCATCTAAATCACCCGGCTAACGAAATTCTCATCATCTACGATGACAAACCCGTAACGAGTCTTCGTATCATCTCGAGTATTCAAGCATAGAAGTATCTACGTAAGGAATATTATGCATTCCTTGCTCACGTTGTCGATACGAGCCTAGAAACGAAGGAACTAAAGAACATTCCGGTAGTGAGCAACTTTCCTGACATCTTTCCAGAAGAACTACCAGGATTACCTCCGCAACGACAAGTCGAGTTCAAAATTGAATTAGTCCCAGGAGCTACCCTAGTAGCCAAATCGCCCTACCAATTAGCACCAGCTGAGATGCAGGAACTATCTGGTCAACTTGACGAACTACTCAGCAAGGGCTTTATAAGACCAAGCTTCTCACACTGGGGAGCATCGGTCTTGTTCGTTAAGAAGAAAGACGGATCATTTCGTATGTGTATCGACTATAGAGAACTCAACTAAATGACGGTCAAAAATCATTATCCTCTACCTCGCATAGATGATTTATTTGACCAACTGCAAGGGGCGAGTCACTTTTCCAAAATTGATCTAAGATCCGGATATTACCAGTTATGAGTGCTAGAGGAGGATGTTCCAAAGATAGCCTTATGAACTCGTTACAGACACTATGTGTTCGTGGTGATGCCATTCGGATTGACCAATGCGCCCGCAGTATTCATGGACCTAATGAATAGAGTATGTTTTCCTTACTTGGATTAGTTCATCATCGTCTTCATTGATGACATCCCGATCTACTCTCAAAGTAAGGCAGAGCATGGCGATCACCTGCGACAAGTTCTAGGAACTTTACGAACAGAGAAGCCCTATGTGAAGTTCTCTAAATGTGAATTTTGGATCCGAAGAGTCAAATTCTTAGGACACGTGGTTAGCGAAGAGGGAATCCACATGGACCCATCCAAAATTAAAGTCATTGAGAACTGGTCAGCACCGAAGACGCCTACAGAAATTTGTCAATTTCTAGGTCTCGCTGGCTACTACCGCAGGTTCATACAGAACTTCTCCTGGATTACGAAACCTCTTACTACACTGAACCAGAGAGGAATGGCCTTTGACTGGGAAGAGAAACAAGAAAAAGCATTTCAAACACTAAAGCGAGCCTTATGGACCGCACCGATACTATCCGTCCCCGAAGGGATAGAAGACTTTGTTGTATACTGCGATGCATCCAACCAAGGGCTCGATGGTGTTCTGATGCAACGAGGTAAGGTCATCGCTTATGCCTCGAGACAGCTGAAGACACATGAAGTCAACTACACCACACACGATCTTGAGCTGGGGCAGTTGTGTTTGCCCTGAAGATATGGAGACACTATCTGTATGGTACGAAGAGCACCATCTTTACAGACCACAAGAGTTTACAGCACATATTCGACCAAAAGGAGCTCAACATGACACAACAACGGTGGGTCGAGCTACTCAATGACTATGAATGCGGAATTCGTTATCCTCCAGGTAAAGCCAATGTGGTAGCAGACGCCCTAAGTCGGAAAGAATATTCTGGTCGAAGGGTCAAATCGTTGACAATGACTATCCATTCACACTTGTCTACACAAATTCAAGAGGCTCAACTTGAATCCTTGAAACCTGAAAACGTGGCGTGTGAATCCCTTAGAGGAATGGATAAGAATTTAGAAGCCAAGGGTGGCTGGGCCTTATATTTCATGGATCGGATCTGGACACCGAAACACGGTGGCTTTCAAGACTTGGTCATGACCGAGTCGCATAACACTCGGTATTCCGTCCACCCAGGTTCAGATAAGATGTATCTGGATCTTAAAAGGTTATACTGGTGGCCTAACACGAAAGCAGAGATTGCTAACTTCGTAAGTAAATGCCTTACTTGAGCAAAGTTTAAGGCCGAGTACCAGAAACCCTCCGGTTTATTACAGCAACCAGAGATACCAAAATGGAAGTAGGAGCGGATCACTATTGATTTCATAACCAAGTTACCCAAGACAACGGGTAAACTTGATACCATATGGGTTATCGTTGATAGATTGACCTAGTCTGCACACTTCCTTCCTATCAAAGAAACTGACAAGATGGAGAAGCTTACGAGAACATACATTAGGGAAATCGTACAACTGCATGGTGTTCCTATATCTATTATATCCGATAGAGATAGTAGGTTCACTTCTGTCACACCCCAAAACCATGAATGGCGGAAACATTCTGGGGCGGAGGACGTCATGTACAGTATCACAACAATGAATAGTAGTAAACAAGCAACAACATCATCCATTGCATTAATATTATAATTTCATACATGTGTGTTCTATCAAATTTATAGACACCAAAAATATACATATCAAAATAAAATATGAGTCTTGAACGAACTCCATCTTCTCAAAAGCCTGGCACATGTACCTGTCTAGTGGTGACCTGAGAATACAAGTTATTTTGAAAGCGAGTATCAGCTTAATGCTGGTGAGATCATAAGTATATTAATGTCTGAGTTTGTATGAAAACGTTTGAAAGTTGTTTCTGTAAAATGTTTTGTACAATGTTTTGTATAATGTTTGAACTCTCCTAGAAAACCCTATGTTTTCTACTAACTGTCGCCTTCTACCAAGGCATCTCGTGTTCGTGTATATGCCTCTTGTTAGAGTGTGTGTGTTTCCCAACTGTTGACTATCATTAACCAAAAAATATAGTTACTACATTACCGTGCATCGTGTGAATATTCACGAAGTGAATGTAATGGGAAAATATTATCGTACCGTAGTATTTGTAATAAGTGACTACCGTGGTACTAACCACCTTCATACAAAAAGGTGTTTTCAAATAACATTTGATTGACCTATATCCTGCTACCGACTCTAGTAAAACGACGATGTAAGACGTCGTAAGAAATGACATTTGGCACCCGTAGACTTGCAAGTCCAACTGTAGCGAGCAGGAAGGTGTAGGATAGTCAATCCAGTATAGATCTATACGCAAACTCATACACTCTCCAATTAAGTAGATTTGGGATACAAGAACGGTCGTGGAAGGAAGTGCCATGACCCGCTCTATGGTTCACATAACCGCATAAACGTATATGTAATAAATGTGCTAACTGAAAGTGTAATCTTCCTCTATCTAGCCTGTGTGTACTGAAATGTTTTGCGTGTGCTACCTGTAATGTACGTTCTCTCTATCTAGTATGTATAGTAATGTACTGTGTGTACTACTCGAACTGACTCATGAATGAACTGACTCATTGTATGTTTCTTTGTTCTAGTTATAGTATTAGTATTCTCATGTGCTACCCCTATGGTAACTTACTAATGATAACTGGTACGTATGAACCTGGAAGTTACCCTTGCTACCCAAGGGTACTAAATGAACTGGAAGGACCTTTATGACTACATATGTACACATGATATATAATTAATATTTAAATGACCTTCGGACGGATACCCGATATCCCACCAGACCACATCTCAAGCGCGAAAAGGAAATAGGGCGGGCAGGCCTTCCTAAGCCTTTTAAACATTTATTATATAAGTATACATACATAGACATGCAATTGATAATAAGTATTAAATAATTTAAATGAAAGTATTTGATAAGTAAAAGAGTTTGTAAAACAGTTTGAAACAATATGGTTTGATAAACAGTTTGAACGGTAAGAAATCATTGGTTTTGTAGTTATTAATCACATGTGATTGATGTAATAACTATATGTATTTAACTTGTATCCCCCCCCCCCATAAAGCATTTAAAAACATTTAAATCATTGGTTAAGGGGTATGAACTCACCTATAGTAAGTGGTATGGATGAACTGAAGATGTAGGATCGCTAGGTGACAAATCAAGCCTTGAACACACTTTATAACCCTAGTTAACATATAATACCACATATATGTATCCAATTAGTCTTAAACTACTAATTGGTAATGTTAAGACATCCTAGAGCATAATAAACACTTTATATAAGTGTTATAGGCCCTAAGGATTGCATCTAAGTTGTTGTGGGACAAGACTAGTGAGTTTAGGGTTTTAAGGGGCTTCATACTTGAGTTTACTCCCCATATAACCCTACACAAGGAGTTTACGGTCATAAACCCTTGTGTTTACGGCCGTGAACTCCTAGAATTAGTTTCATTTTGTGTTTTGAAGTCCTAAATGATCCCTAGAAGTATTCCAACTTGGTGGATTAATTCTTGGAAGTGTTTAGGGCATAGATACACTCCATTGAGGAGTTTACGGCCCAAAGGCCAAATCCCTGTGAGTTTACTACCGTAAACTCTTATGGAAGGGTGTTTTTGATGCTTTCAAGTCTCATACACATGTAGGATAGGTTCTAGACTTTTACCCTAAGTAAATGGAGGCCTTAGGCACAATTTGGTGCCTTAATTTGATGTTCACGGCCCAAGCACAATCATAGGGCCATAAACTCTCAAAAGTGGGGTTTTTGGATGTGTTTAAGTCCTTAATTTATTTAGGAGTAAACCTAGGTAATTGTCCAAAGCCTTAGGAGTGTTAAAACCACTTTTTGGTCCTTGTTTTTGGAGTTCACGGTCCAAGAACTCCTTGGGCCGTGAACACCTAAACTTGGGTGTTTCTTTGGTGTTTTCTTGTCTTAAATACAGTTACATACCATCCTAAGGTCGTTATTTAACATGCGGAAGGGACTAGGCATCATATAAGCCTCATATAGGAGTTGACTCCCCAAGATGTTCTTGGGCGGTAAACTCCCGAATCTTGTAGTTTTGCTATGTAATCGAGGTTATTAAACATGTTATAAGCCATATAATGTAACTAGAGAAGGGTACTCACGATTTGGGATGAAAACCCGAAGATCCGTGAGAGAGAAAATGGATTTTTCTCTAGTTGGAATTGTCAATAATTAATGAATATGGCTCAAAATTCTATATATAGTCTTGAGATTTTTGGAAGAAAATATTTTATTCTCGTAATGAACTCTAATGTAATAGAGTTTTGGAATAACAGTGTTGCACCAAACCCTAGTGCATCCACTCTCCTGATATCTCATTAAGTGTAAATCCCGAAATACTTAAACTTATACAAAAAAATTTGAAAATTTACTGTGAATGTTATAACTTCTATTGACCTGATAAAGTTTGTACATAATGGAAATTTCAGGTTGTCACAACTTCGAGGTTCTGGCAGTCCCTACGAAGTTCCCTAGGAACGAGGCTGGACATGAGTACAGCCTACCATCATTAGACCGACGGACAAAGTGAGAGAACCATCCAAACACTGGAAGATCTGTTGACAGCCTGTGTGATCGACTTTGGAAAGGCATGGGATACTCACTTACCCCTTGTTGAATTTTCCTACAATAACAATTATCACACGAGCATCAAGGCTGCTCCATTTGAAGCCCTCTATGGCCGAAAGTGCAAATCCCCTCTGTGTTGGGATGTGGTGAGTGACACCCAGTTAGCTAAAATACGAGTACCTGACAGTACTCTCACAAGTTCGGAAATCATTCGAGAAACGACAGAGAAGATCGTTCAGATTCGTGAACAATTGAAAGCCTCTATAGACCGACAGAAGAGCTACGCCAACAAATGCAGGAAACCTTTGGAATTCCAGGTGGGAGACCGAGTCCTTTTGAAAGTCTCACCCTAGAAAGGCTTGATACACTTCGGAAAGCGTGGGAAGCTCAATCCAAGATACATAGGGCCTTTCGTGATTCTCTCTAGAATCGGACCTGTAGCTTACAAACTCAATCTACCCAACGAACTTAGTAACGTACATTCTACATTCCACGTCTCAAACTTGAAAAAGTGACTGTCCGACAAGACTCTTGCATACCACTCGACGAAATCAAGATCAACGAGAGCCTCAACTTCATAGAAGAACCTATAAAGTTCATGAACCGTGAGGTCAAGCAGACGAAACAAAGTCGTATCCCGATTATGATGGTTCGCTAGAACGCCAAGGGAGGACCGGATTTCACATGGGAGCGCGAGGATGAAATGAAATTGAAATATCCTCATATATTCGCTTAGTTATTTTTAACTATTTTATTTGCTTAAACTCTAATTTCGGGACAAAATTCCCTTTAACGGGGGGATGATGTGACAACCCGAAATTTTCATTCGGACAAACTCTAAAGTCAATCACTCTAATTAAAAGTCAATTACATTTCTAAAAGTTGTTAGCCAATTTAAAAGTTCGTTTGAGTGTTTTTAGTGTTTATTCTTCAAACGAACGAAGGAAAGGAAGTATCGTCTCGGGTCCTGAAGTAGCAAACCCACCAAATGCACCCTAATAAAGAGTTCACGGACAACCTTTTAGAGTTTGGGCCGTAAACTCTTGTGTGACCATGAACTCATGCCTTAGGCATGAGTTTACTCCCCAAACTCCTCATTTTCACTTCCACCCTCAAGAACACTCTCTATTCTCTCTCAACTATCATCCCGATCTTCCAAAAACGTAAGTGTTTCTCAACTTTTTTGTTGTTATAACCTGACATCTAGTATTTATACATTATTTCATCCATTCATATTCAATTTTCACTTAGATCTTCAAGTGTTCTTCAAAACACCAAGAACACACACTAGTGTTCTTGGACCTTAAACACCAAATCAACCTTCTATCTTGTAAGTACACCCCTAGATCCTTGTGTGCTTAATATGAACTTGATAACACTTGAAAATCATCAAAGATCATAAGAACAAAGGAGTTTACGACCAAGGATGTTCTTGGGCCGTAAACCCCTCTTAAGGTGGTTAAATGGACCTTAGTCCCATCCTAAGCCTTGATGCCAACCTTGATCCTTCGTAGAAGTGTTTAAGACCTTAAACAACAATCAAAACAAGTCCCCATAAGAGTTTATGGCCGTAAACACCTAAGGAAGTGGTCCTTAGGCCGTAAACTCTACAAAGTAGCCTTAATGTGCCCCTAATGCTTTCCTAAGGCTTGGACTTGATCATTAGATGTGCAATCATGACTTATAAGACCTCAAAACACAAAATCGCACTTAGTACCATGAGTTTACGGCCATAAACTCATGGGGAAGTGGTCATGGACCGTAAACTCCATAAGTAGTGGTTCATGGGCCGTAAACTCCAATGCTATCCATACAACCCTCTGGTACCTATAGCACTTGAATCAAAGTGTTTCAATGTCCTAGGGTGTCTTAACTTGATTAATTAGTTGTTAATTGACTAATTACATACAAATATGTTCATTATATGTTAACTATGACCATTGTGTGTGTCCAAGTCCTCACTTGACACCTAGCACCTTGTCCGACACTTCCGTACAAACCACTCACTACAGGTAATTTCATACCCCTGAATTAACCTTTGAAATGCTTTTAAATGTTTTTAAATGCTTTATAGGGGGGTACAAGTTGAACCATGTTAGTTATTAGTTCAATCACTGTGATTAATAACTAGCATAAAAATGGATTTTTCATACTTTAAACTGTTTTACCAAACAAATGGCTTCAAACTGTTTATCAAACTATTTTACATGTCAAACTCTTTATGAAATTCACTTTTGTATACTAAACCTTTCTTGTACAGTTTTCAAACTTATATATTGTTAAAACCATGTCTACTACATATATAGTTATATAAATAAGGTTTGAAGGACTTAGGAGAGATAACCCACTTTACTTCCTGTCATTGTTTGGTTGTGGACTTAAAGTACCCCGGTTGTTTGTCCGAGTGTTGTTAAATCCTTAGTTATATATTATGTATATATGTATATATATTTATATATATAAAAACTTTTATCTCAATTCAGTACACTCAATCATACAACAAGTTTACTAATAAACTATAATAGGTATAGTTTAGGGTTATACTACTTACTACTTCTAGGACTTAGGAGAGATAACCCACTTTACTTCCTGTCATTGTTTGGTTGTGGACTTAAAGTACCCCGGTTGTTTGTCCGAGTGTTGTTAAATCCTTAGTTATATATTATGTATATATGTATATATATTTATATATATAAAGACTTTTATCTCAATTCAGTACACTCAATCATACAACAAGTTTACTAATAAACTATAATAGGTATAGTTTAGGGTTATACTACTTACTACTTCTAGTCCAATGAAGCATACAAGAGTCAGTTCATTCATGAGTCATTACTTATTACTATGAGAACATATACAACTATACTAGGATGAGAACATATACAACAATACTATGATGAGATCATATACAACTATACTATGATGAGAAACAGTACATTCATTACACAAGTACATATATTACATATACAAGTATACGATAACATAAATGTGATCCAATGTATCGGAGCATGCCTTTATTGTCATGGCCCGAGTTGTAACCAGAATATCTTGGAGGGAGAACGTGTGTTTGTGTATGGATCTATACTGGATTGACTATCCTACACCTTACTGCTAGCTACAGTGGGACATGCAGGTCTTCGGGTGCCAAATGCCATACCTTTTGACGAGTTACATTGTCGTGTTTTCCAGTCGATAGTATGGTACAATTAATCACATAATACCTTGATATTAATCCGGTTTAAGGTAGTTAATACAACAGTAGTTCCTATAATACAAAACTACAGTACTACATTAATTTACCCTTTACATTTATTTGGTGATTACTTCACTTAAACATTAATGTACAAACTATATTTTGATAATGATAGTTACACTTGGGAAAATTACACATTTTTACAAGAAAGAAACATACAAAACAGTTGTGCCTTGGTAGAAGGATACTTTTAGTAGAAAATATAGGATTTTCTAGGAGTTACAAACTTTTACAAACACTTACAAACATTCACATACTTTTACTGCAAACGTTTACAAACTCGTACTTCAAACACCATTTCAAACATTTTGATACAAAAATAGACACTAAATACTTATGATGCCAGCTTTTGAGAAGATGGAGCTCATACAAGACTCATCTTATATTTTGATGCATGTTTTGGTGTCTTATATACTACAGAACACACTTTTATTAAAATTGTGTATTTAATGCAATGGATGATGTTGTTTACTTGTTTACTATTATACTGTGCTGTGAAACTTTACATGACGTCCTACGCCCCAGAACGTTTCCGCCGTTCTCGGTTTTGGGGTGTGACATCATACATATCGATATCAACCTTTGTCCAAGGAGGAGACTGCTAATGAAACATTCATGGTTTATGGAAAGCCTTATGGTTTTGTTTCGGGAGGATTTATTAATGTTGAAAGTATTAACATGTCTAATTCCCCTACAGATCAATCCTTAGATCAGTCAAAGCACGAAGTTGAAGGATTTGTTTCTGATAACAACCCTAAGTCTGAATCTGAAGTTTTAGTTTCCAATAAAGATTTTTTTGTTTCTGATGTTCAAAAAGACAATGTTTTTCATGATACTTTTGCATCTGTTTCTTTTGATTTTAATTCTTTGAAGTGTTTGATAAGTTGGTTGATGATTCTAATGTTTGTAATGTTTCTAATGAAAGTATACCAACTCCACATGTCATTTTAACTGATGCACCCTCACTTATCTCAAAACCTGCTTCTTGTTCATGTTCATGTGGGAAAAGTTAGGATGTCAGTAAGGAAAATAAAACTGAAAAAAATTATACAAATTCATATAATAACAAACATAATTGTTTTAATTGTGGTGTCGGTGGTCATATAGCTAGGAAATTTCCTAATAGAATGTTTGTACATTATATGTCACAAAGAGGATAGAACGAATTTAAAGGAAGGTCTTTAACTAGAAAGTCCTATAGAACTCATTCTCGGAATGATCATTGGAAGGATGATCGTAGTAGAAAACGGACATTTTTTCAAAATAATAAAAAGGTCTTCATAACAAAGTCCCAAACAGTTTGCCAAAACCGAACATGGCTCAGCCAAGATCGGTTTCGTCAAGGAGTAGCTATGGGTCTTCAACCAATTCAGGTAGAAAACCAAAGTGCTCAAGGCAAACTGTTAAAAATCCTATTTCAAAACCATCGATGACTCTTAGAAAACCTAATTTGCAATGGCTACCCAAAATAAGTTCCAATCCATCATCAGTATCCTCTGGAAAATTAGTAAATAATGATAAATCTGAAAAGGAAATGGGTCAACCCAGGAAAGTGATGACATGGGTCCGAAATCTGAATGATCCCGCACATTTTGCAGGGACAGTTGCGGAGGAATTTTGTCAGACCTTGGTTCATCGACAGCGGCTACTCCCGACATATGATAGGAGATATCTCTCAACTGAACAACATTCAATCTTTTAATGGGGGATATGTTTCCTTTGCGGGTGGAGAAGGTGGCAAGATCCCTCAGAGAGGAACCGTTACAAATGCAGTGTTAAGTTTCGAGAACGTTAACTTTGCTCCTGATTTTAAGCATATTTTGTTGAGTGTGTCTCAAATATGTGACAAAGGCTATTCTACACATTTCACTAACAATGAATGTATGATTCTCAAGCCAGGCATTGTCATCCCAGAAGAATGGATTCTTGTCAAATCTAAGATGGATGGAAATGCTTACATTATTGATCTAAATAGCAACCTTCCAGAACAAGTTACGTGCCTCTTTTCGAAGGTCTTAGAACAAAATGCAATGTTGTGGCACCGAAGACTCAGTCATCCTAACGCCAAAAACTTAAATCAACTTGCGAACAATGAGATGGTTCGTGGTTTGCCTGTCAAAGACTTTATAACTTTTGAAAAGTGTGTGTCATGTGCACAAGGAAACATCATAGAAAACCACACCTACCGAAACAAGTTAACTCAATCAGTCAGGTACTCCAATTGCTGCATATGGATCTATTTGGACCAGTCAATGTTCTCAGCATTAATAGAAATTCATACTGTCTGGTTGTGATTGATGACTTCTCTCGTTTTACGTGGGTTTTCTTTCTATCCAACAAAGTTGGGTTGCTGATCTAATTAAGAAATTCATTGTGTTGATTGAGAACCAAACCAACAATTGGGTGAAGGCGCTTTGTACCGACAACGGAACATAGTTCAAGAATTCTATTCTAGATCATTTTTGCACAGAAAAGGGGATTATGCGTCAATACAACTCCGCTTACACCCCTCAACAAAATGGTGTTGCTTAAAGGAGAAATAGAACTTTGAAAGAAGCTGTAAGGACGATGATGTATGACTCCAAGTTACTAGTTTTCTTTTGGACCGAGGCGATTAACACTGCTTGCTACATTCAGAATCGTGTGTTGATCAACAAAGCTCAGATGAAGACTCCGTATGAGATTCTATATGGTCACAAGCCATCAGTTAGTCATTTCCGTGTATTTGGCTGCCCTTGCACCCTTCTTCACCTAGAGACCAACCAAAAGTTTAATGCTAAAGCCGATGATTGTTACTTCGTAGGGTATGTTGCACGCACCGCATATAGGGTCTATAATAAGAAGACGAAGCAGATTGTGGAATCTTATGATGTGTGCTGCTTGGAGGAGAATGAAAAGGATACTCGAGTGGGTCCAGATTGGTTGTTTGATTACACATCACTTTTCAAGTCCATAAATGTGTCTACGGATAGCTTATCTAGATCTTTCTCTGGTTCGAAGAATGTTTTTGAAGACGAAGATAAAGAAGTTGTCTACAGACCTCCCACGGTATCCTCTTCACCATCTGAGGGGGAGCCCTCTACCTCTCCTGAGGGGGAGTCATCTGTACCACATGATAGTCCAAAATCACCAGTTAAGAATGATTCTCCTAATGTTGAGGCTACACCATTCACTCCTATAGAAAGAGATTTCATGTCTAAAGATTCTTCTGCTGTCACTTCAACCTTTATGGAACTACTCTTTCCTGAAGACATTTCTAATGAATTTGTAGCAGAGTCATCTGGTGTGGAACAATCAACAAATGAAGGAGGTGTCAATATTCACAATATTCCTGTCTCACTTAATGACATCAGCCAGGAGATACCCTCAAGAATTCAACGCGATCATCCGATCGAGAACATCATTGGTCAGTTGGGTGATGGAGTTAAAACCAGAAGTCATAGTGGAGATGTCAATACATGTCTCTACTCTTGCTTTATCTCTCAAATAGAGTCCAAGAGTGTTGAAATGGCTCTGAATGAGTCCAGCTGGGTAGATGCTATACATGAAGATTTAAATCAGTTTGAAAAACTCAAGGTTTGGAAATTGGTTAAGTTACCAAAGGGAAAAAAGTCTCTTGACACACGCTGGGTCTATCGAAAAAAGCAGGATGATTCAGGGGTTATAGTGCGAAATAAAGCAAGATTGGTGGTTCGCGGGTTTCGACAAGTCGAGGGTCTTGATTATACAGAGGTTTATGCTCTAGTAGCTCGCTTGGAGGCTATTCGCATCTTTCTTGCATATACCTCCTACATGAACTTCACAGTTTATCAAATGGACGTCAAGAAATCCTTCTTGTATGGCAAGGTGAAGGAAGAACTCTATGTTGATGATCCCCCTGGGTTCATTGGCTCGAAGTTTCCTAATTATGTCTACAAGTTGGACAATGCATTGTATGGGTTACATCAAGCGCCTCGAGCGTGGTATGCGACTCTTACAAAGCATTTGCTCGAGCATGGATACTCTCGTGGCACTATCAATCAAACCTTGTTTATCAAGCATGTTGGTAATGATCAGATTCTGGTTCAAATCTACATTGACGACATTATTTTCAGGTTGACCAGTCCGCAGCTATGCAAGGAGTTTGAAGGTGTTATGAAAAAGTGGTTCGAGATGAGTTCGTTGGAAGAAATGACCATGTTTCTGGGGCTTCAGGTCAAACAAAATTCAACCGGGATCGGGCTACATCAAGCCAAGTATGTGGAGGATATTCTTGAGAATTTTGGGTTTCAAGACGCTAAACCTGCATCGAAGGCGATAGCTGAAAGACCTCTTCTGACTCCAGATACTGATGGCGAATCCGTAGATCAGACACACTACGGATCGATGATCGGATCATTGATGTATCTTACTGCAAGCCGTCCAGACATCATGTTTCCAATTTTTCAATGTGCACGTTATCAGGCTAATCCTAAACTTTCACATCTTATTGCTGTCAAAAGAAATTTTCAGTATATCAAAGGCAGTCCAAAATTGGGTCTTTGGTATCCGAAGAATTTCGAATTTGATTTAAATGCCTTTGCTAACAGTAATTATGGAGGCTGTGAGATTAACAGGAAATCTACTTCAGGAGGGTGTCAATTCCTTCGTGACGGGCTAATGTCGCGATAGTGCAAGAAACAACACACTGACTCAACCTCAACAACGGAAGAGGAATATGTTGTTGCATCTGCTTGTTGCTCCCAAGTTATTTGGATCCAACATCAACTCTTGGACTACGGTTTGAATTATTTAGAAACCCCTATTTACTGTGATAATGAGGTCATGATTCAAATTGCTAAAAATCATGTCCAACATTCCAAAACCAAGCACATTGATATTAAAATTCATTTCATCAGAGATTGTTATGAGCGTTCACTCATTCGGCTGGAACAGGTTCCCACTGCTAATAATGTGGCGAATCTATTCACCAAGCCTTTTAACAAACCTTGTTAGATGTGCTTGTGGGATTTTTTAAAATGATTCATTTTGAGGATTAAGTTTTTTTTTTTACTTATTTTAAGTTTTTTCATTTCATTTTCTTAATTTTTATTTTCTAGTTGGTTTTAGCTAGGTTAGTTTAAATTTGCGCATTTTTATTTCATTTTTATTTCATTCTCACCCATACACAAATTTAGGGGGAGAAATAATCAAAAATTCAAAAACAATAAAAAGTCCATAAAATTAAAAAAATACGTTGCTAATAGTCTTGTTTGTAGGTATTGTGACGAGAAGTGATATTATCAAGTGATAACGGGAAATCTGAATCTGCGTAACGTACCAAAATTAAATCGTCTACGCTCTGTGTTTGATGCGCTAGTAGGCACGAAACATTTTAAATGGAATTGACTAGGAAGATTTGAACTTAAGAAATTCAAGGACTTGGCAAATATTGAACTAGTTAGATCCGTTTAGTCTGACAATACGACGCTCGGATAGGTTGAGCAGGGAGATATACATAAGAATCTACTGGTCACATTAAAAGAATCTATATCTAGAATTATGGAATAACTTTTCCCTGATGTGTGGATTATGTCCTTAATTCCGGTATTGATGGGGTGATTGGGGAATTCCGATAAATGAGGTCTGTAGAAGGTTATTTTCTTTCTTTCTGTCTGTTAGTCATATGTTTCCTCGTCTGCGTGATCGTGAGATCCGACCTGGACTGTAACATATGCAATTCTATCTCTCTGCATCTTCTTTCTATGCAATTCTTTCTATCTTTTAGCCATATACTGTCTCCTCTACGCGACTCACAATCCGACCTGGTACACAGTATATGCATCATTATTTTTCTCAATCCCTCTAAAACTTCAGTTAGTCATATGTTTCATCCTCTGCGTGATTGGAAGAAATCCGACCTGGGTATATAGCATATGCATTCTAAATCTATATTCTCTCTTAATAATTGTCTACTCACCCGATGTAAGGAGTATTCTGGAAGTCCTTGATTGTTGGAGTATATCAGGAAGCGGGAAACATGTTCTAGTACAATTAAAAATTGAACACATACAGATTGTTTGTAGAGCTCGCTGCTCAATTTAGGTGGACAACAATATCCCTGGTTGTTATCAGCTAAACGGTCATGCGGAAATTTGTTTAAGAATAAGGGCTCAAAATATTGTGTCATTCTTAAATTGTCCAAATTTGTCACAAATGCTTCGTGTATAAGTAGACCACAATACCAGCGATCGATTAGATAGAGACATGGAAATAAAGGTACTGACAAATGGATTAGGGTTGTCCAACAACTTTGATCCCAGTGTTACAAAATTATTTTCAGTAATTAAAAAAAAATAGGTTGTTTATTTTATTTGTTTTATTTTATTTTTATTTTTATTTTTATTTTTATTTATTTATTTTTAATTGTCAAACTTTAATTGTTAATTTTAATTTTGGAAATTAATTTTATTTTAATTTTATTTTTAAGTTTAATTTTAATCCTCAAAAGTTTTGTTTTTGAAATTTTTTGAAAATATTGGATTGTGCCTTACACTGTGTGGACAACAGGTGAAAGGTCAAAGGTATATAAAGGGTTTTCAGCCGGAAACCCTCTCACTTTTCAGATTATGGCCGCAAACTCCCTCTGATTCTCTATATTCTTCGAAATTTTTTGTTTTTTTGTGAAATTGCTCCGATCACTTCAAAGGTATTGTAACTCCGTCCACAGATATGTATTCCCTTCTTGAAATTGATGACTTTTGAGCCTAAAATCGATGAAAAGGATTTGTCAGAGCTTACGATCCAAGCTTACGACCAGGAGCTTACGGCAGTAAACTCCGTTTGCAGCCCTGAGCTTGCGGTCACGAGTTTACGGCCGTAAACTCCAAATTGACCGTAAACTCCTAGTTGGCTTTGAACTTAATTGTTGGACAAAAATAATTCATTTTTGGGCTCGATTTTAAATCATTTAAAAATATTACTTGCTTAAATATCTTTCTTTTCTTACTTAGTATGTTTTAATGCAGATCAAATTGCAGGCTTAAAGTTCGCAGACATGCATAATCTGGCAATGGTACTGGGAAATCCTCCGGTGGCACATGGAGAATTCAAGTCAATGATTCATGGAGTGAAAGAATGATGTTTAGCCTCCACCAGCACCATGAACACCATTGTTTATTAGAAAATTATAAGAGAGTTCTGGCAGACTGCCAAAATGAGAAGAGACGATGATGGAGTAGTGACTATATATGCAATCGTTAAAGGATGCAAAGTTTTGATTGATGAGCAGTTCATTAGAGAGACATTGTTAATCAATGACCTACCGATTTTTCCCACTAAAATTGGAATTGAAGATGCTCAGAAAATTTTGAAGAAGATGGGGTATGAAGGTGATTCTCCTCCTACAATGAAAAAGCTTCTGCGACCCTATTAGAGATTCCTAGCCCATGTGTTCGTGAGTTGCATCTCCGGCAGGAGGTCTGGTGCGGATGAAATATCCGTGAGAAACACTGGAGCTATTGTCTCTCTTGCTGCAGGGATTGGCTTCAACTTTTCGAGGTTTATCGTGGACGAGTTTGTGGTCAACATCAATGCCATCACACGGGATACCTTTTTGATGTATCCTAGATTCATTCAGCTCTTCATCAACAAATAATTTCCTGACATGGTAAAGGCGGGAGATACACTTGATATGAAGTCCTTGGGCCCTCACACTATTGGGTTCATTAAAAAAAATCGCAATGGAAAAGTTACCTTTCAAGGACTATATCCACTGGTTAAATTCGGACGATTTGCTCAGCCGAATGAGGCGTCCGAGTCCCACGGATCTTCTGATAAGATATCTTTGGAGCCTACTTCATCAGAAAGGGTGGTCTCGGAAGGAGATGTGATCACTGTATCAGATCAGGAAGGGGAAGAGACAGTTGCTCCTAATGTGTCTGTAGCTGAGGAGCATGACCTGCGATCAGTCCAAATCGAAAGAGACTACAATGAACGGTCTTCCAAGAATGCAACTGAGATTGATCAATATGAAGACGTTGACCTTACAGGTTTTGATAGATATGAGATTCCAACCAACTTTGGAAGCAATGATGACTTTTTCTCGAATGTCAACCTCAACGCATTGCTTGATAATATCAGTGATGTTGCTCACCAAACAACGGAGATAAGAGATTCTGAGGACATTTACGAATCAACACCCATTTCTACAGATCAAGTGGTTGATTCTACAGCTCCAATGGTGATAGTATCAGGGATTCCTCCCCTTGACATTGCCTCACCTACAATTGAACCACTTCAGGGTGATGATACAATAGACCAGACCTTATAGCCTCCATCTAAGAGAAGAAGACATGATCCTATATTTGGGCCTCTGGATTCTGGACTTGTCTCATGCATTGCCAATTACGCCAACAACTACCCCTACCATCGTATCAACAGAACCTTTCTATGGAGATCCTAGCACCACCTTTGAAGCTGGTGGCACCTCTACTCCACTAGGATTCTCTCCTCCTAGGGTAGATCTTGATGATACCTCTCTGTGGTTAGTTATGCATCATGCCTAGGAACAAACTGATGTACCTTCTTCTAAAGCTAAAGGCGTTGCTTTTAGAGAAGGTCATTCCGGAGAAGATGACTGTCACAACTAGAAATTTTGTGTCTTGTAATCACTATACTCAAGTAAATGTTGAAATCAAAAACTCAAGAGCATGTATGATGCTTACTCAATGGAAAACTAAACCCTAATTCACTACATCAAGCAATTGGAAACCCTAGAAGTTCTTGATTAGGTCCATTTTGGACTAGGACTTCCTTATTGGACCTAAATGGACCAATAAGCTTCCAATTTGACTATCATGGGCTTAGAACCCTTAAATGGGCTCTAATTGGACCCACATTTACTTATTTCAATATTTTGCGCCATATTGGGCCTAGAATGAAATGAATTAAAAGCTTTGATCCATGATTAACTTAAACTAGCCCAACCAAGTGTGAAGATCATATTATGTTTCTTTTAGATCAAAACTCATCCAACTTAACTTCTATATGGGCTTGAGGGCTTTAAAGCCCAAATCTTTCCTTTTTCCATCCAAACTCTCGGCCCAAGGCCCAAATCCAAGAAGAGGAGAGGAAGGGTTGACTAATGCATGCCACCTCTTTATTATATGGTGGTTATCCATGCATTACCCTCCAAACCTCCATGCCATCTCATTTCTCCATGCAACTCTATCTCTATTTTTCCCTCTTCTTGTTCGGCCGAGAGTAGCACACACACACACACACCTCACAAATTCTCTCTAGATTACTCAAGAAATCCTCCTTCCTCTCCACACAAAAATCTCGAAAATTAGGAGGCTTTCAAGAGGAAAATTCTCCACTAAAATCATCATCTAAGGTAAGGCTATACTTGGATCCATGCTTTGGACTCTTTCTTATTTTCAAAAATCTCTTCTTAACTCTCATGAAATCATAAACTTGTGTATTAGAACTCCATAAACTCGAAATCTTCATCAAAGGGTGCTAGGGTCAAAAATCACCAAGTTTTCTTCTATCCTTTCTTCAAAAACCGAATCAACATCCAAAGGTGAGCTTCATACCCCCTTATTTTCGGTTTTTATAAGTTTTTGTGGGGGAGAATACAAGCAAAGGTGTAGATCTATCATTATGTGTATGCTTTGTATGATTTCTATGCTTATATGTGTGTTTTGTATGATTATGATGTTACATTTAGTCATGAATCCCTAAAAACCGAGATATATTTTATGTTAAATGATACTAGCATAAGATAAACTATTACATACAAAGTATACCAAGAAAAATAGCTAGGTGGCTTAACAATACATACTTTGGGCTAAAATCTCATTTTTTTGACATAAAATGTTAAAAATACAAAGTTGAAGGGTCTAAAATGAAATATTTCGAAAGCGGATAGGTGAGATGAGTCAAAACAGTTTCCATAATGTATTTTCTGAAAATATACTCTTTTGGAGGATTAAAAATATAGATTTCAAGCTTAATGGGCTAAATATGACAATTTCAGCCCAATAGGGCCCATTATGCGAAATTTTCTGTTTTGGAAGGCCAAAATTGTGTTTTTCTGTAAAACAGTGGACTACTAGTGTTACAAGTACTTTTCAAAGGTTAAAAATGCCTTTCAAATTTAAAAAGGACCAAAGTTGCAAAAAATTTCCAATTGGGGCCAAAATTGTGAAAACTGTGAAAAAGAGGGGTTATAACCGAGAAAACTGCAATTTCAGGGACTTAAACTGTTTTCAATGAAAAATATGCTGAAAAATATTAATTTCAATAATTTTTGGTGTTAAAATGTCAAGAAAAATGATTTAAGGACCAAACCGGAAAGTTATTTAATTAGAGGGTTGAAAAAGTAATTTTACAAACAATGAGGGGCTGAAAACAGAAAACTTTCAAGGCTAATTCAATACACGCAACTTGATCGAATATTGGCACCGCGACTACCGACTCAATACACAACAATACCAAAAATCGTTGTTAAACGAATTGATTCGGTCTCGAATCAATAACAAATCCAAAACTATTAACACTACAACGCGCAATACACATATGGAACTCTCGAAACTCTATACTCTCGTGGAAATTACTCAATACGTCGACGTACACTCCTTAGTCCCAAAAGTTGCAAATCATGCTTGTTGAGCCTAGCTAGCCCAATGACATGATCTTTAGGCCCAAAGGATACTTGCTTACATGTAGTTGGGTCTAATACGACTTAACCACGTGTAAAAGGACTTTCAATGGCAAACGTGTTGTTGGTCCCCAAAGGTCCTTCGGTGCTGCTAGTAAAGTCGGGAACTCACGATTGCGGGATGGGCTTCAGGCCCTTCGCAATTGCAATGGTCTTGAACGACGTAGGGAAATACCGAGGGTTTCGTACCTTCACCTTTTCTCCTCGGTCGTGGGACTACACAAGTCCGGGAGGATTGAGTTGTATGAATAAGTGCGAGTGACGCCTAAGGGATCGCTAGTACGGTTGTCAATTGGACGTTTTCATTAACGTACGTTACAACAATTCACCACCCACTGTATACTCAATGCCTCCGGAGCTCCACGAATACCTCAAACGTAACGTAACAACAACACATAAATTAATTTAATCAAAGTGATAGGAAAACGTCGGGTTTTCCCAAGGTTTTCAACTAGTACACTTATGAACTACATGTCGAATTTCACAACTCGTACGCTTACATGTATAGAAAACAAACAAGCATACTCACGGATCTTCACATATTTTTACGCTATACTATTTTCAGAAAATATCGGATTTTCTGGTGGTTTTCAAAACAATACAAACATTGGATTTTAAACACTTCTTATGAACTCACCAACATTTCATATGTTGACGTTTTTCCAAAATACTTGTATTCTCAGGTAACAGATAAAGTGACGAAAGGATTGTACTCTATGATGTTTTGCGGTTGTTTAAGTAACAATGCACAATTTATTTTTGGGCATGTAATATTTTGAGACAATGTAACGGATGTAATCGCTACCAGTTGTATTATTCCAATGCTTGGTGATGTATGATGTTATGTTTCATGTATATTCATTGTGATGGTATACAATTGAGTCACAACAGCCCCCGGACGTTTCCGCCGTCTGGTTCGGGGGTGTGAAAGGTTGGTATCAGAGCTTTGTTTATAGTGAACTAGCATATCTAGCCACACATTGATATGCAACTATAAACCAAAAGAGGGACTAACATAACTCTGAACAAAACAAGTAAATAAAACACTCTTGCTTGCATTAGGAATAGGAACATAACGCCGAACCAAACAAAAATAATACTAGTATCTCGGTTAAATTCAGGACTGTTCTTAGTGGTACCAAGGAGTGAATGTAGCCTGATCAACTACACTCTCTCCAAAGTATAACTAACACATGTCTTGACGAGATCGGGATAGCTAGGGAACCTAAAACTATACCCCTACTACCGAAAAGAGGATGCCTGTTTAGCTTGTGCAATAGCGGTAGAGTCGTAGGAAAGTGATAGCTTATTTGTATACTTTCTCCCAGTCTTCATAGAGGGAGAGCATCAGGACATTCAGTTTCACCAAGCCCTAGGGGCACACGGGATACTCGAAGACGAACCAAAAGGGAATCAAGAGGGAATCCACGGCGTTGAACCTGACGAGTACATGGACACCGACTACGAGTTCGAGGATTCCGACGATGACATGGGGGAGGATCAGGCCCCGGACGTGGATCACGTCGCATCTCCTGTTAGCGAAGTGCAACAGGATCACCACGTCCCACCATTGAATCCCGCGAGGGATAATCGATCCCCAGTAGCCGAAATTGCCGACTTGCGACAACAACTGTTCGCCATGGAAGCACGTGCCGTGCAAGCAGAGCATGAGAGGGATGAGGTCATTGTAGACATGACTGAGATGGTTCAGCTGTTGGCTAAGCACTTCGGCATATGATTTCACCGTTATAGTAGGACGCAGCTCATCGCGGTTAGGGATAGACTTATCTTAGTAGGTCGTTAGGAAATATGCTATGTACTCCGACTCTATGTTTAAGTGACTACACTACTCATAGAGCCGTTATGCTGTCGAACTAGTATCACTCATGTATGCTCTTACGAGTAAAATTTTCATGTATCAAATGCGGATAATATTAATAAATTTTTACGTGTTTTGTTACGATATTACAAATTGCTATGTGTTGAGAAGTTATGATTGATTGGTCAATGGTAGTAGTGTTTAAGTTCGTACCATGCACCTAGTCAGTAGGATCACGACCTCACAGAAACCACATACCCTCAACATCTTTCCGTTTTGTGACAGAAAGATGCCTCCCCGACCTACTCGCGGAAACCTAGGACCAACCCCACCTGAAGTTGACTCAGCCGCGTTCCAGGCAGCTGTATCTGCAGCAGTCACTGCAGCGATTGCGCAAATTCATCAAGGGAACAATGGAGGAGTCAATGGGCAAGGAGCCAGAAGTTCGAACAACTGAATGAATCAAGGACCCACCAAGACATGTACCTACAAGGACTTCACAAACGCCAAACCACGAACTTTTAATGGCACTGGAGGGGTGATCACTCTGAAGCGATGGATCGAAAAGGTGGAGTCGGTATTCGAGATATGCGACTGCCCTGAGCAGATGAAGGTGAAGTTCGCGGCCTGCACTCTTGTCGATCAAGCGCTCACCTGATGGAACGGACATGTAGAATCCATGATGCTCCCTGTAGCCAACTCTCTGCCGTGGGCAGAGATGAAAGAAATGTTGATGGCTGAGTACTGCCCACGAGGCGAAATACAGAAGATGGAGCAAGAGCTATGGAACCTCACTGTGCAGAATGCGAATATCGATGCCTACATATCGAGATTTAGCGAACTATCTCTGCTGTGCCCGGGTATGATCACCTCGGAAGGAAAGAAGATTGAGCGATTCATCTGGGGACTAACATCACCAATTCAAGGGAATGTGATAGCTGCAAACCCCGAAACATTTGACAGTGCGAAAAGATTGGCAAAGAAGTTGTATGACCATAACAACAAGAAGTGAGAGAAGCCAGTGGAGACTGAGAAGACGAAGGAAGGTGATGGCAAGAGGGGAAAGAACAATAAGAGGAAGGGGCGCCAGGGCCCCGACACCTCCAAGAAGCAGCAGACAGTGGGGGTTAATGCTGTTACCGCACCGGTTCCAGCCGCACCACATGCTCCAACCTCAGCCACTTCAAATGCTTCCAGACCTTATTCCGGTAATCTTCCCAAATGCAACAAGTGCGGTTTCCATCACAATGGAGAATGCAAGGATTTTCATTGCACCAGTTGCAACCGAAGGGGACACACTGCAAAATACTGCAGGACTTACCCTCCCCAGAACCAAAATTAGGGAACCAACAACAACAACCATCGCAGCAACAACAACATCAATGCCGACGGCAATAATGCAGGGCCTAGCCACACCTGCTTCGGGTGTGGGAGGACTGGACACATCCGCCAAGACTGTCCTAACAACAACAATTTAAGAAACGGAGGAACAGGAAGGATGTTGACCATGGGACAGGGTGAGGCTATTCAGGACCCCTCTGTTGTTACCGGTACATTTCCCTTAAACCACACTTATGCATGCATCTTATTTGACACCGGAGTGGAGCGAAGTTTCGTAAGCAATAAGTTTAAGCATTTATTAAAACAACTGCCCCAAAAGCTAAATGAAACCTATACGGTGGAAATGGCCAATGGGAAAACCGAATCCACTGGGGAAATCTACATCGGATGTACCCTAACCCTTAATCAACACGTCTTTCGAATAGATCTAATGCCAGTGTCGATTAGGAGTTTCGATGTGATCATCGGCATGGACTGGTTAAGCCCCCACCATGCTGAAATTATGTGCCACGAGAAGGTCGTTCGTCTTCGTCTCCCAAATCACGAAACCCTAGTAATTTACGGAGACAAATCTAGCATGAACCTTCGCCTCGTTTCGTGCATCAAGGCACAAAAATATCTACGAAGGAACAATCTGGCGTTCCTGGCTCACGTGGTGGATAAAACCAAGGAGGAGATTAACGTTAGAGACATTCCCGTAGCGTGTGAATTTTCAGACGTGTTTCCTGAAGATCTTCCGGGAGTACCCCCAGAGAGACAGGTTGAATTTCGAATCGACCTCATTCCAGGAGCAACTCCTCTCGCTAAATCACCCTACCGGCTAGCTCTTGCCGAGATGCAGGAATTATCCAGCCAACTCAGCGAACTTTTGGACAAGGGATTTATTCGACCTAGTTACTCGCCATGGGGAGCTCCAGTGCTCTTTGTCAAAAAGAAGGACGGATCTTTTAGAATGTGCATCGATTACAGAGAGTTAAATAAACTCACCATCAAGAACCGCTACCCACTCCCACGAATCGATGACCTATTTGATCAGCTCCAAGGAGCTAGTTATTTTTCTAAAATAGATCTACGGTCCGGATACCACCAACTCAAAGTCCGGGAAGAGGATATTCCAAAAACCGCTTTCTGAACTCGCTACGGACATTATGAATTTGTCGTAATGCCCTTCGGTCTAACGAATGCCCCTGCCGCATTTATGGACCTAATGAATCGAATCTGCCGACCGTTCCTCGACAACTTTGTCATTGTTTTTATCGATGACATCCTCGTCTATTCTCGAAGCAAGGAAGCGCGTGGCCAGCATCTCCGAAAAGTCCTAGAAACTCTGCGATCAGAAAAGCTTTATGCCAAACTCTCCAAGTGTGAGTTCTAGCTGCGGAGTGTGAACTTCCTAGGTCATGTAGTCAGCCAAGATGGAATCCATGTGGATCCCTCTAAGGTCAAAGCCGTAGAAGGATGGGCAATCCCGACAACGCCCACAAAAATTCGTCAATTCTTGGGTTTAGCAGGCTACTATAGGAGATTCATTCAAAACTTCTCTAAGATCGCCAAGCCACTTACCTCGCTTACGCAAAAGGGCGTACCATTCAAATGGACAGACAACCAAGAGATTGCGTTTCGAACCTTGAAACAAGCTCTCTGTAGTGCACCCGTGCTATCTCTGCCTGAAGGAACGGAAGATTTTGTAGTCTACTGCGACGCGTCAAATCAGGGCTTAGGTTGCGTTCTCATGCAACGTGGGAGAGTGATAGCCTACGCATCCCGCCAACTAAAGACGCATGAAGTAAACTATACGACCCATGACCTAGAGTTGGGAGCTGTAGTCTTTGCCTTAAAGATTTGGAGGCATTAACTTTACGGTACAAAGTGCACCGTCTTCACGGATCACAAGAGTCTCCAACACATCATGAACCAAAAGGAGATGAACATGAGGCAACGAAGATGGGTTGAATTGCTAAACGATTATGAGTGTGAGATTAAGTACCACCCAGGCAAGGCCAACGTGGTAGCTGATGCATTAAGTCGGAAGGAGTACTCTAATCGCTGTACGAAAACACTCTCGATAACCATTCAATCTCACCTGGCCACTCAAATTGCAGTAGTCCAGTCAGAGGCCATGAAGACGGAAAATAGAGCAAGCGAAGCATTGCACGGAATGGAAAAGAACCTGGAGGAAGCCCACAAGACGCGATACTCCATTCATCCCGGTTCCGATAAGATGTATTTGGATATTAAACAACGCTATTGGTGGCCTCACATGAAGGCGGAAATCGCGACCTAAGTCAGTAAGTGCCTTACGTGCGCCAAAGTAAAGGTGGAATACCAGAAACCCTCAGGATTGTTACAGCAACCGGCAATCCCTGAGTGGAAATGGGAGGGGATTTCTATGGATTTCGTGACCAAGCTACCCAAAACGCCGGATGGATTAGACACCATATGGGTAATAATCGACCGACTGACGAAATTTGCCCATTTCCTGCCAATTAAAGAATCTTACAAGATGGAGAGATTGACGCGTTTATACATTCGAGAGATCATGAGACTCCACGGAATACCAACATCTATCATCTCGGATAGGGACAGTAGGTTCACGTCATGATTTTGGCAATCACTCCATAAGGCGATGGGAACAAACCTCGACATGAGCACCGCTTATCATCCACAAACGGATGGTCAAAGTGAGCGAACCATCCAAACGCTCGAAGACATGCTCCGCGCATGTGTGATAGACTTTGGGAAGTCTTGGGATACCCACCTACCCTTAGTCGAGTTCTCATATAAGAATGGTTATCATTCGAGCATCAAGGTGGCTCCTTTCGAAGCACTGTACGGGCGTAAGTGTAGATCACCATTATGTTGGGCCGAGGTAGGTGACACCCAGCTAGCAAAAACACATACGTCGGACAAAGCACTAACGGGACCGGAGATCATTCGTGAAACCACAGAAAAGATCGTTCAAATCAGAGCTCGATTGCAAGCATCGCGTGACCGACAAAAGAGCTACGCTGATAAACGGCGAAAGCCCTTAGAATTCCAGGTCGATGATCGAGTACTGTTAAAAGTCTCGCCCTGGAAAGGAGTTATTCGTTTTGGGAAGCGGGGAAAACTAAATCCACGATACATTGGACCTTTCGAAATCGTCGCCCGAATTGGTCCGGTAGCATACAGACTGCAACTACCCATAGAGCTAAACGGTGTACACCCTGTGTTTCATGTCTCTAATCTGAAGAAGTGCCTATCAGATGAAACCCTTGTCATTCCTCTTGATGAAATTTATATCAACGAGAATCTCCTGTTCATTGAAGAACCAATTGAAATCATGGACAGAGAGGTGAAGCGTACTAAGCAAAGTCGCATCCTGATCGTGAAAGTACGGTGGAACGCAAAGCGTGGGCCAGAATTCACATGGGAACGCGAAGACCAAATGAAGCAAAAGTACCCTCACCTATTCTAGCATTCTCAAATCTAGCTTTCAAACAGAATTTCGGGACGAAATTCCCTCTAACGGGGGGATGATGTCACAACTAGAAATTTTGTGTCTTGTAATCACTATACTCAAGTAATTGAAATCAAAAACTCAAGAGCATGTATGATGCTTACTCAATGGAAAACTAAACCCTAATTCACTACATCAAGCAATTGGAAACCCTAGAAGTTCTTGATTAGGTCCATTTTGGACTAGGACTTCCTTATTGGACCTAAATGGACCAATAAGCTTCCAATTTGACTATCATGGGCTTAGAACCCTTAAATGGGCTCTAACTGGACCCACATTTACTTATTTCAATATTTTGGGCCATATTGGGCCTAGAATGAAATGAATTAAAAGCTTTGATCCATGATTAACTTAAACTAGCCCAAACAAGTGTGAAGATCACATTATGTTTCTTTTAGATCAAAACTCATCCAACTTAACTTCTATATGGGCTTGGGGGCTTTAAAGCCCAAATCTTTCCTTTTTCCATCCAAACTCTCGGCCCAAGGCCCAAATCCAAAAAGAGGAGAGGAAGGGTTGACTAATGCATGCCACCTCTTTATTATATGGTGGTTATCCATGCATTACCCTCCAAACCTCCATGCCATCACATTTCTCCATGCAACTCTATCTCTATTTTTCCCTCTTCTTGTTCGGCCGAGAGTAGCACACACACACACACACCTCACAAATTCTCTCTATATTACTCAAGAAATCCTCCTTCCTCTCCACACAAAAATCTCGAAAATTAGGAGGCTTTCAAGAGGAAAATTCTCCACTAAAATCATCATCTAAGTTAAGGCTATACTTGGATCCATGCTTTTGACTCTTTCTTATTTTCAAAAATCTCTTCTTAACTCTCATGAAATCATAAACTTGTGTATTAGAACTCCATAAACTCGAAATCTTCATCAAAGGGTGCTAGGGTCAAAAATCACCAAGTTTTCTTCCATCCTTTCTTCAAAAACCGAATCAACATCCAAAGGTGAGCTTCATACCCCCTTATTTTCGGTTTTTATAAGTTTTTGTGGGGGAGAATACAAGCAAAGGTGTAGATCTATCATTATGTGTATGCTTTGTATGATTTCTATGCTTATATGTGTGTTTTGTATGATTATGATGTTACATCTAGTCATGAATCACTAAAAACCGAGATATATTTTATGTTAAATGATACTAGCATAAGATATACTATTACATACAAAGTATACCAAGAAAAATAGCTAGGTGGCTTAACAATACATACTTTGGGCTAAAATCTCATTTTTTTGACATAAAATGATAAAAATACAAAATTGAAGGGTCTAAAATGAAATATTTCGAAAGCGGATAGGTGAGATGAGTCAAAACAGTTTCCATAATGTATTTTCTGAAAATATACTCTTTTGGAGGATTAAAAATATAGATTTCAAGCTTAATGGGCTAAATATGACAATTTTGGCCCAATAGGGCCCATTATGCGAAATTTTCTGTTTTCGATGGCCAAAACTGTGTTTTTCTGTAAAACAGTGGACTACTAGTGTTACAAGTACTTTTCAAAGGTTAAAAATGCTTTTCAAATTTAAAAAGGACCAAAGTTGCAAAAAATTTCCAATTGGGGCCAAAATTGTAAAAACTGCGAAAAAGAGGGGTTATAACCGAGAAAACTGCAATTTCAGGGACTTAAACTGTTTTCAATGAAAAATATGCTGAAAAATATTAATTTCAATAATTTTTGGTGTTAAAATGTCAAGAAAAATGATTTAAGGACCAAACCGGAAAGTTATTTAATTAGAGGGTTGAAAAAGTAAATTTTACAAACAATGAGGGGCTGAAAACAGAAAACTTTCAAGGCTAATTCAATACACGCAACTTGATCGAATATTGGCACCGCGACTACCGACACAATACACAACAATACCAAAAATCGTTGTTAAACGAATTGATTCGGTCTCGAATCAATAACAAATCCAAAACTACTAACACTACAACGCGCAATACACATATGGAACTCTCGGAACTCTATACTCTCGCGGAAATTACTCAATACGTCGACGTACACTCCTTAGGCCCAAAAGTTACAAATCATGCTTGTTGAGCCTAGCTAGCCCAATGACATGATCTTTAGGCCCAAAGGATACTTGCTTACATGTAGTTGGGTCTAATACGACTTAACCACGTGTAAAAGGACTTTCAATGGCAAACGTGTTGTTGGTCCCCAAGGGTCCTTCGGTGCTGCTAGTAAAGTCGGGAACTCACGATTGCGGGATGGGCTTCGGGCCCTTCGCAATTGCAATGGTCTTGAACGACGTAGGGAAATACCGAGGGTTTCGTACCTTCACCTTTTCTCCTCGGTCGTGGGACTACATAAGTCTGGGAGGATTGAGTTGTGTGAATAAGTGCGAGTGACGCCTAAGGGATCGCTAGTACGATTGTCAACTGGACGTTTTCATTAACGTACGTTACAACAATTCACCACCCACTGTATACTCAATGCCTCTGGAGCTCCACGAATACCTCAAACGTAACGGAACAACAACACATAAATTAATTCAAGCAAAGTGATAGGAAAACGTCGGGTTTTCCCAGGGTTTTCAACTAGTACACTTATGAACTACATGTCGAATTTCACAACTCGTACGCTTACATGTATAGAAAACAAACAAGCATACTCACGGATCTTCACATATTTTTACGCTATACTATTTTCAGAAAATATCGGATTTTCTGGTGGTTTTCAAAACAATACAAACATTGGATTTTAAACACTTCTTATGAACTCACCAACATTTCATATGTTGACGTTTTTCCAAAATACTTGTATTCTCAAGTAACAGATAAAGTGACGAAAGGATTGTACTCTATGATGTTTTCCGGTTGTTTAAGTAACAATGAACAATTTATTTTTGGACATGTAATATTTTGAGACAATGTAACGGATGTAAACGCTACTAGTTGTATTATTACAATGCTTGGTGATGTATGATGTTATGTTTCATGTATATTCATTGTGATGGTATTCAATTGAGTCACAACAGCCCCCAGACATTTCCGCCGTCTGGTTCGGGGGTGTGACAATGACTCTGTAGTTGATGAGCTTCAAAAGAGAGTCAATGTGCTTGACCAGAAGAATATAGAGCTCAACATTCAAGTCGAAGATCTTTTGAGCGAGAATGCAAATCTGAAAATTCAAGTTTCTGATCTTCAGGATGATCGGGCGATAAAGACAAAGAAAATCTCTGATCTTCAAGCCCATTTTAATCTTCTTACCTCCAGTTATTTTGATTTGAAGAAGAAGCTTGAAGGAGATCTTAGTGTCAAATACAAAACATATGCACGTGAGTACAGGATCAATTTACATATTCAAGCTCATCCTGTTGCCATGCCAATCGTTCAGACTTCACGGGTTGTAAATCGTTATGATGAAGAGACCGCTCATGCTCCTCATGTTGTGGAAATTATACGTGATAGACAAGCTCAAGCTGCTGAAAAGGGGCAACTCTTGTTTAAGAGGAGTTTTGACAAAAATGCACCAGGGGATCAACCAACAATCACCGTTACAGATCTTGAGGTCGTACACTTTAGAGATACGTATGGTGATAGGTTTGGGATCATTTCTTGGGGATTTCATGATACCCTAAACATGTGGATATTACAAAGAAAGAGTGGCAACACTGAGCTCTACAAAGACTATCATGATTTCAATTCGTGGACTAGGGTGGATCTATCAGAGCTATCACAATCTCCTTTTGCAAATCCCTCAGATAATCAACAGGCAACTCAGTTCAAATATTTCCTATAAGACCATGTGAAAAGGGGTTTTCCTTCAATGAAGACTGTTGAGTCTGTTATCAAGTATTATCCAGACGTCATAGATCCCAAGATTGGACATCCACTTCAGGTGGTGATGTGGCCTGCAACCAATTAGGTTAAACAAATCCCTGTGCTTCAAAGTTACCCAGATGGATCCCTAAGCTCTATGCTTTACTGATTTTCGACGAGACTACAACGTCTGCTGTTATCAAACTTAAAGATGGATGCATCCGTCTTTATGATCGAAGGGAATTGTTCCAGTTTAGGAAGTGGGATATTCATCATCTGAGTCATCATCAAATTAAAGTTGTCGAGGAGATTTTTGAGTAAGCCGTGAAGGAGTACACATCCATGGTTGCTGAGATCATCAATAAATGTATGTGGAATGGAGCAATGGGGCAGGCAGATGTGATGGTGGTCGACAAAGATTAACTCCAAGCTAGCACCAAACCAAGGGGGAGATTGAAGGGTCTAATTAATGGTTTGGTCTAAGCTTTCGTTGTAATAGGTTCTTTTGGGTCTATATGCAGTTTTGGTAGTTTGGTTAGTAGTTTGCGGCCATGTTATGAGTTTACGGCCGTAAACCCAGAGTCAGCCCAAGTCCATTATATATAGAGGTTATGTAGGTCATCTAATGGTTATTGATGCCATAGAGTTCATGGTTGTTGTAAACAAGTTATACCAGACGTTTTTCGTTAATAGAAGTGTGAGCAAGCTTGTTCTGAATTATGTTTCTACTTTATTCTCATTATAATCGATTGTTTTGTTTGCTTGATCACTGTTAAGATCCGTTTCAGGACCTAACAATAATTGAACCTCGATTGAATTCTTAAGCAACACCACGTCTTCGGGAATCCAGGGAGAAGAAACAGAAGTTGTTGCCGTCATCTTCTCCACTGACAAAAAAGCCCAAAATTATCTCTCAATGAGAAACAAATATAGAATTTCTCCGAAAATGAGTAAATTTTGAAAAGGATTTCAAAGGAGAAGCTCAGATTAGCAACATCAAGAGGGAGGAGAATATGAAAATCTTGTTGAAGCTCATCATGCGGGTAACGTCGCTCTCGAACCCAGAGACTTCTATTTAAATGTTGATCCTCAACTCTCGATTAGATAAAGGTTGCAGCTCTGGATTTCCAAACACGATTTGAAAGCGTCGATACCCTCAAGGATGTTAGGGCTTTATCGGGTGGGAGATTGAATCTATTGAGGAGGAAGACACGCTTACTTATTTATTTAATTATGCTAAAAGTCAAAGGTAGCAACATTATAGGGAGTATTTATGGAATTAATTTACCAAATTGCTAAATAACCCTTATTCATTTATTTAATTATTTAGTTTTTTTATTTAATTTTGATTGGTTCACACTTATTCTCACATCCATGCAATAATTAAATAGAATACCTGAACTTCTCTCTTTCTTTCTCTCTCTCTCTCTCTCTATATATATATATATATATATATATATATATATATATATATATATATATATATATATATATATATATATATATATATATATATATATATATAAACACAAACTGATAAGATGATAACTAGTTCAGCCCATGCTTTAAATAGGACCATGTTAGCTTTCAATTTTATCGAAGAACCAAAATTCAACACCACCCACTTAATGTAAGGGACAAAATTTTAATAAAAATATGCAATACCCACAAAATTTTAGAATGGAATTTTTCAACACAAACAAAACTACCTTTAAAATTCAATAGACCATTAGTCACTTGTCACATATCTGTGGGACATCTTTTCAATTCCATATATAGAAAAAGATTCGTTAGAAATATCGTATAACTTGTGTTGCAACTATAAGCCAGACCCACATGTCAATTTTCACTTATTTATAACATATTTTCCTTTTCGTTTATTATGAATAAATAAAACCATCATAATTTCTGTTTTATATTTTGGAAGTTTGAGCTTCATTCTACTTTATTTAATATTTTATATGCTTTTAGTGAATGAGAATATGCCCATAATCCTTTTTGTATGATAAACCCAATAATTAATTTCAATACGTAATAATAACCTTTATTAGATATACAGGTTGTTTATATACTTCTATTTAGCGAATATTAAAATTAATATTGTTATTATATATATATATATATATATATATATATATATATATATATATATATATATATATATATATATATATATATTTTATAACCCGTGAAAACCACGGGTATAAAATTAATCAAATTTTTATAGCAAAAACTTAAAATTATTAATAAGTTATTTTAAATAAATTATTAATTTAAGAGATATTTTTTATTAGTTATGTGAAATTATAATCATTGATTCAAATAAATGTATAAAGTTAATTTTTAATATATATTACATATTTTTTATTTGTGAATTAATGAAAACAATGATTTAAAATTTAAAATTTAAAATAGAATCAAATTAATGAGGAGGTCTACTAAATTTAAAATGAAAAACTAATAAATTAACAAGTGGTAACATATTAATTAAAATGTCTAATATATTGACACATGACAAAAAAAGTACTCTTTTATTAGTGTGTGTATATATATATATATATATGTTCAGGTTGATTTAACATCATGCTAATTTTATAAGACCGTAAGACCAAATTTAAAAATAATTTTAAAATGTAAAATAAAATCAAAAATCCACAAATTCTTTTTTTAATTATTATTTTCGGAACTTTAATTACCAAAAAATATAATAAATAATATAAAAATAAAAAAATATATATAATAATCAATTTACTGCTTTTTTGTAAAAAAAATACGTGAGATATTTTAATAGAATATTACACTGTAAATTTTCTAAAACAATTTTTAGAATGTTTGAATATTCTACTAGATTTGTCAGATATAAAGAATATCATAATATTTTATTAGAATATGTAAAAAATATTTTTTTTTGTTTTTATTTTTTTTGGTTTTTTTTTTGGAAAATATAAATCCGAAAATAATATTTGAAATTTTTTTTTTGAAAATTTTCAATTATTTTGCATTTTCAAAATGTTTTTTTTATTTACTAAATAAGTGGTTAGGTTTGTGTCTCAAGGTCTCACAAAATTAGACCGTCTCATATGAACATAACCCTATATATATATATATATATATATATATATATATATATATATATATATATATATATATATATATATTGAAAAATCTAATAATGGCAAAAGAAACGTCCTCTTCCGGTTTTGAGTTGTTTTCGACTAAGGAAAGTACTTAGGGAGATTTGAGATACATGGAGAGATTTCACATACTTGGAGAGATTTGAGATATGTGGAGAGATTTGTGAGAGATTTCACATACTTGGAGAGATTTGGGAGAGATTCACTATACTTGTAGAGATTTAGGAGAGATTCACCATACTTGGAGAGATTTGCATTCTAACACTATATGGCTCCTTAGGAACTCATATTGAACACTAAGGTATGTTACCAAATTTCTCACAATTGTCCTTGCTTACTTGAGGGTGAAATTTCCTAGCAAAAAAGACTAGTTGTGACATTGCCATTATTATTTAATAACAAGTTTAACAACTATATTTCTTGTTTATTTCTCACATGTGCAGAAATGGTCAACATATGACTCGTTCATAACAAAGAATCACTCTAACTAAGCTTAAAACTCGGGAATACCAAGTTATAGCACATTGCTAATACCAATTCAATAGGATCCTGAGAATCTCGGACTTTTAATTACTTACCGTAGACTATATATACACTTGTAAATGACACACAACGGGCATAATCTTCATACACCTTAGACACCTTAAGCTACTGAAACACTTGTGTTCGTATTTTCATTATTTTTCTTTAATTTTCATCCAAAATAATAAAATCAAAAAAGGTATGTGATTATTATCATCTCCCAAGGTTTTATGTCGGACATCTTACCAAGGATCAATGGTTTTCCTTGTAAACCACTGTTGTTATGTAACGCCCGTAGATCCGAGCTAGTCAATTAGAGACGTTAAGCGTCAAAAATGACTTTTTGATGGAAGATTATTTTGAAGGAATAATCTTAATTAAGTTATATTATATGTTACAAGGTTTTTGTGCATATAAAGAACGCCGAAATCCGAGTTATAACGAAGAAGTTATGACCTGTCGAAGTTTCGCGACAGAACCGGCACGACACAACGCGACGTAAAAAGTGAATTTACGTTAGAGCGATATTTAGCCTTATCAATCAAAATGAAAGTCGTAGAATACGTTAAACCATGAACGTGCATAAAAATAACGCCAAAATCTGACTTCGTATGAAGAAGTTATGATTTTTCGAAGTTTCGACTTAGCGGTATGCAACCTGAATGCTCGATTTGAGACCGAGCGGTTTTTAGCCGAAACAAGCTAAATGAGAATTGAAGGTCTCGTTAATAGGAGTAAAACGATAAAAAGATAGGCGAAAACGGACGTCGGATAAACAAGTTATGATTTTATAACGGAGTTTTCCTGTCCCGGCCTACTAAAAATAAATAATAAAAATAAAATCAAAATTAGCCGACGGAGTCTAGACAAAAGTTGTAGATCGTAGTCTCACCTACGTGGGTATATAAAGAACGTCGAAAACGGAGTTCGTATGAGGAATATATGAATTTTTGAAGTTTATTAAATATTTTCGATATTTAATTTAATTATAAATTAACCGATATTAAACATGGGGGGAGTCAGCGATCTGATCCACGTTACGCCCAGCGTAATGTGAAGTTACGCCCAGCGTAAATGGGCTTCCAGCCCCCTATAAAAGGGTGTCGAGGGCAACCGACTTCTTTGCTCATTTCTTCCCGTTTTCTCGTGTTTTGGCATCGTTTTTCGTGCAAGAAATATCCCGAAGCCCCGGTATCATTCCCGAGCCCCGAAGCAAGTCCCGAGGCCCCGAAGATCCCAAGAAGTGCAATTCCCGAGCCGAAGCTCTATCCGCGAGAAGTCCGGTTTTTGTGAAGATCTTCCAGATCTACCGAAGAATACTACTTCTACAAGCCGTAGTGCTGTCTAATCATCTTCTGATCAAGTGAGTGTGTAGTTACTTTCTTCTAACACATAAATATTAAGTATTTGATATAAAATACATGTTATGTGTATAATATAAAGTTGTTTATATGTGTGGGTGTATAGTCTCTTTAATATACACGGGTACAATACAAGTATTGTTTGAATGTATTAACTATATGTTTGGGTGAGTGTGTAGTTTCTTTCTTCTAACGCATAATTATGAAGTATTTTATACTAAATACGTGTTATGTGTATATATATTGTTGTTTATACGTGTGAGTATGTGATCACTTTCTTCAAACATATATATTAAGTATTTGCTATGAAATACGTGCTATGTGTTTATATATTGTTGTTTATTTGAGATGAGTCTGGAATGGATGTTTTATATAGGTATTAAATGAGTTAATATGTATATATATTTTATATCTACAAATATGTTGGGTAGAACATGGGTAGATGAATTAGATAATGTGTGATGATAATTAGGTGATGAGAAATAGGTGATGATAATTAGGTGATGAGAAATAGGTGATGATAGAAAGGTGATGACCCCGGACTATTCTAGATGACCCCGTGGAAACACCAGCAGGCTCATAACCTGTAGGTGATGAATTACGAGTCGAGGCGATGTTGTGGCTACTTATTCATGCGATGATACTCTAACCCTTACTATGAATTACGAGTCCAACCGATGTTGTGGCTACGTATTCATGCGATGATAGACTAACCCTTACTATGAATTACGAGTCCAGGTGATGTTGTGGCTATGTATTCATGCGATGATAGTCTAACCCTTATTATGACTTACTAGTCCAGGCGATGTTGTGACTACGTATTCATGCGATGATCCTTAGGAAAAAGTCCTTAGGAACAAACATACAAGGAAATGTGATGTAAGGAGATGACCCTTAGGATAATTCCTTAGGGAAGGTACTTAAGAAATAAATGGAGATAACGGGGATGGGTAATTGGGTTGATTGTTGAATGATTTAATATATATATATATATATATATATATATATATATGATATAATATTGTGTGTTGAAAACCATATATGCTCACCAGGCTCCTAAGCCTGACCCACTGAGTTTAATTGTATCACAGGTATCGATACGAAGCTGCTTTGCACTAAGAGATTAAAGGAGATGTAAATGATTAGTGAAATTAAATGTAAGTTCTGTTTATGCTAATATGTTTGTATCGGAACATGACATCCCGAGGTTTTATTATTAAATGAAAATATATTCTCTTTGAGAAATGTTTTGATAAGTTATTATCATATCTTGTTTTGTGAACAAATTCCGCAACCGTTTTCTTTAAAAGATTACTCTGATTTTATAAAACAAAGCATAAACAAATCGGTCTTTTCTGGCCGTGAAAATGGGGATGTCACAGTTGGTATCAGAGCATTAGTTTAAGACAACTAGGAAATTGTAGGAAATTTCTAGACTTAAACTTAGAATGCTAAGTAATGATTGTGAGGAGTGTGTCTAAAATATGTCAGGTAGTACACCTAAATTGACACAAGCACTAGTTTATTTTAGGAGTGATGCCTAAAATGCTTTTATGTGCTAAATGTTATATGTTGCCATATATGATATTACTTTTTCGGATCTATGGTCTGTTGCCGACCGAATCTAGAAACCTTATGTGTGTAGGATTCTAAGCGTACGTCTACAATATTAGAACTAGCATGTAAACGTTTCGGAGTGATAAGGATGATTTAAATATCTAGCATGAATAAGGATCTAATTTCACCTTATTTGGTGTATAGAAAAAAAATGACAAGAACCAGGAGTGGAGCTGGAAACGTGAATGAAAATAGGAATCAACCACCTGTGGTTGAGCGAGTGGCTGTTGTAGCAGCAATACCTGAACAAATTACAATGGCTGGAGTGCAAACCATGATTCAAGCCATGATGTCTGAACAAAAGGAGGAAATGAGACAATTATTGTTGAACAAAAGGAGTGAACCATCAATACCAGTTGAACAGCCTGAGCTGAATGAGAGGCAGTCAGAAGAAGGGAACTATAGTGGGACCATTGGTCAAGCCAACCCACCAATAGTTCGCCGAAACAATCAGGATGGAGACAATGATGGACGTGGATGCAAGTACAAGGATTTCATGGCATCCAAACCACCATGTCTTTCTAGGAGCCCGACACCGGTGCAAGTCATGGACTGGATCTCCGAGATGGAGACAATGTTTGAAAGTTGCGAGTGTAGCAACAGACAGAAGACCGCTCTTACAATCCCTCTGTTAAAATCTGGAGTACTGAGCTGGTGGAAGTTACTGGCCGGTTCAATACCCAAGGGGGAAGCTAGCAAGATGTCTTAGGAAGAGTTCGTGGAGCAAATGAAAATGCAATACTACTCTGAGCAGGATCTTCTGGAAATCAACAATGGGTTCCAAAATTTAAAGAAGGGAAAATTGAGCGTCACTAAATACGCTACAAGCTTTACGGAGAAGATGAAGCTTATTCCATACCTATTTCCAACTGAACTTTCCAAGGTCAACAAGTTTGCCAATGGATTACCAGCGGACTTTGGTCCGATAGTCAAGCAAGAAACCACTCTGAAAGCCGCCATCTGGGCAGCCAAGAATGTTGAGACCCAAATAAGGGAAAAGGTTCTAGAGAGAGTTGAAGTTGGAGAGAAAAGGAAACACGAGGGATCTTCAATGATCGACAAAGAAACCAAACTCTCGAAATCCGGAGGAAAAGATGAAACGAAGTGGTGTGAAAAGTGCAAGAAGAAGCACTTCGGAAGATGCGATGGAGAAGTGAGCTGCTATAAGTGTGGTAGGACCGATCACTATTCCAGAGATTGTACATTCGACAATAGAAAGTGTTACGAATGTGGAGATGGTGGTCATATTTCGAGGAATTGCCCAAAGAACGACAAAGCTGCAAAGAAAAACGTACCGCCACAGCCAAGGGCATTCCACATGATCCTCGACGAAGTGAATCAAGGATGAGGATTTTATAACCAACGATCAAGTTATGAAGTAACAGTGTGAATAGTAACTTATGATGTAGCCTATTAGAGGCATAGTATAGGGTGAACTTGAACTTTTGTGTAATAGTTTCAAGAATTAATATAAACCCTGGTTTTGTTATCTGGTGTGTTGAATAATTATATGATTTATGTATGGTGACTTGGTTAACTGCGAGACAATACTTGGGACGAGTATGAGTAGGTGTGAATGGTAGTAGCGATCTATACTACCGGAAGCACAGGACTCACACTTGGATAAGGGAAAGTCGCAAGGTTACCAAGAAGCTAGTGATTGATTGCATTTTATTCTGGTATGTCATTACCATTGTTTCGGTAATGACTAGTAAGATGGTTCTTGTTCCGACCCTAGTGGTCATGTTTAAATTTGAGTTCGACTACGAGGAGTTTGTTACGTGGTCTAGAGGACCAAGTTAGATGTAACATCTAACTTAAGTCAGAAGGTTGAAGTTAATGCGATTGATAGTGTCGCGCTCGTTGTTAAAACAAGTTTGTAGGTAGAAATGCTACATGCTGAAATGTGATTATATCACATTAGAATATGAAGGAAGGTCTATTCCATTTTGGAATTTAACTCTAAGAGACCTGAGTCTAAGCATTGCATCATTCGATGAGAGGTTAGCAGAGCACGACCCATAGGTTTGTTACAATAGGTAAAGGAAATTATTTATCCTAAGAAGAAGAAGGAGTCCACAATAAAGACTTATTTGGTAAATTGAAGGTTACGATTGAAAGTATAACATAGTACGATAAGCAGATGCAAGATTGGGCATCTTCTGCGGTCAAGAAAGCCATAGAGTTGAATACTGTTTCGAGGAAACATAGAAGTTACGGTCATTAACTAGGATGAAGAGATAGTGTATGGAAGCATTATACAAGTTCTATTTCGTTGATGATTCTGGGACGTAATCATCCTAAGGGGGAGATAAGTGTAACGCCCGTAGATCCGGGCTAGTCAATTAGAGACGTTAAGCGTCAAAAATGACTTTTTGATGGAAGATTATTTTGAAGAAATAATCTTAATTAAGTTATAGTATATGTTACAAGGTTTCCGTGCATATAAAGAACGCCGAAATTCGAGTTATAACGAAGAAGTTATGACCTGTCGAAGTTTCGCGACAGAAGCGGCGCGACACAGCACGACGTAAAAAGTGAATTTATGTTAAAGCGATATTTAGCCTTATCAATCTAAATGAAAGTCGTAAAATACGTTAAACCATGAGCGTGCATAAAAAGAACGCCCAAATCTGACTTTGTATGAGGAAGTTATGATTTTTTGAAGTTTCGACTTAGCGGTATGCAGCCCGAATGCTCGATTTGAGACCGAGCGGTTTTTAGCCAAACCAATCTAAATGAGAATCGAAGGTCTCATTAATAGGAGTAAAACGATAAAAAGTTAGGCAAAAACGGACGTCGGATAAAGAAGTTATGATTTTATAACGGAGTTTTCCTGTCCCGGTCTACTAAAAATAAATAATAAAATTAAAGTCAAAATTAGCCGACGGAGTCTTAACGAAAGTTGTAGATCGTAGTCTCATCTACGCGGGTATATAAAGAATGTCGAAAACGGAGTTTGTATGAGGAAGATATGAATTTTTGAAGTTTATTAAATATTTTCGATATTTAATTTAATTATAAATTAACCGATATTATCCATGGGGGGAGTCAGCGATCTGATCCACGTTACGCCCATCGTAATGTGAAGTTACGCCCAGCGTAAATGGGCTTCCAGCCCCCTATAAAAGGGTGTCGAGGGCAACCGAATTCTTTGCTCATTTCTTCACGTTTTCTCGCGTTTTTGCATCATTTTTCGTGCAAGAAATATCCCGAAGCCCCGGTATCACTCCCGAGCCCCGAAGCAAGTCCTGAGGCCCCGAAGATACCGAGAAGTGCAATTCCCGAGCCGAAGCTCTGTCCGCGAGAAGTCTGGTTTTTGTAAAGATCTTCCAGATCTACCGAAGAATGCTACTTCTACAAGCCGTAATGTTGTCCGATCATCTTCTGATCAAGTGAGTGTGTAGTTACTTTCTTTTAACACATAAATATTAAGTATTTGATATAAAATACGTGCTATGTGTATAATATAAAGTTGTTTATATGTGTGGGTGTATAGTCCCTTTCATAAACACGGGTATAATACAAGTATTGTTTGAATGTATTAAGTATATGTTTGGGTGAGTGTGTAGTTACTTTCTTCTAACGCAAAATTATGAAGTATTTTATACGAAATACGTGTTATGTGTATATATATTGTTGTTTATATGTGTGAGTATGTGATCACTTTCTTCAAACATATATATATTAAGTATTTGCTATGAAATACGTGCTATGTGTTTATATATTGTTGTTTATTTGAGATGAGTCTGGAATGGATGTTTTATATAGGTATTAAATGAGTTAATATGTATATGTATTTTATATCTACAAATATGTTGGGTAGAACATGGGTAGATGAATTAGATGATGTGTGATGATAACTAGGTGATGAGAAATAGGTGATGATAATTAGGTGATGAGAAATAGGTGATGACAGAAAGGTGATGACCCCGGACTATTCTAGATGACCCCGTGGAAACACCAACTGGCTCATAACCTGTAGGTGATGAATTACGAGTCGAGGCGATGTTGTGGCTACGTATTCATGCGATGATACTCTAACCCTTACTATGAATTACGAGTCCAACCGATGTTGTGGCTACGTATTCATGCGATGATAGACTAACCCTTACTATGAATTACGAGTCCAGGCGATGTTGTGGCTATGTATTCATGCGATGATAGTCTAACCCTTATTATGACTTACTAGTCCAGGCGATGTTGTGACTACGTATTCATGCGATGATCCTTAGGAAAAAGTCCTTAGGAACAAACATACAAGGAAATGTGATGTAAGGAGATGACCCTTAGGATAATTCCTTAGGGAAGGTACTTAAGAAATAAATGGAGATAACGGGGATGGGTAATTGGGTTGATTGTTGAATGATTTAATATATATATATATATATATATATATATATATATATATATATATATATATATATATATATATATATATGATATAATATTGTGTGTTGAAAACCATATATGCTCACCAGGCTCCTAAGCCTGACCCATTGAGTTTAATTGTATCACAGGTATCGATACGAAGCTGCTTTGCACTAAGAGATTAAAGGAGGTGTAAATGATTAGTGAAATTAAATGTAAGTTCTGTTTATGCTAATATGTTTGTATCGGAACATGACATCCCAAGGTTTTATTATTAAATGAAAATACATTCTCTTTGAGAAATGTTTTGATAAGTTATTATCATATCTTGTTTTGTGAACAAATTCCGCAACCGTTTTCTTTAAAAGATTACTCTGATTTTATAAAACAAAACAAAAACAAATCGGTCTTTTCTGGCCGTGAAAATGGGGATGTCACAGTTGGTATCAGAGCATTAGTTTAAGAGAACTAGGAAATTGTAGGAAATTTCAAGACTTAAACTTAGAATGCTAAGTAATGATTGTGAGGAGTGTGTCTAAAATATGTTAGGTAGTACACCTAATTTGACACAAGCACTAGTTTATTTTAGGAGTGATGCCTAAAATGCTTTTATGTGCTAAATGTTATATGTTGCCATATATGATATTACTTTTTTGGATCTATGGTCTGTTGCCGACCGAATCTAGAAACCTTATGTGTGTAGGATTCTAAGCATACGTCTTCAATATTAGAACTAGCATGTAAACGTTTCGGAGTGATAAGGATGATTTGAATATCTAGCATGAATAAGGATCTAATTTCACCTTATTCGGTGTATAGAAAAAAAAATGACAAGAACCAGGAGTGGAGCTGGAAACGTGAATGAAAATAGGAATCAACCACCTGTGGTTGAGCAAGTGGCTGTTGTAGCAGCAACACCTGAACAAATTACAATGGCTGGAGTGCAAACCATGATTCAAGCCATGATGGCTGAGCAAAAGGAGGAAATGAGACAATTATTGTTGAACAAAAGGAGTGAACCATCAATACCAGTTGAACAGCTTGAGCTGAATGAGAGGCAGTCAGAAGAAGGGAACTATAGTGGGACCATTGGTCAAGCCAACCCACCAATAGTTCGCCGAAACAATCAGGATGGAGACAATGATGGACGTGGATGCAAGTACAAGGATTTCATGGCATCCAAACCACCATGTCTTTCTGGGAGCCCGACACCGGTGCAAGTCATGGACTGGATCTCCGAGATGGAGACAATGTTTGAAAGTTGCGAGTGTAGCAATAGACAGAAGACCACTCTTGCAATCCCTCTGTTAAAATTTGGAGTACTGAGCTGGTGGAAGTTACTGGCCGGTTCAATACCCAAGGGGGAAGCTAGCAAGATGTCTTAGGAAGAGTTCGTGGAGCAAATGAAAATGCAATACTGCTCTGAGCAGGATCTTCTGGAAATCAACAATGAGTTCCAGAATTTAAAGAAGGGAAAATTGAGCGTCACTGAATACGCTACAAGCTTTACGGAGAAGATGAAGCTTATTCCATACCTATTTCCAACTGAACTTTCCAAGGTCAACAAGTTTGCCAATGGATTACCAGCGGACTTTGGTCCGATAGTCAAGCAAGAAACCACTCTGAAAGCCGTCATCTGGGCAGCCAAGAATGTTGAGACCCAAATAAGGGAAAAGGTTCTAGAGAGAGTTGAAGTTGGAGAGAAAAGGAAACACGAGGGATCTTCAATGATTGACAAAGAAACCAAACTCTCGAAATCCGGAGGAAAAGATGAAACGAAGTGGTGTGAAAAGTGCAAGAAGAAGCACTTCGGAAGATGCGATGGAGAAGTGACTGCTATAAGTGTGGTAGGACCGATCACTATTCCAGAGATTGTACGTTCGACAATAGAAAGTGTTACGAATGTGGAGATGGTGGTCATATTTCGAGGAATTGCCCAAAGAAGGACAAAGCTGCAAAGAAAAACGTACCGCCACAGCCAAGGGCATTCCACATGATCCTCGACGAAGTGAATCAAGGATGAGGATTTTATAACCAATGATCAAGTTATGAAGTAACAGTGTGAATAGTAACTTATGATGTAGCCTATTAGAGGCATAGTATAGGGTGAACTTGAACTTTTGTGTAATAGTTTCAAGAATTAATATAAACCCTGGTTTTGTTATCTGGTGTGTTGAATGATTATATGATTTATGTATGGTGACTTGGTTAACTGCGAGACAATACTTGGGACGAGTATGAGTAGGTGTGAATGGTAGTAGCGATCTATACTACCAGAAGCACAGGACTCGCACTTGGATAAGGGAAAGTCGCAAGGTTACCAAGAAGCTAGTGATTGATTGCATTTTATTCTGGTATGTCATTACCATTGTTTCGGTAATGACTAGTAAGATGGTTCTTGTTCCGACCCTAGTGGTCATGTTTAAATTTGAGTTCGACTACGAGGAGTTTGTTACGTGGTCTAGAGGACCAAGTTAGATGTAACATCTAACTTAAGTCAGAAGGTTGAAGTTAATGCGATTGATAGTGTCGCGCTCGTTGTTAAAACAAGTTTGTAGGTAGAAATGCTACATGCTGAAATGTGATTATATCACATTAGAATATGAAGGAAGGTCTATTCCATTTTGGAATTTAACTCTAAGAGACCTGAGTCTAAGCATTGCATCATTCGATGAGAGGTTAGCAGAGCACGACCCATAGGTTTGTTACAATAGGTAAAGGAAATTATTTATCCTAAGAAGAAGAAGGAGTCCACAATAAAGACTTATTTGGTAAATTGAAGGTTACGATTGAAAGTATAACATAGTACGATAAGCAGATGCAAGATTGGGCATCTTCTGCGGTCAAGAAAGCCATAGAGTTGAATACTGTTTCGAGGAAACATAGAAGTTACGGTCATTAACTAGGATGAAGAGATAGTGTATGGAAGCATTATACAAGTTCTATTTCGTTGATGATTCTGGGACGTAATCATCCTAAGGGGGAGATAAGTGTAACGCCCGTAGATCCGGGCTAGTCAATTAGAGACGTTAAGCGTCAAAAATGACTTTTTGATGGAAGATTATTTTGAAGAAATAATCTTAATTAAGTTATATTATATGTTACAAGGTTTCCGTGCATATAAAGAACGCCGAAATTCGAGTTATAACGAAGAAGTTATGACCTGTCGAAGTTTCGCGACAGAAGCGGCACGACACAGCACGACGTAAAAAGTGAATTTATGTTAAAGCGATATTTAGCCTTATCAATCTAAATGAAAGTCGTAGAATACGTTAAACCATGAGCGTGCATAAAAAGAACGCCCAAATCTGACTTTGTATGAGGAAGTTATGATTTTTTGAAGTTTCGACTTAGCGGTATGTAGCCCGAATGCTCGATTTGAGACCGAGCGGTTTTTAGCCAAACCAATCTAAATGAGAATCGAAGGTCTCATTAATAGGAGTAAAACGATAAAAAGTTAGGCAAAAACGGACGTCGGATAAAGAAGTTATGATTTTATAACGGAGTTTTCCTGTCCCGGTCTACTAAAAATAAATAATAAAATTAAAGTCAAAATTAGCCGACGGAGTCTTAACGAAAGTTGTAGATCGTAGTCTCATCTACGCGGGTATATAAAGAATGTCGAAAACGGAGTTTGTATGAGGAAGATATGAATTTTTGAAGTTTATTAAATATTTTCGATATTTAATTTAATTATAAATTAACCGATATTATCCATGGGGGGAGTCAGCGATCTGATCCACGTTACGCCCATCGTAATGTGAAGTTACGCCCAGCGTAAATGGGCTTCCAGCCCCCTATAAAAGGGTGTCGAGGGCAACCGAATTCTTTGCTCATTTCTTCACGTTTTCTCGCGTTTTTGCATCATTTTTCGTGCAAGAAATATCCCGAAGCCCCGGTATCACTCCCGAGCCCCGAAGCAAGTCCTGAGGCCCCGAAGATACCGAGAAGTGCAATTCCCGAGCCGAAGCTCTGTCCGCGAGAAGTCTGGTTTTTGTAAAGATCTTCCAGATCTACCGAAGAATGCTACTTCTACAAGCCGTAATGTTGTCCGATCATCTTCTGATCAAGTGAGTGTGTAGTTACTTTCTTTTAACACATAAATATTAAGTATTTGATATAAAATACGTGCTATGTGTATAATATAAAGTTGTTTATATGTGTGGGTGTATAGTCCCTTTCATAAACACGGGTATAATACAAGTATTGTTTGAATGTATTAAGTATATGTTTGGGTGAGTGTGTAGTTACTTTCTTCTAACGCAAAATTATGAAGTATTTTATACGAAATACGTGTTATGTGTATATATATTGTTGTTTATACGTGTGAGTATGTGATCACTTTCTTCAAACATATATATATTAAGTATTTGCTATGAAATACGTGCTATGTGTTTATATATTGTTGTTTATTTGAGATGAGTCTGGAATGGATGTTTTATATAGGTATTAAATGAGTTAATATGTATATGTATTTTATATCTACAAATATGTTGGGTAGAACATGGGTAGATGAATTAGATGATGTGTGATGATAACTAGGTGATGAGAAATAGGTGATGATAATTAGGTGATGAGAAATAGGTGATGACAGAAAGGTGATGACCCCGGACTATTCTAGATGACCCCGTGGAAACACCAACTGGCTCATAACCTGTAGGTGATGAATTACGAGTCGAGGCGATGTTGTGGCTACGTATTCATGCGATGATACTCTAACCCTTACTATGAATTACGAGTCCAACCGATGTTGTGGCTACGTATTCATGCGATGATAGACTAACCCTTACTATGAATTACGAGTCCAGGCGATGTTGTGGCTATGTATTCATGCGATGATAGTCTAACCCTTATTATGACTTACTAGTCCAGGCGATGTTGTGACTACGTATTCATGCGATGATCCTTAGGAAAAAGTCCTTAGGAACAAACATACAAGGAAATGTGATGTAAGGAGATGACCCTTAGGATAATTCCTTAGGGAAGGTACTTAAGAAATAAATGGAGATAACGGGGATGGGTAATTGGGTTGATTGTTGAATGATTTAATATATATATATATATATATATATATATATATATATATATATATATATATGATATAATATTGTGTGTTGAAAACCATATATGCTCACCAGGCTCCTAAGCCTGACCCACTGAGTTTAATTGTATCACAGGTATCGATACGAAGCTGCTTTGCACTAAGAGATTAAAGGAGGTGTAAATGATTAGTGAAATTAAATGTAAGTTCTGTTTATGCTAATATGTTTGTATCGGAACATGACATCCCAAGGTTTTATTATTAAATGAAAATACATTCTCTTTGAGAAATGTTTTGATAAGTTATTATCATATCTTGTTTTGTGAACAAATTCCGCAACCGTTTTCTTTAAAAGATTACTCTGATTTTATAAAACAAAACAAAAACAAATCGGTCTTTTCTGGCCGTGAAAATGGGGATGTCACAGTTGGTATCAGAGCATTAGTTTAAGAGAACTAGGAAATTGTAGGAAATTTCAAGACTTAAACTTAGAATGCTAAGTAATGATTGTGAGGAGTGTGTCTAAAATATGTTAGGTAGTACACCTAATTTGACACAAGCACTAGTTTATTTTAGGAGTGATGCCTAAAATGCTTTTATGTGCTAAATGTTATATGTTGCCATATATGATATTACTTTTTTGGATCTATGGTCTGTTGCCGACCGAATCTAGAAACCTTATGTGTGTAGGATTCTAAGCATACGTCTTCAATATTAGAACTAGCATGTAAACGTTTCGGAGTGATAAGGATGATTTGAATATCTAGCATGAATAAGGATCTAATTTCACCTTATTCGGTGTATAGAAAAAAAAATGACAAGAACCAGGAGTGGAGCTGGAAACGTGAATGAAAATAGGAATCAACCACCTGTGGTTGAGCAAGTGGCTGTTGTAGCAGCAACACCTGAACAAATTACAATGGCTGGAGTGCAAACCATGATTCAAGCCATGATGGCTGAGCAAAAGGAGGAAATGAGACAATTATTGTTGAACAAAAGGAGTGAACCATCAATACCAGTTGAACAGCTTGAGCTGAATGAGAGGCAGTCAGAAGAAGGGAACTATAGTGGGACCATTGGTCAAGCCAACCCACCAATAGTTCGCCGAAACAATCAGGATGGAGACAATGATGGACGTGGATGCAAGTACAAGGATTTCATGGCATCCAAACCACCATGTCTTTCTGGGAGCCCGACACCGGTGCAAGTCATGGACTGGATCTCCGAGATGGAGACAATGTTTGAAAGTTGCGAGTGTAGCAATAGACAGAAGACCGCTCTTGCAATCCCTCTGTTAAAATTTGGAGTACTGAGCTGGTGGAAGTTACTGGCCGGTTCAATACCCAAGGGGGAAGCTAGCAAGATGTCTTAGGAAGAGTTCGTGGAGCAAATGAAAATGCAATACTGCTCTGAGCAGGATCTTCTGGAAATCAACAATGAGTTCCAGAATTTAAAGAAGGGAAAATTGAGCGTCACTGAATACGCTACAAGCTTTACGGAGAAGATGAAGCTTATTCCATACCTATTTCCAACTGAACTTTCCAAGGTCAACAAGTTTGCCAATGGATTACCAGCGGACTTTGGTCCGATAGTCAAGCAAGAAACCACTCTGAAAGCCGTCATCTGGGCAGCCAAGAATGTTGAGACCCAAATAAGGGAAAAGGTTCTAGAGAGAGTTGAAGTTGGAGAGAAAAGGAAACACGAGGGATCTTCAATGATTGACAAAGAAACCAAACTCTCGAAATCCGGAGGAAAAGATGAAACGAAGTGGTGTGAAAAGTGCAAGAAGAAGCACTTCGGAAGATGCGATGGAGAAGTGACTGCTATAAGTGTGGTAGGACCGATCACTATTCCAGAGATTGTACGTTCGACAATAGAAAGTGTTACGAATGTGGAGATGGTGGTCATATTTCGAGGAATTGCCCAAAGAAGGACAAAGCTGCAAAGAAAAACGTACCGCCACAGCCAAGGGCATTCCACATGATCCTCGACGAAGTGAATCAAGGATGAGGATTTTATAACCAATGATCAAGTTATGAAGTAACAGTGTGAATAGTAACTTATGATGTAGCCTATTAGAGGCATAGTATAGGGTGAACTTGAACTTTTGTGTAATAGTTTCAAGAATTAATATAAACCCTGGTTTTGTTATCTGGTGTGTTGAATGATTATATGATTTATGTATGGTGACTTGGTTAACTGCGAGACAATACTTGGGACGAGTATGAGTAGGTGTGAATGGTAGTAGCGATCTATACTACCAGAAGCACAGGACTCGCACTTGGATCAGGGAAAGTCGCAAGGTTACCAAGAAGCTAGTGATTGATTCCATTTTATTTTGGAATGTCATTACCATTGTTTCGGTAATGACTAGTAAGATGGTTCTTGTTCCGACCCTAGTGGTCATGTTTAAATTTGAGTTCGACTACGAGGAGTTTGTTACGTGGTCTAGAGGACCAAGTTAGATGTAACATCTAACTTAAGTCAGAAGGTTGAAGTTAATGCAATTGATAGTGTCGCGCTCGTTGTTAAAAGAAGTTTGTAGGTAGAAATGATACATGCTGAAATGTGATTATATCACATTAGAATATGAAGGAAGGTATATTCCATTTTGGAATTTAACTCTAAGAGACTTGAGTCTAAGCATTGCATCATTCGATGAGAGGTTAGTAGAGCACGACCCATAGGTTTGTTACAATAGGTAAAGGAAATTATTTATCCTAAGAAGAAGAAGGAGTCCACAATAAAGACTTATTTGGTAAATTGAAGGTTACGATTGAAAGTACAACATAGTACGATAAGCAGATGCAAGATTGGGCATCTTCTGCGGTCAAGAAAGCCATAGAGTTGAATACTGTTTCGAGGAAACATAGAAGTTACGGTCATTAACTAGGATGAAGAGATAGTGTATGGAAGCATTATACAAGTTCTATTTCGTTGATGATTATGGGACGTAATCATCCTAAGGGGGAGATAATTGTAACGCCCGTAGATCCGGGCTAGTCAATTAGAGACGTTAAGCGTCAAAAATGACTTTTTGATGGAAGATTATTTTGAAGGAATAATCTTAATTAAGTTATAGTATATGTTACAAGGTTTCCGTGCATATAAAGAACGCCGAAATTCGAGTTATAACGAAGAAGTTATGACCTGTCGAAGTTTCGCGACAGAACCGGCACGACACAGCACGACGTAAAAAGTGAATTTATGTTAAAGCGATATTTAGCCTTATCAATCTAAATGAAAGTCGTAGAATACGTTAAACCATGAGCGTGCATAAAAAGAACGCCGAAATCTGACTTTGTATGAGGAAGTTATGATTATTCGAAGTTTCGACTTAGCGGTATGCAGCCCGAATGCTCGATTTGAGACCAAGCGGTTTTTAGCCGAACCAATCTATATGAGAATCGAAGCTCTCATTAATAGGAGTAAAACGATAAAAAGTTAGGCAAAAACGGACGTCGGATAAAGAAGTTATGATTTTATAACGGAGTTTTCCTGTCCCGGCCTACTAAAAATAAATAATAAAAATAACGTCAAAATTAGCCAACGGAGTCTTAACCAAAGTTGTAGATCGTAGTCTCACCTACGCGGGTATATAAAGAACGTCAAAAACGGAGTTCGTATGAGGAAGATATAAATTTTTGAAGTTTATTAAATATTTTCGATATTTAATTTAATTATAAATTAACCGATATTATCCATGGGGGGAGTCAGCGATCTGATCCACGTTACGCCCATCGTAATGTGAAGTTACGCCCAGCGTAAATGGGCTTCCGGCCCCCTATAAAAGGGTGTCGAGGGCAACCGAATTCTTTGCTCATTTCTTCACGTTTTCTTGCGTTTTTGCATCATTTTTCGTGCAAGAAATATCCCGAAGCCCCGGTATCATTCCCGAGCCCCGAAGCAAGTCCTGAGGCCCCGAAGATACCGAGAAGTGCAATTCCCGAGCCAAAGCTCTGTCCGCGAGAAGTCTGGTTTTTGTAAAGATCTTCCAGATCTACCGAAGAATGCTACTTCTACAAGCCGTAGTGTTGTCCGATCATCTTCTGATCAAGTGTGTGTAGTTACTTTCTTTTAACACATAAATATTAAGTATTTGATATAAAATACGTGCTATGTGTATAATATAAAGTTGTTTATATGTGTGGGTGTATAGTCCCTTTCATAAACACGGGTATTATACAAGTATTGTTTGAATGTATTAAGTATATGTGTGGGTGAGTGTGTAGTTACTTTCTTCTAACGCAAAATTATGAAGTATTTTATACGAAATACGTGTTATGTGTATATATATTGTTGTTTATACGTGTGAGTATGTGATCACTTTCTTCAAACATATATATATTAAGTATTTGCTATGAAATACGTGCTATGTGTTTATATATTGTTGTTTATTTGAGATGAGTCTGGAATAGATGTTTTATATAGGTATTAAATGAGTTAATATGTATATGTATTTTATATCTACAAATATGTTGGGTAGAACATGGGTAGATGAATTAGATGATGTGTGATGATAACTAGGTGATGAGAAAGAGGTGATGATAATTAGGTGATGAGAAATAGGTGATGATAATTAGGTGATGAGAAATAGGTGATGATAGAAAGGTGATGAGAAATAGGTGATGATAAATAGGTGATGTGAGATGAGAGGAGATACCATAACCTTGACCGGCGAGGTGGCAATTTGGCGATGTAGTCATCTACCAGAGTATAGATGGCTACCACGGACTATTCTATATGACCCCGTGGAAACCCCAGCAGGCTCATAACCTGTAGGTGATGAATTACGAGTCGAGGCGATGTTGTGGCTACGTATTCATGCGATGATACTCTAACCCTTACTATGAATTAGGAGTCCAGGCGATGTTGTGGCTACGTATTCATGCGATGATAGACTAACCCTTACTATGAATTACGAGTCCAGGAGACGTTGTGGCTATGTATTCATGTGATTATAGTCTAACCCTTATAGTCTAACGCATATTATTCACAACACCACAGTCTCTCAAACACTGTGGTTGATATTCACTTAGTCGAATTTTGACCAAAACAATATATATATATATATATATATATATAATGAGAAAGATTTCTATATATACGCCCAAAGCGGTCAATAATATCAGAATATGAGAAATCAGCCCAAATGCCTTACCAATAGGATGCCCCAATGCATTACAAAATTCAGATTTACCCAATGATCCAATCACAAGCATAATTGAACAATAGTCTCAAACTTCTTAATAACATTTTCAATTATAAATGCATTTTCTAGCATTTGACTGCGTACCATTGAAGGCTTTAGCCGCACAGTTGAACGATAATCCAGAACATCAAGGGAATGATTGGATAATTGGATTATATAAATCCTTCCTGGTTGAGACCACAGGTAAAAATAAGATTTTCAGAAATTAACAAAGTAATATTTCCATTTATTTATCAAAAGAAAACGTCCCTTTTGAACCAAGAATGGATTTTCCTTGATACCTAATATAATGCATGAAAGGATCTTTGAACAACCATAAATTAGCTTAAAAAGCCCTGGCAAAGACTTCTGCAAGATGATCTATTTTTCCATATAAATATATTTGTTCAATAAGGGCTCCAAAAGATGGTGATCACTATATATATACCTAAACCTCTCGTCCGGAACCCTCTTGTTCCTAAGCCTCTTACCTGGAATGTCTGTCTTCTAAGGAGCCAAGAGGAAATAGCTTCGGAACCTCCTACCCCCCCCCCCCTTTGGAATTCAATAAGGAATCTGGAATGCCCTTGTTTTGCTTTGGAAAAATCTCTAAAGTCCGGAAGACCTTGTTGGAGACTTGCTTCGAAAATCTGAATCAGACTTCGGACTCTCGCACACTCCAGAATAAGCCTCTCACCCGAAAGGACTAGCCCCGCTTCGAAAATCCAAGTTGGCTTCGGAACCCTCAGGTTCGGACCTCCGGAATTACGCAAAGGGCTTCAGAACTCACCTGTTGGCTTCGGATTCCGAGAAGGTCACTTCGGATCTCACTGTTGACTCCGAAACCTTAAGAATGACTCCGAAAAATGGGAAAATTACTTCGGACCTCACACATAGGAAGCATTCGGATCCGGACAATTTTTGCAGCTCAACACCTTCTTGACCCGGAAGACCTAGCCTCGCATTGCCTCGATCCGGACTTACCTATTTCGCACCTGACTTCGGAAGTGAAGAGAGCCTCTGGAACTCCTTGCCAACCACTTCGGAACCTCTCCGACCTAACCCTTCCCTCCGAAATTTGATTTACAGCTTCGGAAATTTGCTCCCTACTACCGACTTTACATTTTAACTCCGGAAATTTCATAAGGACTCCGAATCTCCCCTCTTAGCTCCGGATTTTGGACTAATTCAGACCTTTTCACCATTTTGAGGTGTTTTGAGGTCGAGAATCCCACCAAAATCGTTTTTTTCTTAACTGAGACCCCTAGAACCCCTATTTCATGCTAAAATGAATTATTTTATGCGTAGATACATAAAAATAAAAGGTTTAGGATTTAGGAAAACCTTATCCTAAAATCAAGAAAAGGACAAGGAAGTTGACTTTGTGATTTGATGAAATCCTTATTTCCCATGCAAATCATAGTATCCCATGCTTTATCCACCAAATATCCATGCATGGACTAGCAGATCCCCATGCACCAAAGATTCCCTCCCCTTTCTTACTCTGAAAGCATGACAGTAGAAGGAAATATGGACTTTTCACATTTCCCTCTCACTTTACTCTCTTTTTCTCTCAAATATTCATTTCCAGAGCAAGAACAAGATCTTGCTGGAAACAAAATTCTCAACTTCTTCCTGGGATATTTAAAGTAAGTTCTCCAATTCATCTAATATTTTATAATATTTCTAGATGAATCCATATTATTTTATTCATAATAATATGTGATGATCATCCTTAGGAAAGCATCCCTCCCTGGGAAGTTCCTCATCTCAGCCAAGAGTTTAAGCTTGAGATCTTCACTCCATACCTCCAGACAACTCCTCAACTAACTCAAGGTGAGCTTCATACCCCACCTTTTTCAATATTTTAATATTTATGGGGGAGTGTAAAAGTCAAATCATGCCTAAATACTTGAATACTTGCATGTATACGTATGTTTACATGTGTGTGTAAAATATTATAAAATGATTATTTTAGTAAAATATTATAAAATGATTATTTTAGTAAAAACAGAGGATACTTTGTGTACAAAAGAACCTCCCAACTATTAGGTATGTCCAACTTAACCCCTTTATCTATGTTTTCATGTCTAGAGATGTAAGTTATAAAAAGGGGCCTTGATAAGTGGACACCATTTCTAGAAACTTTCGAAAATGGAAATTTTGTGACTATTTTCAAACTAACATGGAGTATTTTTAAATATTCAATATAAAATTTTGCGTCAAGAAAATATACAAAAAGATCCTTTTTGACAGAAATATTTGCATGTCATAAGCTGCTGTCGTAAAACCTCCAAGAACATAAGTAATGTTCTATATGTCATAAATAGAAAATGTGTGTCATAATCGATAGTTATAAATTTATACAAATTATAACTTGGCACTTTTTCTCTTGAATAAAATGACTTATTTTTCAATAAACGAAAAGGAACAAATACGAGCACCTAGTTAACGAGCATAATCAACGATATGGAATGAGAACGATATTTCTATTCAATGAGTACGAATTTCATTATTTATCTAACAAATAATGGATCTCTAATGATTGCTCAAAAAGTTGTTAATATTCTAGTCAGATAAATCTCAAAAGTACCTAAATATGAAAATATTAGTGTACTTCTAAGTCCTGTAAGGAGTTATAGCCAGAGTCTTCTGGAGGGAGAGTGAGAATTTGTGTATAGATCTATACGGGGTTGACACCCTGCACCTTCACTGTTCGCTACAGCTAGACATGCCGGTCTAGGGTGATAAATGTCTTCATCAAACCAAGGGAACTTGAGGAACGCCAACACAGGCCTCGTCGTGATTAGTATGGTTATAACGACTCACTAGAATATGTTTTATTAACTAGAAATTTATGAAAGGAAAACCTCATAAATAACTTTTGGCACGTTGTATTGACTGTCCTACATGAGATAGGTGACAGTCCGCATTTGTTGTGTTGACTTCCCTACATGAGATAGTTGATGGTCTGCATTTGTTGTGTTGACTGTCCTTTTTCATCGCGTAGAATGTCCACAATTGCCATGTTGACCCTTTCTCCTAACAAGTATAGAGTTGAAATACTGGTATTTTACAAATTAAAAAGCACAGGACCCTATGGAAAATGTTTGTAAACGATTTTGAAAACGATAAACTAACCTACACATATACATAGTTGGAACTATAATTTCGAATACTTTATAACAAAAAATATAGGATTTTCTGGAGAAAACAGTTTGTTACGATTTCGATAACGATAAACTAGAACGCCCACTCAAATTTTACTCGATAAGAGGAACAAGATTTTCAACCATATTTTCCATTTGAAAATAAGGGATTTTTATTGAAACGGTTGACTATTACTATTCAAAAGGACTATTTTTATATGCGGCTCGCTTTTACAAATCACACTAATTTTCAAAATCACTCCTTGTAAGAATGAATGAAAGTGATAACATACACACATATATCCATGATTTTCAAGGCAAGACTTCAAACGATTTCATAGAAAATATCGGATTTTCTGAAAGTACAATCAGAACGATTCTAAACAAGTGTAAACGATTTTATACAAAAATGCTTATGAACTCACCAGCTTTTTAGTTGACGCTTTTCAAAACGACTTGTATTCTCACGGATCTACTAAGTAGGTAATAAGGGACGCGGATGCTGGACTATTTAGTTGTAGTTTGGAATTTTTCTGCTTATGTCTGTTTTATGCAATTCAAAGAACAAATACAATATGTAAACAATGTAAGTTTGTTATCTCAATGTATGATGTTTGGATTGATCTGTTTCATGTATATTCAATTGTTATGATACTGCACAATGAAGTCACCAGGCTCCAGACATTTCCGCCATCGGGTCCGGGGGTGTGACTGATTGGTATCAGAGCATTGTTTATAGTGAACTAGTATATCTAGCCATACAAGATATACAACTATAATTACAATGGGACTAAAACAAACTCTGTCTAAAAGTATACTTTAAGAAGACAAGTATTTTATAAAAGCATACATAATTACTGACCCAATATCATAACAAGAAGAAACCAAAAGTAACTAATGGTTGAGTACTACAGTCAAACATGGGTAGTTATGTAATCATATATGGGGTAAATATAGGATGATCAACTATATTTATTTAAGATATGACCAACATGTGCTTGGGAGTGATGATAGTGTTACAACAAACCTAAGATCTACCAACTATACAAACAAGAGAATACTAGAATCGAACATCAAGTTTAAACTGTTATAGGAGTATTTTAGGATACTATACCCCCCCCCCTTCACACCTAAACTATCCTCGTATATCTCAAGTCGCGACTCTTGCACAAACGACATAGTTGAAATTCCCCCACCCAGACTTCTACTACCCTGTCACAGTAATTGCGAATGGGGCAAGAAGAGACCAAAAGAAGTCCAAGAGGAAAAACCAGAAATGGATCCTAAGGAACACCACGGGATGAAACATGAAAGGGAGAATTCCAATAAAGAACCCAACAAGGATAAAAGCGCCAAGGAAAACCTTCACGAGCTTTACCTAATTGAGAGTAGACCCGAGACCCTTTCACCTTTCTCTTCCTATATATGTAACCATCTGATATAAATGTCCCTGGAATAGACATACCTAGAAGCAAAACAATACTCATGCAAATACAAGCCTAGGGATTGACTCCTACTTAGCTCAAGGCGCATCCCCACAAAAGACAATCCGATCCACAATCAACGTGCACTGAACTCCGATAGCCAACACACTCACGAATCAAGCATCGTCTCTATCTAGACCACAAGTAACCCGAATTGACCCCCGGTTTCCAACTCTCCATCATGGGGTAATAGAGACCATAAGCAAACCCAGTGTGTAACAATGTAAATCCGATCCCGTACAAGTAACAAGAACACCATTCCAAATGCCTTACAAAACCCACCAGTAGGAACAGAAAACTATGTAGACCATGTACACTCTTTAAAAGAGGAAATGGTCATTTGGAGACCACAACTCATAGCAATCAAGGCTAGGACAACCTTAGCAGTGTAAGAAACAAAAAAGGGCACCCTTAACATAAGTGGATTAGCCAATCACTTTGTGCACCAAAATAGGATCACCACACTACTTGCCTTAGGTTTATAATGCCCTTAACCGCAACTAGTAATAGTAAACCAAGAGGAGTACAGTCTCCAAGAATCCATACAACCGAATCCGTTAACCATATTGCTAGCTATGTGCTATTTTGACAGACTTAATGTCATGCAATACATGTTTCCACTCCCTACCATAACCGCATCATGGGGATGTAGGTTGACCCGATTAACACTAGTACGTTAAGCTTATACGAGTAAACTCACTTGAAACTAACTACAAGTACTTACAAGTTCACTTTTCGTGTGCAACATAGTTATGTCTTCTCATGAAGGTAACCAATACCCCGACTATGCATCGGTCCTATGAATAGATTTTGCCACTTCCCAAGCCACTATAACATCGGCCGTGGTAGCCATCATGGCATACTTCAATGCCAACAACACAAATGAAGTGGGAAACAGTGTCGGTAACTCTAACCGTGACAACAACCAAGGAAACCAACGAAGGACAACCCACCAATGCACTCAAAAACGTAAACCTAAGAACAAGAAACGAATGTTTGGAAACAAAAAAGGAGGTAGTTCGACTTAGAGGATCACTAAAAGGCAACAAGCGGGACCAATCCCTACCCTTACTAACCTTATTCCTCCCACATCAAGACAATCATATCTTGAGAGAAATCCACCCTGCAACAAGTGCAAATAGCATTATTAGGGAGCCTGCCATACATTTCGTTGTAAAAGGTGCAACAAGATGGGACACACCTCCCACTACTGTAGGGCCCCGACCCCATGCGTGTAGTGACAAAGAACATGGTTTGGCATGTGGAATTAAAGCTTGCACAATTGAACATGGTGATTTGGGTGCTAAAAGATATATTCGATCATAGTAAATGAGTACAAAAAGGGATCTAGCCTAGAGCTTCATAAATATCTCACACACTAATCACTATGAACTACATCTCTCAAGCACACATCTGCAAGTGGACAAACCCACCTTATATAGAGGTGTTTACATGTCTCTCTCTCACTCTCACTAACAAATGGGTCTCAAGGCTAAAGCACCACATGTGTCACACCCCAAAACCATGAACGGTGGAATATGTTCTGGGGTGGAGGACGTCATGTACAGTATCACAACAATGCATAATAGTAAAAACAAGCGACAACAACCATTGCATTAATATAGTAATTGTAAATACAAGCGTCTTCTGTACAGTTTGATAGACACCAAAAGTATAAACAAAAAATAAAAGATGGGTCTTGTATGTGCTCCATCTTCTCAAAAACTGCATCAGTGCCTGTCTATTTTTGACCTGAGAATACAAGTTATTTTGAAAAAGAGTATCAGTATAAAGTTGGTGAGTTCATAAGAATTTAGTGTCGTTGCTTGTATAAAAGTGTTTACAATCATGTAATATAAAAGTTGTGATTAATGTTTGAAAATAGTAAAATCCCTAGAAAATCCTATATTTTCCAAATTTGAATATTTGTAAGTTTGATCCTTTGAGTGTGTAAAAGTTTTCCCATTGAGACTCTCAATTATGAAAATAAGGTTATAGATGTCATTCATGTAAAGTAGATGAGCAAAGATAATATCTTATTTCAGCAGTTTTACTGCCTGCTGGATATAGTAGTTTTGCAAACTTCAGTTAGTAATATATATATATATATATATATATATATATATATATATATATATATATATATATATATATATATATATATATATTCACTTCGGGAAGTTAGTTTAGCCTTTAATTCTTAGTGTGTTAATTTGGGTATGAATGTGATCTCTCATGTAACCAAACTGAGTGATAATAGAGTGTCCGATGACCTTCCCAGTCATACATAGTGTAGCGATGTTTTGTCACCCCTGGGCCTAGTCGGCTCGGGCTGTAGTTAGCAGTTGGGATGTAATAGTGTCAGTCTTGTATAGATCTATACATGTATTGTTTGCTTTCCTTCCGGGAAGCTCTGGTTACACGGTGTTCGCACAGTAGAGTGTCGTATAGAGGAATAGTAGTAATTATATTGAGCATCATAGTGATAGGGGTAATGAGTAGTAGTCTTAACTATACCTATTATAGTTAAATAGAGTGTGGGATTGCATGCCTTTGATTTACTAAGGTATTGAATTAAGTGAAGACTTTCAAGTCCTTCAAGTCTTACTTATATAAATATATTGGTGTAGATATAGTTTAAAAGAAAAGAAGTTTAAAAAAAACCAGTTTGAAAATAGTTTAATAAAAATTTAACATAGAAAATGTGATTGATACTATAACTTGTTGTATTCAAATTGTATTCCCCCCATAAAACATTTAAAAACATTTGAAACGTTAGTTATGGGGTATGAACTCACCCGCAGCGAGTAGATTACAGGAGCCTCTTCGAGTGTGTAAGTTACTAAGTTCGTGAGGTAGTTTAAGTTTGTAAGCTACAGGGAAGATTCTAGCGATAATCTTGAAAGGCCCTATGTATCTTGGATTTAGGTTTCCATGCTTTACGAATTGTATCAAGCCCTTCCAGGGTGAAACCTTCAAAAGAACTCGGTCACCAACCTGGAATTCCAAAGGTTTCCTTCTCTCGTCTGTGTAGCTTTTATGTCAGTCTCTAGAGGCTTTCAATCGTTCACGAATCTGAACGATCTTCTCTGTCATTTCCCATATGATCTTTGGATCTATGAGAATGTTGTCAGGCATTTGTCCTTTAGCTAGTTGTGAATCACCCACTTCAGCCCAATACAGAGGTGATCTGTACTTGCGGCCATAGAGGGCTTCGAGTAGAGCAATCTTGATGCTAGTGTGATAGTTATTGTTGTATGATAACTCGACCAGTGGTAAATGGGTATCCCATGCCTTACCAAAATCTATCACGTAGGCTCATAACTTATCTTCTAGAGTTTGATTCGTTCTCTCTCTTTGTCCGTCCGTTTGTAGATGGTAAGTTGTACTTATGTCCTAGCCTAGTTCCCATACACTTTTGTAAAGACTGTCAGGAACCAGGGGTGAATCTGCTATCTCGGCCTGAGATAATAGATATTGGCACACCGTGTAGTCTAAAAATCTCTTTGAGGTAAGTTCTTGTTAGCTTCTCCATCTTGTTGGTTTCTTTTTTTGGCAGAAAATGTGTGGATTTGGTCAATCTATTGACAATCACCCCAAATGGTATCATAACCACTCGTTGACTTGGGTAAATTAGTTATAAAACAATTTCATGGATTATGCCTGATTCATTTAATATAGTTCTGTGTATACGAGTCGTATCTAGTTAAGATTGAAAAGGCAGTCAAATAAATGATTCATCTCTAAGCCAACATCCAGACAAGGAAAAGGAGTCAAAGTGGAATCATCAATTCTAAGCCTGTAGAATCTTAATTACGTACTACACTTATGTATACATTTGATAGTATTACATAAATTGCATAAATTTTTAGGGTATTTGTTGGTGAACTTGACTTTCTATGCGAGTAGTATTCCTAGAAACACTGTTGGCAGTACTTGAGCAAAGTCATAGAAGTTATGGTGCGCCTTACATGACTACTTCTTTTGGGGTTTTTCTTAATGCTGTTTGATAGGGGTTCGCTAGACGTTCGGTCATAGAGAAGGATTTTTTCGTAGCATATGAAATTACTATAGTGAGGATTTGTTCAAATCAGGTCAACTGATGACATCGGGGATTTGTATAGTAATAGGGGTTAAATCGATTTGGTATAAGTTGATTGCTAGAATGAAGGTGAATTTTATACATTTGACTTTAGTACTTTTCGCTTTATCTTTGTTATTATTACTATGAGTTCGTTGTACTGCTAGAAGCGAGTACTTGTCGTGAGAGTGCTTCTAGAAATGGTGATGAAACATCATAGTACGATTTTATCTAATTTGACATTAAGTTTTGAAATTTTCTAGATAAAATTATATATATATATATATATATATATATATATATATATATATATATATATATATATTTGTTAGAGAACATACCAGTAATCTTAGAGTGGTTTCCCGATATCTCCTCCTGTGTTGTTGCTACTATGCTTCTCACTCTCTATATCAGTCCTCTCGGTCAGACAATCTCTCTTGAGATGTCCTATTTCACCACATGCATGACATCTTTCACTCGTACTGGCATCAGTGGTTGAAGTGATGTGTTGGCCTGGAGTTCTGTAGAAGTGAGTTCCTTTTTCATTTCTTTTCTTTGGGTAATCCCTTTTGCAATGTCCAAATTTGCCTCACTTATAACATGCTTGGGTTGTTCCAGCCACAGGAACTTGGGTGATTGGTGAGGTGGGGATTTACAAAATCGAACAATGTACCCTTGTCTATTGTAGTTCTAGCACTGCATGTCACGGCAATTTCCATTGTGGTGGAAATTACACTCATTGCATTTTGGGAGGTTTCCAGCATATCATTTTACTGGAGTAGTAGTAGCAACACGAACTATCGCTTCCTGTCATTTTTAGAGGGTCCTTGTGAAGACTGACCCTTCCTTTTGTTCTGTAACTTCCGTTTCTTGCTCACCGACTTGTTGTCTTGGGTGTCCTTGTTGATTGGTAGTTGTTGGTTTCCTTGATTGTTATTACGGTTCGAAGTGTCAACTCCATTTCCATTTTCATTTGTGTTGAATTGTGCCATGACAGCTGCCACTATAGCCGTTACAGCAGCTTGGAACGTAGCGAAGTCTATGTGTAGGGTCAGGGTTTCGTTGGTTGGTTGATCATTTCTATGTGAAGACATGTTTTTGATACATGAAGGGAAATGAGTTTGTAAATACTAGTGTTTTTGATGGTTGTACATTATCTAATTATATAAACATATAACTTTCTCCTTTCCCTGTAAAGTTCTCAATGTTTATACTAATGTGTCCGCTATGTTTCGATAGTATTGTAAAAGCATTTAACTTATCAAGACAGAATATTAATGTTAATATCTTTAGTTGGTTCGGGTTTTAAAATAGGTCTACAATCAACGTGTACAACCACAATACTGGGAAAATATCTTTAGGTGTATTAAGTAGATAGAGCTTGGAAAACTTTACCTTAAATAGGTATACAATACACAACAATACTGGGAAAAACATCGACATTAAAATGACCTACCAAAAATGAAATTTTTGCGGTCGAATTGAAAAGAATGAAAAATAATTGTAAGACATATCCGAAGACTTAGACTATAACTAAAAGAGTAGACAAAGGGTGAGTAGAGTATGATCTACTTCCTACTAGACTGGCTCTGGGTTTGGCTAACTGGCGCTCTTTTTCGAATATGCGCCTATCTTGTACAACATGATGTTCTCGTAATCGTTGCACTTTGGCTTGCAAAAGTTCTCCCTGCAAGAAGTTGGTACGATCCCTTGTTGCGTTATGATTGTCTTCCAGGTTGCGAAGACGAACAGCTTTGACACCAGTGGTAGCCTCAATCTGCACCACTTGGTCGATGATACTCTTCCATGTTCCCTGTTGCGAGAAACGTGACGAACCAACACAGGAAATGCTCTATTTGCTGAACCTCTGGCTTCTAGATTGTAGAAGCTTCGGTCTCCTTGGTAGGGGGAATTTTGACCTTGTTCATGACTCCACCTGTCTATGTTTATGGCCCACAGAGGCGTCTGGATTTGAAAGTTCTAATGAGGGTTAGGGTTCTGAGCAACTAGAGGTGGATTATAAGCTTCTGATCCGAAACCGTCGTCTTCGAGAAAGTCTTCAGCAAAATCATCGTATAGGAAAATTGCAGGCTCATCTTCTGGTTCGGCACCGATCCAACCAGCATTCCCTTGATTAGGAAAGTACGGATCTCCGGGAGGATGGAATCCAACCATTGTTATCTAAGTGAGAATAGGGATATAAGAATTATCTAATATAATTAGTAACGGTAATAAGCAAATTCAAGTTTCTATGAAAGGAAACTTACAATTAACAGATAATGCATTTTATACGGTATAACTCCTACTAAGTCTATCTATAAAGACATAGTGTATACTAATTATATACAACTCGGGTTGAATAGACCTTCTAATAAGTGATCCTACTCTAAGTCCACATCTAAACAAGGAAAAGGAAATAAAGCTTAGACCACTCATTCTGAGTCTATACCACCTTCATCATATATAACCATAGTGCATGCACTTAGTACTTATAGAGCTATCAGCAAGGGTCCTTTGTTTTCATGTAGTTTGTTCTTAGTATATAGTGCCTAAAATACTCCTATAGTATTTTAAATTTAATGTTATGTTCTAGAGTTCTTCTGTATATGTTGTTGGTAAGTTTTAGACTTGTTGCAACACTACCATCACTCCCAAGCACATGTTGGTCGTATCTCAAACCAATATAGTTGAGCAGGCTATATTAATCCCATATATGATTACATAACTGCCCAAGTTTGACTGTAATATCCAACATCCAAATACTTATGAGTTTTTATAACTGTGATAATTTTTGTGAGTGTATAAGTGTTAGTATACTTTCTTGTAAAAATACTTCAATTTTAAAAGTATACTTGTAGTCAGAGCTATTAGCCCCCAAATGTATTTATAGTTAGTATATCTTTTATGAATTGATATATTGAGTTCACTATAAACAATGCTCTGATACCAATATATCACACCCCCAAACCAGACAGTGGAAACATTCGGGGGTGGATGACTTCATTTGTAGTATCACAACACATGCATTTATAGAAATCAAAGTACAAACAACCACTACATTAATAAGTAAAAGTTTATACGTGTGTTCAATCATAGAATATTGACACCAAAATAGTTGATACAAAATATAGAAGACATGACTCAAAACGGCTCTGTCTTCTCAGAAGCTTAGGGAGTACCTGTCTACCGATTCCCTGAGAATACAAGTAATTTGAAAAGGAGTATCAACATAAAGTTTAGTGAGTGCATAAGTATATATGTTTTCAAGCTTGTTTTCTGTTCATTGAATATGTAAAAGTATTCCAGAAAATCCTATATTCTCTTTTGTATGTGAAAAGTAGTTTTAATTTCATAAAACCATTCCATTTGTAAACCAGAATTCTGTATGTGAATTCATTTGTAAAACGTGTAAAAGTGATTATGCCTGACTCCACTAGCTGTTAGTGTAAACTGCAATGTAATACTATAAATTGTATCTTTGTAAAATTAGTACTTTGAAATGTATTCAAGTTTAGTTCATTATACACTAACTGTATTGTTTAATATCTTTTTCATGCGTTTATTATAACCATACTATGACTAGATGGCCTAATACGACGCTTTAGAGGCGTCGAAAATGTAGATAACAATTATCACCCCAGACCTGCCGGTCTAACTGTAGCTAACACTTTAGGTGCGGGATTATCATTCCCATATAGATCTATACACATTTTTTTCGATCCCTATAATGGAGATTATATTTATAATATTAGGACTTTAACTATGTTGTTTAAATGTACTAACAACCTGAACATATTAACTCCTAGAAAAGTATATAGATGTTACGTGTATAATAACGATGAAAACTCAATCATTTGGAAAATAAATGATTGTTAGTAAGTTTCTTGTTTACTATTCTTGAAATGTATATGTAAATTGTTCACACTTGTGTCGATTTGAATCGAACCCTTGTTATTGTAAAACAATGTACTAGCGTATACTTGACTCGTGTATTAGTGTTATTGAATCATAAATTATACCTAGTATAATTTAAACTTATTTTCTGTAAGGATATCAACTATTCACGAACGCAACCCCTTGCTCGGCAAGTTACAAATAGTATTAAAACAGAATGAAATAACCTTTATATTTATATACATATACAATTATATAAATATGATTTTTTTAAGGGGGAAAATATAAGTTGGTATAACCTTTTAAAGAATTTTTAAAATTTTTAAATTGTTTTTGATGACTTGATGTCATTTTAACGCTATTTGAAATCATTTGTAACACAAAATCTTTGTGTTGACTTGTATCCCCCCTCCCCCTTAAAACTTTAAAAAGTATGAAAAATGTGGGGGTATTAACTCACATATTCTCAACTAAGTTACATATTCTAAAAATGTATATGAGTGATTTCTAAAATGATTACCCTTTCTACAGTGTTGACAAGGGCATAATAATGAGTTGTATTGTCTTGTATAAATAAAATGTTATAGTTTAAATGGTTACCCTTGGCATGATGTAGTATGCAAACATATAAATAAAACATATTTCTATTAATAAAATTTATTGTATCCCATGATGGTAAAGTTTTGATGTGTGATGTTTTGCATGTTAACAAATTCATATAATAATAATAACAGTAGTATGAAAAGTACAACAAATGATTGATGTTTCACACGAGTTTAACTGTGTGTTTACTTGTATTCCCCCCTCCCCCCCCCTTAAAAGTGTTTAAAAGCATTTGAAAGTGTAGTGATAGGGGTATAAACTCACTTGGTAGAAGTGAAGATTTGATGGAAATGATGTTTAACTCGGGCAGCACTTCGACTGGAAAGAAGCAAGTTTATCAGGAACTTCTTGGGGCGTCAAACTTCTGTCAGAGTTTGGATATGAAAATGGGGCGTTTGGGTAGCTTCGAGAGGTTAAACACAGAGAAAATATAGGAGAGAGGATAGAAATAAGTTGCCAAACTCGGAACCATTGACTTCTATTTATAGGATGAATTTTCAGGTTTCACGTCGTTAACATGGAGTTGTTCACATCGTGAGCTCGATCTTATGTCTTCCGTAGACTTGATGTCTGGTAGCCGGGCTCTGGCACACATCAATCACAAGCTCACGTCGTGAACTTCATGTTCACGTCGTGAGTTGTCTGATAGTGTGGGGTTTCGTGTCCTGAACTTCAGAAATTAATATCTCTCGCATATGAGCTCTGATTTTGACGTTCTTTATATTCACGCTTAGGTGTGATTATGCTCTACAACTTTCATTTAGATTTCATCGGCTAACTTTGACTTTACTTTTAATATTATATTTTTAACAGGCTAGGACTGGAAAAGTCCATTAAAAATCCATAACTTCTTCATCCGGCGTTCATTTTTGTCTGTCTTTTTACTGTTGTACTACTATTGTCGAGGTCTTTGATTATCGTTTAGATGGTATTGGCTATAAGTCGCTCGATCTCTATTTCAAGTTTTTATCTGTTTACTACTATAAATGAAACTTAGAAAAATCATAACTTCCTCATACGAAATCAGATTTGGACGATCTTTTTATGCATGCTTACGGTTTAATGATATCTACGACTTTTATTTTGATACCTAATGCTAAAAAGTATTTTATTGAAATTTCGTGTTTTATGCTTAGCAGCGTTTTACATGTTTTGTTGCGGGTCTTTGATTGGTCATAACTTCTTTGTTATAACTCAGATTTTAGTGTGTTTGTATTTTTGAAAACCTTGTTACGATATTTGCCACTTGGTACATCCAAAGTGAGATTTTTGAACATTTCATTTTTGATGCTATTTTATTAACTGAAAATGGTTTACAGTATTTGACTTTAAGTCATTACATTGACTAGAAATATCGGGTTGTTACATCAGGTGTCGGGTGTTGAGGTTCATAAGGCTCGAATAGGATAGAGAGATACAAAAGAGAAGCAACACTTCAGATTAATATGAGAACCCCAACAAGAAGGCCGAATCTTCGACTCAAAGATCCAACAAAATAGAAGCCCTATTCGAAACCGGATCATCAAAGGGTTAATGCCCTTGAAGATGGAGGGGAAGAGGAAGAGCTTCCTAAAATCACTGACTACTATTTTCTGTGGATGTTTCAGGTGTAATTCATGCTATGTAGGATCTTGAAGATAACGCAAGATGGTCAAAGAGAGACAGAAAGTCCACCTTTTGGAAAGACAAGTCCAAATGGTGTGCATACCACGAAGACTTTGGCCACATGATGGAGGACTGCATAGCTCTACGAAAAGAATTCAACTACCTCCTTAGTAAAGGACACCTCAAAGAGATCCTCAGGAGAAAAAGAGAAAAATCCAAGGAGAACTGCCAGCATGATCTTAGGATCCTGGAGAAACCAAGATCTCCACCCTCTGACGCTAAGATAATTAACATTATCTCAGGCGGATCTAACATCTGTGGTACCTCTTATTTTAAGGCTAAAAGACATGCCAATGTCTCTAAAATGGAAAAGGAAGACATGCCCCATAATAATACCACGATTAGTAGTGAAAAAAGAAAACACATTTGATGAAACAGATATGGAAGGAATTCAGGATCCTCACCATGACAGACTCGTGATAACACTATACATGGCCAACCATTTTGTCAGAAGGATCCTTATTGACAGAGGATCCTCAGTAAATATCGTACTCCTAGACGCACTGAAAAGAATGAACATCCTAGAATCAGAAATCATCAGAAGATCCTCAGTCCTCATAGGATTTAGCTGGGAAAAAACACACAATTGGAGGAATAAAGCTACCAATATACATAGAAGGGGTAAACTATACACAAAATTTATGTGTTATTGACACCTTATCTTCTTATAATATGATACTAGGTAGCCCATGGATTCACGAGATGACAGTGGTTCCATCGACATACCATTAGTGTGTGAAGTTACCCACTCCATGGGGAACAGTGAAGATCATGGGAGATTAACACGAATCAAAAGAATGTTACAAAACCTCCATGAAATCTACGACCAAACCCCAACAAGCATAACAATTAAGGCAGGGGGAAAGACATGTTCTAGAGACAAAGGAAAAAGACGTAAAGGAAGTGTGCATGGGCATCAAGGATTATGAAGCTAAAGTTTTCATTGGATCCTCAATGCTTGAGCAGATCGAGAAGGATCTATTGAATTTCATAAGAACCAGAAGCAAGAAATTTGCATGGAAACACGTAGATATGATAGGTAGACAAGAGTATTATTACTCATAAACTTAATATTAATCATTCATTCAGACCAATACACCAAAAGAGAAGGAAGTTTGCAACCGAATAGAATCAAATTATCTAAGAGGAAGTAGAGAAGCTCCTCAAAACAGGGATGATCAAGGAAGTAAAGTTCCCAAGATGGATAGCTAATGTGGTTGTCATATAAAAGAAAAATGGCAAATGGAGAGTGTGTGTAGATTACATAGATCTTAACAACGCTTGTCCTAAGGATCATTTCCCTCTACCACATATTGATTCTATGATAGATGTGACGACTGGCTATTAAATTCTGACCTTCATAGATGCTTCAGCAGGGTTCCAACAAATCCAAATGGAACCATCAGACCAAGAAGACAATGCATTCATAACACTAATAGGTATATATTATTACACCGCAATGCCTTTTGGTCTTAAAAATGCAGGTGCAGTAGTACCCACCAGTTCAGGTGCAGCAGTGAGGATAGGCAAATCCACAAATTGGATTTCGGAATTACCCATATGGATTAGATCTGGTTGAGCCAGTGATAAGACTGTAGGAGTGCCACTACAGTTATGGGATCAGGGAAGCAATGGACCGTATAAGATTGTGTGTGATATAAGGCTACCATTGGTCAGGTAGCAATCACTTTTAGCCTTGGATTTGATGACGATAGGATTCGGCGCATGGACCCGATTAGTTAAGATTAGAAGGTTGTTAGAGCCACAGTAGCAAGATAACTAGTGGAAACTAGTTCCAGAGAAGGATTTCATTCAAAAGTTGTGGAAGACGACTAAGTAGGAGTCCTTTGGCTCCGCAGCCAGTCCGGAACCAGATATTTCAAATGTTTGGTGAATGAAATTGAGACTAGACAAGTCTCGGTAGATTCTGGAAAGCAGCCATATGGAAACATACTGCTTCAGGAAGTTCAGTGTTCGGGAAGTTTCAGCGTTTGGGCAGTGTTAGTATTTGTGTTTTAGGTTGCAAATACGGACAGAATAGCAGGTTGATTGGGAAGTGACAAGCACTCACAGTGGGATTAGTTGAGCCTTGACGAGGCATAAGTGATCTGCAAGGATAATTAGGTCTGTGATCCTGTTTTATAGTGGAACCTCAAGCTATTAGAAGTTGAGTAGCCAGTTGAAGGATAAACGAATTGGGTTCAACGATAATGATTCAGTATGAGTGCTCTGTCAGGGATTCAGACCATCTCGAGACAACATATTTTAGATGGAGTACATGTGATCTTGTTGCGAGGAATTCGTTCACCTGAGGATTTTAGGGCTTTACGAAGATTGGTTACGACTACCCTGGGAAGGATAGGGTGTGCCCAGGATGGTGACCATGTTACTAGAGTGGTTGGGCGTGTAAGAAATGGTAAATAATGATTTCGAGGATGAAATCTAGTTTAAATGGGGGAGAGTTGTAACACCCCCGTTTATGTAATAAATAAATAAACAAATTAATGAATATATAGTAGCCCTAAAACCAATAGTTATATACCAAGGTGTTGGTCTCGAGGAGTTAATTGTCATAATTTTAGAGATCGGGGGTTAAAAGTGTAAAATTCGAGTTCATGTTGTAAATATTTACGAAGACAGGGGCTCTGTGGTAATTGTTGGAACTTAAGTTGAAAAGAATGAGAGGAGGAGGGACTAAAAATGTTATCATGATTGAAGTTTGATCATTGGACCTAAATTGAAATGGATTTGGAATATTGAGGGCTAAAGAGTAAATTCTGGACCAATTTTAAAAGGATTTGTTAAGGGAGGGGTTGTTTAGTAAAATCTGGAGTTAATTTATAAAGGAATTCAAGGGAAAGGGTTTAAATGGTAATTTATAGACTTCTTTTGGAAAGATTTTATGGAGGAAGGGTTGGAACCATAATTATGGAAAAGATGTGATGAGGGACAAGGTATATAACTGTTACGCTCTTAACCCTAACCCTAAGATAGTGCAATCGCTATCCCACCACCATCTGCTACCCTCCTTCTTCTTCTTCGGTGCCGTTACCACCTGACCCCCCGCTCCCGTTCCCTGATCTGGTGAAGCTCCAGGCGACCACCGACATCCATGTCGCTGTCCAGAGTTGTTGCTACTCCAGTCGGCGACAAGGACAGGAACCGACGCCTCCTTCTCCTACTGTTGTTGCTACCGTCAAGGGTTCAGCTCTCGTCCTCCGTCCCTCGCTTGCTACACTTAGCCACGATTGTCGACACCGCAACTCCAAGCAATCCATTCTTCACCGCTCCGGTTACCCTCCGCCGTTTCTCTTCTACTGTTACATTGCTGCTGCCGATGATGCCGGCTGCAGGTGCAGCTGTTGTCGCCGCTAATGCTCCGTCATCCACCATATGTCGTACGTGAGTGTATTGAAATGTTGTCGGGAAGAAGACAAAAAGAAACCACCGCCACCACCGTGAGGTGGTGGCTGTCATCGCAAATCCTGCCGCCTGCCGTCATTCCTTCTAGTGTTCGACGTTGCTGCCGTATCTTGACACCACCAGCCACCGTGGGAGGTGGTTGTGAGTTGTGGGGGTGTGTGATTCTGCTTCTAATGTGTGTGCTGTGTGTATATTGTCTAGCCGGAAAAACCGAGAACAGCCACTGTCACCATGTACCACCATGTGTGTGTGTATTTTACTGAGTGTGTGTGTGTGTGTATGTGTTAAGTTGGTATTTTCATTGTAATATTTTAACCAGTGTCGGAATAATAATAAGAAAACTCAAAACCACCACCATGAGGTGGTGGTTGCCGACTCCTGCCGCCACCAGCCGCTATGTCCGGTGGCAGTGTGCTTGTTGTGTTTTTCTTTGTTTGGGAAGCTTAGACAAATGGACTGAAAACCTAGTGGGCCCAATGAAACCCTAATGGGCCCAATAATGCCCTAATTGACCAAAAAGCTCAAACATGTGACTAATGGGCCTAGTGAAACCCTAATGGGCCTAATGAACCCTAATGGATCTAAGGACTTGACTTTTTGGGCCTATTGGGTTATGATTTGGTTGGAAACCGTAATTAGAGTTTAGAAAACCTTAATTTTGGATATATGGGCCTTGGACTTATCAAGACCCACATTTGGGCCATTGGAATAGAATTGTAAATTACACTCAATCACATCATATGACTTATCTAGTAGAGTGATGGACTTAATGGATTAAGTCCTTAATGGGTTAAGTGAGAAACACTTAACCCTAATCATCATTTTATGTGAGAACCCTAATTTCACTTGGGCTTTGTGTTGGGCCTTTCTATTAGGCTTTGGTGTTTAGGCCAACAATGGGCCATCCAAGAACAATCATATGGACTAGAATAATTGGATGGGCTTTAGGGTAATGCCAATATGAGGGTTTGGGCCCAATTTGGAAATTTGGGCCATAGGTGGGCCATAATTGGGCCTTCATGATTGTAAGATGTTGGGCCATCATAAATGCCAAATGTTGGATTGGACTAAATGGTTGGGCCTTAGAATAAGATCATGTAGAGGTTTGGGCCTAATTTGGAAAATTGGGTCATATGTTGGGCTTTGATTCATAGTTTAACTTTTAGGCCTTTGGATTGGGCCTTGAGTTGAATCAAGCTAAGATAGGGGTAAAGCAATCTTTTACCCCAAGCATGGACTTATGATTTTTGTGTTGGAACCCAATTATTAATTGGGTGTTGTTTTGATATTGCCAGTTCGAGAAGCTGTTATCCAGTATCCAGGGTTTCATCTGCGGGACTTCAACAGTGTGAAGTGAGTTACCTTCCAGTAGAAGTGGGTCGAAGGCACCAATGACGACCCACTAGTAGTTGATTATAGTTGAGATGATTGTCTTTGCGATAATTGTCTTGTTTGCTACTACTTGATATGTTTATGTGCTAGCATGATATGTTATATGTGATGGTGGTAGTAGGAGGGGAATAGTCCTCAAGTTCGGTTGTTAGGACTGAAGGGTAGGTCGGGCACCCCAGATATGGCTGGCAGTATGTTTATGCTATGTTTGTGTGGTAGTAGTAGGCAGTGAAATAGTCCCCAGTAGTCGGTTGAGATAAACCGTCGGGTAAGTCAAGCCCCCTAGAATGGCTTGACATGGGTAGGTCAGGCACCCAAGAATTGTCTTGCAGTATGTTTATGTTATGTTATTATGTGGTAATGGTAGGGGTGAAATAGTCCCCAGTACTCGGTTGAGATGGACCGATGGGTAAGCCAAGCACCCCAGAATGGCTTGACCTGGGTAAGTCAATCACCCCAGAATGGCTTGACATGGGTAGGTCAGGCACCCCAGAATTGTCCGGCAGTATGTTATTGTATGGTGTGTGGTATGACGGGGGAACTCACTAAGCTTTGTACTTAAGGTTTTCAGTTTTGGGTTTAGGTACTTCGTTTTCAAAGGAAAGGAGTCGGCTCGATCGCATCGCATCACACAATATTTTCGCACATGAGATCTTAGGGATCACACTCTGATATTGTTTTATGATAACATGTTCTGATCATTTCTACTTTGTTTTTAACATGGGATGTTATTATGGATGCTTCTATACTAATTGGTTTTATAATAAATTAATTAAAAATGAAATTTTTGGTCTTGAATTTTGGGAAGTTACAAGGATCCTGCATTGTTGAAGTTCAAGATCCTTGGTTGTACAACTATGGGCATCATTTCCTGGGATCTCTGAAATTTCGCCTTCATCCTCTCCACTTATCTAAGTAGTTTTCTATTGGCGTCTTGTTATTGAGTCATCTGTTGCGTCATTTTCCTCATCATAGTGAAGAGTTTAGCATTAGTGACTGGAGCAGTCATATTTTGGAGTCCTGGAGATCCCAAACTTCTTTGGTTAGTTATAAGAGGGATGTTTCTCATGGAAGTATCAGGCGCTTTCTCTGACCAGGGGGTTCACTCGGAGGAGGTGGTAGGTTTTTGTTTGGAATGAAAGGAGCTGAGGATGAAGAAAGGATCGGTTGTGTAGACGGGATCTTTCGAGGATTTTCAACACCACGACCCCACGGTGGGTGCCAAATTATTTTGGTCAAAAATTGTACAATAGAGAAAGGTAAAGAGAATGACACGATTGTTTACAAGGAAAACCCTTGATCCTTGGTGGGATCTCCGGCACAAAACCTTGGGAGGTGGTAATGATCGTCTACCTTGATGATTTTATTAATATAAACTGATGATTATAGAGAGTATTTTAGTAAGAACAAGTGAAAAAGTTCGTAGAGTAAGCTAAGAGTAAGTAGAATGTGTCGTGTGCGATACACATCTATCAATTTATAGTCTAAACTAGCTAACAAGATGTTTGATATTTCCGGGATCCTCTATAACCAGATTTGTGAACGTTGTTTGACTTAGCATTCCAAGTCCTTAGCATAGTTGAGACGACTCTCTGTTGAGAATAAGTCTTCTCTTGACTATTTCTGCACAAGTGTTAATTAGGAACAAAATACAACCGTTATAAATGTTAGTAACTAATAATAACGGTCATAGTCAGGATCCTGAGATAGTTGAGGATCCTGAATATCTGATGAGGTTTGAGGATCCAGAATTCTTTGTAACATATTTTAATTACAGTTAGACATCAGTGTTAGACTACATTTTTTTTTTGGAAAACCACATATTAAGATGTTTAATGTACTATTCATTATGACTATGAGTAATCTCATTACGCAAGTATTGGTATCTAAGTTATATTTCAGCATCTAATACATTCTTAATAGTCTTCTCTATATATGAGTTATATATATATATATATATATATATATATATATATATATATATATATATATATGTATGTATATATACAAGTAAACTTGTTTGTATTCGCAAAGTTTATACAAATCAAGTTTATCGAATCTACTTAACAAATCTCATTCATTAGCTAAAGCATGAAAGTCAAGTTGGTGCTATAGGGCCTTGTTGATATAAGTAGATGTATTTGATTGAAATTTAGTACTTTGGAAATTGGAACAGTACAAGCAACACATATTGTAATGAGTTGATATATTGGATATAGTCTTTCTTTAAATAATAGTTGTGTTCTATATTAGCAAGTTTAATCCTTGAATAACTAGGTTATTCTAAATGTCCATAGTCATTCATAGTTATGGGAGCATCTATGAGGTAAGATTAATATGAGTGGATTGGTTGATTTTCATGGAGATAAAAATAGCAAGAGTTGCTACCAACTTCATAGGTACTTGATTAGGAGAATAAGTATTGGACTTGACACACATCAAAATCATTTTATGGATCGTAGTCATGAGTGATGTTTTGATCAAGGTTGTATCTTTGTATTCCTATATCTGAGATACAAATTTTGGACTTGAACTATAGGAATTATTGTGCTTTGACACGGTTTAACATTTTTCTATAAAAGTCAGTCATAAGGGTCATTGGTGGGTATAACATGAACTACATGATGGGCATATGTATTCAAGATGGGATTTGTTCCTCTTATTCATTGAGAGTTAGACATCTAAGGCCTTACTAAAATTTGAACACCACATGAGATTAATCGCGATCCATATCTCATGTTCAATAGGATGTCTGAGAGAAAGGAATAAGTGATACCAAACCTTTAGTAACAATTGGAGCTTAGAACTCTTGGAGTTGGTTGTTGATAAGAGAGCACCCTTCAATTGTTGTTAGGAGCAGTAGCCCGTTTCTAGACGTCAACTATTTTCTATGTCAGTCTATAATGAATCTTGTGCAAGTAGGAGATTGTTGGATTAATATGTTCAAGAATCATTGTTGAGTGATATTGCTAATAACATATGATCCTATAGGGTTACAGCTTTATCAAGTTGGTACTTATTAAATATTTATTAAGCATTTGATTATTAATAAAAAAAATTCAGCCCTTGTATTTAATTGGAGAATTATTATTGTTTATGAGAATAATAATAAAATATACAACAAAGTAGTTATTATATCATATGGTATGATAAAACAAGTTATGTACAAAGTTTTGGACACTTTGGTTAAACATGATTAAGTTAGTGAGTTAGTATACCATGGTTAAATAAACTAGCAAACTCTTTTGTCTCATTCTAGGCCTCATGGATGGAAGTTTAAGAGAAGGATGGAGGTTGCTTGTCAACTTCCATACTTTGTCTTCATGCTTTGTCTCCTTTGCTTTATGCTTTTAGAATACTTTATAGTATTATAGGTATTGGCTTTACCTAGAACGGGATACATAAAAATGCTTCTTGCATGAGAGTTACTAGTTTTTTGGCCCTCGTTTTCTCCACACAAAAGCCATAGCTTTTGGTTTTCTTTCTTCCTTAAATCTTTTTAAGTCAAGTGTGAATAATTGGTGCTCCCTTTGTGTCTTCCTTTAGTGCTTATTTTTATAAGCACTTAAAGGCTTAAAGAACAAAGTTTTACAAGAGGATACTAGCATTTCTTGGTGCCTGAATCTTGATGGTGGATATTTGTGGAGAAGATCATCTTCTTTGATCTTTCTATGTTCATCAACACTCCAAAACCAAGTGGGTTCAAAGGCTACAAAGGTTGTCATTCTAAAACACTCTATGGTTGTTTTTAATACAATTCCAACCTCTATAAATGGATCCTAGATGGTTTGGTTTTGTATAAACTCAAAAATGAGCTTGTTATTTTTAAAGCTTTTGTTGTCGTTTTTTATGAAAAACTAACTTATATTTTGTATCAAAACCCATCAATACATTCTAACATGTACCAACAAGGTTTAAGGCATTTATAAAACCTTATCATGTCCCTCTAACCCATAAGTCATCGTTTGACTATTTCCTTACTTAGATATTCTACATTGCCTAAGTATATCCTTTTTGTGATCAAACACGCCACTATTATTTCCTTCTTTTCTAATCCCATTTGTAAGTTATTACCAAGACTTAGCTTCCGACATATCTTTTCATCTTGCCCTTTTCATTTTTAACTTGTCTTGAATGACTCCCAAAACACAATTTTCATGGTTACATATTTTATTACCTTCTAGCATTAATGGCTAATCATGGTATCAAACCGTTTCCATTTTAATACTTAGGGTATATCCCTAATAAAGGAACCACTCCCAAGTTTAGACCATAGTGGAAAGATTAAAATCAGTCCATCAAGGCATCATTTGCATATGGATTTTGACTTTGTAAAGGTAAGGTGTTATCCTAGTAGATTGCTCTAGGCCCATTATGAAGCATCATAGTCCAGACGATTCATTTGTATGTTCATTACTTTCTGTATAGCATTATTTCATTGTAAAAATATCATTTATCCACATAAGGAAAAAAGATAAGCACTTTTCCAGGTCAACCACTAGACACACAAAGAACTACAAGGGACTACACACATTCACCACATTAATTAAGTCTCCTACTAAAATACAAGCCACCGTTGAGGGGAAAGTTCTGCTTTGCCCACCACCATGAAATTTTTTTCCTGCTAACAAAAGGGCAAGGACAAAGTATTCTAAATTCCATGAGATCATGGTCACGATACCAACAGTTGCATAGATCTTCCAAAAGAAATAGAATCTTGTATTCAGAAAGGACACATGGACTACATGGCAAAAGGAGCAAAAAAAATAACAACAATAACCAAGACAATTGACCGTCAGGATCCAAAGACCCCCAGACAGAGTGGAGTAGAAAGATGAACACCGATTCAAGACCGAGAAATGAGATACTGATGGTCCAAGTTACGGACGCAAAAGTAGAAAAGTCAAGGATATCACTCTCTAATATGTCTCTGAAGACGACCCCATCTCGGAAAATTGCAACAGTTATGACCCGTTAATTATCACGGAGGATGTAGGAACTTCTCGCATACACAGACTCTACGTAGACAGAGGGAGCTAAGCTGAAATCATGTACGAACATTGCTTCGAACAACTCAAGTCAAAAGAGAGGAAATAAATGCTACCACCGACAACCCTACTTGTCGGATTTTTCGGACAAATATCATGGCCTATAGGACTAATTACCTTGAAAATCACCATATATGACTATCGTGGTCACCTCATCCAGATAATAGTAGTCGATTTATGATTATATGAGCTCCTTCACAATATTATATCGTCCTAGGATGTCCTGGGTTGAGGAAACTAAGTGCAATCCCCTCCATTTTTCATTCTTTAATGAAGTTCCAAAAGAAGAAAGGTATTGCTAGTGTGAGAGGTGAAAAAGTCCAATTAAACATCTGCAACCAGATTTCTCAAAAGATAGAACATCCAGAAGAAACCTACAAAGTTGAAGATGTAGAACATATAGTTATTAATGATGAACACTCATATCAAACGCCGGCAATTGCAACTAATCTACCAAAAATGCTTAAAAATATGCTTCACAAACTTGTGCGATCCAACAAAAACATATTTGCAAGGACACCCGCATATATCACTGGTATCCGACGAGAGATGGAAAAGAAAAACGAGCTTAACATCCACCCACAAATGTTCCCCATATTACAGAAGAAGCCAGCCATGAGAAAGGATCGAAGTGAGGCACTTACAATAAAGGTATCCAAATTAATTGATGCATGGATCCTTAAAGTAGTTTTTTGTCCTAGGTGTGTCTTTAACCTTGTAATGGTAAAAACGCGAGACAAAACATGGAGAATGTGCATTGACTTTACTCACCTCAACAAAGCTTGCCCTAAGGATAGCTACCTGTTACCTGGAATAGACTAGAAAATAGAGTCCTTATTAACATGTAATTGACTTTGTAAATTGTAATGTTGCTTTGATACACCACATGACCACGGTGAGTTGAATTTTTTGACGGTTGGCAATTTTTAACATAAACACAAATGAATGCCAAAATGCCATTTTTAGCAAAAGGGAAAATGGTCAAACCAACAACAAAGAGAGACAAATTTAGGGAAAAGAAATGAGAAGGGTTTAAACGTCACATACTCATTAAATACCAAGTTCCATTGGCAAGTCACCACCCACCATATTAGGTATGAAAACCTACCTCTCATTTCCTTTCTTTGACTTCGGTTAAACAAAGTTTGTACCTAATTAGGACCAAATATGGTAAACTACGTGATTTCATCATCGGTTTCTCATTGCACCTACACTTTGGTTCCGTGAGACTAGACAAGCCTTTTAGGCTATTTTCAATGAAAATGACATTCACGTCTTTTGCACTAGAGATCAAGGGTGAATATGTGCCTACTTTTTAGGTAGGAAAAAAATAGAAATTTTGACCTATTGAATTGACTTGAAGTCTCATTTCGTTTCATATCATGTCAACACAGTACAAGACTCTCATATGTAACAAACAAAACCTAAATGATTTATGTTAGTATCCTACACATACATGGCTTCTACATAATGGGGATTCTGTTACCTAATTAGGACCAAATATGGTAAACTACATGATTTCATCATCGGTTTCTCATGGCACCTACCCTTTGGTTCCGTGGGACTAGACAAGCCTTTTAGGCTATTTTCAATGAAAATGACATTCACGTCTTTTGCACTAGAGATCGAGAGTGAATCTGTGCCTACTTTTTAGGTAGGAAAAAAATAAATTTTTTTACCTATTGATTTGACTTGAAGTCTCATTTCGTTTCATGTCATGTCAATACAGTACAAAACTCTCATATGTAACAAACAAAACCTAAATGCTTTATGTTAGTATCCTACACATACATGGTTTCTATGGTATTGTGTTCAAACCACCAACACATATGAGGGATGTCCTAAATTAAGAAATCCAAAAAATATAACGAAAACTGACCCCACCATGTACAACAAAAGGAGTGGTTTACAATCTGGAATGGATTTAAATGCAGTTTTTCTAACAATCTCACTACCATTGATATGCAAATCAGGAACACGACTGTTTACCCAATCAATTGAAGTTTATAGATCATTTACAGTATACAATGATTCAGTAATCACTATCGTCCCTAACCAAATGTACAACTGTGTATTCAATATTTCCATCGATTCCTATCAATTAACAACTTCATATCTTCTTCAAGCAATTACTCAAATAGCACTTATAATAAAAAAAACCATATAAACAATGAACACAAGATGGATATATATTATATCATACAAACAAAATCATTACAAAGAGTGTGTAAGAATATGGAATTAAGCAGTACCCGTTTGATCATCTTTCTTAATTAATTCATTATCAGTAGGCAAATGTGATGAGGGTTCACCAGAATGACCAGTCATCATGAGTGACTGAAATCTTGGCCTAAGTTCTTTGTTACAAAAATCATCGTATTCTCCTTTATCTCCAGCTTTCTTTTTAACTTCAACCACACTCAATAGAGGTGTTAATTCGAAGATCTCAACTGCAATCGTTAATGGACCTTTAACTCCTTCCCTAGATCCTTCCAAACTCACCCTGCAATCCTTTTTCCTCACTGTAAACTTCACTACTTTTGCAATCTCTTCAAGCTTCGAAATAATGGTGGAAACTGGTTCCCGTGTCAGAAAGCGCGATTCCTCCACACCATCTTCGAATAAACCCGACAAACTAAACCCACGAGAGAATGAAATCAGATCGAAAGCGTTTAAACTTGCAGGTCTTGGCAAGGTTGTGAGCCGCCGTTTAGTCTCGGTTTCACTTTCCGATTCGGAATATGAAGATTGATCGGAGGAATAATCGATGTCGTCATCGATTTCGCTGTGTTTCACACTACATAACTTATCGTCGTCGAAGTAGAATTTAATATGCCGAAACCCCTTTTTGAACCACTTGTTTTCCATAATCTCGGGAATTGTGATTCTAGTTTCGGGATTTATGTCGAGAAGCCGTCTGAGTAACCGTGTTAGCTCCGGCGAGAACCATCTGGGACACCGGAAATCTCCTTTGTAAATCTTCTTATACATAACCATTATGTTCTGATCATGAAATGGTAAGTAACCAGCCATTAAGACGAATAAGATAATTCCACAGGACCAGATATCGACTTTTGCAGCTTCGTAGCCTTTCCGCCCTAATACCTCCGGCGCGACATACGCCGGAGTACCGCAAAAGGTATGGAACAGACCGTCGCCTTTGATTTGTTCGGAGATTGCACTGAGACCAAAATCGGAGACCTTCAAATCACCATCTTCGTCTAATAATATGTTTTCGGGTTTTAAATCTCGATGGAAAACACCACGAGCGTGACAAAACCCTACTGCGGAAATCAGTTGTTGGAAATACTTTCTGGCGACTTCTTCTTTTAATCGACCTTTAGCGACTTTATTGAACAATTCACCACCTTTAACGTATTCCATAACGAAGAAGATCTTACTCTTTGTTGCCATTACCTCGAACAGCTGAACGATGTTTGGATGTCGTACACGGCGGAGGATGGAGATCTCGCGTTTGATGTGGGCGATTAAACCGCCTTTCATGATTTTCTCTTTGTCGATGACTTTAATGGCGACGGATTCATTGGTTTTGACGTTCCGAGCAAGGTAGACTTTAGCGAAACTGCCATGACCGAGGAGTTTTCCGATCTCGAACCGACCAAGGAGGAGGCCATGGCCTTCTTTTCTTGTGGTGGTGGTGGTCGTGGTGGTGGTGGACGATTGTGTTGCCATAGAAGGATGAATTTGGGATCAGAGTTTGAAATTGGGAATTGGGATTTTGGTAAACATTTGAAATGTTTTGTTGATTTTGATTTTCGATTACTTAAAGCAGAAGATGTTTGCGAGGTGTCTTATAAAAACCGCGTTCCACCTATGGAAAGGAAAACAGAGTGTCAATATCACGCCTGCATCATCCCACCACCACCACCGTGTATTAATACAGATATTAATACAGATTTATTCTTGAGGTTTCATTTTTACTGTGGGATATTAAGATTCGAAAAGGAACAGGGAATTTGATCCTGTATGTATTCGTTGATGTCAATTATCATTTGTCAACAACAAGGGGTCGCGGAGGATTTGAGGCTTGAGTCAAAGCATATAAAAAAAAATCTCATGGGTTTGGCTCCAAGTTGATTTGACTCATCGATATTTTTCATAAAAAATTTAAGATTTAACATTTAATATTTTAATAAGTACTATATTCAAATTTTAAATTATTTAAATAATTAATATACTACTTATAATTGTATAAAGACTAAATTGTACAAATAGTATCTATGGTATCTTGAAAATTACTACTTTGGTCCAAAAAAGATTAAACAAGCAAAAGTGGTTCAGAATTTTGATTTTTTGTTGTGAGTTTGGTCCGTTTTGAATTTTTATAAATTGATGATTTTATCTTTTATATTTTCATTTTCAATTTAGTTTTTAAATTACATGAACTAAAAAAAAAAGTATTTGTATCATCATCCCACCCCGTCTCTTTCTCTCAGAAAAAAGGAAATACCACTATACTCCGGTGGCTATTCTATATATATATATATATATTCTGGAAGGCAACAAAAGGATTCTGTCGCTGTCGCTGTCGCTGTCGCTGGCGATGTTTTTTTACAACAAACCAGAAGGGTCCGACAACTAGAAGGTTATAAGGATATGGAACTAGTTTTCGTAGATGAAGATCGACAGAGGTTTCCGACAATAAGGAACCAATCACCAGAGCAAACATATCTAGATACGTCCATCATGTTCGTCGTATTCCGCTAGCGATAGTTAGATCAGCGGTAGTGGTGACACAAATATCGAAGCAAGGGTTTGCAGAGGCGACAGCGCTAGAGCTTGTATACAGATTGTGGCATTGTCTCGCTTCACCTCTTCATTATCATTCTTGCTTCACCATAGATAGAGGTGGAATAACCTCGAGCCACCAACGGAGGCAACTTAGAGCCAATATCGAACAACCTTACGTTTCCGGAGTCGACGACAACGCTAATAGAGACTGTCAAGGATTCTAATGTGACACTGGAAAGCCAAATGACACATATATGAATCGAAGATCCAACGTCTGATATTCAAATCTTCGTCGTCCATGGTGGTTTGGATGGTCCGACAAGCGATTCATAACAGTAGAAGGGAGAGAAAGAGAGAGGTGGTCATTGTAGCAACATAAAGAAAGAAGAATGGTGGTATCCAGCGGTTCAGATCTCAGTTCATTTTTTCTCCGCCAAAGTCGGCGCCGGATAGTTCTAGGGTTCTGGCGTCTCCGGCTCTCAGTGGTAGTTGTTTTTGATAGAATGAAAAGAGAGATATGATCTTTATGTGTGTGTTATAAGAAACATGTGGGTGTAATAGGGTTATATATTTCTTTTGTTTTTGGTTTAATTTTTAGTTAGAAAGTACAAATATAATAAAAGAAAATTATAAAAAAAAAATACCAAGGGTAAATCCATCATTTTAGATGTTTTCAAAATAAATTGGACAAAACTCGCAATAAAATGAAAAGTTTGGATGTTGACTGCATAGTTTTCATAGCTTTTTGCGGATGTTCATCTACAAAAATAAAATTACCTAAATGCTATCATTTTTGCTAATGATCATCTCCACAAATGTATATCATCTGATATTATTTTTTTTAATGAAAGTCAACATCCTTTAGCAACGTTAATTGTGAAAATATGGATGTTGACTGCATCATTTTCATAGATTTTTGTAGCTATGACTTACAAAAATCTAGTTTTTTTTTTCTAGCTTTGAACTTTTATAACTTTTTATACAAAGTCCGTTTGGGTTGAAATTTTTTTCATTGTGTAAAATGTAACAAAATCTATTCATTGGTATATTACACTCCAAATTTGGATATAAGGAAGACAATTTTTTTTCTTAATTCCAAAGTAGGTTATTTATTAAAAATATGAAAAAAGAGCCGACTTTCAATTTTTATAACTCTTTCATATAAAATCGATGATGTGAATTTTTCCATTGTGTTGTATGTAACAAGGGTTGTCTCTAACCACATAACACTCCAAATTTGAACATCGGGAAAACATAAATTTTTAGGTCTAAAACAGACTCTTCACTGAAAAATATGAAAAAAAAAAAAAAAAACCTAAGTTATGTGATGTTGAGAATGTATGCCTTTACGTTTTCCCCTATAACTAGGAATTACGACTCAACCTTTTTTTCACATCAGTTATTTAATTATACAACTATCAATGGCATAAAATGTACCCTTCTATGGATTGCAGAAGAGGAGATATCACTCATACGTTCTTTGATTATCATTAAAGATGATATTTTTGACATTGGCCTCACACTTTTTACCAGTATGATCACTTTCGGTCCACTTAACAACTACATTTCACTATAAATTAGGTCGTAGAGTCTATCGAACAAAAAAAATGAAGACAAAGCTTAAGGATTTTACAAGAGATGTGAAGAATTTCAACAAAATTGATCATAATATCGAAAATGAATTGCCTAATGAAGGTGAAGATGATATTTTGGTGGTCGCTAAGAAGCAATATATAATGCAAACTGACACCGCCGACTTTGCACATAAAGCCGGTTGAAATATTTTGAAAGATGATTTGCATTTCTAATTAAGAGGTGTATTTATAATTTATAGTTTTGTTTCTTTATTTGTGATATGTAATAAGAAGTAATGATATTAATTTTTTTTTTATTAATTTCAAATCCAAACATAATTAATTTCAATTAAACATAAATTGTTTGATTAGATAGGGGTTAAAACAGCCATTATTTGGTTTGGTATTTTCCATTTAGAAGGAGGCGACAGAGGATACACAATTGTCGTTTAGTATACAACTCGATACACATCATACCTACAATAAACTAACTCGATACACATCATACCTACAATAAACTTGAACCATATAGTTAAAGTTTGTGTATGTTAAAAAAATGTTGTTGTCAGAGCATGCCCGCATGTTATACCATGACCGCACCATTTCCTACATGGACATACTCAAAGTTGCAGTTCAGATCTACAACACAAGTGTTCCTAAAATTGGTTACATGAAAAATGTTGGACGCCATTAAGGACAACATCTTTCTCGAATGCCACCAATCAAACTTGTGTATCCTTGTTTGAAGAATTGTCTCTGTATATTGGGCAAGTATAGCAATAAACCCCTTTAAAAGAAAAAAAAATGTTTCTTTTTGTCATTTTACAATTATATAATATTTTTTATGCAAATACTATTCTACCTCCTAAGTTACTTTGTTAAATATAAATTCGTCGAGTATACTCAAAGATAATCTTAATGAAAGATGTTATCGACAAATTGCTTTCACGAACCGATAACATGTGGATGGCTTATGGAATATTAATGTTGATTACATTCCAACGGATGTTGGGAATAATGGTCTCTCCATTTCACATATCAGCAAGCAACCCGCATACAGTCCATGTCGCATATTGTAGTCGACCAAAGTTTTTGTAGAAATTAAGCATTATACACGATTTGTATGTTTGCTAGCACAAAAGATCAAATGTTCTATTTCGACCAGTCCTAGAGTGTAATGTAATAGCCATGCTCTTGCAACAATACCCCTGATATAAATCAGGGAAGAGTTGACCTAAGGAAAAAAGCTATCACATCATCCATATTGGTTATGGACATTACTTCCATATCGTCCCTCAGAGCTTCATTCAACCATATAAAGAACCATGTACAAGAGTCAACACTATTTGTCATGCTGACTAAATGTTATAGGCAGGTTCAAGTTGTTTTCATCCATAGCAACCGTTTATGAACATTGAGATCAGGTAGTCCTCCTATCCTAGACCGACACTACATATAAACATGTTTGGTAGAATATATGTGATGAATGTATGGATCTACATTTTTGTGGCACAATTAATAAATTAATGGTAAAAAATTAATAAATGAAAATAAATAATTAAAATTTGGAAAAAGATATCTTATCACAAATCTAAGAGCCATAAAAAATATTTGAAAACAATCCACAATATATTTTCAAATGTTGGTGTAACTATATGTGTTCGTTCTTCCAAGGTTATACAAGTAAGTAGGCAGATTAGCAAATCTTTCTTCGTGATCACGATCTGAAAAACTCATTTTGAATCAATTTTAAAACACCAACATGAATACTTGGTTGTTAAAGAAAGAAAATAAGGTGAAATAAATAGTATATGTAGCGTAAAAATGTACGTACAAATTTTCGCAATATGGATCTTCATATTCGTAGTACAACCTCTAGACTTCGTAGTCTACATGATAAGACAATTCAAATACTTCATTGGTGAAATGACACTTCATATTAAATGTCTAAAATTCATAGTTAAAGTGTACATTTTCATAGTTAAATGAAAAGGTACACTTCATATAGATGTCTAAAATTTACAGTCAAAGTGTATATTTTCGTAATCAAATTGACATGATAACTCTCTAGTGAAATAACAATTCACCGGTGAAATGAAAAATCTCATTAAATGTTTGAAACTCATAGTCAAAGTGTACATTTTGTAGTCAAATTGGCATGACAACTCGATGGTGAAATGACAATTTATTGGTAAAATGTCAATTTTTAATAAATGTTTGTAATTCATAGTCAAAGTGTACATTTTGATGTGTTTTAAATGTAATAACGTGGATAAATCATTAACACATAAGGGTACATGCAACCTAAGAATCTATGTCATAACACTATTGAATTAACATTCTATTGAACAACAAAAACAGTAGACCCTAGGCAATTTTCGAATTTAACAAACAAAGTAGGGTTTACTTACCTTTTAGTTATTGTAGTAAATAACTAATCAAAAACCTTATTAAAAGCTCCTAGAAGCAAGAAACACAAGTTTCGTGCCTCTAATGGTTCACACCCAAACCCTAGCAACCAAGGAACTTGAAGAGAGAGATGGGAGAGGTAAAGTTGCAGCGTAACCACCTTGTAGAAGTCATGGACGAAACATGTATCCTAAGGTTCCTTTTCATAGTGTAACAAGAAAACCCTAGATAACCCTAAAATAAATAAAATAATATTATTTCCTTTTGGTAATTATCCAACTTCTTAATTATCCTCCAAGGTATCACACCCTCGAACCGAGGCGGCGGAAACGTCCGGGGGCGGGTGACTTTATATTGTAATATCATAACAATTAGATAAATGATACATAGCAACCAAACATCATACATTATAATATACCAACATTCATTATTTACAAATTGTACTTGTTGTTTGATTATACAAAAATAACAATAAATATGATGTCTCAAAACGATAGCAAAATATCTAGATCCAAGGCTCGAGTACTTGTTCACCGAGTCCTTGAGAATACAAGACATTTTGAAAAGCATCAACATAGAATGTTGGTGAGTTCATAAGCATATTTGTAAGAAAACTTTGTAACATCTTTGTTTATAATAAGTAGTAAAACTCTAGAAAATCCAACATTTTCTATGAAAGTAGTTTGTGAGTCTCGTTCAGAAATCATGTATAATTGCATGCATGTTCTTTATTTTCCTTTGTTTGTACTTGAAAAGAGTGTTTTCCCAAAAAATCCTGTATTTTATGTATATAAAAGACTTGTGGTCTTAAAACCCTAAGACCAGAGTGGTGAAATTAGTTTATAAATCAGACGAAACATAGTGGTGTATTTTATAAAACTAGTATAGTGCATATCCTTCATAAATTCAATTAGTGTTGTTATTCTCTATGTGAGTCGTTACAACCATGCTAATATGACTAATGCGCCTGTCTTGACGTTCTTCAGGTATCAGTTTCTAAAAGATACTTGTGACAACCGTCAAATTCTAGTCAAGTCAAAGTCAAACAAAGTCAACAAGTCAAACTGGTCAACTCAATTAAACCTTGTATACTAGGGTTTACATTATGTAATTACTGTACAACTCGCTAGTCTAATGAGAAATCATCAATTGAAAAGTTCGTATATCTGGATTTCCTTAACCTAAAACAGTGGTAAGTAATGGTCCAAACTGATTAAATACTATTGCACACTCATTGGGAGTGTGTAGGACCCTTAAACATGGCTTAACGGGGTTTACGGACCTTGCATTGCAAAGCCGGACACTCAAAAATGTCACAAACGAAACCTCTCCCAATCACTTTCACTCTAATTCTCCCAAATCTCTCTCTGTATGAGAAATCTCTCCAAGAATGTGAAATCTCTCCTAAATATCTCTTTGTATGAGAAATCTCTCAAAGAATGCGAAATCTCTCCCAAATCTCTCTTTGTATGAGAAATCTCTCAAAGAATGTGAAATCTCTCCCAAATCTCTCTCTGTATGAGAAATCTCTCAAAGTGTGTGAAATCTCTCCCAAATCTCTCTCTGTATAGGAAATCTCTCCAAGAATGTGAAATCTCTCCCAAATCTCTCTCTGTATGAGAAATCTCTCCAAGAATGTGAAATCTCTCCCAAAGCTCTCTCTATATGAGAAATCTCTCCAATAATGTGAAATCTCTCCCAAATCTCTCTCAAAATCTCTCTCTCAACTTTTTATAGGGCATCCCGACCCTCGAATTTGGCGAAAACAGCTCGAAAACGAAAGTCTACGCGAAAAATAGCTCTAAGGAGCCAAAACCACTCTTAGGAAGCCGAAACTCCTCTTAGAGCTGAATCTCCTAAGAACCGAAGCCTTGCATCAGAACCAACCCCCCCCCCCCCCCCAACCGAAAGGGACCGAGGGCTCGGCCTATTTCGGCCCCTTGATAATTCTGAATCGAGACCGAGACTTTCGGCTCCCCCCTCCCACTTTCGATCCGAGAGGTGACCCTACGCAGCCGAACCCCCACTCTCGGTTCCTCTTCTACTTTCGGTTCTAGTGCTGCTAAGACCGAGCCCCGATTTCCAATATTTTTAGCGTTTTGAGCCCATTTTTCGAGATTTTAACGCGGGATTTTCACCCAAAATCATATTTTAATATAATAAACTCTAAATATTCCTATTTTAACTATATTTTGGAGAAAATCATTACCTATGAATAAAATCTATTTGGTAAGATATTTAGGTGGAGTGTTGAGTTATCCTTTGGACAAGGACACAAGCAACCTCCCCATACCTTCATAGTACAACCCCCAGTCGCTATTACACCATACTTAGTCATTTCATAGTACTTTCCCACCATTTTGAAGCCACACACTTGGTCATGAGCTAGAAAACCCTCGTCTCTCCTCACATTTCTCTCATTCCTCTCACTTTCCACCAAAGAACAAACTTCATTTTCTCTCACTTTCTCTCTCTAAAATTTCGAGATTCAAGGTTATTCTCCAAGTTTTTCATCTACTTTTGGTAAGTATTATTACCCTTCATATAATTATTTCACTTCCTTCTATATAAATCATAGATTACTTACACAAATTCCATCATTTTGGTGTTAGATCTTCGAATCTTCTAGCCACATTCTAAGTGTTCTTGAGTCGAAGACTTCCCTTCTTCAGCATCCATCCATTGAAATCACTCAAGGTGAGTTCATACCCCTACATTTTCATATTTTCTTATGTTTTAAGGGGGTAATACAAGTTAAATCACCAAGAACACAACTAAATGCTTCTAACAGCTTTCATCAGAAAAGTTGGACTCCATTCACGGACTGTTTTGGTCAACTTAAACATTTTAGTTTTCAAAACTGTACTAGGTGCAAGCAGTTCAAGTTCTTAGATTTAAAATGGCTACTTGCACATCTCCATAAGATTTTTCTACAATTTATGGTGATTTTTACAAAACTGTCTATCACTATAGCTATGAATTCGGACCAGTCTGTGAATATGGACATTTTAACACAAGTTAGAGCTTACTAAAAATCATAATAAAAATTATGAATAAACTAGACACAATTTCTAAACTCACAGAATTTACGGATTTAGTTTTTGACTCAGTATGATTTTTCTATAATTATTCCAAGAACCAGGAACAAAAAAGATAAAACTATCAAATTGTTAATAACTCATTTACACCTTGTAACTTGTTGAGCAAGGTGTGTACTTTTATATACAAATACATGTGTTTATATTACATCTCTTTTACCTAAGCATAACGATTACATCAGTTACAGAAAGGATTTTGAACATAACATATCACTTTTGATAAGCTATTATAGGACTAGTGTATGTTTCACTTACATAGAAACGGTTTCATATATATTACCAACAATTAGGAGAAACTACAATAGAACTAGCTTATATTTGAACCACATTCCTACTCATTACAAAAGGTTTCCAGTTCATATAAATGAGGTACGAATAGAAAGTACCAGGTTTATACAACAATGGGTACATTACAAAGTACTGGGTGTTCTTATAAATGGGGTACGAATACAAAGTATCGGGTTCATACAAAAATGGGTAAATTACAAAGTACTGGGTCTTCATATAAATGGGGTATGAATACAAAGTACCGGGTCTATACAAAAAGGGGTACATTACAAAGTACCGGTTAATCATAGTATGGTTATGGCGACTCACATAGGGGGTTAACAACACATAAAGTTTAAGGGGATTTTTATAAATCAAGATGGGCTTTATATCGATTTAAAATCACTTTTTATATCAATAGTATGGATATTGTTGTACACTTTCGGTCTTGGTATTAAAGACTACACATCATTTTTGTAAGCAAAATATTGAATTTTTCTTGGTAACACACAACACATTACAAAGGACGGTTTCCAAACTCTTTATCTAAAAAGGTTATGAACTCACCAACTTAATTGTTGATACTTTTTCAAAACTACTTGTATTCTCAGGAAATCAACGAAACCAAGTAACCACACGCTTTTGAGGATGGAACGCTACGGCGTTGAACAACTATTTTTATATCATGTCGTGATCAATCATTGAAATATGTAATACTTGAAACCATGTAATTCTTTTCTGATTATATTTATGATTGATTGTATTTACTTTGAGCACTATTATACTCGTTGTTATGATACTCTACATGAAGTCGGCCATCCCCGGACGTTTCCACCATCCTTGTTTTGGGGGTGTGACAGATTGGTATCAAAGCATTGTTTATAGTGAACTAAGTATATCAAACCACATAAGATATACAAAATATAAATGCATCGGGACTAAAGTCTCTGATTTAAACGTTTTCAAATAATTATACTTTTAGAAATAGATAGTTTCTGTCACACCCCAAAACCAGGAACGGCGGAAACGTTCTGGGGCGGAGGACGTCATGTATAATATCAACAACAATGTAAAGTAGTAAACAAGCAACAACATCATCCATTGCATTAATAATATAATTATTATACAAATGTGTTCTGTCAAATTTTGATAAACACTAAAGCATAAATCAAAATGAAAGATAAGCCTTGAACAAGCTCCATCTTCCTTTCTCCTTGCATCGGTACCTGTCTATGATGACCTGAGGATACAAGTAATTTTGAAAGCGAGTATCAGCTTTAAAGCTGGTACGATCATAAGTATTTAGTGTCTTAATTTGTATGTGAGAAAATGTAAGTATATGTACTTAAAAGTATTGAAAGTGTATATGAAATGTAAGTGTTTGAAAAACCCTAGAATCCCTATGATTCCTATTAATAATAAAAGGAGTCTTCTACCAAGACCTAACTGTTCTGAATGTAGTCTTCTACCAAGACCTAACTGTTCTGAATGTGTGTGTCTCTTGTAAGAGGATGTATTTTCCAAAGTATAACTATCATTATTCAAAAATATAGTTTGTACAATAATGTTTAAGTGAGGTTATCACTAAAAATATGTAATGGAAAATCAATGTAGTACTATGGTGTAGTGTCCAACTACAACCGTACTTATTACCTTAAATCTAGGGTAATACTTCCAAGTACTGTAGTATTTAATAAAAATAACTACATCGGTACTCAACTGCCTTATTTGAGGGATAAGGTATAATGTGATGTCTAGATCCCAGACTATACGCTCCCCTATCAAAGGGATTTTGGGACCTACCCACGACCCCTGCATGAACGCAAGCCGTGAGCATCCACATTACCGAATGATCATGTATACTCGATATAACTATCACAATTGTGGTGTGATTCATCAGTATAGTTAGATCCTGAACTAGTTCCGTGCTATAGCACCTAATGACGTCTGTTCTATGTATATGTAAGTGTGATCATGTAATTGTACTCAAGTAAGAGCGATCATGTAACAGTACAGTAGTGTACTGTAATGTTCTACGTGTGCTAGCTATAATGTGTGTTCTCTCTATCTACCAAGTATAGTAATGTAATCATTCTAGTATAGTTGTATATGTTCTCGTCCTAGTATAGCTGTATATGTAATGTACTGAAAAGTTCTAGAAAGTATTGACTCATGAATGAACTGACTCATTGAATGATATCGCGTTCTAGCAATGGTTCTAGTATCTTCCTGAACTACCAATATGGTAGCTTTCTAGTAATCTAAGTGTACGTATGGACATGGATGTATACCCTTGCTACCCAAGGGCATAGGATGAACTGGAAGGACCTTTTATGACTATATATGTGTACATGATATATAACTAATATTTAAACGACCTTCAGACGAATACCCAAAATCCCACCAGACCACATCTCAAGGCGCGAAAAGGAAATAGGGTGGATAGCCTTCCTAAGTCTTTTAAACATTTCTTATATAAGTATACATATAGAGGCATGCAATTTATAATATAAAAGCATAAATAAGATTTGTAAGACATTTGAAATATAAGTATTATTTTAAGAAAAGATCGACTTGGTGTCAATCTATAAAACAATTTGAAGGCATAAGTTTAATAAAACAGTTTAAGTTTAAGGAAACATTTGTTTGAAACACGGTTGTAAATAAGTTTGAAAGGAAATGTACGGAGTAAGCTGTACAGTGTAAAAAGGAGTTTAAAACATAGAAAATGTTATAAAAAGTCATTTGAAGGAAACTGTTTGGTAAAACGGCTAATGAGTAGCCAAATCATTTGATTGTTGTATATTAATCACATGTGATTAATGTAATAAGTAATATAATCCTACTTGCTAATCACATGTGATTGACATAATAAGTAGCATGATTCTACTTGTATCCCCCCATAAAACATTTAAAAAGAGTTTAAAACATTAGTTAAGGGGTATGAACTCACCTGCGGTAAGTGACTGGAATTGAACGGACTGTTATCGTACGGAAGGATCGGACAAGTGCTTGGTGTCAAGTGGAGACTTAGACACACACAATGATCCTAATTACATATGAAAACATATGTATATAAATAATTAGTGATTATAACACTAATTATACAAGTAATAACATTTAAGCGTGAGGATAACACTTTTGGTCAAGTGCTAGGAGGCTAAAGGGTTGCAACAAAGGAGTGCAATGCCCCTAATGTGAGTTTAAGGTCAAAAGACCATATTCTTTGGAGTTTATGGCCCAAGGAAGTAAGTTCCTGGCCGTAAACTCCCAACCAAGGCTTGGGGTTGTACTTTCAATTACTACAACCTTAGTGGGAATTGTTTCAAGGCATATACAAGTGTTTGGGCACCATATTGACTCCTTTGGGGAGTTTACGGCCCAAAGACCCTTTTCCCTTGGAGTTTATGGCTGTAAACTCCCTTGGTAGGGTGATTATGGTGCTATCAAGTCCCTATAATAACTAGGAACAATTCTAGGCTTTTGTACTTGGCTTTGGGAGAGTTTATGGCACCATTTGGTACCATTTCTTGGAGTTTACGGCCATAGAACATCTTGGGCCGTAAACTCCCTCAAACATGGGGTTCTAAATGTTTTAGCTAGTCCGTAACTCATCTAGGTACTTGTCAAAATTGTCCCTTGGCCTTAGGAAGTGTTTAGGGTGTCATTTGACCCCTTTATGGGAGTTTACAGCCCAAGAAATACTCTTGGCCGTAAACTCTTCAACACTTGAGCTTTTCATGAGTTTTCTAGGTCCTAAACACTTTAAGGTATTTGTCTAACATGAAGTCCAAGCCTTTGGGGGTGATTAGGGCACTTTTAGCCCTTGGAAAAGGGGTTTACGGCCCAAGAAATGTTCTTGGCCGTAAAATCCTATAAACTTATGATTTTGAAGTGTTTTGATGTCTAAAATAGTCACAAGCATATGAGGGTTGAAGTCCTTAGGCTTAAGGGGGTGAGTTAGGGCACATTTGTCCCTTGGAAATGGGGTTTACGGCCCAAGAAACCCTTGGCCGTAAACTCCAAAAGCCTTGTGATCTTGGATGATTTTGGACATGTAACAATGTTATAAAGCATATAACAAGTATTAAAACACATCTAGGGAAGTAGACTCACAATCTGGGATGAAAACCGGAAGATCCGTGAGAGAGAAATGGGCTTTTCTCTAAATGGAATTCAACTAATGAACCAATTTGGTTCAGAATTCTATTTATAGTCCTGAGATTTTTGGCAGAAAATATTTCTAATCTCGGAATGGATTCTAATGATTCTAGGATAATGGAATTTACAGTGTTGCACAAAATCCTAGTGCAACCACTCTCCTAATACCCCTTTTTGGTGTAAAACCCTAAAACTGCCAAACTTATTCCAAAAGTTTGAATTTTCACTGTAACTGCTCTACTATCATTGGATTGAAATAGTTTGATTTAGAATGGAAATTTCGGGTTGTCACAGTTTCCTGTTAAAAGTATAAATATGTACATGCACACCGGTATAGTGTCACATCTAAGGATAAAACAAAAGTAAAACGGGGAGTTGGACACTACGAGAAGACTTTGGGATATATAATCAGACTTGGGATGGATATAGCCTGATCAACTATATTTATCCAAGGTGTGACAAATGTATGCCGAAGTATGGTCGTGATGAGCAATAAGCCTACAAAATTCCCATACAAGAAAGTCACTAAGAACCAAACATAACATTTAAAATACTATAGGAGTGTTTTGTAATATCATACCACATGTGAAAACTAAATAGATCCTTAATAATAGGTCTATAGTCACTAAGCGGATACTCTAAAGTTATATGTAACTTAGAGATCATAGACTTAGAATCTGTGGTCATTGCCTTACTTCCTTTTCCTTGTTTAGATGTGGACCTAGGATAGGATCACTTATTCGAAGGTCTATCATATCTTGATATATGTAATTAGTATGAACTATGTCATTATAGAAGTAACTAATGAGGATTAAACCCCTATAAGTATTTCTAGGAATACGACTAATATATGCTTCCTACCCCTCCTATTCTCGCACGTGTGGCATGGCAAGATTCTACTTACCAGGTGACCCCTACTTTCCCAACCAGGGAAATGGTGGATGGTTAGAAGAAGAACCCAAAGAGAAATCGGAGGTGATCAACCCTTCGTACATAGACAAGGTTCCCACGAACTGTTTCGACTACATCAGAACTGTGCCCCGTTGGGCAACCATGATCGAGGGTTGTAGTCGACAGCAACGATAGCGATCACTATTTGGAGACCAACATGGTTGCTATGACCTCAACCACGGGGGACCGGCTGACAACCACGGGGGACTGGCTGACAGAGCCCTCCTGGCGAAGACCCAGCTAATCGCGAACATCGGGGATCAAAATAGGGAGATTGCAAATCAAGTTCGGGAACTGCATGCTACTACGGGCGCTACCATCTAATAAACTTGAGACTTGGAATGAAACTACTATTTCAAAGACCAACTCATTAAGGACCTTGTCGCCACTCGGGCGAAGGCAAAAGAGCGTCATGATAGACACTTGACACTCGAAGAGAGAGTGGTTGCAGCTAAGCGTAGGTTGGCAGAACTACAGGACGCGTCGAATTTGTCTCAAGCACCATTGGGGATGTATTATCGCGAGCAGAGTTCATATTACTCACAAGGCCTTGTAGATTAGGCTCATGAGTATGCGATGGTGCTATTCTATTCTATGTGTAAACTCAACCCTACGGTTAATCGGGGGATTTATTTGCTTCCAAAACTCTTCCTTACAATGATCCGGTATGGACCTGCATCGAGGTCAAAATCTTCTCTGAAACCAAAATTTCTAGGATCATATTAACAAAATGGGCTCACGGTAGGCCCATCAGACTCGAAGGTCTATTGAGTCTTAATCATAACACTAAGCATTCATCAAATGGTCGTAAGAAAGACTAAGCTTGGATCAGACTTCAAGGATTCACTTGGATACAGAACTACTAAATTCCATGGGTTTATTATATGTAGACTTTGATAGGAATTGCTTTCAAAACACCATAAGAATCGAAATGCAATACACTTAGAACTAAGATAGACTTAGTTAGATAACTCACAACACATAATCCTTTCTAACGACTCATTATCGCCTCACCTTTAACCATTTTTTTGAAACGTGCCTTCTTCGTAGACCTATAGGGTGTGATTATACCAACACTAATGCACCGGATTCCATCAGGATTCCTCAGCTAAGAGTGTTTGGGCAAAGGTAGTAACTAGGATGCATAGAGTTATCATTCATACAAAACCTGATTTCACCCATTTTCGTGACGCCATCTAGGAGTGTTCAACAGAGACACTAAGAATAAGACAACAATGTGCGAAATTTATATTTGTGATTTTAAATTGTAAGAATTCACTTGAGATAATCACCCCCACTCACGAAGTCGTTTTTTCTCATGAAATAGAATTATGTCTTCACTAAGAGGTAACCAACCAACTAGCAAGGCACCAACCCTGCGGATAGACTCTGCTACTTTTCAAGTTGCAGTAACGGTAGCTGTGACAACTGCCATGGCGCAGCTCAATGCTAACCACGCTAGCAGGCGCGGAGATGGTGTAAAAAATACTAACTACAATAACAATCAAGAACACCAGCAGGCATCTATCAACGAAAATGCCTCGGGTCATGAACCTAAGAGCAAGAAACGGAATTTTTGGGACAAAAAGAAGCGCAACCTATCTCAAAAACTTGCTAAAAGACAACAATCAGTGGCTGCCCCTACAGTTACGACAACAGTCACAACAGGTGCCTCGACACCAACTGCAACATCCGTCACTCAAGCACCGGACAAACAATATAGGGGAACACTTCCAAAGTGTAACAAGTGTAACTACCATCACACAATAGTTTACCGGATTTTAAACTGTAATAATTGCAACATGAAAGGACATACCATACGCTTCTACAGGACCCCGACCCAGTACATCACTTCAACCACCAATACCAATGTAAGTCCATTATGCTTCCTATGTGGCGAAACGGGACACTTCAAGAGAGACTGTCCAACGAGAGCAATGACGGAGGAGCAGGAGAAGTGTGAAAACCGAACCAGCAAGAGTAACAAGGAGTCTTATTAGGAATTTTGTAGTGTTTCCAACAAACAAAAATGTTTAAGTACCATAGTGTCACACCCCGAAACCGATGGTAGAAACGTTCCAGGGCGGAGGACGTCATGCGTAGTATCATAACCATTGTACATAGTAAGCATAGTAAACACAACCATTACATTACATATGAATATTTATATTTGTTTGAAAGTGGAGAAATAAATAGTTTATATATACATAAGTATAACAAAAGTATAGAAGAGACCTATATATGCACCATCTTCTCCAAAAGCAAGCGAAATACCTGTCTAACGTGAACCTGAGAATACAAGCAGTTTTAGAAATATCAGCATAAAGCTGGTGAGTTCATAAGTGGTTGAGTTCTTGTAAAAGAAAACGTTCCTTTGATTTCATGAAAAGTAGTTTCCTAAGAAAATCCCATATTTTCTTATGAAAGAAGTTTAGTTATCCATTTGTTAAATAGCATGTTTATGAAAATTTAAGTTATCCCAGGAAAAACCCTTATTTTCCTTAAAAGTTAATGATTGGTTATCGATACGGAATGAAGTCTACAAGTATCTACCATACTTGTTTAGTTAGGCAAAGTTTCCTTGAAATCCGGGTTAATCTTGATAAAGTACATTAGTTTTAACACATATATAAAACTAATAAGTAGGTAGTGAACTAATTCCTAAGGGGATCATTGATACCCTCTAGTAATCAAAATAGTTATTACTCTGAGGTTAGTTCACTAGGTTCATTATTACTAAAAGTAAATCTCCATTATCTAAGTTGCAAGTTCTATAACCATACAATAAACTGGATACGACTCATAACGGGGGCCAATATCATTTTATGACTTTGTCACCCGTAGTCCTGCCGGTCCTACTGTAGCTAGCAACAAGGTGAGGGATAGTCAGTCCCGTATAGATCTATACACACAAGTGACGTTTTGCCTCTAGGAGATTCTGGTTACAGGGTTAGTCCTACACTCTCGAATCCGGGGAAGTGTTACCAAGGACAATCTCTAATCTTTAGAATAACGAATATATAAGCAATAATATGGAAAATCCCGTTTTATGATTGGCATGAATCCTTTGTAAATATAAAATATAACATTTTATAATGAGTTTCACAGTTAGTTTGAACACTAACTCTACAAGTTAACCTCTTAATCAGTTGGTAAAAACGGTTTTCTGTGTTAAAAGCGTAAAACACATATAAGTATTTCATACGAAATAATAATAGGTTTTGAGTACAAGTTCCCTTGTACTTTTTCTTGTATTCCTCCCCTGAAAACATGAAAAACTCGGAAAAAGGTGTAGGGGTATGACCTCACCTGACGTGTGTGTACAGGGTAGGACGCTAGGTGTCAATTTAGGACTTGAACACACGCGAGGGTCCTATGTAACATGAAGTGATACAAAATTGTATCCAATTAGCTATTTAATCAATAAATAAGCAAGTAAATACACTCTAATGCATGGAAACACTTTACTTCAAGTGTTAGGAATGATACGGGTTGCATCTAAGGAGTGTATGGCTTCGTTAAGGACTTTACTCTTCAAGTGTAAGCCCTTAGGGGTGTTTACGGACCAAAGACCATATCCCCATGATTTTACGGCCATAAACTCATGGGTGGGGTGTTTTTGGGTGTTCAAAGGTCTCATATTGCATAAGGGGAGGTTCTAGGGTTGAATCAAAGGGTTAGGAAGTGGTTGGAACTTGAAATGACCTTGGAAATGGAGTTTACGGTTTATGAATGACCCTTGGTGAGTTTACTGCCGTAAACACATGAGTTTACTGCCGTAAACACATGAGTTTACGACCATAAACACATGAGTTTACGGCCGTAAACACATGAGTTTACGGCCGTAAACTCATGCCTGGCTCATTTTTGCATGGTTTGGTGATTCATATGAAGGAATACAAGGTTCTAGACATTAATCCAAGTTATGGGAGGTGTTTAAGGGCACCATATGACTCATTTAGGGAGTTTATGACCAAAGGACCAATTCATTCGGGGTTTACGACTGTAAACTCTAAGAAAACTTGGTTTCTTTGATGTTTAAGGTCCCTACTTCAATGGTGGTTGATTCTATGTTGAGTTCTAGGCATAAGGAAGGAAGAAAGAGCAACTTTGCACCCTTAAAGGGAGTTTACAGCCTAAGAACATTCATTGGTCATAAAATCTCATTCATCCTTGATTCATGGTGTTTTCTAAGTCCAAAACATGTTAATCCTAGTGTACAATGAGTTAGGATAGGAATACTTAATATCTATGAGCTGGAAATGGGTGATTCTTGATCAAATCCGAGTTATATATATATATATATATATATATATATATATATATATATATATATATATAGAGAGAGAGAGAGAGAGAGAGAGTAGAGAGAGAGAGAGAGAGACTTATAAGAGCTATAAAAGAGTGGAATGGAGGACCACCCATCCCTTATATAGGGTGAGTTTACTGCCTAAGTGTGTTTACCACCGGAGTTTACCACCGAAGTTTACCACCCGGAGTTTACCGTCGTAAACTCCATGTTTACGGCCATAAACTCCATCTTATGGAGTTTATGACATGGTTTTTGATGTTAGGACTTTAGTGGTGGTTTTCTAACACTTGATCCTTAAGTATAGTCGGATCGAAATACTAATACGAACTTTAATTTGTGCTAAAAGGTGGCGGAAATGAATTTGATTTTCAAATGAAGTTATAGACTGCTGAAATTATATATATGAAGTATTCAGGTTGTCACATCATACCCCCATTAGAGGGAATTTTGTCCCGAAATTAGAGTTCAAACAACTAAGTTATTTATAGAATAACTAAGCAAATAGACGAGGGTATTTAAGTTTCATTTGATCCTCGCGCTCCCAAGTGAACTCCAGTCCTCGTTTAGCGTTCCAGCGAACCTTCACTATCAGGATGTGGCTTTGTTTCGTAGGTTTGATCTCCCGATCCATGATTTCGATTGGATCTTCCACGAAGTTGAGGTTCTCGTTGATTTCGATCCCATCAAGAGGGATCACAAGGGTTTCATCGGATAGGAACTTCTTAAGATTAGAGACGTGGAAAACATGGTGGATGTTGCTAAGTTCTTGAGGTAATCGGAGTTTGCAGGCTACTGGACCGATCCTAGCAAGGATCTCGAAAGGTCCTATATACCTTGGATTCAATTTACCGGGCTTTCCAAAGCGTATCATGCCTTTCCTGGGCGAGACCTTCAACATGACACGATCTCCAACCTGGAATTCCAAGGGTTTGCGTCGTTTATCAGCGTAGCTCTTTTGTCTGTCTCTAGAGGCTTTCAATCGATCTTGGATTTGGATGATCTTTTCGGTGGTTTTGCGGATGATTTCAGGACCAGTGAGAGTACAGTCGGGGACCCGACCCTTGGCTAGCTACGTGTCCCCTACCTTGGCCCAGCACAAAGGGGATCTGCACTTGCGACCGTAGAGGGCTTCGAATAGGCAGCCTTGATACTGGTGTGGTAGCTGTTGTTATAAGAGAATTCAACCAAGGGTAAATGAGTGTCCCACGACTTTCCAAAATCGATGACACATGCTCTCAACATCTCTTACAAGTTCTGGATAGTTCTCTCACTCTGCCCATCAGTATGAGGATGATAAGTTGTACTCATATCCATCTAAGTTCCAAGAGCTTTCTGAAGGGACTACCAAAATCTTAAGGTAAACCTGCTATCTCGATCAGAGATAATGGACACAGGCACACCGTGTAGTCGGACTATCTCTTGGATGTAGATTCGCGTAAGTCTTTCCATCTTGAATGTTTCTTTAATTAGTAGGAAATGAGCGGATTTTGTCAATCGATCGACAATTACCCAAATGGTATCGTACCCACTCGGAGATTTGGGTAATTTGGTAATGAAATCCATAGAAATTATCTCGCACTTCCACTTAGGTATCTCGGGCTGCTGGAGCAGGCCCGAGGGTTTCTGATATTCGACCTTCACTTTGGCGCAAGTTAGAAACTTGCCCACGAAGGTAGCGATTTCGTCTTCCATGTTTGGCCACCAGTATAGTTTCTTGAGATCAAGGTACATCTTATCCGAACCTAGGTGAATGGAGTATTTGGTCTTGTGAGCTTCGTTCATGACAACCTCCTTGTAACCACCGAACATTGTGGTCCAGATTCGGTCCATGAAACAATAAACTCCGTCTCCTCTGATCTCGAGATTCTTATCCATTCCCCTCAAAGCTTCATTCAACACGTTCTCTGGTTTTAGGGCTTCCAACTGAGCCTCTCGGATTTGTGCGGATAAGTGGGAATGGATGGCCATTATTAATGTCCTTGCCTTGTTACTTGAGCTTTCCTTTCGGCTAAGGGCATCTGCTACCACATTGGCCTTGCCGGGATGGTAGCGGATTTCGCACTCATAGTCACTGAGCAGCTCTACCCATCGCCGTTGTCTCATGTTTAAGTACTTCTGATCGAAGATGTGTTTAAGTCCTAAATGAGAATTGAAGATCTTGACAATAGTAGTACAATGGTAAAAAGACAAACAAAAACGAACGTTGGATGAAGAAGTTATGGATTTTTAATGGACTTTCCCAGTCCCGGGCTACTAAAAATATAATATTAAAAGTAAAGTCGAAATTAGCTGATGAAATCTAAACAAAAGTTGTAGAGCATAATCTAACCTACATGTGGATATAAACAACGTCAAAATGGAGCTCGTATTCGAAATATATGAATTTCTGAAGTTCGGGGCACAAATTTTTACACAGTGTTAGAGCTCACGACGTGAACATAGGGTTCATGATGTGAACTTAGAGATTTGACACCTTCTAGAGCAAGTGGCTGATGACGAATGCCATGACATGAGCAGGACGAAGGTCACGACGTGAACCTGTGGTTCATTACGTGAACCCTGAACTTCCAGCCTATAAATTGAAATCGAGGGCAGCCGGCTTTGGTTGCTCATTTCCGTCGTCTCTCCTATACTTTCTTACTTTTAGGCACCTCTAAACCACCCCGAATCCCCGGTAACACCCCTAGCACTGAAACGACCCAAAAACACGACCCAAAAATTTTCGTTTTTCCATATAATCAAAACCATAATATAAGTATCCTAACATAAAACATACGCGATGTATCCCCAAAACATAATAAAATATTGTGCGGAAAACTGTATCATACTACATCAATCCAAAACATCAAGAGACATCCCCAGGATAAAAGCTATGCTGTGGTGTGTGCGATGCTGTCACCCCGAGCTCTTCCCTTTGCTTGCGGAAGTACCTGAAACCAAACTGAAACTGTAAGCACGAAGCTTAGTGAGCTCCCCCAAACTACCACATACCATACAATAACATATAAACACATATTGGGCCTTGCCCACTGCATCGGGCCGAAGCCCGGAAACTGCATCGGACCGAAGTCCGGAACTGACTGGGACCTTGTCCCCTGCATCGGACCCAAGTCCGGAACTAACTGCATCGGACCGAAGTCCGGAACTGACTGGGACCTTATCCCCTGCATCGGACCGAAGTCCGGAACTAACTGCATCAGATCGAAGTCCGGAACTGACTGCATCGGACTGAAGTCCGGAACTGTCTGACTGAACATGGCATAGCATAACACATCAACTAGCATAACACATATACGACATGCTACATCGGGCCGTGGCCCGGAACACATAGTACTTAACACATAAAACATAGCACACAAATCCTGTTCGAACCACGAAGGCATCAAACATACCAACTACTGCATCGGACCTCAATCCGGAAACTACTGCTAACTGAACGGGCCGACATTGTGGCCTTAGACCCGTTCCTACTGGAAGGAAACTCACCTCGTAAGCTGGCTGCTGAGTGTGTGGCTCGGGAAGCTAACGGCGGCTGCTCCTGAATCTCCTCGGCTACAAGTCCATAAACACACTCAATCAAATACTAAACACTGCGCTTGGGGTAAAATGACTCTTTTACCCTCGGTCAAAGTCAATTATCTTTTGGGCTGACTCGCCGAGTTGGGCCACCCAACTCGCCGAGTCCCACTCTCACTTTTCACTCTTACTCACTGCTACTCGTCGAGTCTGGCATCGACTCGACGAGTACTGTGACATCCCCAAAAATCACGGCTAGAAAAGACCGATTTTGTTTATGCTTTATAAAAATCAGAGTACTTCATTTTATAAAAAGGTTGCAGAATTTGTTCCCAGAAAAACATGGTAAATACGTTATTAAAACATTTTTGAAGAAACGTATTTATTTCATTTTAAAACGTTTGGGATGTCATCGTTAATACAGGAACATAAGCATAAACAGAACTTACAATTATTCACACTAGTGGTCTACATCTCTTTAAATCTCTCAGTGTAATGTCACTTCATATCAACACCTGTGATATAAATAAACTGAGTGGGTCAGGTTGGGAAACCTGGTGAGCACATAGGGATTTCAATCCCACAATGTTATACCATATATATAGTTTAAAATTCACAAAATATACAATTTCACCATACATATATATATAAACAACTCTTATCCCACCCCGTCGATCCTCGCAACGAGGCTATCCATACTCTCGGACCTAAGATTAGTCGTTTTACCTACTCCATACTCTCGGATCAGAAATGAATGAATTTACCAAATCCATACTCTCGGACTAGGGACGAATGACTAATCCATACTCTCGGATTAAGGATGAATGATTATGCCTAATCCATACTCTCGGACTAGGGACAATAGCTAATCCATACTCTCGGATTAACGACGAATGATTATGCCTAATCCATATTCTCGGACTAGGGACAATGACTATGTCTAATCCATACTCCCGGATAAGTGACATATACTAACTTCTATTCTCTGAGTTTAAGTCACTTGTACTCGTAAGAATATACTACCCAATATTCCTCATATTTACTTTAGGTCTACTCTTTATCCTAAATTATCAAATATAATCAGGTATGTTCTTTAACACGAATTTCAAGCAACATCAATTAACTCGCACATAAACATATAATTAATACTTCAATCAATACTTGTATTAAAATCATGTTCATGAAAGGGACTATGCACTCACCTGAGAAGGTGGTGACTCGGTACTCGGACAGCGCTTCGTTTACTTTAAAATAATTTCCTTCGACGAAATCTAGTATTATCACCAATAGATTTTAGTCTATTATTCGCCGAGACTAATTAATAGTCTAGCTATTATTACTATTATATAAGCGTTAAAAAAAATACTTATATAACCCATAATAATAGCCCAAGTATTTATTATATGTTCTTAATAACGTTCATATAATTAAATAAAAACTATATTAAAAATAGCGTAGACGTAGCTCACTTACAGCGGGTTTTATAGAAAACCAGACTTTGCTTGGAGCAGCGTTTCCGAGCCGAAAAGCTCTTCTTCTCGGAGTCGTCGAGCACTCCGGGGCTTCCGCCTCGTGCTAGGGAGGTTCCCTAGGCTTTTCGGGGGATTTCGGGGCTAGAGAGAGGTTCTAGAGAGAGAGTAAAGAGAAGAAAGAATAGGAAATGTGTGAAGAAAATGAGGGTGGGAGAGGTGGTATTTATAGGGTGAAAATGGCTGAACTTGGTGCCACATGTCACCATCTAGTGGCAAGACTTGGGGAGAAAGCAATGGCCAAGATTGTGCCATATCACCCATTTTCGCACAACACACTTCCGACTTCTAAAATCCGTAACTTTCACATACGACCTCCGTTTTTCACGTTCTTTATATCCACGCGTAGGTAAAAATAATTTCTACAACTTTCATTGTGACTCCGTCGGCTAATTCTCGACCGATCTTAAATTTAACAGTACGAGGCGTTTAGACTGTTAAATGACCGCGAAGAATTCGTAACTCCTTCATACGGACTCCGTTTTCGTCTGTCTTTTTACCGTTGAGTTCCTATTAATGAGATCTTCAACTCTCATTTATTTCACGTAAACCAAAAACTGCTCGAACTAAAATTCGAGTTTCGGGCTGTACACTGCTAAGCCGAATCTTAGAAAAATCATAACTTCCTCATACGAAGTCAGATTTGGGCGTTCTTTTTATCGACGCTCTTAGTTTAACATATTCTACGACTTTTGTTTAGATTGCTAAGGCTAAAAAGTCTTCTATCGTAAATTCACTATTTACGTCTTCCAGTGCCGTGCCGGTTTTGCCGTAAAACTTCGGCGGGCCATAACTTCTTCGTTATAACTCGGATTTTGGCGTTCTTTATATGTACGGAAACCTTGTGACATATTCTAAAACTTGGTTAAGACTATTCATTCTAAATAATCTTTTGTCGAAAAGTCATTTTTGACCCCTATTGCCTCTAAATTGACTAGCCCGGATCTGCGGGCGTTACAATTATCTCCCCCTTAGGATGATTACGTCCCGGAATCATCAACGAAACAAGGATCGTATAATGACTCCATACATCATCTCTTCATCCTAGGTAATAATTATAACTTCTTTATTCCTTCAAGTCTATCTCTTAGACTTATTGACTATAAGCAGTACTTGATCGTGCACCTGCTCTCTACCTCATATTAGACTTCAAATTATGACCTATCATCATGTGATGTACGTTTAGACTCAGGTCTCTTAAATTGTAAAACAGACTAAGCCTTCCTTCATGTTCTAATGTAATATAATCATACTTTAACATGTAGCATTTCTAGCTACCAACGAGCGCGATACTTCTATTGATCGCTTTGATTTTTAATCGTTTGGTTTAAGTCGGACGCTATATCAAACTTGGTTCTCTGAACCACGTAACCTACTCATCGTAGTCGGACTCAAGGTGATATGACCACTAGGGTCGGGATAACAACAATCTTCTTAGTCATTACCAAAACAATGGTAACGACATACTTGAATAAAACGAAATGAATTACTGGCTTCTTGGTAACCTTGTGACTTTCCCTGATCCAAGTGTGAGTCCTGTGCTTCCGGTAGTATAGGCCTCTACTACCATTCACACCTACTCATACTCGTCCCAAGTATTGTCCCGCAGTTTTTCCAAGTCACCATACAACAACTTAACACATCAGATAACAAAAAAAAGGTTTTATATTATTTCTTGAAACTGTTACATAGGTGTTCAAGTTTACCCTAGACTATGCCTCTAACGGGCTACATCGTGAGGTACTATCTACACGATTACTCCATAACTCGATCCTCGGATGTCAAGCCTTCACTCTTGAATCCTTGCATTGTCATCTGCTTCGTCAAGGATCATTTGAAATGCTCTCGCCTTTGGCTTTGGTGGTACATTTGGCTTTGTAGCCCCTTCTCTCTTTGGGCAGTCTTGTTTGAAGTGTCCTTCTTCTCCACACTTAAAGAAGACTTCTCTCTTGGTTGTGCATTCGCTGGCGTAATGACCAATCTTCCCGCATTTAAAGCATGTCGTATATTTAGAGCATTTCCCGATGTGCTTCTTTCTACACTTGTCACACCATTGCGTTCCTTCTTCAAACTTCGAGAATTTTCTCTTCTCGCTGGACCTTGAAGATCCTTCAAACTTTCTCTTCTCGCCAACCTCCATCTTGCTGGAGGCTCTTCCCTTGATCATATCTTCGACAGACTTGGCAGCCCAGATAGCTGCCTCTAGAGTAGGTGGTTGACGCACTGGCACCGCGTACTCCCATGGAAGTCCTTTTGCGTACTTGTCGATTTTCGTCAGCTCATCCGGAACAAGACGCAAGGCGAACTCCATCTTCTCTGTGAAGTTGTTGGTGTATTCATCGATTGACATGCTTCCCTTCTTCAGGGTTAGAAACTGGTTCTCTAGCTCAAGCAGGTTTTGAGCTGAGCAGTACTTTCGTTTGAATTGCACCAGAAATTCTACCCATGTCAGTTGCAGAGGCTCATTAGGGCTCAGAGTATTCCCCAAGGTATTCCACCAACGTACAGTGCCTCCTCGAAACTGACGCACTGCAAATGTGGTCTGTAGCTTCCCTCTACAACCGCATGTCATGAAGGCTAACTCCATCTCCGAGATCCAATCCATGACCCCGATCGGATCCTCCTTTCCAGTGAAAGTCGATGGCTTGCAAGTCAGAAAGTCCTTGTACTTGCATCCATTCCTCTCGACCTCGTCATCTTGGTTGTTTTGTCGAACTATTGGTGGGTTGACTTGACCAACAGTCCCACTGTAGTTTCCTTCCTCAGTCTGCCCTTCGTTCAACTCGGGCTGTTCGATCTGAATAGTGGCTTCCTCACGATTTTGCTGGAGCAAACGTCTAGTTTCCTCCATTTGACGATCCAACATCACTTGGATCATCGCTTGCACTCCGGCCATTGTGACTGACTCAGGGGCGGCTTCCATCACCGGTATTTGCTCAATCACTGGGGGTTGGTTTCTGTTCCCATTTGCATTCACGTTTCCGCTACGGGTTCTTGCCATCTTGATCTATACACCGAATAAGGTGAATCTAGATCTTTACTTATGATTGACGGTTAAATCATCCTTATCACTCTGAAACGTTTATATACTAGTTCTAATATCGTAGTCGTACGTTTAGAATCCTAAACACATAAGGTTTCCAGATCCGGTCGGTAACAGACCATAGATCCGAACAACTAACAGCATATCAGGCACAAGTATTTAGCACATAAAAGCATTTTAGGCATAATTCCTAAAATAAGCTAGTGCTCACACCTCACAATCATCGCTTAGCATTCTAAGTTTAAGTCTAGAAATAAATCCATATTCCTAGTTCGCTTAAACTAATGCTCTGATACCAACTGTGACATCCCCAAAAATCACGGCCAGAAAAGACCGATTTTGTTTATGCTTTATAAAAATCAGAGTACTTCATTTTATAAAAAGGTTGCAGAATTTGTTCCCAGAAAAACATGGTAAATACGTTATTAAAACATTTTTGAAGAAACGTATTTATTTCATTTTAAAATGTTTGGGATGTCATCGTTAATACAGGAACATAAGCATAAACAGAACTTACAATTATTCACACTAGTGGTCTACATCTCTTTAAATCTCTCAGTGTAATGTCACTTCATATCAACACCTGTGGTATAAATAAACTGAGTGGGTCAGGTTGGGAAACCTGGTGAGCACATAGGGATTTCAATCCCACAATGTTATACCATATATATAGTTTAAAATTCACAAAATATACAATTTCACCATACATATATATATATATATATATATATATATATATATATATATATATATATATATATATATATATATATATATAACAACTCTTATCCCACCCCGTCGATCCTCACAACGAGGCTATCCATACTCTCGGACCTAAGATTAGTCGTTTTACCTACTCCATACTCTCGGATCAGAAATGAATAAATTTACCAAATCCATACTCTCGGACTAGGGATGAATGACTAATCCATACTCTCGGATTAAAGATGAATGATTATGCCTAATCCATACTCTCGGACTAGGGACAATAGCTAATCCATACTCTCGGATTAACGACGAATGATTATGCCTAATCCATATTCTTGGACTAGGGACAATGACTATGTCTAATCCATACTCCCGGATAAGTGACATATACTAACTTCTATTCTCTGAGTTTCAGTCACTTGTACTCGTAAGAATATACTACCCAATATTCCTCATATTTACTTTAGGTCTACTCTTTATCCTAAATTATCAAATATAATCTTTAACACGAATTTCAAGCAACATCAATTAACTCGCACATAAACATATAATTAATACTTCAATCAATACTTGTATTAAAATCATGTTCATGAAAGGGACTATGCACTCACCTGAGAAGGTGGTGACTCGGTACTCGGACAGCGCTTCGTTTACTTTAAAATAATTTCCTTCGACGAAACCTAGTATTATCACCAATAGATTTTAGTCTATTATTCGCCGAGACTAATTAATAGTCTAGCTATTATTACTATTATATAAGCGTTAAAAAAAATACTTATATAACCCATAATAATAGCCCAAGTATTTATTATATGTTCTTAATAACGTTCATATAATTAAATAAAAACTATATTAAAAATAGCGTAGACGTAGCTCACTTACAACGGGTTTTATAGAAAACCAGACTTTGCTTGGAGCAGCGTTTCCGAGCCGAAAAGCTCTTCTTCTCGGAGCCGTCGAGCACTCCGGGGCTTCCGCCTCGTGCTAGGGAGGTTCCCTAGGCTTTTCGGGGGATTTCGGGGCTAGAGAGAGGTTCTAGAGAGAGAGAGTAAAGAGAAGAAAGAATAGGAAAGGTGTGAAGAAAATGAGGGTGGGAGAGGTGGTATTTATAGGGTGAAAATGGCTGAACTTGGTGCCACATGTCACCATCTAGTGGCAAGACTTGGGGAGAAAGCAATGACCAAGATTGTGCCACATCACCCATTTTCGCACAACACACTTCCGACTTCTAAAATCCGTAACTTTCACATACGACCTCCGTTTTTCACGTTCTTTATATCCACGCGTAGGTAAAAATAATTTCTACAACTTTCATTTTGACTCCGTCGGCTAATTCTCGACCGATCTTAAATTTAACAGTACGAGGTGTTTAGACTGTTAAATGACCACGAAGAATTCGTAACTCCTTCATACGGACTCCGTTTTCGTCTGTCTTTTTACCGTTGAGTTCCTATTAATGATATCTTCAAGTCTCATTTATTTAACGTAAGCCAAAAACCGCTCGAACTAAAATTCGAGTTTCGGCCTGTACACTGCTAAGCCGAATCTTAGAAAAATCATAACTTCCTCATACGAAGTCAGATTTGGGCGTTCTTTTTATCGACGCTCTTAGTTTAACATATTCTACGACTTTTGTTTAGATTGCTAAGGCTAAAAAGTCTTCTATCGTAAATTCACTATTTACGTCTTCCGGTGCCGTGCCGGTTTTGCCGTAAAACTTCGGCGGGCCATAACTTCTTCGTTATAACTCGGATTTCGGCGTTCTTTATATGTACGGAAACCTTGTGACATATTCTAAAACTTGGTTAAGACTATTCATTCTAAATAATCTTTTGTCGAAAAGTCATTTTTGACCCCTATTGCCTCTAAATTGACTAGCCCGGATCTGCGGGCGTTACAAGTACCCTCTTGATCCAAGAACTCAGACAATCTTCATCCGACTCACCGAGTCGTATGAACAGACTCGACGAGTTGTTCTTGATCCCAAGAAGATTGCCTTGGACTCGCCGAGTTGATGAACAACTCGCCGAGTCCCTCCATCACTGAGTTCACCCTCAACTCGCTGAGTCCACTCTCTAACTCACCTCGTCCACTCGACACTGATAAAACTGAAGAACTCGGGACTCGCGACCCAACTCGTCGAGTCGTTCTTCGGAGTCGCCGAGTTGCCTCCATGCAACTGATTTTTACTCGATTTTGTTTGAATCCAAAGCATACAATTGATAGATCTGAGTCCAATAAGCTGATTTACCACGTAAAGTTTCCAACTTTACGTGCACAACCTCATGAATAAGGGAAATAAGGCTAAAAGATGCATAAAATGGGTAGATCTATGGTTATCATGCAATATAACTCCAAAAAGACAGTAGATATGGGCTCTACAACACCCCAACATTCAGATCCATAGATATATCGACTTAATAAGACGTTCATGCAAGTGTAAGGCTTGGAACAAGCATCAACTAGCTCTTAGGAGAGCTCTAATGGAAGTTTAAAGCATATAACAAGATGGAACTCCGAAAATACCTCAATTAACTCTGATTTGGCCTTGGATCTTTGCACTACAACACTTCTCCTTGCTTCTTCCTTCTTCTCCTTCTTCACACCTTCACAAAATGGCACCAAAACACATATAAGCTCTTCAAGGGAGGTTTAAGGCTCTATCACTGCGTTCTCAGGGTGAGGGAGGTGAGAATGGGGGCTATAAGGTGGTATAAATAGTGGGCAACCCGGGGAATTTAGGGTTTCACCCAGACAGATGGACTCGCCGAGTCAGGGATATGGACTCGTCGAGTCCCCGGCTCACGCGTGCCCTCAGACGCGACCCTACTCGGCGAGTCAGGCTAGAACTCGCCGAGTCCCTCTTGAAAAACTCACTATAATTACCAATAAATCAACATACCGGGAACGGGTCATTACAAGCACACGACGCAAGTCCCGACGCCCCGAATCTCCTGAGAAACTAACTCATTTCCAGTCGAAGTGTTGCTCGCGTGAAGCTCGTTTCTTCACCTGAAACCCGCGGTTACGTCAAGAAAGATCATTCCTAGAAACGAAATGTTACCTGATTCACCACTTATCAAGTGAGTTCATACCCCTATAATCAATCTTTTAAATGCTTTTAGGGGGGGGGGGATACAAGTTGAACAAAATAATATTGTGTAACTTTTTACCTGTGATCACCATCACATTAAATGTTTTCTTATGCTTTTTTAAGTGATCAAATCAGTTCAAAAACTCTCTTTAGTTATGTTACTTTGTTGTTTATAAAACTTTGTTTTTATAAAGTACATGCATAACTCAGTAGATAATCGAGTCTTTTCTGCAAATTAGGGAACGATTCAAAACAAACATATTAGTAAACTATAAAGGGTATTGTTTAGGGGTTTAGAACATACTATAACAAGAACAGGTTGGAACATACTATTACAAGAACAGGAAGGAACATATGATAAGAAGAACAAATAACAATAATGTGAGATACTACTTCATGGCATAACAATTCAATTGTTGTGTCATGTTTTGTAACAAGAGTCTCCTGGAGGGAGAGCGGGCATCTTGTGTACAAATATATATGGGTCAGACAATCCAACACCCTAACTGTTAGCTACAATCCCAGCCGGCAAGGCCAAAGGGGTGACAAAATGTCACATCGTTTTGACGTCGGATGATCGTCGTGTTTACAATAGTCAATCAGCATGGTTACAACCTTATCACATTTTACCTTAATTTAACTAATTGGTTTCAATGTAGTTAGTGCTTCAGTAGTTATTTTATAAAAATATTACTGCACACTTTCATTTTTCCCATTAGATTCTTATAGTGATATTCTCACTTAGAAAGGTAATGCAAAATATATTTTTAGTAAAGATAGTCTTAAACTTGGGAAAACTTACATTAATACAAAAGACGAACAAAATAATAGAGTCTTAGTACATATAGTTAGAAGGGGGCCCATAATGCTAACTTTATATTTCCTCGGTAGATACTTTAGGGATATATATTAATCGGGTCCGACAGACAGTAGGATGCGTGCTCTCCACTTCATTTCCTGTTCCTTGTTTGGTTGTGGGCTTAGAGCAGATTTACCCACTCTACTATCTATCCGATCTTAGCTATATATATATATATATATATATATATATATATATATATATATATATATATATATGTTGTATACACCAAGTAATCATAAGGAGTATCATGTATGGCTCAGGTCATAGCATACAAATTTAGTATACCGTTTTCTGGTGCAAAAATATACTTTTCGGATAGAACACTAAGTAGGAGAAACTAGAAACTTACCAGTAAAAGGTGTAATTCATTTTATTAAACTAATGTATCTTAAAGGACCATTAGTGGTTAATTCTATAATACCTTAGTTTATACACCGGGATTGTATATAATTAATATCCGATAGGTAGTTGGATGTGTACTTTCCGCCTTACTTCCTGTTCCATGTTTGGTTGTGGGCTTAGGGCATATTCACCATTTAACTATCCGTTCGGTATTAGATTATATATAGCTAGTATAAACTAAGTGATTATAGAAGGAACTATTGTGGTTATCATTTTACTAAAGGAAATATATGATTTTCTTAAGGAATTTTTTCATCAAATATAAAGAACTATTACAGTTAACTCCGTGAGTACCAAATGAATACGCCAGGGTTATATAATAGTGATTATCTAACAAACAATGGGATGTGTGACTTCCGTCTCATTCCCTGTTCCTTGTTTGGTTGTAGGCTTAGGGTAGATTCACACAATCGATTGTCTGTTTACTCTAAATTGAATATAACTTATATCCATTTAATACTCATAAAAGGAATTGTAGAGTCATTTTACTTATCATTCATCACAATAGAAAACATAGGATTTTCTGGAGGAACAGGAGAACTTTTCTAAAAAGAACTTATAACTTACTTTTCATCACTTAAATACTTATGAATTCACCAGCTTAAATGCTGATATACTCTTTCAAAATAACTTGTATTCTCAGGAAACTAGTAGATAGGTACGCGTACTAGGATTCAGAAGATGGAGTATAGTAGCTTCATGTCTTTTTATGTCATTTACCTTTGGAGTCAATCTTTTGTGAATTACATACTTTGTGAATACTTTAATATTAATGAAATGGTTGTTTGTTACTTTGATTACTATGATGCATGTGTTGTGATACTAAACATGATGTCCTCCACCCCCGAATGTTTCCGCTATTCCGGTTTGGGGGTGTGACAATATATGTATGTTTAAACCCTTTCAAAACTTATAACTATGAGTTTGAAAGTTCAAAAAATTCCTTGACATTTCTCATAATTCAAAATATGAAGAGGGATTTCGTAATCATATTATGAATTCGAGAATGCAATTAGCACAACCACTAATCATAATGATATTTATTAGATTTTTAACATCTACTAGTGAAAATGTTTCCTCATAATTATTTTCATGAATTAGAGTGAAACCTTTTGCCACCTATATCTTCTAATGTATATATTCACATCCATGTGAATCTATCATTTCCAACCTATAATAATAAGATAAGGTTTAGGACAAAATCAAAGTTGAATTTAGCACAAAGTCCTACCGGTGCTTCCATGTTGTTTAGCAGCTCACCCATATTGATCAATGTACTTTACCTGACCCACGTGATTTGCTTTTGTAGTCAAATGAGAACCATAGAACTCATAAGCATTGGTAAATCAACTGGAAGGTGCATATAAACAAGAATGTGTCAACTTAACACGATAGGTTATCAACCTCAGCTCGTGTGCTAGTGATAACTAAAAGGTTTATTCTTGATTGACTCTTAAAACTCTCACTATCAATAAGACTCCCATTGACTTCTTGACATATGAGGCTTCTCTGAACGGAAATTCCTTGATGACTAAAACAAATATTCAAAAGTTTGTGTGGAATCTCGACAAGAAAACACTTCATAGAATTGGTCATAATTTATCCTTTGTTTTAACCAAAACATAATTTCCAATTCAAATGTGCTAGAGTAAGAAAGCATTATTAATCTACATTTTATGAGGTTTTATAAATCTACTTAGTATGAAATAAGTTTCAAGATACGATCTGTAGTAACTAGAGTATGGCTCTAAAACTTGATTGGAAATGAAGTACAACCCAACTCTTGATCAAACCATTTGAACAATATCTGATTCCTCTTCTTAGTCATACAATTGCACTAAGATGTTCTTCGAGGATCAATTGTGATATAGTTCCATAATCATTAAGATGATCATAAAACATGATACTAAAATACTCTCCTTTCCTTTCAGATTAGAGAAATTTTTATCTTTTTGCTTGATAGATTCTTCTTATTTGTTTTGATACTCTTTAAATCTTTTCAAAGTATCATAATCAAACTTAATCTTATAAACACAACCATATTTACTGAAACATTAGTAAATCGTGACGAATAAAGCTATCATCCTTTGTGATGGATCTGAACAGTCCATCTGAACATGTACTAGATCCATTAGTACTTCACTTGACTCACATAAACATGAGATCAATGAATTAATCATAACCTTCCAACGATCAAGATTCTCTTACATCATGCAATTCAAATTGCATGACTCCAAGTTTCTATCCAATTGATACTTGGGTGATGAGAATTCTTTATCACTTAGTTAATTATGACATTACCACAAGCGATATAATAAGAATCAAATCCCAATTAACATTGCTAATATACAAATTTAACCAACAATTTCATTAATGCCATTGTAAGGAAATATAAAGTAAGCGAATTAGATAAAACAAAATTTCACTTTTATTGATAATAAATGAAAATTTGAAACATGTGTTTACAATGCATAAAAATGAAAACTATGTTTCTAGACATCTTCTAAGAAATCTATTAAATTATCCTAACTCCCAAGCAGTAGCTCGAAATACTGATCATCGAACCATACGAATGAAGTCTATCTCTTACAATCAGATTCAACTCACTCTTCTTAAGGTTCCTTCTTTCTCTTAGATCCTGCAATAACATCGAAATGTGATCATCACATCATGTATTATGAATATATGAATAGGAAATTGTTAAGATAATGGAGTTTAGATAATTGATGTACCTGAAGTAGAGTCACACGACTTGACTTCACTATCTCTACGATCTTATAGGTATTTTGAGTAGCTTTGGAACCAATGTCCCTTCAATTGGCAATACAAACATATGGACTCCTTGGGGTTAACACACAAAACTATTTCAGAACTAGCCTTTCTCTTTACCACTCGATCAAACTGTTTGACCTCGGTCGACCCCTTTCCATTGGGAACATAAATCTTTTCTAAACCACCATTGTCACCATTTATCAATGTCCATGGAAACTTTGGAATTACTCCTTTCAAGCACCTTTGCTTCACTTGTGCTCTTAAGCATTGTTGCTTTAGCAGCAATCAACATACGTGTCAGATCAATTAGGGTCATATCGATATTCCTCATATGAAAGTTCTCAATGAACTAACCGTATGACTTGGGAAGTGAGAAAAGAAGCAAATCAATGGCTTGCTCCCTTAAGAAAACGACACCCAAGCTATCCAATTTTCCAATGTACGATTTCATTTTCATACATGTATACACACATAATTTCCATCTTGATGTTTACATGCCAATAGGGGTTGAGTAGTTTCATAACTTTCAACTTGAAGAAAACACGACATTGGGAGAGTCACTGAAGGTGGAGGAGGAAGACTTGGAGAAGCATGACGTCAAGTTCCACCATTTCCTGAAGAAGATAAAACATTTTCACCTTGATTAGAAAGTGGAAGATCATATTCAGAAGAAAGAAGAAAACCATTTCCACAAGAATAAGGAAGACCATTGTTGTCTTGACTCTACATATATAATGGGAGAAAATAGAATTCAAGTTAATTGATTTTACTCCTTAATCATTAACCCATAAATCTTAAATTAAGGCTAGGATCCATACTTTCGATTTGAACTTTGAAGAGAGATGTTGTAATCAAATTCAAATCTATTTTTAGTAGGTAACGCTTTTACCAATTTAAATCTTAAGAAACTACTAGATCTCTTGAGATTCATTAAATCTAATCAATGTCATGTTTAATCTCGGATTATGCTATCGCTTTTGTAAATAGGATGCCGAGGATCACAAATGAGATGTGAATAACCATGCTAATTAGCTTGACATTCTCGATGCCATTTATCATCTTGTTTTAATGTGTCGGTTAGCCACACGCGCTGCATTAATTAATGATAATTTTTGAGACACCCACTACCACTCTTTATTAGTCCCCTATTAGTGTGTCGGTTAACCACACACGCTCCACTAATAACTTACAAAGTGTAATGTGTAATTTCATGGATTAGCATACAAATTCACATTTTCCTAAAGTAACTAATAGTGGGATTTTAGAAATTGTTTTGTTACTTTAGGTCATTATACTTATTAATGAGATTATATCCTATCAAATCTATTTGGCTAACGACCCTTCACCACAAAGGAAAGCGGTGGGTGAGAGTGGACACCCATTCAATGACCATTCTATAGGTCGCTTCCTTATACCCTATTTATAGCATGGTTTCGTGAATGAGACGTACTAGCAATTTGACTGAATATTCTTATATATAATATATATTAAACTTTTAATTATATATACATAGTATAAGGTGAATTTTAAAACATTTTAAAATTGCAAGGGTTTAATGGTTTAATAAATTAAACTTTTAATTTAATTAAATATAAACCATTTTATGGATTTATTAATTATCTTTTAACTAATCATTTAATTAAATTAATAATAAAATCTATAAGGATAATTTTAATAATATAAATTTATCATTATCTTATCTATAATCATCTCCTAATATATAAGGTTTTATTTAATTATCTAATATGACCAAAATTCGGATTATGGTAGATTATATAAACGATAATTACCAAATAAATCAAATTAGGCAATAAAAATCCAAAAATTCGGAATATATTGTGCTCACATCGTGAGCATGGACTACTCACGTCATGAGCATAGTCTGGCGTAAATAGATTTCTGGGTTTACCTATGCTCACATTGTGATATACTAATCTCACGTCGTGAGATATGATTTTCAGAAAAAAATCGATTTTTGTTCAAGTTCAAGAAATATACATTTAATTGTTAAACAATCTACACTCTGATACCACTAATGGGTTTTACATGTATTAACGTGGATAAATTATTAACACTTAAAAGTACATGCAACTTAAGGATCTATGTCATAACACTATTAAAGTAACATTCTATTGAACAAAAAAAACTATAAACGCTAGGCAAATTTTAATTTAAAAAAACAAAGTAGGGTTTACGTACCTTTTAGTGATTATAGTAAATAACTAATCAAAAACCTTCTTGAAAAACTCTTGGAAGCAAGCACCACAAGTGTCGTGCCTCTAATGGTTTACACCGAAACCCTAGCAACCAAGGAACTTGAAGAGAGATATGAGAAAGGTATAATTTTTGTCTAACCACCTTGTAGAAGTTATGACCAAAATATGTATTCCAAAGGTCCTTTTTATTGTGTAACAACGAAACCCTAGATAATCCTAAAAGGAATAAAACAATATTATTTTTTTTTGGTAATTATCCAGCATCCTAATTATCCTCCAAGGATAATTCTAGAATTCCTAGATCCTTAGAAAACCATCCAAGGCAATAAGAAGGTTCTAGAATGCCTTTTGTTCAACTATTAAGCAATTACACTTTAACCCCTATAAGCATGCGTGCTGCTGCATACCGAGGAGCACCCAACCTGTCACATCGTGCTTTTTCAGGCAACGTTTTCGTGATCACGTCATTATCGTCATGATTTTTCTCTCTCCTGGCAACAATATATAAAGGGTTTCGAGGATTCTTTGTCTTCTACCAGCAACAAAGTTTCTTAATTGTAAAGGCGATTTAAACTGTTCATCTTCCTTCTTCGATCAACAATGGCGACTTCTTCATCCGCTCATGATCAGACTACACCATCAACATTTCTTTCCATCAAGCAAAATCAGAACATGATCATCGAACTAAATCCGTTTCTATATGATTCCTATATGGTACATGTCGTTGAGTGTTTGAAGTATTCTATATGGTACATGTCCATTGGTTCTAGCCCTAACACAATTTGAAGCTGTTCCAATGCCTCTCTTGTCCCAAGTCTACTCTTCTACAACATACAGCAAGAACAAAGAACGCATCTACTTTCAAATCCACTCCAAAAAGGCCTCTATTTCAAAAGGGAGGTTTTGTTCTTTACTGCATCTTGCTGTGGATTCCTCCATCATCTCACCCGACTTCATCACTACTGCACAACTATTCTCGATGCTTTATGAAATGGGATATACAGATGTGCTGACCACCATTACAAAGGTCAAGAAGTCGTGTGTACCATCTCAATGGAATGGGCTTCTTACTCTTCTTATTAAAAGTTTGGCAGAATAGAGTGCTGGATATGATGGCACCAGCAAAGGATTTCTGACCATTCTCTATGGTATTTACAATGGTCTAAACCTTGATTATGGGTCCATAATCTGGTCTCAGGTTGTGCAGAGCCTCAATGCTTCCACTCAGCATTCCAAAATTTCTTGCGGAAGGTTCTGGACACTTATTACAAGGAGGGATATCGACACGCTAGATATTCCGGTGATGAAAGACGCCCTAATCGCATCCATTGCCACATTTCATACAAAGAAGATCATTCTTTCTGATCCAACGAAGTTTCCACACTATGGATTTATTCTGGAGTCCATGTATCGTAGTGTCACCGCCGAAAGTCAAGTGATGGCTGATTATCGTAAACTTCCTCCAGAGGAGCCGGGAGTTCTATTTACAGAGCAACAGGCTACCTTGGATGTAGTAGAGAAGCCCAACAATCAAGGCAAAAGGGTAACAATCAAGAAGGAGAAAACAGAGTAGGATCTACCTAAGCCTTCATTATCAAAGAAGTGAAAGTCGGAGAAAGAGGCTTCTTCTAAGCCAAAGAAAATTAAGAAGATGGTGAAGAGATCCAAAAATCCAACTCCTCCTAGTTCTGAAAATCAATAAGATGATGACGAAGAGGAAACTCATCTGGAATCTCTAAGAGGTAATACTCCACCAAGATCTCCCACTCTAACCGAATCTCCTTCTCACAAACTTCCAACCCCACCTTCATCATTGAAACCAAAAGTTCCAGTTTCGGTTGTTACCACATCACCACCAACAACCTCTTTTCCACCACCACCACCAGTTTCTTCCGTTTCTATTCCTACAACCACCTTACCACCTCCTATAATTTCCCAATCCACCACTACTATTCTTAAACCGACAGTAAGGGTCAACGTATCTGATACAGAGGCACTTACTGAAAGCGAACGTCCAGTAATTACTAAACCTCTTTCTCCAACACACTCAACCGATTCCGGTGCCACTCTCGGTGGTGCTAATGATGAGTATGACTCCACATACTTCAGTCCTTACATACTTCCCACTGATGATGATGATGAGGCTTTAATCACTAGCCAATACTTGGAGAGTATAAATGAAAAGTTGTACAAACTGCTTGCTGATAACAAGGTCTATAGTGGTGTAGTACTGAAGGCTTTTGTGGAGACTGCCATTGGGCAATACACAAACTCTATTGACAAATCCACCAAAGCAGTCAATGAGTCTGCTTCTACTTGCAGAAAGGCCTCTGCCGATGTTGCTGATGTTGTTCATACTACACAGATCTTCTTGGATTCTCTTAAAGGGCATGACGATACAAATTCCGCCAAGGTGCAAGCCTCAGTGGATTCGCTTTTCAAGTCACTACAGGAAGAACAAACTAAATTTGAAGCTGTTTGTTCCTACATTCAAGCCGAAAATACCTCTCTTATCAGTTCAGTTTCCTCTCGGCTAGACTCACTACATGTCGATATTACAAAAGAGAGTGCTTTAAAAGAAGACATTGCTCGCTAAGCCTCTACCATTGAAGTTCAGAAAGTTCAACTTTCTCAAGCCAAGAAGTTGATTGCTTTGTTAAAGACAAAGAGAACTATATTTAGAATATGTGTATGGGAAGTAAAGGATATGATCGCCAACATCCTTCGTGCTCATGATTCAATACTAACTTTGACCATTCGGAACCATCTCACCACCAAATTGCTTCCAACCCTTGCCTTGTTACATGAAATGAAGGGTGTTTCAGAGAAGTTTGTTGCTCCGAAACAAGGGGGAGAGGGTGCTCATCATGTTACAACCGAACTGAAGGATAATGTAGCTTCAGGTTCTGGTTCTCACGCCAAGCTTAAAATTGTTAAAGATGACTGTGACGATGAGATTGAAGAAACAATTGTTGATGCTCTCAACAGAAAGAAAATAGATAGAGAGTTAGATGAGAATTTGAAAATTGCAAAGGAAGCAGAGGAGATGGAGAGGAGAAACAAGGAAGAAGAAGCCTTAAACTGTAAAAAGGCCTTGTTTCCCTTGTGGACCAAAGAGACATTAATCCACCAAGCAATAGAGTTTCCAAGCGTTTATTGGTTGGAACCTATTGCTTCGTTCGATTGTGATAATTCTAAGGAATCGTAGTTCAATATGTCGATCACAAGAAAAGCGTTTATGTTTCATTGCTTTGATTGGACTACCGAGGTTCCTTTCCCTCATTCGAAGGTTGACCGAGAGCTTATCGATTTTTAGCTGAGTTATGGGAAACCTCAGTACCTGACATGGAGTGCACTGAAAATCATAATTGTCAAGGTATTGAAACCGACACCTGCTGGAAAATTTGTGAATGTGAATTTCAAAATCACTCGAGAGTCTGCAAATTCGGTGTCAATTTTCAAATCTTCCAAATCTTAATCCTCATGATTGGATTCTTTTGTTCACCATCCTGCTCACTAACTCGGGAGAATATGAGCCGATTCTGGAACATTTGAAGAGGATGTTAGCTTCATATGTTTATGAGGGTGTAGGTATGAATAAGGAGATAGCGAAGGTAATGAAGAAGAAGGTGACTGTCAAGTTGATGCCAAAACCAGGAGATGTGAATAAAATGAAGATTGGCCAGATTGATTCAAAACATATTACTGTGATGTGTACTAAAGGCGAAGGTCATAAATTTTTGTTTACTCTTGTAGTGAAACATCTATTTTCAATGGACTGCTTAGTGCACATAATCAACATAATTCATCGGTGCAAGCAGAACTCCGAAGCAGATAAGAAGAACTTCACTGACATGCTTCGGTGGTACATCACATTTCGTCATCATCTTTTGGCCATTATTCTGAAATTGTTTAAAACTATCAATAAGTCTTCTGCTGCTCAACCAAAGTAGACTTTCGGTTCCATTGACACAAAGGCGGAGATTGTAGAGCATAATTGTGTTACGTCATGGGCTTTTTGTATTGTATCCGGATGGGGCCTATCCATCCGTGATTATCTTGTAGGGTTATACTATATATATATATATATATATATATATATATATATATATATATATATATATATATATATATATATATATATATATATATATATATGCATGTATGCATTTTATTTTCACGCCTTTTATTACGTTTAATCTTTGTAAACCTAAACGCCTCTACAGTCGAAGTTCTTAGTCGAGATCTTCTGAGGCGTTGAAGTATTAATCATACGACATATTCAAAGCCATATTCGTGTTTATATTTACATTCTTAATTGTTTGCATGCATAGAATCAAACAATCCTGAAAGAACTAAGTTCTAACAGAAAGTCGTAGAGTATGATTTTACCTACACGTACATATAAAGAACGTCGAAAATGGAGCTCGTATGCGAAACGTATGGGCGCAAAATTCGAGAAAATCCTTGAAAACCAGAAAATTTTGCGTGGTGCGTGTCTGGCCACGTCGCCTCGCATGCGAGACTGCCCCATGTCGCCCTGTGTCCTCTCCTGATTCGACTGAAATCGTGGCCCATTGAGATGTCGACACGCCTCGCCAACTATCCGAGACACGTGTCCCTTCCCCCTTCCTTTGGATCCAAGGCTTCGACCTATATATAGCTGCGAGATCCTTTGATTTTAACCCCATTTTTATACCATTTTCCATCCTCTTTCACCTCCATCACTCCCACAAACTTACTTACAACTCCCAAAACCCCAGTATCATATCTAAAACCATAAGCAAGCTTTGAAACCACGAGATTCCTTAGAAAATAACCTTCTCCAGTCGAAACTCTATCCATGTAAAGCTGGGTTTTCTTCAAATAAATTTCTTTCTAGAAAACGAAACGCTATCCAAATCACCACCTATCAAGTGAGTTCATACCCTCCGTATTTTCATAGTTTTTGTTGTTTTAGGGGGGGGATACAAGTCTAACATAAGAATTTTGTGTTACAAACAAATGATTTCAAATTGTGATGAAATGATATTAAGTCATCAAAAATACTTCAAAATATTAAACTCTTTAACCTATATTTTTCCCAAATATTCATATATATATATATATATATATATATATATATATATATATATATATATATATATATATATATATATATATATATATGATATTTAAAAGGCTTAGGACTGATAACTCATTTTGGGTCATTTTCCTTGTTTTGGATGTGGGCTTATAGTATTGGTTATTTGTCCGAATGTCGTTTAAATTTTACTTATAAATAATTGTATATTTATATAAATATAAAAGTTATTTCATTTAGTTTAAATACCCTTGGTAACATGTTAAGCAAGGGGTTACATTCAAAAATAGTTAATACCAATTTAGAAAGTACATATAAATTATAATAGGTATAATTTATGATACATAGAACATTAAATCATGATTCATGTATACCAGAATAAACCATTCTACAAGAAACAAAGGTTTGATTCAAAGCAAATCACGGGTATACAACTTTCAAATACATAATAAGAATACTAATTCAGGAACATACAATCAATCATTATTTGAGGATGATTGGATATTCATAACGATTATACATGTAACAGTTATATGCTTTTTATGAGTCATTTGATTCAGGTTGTTTAATTCTTTTAAACAATATATGAAAAGTCCTGACCTTATAACCAAAATCTCCAGTCAGGGATCGAAACAGTGTGTGTGTAGATCTATATTAGGATTGACAATCCTGCACTCGGGCTACTAGCTACAGTCAGGCATACACGCCTACGAGTGACAGTTGTTATCAACAGCTTTTAACGCCTTTAAAGCGTTGTTTCAAGCCATCTAGTCTTAGTATGGTTATAATAACTCTTTAAAAAGATATTAATAATACGTTAATGTATAAATAAATAAAACATAAGTACATTTTCAAAGTAGTAGTTTTACAAAATACAATTTACGGTATTACATTACAGTTTACAATAACAGCTGGTGGAACCAGGCACACTCACAACTACAAGCTTTATAATGGGAATACAAATACATAACATTGGTTTACAAACATAACGGTTTTTATGTGATTAAAACCACTTTTTATATACATCAGAAAATATAGGATTTTATAGAACAATTTACATATTCAAGAAACATAAAACATTCATTTACAAATAAATACTTATGCACTCACTCAACTTTATGTTGATAGTCTCTTTTCAAATTACTTGTATTCTCAGGAAAAAAATAAATAGGTGCTCCCTAAGCTTTTTGAGAAGATGGAGCTATTTTGAGTCATATCTTCTGTATTTTGCTCTAACTATTTTGGTGTCAATATATAGTGATTGCACACATGTAAATACTTTTTACTTTTAAAAGAAATGGTTGTTTGTGTTTTTATTACTCTGATGCATGTGTTGTTATACTACAAATAAAGTTATCCACTCCCAGACATTTCCGTCGTCTGGTTTGGGGGTGTGACAGATTGGTATCATATCATTGTTTATAGTGAACGCAGTATATCAATCCATAAAAGATATACAAACTATAAATACATCGGGGCTAAGAGATCTGACTACAAGTATACTTTTTAAAAATTTGAAGTATTTTTACAATAAGTATACTATCACTCATACCTAAAGGTATAGTATCACAGTCATATGAACTTAAAAGTATTTGGATATTGAACACTGCAGTCAAACGTGAGCAGTTATGTAATCAAATCTAGGATTAATATAACCTGATCAACTATATTGGTTTGATATATGACCAACATGTGTTTGGGAGTGAAAGTAGTATTGCAACAAGTCTAAAACTTACCAACTACAGAAGAAACTCTAGAACAGAACATAAAATACTATAAGAATATATTAAAATCGATATGCTTTAGTTTTTCATGCGCTTCTCATGTCCTTATTCTCACACACACACAATGACAGGATATCATTTATCAGGGGACCCTTATTTTCCAAACCATGGTAATGAAGGATGGATAGTAGAGGATCCGGAAGAGGATCCAGAAGAAGATTCAGAAGAAGATGAAGATGAATATTCAGAGGGTACCGATACAAAACCTGTCGCACCCCAAAACCAAGAACGGCAGAAACATTCTGGGGTGGAGGACGCCATGTACAATATCACAACAATGAAAAGTAGTAAACAAGCAACATCATCCATTTCATTAATAATATAATTTTAGTACAAGTGTGTTCTGTCAAATTATAATAGACACTATAGTATAAACAAAATGAAAGATGAGTCGTGATCGAGCTCCATCTTCTCTAGACTTTGCATCGGTACCTGTCTATTGTTGACCTGAGGATACAAGTCATTTTGAAAGAGAGTATTAACTTTAAAGCTGGTGAGATCATAAGCATTTTATTGTCTTAATTTGTATGTAAGTATTTGTATGAATATGAACTGTAAGTATTGAAAATGTATATGAACTGTAAGTATGAAAATGTTTTGTAGAACAAATGTAAACATTTGAAAAACCCTAGAAATCCCTATGATTCCTACTACTATAAAAGGGAGTCTTCTACCAAGACCTACCTGTTCTGAATGTAGCCTTCTACCAATACCTAACTGCTCTGAACGTAGTCTTTTACCAATACCTAACTGCTCTGAATGTAGCCTTCTACCAAGACCCGACTGTTCTGAATGTAGCCTTCTACCACGACCCAACTGTTCCGAATGTAGCCTTCTACCAAGACCCGACTGTTCTGAATGTAGCCTTAGTATTACCCTTTGGTACTAGGGTAACTAAAAATGTTAACTGAAGACATCCGTAGATGTACATTTACCTCTGTTGCTAACAGCTGGGTATATGAATAGTTAGTCCCTTGAAGTATACCTGTAATGGTATCAACCATTGACATCCGTGGATGTGCTTTTACCTCTGTAGGTAATAGAGATTCTAGGAATGGTTAATCCTGCAACGTAACCTTTGGTACTAGGATATTAAATCCAATCTATCTCGTCGATTATGTTATTGGATTACAAGGTAAAGATAAGAATGAGGATTATATAACAGAATCTATACATATAAAATGTACTAGTAATTCATGTAAGTGTACTCATGTAAATGTATCTATGTAAATGTTGTCATGTAAGCGTATGTATGTAAACGTATTCATGTAAATGTACTCTTGTATATGTATCTATGTAAATGTACTATAATGTTCTGCGTGTACTAGCTGTAACGTGTGTTCTCTCTCTCTCTCTCTATCTATCTATCTATCTAGCATGTATAGTAATGTATTGCGTGTACTAGCTGTAACGTGTGTTCTCTCTCTCTCTCTCTATCTATCTATCTATCTAGCATGTATAGTAATGTACTGTGTGTACTAGCTGTAATGTATGTTCTCTCTATCTAGCAAGTATTGACTCATGAATGAACTGACTCATTGTATGATATCGTGTTCTAGTAATAGTTCTAGTATCTTCCTAAACTACCCATATGATAGCTTACTAGTAATGTAACTGGTACGTATGAACATGGATGTATACCCTTGCTACCCAAGGGCATTGGATGAACTGGAAGGACCTTTATGACTATATATGTACATATGATATATAACTAATATTTAAACAACCTTCAGACGGATACGCGATGTCCCACCAGACTACATCTCAAGCGCGAAAAGGAAATAAGGTAGATAGCCTTCCTAAGTCATTTAAACATTTCTTATATATCTATACATATATAGACATGCAATTGATAATATAAAAGCATAAAATAAGTTTTGTAAAACCTTTGAACATAATTATTATCTAAGAAATGATCGATTTGATGTCAATCTATAAAACGGTTTAAAGGCATGGGTTTGATAAAACAGTTTAAGTATAAAGAAGCATTTGTTTGAAACACAATTGTAAATGAGTTTGAATGAAACATACATAGTAAAATGTATAGTTTAATAAGGAGTTTTAAACATAATAAGTGTTTATGAAAAAAACATTTGAAGGAAACTGTTTGGTAACACGGCTAATGAGTAGCCAATCATTTGAATGCTGCTTATTAATCACATGTGATTGATATAATAAGTAGCATGATTCTACTTGTATCCCCCCATAAATCATTTAAAAACATTTAAAACATTGATTAAGGGGTATGAACTTACCTGTTGCGAGTGGATTGGAAGGAAGTGTCGGATAAGTGTTTAGTGTCAAGTGAAGACATAGACACGCACAAAGATCCTAATTACATATGAGGACATACGTATATAAACAATTAGTCTTTAAACAGCTAATAAACAAGTCAAGACACACTAGGACATGACAAACACTTTGTATAAGTGTTATAAGTGCTAAGGAGTGCATCTAAGTGTTGTTGGGAAAGGCTAGTGTGATCGAGGTTCAAGGAACACTTCTAAAATCAGTTTATTCCCTAAAGACCAACACCCCATGAGTTTACGGTCGTAAACTCCTAACCTTTTGAATACTTTCTGATTTGAAGTCTTCTATGCTATTCCAATCATTCCTACTTCATGAATTAGCCTTAGGAAGTGTTGTGTGGCATCAAAACACTCCTAAATGGAGTTTACGGTCTAAGGACCATTTTTCATGAGTTTATTACCTTAAACTCCTAAGTTTATGGTTTTTGGGGTTTTCAAGTCCTTAGCTCAATCATGGCACTAGTCTAGGTTAGATTTAGGCTTAAGGAACAATATGGGACATTTTTGGGACATTCAAACACCTTTTGGGGTGTTTACGGTTTTGGGACATCCCAAACCGTAAACACATGAAAATGGAAGGTTTTGGTGCTTTTTGTGTGATACACTCTTCAAGGATGAACCTACACAAGTCCCTAAGGCATTGTGAAGCATCTAGGCACCTTAACACACCATTTTGGCCCTATATTTGGTGTTTACGGTTTTGGGACCTCCCAAAACCGTGAACACCTTTATCTTGGTGTTCTTGGGTCTTTTCTTTGGTATAAACATGTATAGCAAGCTTAAAATGACTCTAGGATAGAAATACTTACATTGAGGAAGCTTGAAATGAACTTTAAGTCCAAGAACACTAGTGTGTGTTCTTGGTGTTTTGAAAAAACTGATCAAAACACAAAAATGGATGGATTAAAGGATGTACAATCACTAGGTTAAGTGATATACTAACTTGAAAGGGATAGAAACACTTACTAGATTGAAGATTTTGAATAAAAACTTGGATGATACTTGAAAGGATATTTTGGATTTTACTCTTTTGGGTATTTGGGGAGTAAACACAAATGGCTAGACTTGAGGAGTAAACTCATGGATAAGCATGAGTTTACGGATTTTTGGGATGATTTTTCGACCCAAACAAAGTAGTTTGGCCGGGAACTTCAAAGATGCGAGGTGTTTGCGGTTTTTAAAATTCAAAACCTGAGACGACACTTTCTTTCACCCGTTCGTTTAAAAATAATATTAAAAATAATCAAACGAACTTTATTTTTCCCTAAAACAAGTAAAAGTGAACTTGACTTTTAGGGTTTGACCGAATGAAAATTCTGGGTTGTCACATCATTCCCCTGTTAAAGGGAATTTTGTCCTGAATTTAGAACTTAGGTAAGGAAGTAGGCATGAATGATCGAGTCATGAGGTGGAGACTTTCTAATCGATTGATTCTCACTCTCCTAAGTGAAATCAGGTCCTTGGTTGGTATCCCAACGAACCTTCACTAAATGGCGACGGTGTTGCTTCGTCCGCTTGACCTCTCTGTCGAGGGTCACTACAGTTCTAATACGAAGGCGAGGATCTCGACGAATGGACTTACAAGAGTCCTAACGGAAAGGTATGGTTTCAAAATCGAGACGCGAAGGGTAAAATGTACGCTATTGAGTTCGCGGAGTAGGTTTAGTCTGTGAGGTATAGGACCGATTCTAGTAAGAATCTCGGAGGTCCTAACTATCTTGGATTTAGCTTTCCACGCTTTACAAAGCGCATTAAGCCATACCCAGAGTGAGTTTTCCTAAAGAACCTGGTCTCTCACTTGGAATCTCCAAGGTTTTTTTTTCTTGTTTATCTTCCCAGTCAAGGGCCACCCCGTGCTGGGTCAAAGTCGTAAAGGTTTCTCTAATTTGCGAGGAGTTCTGGATGAACTATGACAGTAGGTCTGTAAGACCTAGAATTTGGCGAATTCCTGTAGGCGTCTCTGGTGTCGACAAATTCTCAACGGTTTTGATAAATTGATAGAGTACTCAAGAATTTCCACACCACTTAATAGTGTGTCTTAGGAAATTTTGACTCTTCATTTTCAGAACTCGTGTTCAAAGAACTTTACGAAAAGTATCTCTAAAGGTAATGTTTCCGCGGGTTCCTTCTTACTACGAGGGCAGATAAGTAAGTCGTTACATGGAGAATGACGAACTGATCCAAGTAAGAAAGACAGACTCTATTCATTAAACTCATGGATTCTTCGGGCGTATTGGTCCTATCCGAGGGGTATCACTATGGACTCGAAGTGTCTGCATCGAGTTCAGAAGGTAGTCTTTCGGACATCCTTCCCTCACACTCAAACTGGTGATATTCGGATTTCAGGTCCATTTCTTAAAGTAATTCCTTCCTTGCGTTTGCTCAACCAATTCATCTATGCGAGACACAGGCAACGATTTCTAATGGAAAATTTCTGGACAGGGTCCTCAATAGTCGAGGTACATACGATGCAATCCATCGACCTCTGGAAGAATAAGACCGAAGTTCTTCAGGGTGAGAAGCCTAGTCTTCTAATTCTTTTTTTTTTTGTAGTCCGCTAAGTTGTCGAGGCTGTTCTTGTATCTCCGTAGGTGTTTAGACTATAGGTGATCTGTTTACAGGAGTCATACTGGGTTCTAAGTTTGTTCACATGCCGATGCGATTACTCGTAGGCTTGGGCAGTTCTCCATCGTAAAGTTCGTATTAGATTTCATACTTGGTTCAACGATCACTATATCATGTATACGAGTCATATATAATTAAGATTGAAAAGGTAGTCGAATAACTGATTCTTCTTTAAGCTCATATCCCATAGGGGAAAAAGAAGCTAAAGTGGAATCATCAATTCTAAACTTGTAGAACCTTGATTATATATCACTCTTATGTATACATTCCTCAGTGATAGATCAACCGCATGAATCCTTGGATTAAACTTGAGGTACTGCACGAGTGGTACTTCGGGGATTTCTTCGGAAAAAGAAAAGAACCATGAGGTACTCCAGGCATGAGTACTTCGGTGTTTTGATATGACAGTTTCGCTAAAAAGACATTTACTTATAAAGAGATTTACTTAAGAAGCTAGTATGGTGTGGATCAAATTGAATTTAGTTGTATGATAGTGTCGGAATCATACGGAAACTTAAAGACATTAGATTTTAACATAAGACGTTTATAGACAAAACACAACCGCGGAACCATGAACAGAGTTACAGTACTTTAGATTTACTACAAGACTAGTTCTGCGAATAAGGTATACTACAAAAGACAAGTATACGCAGCACGAGCATCCCTATACATCCAGGATCTCGCAAAAGGTAAGACTCTAGTTGCACTAGTTTTGGATAGTTTATAAGTCTGTTACAACAACATGCCTAAGTTACATTAACGTGGTTCCAGAGCAGGTTCTCCAGCAGTTGTGATCCTGAGAATCTTCCCATCTATGCCAGAGTTCTTTGCTATAGGGCAATCCTTCTTGAAGTGCCCTATTTCACCACATTGGTGGCATGACTGGCTAGTACTTGCATTGGTGGTGGGAGTGATGTGTCGAGCTAGAGTGACGTGGACACGAGTGTTCTCCTTGTTCATCCACTTTGAAATTTTCCTTTCATAGGGTCTAGTTTTAATACCACCATCATAAGCCTGGTTGACTCTAATGTCAGGGGCTTGAGTGATGGGTCGTGCCCGTGCTCCACAGTTACGAGCATGGTGCCCTATTTTTAGGCAATTGCAACATTGCATCTCATGGCGAGCCCCATGATGATGGAAACTACACTTATCACACTTCGGGAGTTTTCACTCGTATGGCCTACTCGGTACGGGGATGGCAGAGGTTTCCACTTGCTGCTGTTGCATGGTCAGCCTTTGGGATTTCTTGCGTTCTTTCTAGGCTTGATGCTTTCGTTTCTTGTTCTCTGTTTTTTGGCTTTGCGAGCCTGTGACTGTTACCATTTGACGACTTCCTGGATGGATACTACGATCGAAATGTTCAACCCCATCATCAGCATCGATTGTGCTGATAGCGCTACGGTGTGTAAGGACTGCTGTCACGGCAACCATTACAGCAGCTGTAACTGTCATTTGGAAAGTAGCGGTGTCCATAGGGAAAGCGGAGGTTTCGTTGTCCGAGTGATTGCTTCCTAAAGACGACATGATTTTGTAACACGCAAGATAAGGATTTTGTGAGAGATTCTGGTTGACCCTAGGTGTACTTCGATTTGTTCAAGTAAAGAGTAAGAGCATGTTCTCGAAAGTTTGACCTACATCCCTATGATGTAGTCCTAGTACGGATTGGAGGTATGATCGCGAAGGTTTGACCTACATCCCTATGATGCAGTCCTAGTACGGAATGGAAGTGAGTTTGTAGAATGGTCTCAAGACGTTTGTTGTTCAAGCTGAGGTATCGTTGGTTGGTGAATAACATGGTCCTACCACTAAAAGAGACTTGGAAATGTCTCCGGAGCTAACTTGCTATAGTCCAATGACTTGACTAAAGCATGTTTATGTATACTCGAATGAAAGTATGATGAGAGTACTTGCATAAAGGAAATGACACAGAAGTTAGCCGACTATCAATATCTTTGATATTCATGACGTAAAAGTTCGGGACAAATGACCTTGTAAAAAGGTCTTACAACATATCTAGAGAAGATAGTCCTTGACAGCATAAAGACCTAACAAAAAGTACTTACGTTACAAGATAATTTCATAGAAAATACCACTTTGGGCATAGATAGAAAACGATTCTTTTTAACAAGGAAACTAAAGTAAAACATCTACTTCTGGTGACGGTCATCCCTCTGGTGAACTCTCAGTTCAGCCAGTCGACGTTCCACATCAAGTAGGTGTCTTTCGTACACCCTCTAGCGTACTTCGAGCTCTATGGCTTCGGCTCGTGATTCAGCCAGTGCTTGCAGCAGGGTTTCATGGTTTCCCTCAGATCTCTCCCGAGCATCTTCTAGACGAATGGTGCGGAGGGTATGCATTCTCGCATCGGTGACGACTTTTGTGATCTGATGTAGGGATGTCCTGCCTTGAATCTCATTTCAGGCCTCTCCGTGGACCAAGATTGGCAAGATTCTGTCTGTTGAGCCCCTATTGCTTAGGTCATAAAAGCTTCGGTCAAGGGGGTAAAGTAAAATTTTCATAGATTCTAAGTCTATAACATCCTAATTACATACAGCCTTAGTGTATCCACTTAGCAAAATAGGATAGGCCTTCGAATAAGTGACCTTAACTCCAAATTCACACAGAATAGGGGTAAAGTAAAATTTTCATAGATTCTAAGTCTATAACATCCTAATTACATACAGCCTTAGTGTATCCACTTAGCAACTATCAACTTAGTAATGAAGATCCCATTTTATTTCTCATGTATAAAGTACTTATAGTAACACCAAATACTCCTATAGTATTTTAAGTTTAATGTTATGTTCTACTGTTCTCATTGTGGTATTGTTGGTATGACTTTAGACTTGTTGCAACCACATAACTACACTTAGGCACATGCTAGTCAACCCTCATATAATATAGGTGATCAGGCTATGTCTTCCAAATTTTGACTATATGTCTCTAAGTCCACAGGTGTTGCCCAACAATCGTAATTCTTTTGTACTGTCCTAGTGACACTGATTTTAGTAAGAATGAAGCACGTATACTTAATTAAATATTTTATTATTTAAAGTATAAACTCTTGGTCAGAGTATTTTTAATCCATATGTATTTATAGTTAGTATATCTTTTATGGGTTGATATACTTAATTCACAATAAACAATGCTCTGATACCAATCTGTCACACCCTAAAACCAAGAACGGCGGAAACGTTCTGGGGTGGAGGACGTCATGTACAGTATCACAACAATGAAAAGTAGTAAACAAGCAACAACATTATCCATTGCGTTAATAATACAATTTTAATACAAGTGTGTTCTGTCAAATTATAATAGACACTATAGTGTAAACAAAATGAAAGATGAGTCTTGATCGAGCTCCATCTTTTCTAAACTTTGCATCGGTACCTGTCTATCGTTGACCTGAGGATACAAGTCATTTTGAAAGAGAGTATCAACTTTAAAGCTGGTGAGATCATAAGCATTTTCTTGTCTTAATTTGTATGTAAGTATTTGTATGAATATGAACTGTAAGTATTGAAAATGTATATGAACTGTAAGTATGAAAATGTTTTGTAGAACAAATGTAAACGTTTGAAAAACCCTAGAAATCCCTATGATTCCTACTACTATCAAAAGGGAGTCTTCTACCAAGACCTAACTGTTCTGAATGTAGCCTTATACCAAGAACTAACTGCTATGAACGTAGTCTTCAACCAAGACCTAACTGCTCTGAATGTAGCCTTCTACCAAGACCTGACTGTTCTGAGTGTAGCCTTCAACCAAGACCCGACTGCTCTGAATGTAGCCTTCTACCAAGGCCCGACTGCTCTGAATGTAGCCTTAGTATTACCCTTTGGTACTAGGGTAACTAACAATGTTAACTGAAGACATCCGTAGATGTATATTTACCTCTGTTACTAACAGCTCGATATAGGAATAGTTAGTCCCTTAAAGTATACCTGTAATGGTATCAACCGTTGACATCCGTGGATGTGCTTTTTCCTCTGTGGCTAACAGAGATTCTAGGAATGGTTAATCCCGCAATGTATCCTTTGGTACTAGGAAAAAGATATGATAGTCTTCTACCAAGACCTAAATGTTCTGTTATAAAAATGATGGTTTTTCCTTCTTCTTGACTATCAAAAGCAGTAATTAGTCTAACTCATCGTTTATGTGAATGTATCACAAAATAAAGTAAATAGGAAAATGTACTAATGTAAGGGTTATCCCGAGGTACTAGGGTAACACGCCATCGCGTAAAGCGAAATGTATAACCTAATGAACATACGAAGATTGTCCAATTGTCCTTTGTAGCAGTAGCAGGGTGGAGGAAGGGTTAGTCCTGTAAATGAATCCTAATATAAGTATTAAACATAGACATCCGTAGATGTTCATCAACCTATGTAGCGAACAGTAGGCTCGAGGACTGGTTAGGCCCGTAATTGACTCCTAATATAAGTAGTAACCTTAGACATCCGTAGATGTTCATCACCCACTAGTGCTAGCAGCTGGGCGCCGGAATGGTTAGTCCCGTCTAGACATCCTGTTGAACTGGGATAGGCAGGAAAATTTACACAGAAGGTACTAATAAATCCTCCTCATGTATGGTATTCATGTAAGCGTATTCAAGTAAATGTATCTATGTAAACGCACTCATGTATCATGTAAGCCTAGGTAAATGTGCTCATGTATCATGTAAGCATATGTAGTGTACTCATGTATCATGTAATGCAGTGGTATAGACTCATGAATTAACTGACTCTTGTGTGATTCCTTGTAATAGGAATAATGTTTTGTATCTTCTAACTATCCCTATGATACTTAACTGAAAGGGAATTGGTTGTTCAAGTAAGTTTATACACCCTTGCTACACAAGAGTGTGGGAAACTAAATGAAGGATGAAACTTATAACTTCAATACATATATAAGATCATATGTGTATAAGTATAGTTTTGTTCAAGAAGGTAAAAATGGTTTTGTAAGATATCTAAGAGTTTTGAACAATAGTAAAGAGTGACTTGATGTCATTTTAAATAAACATTTCAAAAGTAATACATTTGATAACAAAGTATTTTTAAGATAGAAAACCATTTCATGCATCACATTTTGTAGTATGTGAAATCTGCTGGATGAAAACACAGTTATAAAAGACATATGAATGAATTAATAACATGTTGTTTTCTACTTGTACTCCCCCACCCCCATTAAAGCATTTAAAATCATTTAAAATATTGATTAAGGGGTATGAACTCACCTTTTGTGAGTGGTTCCAGCGGGTACGCGTGTAGGGATGAGAAGTACCACGAACGAAGTCCCGAGACACAATAAGTCCTAAATGACATATAAGGAGACATATTGACATGAATATAGTGTTTATAACATCTATATGAAAGGAAACACCTTCCAGGACTAGGTAACACCTTGACTAAGTGTTGGAATCACATGTGATTCAACATAGGAAGGTATAAAGGCACTCACATGAGTTTACTACCATGAGTTCACGGCCCAAGGGAGTTTACGGCCGTAAACTCATGGATACACATGTGGGAATGCAAGTATGAAAGCTAGGGAATGATTTAGGGACATTAGCTCTAGCCTAGGATGAAAAAGACCACTTCTTTTGTCACTTTTGGGTTGTTCATGGCCCAAATAAGTTTACTACCGTAAACTCATGGCCAAATATACTTATGAGGGTCCTAAAGGTCATAAAGAAACATTCTAAATTCATGCCTAAGCCTTTGGAAGTGTTTGTGGCATCAAAACACCCCTAACTTGAGTTTACGGCCCATGGACCATTTGGTCATGTGTTTTCGGCCGTAAACACTCATGGGTGTTGATATTTTCAATGTTTTGGGTCCTAGAAACATCAAGGTAAGGTGTTATGTTTGTCTCTTGGCATAATGAAGGTATTTAGGGAACTTTGGCACCTTAATATGGAGTTCACGGCCCAAGAACTTCCTTGGCCGTGAACACCATTTCCTTGGTGTTTTGAGGTTGTTTTATATCCCTAAACTCATTAGAGTACAAGTACAAACTAGTGTCATGGCTTAAGGAAGGACTAGGCACCATTTGGCCCTTAAAAAGGAGTTTACTCCCCAAGGTGTTCTTGGGCGGTAAACTCTCAAATCTTTTTGTTTTGTTATGATTTTGTGGTCTAAACATGCATTGGTAGCTTCTAGGTCCATTTCCAAGGCTTTGAGGGACATTGGGCACACTGTGGCCCTTATAAAGGAGTTTACTCTCCAAGTGTTCTTGGGCGGTAAACTCCCAAATCTTGGGATTTTGATCCGATTTTGATGTTATAAGCACAATCTAAGCTATATAAAACAACTAGAGAGGGGTACTCACGATTTGGGATAAAAACCTGAAGATCCGTGAGAGAGAAAATGGCTTTTTCTCTAGTTGGAAATGTAACTAATGAATGAATATTGCTCAGATTTCTATATATAGTCCTGAGATATTTGGCAGAAAATATTTTATTACCGGAATGAACTCTAATATCATAGAGTTTTGGAATAACAGTGTTGCACAAAAAACCTAGTGCAACCACTCTCCTGATATATCCTTAAGTGTTAAACCTGAAATACTCAAACTTATACCCAAAGTCTGGTATTTCTCTGTAACTGTTCTAACTTCTATTGGCTTGATATGGTTTGTACCGAATGGAAATTTTGGGTTGTCACATCGTCCCCCTATTAAAGGGAATTTCATCCCGAAATTAGAATTTAGGCAAGGAAGTAGGTAAAAGTGATCAAGTCGTTAGGTGAACTTCCTAATCGATTGGTTCTCGCTCTCCTCGGTGAAATCGGGTTCTCGGTTGGTATCCCAACGAACCTTCACTAACGGGCGATGGCGTTGCTTCATCCGCTTGACCTCTCGGTTGAGGGTCACAACGTTTCTAATACAAAGGTGTGGATCTCGTTAATCTCGATCTCATCGAGAGGGCTTACGAGAGTCCTAACGGAAAGGTACTGTTTCAAGTTCGAGATGTGAAGGGTAAAATTTACGTTACTAAGTTCGCGGAGTAGGTCTAGTTTATGAGATGCAGGACCGATTCTGGTAAGAATCTTGGAGGTCCCAATTACATTGGATTTAGGTTTCCATGCTTTACGAAGCGTATTAAGCCGTTCCCACAGTGAGGTTTCCTAAAGAATTTGGTCTCTCACTTGGAATTCCAAAGGTTCTTTCTCTCGCTTAACTTCCCAGTCAAGGGCCACCCCTTACTGGGTCAAAGTCGAAAGGGTTTCTGAAATTTTTGGGGAGTTCTGAATGGACTATGATAGTAGGTATGTAAGACCTAGTATTTGGCAAATTTTCCGTCGGTGACTACGCTGCCGACAAATTCTCAACGGTTTTGGATAATTTGACAGAGTACTCAAGAATTTCCACATCACTAATAGTGTGTCTCAAGAAATTTGACTCTTAATTCCAAAACTCTTGTTCAAAGAACTTTGCAAAAAGTATCTTCGAGGGTAATGTTTCCATGGGTTCTTTCTTACCACGAGGGTAGATAAGTACGTCATTACATGGAGAAATGATGAACTGATCCCAATAAGAAAGACGTACTCCACTCATTTAGCTCATGAATACTATGGGCGTATTGGTCCTGTACGAGAGGTATCACTACGGACTCGAAGTGTCCGCATCGAGTTCGGAGGGTAATCTTTAGGACATCCTTCCCTAACACTCAAACTGGTGATATTCGGATCTCAGGTCCATTTCTGAAGTAATTCTTTCCCTGCGTTTGCTAAATCAACACATCTATGCGAGGCAGAGATAACGATTTCTAAAGGAAAATCATAATGGAGTCCCTGATCGTTGAGGTACATATGATGCAATCCGTCGACTTCTAGAAGAATAAGATTGGAGCTCTCAAGGGTGAAAAGTCTGTTCTTCCAATTCTATTGTTGAGTAGTTTGCTGAGTTGTCCGGGCTGTTCTTGTATCTCTGTAGGTGTTTAGACTGTGAGGCGATCTGGTTATAAGAGCCGTATTGGGTTCTAAGTTTGTTCCTATGCCAATACAATTACTCGTACTCTTAGGCAGTCTCCGTCCTGAAGTTGATATTAGAATTTATACATGGTTCAATGATCACAATCTAGTGTATACGATTCGTATATAATTAAGATTGAAAAGGTAGTCGAATAACTGATTCTTCCTTAAGCTCACATCCCATCGAGGGAAAATAAGTTAAAGTGGAATCATCAATTCTAAACCTGTAGAACATTGATTATATATCACTCTTATGTATACATTCTCCAGTGATAGGTCAATCGTATGAATCTTTGCATTGAACTTGACGTACTGTACGAGTGATATTGCGGGGATTCCTTCGGAAAGGAAAAGTACTATGCAGTACTCCATGCATGAGTACTTCGGTGTTTAGATATGACGGCTTCACTAAAAGATGTTTACTAAGAAAGAGATGTACTTATGAAGCAGGTATTGCGAGGATCGAATTTACTTGAGTCGTATGATAAAGTCGGAAACATATGGAAGCTAAAGACATTAGATTTGAATATAAGGCGTTACAGACAAAATACAACAATGCCACTTTTAACAGAGTTACTGTACTTAGGATTTACTACAAGACTATTGCTGCGATCAAGGTATACTACAAAAGACAAGTATACGCAACACGAGCATCCCTAAACGGATGGGATCCCATAAAAGATAAGACTCTGGTTGCACTAGTTTTGGATAGTTTATAAGTCTGTTACAACGAAATGCCTTAATTACATTAACGTGGATCCAGAGTAGTCTCTCTTGCGGTTGTGGTCGGTAGCATACTGCCGTCTGTGCCAGCATTTGCTACCTCTGGGCAGTTCTTTCTGTAGTGACCTACCTTGCCACAACCGTAGCAAGCTTGGTTCACACTAGTGTTGGGCACTTGGTTGTCCGGCCTTGTTAGGCTCTTGCAGGAACACTTGGTGTGCCCCTTTCTGTTGCAGTTTGAGCACTGCTTCTCCCTACAAGGTCCATGGTGGTGATAACTGCATTGGGTGCATTTTGGGAGATTTCCAGCATAAATTTTGGCTGGTTTAGGGACAATTTGGATACTAGAAGGAAAGGTATTTTGAGGTACATGTGTTGTGGCTGTGAAAGTTGTTACTGGTGGTTGTTTCCTGTTCGCCCTTCGAAGCGACTTATCCTTAGATTTAGCCCAAGACTTCCATTTGTTACTCTTGGCCTCAGAATTCAGGATATCGTGGCAGTTTGTTGCTCATTGCGGTGCTTGATTGTTACTTGGATTGGAATGATTGATAACAATCCCGCTAACACTTGCGTTGTTAGCGTTCAGGTGGGTCAGAATAGCTGACACGACAGCCGAGACTGCAACTTGAAAGGTAGTTGCATCAATCTGAAGAGTTGGTGGTTGGTTGATGGGCTGATCGTTTTTCTTCGGCGACATGATTCTGTTACACGGAAAGAAAAATGAATTTGTGAGCGAGAATGGTTGAACCTAGACGTGGTTCGACCGTTCATGTAAAGAGTAGAAGTATGTTCTCTAAGGTTCGACCTACATTGTCACACCCCAAAACCAAGAACGGCGGAAACGTTCTGGGGCGGAGGACGTCATGTAAGTATCACAACACAGTAAATGTAAATAAGCAAACAACATCATCCATTGCATTAAATATATAATTTTAATACAAGCGTGTTCTGTACATTATAGAAACCAAAAATAACGTATATCAAAATAATAAGATGAGTCTTGAATACGCTCCATCTTCTCAAAAGCTGGCCTCGGTACCTGTCTACTGATGACCTGAGAATACAAGTTATTTTGAAAGAGTTTATCAGCATTAAGCTGGTGAGTTCATAAGTATTTTAGTGTCGGTATTTGTCATCCAAAAATGTTTGAACGTGTATAAAGTATAAGTTTGTAAAATGTATGTAAAGGTTTGCAATTGTTTGTAAAAGTTTGAATCTCTCAGAAAAACCTATATTTTCTATTAAAGTAGCCTTCTACCAAGGCTTAACTGTTTTGTATGCTCGTTTGATGTAAAAGTGTGTAAATTTCCCAAATGTAACTATCATTTAACAAAATATAGTTTGTACATAAACGTTTAAGTGAGGTTATCACTAAAAATATGTAATGGGTAAATCATTGTAGTACTGTAGCCTTGTATTATAAGTGATGGGTTTTGAGCATTCTAACACTTCCTAAGTGTACATGCAACCCTAATAACCTTGGATCTATGTTTGTCTAATTATCATGCAAAGTTGAATTCCAAGGTTATATTCCTATCTAGCATACATGGGGAACAATTTTAACATAAAGTATAGATAGAATAACTTACCTTGTTGTTGTTTGTGTTCCTTGAAACCTTGTGAGCCTAGCACCCCAAGTGTGATGCCTCAAATGCTTCACACAACACCAAATGCTCTTGGAAGAACTTATGAGAGAACACACACTTCTCAAAATCGGCCAAGCCCTCTTGTTTCTTAGTGTAGCCAATTTTAGGTGGAGAACATGTTACTTATATAGTGTTGACACATCTGGGGTTAAACCCTAATGTGTCATGACTCTTCATTTCCATGACCCATGGGTTTGTAACTCACATGGAGCATCCATGGAGCATCCTATGGGTGGAACCCAACTTGATAGTCCATGGAGCCTTTTAGCCCACTATACAAGATATGGATGATTTACATAATCAACCATATATTTAATTAGTTATCTTTTGATCACATAATTAATTCTAAATTAATTCTTGATCAAACTAATCAAATAATATTATTAATATATTAGAACTTATAATATATTAATAATCTCCAAGTGTTATTTCTCTCATTTAGTCTATCCAATTGCATGATGCCATTCAACCCAAATGGACCATGCCGGGTCGGGTCAAGTACATACCAGAAATAGTTATGGACTTAGACACCTTATCCAACAGTCTCCCACTTGGATAAGTCTAATAACTGTTACTGCAAGTATGACTTCAGGAACCGATCGGCAATCGTAGCTCTTTACAAGGTTTCTCGAAACTGAGAAGATGATGGTACGCCATTTAAGATAAGTGATCATATAATCCTCTGTTCTAGATATCAGTCGGAAAAATACATAGAACAATGTCTTACTTATTGTCTAACAATTTGTTTCCCAATTTCCGATTTGTTTGACAAAGAACTTCATTGAACACATCAATTTTAGTTCTGACCGGGCCCGGTACATAGGTCAAAACAAAATCATCGAGGGGCCCAGATATCAGCTTCTAATCCAAGAAGGAACAGATAAACTTCGACTCATATGTTTGTTCTACTACTCATTGAATTACACACAAGAGTGCGATTTATAACATTGAGTTACCAATGCATTTTTCGTACAATCAATGCATAACCAACTTGTAAGTAACAAATCATATCTCTAGGTTTAAAGACTTATATGATATTACCGTCTCACGATCACTCGAGATAGAATTCCATGAAGTGTTTCCAGTGAGCGTGGGTTGAGTCCAATGCTCAGAACTTATGAGCACTCATGATTGTTGTAGCCTTGTCCAAGACCTCTACAACCAAACATGACAGTCTTGATTCATACCTACATCCGACATATGACCGACTGTGGAGGTTTGAATAATATGTTATACCAAACAAAATTATTCTGGAAGTCAAAACATGCAAAAGAAATATAGTAAACGATCGACAAGAGATAGCAACACTTTACTCATAAATAAAACACTTTTATTCATCATCAAATGTCAATTACACTTTACAAATTTCGAGGTTATCTAACTACTAAATCTAATATCATCCTTCAGCCCTATGCTCCGAGCATGCTGGAGATGCTTAATCCGAGTCAGTCCCTTCGTGAGGGGATCTGCCGGATTCTCATCTGATGATACCCTCTTTGCCACGAGGAGTCCTTCTTCGATCCGATGTCTGATGAAATGGTATTTTCTGTCGATGTGTCTGGATCTCCCGTGATCCCTTGGTTCCTTGGCTAAGGCAACAGCACTTTCACTATCACAGAAAATTTCCATTGGCTCTTTAATAGCTGGTACAACTCCAAGGTCTCCAATGAAGTTCCTCAGCCATAATGCTTCCTTTGCCGCCTCGCTAGCTGCAATATACTCTGATTCACAAGTAGAATCTGCCACTGTCTCTTGCTTGGAACTCTTCCAAGAAATTGCTCCTCCATTTAGCCCGACTGAGAGTGGAAGTTATCCCTATCAGTCTGGAAGCTAGCATCACTATACCCTACAACTCTCAAGTCATCACTCCCACCGAGGGTAAGGACCCAGTCCTTAGTCCTTCGTAGGTACTTGAGAATATTCTTTACCGCAGTCCAGTGTGCCTTGCCAGGTTTCCCCTGAAACCTGCTAACCATGCTCAGGGAAAAAGCTACATCAGGTCGAGTACACGTCATAGCATACATGATCGATCCTACAGCCGAAGCATAAGGTACTCGACTCATTTGTGCTATCTCAACCTCAGTGCTAGGGCTTTGTGTCTTACTCAGTTTGGCGTTACTTTGGATGGGCAACTCTCCTTTCTTGGAGTCTTGCATTCTGAATCTCTTCAGCACCTTATCCAAGTAGGTACTTTGACTAAGTCCAATTAGTCTTTTACTCCGATCTCTCAAGATCCTTATCCCTAAAATATAGGCAGCTTCACCAAGGTCCTTCATAGCGAAACACTTTCCAAGCCAGGACTTTACTTCCTGCAGGGTTGGAATGTCGTTTCCTATGAGTAGTATGTCATCCACATACAATACCAAAAAGCTAACTATACTCCCACTAGCCTTGACATACACACAAGATTCATCTTCACTCCTAGAAAAGCCAAATTCCTTGACCTTTTCATCAAAGCAAAGATTCCATCTGCGAGGTGCTTGCTTTAATCCATAAATGGACTTCTCAAGCTTACACACTCTATTAGGGTACTCGTTGCTGACAAAACCCTCTGGCTGACTCATGTAAACATCTTCAGCCAACTTTCCATTAAGGAAAGCGGTTTTGACATCCATTTGCCAAATTTTATCGTCATGAAATGCGGCTATGGCTAACAGAACCCGAATAGACTTAATCTTGGCTACCGTAGAAAAGGTCTCATCATAATCCACTCCAGGAATTTGAGAGAAGCCCTTTGCAACCAGTCTAGCCTTGTAAGTGTGTACTTTACCATCCATGTCGGTCTTCTTCTTGAAGACCCATTTGCACCCTACAGTCTTTCGACCTGGTACATTCTCAACCAAGTTCCAAACTTTATTGTCATACATGGATTGTATCTCGCTATCCATAGCCTCTTTCCATTTAGCAGACTCGGGGCCTGCCATGGCTTCCTCGTAGCTGTTAGGGTCATCTTGACTTACTAGTGTCCCATCACTAATAAGTGTCTCACCTTCTGCAGTAATATGGAATCCATAGTAATGCTCAGGTGCACTCCTAACTCTCGTGGAACGCCTCAGAGGTACAGATTCCTCAATTGGCTCAACAGGAGTTTCCTCCTCAAGTTGAGGGCTAGAGTTTGAAGTTCCATCACCACTTGACTCTTGAATTTCTTCAAGATCAATTTGCCTCCCACTGTCTCCTTGGCTTATAAACTCTCTTTCTCGAAAGACTCCTCTTCTTGCTACAAAGACCACATTGTCACTAGGTCTGTAGAAGAGGTAACCAAAGGATTGCTGTGGGTAGCCGATGAAAATACACCTCTCGCTTCGGGGTTCGAGCTTATCATGAGTCTCGCGTCTCACGAAAGCCTCGCAACCCCAAATCTTAATGTGGTCTAGTTTAGGTACTTTACCAGTCCACATATCGTGAGGAGTTTTGGAAACTTTCTTTGTAGGGACTAGATTAAGGATATGGGCGGCAGTCTCTAAGGCATACCCCCAGAATGAGATTGGTAGCGAAGCTCGACTCATCATGGAACGAACCATGTCCAACAAGGTTCGATTACGCCTCTCAGCCACACCATTCAACTGCGGTGTCCTGGGAGGTGTCAATTGTGAGACAATCCCACATTCCCTTAGATAGTCGAGGAACTCTGAACTAAGATACTCACCACCCCGATCGGATCGAAGCATCTTAATGTTCCTGCCCAATTGATTCTCGACTTCCTGTTTAAATTCCTTAAACTTCTCGAAAGTCTCTGACTTATGCTTGATTAAGTAGACATATCCATATCTACTGTAATCATCAGTAAAAGTCAAATAATAACGATTAGCATCCCTTGTGGCATGTTTGAATGGTACACACACATCCGTGTGTATAAGGTCCAACAAACCTTCACCCCTTTCACACGAGCCTGTGAAGGGTGACTTTGTCATTTTTCCAAGTAAGCATGATTCCCAACTATCATTTGACTTTAGGTCAAATGACTCCAAGACTCCATCCTTTTGGAGTTGGCCTATGCGTTTCTTGCTTATATGTCCAAGACGACAATGCCATAATGATGCTTTATCCAAGTTATTATTATTAGTAGAATCAATACACAAAACATTATTTCCTAAGTTATCTACAACAGATACAACTTCATACACACCATCACAAGGTAATGCTTTAAAATAAATTACATTATTAAAGAAAGCATTAATCGAACCAACTTCATTATCAAACGAAAAGGTGAAACCTTGTTTGTACAATGCATGAAAGGAAATAATATTTCTTGCCATTTCTGGCGAATAACAACATTTATTCAAATCTAAATTTAACCCACTACTTATCGATAAAGTATAAACTCCAATCTTGGTGACAGGTGTAACTTTCCTATTCCCCATGATTAAGTTTATTCTTCCTTGCTCCACATTCTCACTTCTTCCTAGTCCCTGCAAGTCACAACAAATATGAATACCGCAACCGGTATCAAGGACCCAAGATTTCGAATGGGGTGAGTTATTAGAAATGATAGTGTAAATACCTGCATGGTTGGGTTTGACTTTCCCATCCTTCACATCCTGCTGGTACTTTGGGCAGTTCCGCTTCGAATGAGCTTTTTCATGGCAATAGAAGCATTCAGCCTCTTTTGGGTCAGAAGGAGTAATGAAACCTTTCTTGGTTCCACTTGAAGAAGAGCCATCAAGGGTCCGAGCCTTGGTACCCTTTGAAGATCTCTTTCTCTTCCTCCCTCGACTTTGCCCAATTGCCAAGACCGGAGTTGAGTCTGGAGTAGGAGTGATAGCAACCGACTTCCCCTTAAGACCAGTTTCTGCGGTCTTGAGAAGTCCCTAAAGTTTGCTGAGGGTGACCTCTTCCTTGTTCATGTGATATGTCATGCGGAATTGATCATAGCACGATGGTAAGGAGTGCAAAATGATATCTATTGCAAGCTCCTCAGGGAAGTTCACATTAAGCTTCAGCAAACGATCCACATACCTTTGCATTTTCTGCATGTGGCTCGTGACGGAATCTCTGTCCTTCATCATGGTTGTTATCATGGAGCAGATGACTTCGTACCTCTCTTGTCGTGCACTTTGATGGTATCTTTCCATCAAATCTTGGTGCATTTCATAAGGGTAGAAATCTTCATAAGACTTTTGGAGTTCAGCTGTCATTGTGGCCAACATGATGCAAGCCACCTTGGTTGCATCTCTTTCATGAGTATGAAAGTCAGCGATCTCTTGGGGAGTTGCAGTGGACTCATCAATTTCCTTAAGCTCCTTGTCAAGGACATATTCTTTGTCCTCGTAGCGGGTAATCATCCTGATGTTTCTGATCCATTTATTGAAGTTTGATCCATCAAAGGTGACTTTCCCACACAGACTCATAAGAGTAAAGGAGCCATTAGGATTCGAGCCAGAAGCATTATTTTAAGACATCTGAAAAAGAAGAACAAGTTTACTATAGATTTAAGAGAGTCCTTAATAAAACACCCAAATGTAATATTAAGGCTAGGATCCAATCACAATATAATATAACTTAGAAGAGGTATGCCGTAATCTAAGCTATACCATATTTGAAAGGTAGGTGAATGACGATTCACCAATTTCCACCATGAAAACCGAAATATTAGATATTTAGTTTTTATTGGTTTTATAAATTCCTAGATTCTTTGAGATCCAATGAACTTTTCAAAGGCATGTTTCAATCTTGAGAGTGCCCTCCAAGTTTTGTGACTGGGATACCGAGGATCACAAAACGAGGTGTGAAGTAACCATGCAAATCACTTGGTACCCTTAAAGTTTATCACTCAATCGATGTGCCGGTAAACCACACACGCTCCACCGATACTATAATAAACCTTAAGTCACCCTTTACCTACCTTGTTAAGTCCAAGTTAGTGTGCCGGTTAACCACACACGCTCCACCAACGACTTATACAAAGTGTAAAGTGTAATTTCATGGATTAGCACCTTATTCACATTTTCCTAAAGTAACTAAGATTGGGAATTTAATAAAACATTTAGTTACTTTATTATATTCATCATACTTTGAATGAGAATTTATAAGTCCTTGTCTTACCCGTTCGGCTAACGACCATCCACCAGTCAAGCAAGCGGTGGGTGAGAGTAAACACCCATTAAGTCACCATTTTATAGGCAACAACCTTATACCCACCTTATAGACCGGCTTCGTGAATGAGGCGTACTAGCGGTAAGACGACTTTATTCTTATACATATATATAATTATTAAATCATCATAATATAAGTATAAGGGTTGAATTTAAACTTTTAAAATTCTAGGGGTTGGAACTTAAAGTTTTAACTTAACTTTACTTGTTCCAAAACTTGAGGGCAAGTTTTGTAACTTTCAAAACTTTTCATTTCTTGTAACTTATGAGTTTAATAGAGTAATAAAATGAAGACTCTTCATTTTTCTAACTCTTGTGTTTTTAATGGTTTTAATTCAAGTGTGACTCTTGGTTTTCCATAACTTAAGGATAAGTTATGGACTCCATTAAAACACATTATGATCAAGAATTAATCTACCACATAGGTTACAAATAATTCCTATGATCATCTAAAACATCATAAGAACAAGAACATGAATATGAACACAATCAAAAATTACATTTAAAACTTTGTAATTTTGATAACTAGTTGTTGTAAATGAATTAGCAAAAACATTACACCACCAAAAACAAGTTTTCAATTACCAAAACAGTTTAGGGTAATGTTTCTAATTCATTTCCAGCAACTAAATCGAAATTCTGCAATCTGTCGACCCTACTCGCCGAGTGCATGAACTCACTCGCCGAGTTGGTTGAAGATACTCATGAACTCGACGAGTCCCCCTTATAGACTCGATGAGTCCATTCACAGAAAGCAAGATTTTCGAGTCTTTTTCAACTTTTAAGCACAAATAAGAGCAAACAAGCCTAGGCTCTGATACCACTGATGGGTTTTGAGCATTCTAACACTTCCTAAGTGTACATGCAACCCTAATAACCTTGGATCTATGTTTGTCTAATTATCATGCAAAGTTGAATTCCAAGGTTATATTCCTATCTAGCATACATGGGGAACAATTTTAACATAAAGTATAGATAGAATAACTTACCTTGTTGTTGTTTGTGTTCCTTGAAACCTTGTGAGCCTAGCACCCCAAGTGTGATGCCTCAAATGCTTCACACAACACCAAATGCTCTTGGAAGAACTTATGAGAGAACACACACTTCTCAAAATCGGCCAAGCCCTCTTGTTTCTTAGTGTAGCCAATTTTAGGTGGAGAACATGTTACTTATATAGTGTTGACACATCTGGGGTTAAACCCTAATGTGTCATGACTCTTCATTTCCATGACCCATGGGTTTGTAACTCACATGGAGCATCCTATGGGTGGAACCCAACTTGATAGTCCATGGAGCCTTTTAGCCCACTATACAAGATATGGATGATTTACATAATAAACCCATATATTTAATTAGTTATCTTTTGATCACATAATTAATTCTAAATTAATTCTTGATCAAACTAATCAAATAATATTATTAATATATTAGAACTTATAATATATTAATAATCTCCAAGTGTTATTTCTCTCATTTAGTCTATCCAATTGCATGATGCCATGCAACCCAAATGGACCATGCCGGGTCGGGTCAAGTACATACCAGAAATAGTTATGGACTTAGACACCTTATCCAACAATAAGAACCACTGTTGTACTAACTAACTTAAACCGGATTTATATTAAGGCATTACGTGATAAATTGCACCATACTATCGACTAGTAACAACGAGAAATGAATGGTCGTAATAACGGAATGACGTTTGGCACCTGCAGACCTGCAGGTCCGGTTGTAGCTAGCAGTAAGGTGTTGGATTGTCAATCTAGTATAGATCTATACGCAAACTCACGCTCTCCCTTCAAGAGAATTCTGGCTACAACTCGAGCCATGACAGTTAAGTCATGCTCCGATTTAAATCACAATAATAAAGTATTCATGTATATGTACTGTTTCTCGTTCTAGTATAGTTGTATATGTATTGTTTCTAGCATCATTGTATATGTATTGTTTCTAGCATCATTGTATATGTATTGTTTCTAGCATCATTGTATATGTATTGTTTCTAGTATATGTATATGTATTGTTTCTAGCATCATTGTATACGTATTGTTTCTAGTATATGTATATGTATTGTTTCTAGCATCATTGTATATGTATTGTTTCTAGTATATGTATATGTATATGTATTGTTTCTAGCATCATTGTATATGTATTGTTTCTAGTATATGTATATGTATTGTGTTACCCCGATGGTAACTAACTATTGATGTATTGATAAATATGAATATGGAAGTACTTTTATGTCTATACATGTATATATGATATATAAATAATGTTGAAACAACCTTCGGATGGTCACCCGAAATCCCACCAGACCACATCTCAGTGCGCGAAAAGGAAATAGGGCAGATGGCCTTCCTAAGCCCTTTAAACATTACTTTTATATATATATATATATATATATATATATATATATATATATATATATATATATATATATATATGGGCATGCAATTTATAAGAAATAAAACAAAGTTTAATAAAAGCATTTGATAAGTAAAGAGAGTTTGTAAAACATTTGAACTGAAACAGTTTGATAAACAGTTGAACAGTGATAAAATCATTGGTTTTCTAGTTATTAATCACATGGGATTAATGCAATCACATGTGATTGATGTAATCACTATAAGTATTTGACTTGTATTCCCCCCATAAAGTATTTAAAACATTTAAAAGTATTTCAAAGGTTGATTAAAGGGGTATAAACTCACTTGTGGTGAGTAGATTGAATTGATGTATCGGGTACCGTGCTAAGTGTCAAACGGAGACTTGTTCACACGTTCGAGCCTAGTTATCATATAATAAGCATATATATAACTAATTAGCCACATAATAACTTAACAAAGTAAGTTAACACAATTAGGAACATGTATACACTTTGTATAAGTGTTATAGGTCCTAATGGTTGCATCTAAGTTGATACGGGACAAGGCAAAAGGGTTTGAAACATCAAATGGCCTTGCATAAGAGTTCACCACCCAACAAACCCCATCCTTTGGAGTTTACGGCCGTAAACTCATGGGTTTATGGCCGTGAACTCCTCACATGGTGGTTTTGGGTGTTTTAAAGTGTATCTTGATCCAAGAACACTTCTAGCTTTGTTGAAATAATACATGAAGTAGTTTAAGGCCCTAGAATGCTCCATAGGGGAGTTTACGGCCTATAGTCCATATACCCTAGAGTATACGGCTGTAAACTCCTATGGGTGATGGCTTTTAATTCATTTGAGGTACTTGCACATCAAGGATGGCTTCCATGATTTTATCTAAGGCTAATGGGGACAAGATGCACACATTTAGGTCATCACTTGGAGTTTACGGCCCAAGATATGTTCCTTGGCCGTAAACTCCTTTTAAGGAGTGATTATGAAGTCTTTTGATTCCCATTCAAGTCCCATGTGTTCAAGCTAAATTGTCTTAAGGCCTTAGGGGTGTTTGTAGTGCTTTTAACACTTGGAAAAGGGGTTTACGGCCCAAGATCTTTCCTTGGCCGTAAACTCCTATAATTCTATCATTTTGAAGTTTTTTGAAGTCCAAAATAAGCACAAGCATTAGTGGTTAAGGTCCTTAGGCTCAAGGAGGCAAGTTAGGGCATTTATGTCCCTTAAAAAGGGGTTTACGGCCCAAGAAGTTCCTTGGCCGTAAACTCCTCTAACTTGTTGATTTTGGATGCTTTCTAGTCTCTAAAGATCATACACAAGGTCCTTTACACGTTGTCTATCGAGGGAATGGGACTAGGAAGCCTTTAGGCTCCGTTTTGGAGTTTACTCCCCAAGAACGTTCTTGGGCGGTAAACTCTTGGATCTTGCAGTTTAGACCTATAAATGATGTTATAAAGCATATAACAAGTATTAAAACACGTTTAGGAAAGTAGACTCACAATCCAGGATGAAAACCCGAAGATCCGTCAGAGAGAATTGGCTTTTCTCTAGTTGGAATTGTGAATAATGAATTAATTAAATTCAGAAATCTATTTATAGTCCTGGAATATTTTGACAGAAAATATTTTTATTCCGGAAGTCGGACTATAACATTGTGAAACTTAAAATGTTCAAGTTTCACAATTACAGGAGCATCCACTCTCCTGATACGTCCAGAAACGTAAACCCTAATGTACACAAACTTGTTCGGACAAGTCTGAAATTTACAGAAACTGGACTAGCTTCTATTGAATAGATAATGTTCGTACAATGAAAATTTCGGGTTGTCACATCATCCCCCCGTTAGAAGGAATTTCGTCCCGAAATTAGAATTTAAGCAAATAAGAAGTTACAAATAACTAAGCGAAAAGATGAGGATATTTTAGTTTCATCTGATCCTTGCGTTCCCAAGTGAATTCTGGTCCTCGCTTGGCGTTCCAGCGAACCTTCACGATAGGGATACGGCTTTGCTTCGTCTGCTTGACCTCACGGTCCATGATCTCTATAGGTTCTTCCATGAAGTTGAGGCTCTCGTTGATCTCGATCTCATCGAGTGGGATTACGAGAGTCTCGTCGGACAGACACTTTTTCAAGTTAGATACGTGGAATGTAGAATGTACGTTACGAAGTGTGTCGGGTAAATCAAGTTTGTATGCTACAGGGCCGACTCTTGCGAGAATCTCGAAAGGCCCTATGTACCTAGGATTAAGCTTCTCACGCTTACCGAAGCGTATCAAGCCCTTCCAGGGTGAGACTTTGAGAAGGAATCGATCTCCCACCTGAAATTCCAAAGGTTTTCTGCGTTTATCAGCGTAGCTCTTTTGTCGGTCTCTAGAGGCTTTCAATCGTTCACGGATCTGAACGATCTTCTCTGTTGTTTCCCGAATGATTTCCAGACCAGTGAGAGTACTGTCACAACTAGAAATTCTATGTCTTGTAATCACTATACTCAATTAAATGTTGAAATCAAAAACTCAAAAACAAGTATGATGTTTACTCAATGGGAAGCTAAACCCCAATTCACCACATCAAACAATTGGAAAACCCTAGAAGTTCTTGTTAAGTCTATTTTGGACTAGAACTTCCTTATTGGATCCAAATGGACCAATAAGCTTCCAATTGGACTATCATGGGCTTAGAACCCTAATTGGGCTCTAATTGGACCCACATCTATTTATTTCAACATTTTGAGCCATGTTGGACCTAGAATGGAATAAATACAAAATTTTGAACCATGATTAACTTAAACTAGCCCAACAAAGTGTAAAAATCATACTATACTTCTTTTGGGACTAAAAACCATTCAACTTAACATCTACATGGGTTAGGACATTAAAGCCCAATTTTTTTTCCTTTCCATTTACAATTCTCGGCCCATAAGCCCAAAACCAAGAAGGAAGAGTGACTTAAGCCTTGCCACCTCACTTATATCCCACATATCTCCATGCATGGACCAACATGCAACTAGGAATGTCAACTCAACTCTCTCTCTTCTCTTCTTCTTGAACTCGGCCGAGAGCAACACCCACACACACACAAAACACTCACAAACTCTCTCTAAAATCACTCAAGGCTTCTTCCTCTTCTCCATCCAAAATCTCGAAATTTAGGAAGCATTCAAGGAAGTTCTTCCACAAAATCATCATCTAAGGTAAGGTTTTTCTTGGATCTATGACTTGTATTCCTTATTTATCAAAAATCTCTTCCTAATCCATGCAAAAATCATGATCTTGCACTCTAGAAACCCCATAAACTCGAAAATTTCATCAAAGAGTGCAAAGGCCAAAAATCACTTCATTTCTTCCATTATTTCTTCAAAAACCGAATCAACACCCAAGGTGAGTTTCATATCCCCTTATTTTCGGTTTTTATGAGTTTTTGTGGGGGAGAATACAAGAAAAAGTGTAGATCCATCATTATGTGTATGTTGTGGTTGATTTCTATGCTTATGTGTATGTTTTGTATGATTTTGATGATAGACTTAGTATGAAATGCTAAAAACCGAGACATATATCTTATTATAGCATAAAATATACTACTACATTGCAAAGTATACTAAGAAAATGGCTAAATAGCTTGACAACACTTAACTTGGGCTAAAAACTCATTTTTTTGACATAAAATGTTGAAAATACAAAGTTAAAGGGCCTAAAGTGAAATATTTCAAAATCTGATGGGTAAGATGAGTCAAAACAGTTTACACAATGTATTTTCTGAAAATATACTATTTAAAGGGTTAAAAACATAAATTCCAAGCTTATTGGGCTAAATATGACATTTTCGGCCCAATAAGGCCCAATATGCGAAATTTTCTAAATTGGAGGACCAAAACTGCATTTTTCTGTAAAACAGTGGACTATAAGCGTTCCATGTGCTTTTCAAAGGTTTTAAAATGCTTTTCAAATTTAAAAGGGACCAAAGTTGTAAAAATTTTCCAAATTGGGTCAAAAATGTAAAAGTTGCGAAAAAGAGGGGCTATAACCGAGAAAACTGAAATTTCAAGGGCTTAAACTGTTTTCTATGATAAATATGCTGAAAAATACTTATTTCAATAATTTTTGGTATAAAAATGTCAAGAAAATTGATTTAAGGACCAAACCGGAAAGTTTTTAAATAAAGGGGGTGAAAAGGGTAAATTCTACAATTAAGGAGGGGCTGAAAACAGAAAATCTTCAAGGCTAGTTAATACATGCAATTTGACCAATTGATGGTACCACGCTTGTCGACGAAATACAATACACTACAATACCAAAAGTCGTTGTTAAACGAATTGGTTCGGTCTCGAACCAATAAAAATCCAAAACCACTAACACGACGACGTTACGACATTTTGATTCATAACTAATAACGATGGAGAATTCACTATACATACGAGTGTGCGCAGACGTCTATGCACCATCTTTGGTCCCCAAAAGTGTAAAATCTTGTTCGTTGAGCCTAGCTAGCCCAATGACCTGATCTTAAGGCCCGAAGGTCTCTCTCTCTTACGAAGTGTTGGGTTTTACCGATCCGACATAACGTAACAGGACTTTCAATGGCAAACGTGCTGCTGGTCCCCAAAGGTCCTTCAGTGCTGCTAGTAAAGTCGGTAACTCACGATTGCGGGTTGGGCTTCGGGCCCTTCGCAATTGCATTTATCCTGAACGACGCGGGGAAATACCGAGGGTTTCGCACCTTCTCTCCTTCCCTCCGGTCGTGGGACTACACAAGTCCGGGAGGATCGAGTTGTGTGAAGAATTACGAGTGGCACCTAAGGGATCGCTTGTAAGGTTGTCGATTGGACGTTTTCATTAACGTACGTCACAACACTTCACCACCCATTGTATTCTCAATGCCTCCGGAACTCAACGATTTCCCTCTAACGAAACGAAACAACGGTATACAAACTAAGTAATACAAAGTGATAGGAAAACGTCGGGTTTTCCTAGGGTTTTCAACAATTACAAATTATGAATTACCAGTCGAATTTTTCACAACTCTTACGCTTACATCTATAGAATTCAAACATGCATACTCATGGATCAACACATATTTTTACACTATTCTATTATTAGAAAATATCGGATTTTCTGACGGGTTTCAAACATTACATTGGATTTCAAACTCTACTTATGAACTCACCAACATTTCGTATGTTGACGTTTTTTCAAAATACTTGTATTCTCAGGTAACAGATAAGGTGACGGATGATTTATACTCTATGATGTTTGCTGTGGTTTAAGTGATGTTGAACAGTTATTTTGAGAATGTAACGTTTGAACAATGTAACGAATGTAAACACTATCGGTTTTACTATTCCAAATGCTGGTGATGTTTTATGTTATGTTTCATGTATATGCATTGTGATGGTATTCAATGAGTCACGATAGCCCTCGGACGTTTCCGCCGTCTGGTTCGGGGGTGTGACAGGTTGGTATCAGAGCATTGTTTATAGTGAACTAGCATATCTAGCCACACACGGATATGCAACTATAAACCAAAAAGAGGGACTAACATAACTATGAACAAAACAAGTAAATAAAATACGCTTGCTTGTATTAGGAATAAGAACATAACGCCGAATCAAACACAATAATGCTGGTGTCTCGGTTAAATTGGGACTGTTCTTAGTAATACCAAGGAGTGAATGTAGCCTGATCAACTACATTCTCTCCAAAGTAAAACTAATACACGTCTCGATGAGATCGGGATAGCTAGGGAACCTAAAACTATACCCATCTACCACAAAAACTAGAACGCCTACTTGATCTATGTGATAATTGTAGCACCCTAGGAATGACGTTAGCATAAATTACACACTCTCGCAGACCGCATGGCTGGTTTTCATCACCCCGGAGATCCCTACTTCGGATGCTGATGATAGTGACAGGGGTGATTCGGATGCGGAGTCCGAAGTCATCAACCCCCCTTATCCGATCAGGGTGCCTGCCTATCGAGTAGGCCCCACTGGTCCTACACCTCCCTGGGGTATTGACCTTTGGAGATGGAGCAGACGGTAGGGACAGCGACCCCCGTACGGCATGTCACGCGAGTTCTTTGACCTGAGAGACGGAGGACCGGCTGATCGAGCCCTTCCAGTCATGGTGAAACGGTTACGGAATACGGGCGATCTTGCCCAGGACACTGCGGATCAGGTACACCAGTTGAGGACTAGGGTCGAGCGTGCAGAGCAGGAGACGCGTGACGTCCTTCGAGAGTTTCACATGAGGCAGGTTCGGTGGGAGTCTCGACTCCGGAACGCGGAACGCTTGGTGGCTCGTCTTCAGGGAGCATCCACATCCTCAGCACCACCTTCGGACGCAGCTCATCGCGGTTAGGGATAATCTTATCATAGTAGTTCGTTAGGAAATATGCTATGTACTCCGACTCTATGTTTAAGTGACTGCACTACTCATAGAGTCGTTATGCTGTCGAACTAGTATCACCCATGTATGCTCCTATGAGCAAAATTTTCATGTATCAAATGCGGATAATATTAGTAAATTTTTATGTGTTTTATTACGATATCATAAATTGCTATGTGTTGAGATATTATTGACTGGTAAATGGTAGTAGTGTTTAAGTCCGTACTATGCACCTAGTCAGTAGGATCACGACCTCACCGAAACCACATACCCTCAACATCTTTCCGTTTTGTCACAGAAAGATGCCTCTCCGACCTACTCGCGGAAACCCAGGACCAACCCCACCTGAAGTTGACTCAGCCGCCTTCCAGGCAGCTGTATCTGCAGCAGTCACTGCAGCGATTGCGCAAATTCAACAAGGGAACAATGGAGGAGTCAATGGGCAAGGAGCCGGAAGTTCATACAATGGAATGAATCAAGGACCTGCCAAGGCATGTACCTACAAGGACTTCACAAACGCCAAACCACGAACTTTTAATGGCACTGGAGGAGTGATCACTCTGAAGCGATGGATCGAAAAAGTGGAGTCGGTATTCGAGATATGCGACTGCCCTGAGCACATGAAAGTGAAGTTCGCAGCCTGCACTTTTGCGGATCAAGCACTCACCTGGTGGAACGGACATGTAGAATCCATGACACTCCCTGTAGCCAACTCTATGCCGTGGACGGAGATGAAAGAAATGTTAATGGCAGAGTACTGCCCACGAGGCGAAATACAGAAGATGGAACAAGAGCTATGGAACCTCACTGTGCAGAACGCGAATATCGATGCCTACATATCGAGATTTAGCGAACTATCTCTGCTGTGCCCGGGTATGATCACCTCGGAAGGAAAGAAGATTGAGCGATTCATCTGGGGACTCACATCACCAATTCAAGGGAATGTGATAGCTGCAAACCCCGAAACATTTGACAGTGCAAAGAGACTGGCAAAAAGGTTGTACGACCATAATAACAAAAAGGGAGAAAAGCCAGTGGAGGCTGAGAAGAAGAAGGAAGGAGATGACAAGAGGGGAAAGAACAATAAGAGGAAGGGGCGCCAGGGCCCCGACACCTCCAAGAAACAGCAGACAGTGGCGGTTAATGCCGTTACCACATCGGCTCCAGCCGCACCACATGCTCCAACCTCAGCCACTTCAAATACTTCCAAACCTTATTCCGGTAATCTTCCCAAATGCAACAAGTGCGGTTTCCATCACTATGGAGAATGCAAGGATTTTCAGTGCACCAGTTGCAACCGAAGGGGTCACACTGCAAAGTACTGCAAGGCTTACCCTCCCCATAACCAAAATCAGGGAATCAACAACAACAACCCTCGCAACAACAACAACAACGCCCATGCCAGCGGCAACAGCGCAGGGCCTAGCTACACCTGCTACGGATGCGGAAAGACTGGACACGTCCGCCGAGACTGTCCCAACAACAACAATTTAAGAAATGGAGGAACAGGAAGGATGCTGACCATGGGTCAGGGGGAAGCTATTCAGGATCCCTCTGTTGTTACCGATACGTTTCTCTTAAACCACGCTTATGCATGCATCTTATTTGACTCCGGAGCGGAGCGAAGTTTCGTTAGCAAAAAGTTTAAGCACTTATTAAAACAACTTCCCCAAAAGCTAAATGAAGCCTATACGGTGGAAATGGCCAATGGGAAAACCGAATCCACTGGGGAAATCTACACCGGATGCACCCTAACTCTTAATCAACACGTCTTCCGAATAGACCTAATGCCAGTATCAATTAGGAGTTTCAATGTGATCATCGGCATGGACTGGTTAAGCCCCCACCATGCTGAAATTTTGTGCCACGAGAAGGCTGTTCGTCTTCGTCTTCCAAATCACGAAACCTTAGTGGTCTACGGGGACAAACCTAGCATGAACCTTCGCCTCGTTTCGTGTGTCAAGGCACAAAAATATCTACGAAGGAACAATCTGGCGTTCCTGGCTCATGTGGTGGACAAAACCAAGGAGGAGATTAACGTTCGAGACATTCCCGTAGTATGTGAATTTCCGGATGTATTTCCTGAAGATCTTCCGGGAGTGCCCCCAGAGAGACGGGTTGAATTTTGAATTGACCTTATCCCAGGAGCAACTCCTCTTGCTAAATCACCCTATCGGTTGGCTCCTGCCGAGATGCAGGAATTATCCAGCCAACTCAGCGAACTTTTGGACAAGGGATTTATTCGACCTAGTTACTCGCCATGGGGAGCTCCGGTACTCTTTGTCAAAAAGAAAGACGGATCTTTTAGAATGTGTATCGATTACAGGGAGTTAAAAAAACTCACAATCAAGAACCGCTACCCACTCCCACGAATCGATGACCTATTTGACCAGCTCCAAGGGGCTAGTTATTTTTCTAAAATAGATTTATGGTCCGGGTACCACCAACTCAAAGTCCGGGAAGAGGATATTCCAAAAACCGCTTTCCGAACTCGTTACGGACATTATGAATTTGTCGTAATGCCCTTCGGTCTAACGAATGCCCCTGCCGCATTTATGGACCTAATGAATCGAATCTGCCAACCGTTTCTTGACAACTTTGTCATTGTTTTTATCGATGACATCCTCGTCTATTCTCGAAGCAAGGAAGAGCATGACCAACATCTCCGACAAGTCTTAGAAACTCTACGGTCAGAGAAACTTTACGCCAAACTCTCCAAGTGTGAGTTCTGGCTGCGGAACGTGAACTTCCTAGGTCATGTGGTCAGTCGAGATGGAATCCATGTGGATCCCTCTAAGGTTAAAGCTGTAGAAGGTTGGGCAATCCCGACAACGCCCACAGAAATTTGCCAATTCTTGGGATTAGCAGGCTACTATAGGAGATTCATTAAAAACTTCTCTAAGATCGCCAAGCCACTTACCTCGCTTACGCAAAAGGGCGTACCATTCAAATGGACAGACAAACAAGAAATCGCATTTCGAACCTTGAAGCAAGCTCTCTGTAGCGCACCTGTACTATCTCTGCCTGAAGGAACGGAAGACTTTGTAGTCTACTGTGACGCATCAAATCAGGGTTTAGGTTGCGTTCTCATGCAACGTGGGAGAGTGATAGCCTATGCATCCCGCCAGCTAAAGACACATGAAGTAAACTACACAACCCATGACCTAGAGTTGGGAGCTGTAGTCTTTGCCCTAAAAATTTGGAGGCATTACCTTTACGGTACAAAGTGCACCGTCTTCACAGATCACAAGAGCCTCCAACACATCTTAAACCAGAAGGAGTTAAACATGAGGCAACGAAGATGGGTTGAGTTGTTAAACGATTATGAGTGCGAGATCAAGTACCACCCAGGCAAGGCCAACGTGGTAGCTGATGCATTAAGTCGGAAGGAGTACTCTAACCGCCGTACGAAAACTCTCTCGATAACCATTCAATCTCATCTGGCCACTCAAATCGCATCGGTCCAGTCGGAGGCCATGAAAACGGAAAATAGAGCTAGCGAGGCGTTGCGCGGGATGGAAAAGAACCTAGAAACAAGGGAGAATGGGGTATACTACTTCATGAACCGTATTTGGGTCCCTAAACTTGGAGGGCTTAGAGATGTTGTCATGAAGGAAGCCCACAAGACGCGATACTCCATTCACCCCGGTTCTGATAAGATGTATTTGGATATTAAACAACACTATTGGTGGCCTAACATGAAGGCGGAAATCGCGACCTACGTCAGTAAGTGCCTTACATGCGCCAAAGTAAAGGTGGAATACCAGAAACCTTCAGGATTGTTGCAGCAACCGGAAATTCCCGAGTGGAAATGGGAGGCGATTTCTATGGATTTCGTTACCAAGCTACCCAAGACGTCGGGGCGGACTGGATACCATATGGGTAATAATCGATCGACTAACGAAATCTGCCCATTTCCTGCCAATCAAGGAATCTTACAAGATGGAGAGACTGATGCGATTATACCTACGAGAAATCGTGAGACTCCATGGAGTGCCAAAATCTATTATCTCGGATAGGGACAGTAGGTTTACATCCCGATTTTGGAAATCACTCCATAAGGCGATGGGAACAAACCTCGATATGAGCACCGCTTATCACCCACAAACGGATGGTCAAAGCGAGCGAACTATCCAAACACTCGAAGATATGCTCCGTGCATGCGTGATAGACTTTGGAAAGTCTTGGGATACCCACCTACCCTTAATAGAGTTCTCATATAACAATAGTTACCATTCGAGTATCAAGGTGGCTCCTTTCGAAGCACTTTACGGGCGTAAATGTAGATCACCGTTATGTTGGGCTGAAGTAGGTGACACCCAGCTAGCAAAAATGCATGCGTCGGACAAAGCACTAACGGGACCGGAGATCATCCGTGAAACCACGGAAAAGATCGTTCAAATCAGAGCTCGATTGCAAGCATCGCGTGACCGACAAAAGAACTACGCTGACAAACGACGAAAGCCCTTAGAATTACAGGTCGGTGATCGAGTACTGTTAAAAGTCTCGCCCTGGAAGGGGGTTATACGTTTCGGAAAACGGGGAAAGCTGAACCCGCGATACATTGGACCTTTCGAAATCGTCGCTCGAATTGGTCCAGTAGCATACAGACTGCAACTACCCGCAGAGCTAAACGGTGTACACCCCGTGTTTCACGTATCTAATCTGAAGAAGTGTCTCTCAGATGAAACACTCGTCACTCATCTTGACGAAATCGAAATCAATGAGAAACTCCTATTCGTTGAAGAACCAATCGAAATCATGGACAGGGAGGTAAAGCATACTAAGCAGAGTCGCATCCCGATCGTGAAAGTACGGTGGAACGCAAAGCGTGGGCCAGAATTCACTTGGGAGCGCGAAGACCAAATGAAGCAAAAGTTCCCTCACCTAGTCTAGTTTTCTCAAATCTAGCTTTCAAACAGAATTTCGGGACGAAATTCCCTCTAACGGGGGGATGATGTCACAACTAGAAATTCTGTGTCGTGTAATCACTATACTCAATTAAATGTTGAAATCAAAAACTCAAAAACAAGTATGATGTTTACTCAATGGGAAGCTAAACCCCAATTCACCACATCAAACAATTGGAAAACCCTAGAAGTTCTTGTTAAGTCTATTTTGGACTAGAACTTCCTTATTGGATCCAAATGGACCAATAAGCTTCCAATTGGACTATCATGGGCTTAGAACCCTAATTGGGCTCTAATTGGACCCACATCTATTTATTTCAACATTTTGAGCCATGTTGGACCTAGAATGGAATAAATACAAAATTTTGAACCATGATTAACTTAAACTAGCCCAACAAAGTGTAAAAATCATACTATACTTCTTTTGGGACTAAAAACCATTCAACTTAACATCTACATGGGTTAGGACATTAAAGCCCAATTTTTTTTCCTTTCCATTTACAATTCTCGGCCCATAAGCCCAAAACCAAGAAGGAAGAGTGACTTAAGCCTTGCCACCTCACTTATATCCCACATATCTCCATGCATGGACCAACATGCAACTAGGAATGTCAACTCAACTCTCTCTCTTCTCTTCTTCTTGAACTCGGCCGAGAGCAACACCCACACACACACAAAACACTCACAAACTCTCTCTAAAATCACTCAAGGCTTCTTCCTCTTCTCCATCCAAAATCTCGAAATTTAGGAAGCATTCAAGGAAGTTCTTCCACAAAATCATCATCTAAGGTAAGTTTTTGCTTGGATCTATGACTTGTATTCCTTATTTATCAAAAATCTCTTCCTAATCCATGCAAAAATCATGATCTTGCACTCTAGAAACCCCATAAACTCGAAAATTTCATCAAGGAGTGCAAAGGCCAAAAATCACTTCATTTCTTCCATTCTTTCTTCAAAAACCGAATCAACACCCAAGGTGAGTTTCATATCCCCTTATTTTCGGTTTTTATGAGTTTTTGTGGGGGAGAATACAAGAAAAAGTGTAGATCCATCATTATGTGTATGTTGTGGTTGATTTCTATGCTTATGTGTATGTTTTGTATGATTTTGATGATAGACTTAGTATGAAATGCTAAAAACCGAGACATATATCTTATTATAGCATAAAATATACTACTACATTGCAAATTATACTAAGAAAATGGCTAAATAGCTTGACAACACTTAACTTGGGCTAAAAACTCATTTTTTTGACATAAAATGTTGAAAATACAAAGTTAAAGGGCCTAAAGTGAAATATTTCAAAATCTGATGGGTAAGATGAGTCAAAACAGTTTACACAATGTATTTTCTGAAAATATACTATTTAAAGGGTTAAAAACATAAATTCCAAGCTTATTGGGCTAAATATGACATTGTCGGCCCAATAAGGCCCAATATGCGAAATTTTCTAAATTGGAGGACCAAAGCTGCATTTTTCTATAAAACAGTGGACTATAAGCGTTCCATGTGCTTTTCAAAGGTTTAAAATGCTTTTCAAATTTAAAAGGGACCAAAGTTGTAAAAATTTTCCAAATTGGGTCAAAAATGTAAAAGTTGCGAAAAAGAGGGGCTATAACCGAGAAAACTGAAATTTCAAGGGCTTAAACTGTTTTCTATGATAAATATGCTGAAAAATACTTATTTCAATAATTTTTGGTATAAAAATGTCAAGAAAATTGATTTAAGGACCAAACTGGAAAGTTTTTAAATAAAGGGGGTGAAAAGGGTAAATTCTACAATTAAGGAGGGGCTGAAAATAGAAAATCTTCAAGGCTAGTTAATACATGCAATTTGACCAATTGATGGTACCACGCTTGTCGACGAAATACAATACACTACAATACCAAAAGTCGTTGTTAAACGAATTGGTTCGGTCTCGAACCAATAAAAATCCAAAACCACTAACACGACGACGTTACGACATTTTGATTCATAACTAATAACGATGGAGAATTCACTATACATACGAGTGTGTGCAGACGTCTATGCACCATCTTTGGGCCCCAAAAGTGTAAAATCTTGTTCGTTGAGCCTAGCTAGCCCAATGACCTGATCTTAAGGCCCGAAGGTCTCTCTCTCTTACGAAGTGTTGGGTTTTACCGATCCGACATAACGTAACAGGACTTTCAATGGCAAACGTGCTGCTGGTCCCCAAGGGTCCTTCAGTGCTGCTAGTAAAGTTGGTAACTCACGATTGCGGGTTGGGCTTCGGGCCCTTCGCAATTGCATTTATCCTGAACGACGCGGGGAAATACCGAGGGTTTCGCACCTTTTCTCCTTCCCTCCGGTCGTGGGACTACACAAGTCCGGGAGGATCGAGTTGTGTGAAGAATTACGAGTGGCACCTAAGGGATCACTTGTAAGGTTGTCGATTGGATGTTTTCATTAACGTACGTCACAACACTTCATCACCCATTGTATTTTCAATGCCTCCGGAACTCAACGATTTCCCTCTAACGAAACGAAACAACGGTATACAAACTAAGTAATACAAAGTGATAGGAAAACGTCGGGTTTTCCTAGGGTTTTCAACAATTACAAATTATGAATTACCGGTCGAATTTTTCACAACTCTTACGCTTACATCTATAGAATTCAAACATGCATACTCATGGATCAACACATATTTTTACACTATTCTATTATTAGAAAATATCGGATTTTCTGACGGGTTTCAAACATTACATTGGATTTCAAACTCTACTTATGAACTCACCAACATTTCGTATGTTGACGTTTTTTCAAAATACTTGTATACTCAGGTAACAGATAAGGTGACGGATGATTTATACTCTATGATGTTTGCTGTGGTTTAAGTGATGTTGAACAGTTATTTTGAGAATGTAACGTTTGAACAATGTAACGAATGTAAACACTATCGGTTGTACTATTCCAAATGTTGGTGATGTTTTATGTTATGTTTCATGTATATGCATTGTGATGGTATTCAATGAGTCACGATAGCCCTCGGACGTTTCCGCCGTCTGGTTCGGGGGTGTGACAAGTACTGTCGGAAGCTTGCCCTCTAGCTAATTGGGTATCACCCACCTCAGCCCAGCACAGAGAGGATATGCACTTTCGACCGTAGAGAGCTTCAAATGGTGCTGCTTTTATGCTCGTGTGATAACTGTTGTTGTAGGAAAATTTGACGAGGGGTAAATGAGTATCCTACACTTTTCCAAAGTCAATTTCACAAGAACGCAACATATCTTCTAAAGTCTGGATTGTCCTCTCACTCTGTCCGTCAGTCTGTGGATGGTAGGCTGTGCTCATGTCCAGCCTTATTCCTAGGAAATGTTGCAGTGATTGCCAAAATCTTGAGGTGAACCTACTATCTCTATCGGAGATAATGGATATAGGCACACCATGTAGTCGTACGATTTCCCTAATGTATGTTCTCGTAAGTTTCTCCATCTTGTCGGTTTCTTTGATAGGCAGGAAGTGTGCAGACTTGGTCAATCTATCAACGATAACCCATATGGTATCAAGTCCACCCGTTGTCTTGGGCAACTTGGTTATGAAATCCATAGTGATCCGCTCCCACTTCCATTATGGAATCTCTGGTTGTTGCAGTAAACCAGAGGGCTTCTGGTACTCGACCTTTACCTTTGCACAAAAGGAATTTACTTACGAAGGTAGCAATCTCTGCTTTCATATTAGGCCACCAGTGTAGCTTTTTAAGATCCAGATACATCTTATCTGAACCTGGGTGGACGGAATACCAAGTGTTGTGCGCCTCGGTCATGACTAAGTCTCGGAAACCACCGTGTTTTGGTGTCCAGATCCGATCTATGAAGTATAAGGCTCCGTCACCCTTGGCTTCTAAATTCTTGTCCATTCCTCTAAGGGATTCACTCGTCACATTTTCTGGTTTCATGGCTTCAAGTTGGGCCGCCTGAATTTGGTTAGAAAAGTGTGAATGGATGGTTATTGATAATGACTTGACCTTGCGACCAGAATATTCTTTCCGACTCAGGGCGTCTGCTACTACGTTGGCTTTACCCGGATGATAACGAATATCGCATTCGTAATCACTGAGTAGCTTGACCCACCGTCGTTGTCGCATGTTGAGCTCCTTCTGATCAAATATGTGTTGTAAACTCTTATGGTCAGTAAAGATAGTGCTCTTCGTTCCATACAAGTAATGTCTCCAGATCTTCAGAGCAAACACCACTGCTCCCAGTTCATGATCGCGTGTCGTATAGTTAACTTCGTGTGTCTTCAACTGTCGGGAGGCGTAGGCGATGACCTTACCTCGTTGCATTAGAACACACCCGAGCCCTTGGTTCGATGCATCGCAATAGACTACGAAGTATTCTATCCCTTCGGGGAGAGATAGTATTGGCACGGTGCACAAGGCTCGTTTGAGCGTTTGGAATGCTCTCTCTTGTTTCACTTCCCAGTCAAAGGCCACGCCTTTCTGGGTCAGGGTTGTAAGAGGTTTCGCTATTCAGGAGAAGTTCTGAATGAATCTGCGGTAGTAGCCAGCAAGACCTAGAAATTGACGAATTTATGTCGGCGTCTTGGGTGCTGACCAGTTCTCAATGGCTTTAATTTTGGATGGGTCCACGTGGATTCCCTCTTCGCTTACCACGTGTCCTAAGAATTCGACTCTTCGGATCCAAAATTCACATTTCGAGAACTTCGCATAAAGTTTCTCCGTTCGTAAAGTTCTTAAAACTAGTCGTAGGTGATCGCCATGCTCTTCCTTACTTCGGGAGTAGATCAGGATGTCGTCAATGAAAACGATGACGAACTGATCCAAGTAAGGTCGGCATACTTTGTTCATCAGGTCCATGAAAACTGCTGGCGCATTGGTCAATCCGAATGGCATCACCACGAACTCGTAGTGTCCGTAACGAGTTCGGAAGGCTGTCTTTGGAACATCCTCTTCTAGCACTCGTAAATGGTGATATCCGGATCTTAGATCAATTTTGGAAAAATAGTTCGCCCCTTGCAGTTGGTCAAATAGATCGTCTATGCGAGGTAGAGGGTAACGATTTTTGACCGTTAGTTTGTTGAGTTCTCTGTAGTCGATACACATATGGAATGATCTGCCTTTCTTCTTAACGAACAAGACTGGTGCTCCCCAAGGTGAGAAGCTTGGTCTTATGAAGCCCTTGCTGAGCAGTTCGTTAAGTTGACCAGATAATTCCTGCATCTCCGCTGGTGCTAATCGGTAAGGGGACTTGGCTACTGGGGTAGCTCCTGGGACTAAGTCGATACGGAACTCGACCTATCGTTGCGGAGGTAATCCAGGTAGTTCTTCTGGGAAAATGTCGGGAAAGTCGCTCACTAGTGGAATGTTCTTGAGTTCTTTCGTTTCGAGGTTCGTGTCGACGACGTGAGCAAGGAATGCGTGGTATTCTTTGTGCAGATATTTCTGTGCTTGAATACTTGATATAATGCGAAGACTCGCACCAGGTTTGTCGCCGTAGACTATAAGAGTTTCGTTAGACGAAAGGTTTAATCGGACCGCTTTCTCGAAGCACATGATGTCGGGGCGATGAAGACTCAACCAATCCATGCCGATGATGATGTCGAAACTTTTTATTGAGACCGGCATGAGGTCGATGGGGAATGAATGGTTATCTAGGGTTAGGATACATCCTAAGTATATGCTACTGGTGTTTTCTGTTTTGCCGTTAGCCATTTCTACTGTGAATTGTTCTTTAAGTGCGTGTGGTTGTGGTTTAAGCATGCGAGCAAATTTGTGGTTTACGAAGCTTCGCTCCGCTCCACTATCGAACATAATGCATGCATAGGAGTTATCGAGGAGGAACGTACCAGTCACCACTGTCGGGTCAGCGACTGCTTCCCGGTGGCCTATAGCTAGTACCCTCCTTGCTCCTCCAGCATTTCTCACTTTGGGGCAGTCCCTCTTATAGTGGCCTGTTTCGCCACATCCATAGCAAGTTGGGCTCGCGCAAGAGCCAGGGACTTGCGTGATCGGTTGCACCGGGAATTTACTGAAACGGACGGTGTGTCCTTTCCTATTGCAGTTAGAGCACTGCATTTCACGGCAGGGGCCGTTGTGGTGGAAGTTGCATTTGTTGCACTTTGGCAAACTTCTAGCATACTGCTTCGTCGGAGCAGTAGCAGCAGGGGTTACCGCGGCATGTACCGCCACAATTTGCTGCTTCTTGGCAGCTCGCTGCCTCTTCTTGTCATCCCAGAACTTCCGCTTGGTGTCAGCGGGTTTGGATGGTTCTGAGATGGCTAGGGTTGTTGTGGTTGCAGGGGTTTTGACACTATGGTCAATGAGTCGTTGTGCCAGTCGCTTGGCACTGTCGAAGGTAGTGGGGTTTGATGATAGAACATTCCCCTGATACGGAGGAACTAGCCCCCATATGTACCTTTCAATCTTCTTCCCTTCAGTGGGAACCATATTAGGGCAGAGAGCCACCAGTTCGCTAAATCTAGCGGTGTAAGCAATGATGTTGGTGCCCTTCATGGTCAGGCTCCAAAGCTCCTGCTCTAGTTTCTGGATCTCGCCCCTCGGGCAGTATTCCTCAATCATGAGGTCTTTCATCGTATCCCAGCCTATGTCGTTGGCCACGACGAGAGTTAGAGATTTAACGTGGCTGTTCCACCACGTTAGTGCCTTCCCTTCGAAGGTGCATGCGGCATATTTGACTTTGCTCGCAGCAGGGCAAGAACAGATTTCGAAGACTGATTCAGTCTTCTCGAACCATTGCGAGAGAGCAATGACTCCTCCAGTCCCATGGAAGGGTTTCGGCTTACAGTTGGTGAAATCCTTGTAAGAGCACTCTCTCGAGCGCACATGAGTTTCAACCGGAATGGAGTTAACCAGGGTTCCACCTCTGCTGGCATCAGTAGAGTGATACTGTGCCATGGCAGTTGCCACTGCTGCAGCTACGGCAGCATTTAGGGCTGCTGTATCAATGACCGGGGGTGGTGGAGGTGTAGGGTTATTCCGGGAAGATTTGCGAGGAGGCATCTTTCAAGTATAAGTTTATAAAGATGAGAAAAGTGGTAAGAATCAATTTGTAAGTAATGTGCAAATGACACATGGACTAACTAACCATAGCCCAACAATTGAATGAGTGTTTGTGTTCATAACCAGAAGGATGTGTAGGAAAACCCAAATGTAAAGGTTCATCCCACAGAGTAGGTAGTTGTCAATAATACTGGTATTACTGATGTAACGTGTTCAATGAAAATTGACCTAACAGTAGGTCTTACATCATACCATACAGAAAGTTTGACAGTTCTTAGATTCCTAATTAGAGTACTGAAAGTTAGGAATATTTTACAGATAAGTGCTACTTAGAGCACAGATGTTAAAAGGATAATCCTTAACCCAAAAGATAATGATGTACTAGACATCATCTAACGGCGATGAGTATTCCTTGGGAGAACCCTGAGGTCTCTCATTTGACGTACCACCTCTTGAAGGTGTCGATCATGATCCCTTTGACGAGCTCGAAGTTCCATGACTTCTGCTTGAGAGGCAACCAGACGTTGCTGTAGGGTTTCATTGGTTCTACGGGTCCGTTGTATATCTTCTTCGAGACGGCGAATGCGGACTGTGTTGACACCAGAGTTGGCATCAATCTCCACGACCCGGTCGATGGCTGCTCGACGTTGCTCGACATTACGAGCTATTCTACGGATGAGGACAGGTAGAGCTCGGTCAATAGAGCCGCCATCGTTGACGTTCTAAAAGGTTCGGTCCCCAAAGTATGGTAAGGGTTGACCCTGTTCGTCACTCCAGCGATTCAAGTTATCTACCCACAAGGGAGTGGGACCTAGAAAAGCTGGTCGAGGGTTGTTGTTCGGGGATTGACCTACTGGAGGTAGGTTGTTGACTTCGGGCTCAGAGTCTGATCCATCTGAGAAGCCTTCAGCTTGATGATCATCCAACGGGATTGGGTGTTCATCGTCAGACTCTGCTTCGAGCCATCCTGCGTTGCCTTCATTTGGAAAGTACGGGTCGCCGTGATGGAATCCAGCCATTTAGATCTACGCAAGAAGAGAGGTATAAAGATATAGTATACAAGTAGTTGGTAGTACAAAATACACCTATAGTATTTTAAGTTTAGGTTCTATTGAATCTTCTTGTGGTATTGTTGGTAAGTTTTTAGACTTGTTAACACATCACAACCATTCTAGGGCATATGCTAATCACTCCTCGGACCAGCATAGTTGATCAGGCTATGCCATTCCCAGGACTGATCATATATCCCCGAGCTTACCTGTGATATTTAACAATCGTAATACTTTTGTTCTTGTCGTTGTGACACTGGTTTTAGTATGAATGTAGACTAGTATACTTAATTAAATATTTTAGTATTTTAAGTATAGACTCTTGGTCAAAGTGTTTTAATCCCAAATGGGTTTATAGTTTAGTATATCTTTTATGTGTTGATACACTTGATTCACTATAAACAATGCTCTGATACCAAACTGTCACACCCCAAAACCAAGAACGGCGGAAACGTTCTGGGGCGGAGGACGTCATGTAAGTATCACAACACAGTAAATGTAAATAAGCAAACAACATCATCCATTGCATTAAATATATAATTTTAATACAAGCGTGTTCTGTACATTATAGACACCAAAAATAACGTATATCAAAATAATAAGATGAGTCTTGAATACGTTCCATCTTCTCAAAAGCTGGCCTCAGTACCTGTCTACTGATGACCTGAGAATACAAGTTATTTTGAAAGAGTTTATCAGCATTAAGCTGGTGAGTTCATAAGTATTTTAGTGTCGGTATTTGTCATCCAAAAATGTTTGAACGTGTATAAAGTATAAGTTTGTAAAATGTATGTAAAGGTTTGCAATTGTTTGTAAAAGTTTGAATCTCTCAGAAAAACCTATATTTTCTATTAAAGTAGCCTTCTACCAAGGCTTAACTGTTTTGTATGCTCGTTTGATGTAAAAGTGTGTAAATTTCCCAAATGTAACTATCATTTAACAAAATATAGTTTGTACATAAACGTTTAAGTGAGGTTATCACTAAAAATATGTAATGGGTAAATCATTGTAGTACTGTAGCCTTGTATTATAAGAACCACTGTTGTACTAACTACCTTAAACCGGATTTATATTAAGGCATTACGTGATAAATAGCACCATACTATCGACTAGTAACAACGACAAATGAATGGTCGTAATAATGGAATGACGTTTGGCACCCGCAGACCTGCAGGTCCGGCTGTAGCTAGCAGCAAGGTGTAGGATTGTCAATCCAGTATAGATCTATATGCAAACTCACGCTCTCCCTTCAAGAGAATTCTGGCTACAACTTGAGCCATGACAGTTAAGTCATGCTCCGATTTAAATCACAATAATAAAGTATTCATGTATATGTACTGTTTCTCGTTCTAGTATAGTTGTATATGTATTGTTTCTAGCATCATTGTATATGTATTGTTTCTAGCATCATTGTATATGTATTGTTTCTAGTATATGTATATGTATTGTTTCTAGCATCATTGTATATGTATTGTTTCTAGTATATGTATATGTATTGTTTCTAGCATCATTGTATATGTATTGTTTCTAGTATATGTATATGTATTGTGTTACCCCGATGGTAACTAACTATTGATGTACTGATAAATATGAATATGGAAGTACTTTTATGTCTATACATGTATATATGATATATAACTAATGTTGAAACGACCTTCGGATGGTCACCCGAAATCCCACCAGACCACATCTCAGTGCGCGAAAAGGAAATAGGGCGGATGGCCTTCCTAAGCCCTTTAAACATTACTTATATATATATATATATATATATATATATATATATATATATATATATATATACATATATGGGCATGCAATTTATAAGAAATAAAACAAAGTTTAATAAAAGCATTTGATAAGTAAAAAGAGGTTGTAAAACATTTGAACTGAAACAATTTGATAAACAGTTGAACAGTGATAAAATCATTGGTTTTCTAGTTATTAATCACATGGGATTAATGCAATCACATGTGATTGATGTAATAACTATAAGTATTTGACTTGTATTCCCCCATAAAGTATTTAAAACATTTAAAAGTATTTCAAAGGTTGATTAAAGGGGTATAAACTCACTTGTGGTGAGTAGATTGAATTGATGTATCGGGTACCGTGCTAAGTGTCAAACGGAGACTTGTTCACACGTTCGAGCCTAGTTATCATATAATAAGCATATATATAACTAATTAGCCACATAATAACTTAACAAAGTAAGTTAACACAATTAGGAACATGTATACACTTTGTATAAGTGTTATAGGTCCTAATGGTTGCATCTAAGTTGATACGGGACAAGGCAAAAGGGTTTGAAACATCAAATGGCCTTGCATAAGAGTTCACCACCCAACAAACCCCACCCTTTGGAGTTTACGGCCGTAAACTCATGGGTTTATGGCTGTGAACTCCTCACATGGTGGTTTTGGGTGTTTTAAAGTGTATCTTGATCCAAGAACACTTCTAGCTTTGTTGGAATAATACATGAAGTAGTTTAAGGCCCTAGAATGCTCTATAGGGGAGTTTACGGCCTATAGTCCATATACCCTAGAGTTTACGGCCGTAAACTCCTATGGGTGATGGCTTTTAATTCATTTGAGGTACTTGCACATCAAGGATGGCTTCCATGATTTTATCTAAGGCTAATGGGGACAAGATGCACACATTTAGGTCATCACTTGGAGTTTACGGCCCAAGATATGTTCCTTGGCCGTAAAATCCTTTTAAGGAGTGATTATGAAGTCTTTTGATCCCCATTCAAGTCCCATGTGTTCAAGCTAAATTGTCTTAAGGCCTTAGGGGTGTTTGTAGTGCTTTTAACACTTGGAAAAGTGGTTTACGGCCCAAGATCTTTCCTTGGCCGTAAACTCCTATAATTCTATCATTTTGAAGTGTTTTGAAGTCCAAAATAAGCACAAGCATTAGTGGTTAAGGTCCTTAGGCTCAAGGAGGAAAGTTAGGGCATTTATGTCCCTTAAAAAGGGGTTTACGGCCCAAGAAGTTCCTTGGCCGTAAACTCCTCTAACTTGTTGATTTTGGATGCTTTCTAGTCTCTAAAGATCATACACAAGGTCCTTTACACGTTGTCTATCGAGGGAATGGGACTAGGAAGCCTTTAGGCTCCGTTTTGGAGTTTACTCCCCAAGAACGTTCTTGGGCTGTAAACTCTCGGATCTTGCAGTTTAGACCTATAAATGATGTTATAAAGCATATAACAAGTATTAAAACACGTTTAGGAAAGTAGACTCACAATCCGGGATGAAAACCCAAAGATCCGTCAGAGAGAATTGGCTTTTCTCTAGTTGGAATTGTGAATAATGAATTAATTAAATTCAGAAATGTATTTATAGTCCTGGAATATTTTGACAGAAAATATTTCTATTTCGGAAGGCGGACTATAACATTGTGAAACTTAAAATGTTCAAGTTTCACAATTACAGGAGCATCCACTCTCCTGATACGTCCAGAAACGTAAACCCTAATGTACACAAACTTGTTCGGACAAGTCTGAAATTTACAGAAACTGGACTAGCTTCTATTGAATAGATAATGTTCGTACAATGGAAATTTCGGGTTGTCACATACATCCCTATGATGCAGTCCTATTACGGAATGGAAGTATGTTCACGAAGGTTTGACCTACATCCCTATGATGTAGTCGTAGAAAAGATCGGAAGTAAGTTCGTACAATGGTCTCAAGATGTTTGGCATTCTAGCCGAGGCATCGTTGGTTGGTGAATAACATGATCCAACCATTACAAGAGACTTAGAGATGTCTCCGGAGTCAAAGTGCTATAGTCCCATGACTTGACTAGAATAAAGAATAACACAGAAGTATGATAAGAGTATTTGAATAAAGAATAACACAAAAGTTACCCAACTGTCAATATCTTTGATATTCATGACGTACAGGTTCGGGAAAATGACCTTGTAAAAAGGTCTTACATCATATCCAGAGAAGATAGTTCTTGACAGCATAAGGACCTAACCACAAGTACTTACAGTACAAGATAGTTTCATAGAAAATTCCACATGGGGCATAGATAGAAAAACGATTCCTTTTAAACAAGGAAAATAAAGTAAGGCATCTACTATTGGCGACGGTCATCCCTCTGGTGAACTCTCAGTTCAGCTAGTTGGCGTTCCACATCAAGTAGGTGTCTTTCATACACCCTCTGGTGTACTCGAAGTTCTATGACTTCGACTCGTGATTTAGCCAGTGCTTGCAGCAAGGTCTCATGGTCTCTCTCAGACCTCTCACGAGCATGTTCAAGGCGACTGGTGCGAAGCATATGTATTCCTCCATTTGTATCAACTTCTACGATACGTTGTAGAGCTGTCCTGCCTTGAATTTCATTTCGGGCAACTTTTCGGATCAGAATTGGTGGAACTCTGTATGCTGAGCTCCCTTCACTTAAGTTGTAGAAACTTTGGTCTCCATTGAACGGCATAGGTTGATCTTGATCTTCGCTCCATGTTTCCAGACATTCCACCCATGGAGGCGTTGGGCCATGAAAAGCCGGATGAGGGTTAGGAATTGGAAAGGGAGCTGCCTCGGGTAGGTTCTCAACCTCGGGTTCGGAGATAGCACCGTCTGAAAGGTCATCGGCATGGTGATCATTCAAAGGGATCGGATGATCATTATCTGGTTCTTCTCCAAACTATCCAGCAATCACTTCGTTCGAAAGGAACAGGTTACCGTGGGGATGGAATCCAGCCATGTTATCTACGCGAGAATTGGGGTAAGAAAATAATTATTAGGCGAACTATCTAGATAATTATTTAGAAAACCTTCATTAGTTATATCATTATTTGTAAAGTGCATACCAGTTATATGTAATCAACACAGGATAGGCCTTCGAATAAGTGACCTCAACTCCAAATTCACAAGGAATAGGGGTAAAGCAAAAATTTCACCGATTCTAAGTCTATAACATCCTAGTTACATATAACTTTAGTGTATCCACTTAGCAACTATCAACTTAGTAATGAAGATTCCATTTTAGCTCTCAAGTATAAAGTACTTATAGTAACACAAAACACCCCTATGGTATTTTAGACTTAGGTTCTATTATAATGTTCTCATTGTGGTAATGTTGGTAAGTTTTTAGACTTGTTGCCATATCACAACCATTCTTGGGCATGTGTTAATCACTCCTCGGACCAGCATAGTTGATCAGGCTATGCCACTCCTAAGACTGACCATACATCCCCGGGCTTACCTGTGATATTCAACAATCGCGATACTTTTGTTCTTGTCATTGTGACACGGATTTTAGTATGAATGCAGGCACGTATACTTTGTTAAATGTTTTATTATTTAAAAGTATAAACTCTTAGACCGAGTGTTTTAATCCCAATGTATTTATAGTTAGTATATCCTTTATGGGTTGATATACTTAATTCACTATAAACAATGCTCTGATACCAATCTATCACACCCCAAAACCATGAACGGCGGAAACGTTCCCGGGTGGAGGATGTCATGTGAAGTATCATAACAGTGTAAAGTAGTAAACAAGCAAAAACATCATCCATTGCATTAAAAGTAAAGTTTTAATACATGTGTGTTCTTTCATAATGTACAACAATAAATTGAATAATCAAAATAAGATGAGTCTTGTCTGTGCTCCGTCTTCTAGAAACCTGGCCATCGTACTTGTCTAACTGATGACCTGAGAATAAAAGTTATTTTGAAAGCAAGTCTCAGCCTAAAGCTGGTGAATTCATAAGTATTTAAGTGTTATTGTCCTATTTTGGAATGCTGTTATGAATGTCATGTAAATCTTTAAATGGAACAGTTGATATAACTATGAAATGTAGTCTTCTACCAAGACCCAAATGTTTTCTGTAAGTAAAAATGATAGTTTTTCCTACTTTTTGACTATTACGAACAGTAATTAGTCTAACTCATCGTTTATGTGAATGTATAACAAAATAAAGTAAAATAGGAAAATATATGATAGTCTTCTACGAAGATCCAAATGTTTTGCTATGAAAATGATGGTTTTTCCTTCTTTTTGACTATTACAAACAGTACTTAGTCTAACTCATCGTTTATGTGAATGTATCACAAAATGAAGTAAAATAGGAAAAAGATATGATAGTCTTCTACCAAGACCTGAATGTTCTGTTATAAAAATGATGGTTTTTCCTTCTTCTTGACTATCAAAAACAATAATTCGTCTAACTCATCGTTTATGTGAATGTATCACAAAATAAAGTAAATAGGAAAATGTACTAATGTAAGTGTTATCACGAGGTACTAGGGCTAACACGCCATCGCGTAAAGCAAAATGTATAACCTAATGAACATCCGAAGATTGTCCAATTATCCTTTGTAGCAGTAGCAGGGTGGAGGAAGGGTTAGTCTTGTAAATGAATCCTAATATAAGTATCAACCATAGACATCCGTAGATGTTCATCAACCTATGTAGCGAACAGTAGGCTCGAGGACTGGTTAGGCCCGTAATTGACTCCTAATATAAGTAGTAACCTTAGACATCCGTAGATGTTCATCACCCACTAGTGCTAGCAGCTGGGCGCCAGAATGGTTAGTCCCATCTAGACATCCCGTTGAACTGGGATAGGCAGGAAAATTTACACAGAAGGTACTAATAAATCTTCCTCATGTATGGTATTCATGTAAGCGTATTCAAGTAAATGTATCTATGTAAACGCACTCATGTATCATGTAAGCCTAGGTAAATGTGCTCATGTATCATGTAAGCATATGTAGTGTACTCATGTATCATGTAATGCACTGGTATAGACTCATGAATTAACTGACTCTTGTGTGATTCCTTGTAATAGGAATAATGTTTTGTATCTTCTAACTATCCCTATGATAATTAACTGAAAGGGAATTAGTTGTTCAAGTAAGTTTATACACCCTTGCTACACAAGAGTGTGGGAAACTAAATGAAGGATGAAACTTATAACTTCAATACATATATAAGATCATATGTGTATAAGTATAGTTTTGTTCAAGAAGGTAAAAATGGTTTTGTAAGATATCTAAGAGTTTTGAACAATAGTAAAGAGTGACTTGATGTCATTTTAAATAAACATTTCAAAAGTAATACATTTGATAACAAAGTATTTTTAAGATAGTGATGAGATTAAACTAGCCTTTAATCTACAAAGATCGATTAGATCTTGAACAAGTATGTAAATATAAAACTGTATGAACACAATAATAAGAACAAGTCAAGATGGAATCAAACGTGTTGAATGATTAAACAAAATCCTCAGAAGAGCTCGATTAAGAACATCAACTGTAGAGGATTGGTAGGTTACAAGAACGATTAAAGAAACCTGTTATGCTCTAGATGAATCGCTATCTTGTTTTTTTTTCCGTTAAACTAATATGCATGCAAGCGTAAACTTATATACAAAACATAAAAGGTTCTCGGTTGGACAGGCCCAAACCGGAATATAAGATAACTTATACTATCGAGCCCAAAAGACGCAATCTTCAAAATAATCTTCAGCCCAACAATCTCCCCCTTTGCGTCAATTTGGAGCGAGACCTTCATTCTCTTTTGACAGCAGAGGACTTCTTTACCGTCTCAAAAATCTTCGGTATTATTGCCAGAATGTGATGCCTGAAGGTGATATACCAACGAAGCATGTCAGTGAAGTTATTCTTGTCTGCTGCTGAGTTCTGTTTGCATCGGTGAATGATATTAATAATGTGCTCCAGACAATCGGTAGAAAACAGATGTTTGTCTACCAAATAAAAAAGAAACTTATGCTTGTCGCCTCTGGTGAACATGACCGTCAGATTGGAAGAATCAATTTGCCCTATCTTCATTTTATGAACATCTCCTGTCTTAGAAGTGGGCTTGACGGTCGGTTTCTTGTTCATAACTTTTTCTATTTCCTGATCCATAGTGGCGAGCTCATGGATGTAGGAAGCCAACATTCTTTTAAGATGTTTAAGAATCGGTTCATACTCTCTTTGGTTGGAGAGAAGAATGTTGTATAGCAGAATCCAATCATGCGGATTCAGACTGGGAAGATCTGCCAGAGAAATAAGATGTTCTGTGTTGGCCGTTCCTCTGTAGATTTTGAAATTAACGTTCACAAATTTTCCAGCCTGTGTCGGTTTCAGTACCTTGACTTTAATGATTTTCTGAGCGCTCCATGTCAAGTACTGCGGTTGACCATACTTCAGATAGAAATCTATTAGCTCTCTGTCAACCTTCAGGTTCGGATGAGGGACATCGGCAGTGACATCAAAAGCAATGAAACGTGAAAGCTTTTCGCGTGATTGGCATGTCGAACTGCAAGTCTTTTGTATTTTCACACTCGAAGGATGCAATTAGTTCCAACCAATATATGGAGGGAAACTCAATCGCTTGAGTGATGAGTGTGTCTCTGTCCCAATCTGGGAACAGAGTCTTCTTGGCTTGAATAGCTTCCTCATCCTCCCTGATCTTTCTTTCCCTGGCCTCGGCCTCTCGAGCTATCTTTAGAGTTTCATCAAGCTCTTTGTCCCTTTTCTTGCGTTGAAGAGCTTCAGTGATAGTTTCATCTGAATCTAATTCGCTCTCAACAAGGACTTGTTTCCCAGAACCCGAAGCTACATTAACCTTCGGTTCTGTCTTGGACACACCTTCCTCTCCCCCTTGTCGCGGAAGAACAAGCTTCTCCAGGACACCCTTCATTTCACTCAAGATGTTAATAGCAGGAAGGAGTTTCGCCTGGAGATGCTGTCTGATAGTGAGGGTTAGGAAGGGATCATGAGTGTCAAGAACATTTGTTAACATATTCTTGACATCACCAGCGCAACTTTGAAGAACTGCCCGCTGAGTCTTTAGCAAAGAAATTTCTTGTTGTGCCTGGGCCAGTTGGATCTGTTGTAAGTCGATGGTTTCCTGGTGCTTGACAAGATCTTCCTTCAGGGTGCTCTCGGCTTCCAGAGAAGCAAAACGTGAATCCAAAGTTTTGAGAAATGAGGTGGATTCAGTTTTGAGGTCATCGCGCAGAGCCTCAAATTTGGTGGTTTCACCCTGAAGGGTAGCCGAGAAAGAGTCTACGGACGCTTGAAACTTGGCCGCACTGGAATCAGCGTGAGCTTTTAGAGAATCAAGAAAGATCTGAGTTGTGTGAACAACCTCAGAAACTTCCTTGGTGGCTTTTGAGCATGAAGCAGCTGAGTTATCTATGGCATCAGTTGAACGATCCAAAGCGTAAGTGTACGTCTTGATCGCAGACTCAATGAAGGCTTTGAGCACAACACCCCCGTAGGCTTTATTATCAGCCAGCAGAATGTCAAGTTTGGCGTGAATTTCCTGAATCTGCTAACTAGTAACAGGGGTATCGTCATCTGTGTCTGTAGGAATCCGGTAGGGGCTATAATAGATAGAGTCGAACTCTTCATCATCGCCCCCCAAGGTAGCACCAGAGTTGGAGGATGGAGAAGGAGATGGGGGAAGGTTGATGACCGGGGTTTCAACCACAGTAGCAGCCCTTGTATCAGATACATTGACTGTTACTGGTGGTTGGGAAGAGGTGATGGTAACTGATTCGGTGATAATGGGTGTGGAGATAGAGGATGAAGGTTGAGAAACAGATAAGGGAATGTTAGGTTCTGTTGTGGTTGGGGGGATAGTTATAGGAACAGAAAGTGTGACCTTCTGTGTGGGTGATTGGGGTGGGGTTGGAATTTTTGGAGAAGTAGGAGGAGTGGGTGATTTGGGAAGTTGGGGAGATGCTGGTGGAGAGGGTAGAGGAGTGCCTGCTGGAGAAGATGGTTGTTGAGGAGACTGAACAGGTGTTGTTTCGGTTTGAGAAGCAGCAGTCTCTGTGTCTGATGGAGCAGATTCAGAAGAAGGAGACCCTTTGGCTCTTTTAGCCATCTTCTTGACCTTTTTGGATTTTGACTGAGAAGGTGCCTCTGCCTCAGATTTGCATTTGGAGGATCTTCTCTTTCTCTCCTTCTTCGGTTCAGTTTCTTTCTTTTCCACTTTCTCCTTTTTGCTTGCCCTCTTGCCACGGTTGGCAGGTTGATCGAGGGCATCAAGAGCAGCACGCTGTTCCTCGGACAGAACCCTAGGAGGCAAGGGTGTTCTGGTGCTGTAGTCAGCCATGATTTTGCTGTGTGGCGTGACGCACCTATACATGGACTCAGGGATCAATCCATAATGGAGGAACTTACTTGGATCGGAGACGATGATCTTCTTGGTGTGGTAAGAGGCAATTGAAGCTGTAAGAGCATCCTTCATTACCGGGATGTCAAGGGAATCCATGGCCCTTCTGGTAATAAGCGTCCAAAACCTGCCGCATGAGATCTCGGAGTACCTGGCAGTTGTGTTGAGACTCTGAATGACTTGAGCCCAGATTATGGAGCCATAATCTAGATTGATGCCGTTGTAAAGACCATACATGATGGTCAGAAACCCTTTACTTGTGGTGTCAGAACCACTACATCTCTCCGCTAAACCCTTAATAAGAAGGGTGAGCAATCCGTTCCACTGAGACGGAAGACAGGATTTCTTGACTTTGGCAATGGTGGTAAGAACATCCATATACCCCATTTCATACATCATTGAAAAAAGTTGCGCAGTGGTGATGAAGTCCGGTGAGATGACGGAGGAGTCGATGGCAAGCCCTAGAAGAGAGCAAAACCGTGTTTTGGACACCGAGGTTTTCTTGTCATGAATGGTGAAGAAGATGCGGTCTTTATGTTTGTCGTAGTTGGCCGTTGTGTAGACTTGGGAGAGCAGGGACATGGGTACGGCCTCCACCTGCGTGAGTGCCAACACCAATGGGGAATATTTGAGGCATTCCACCACGTGTAGCATGTACGAGTCATATAAGAATGGGGTCATCTCTATAATCAAATTTTGATTAGGTTTGATTGAGAGCAGAGAAGAGGATGCAGTTTGATCTTGTGCTGAAGAAGAAGTCGCCATTGTTGAGTTGTGGAAGAAGATGAACAGTTGAAACTTTTTCAGAGAGAGAATTCGTGAGAGGTAAATGCCAAAGAACACGATCACCCCTTATTTATACCGTTCACAAGAGAGAGAAAATCGTGATGATGAAGAAACCAAAACGTCGCCTAAAAAAGCGCAATTGGAACTTATGGTGTATCCCAGGAATACGTCAGCACACGTGGGTGTGAAAGGAATCAATTGCACGCGCCCAAATCATTTTTGTACCGTTTGAAATTCTTGTGCCCTTGTTTGGTTACAGCTGAAACTTAAAACCATATGCCAAACAGTAATCAGAATGTTGGAAAAAATTAATTTTCGTGCATAAGAGTGTGAAAGATAAAGAAATAAATCAAAGGTGTTTGGGATGTGAGTGTTGTCTATTAAGAAGACAGAAAGCGGAAGATTCCGGGCAAGAATCGCTTCCTTCAAGGCTAAGAATGACCTAAAGTGCTTGTGTGGTTTCCCGAGAAATACGATCAGTTGTCTTTTAACAAACAATGAAAGGAATCTTTTGATAATGGGCTGAAGGGTGGCTGAACTCAAATCGAACATCAAATCTTAACATAAAACTGAGTGTTGGTAGAAATACCTGTGAGATCGATGTGATCTGTTGAACAGGTAGGAGGGAAGTATTTCGTGACGTGAATGGTATAGACAGAAATCTCAAAGAAAAAATAAACTGGACCTCTTTGGGAAGAAATGTCTTAGGTGGAGACAATTTCATAAAAGATCACGCAAAAGGAAAATGAGATGTCCAAGTAATAGCTTGAGTTTAACACTCACCGTCAATTCATTTCAGGTATTGGATTTTGGGTTTCACTTAGAACGTGGTAAACGACTCCAAGATCATAAACACAGATGTTGTGCAACCATAAGCCTCAGTGGTAAAGACCGAAAGCATCAAGGGTTACTTTGGGGAATCGAAGGTAAATGAAGAAGATGAGGAGATGGTTAAGAGACCGAACGTACCTTCTGCTACAGAATAGGGACAAAGCAGAGCAACTCATGTTTCAGATGAGTAGAGTAAGGTAGCTCTAGACCGAGTGTGAGAAAGTAGCCTGATTGGGAAGAAACGATAGGTATTGATCGAATCATTAAGGCATGCTCGAGGTCATAGAGGCTTGCGACAACATACAACAACATGCTTCTAGGGACGTCTAACTAGTCTGATAAAGATAAAACATACCTGGGTAAACACTACAGAAGGAGATGCTTGTATGCACCTGTGCAAAACGTACACCGACCGGAAAGATAAAGTGTTTTTGTAATTTTGGAATTTTCTGAAAAATAAATAAAAACAGAAAGAGAAAATGTTTTTGGAATTTTGGAATTTTCTGAAAAATAAAATAGAAACAGAAGGAGAAAATGTTTTTAGAATTTTGGAATTTTCTGAAAAATAAATAAAAACAGAAAGAGAAAATGTTTTTGGAATTTTGGAATTTTCTGAAAAATAAGTAAAAACAGAAAGAGAAAATGTTTTTGGAATTTTGGAATTTTCTGAAAAATAAATAAAAACAGAAAGATAAAATGATACAACATAAAAAATTAGGAAGCAGAGATAGACCGAGCGATCTGTGTATTTCGGTGACAATTTCAGAATCGAGAAGAACCGTGCGGTCTGTCTCATTCGGTTCAGTAAATCCTTAGAGCAGAGAGAGACCGAGCGTGCTGTTTGCGTGGGTGCCTTTAAATTACTAGGACAGAGAGGGACCGAGCGGTCTGGTTGTTTCAGTTCCTTTATTTTACCAAAGCAGAGAGAGACCGAGCGGTCTGGTTGTTTCGGTTCCTTTATTTCACCAGAGCAGAGAGAGACCGAGCGGTCTGGTTGTTTCGGTTCCTGTATTTTACCAGAGCAGAGAGCAACAAAGCGGTCTGTTTGCTTCGGTTCCGGTATTTCACCAGAGCAGAGAGAGACCGAGCGGTCTGGTTGTTTCGGTTCCTGATTCTTAAATAGAGATTTGAGGATTTGGGACCGACTCTGCAACCATCATACCCAAGCCTTGTAGAATTTTATTGAAGGTTGTTTCAGGAAGAGCTTTGGTGAAGACATCGGCCAGTTGATCAGTGGTTCTAACAAAGTGTACTTCGACGTTTCCATCTTCCACGTGATCTTTGATGAAGTGATACCTCAGTGCTATGTGTTTGGTTTTAGAGTGTTGCACTGGGTTATAACAGATCCTAATTGCACTTTCAGAGTCACAATATAGTGGGATCTTCTTCATATTGAGTCCATAGTCTCGAAGTTGACTCTGGATCCAAATCACTTGTGATGTGCAGGATGCAGCGGCAATGTATTCCGCTTCAGCAGTAGATAGTGACACGCAGGTTTGCTTCTTGGACTGCCAGCTAACTAACTTCCCATCGAGGAATTGGCAGCCACCAGTTGTGCTTTTTCGGTCGAGTCCACATCCTCCAAGGTCAGCATCAGAATAGGCTTGAACGAAGAAGCCTGAGTTGGATGGATACCATAGACCTAAGGAGGTGGTTCGCTTGAGATAGCGTAAGATGTTCTTTACTGCAAACATGTGAGGTTCGCGAGGGTTTGCCTGAAATCGAGCACAATAACACACAGAAAACATGATATCAGGTCTGCTAGCAGTTAGATACATCAGTGAGTCTATCATTTGACGATAGAGCGTGATATCGACAGCCGGTTTGTCTAGAGATGGGGTAAGCTTGGTGCCGAATGCCATTGGGACTTTGACTTTTGAGTCTCCCATCATGCCAAACTTTGCTAGGAGAGTCTTCGTGTAAGCTTCCTGATTAATAAAGATGCCTTCGGGTCCCTGTCTTATGTTTAAACCAAGGAAAAAGTTAATAGGACCCATTGAGCTCATTTCAAACTTAGTCTCCATCAGCTTTCTGAATTCAGCTGTTAAGCTGGGATTCGTGGAGCCAAAGATGATGTCATCGACATAAATTTGAACTATCATAAGGTGGTTACCTTCCTTTTTGCGAAAGAAGGTTGGGTCACCGAACCTTGTTTAAATTTAGACATCTTTAAAAATTTTGTAAGCGTTTCATACCAGGCTCTCGGAGCTTGTTTGAGACCGTACACAACTTTATCCAGAATATAGCAATGATTTGGATGCTTTTCGTTCACGAATCCAGGAGGTTGCTCCACATACACAGTTTCTTAGAGTTCTCCATTGAGGAATGCACACTTGACGTCCATTTGGAAAACCTCAAAGTTTTTGTGAGCAGCATAAGCCAGAAATATTATAACAGATTCTAGCCTGGCTACTGGAGCGAAAGTCTCTTCATAGTCTATCCCTTCCTCCTGACAGTATCCCTTTACCACCAGACGACCCTTGTTCCTTATAACATTACCTTCCTTGTCCATTTTGTTCCTAAAAACCCATTTGAGACCAACAACCGAAGCATCTGGAGGAGTTGGAATGAGGTGCCAGACTTTGTTCCTTTCAAATTCGTTCAGTTCATCCTACATTGCTTGAACCCAATCAGAGTGATCTAGGGCAGTGTTAACTATCTTCGGTTCAACTTTTGATATGAATGAGTTAAACATACAAAACACAACCTTTGAAAATAAGGATGTCTGTTTTGCCTTCAGTTGTGATCGGATCAGAACCTTTTCAGATACATCACCAACTACTTGAGAGATAGGATGATCTCTGGTCCATTTGATAAGAGGAGGATAATTCGGATCAAGGTTGGGTCTAGTTCAGCATTAAGCATTTCTTCTGGCTCAGATTGGCTATCGTAACCGAGCGTCATATTATCATGTTCCCCCTCAATTGATGAGCTTTGAGAAACATGAGGTTCAGGTGTTTCTTGTGGTACTGAGCTTCCAGGCGTTGAAGCACCTTCGGTTGGAGAGGTATCTTCAGTTGGAGAAGCACCTTCGGTTGGTGAAGGACCTTCGGTTGAAGTTGTAGAGCTTGGCTCCCCCTGGACTTGTGAGCTTGGCTCCCCTTCGACATGAGAGTTTGGCTCCCCCTCGACTTGAGAGCTTGGCTCCCCCTCGACTGAAGCGTTGTTGGATGGAGAGTCATTAGAGGTCGATTCTCCTTCATGCATTCTTCTTGCAGCATCTTCGACAATCTGCTTCATATTATCAACTTTGTTGTCTGCTGCACCTGCTTCGGAGAGTGAAGCTTTCTCCGGTTCGTCAAAGAGCTCCAGAAATTTCTCGTATAAATTGGCGACCGAGACTGTGACCTGGCCAGTTAGAGGAAAGATTTCCCCAGCGGTGTCTTCTTTGGCCTGTAGCTTCTTGACATAGCTATCGTCAAAGGTCACATAGTATGTCTCTTCAATCCTTCTCGAACACTTGTTTAGGACCCTGTACGCCTTGGATGTGAGCGAGTAACCCAGAAAAATTCCCTCGTCGGCTATGACATCAAACTTGTTGCGGTGTTCTTTAGAGTTAAAGATGAAACACCTTGAGCCGAACACATGGAAAAATTTCACATTGGGCTTTCTGTTGTTTAGTATCTCATATGGAGTGAGCGTGAAGCGCTTGTTAAGATAGGACCTGTTCTGAGTAAAACAAGCAGCCGAAATAGCGTCAGCCCAAAAATAAAGAGGTAAGGAAGCGAAACTTAGCATAGTTCGGGCAGCTTCACACAAAGATCGGTTTCGTCTTTTGACTATTCCGTTCTGTTGTGGTGTGTAGGGAGCTGAGAAATTGTGACTTATTCCCTTTTCTGCAAGAAACTCTTCAAACTCCCTGTTCTTGAATTCAAGACCATTGTCGCTCCTGATGTTGCGGACAACCTTCTTGAGCTGTATTTCAATTTGCTTGATAAACACTTTCAGCTTTTGAGTCGCTTCAGATTTGAGCTTTAGAAAAAATACCCATGTAAATCGTGAAAAGTCATCAACAATAACAAGAATATACTTGCTACCACCGATGCTTTCGATAGATGAAGGACCACACAAATCGATATGAAGTAATTCGAGTGGTTCAACAACTTTTGTGTTGATTATAGATGGGTGACTTTGACGACTCTGCTTCCCCATTTCGCATGCAGCACACAAATGATCTATGTCGTACTTGAGCAATGGAAGACCCCTGACATGACCTCCAGTGACAAGTCGGTTGATATCTTTAAAATTGAGATGAGAGAATCTTCGGTGCCACAACCAGCTTTCGTCGGATTGAGCTTTTGATAACAAGCATATTGTTGGGTTTCCTTTGATGGGTTTAAGGTTTAAGGGAAACATTTCACCCTTTCAATCTGACTTGAGAATCACTTTCTTTGTCTTTTTCTCTATGATTTCAGAACCTTCATCATCGAATGAGACTTTGAGACCTGTACCTCCAACAAGCTGAGATACACTAATGAGATTGTGTTGGAGACCTTCCACATAAGCCACCTTCCTTATAGTAAAGTCCCCATTTGTTATCATCCCGTATCCCTTTATGGTGCCGAAAGAATTATTTCCAAACTTGACGTTGCCACCATTTGCAAGAGATTTGTATTCCCTAAGCTCCTCTTTCCTCCCTGTCATGTGACGTGAGCAGCCACTATCGATGTACCATTCTTCGTCGAACTACTCATCACTTATAACCTGCAAAAAATAGGCAGATTTAGGAACCCAAAGTTTCTTGGGTCCACGTGAGCTTTTCATGGGAATGGGAACAGTAAGAGAGATGTCAACTAGATATGTTCGTTTTATAAGAGTTGTTTCATCTTTCTTTTTAATGGTAAAAACTTTATCTTGTTAGGATTGGGTGTGTTCGGTTTGGACTCTGGTTTGGATTCATTGACCTTCTGCTTTCCCTTTTGTTCAGCTGATGAATGAGATTTTTGAGAACAAGCAGAATTAGCTTTAGAGCAAGATGGAGATGAATCAGTGGATGTAGAAGAATTAGAAGAACGAGAAAAATTAGAATGAGAGGGTTTGGATTGAGAGGACTTCATGGCTAGAGACTCTAGGTGACCCTTTTGCTTTTGATCGTTGGAGGGACCGACCTTAGAGTCTTGTTCTCTTTTGACTTCAGAACCGAATCTTTGCGTTCGGTTGGAGCTGTTCTTGGAACTGAACCTTTGGTTTCGGTTGAAGTCTTCTTCAGAACCGAACCTTTGCCTTCGGTTGATATTTTCTTGTGAACGGAACCTTGGCTTTCGGTTGTTGTGACTTCCGGGCTTTCCTACAGGATTGTTTTCATACTTCAGATTCTTGTCTTGGCGTGAGAAGTATGCATTCTGGGATTGCCAGAATTGTTTCCTTTCAGAAAGGTTCTTCCTGTATCTTTGGTTCCTTTCTCTCTTCCTATTCCTCATCTGCTTAGCTTGATGATGAACATTTGCTTTTGTTTTCGGTGTCTCCTTGGCTGGTTCCTTTTGAACTGCAGGAGTTTTACTTTGAGCCGAGGGAGCAGAGGTAGCGTCTTCTTTTGCCAAACGATCATTCTCTTGAGGAATATCTTTCGTACCACTGGTGCTTGGCTCATCGAAATTTTCCGGCTTATTCAAGGGTTCAGGTATGTATCTTCCTTTACTCATCCAGGAGGTTCTTTCAGATAAGCCAACGGTTTCGTTTGCATTATCTATTGGAGCGTCCCAGAAGTAGTCATCGCAGCCATCAGCATTGTCTTTGTTTACAATAGCTGTGAGTTCAGCTGTTTGATGTTCGGTTACTCCAGTCACCTTGTATACTTGATTCGGAGTGGTCCTGACCTTTTGATACACAACTGCTTTCTCAACTAATATTGGGGACTTTTGTTGGGACAATCGAGCGAACTCCACTGAATTTTCAGAAATAAGATTCTTGTGGTTTTCAGGTTTGTTTTTAATAAATTCTGAGTAGTCAACCGTGTCCTCTACAGAAATTTCACTCATGTTTTCGTCCTCGTTAAGCTCAGATGCATTTTCAACATCAATTTTGTTTTCTGAGCTTACGTTGGCGTTTAAAGAGTCAAATTTTAGCATGGTTTCGGTTCTCAGTTTAAGTTTGTCATTTTCATCCAAAAGGTTTTTAAGCATGTCCTTGTGGTCTTTGGATTTAATGAAGGACTCAATTTTGTCCAGTCCATACATGTAGGTCGGATTGACATCATCAGACGATATCACACTCTCACAATTGTAGGCTTCGGCATCGATTTCATCCTCCTTAAACTCTAGGAAGGGCAAAATCATGCGATGGATCTTTTGGCCTATTTCACAATCCAAGTGAAGCTGAGTAATATTAGAATACAAACGTTTAGCAATTAAACAAAAAAGATTCCGCTGTTTTAACAATTTTAAATTGTCTCTTTGCAAATAAATGTTTTCATCTTTAACTTTAACTAATTCCGACTCCTTTAACTCGATCCACATTCTCCGCTCCTCACTCTTCGACGCCACCCTGCTTAATTGATCAGTTAGGTTAGAATTTGTGACTCGAGTTTGAGTTAAGCTACTATCTACATGAGAAATTCTTGTATTAACGTTTTTTAGTTCTTTCTCATATGAGGATGGTGGTACTTTGGATGAAACAAAAACAGATTGTACCTTCTTTATCAGTTCATCGAGTTCATTGAACTGCTGGCTGAGTGGTTTAGCCGTAAAGCACATGTCCTCCTGTACCTTCGGTCCATCGCTTCCTCCATCGGTGTTGTATCCCCTCATTTGAGATACGTCACTCACTATGAAGCATCTTCCTCCAATGCTTTCCTCCTTAGCCACATAAGCCTTTCCATGGGTAGGCTTCCTCACTTCATCGTCTTCTGAGTCGGTAGACCAAACTTCCGTGCTACCGAACTCGTCATCATTAACCGAACCCTGCACAATGAGAGCATTAATAGAAGGGTTAGCGGTAGACTTCTTCTTTCTCAACTCGTCCAATCTTTTCTGCAACACGACTTCCTCATCATTTCCATCATCCTTGCCAGCCATCTTCTTAAGGACACAGTCCTTAGCATAGTGGTTTTTCCCACCACAGTAGAAACAGCTTACTCCGGAATCGCCATCCACCTTCGGTTCCTTCTTGGGCTCCTCAGCCTTCAGTTCATTGTTCACCTTTTCAGAGCTGTAACTCCCCTGCCAGTTTTGGTTTTTGTTACTGGGGAATCTCTTCTTTATGAACCTCTTGGGATTGGACACCATCATGGCATAATCCTCAGATGTGAGGTCATATTCCTCCAAGTTGAGGTCTTCATCCTCCATCACCGCTTTACTTTTAGATAGGAGGGCCAACGAACCAAGACTAGAAACAACGTTCTTTTCTTGCAGCACAATCTTCTCTTGGGACTTGAGAATGCCCACCAATTTCGCCAAAGAGTATGATTTAAACTGCTCATGGGCTTTGACTGTGGAAACCACGGCTCTCCATTCAGACCTCAGTCCATTCAAGAAAGTAACCTTCTGTTCGATAAGCTTCCTTTCAATATCATGTTTGATCATCTTGCTGAGAAGATGATTGAAGCGATCAAACATCTGGGTCACCGTTTCTTCGGTCCCTTGCCTGAATTCTCCAAACTCAGATAAAAGCAAAGTTTGAATAGAATGTTCAAGATCCTCGTCTGTAGAATACAGTTTACGAAGTCTATCCCAAACTTCCTTTGCCGTCGTGCATGAGTTGACCAACCTGAATGTATCGGACTGAAGGGCGAATCTGATCAACCTTAACGCCTTAATATTGCATTGGAATTTGTCCTTTTCATCTTGTGCAATATCCTTCACGTCCTTTAGCAAATCATTGTACTCCTTTTGTGTCTTAATGATTCTGGACGTTGCAGAATGAGAAAACGGCCCATTGATGATGGCTTCCCATATGAGGTACCCATTATCCTCCGATCCAATCACGTAGTCTTCAAAGTGATGTGCCCATACTTCATAGTCATGGGTGTATAAGATTGGAATCTTTGTCGTCGAACCTATTGTGTTGGAAATATTAATAGGGTTTGATTGCGTCACGTCCATTATGATCGTAAAAACCTGTTCAAAGATCAGACTTGTAATAAAGCAGATTAGGGCAAAACAATAAATATCAAGATACGTTAATAAAGAGATGACGGCTCAATAAATATTGATAATTGCGGAAAAACCCTAATGGAAGTCTTCTTCACAGAAAAGATGTGTATCAATTACACAGCCTCCTGCTCTGATACCAATTGATGAGATTAAACTAGCCTTTAATCTACAAAGATCGATTAGATCTTGAACAAGTATGTAAATATAAAACTGTATGAACACAAAAATAAGAACAAGTCAAGATGGAATCAAACGTGTCGAATGATTAAACAAAATCCTCAGAAGAGCTCGATTAATAACATCAACTGTAGAGGATTGGTAGGTTACAAGAACGATTAAAGAAACCTGTTATGCTCTAGATGAATCGCTATCTTTTTTTTTTCCGTTAACCTAATATGCATGCAAGCGTAAACTAATATACAAAACATAAAAGGTTCTCGGTTGGACAGGCCCAAACCGGAATATAAGATAACTTATACTATCGAGCCCAAAAGACGCAATCTTCAAAATAATCTTCAGCCCAACAGATAGAAAACCATTTCATGCATCACATTTTGTAGTATGTGAAATCTGTTGGATGAAAACACAGTTATAAAAGACATATGAATGATTTAATAACATCCTGTTTTCTACTTGTACTCCCCCCACCCCCCATTAAAGCATTTAAAATCATTTAAAACATTGATTAAGGGGTATGCACTCACCTTTTGTGAGTGGTTCCAGCGGGTACGCGTGTAGGGATGAGAAGTACCATGAATGAAGTCCCGAGACACAATAAGTCCTAAATGACATATAAGGAGACATATTGACATGAATATAGTGTTTATAACATCTATATGAAAAGGAAACACCTTCCAGCACTAGGTAACACCTTGACTAAGTGTTGGAATCACATGTGATTCAACATAGGAAGGTATAAAGGCACTCACATGAGTTTACTACCATGAGTTCACGACCCAAGGGAGTTTACGGCCGTAAAATCATGGATCCACATGTGGGAATGCAAGTATGAAAGCTAGGGAATGATTTAGGGACATTAGCTCTAGCCTAGGATGAAAAAGACCACTTCTTTTGTCACTTTTGGGGTGTTCACGGCCCAAATAAGTTTACTACCGTAAACTCATGGCCAAATATACTTATGAGGGTCCTAAAGGTCATAAAGAAGCATTCTAAATTCATGCCTAAGCCTTTGGAAGTGTTTGTGGCATCAAAACACCCCTAACTTGAGTTTACGACCCATGGACCATTTGGTCATGTGTTTGCAGCCGTAAACACTCATGGGTGTTGATATTTTCATTGTTTTGGGTCCTAGACACATCAAGGTAAAGTGTCATGTTTGTCTCTTGGCTTAATGAAGGTATTTAAGGAACTTTGGCACCCTAATATGGAGTTCATGGCCCAAGAACTTCCTTGGCCGTGAACACCATTTCCTTGGTGTTTTAAGGTTGTTTTCTATCCCTAAACTCATTAGTATACAAGTACAAACTAGTGTCATGGCTTAAGGAAGGACTAGGAACCATTTGGCCCTTAAAAAGGAGTTTACTCCTCAAGGTGTTATTGGGCGGTAAACTCTCAAATCTTGTTGTTTTGTTATGATTTTGTGGTCTAAGCATGTAATAGTAGCTTCTAGGTCCATTTCCAAGGCCTTGAGGGACATTGGGCACACTGTGGCCCTTATAAAGGAGTTTACACTCCAAGTGTTCTTGGGCGGTAAACTCCCAAATCTTGGGATTTTGATCTGATTTTGATGTTATAAGCACAATCTAAGCTATATAAAACAACTAGAGAGGGGTACTCACGATTTGGGATAAAAACCCGAAGATTCGTGAGAGAGAAAACGGCTTTTCTCTAGTTGGAAATGTAACTAATGAATGAATATGGCTCAGATTTCTATATATAGTCCTGAGATATTTGGCAGAAAATATTTTATTCACGGAATGAACTCTAATATCATAGAGTTTTGGAATAACAGTGTTGCACAAAACCCTAGTGCAACCACTCTCCTAATATCTCCTTAAATGTTAAACCTGAAATACTCAAACTTATACCCAAAGTCTGGAAATTCTCTGTAACTGTTCTAACTTCTATTGGCTTGATATGGTTTGTACCGAATGGAAATTTTGGGTTGTCACAAAGGAACACTTCTGAAATGATTTTACTCCCTAAAGACCAACACCCATGAGTTTACGGTCGTAAATCTTGAGTTTATTGTCGTAAACTCCTAACCTTTTGACCACTTGCTGATTTGAAGTCTTCTAAGCTATTCCAATCATTCCTACTTCATGAATTAGCCTTAGGAAGTGTTGTGTGGCATCAAAACACTCCTAAATGGAGTTTACGGTCTAAGCACCATTTTTCATGAGTTTGCTACCTTAAACTCATGAGTTTACTACCTTAAACTCCTAAGTTTATGGTTTTTGGGGTTTTCAAGTCCTTAGCTCAATCATGGCACTAGTCTAGGTTAGATTTTGGCTAAAGGAACAACTATGGGACATTTTTGGGACATTCAAACACCTTTTGGGGTGTTTATGGTTTTGGGACATCCCCAAACCGTAAACACATGAAAATGGAAGGTTTTGGTGCTTTTTGTGTGATACACTCTTCAAGGATGAACCTACACAAGTCCCTAAGGCATTGTGAAGCATCTACGCACCTTAACACACTATTTTGGCCCTATATTTGGTGTTTACAGTTTTGGGACTTCCCAAAACCGTGAACACCTTTATCTTGGTGTTCTTGGGTCTTTTGTTTGGTATAAACAAGTATAGCAAGCTTAAAATGACTCTAAGATAGAAGTACTTACATTGAGGAAGCATGAAATGAACTTTAAGTCCAAGAACACTAGTGTGTGTTCTTGGTGTTTTGGAAAAACTAATCAAAACACAAAAATGGATGGATTAAAGGATGTACAATCACTAGATTAAATGATATACTAACTTGAAAGGGCTAGAAACACTTACTAGATTGAAGATTTTGAATAAAAACTTGGACGATACTTGAAAGGATATTTTGGAGTTTACTCTTTTGGGTATTTGGGGAGTAAACACAAATGGCTAGACTTGGGGAGTAAACTCATGGATAAACATGAGTTTACACGGATTTTTGGGATTATTTTTCGACCCAAACAAAATACTTTGGCCGAGAACTTCTAAGATGCGAGGTGTTTTCGGTTTTTAAAATTCAAAACCCGAGACGACACTTTCTTTCACCCGTTCGTTTAAAAATAATATTAAAATAATCAAACGAACTTTATTTTTCCCAAAAACAAGTAAAAGTGAACTTGACTTTTAAGGTTCGACCGAATGAAAATTCCGAGTTGTCACAGAACCTATGGTATACAATCCCCCACCAGCCATCCCACCTCTTGCGGTCAGGCAAGGATATCAAGGGCCAATGCTAGTTTGGGAGACCACATATACCACTGGAGCAAACAACATGGCCAACGCCCACCTTATGGACTGTGATAAGATTTCTATGACCTCAGTAACGGAGGGTCAGCCGACATGGCTCTTCTTGTCATTTTTCATCGTATAGCTCGCCAAACTGATCAGGCAAGGGTTTCGATCAACCGAATCCTAGAAGTCACAGCCGCCTCCCAACAAAACGCTGCAAATATTCATCATCTAGACACAGATCACAATGAAACCAGACATCATACAACATGCTCCATGTGGAAATGATTGCTGCTCAAATTGAAATGAGAGCACTCCAAGAGCATCACACTACACTGGAGATGCGTTTAAGGGAGTCAGAATCGCATGAGGCAAGGCCCAATACTAGGATCCATACTCGCTGCAAGTAGTGTTTACACTACTTCTACTTTCTATTTTAATATATCTAATGTATATACTACTTTTTACGATATGTACAAAACGTGTATCAATAAAATGATAAGCATTTTACTTCGACAAGAATTATTACAATTTTCATAAACATCTTATTTCAAAATTTTGGTTATAATTTAAATCTACAAGTATGTTCTAGTGTTATTTTTCATGTTTTTCAATACAACCGCAAAAATTTGATTTTCAGTAGGTCGGTTTGATGTCGATGCTTTATTAGTATTTTTCAGTAGGTCGGTTTGATGTCAATGCTTTATCAGTATTGTGGTATATTATAGACCTACTTTATGGCAAGTTTTCCAGACTATAAGTACTTAATATACCAATACAATCGACATGTATTTTCATACTTTTTGAAAAATAACCACTCAAATCCATATTATCTTGTTGCAAGTTGTACTTGCAGTGGACATCTATTTCCAATTCAATACAAGATTCATGTTGAATTAAGTGTTTTGTTTTGAGATATCAAATTCATCTTCACTCTTGATATCTTATCATCTTTTTTATCTTTTAACCTTTATAATAAAAAATATGCCTCCTCGTAGAAATCCAAGACGTAACAACATCAACGAAACACCAACACCACCTCCGCCTCCACCTCCTCAATTCGCCGCTGCTGTGTTTCAAGTGGCAGTCACAACAGCTGTTGCAGCTGCCATGTCTCATATCAGCACTCCTGGTGCTAGTTGGTCGAGAGTTGGTGCACAACCTACCAATCATGGCGAAAGTCAGGGACACTCGTGAGAGTGTACCTATAAAGAATTCTTGAATGCCAAACCCAAGACCTCTAATGGAATTGGAGGAGTGATGGTTTTAAGACAATGGATTGAGAAGATAGAAGCAATTTTTGAAATTTCCTCCTGTCCAGAGAGCAGGAAAGTCAAATTCGTTGTTTGTACCTTTTCAGATAGAGCTTTAACATGGTGGAATAGCCATGTTAAGTCAGTGACTTTGGTAGTGGCTAACTCGATATGTTGGGAGAACTTAAAAACCATGTTGATTTGGGAATCTTGTCAGCAAGGGGAAATTCAGAAACTTGAGCAAGAGCTCTGGGGTCTTACAATGGTTGGTTATGAAATAACAGCCTACATGAACCGATTCTGTGACTTGGCGATCCTTTGTCCAAAAATGGTTACTCTGGAGAGAAAAAAGACTGAAAGGTATATTTGGGGACTGGCGCCCCAGATACAGGCAAATGTCATTGCTTCTAGGCCTATTACCTTTCACAGTTCCAAGGAGCCGGCACAATCACTTATTGACCACAAAAATCGTTAAAACTCTATGGTTGCTGCCCCAGAACAACCTAAGGAGAACAACAACAACATAAACAACAACAACAACAACAACAACAACAACAACAACAACAACAATAAAGAAGGGTTGGAATAAGAGGAAGGGCAAATCTCCTCAGGAATCTTGAAAGAAGAAACAAGTAGTGGCAGTCCATGCTGTTACTGTACCTGCTACTATACCTACTACTGTTCCTGTTAACCCTGCACTAGCTAATCCCTATGCTGGTAACCTCCCAAAATGCAACAAATGCAATTTTTCACCACAATGGAAATTGCCGGGAAATGTAGTGTCGTAACTGCAGCAGAAAAGGGCATACTGTCCAATTCTGTAGATCACCACCCCAACCGATTAACCAAGTACCAGCCGCTGGAGTAGGTTAAACATGCTATCAATATGGTGGTGTGGGGCATTTTAATTGAAATTGTCCGAAAGCTAGAAATGTTAGTGGAGTTAGAAGGATTCTAGCATTGGGTCACAAAGAAGCAATGGCAGACCCTACGGTGGTCACGAGTATGTTTCTTCTCAACAACATTTATGCATGCATTCTATTTGATTATGGTGCTGAGAGGAGTTTCGTGAGCCATAATTTCAAACACTTGCTAAATCAAAAATCCCAACCATTAAATGAAACTTTTACAGTCGAAATGGATAACGAGAAATCTGAATCCACCAATGATATATACATAGGATGTACACTTACCTTGAATAACTTTTCTTTCCAAATAGACCTTATTCTGGTCTCTATGAAAAGTTTTGACGTCATCATAGGTATGTATTGGTTATGCCCAAAGCATGCGGACATCCTATGCTATGAAAGAGTTATTCGTTTGAACTTGCCAACTAATGAAACTCTTATTATCTACCACGACAAACCTTGAACGAACCTTCATATCATTTCTTGCGTCAAGGCACAAAAGTACCTTCATAAAGAGTACTGTGCTTTCTTAGCTCACGTGGTAGACAAAACGCAAGAAGTGAGATATATCATGAGTATTCCTGAGGTCTGTAACTTTCCGAAATATTTCCTGATGACCTTCCAGGAGTACCTCCCGAACGACAAGTCGAATTCAGAATTGATTTATTCCCTAGGGCTACCATTCTAGCCAAATAACCTTATCGTCTTTGTCACACCCGCAAACCAAGGATGGCGGAAACGTCCGGGGGTGGAGGACTTCATGTACAGTATCACAACAACGAGTATAATAGTGCTCAAGTAAATACAACCATCATAAATATAATTGAAAAAGTTACACCAAAGTATATGTTTACATGTTTCAAAATCAATTACATTATGATGACAAAAGTAAATTGTTGACGGTTTAACGTCGCATCCTCAAAGCGATGAAGTTTTCCTGTTTCACTGATTTCCTGAGAATACAAGTAGTTTAGAAAAGTGTCAAAAATTAAGTTGGTGAGTTCATAAGAGTTTTGTTTGAAGTAGAAACTGTTTTCTTTGTAAAAGCGTTAGAATATGTATCCGGAAAATCCAATATTTTCTTAGTTAAGTGTGAATAGAAATATTCCTATATGATGCATTAATGAACCCTAGAATGACCCGTAACGTTCCTCTATAATCGTCCAACGTATATAAGTTATATATGGTTTAAATTAGATAAAACGTTGAATATAGTGGGTCTGCCCTAGGTCCACAACCAAACAAGGAATTGGAGATGAGGCAGCCACCACCAATTCTAGGCCAATCAAGACTAAATTCTTATATGACTCAAACATGTACGCTCAGCGATTATAGTTGAAGTCCAACAATTCTAGATGACATATAGTTTTAATATCATAATAACTATTTTAAGTGAACCTGGTACTTTGTATCGGTACCCCCTTTTTGTATAAAGACCCGACACTTTGTATTTGTACCCCTTTTTGTATAAAAACCGACACTTTGTATTTGTACCCCTTTTTGTATATAAACCCGGTACTTTGTATTTGTACCCCTTTTTGTATAAAAACCGGCACTTTGTATTTGTATCCCTTTTTGTATATAAACCCGGCACTTTGTATTTGTACCCCTTTTTGTATAAAAACCGACACTTTGTATTTGTACCCCTTTTTGTATATAAACCCGGCACTTTGTATTTGTACCCCCTTTTGTACGAGTATGTTATGTTAATGATCATAAACTATACCTATTATAGTTTATTAAAATGTTTGAAATGTATATATACCCTAACTATACCTATTATAGTTTAGTATATTTCTTTGTGGTGTTTAAGAATCCCATTCTATGTAAGTCAAATGTATAGTACAATATAGCTATGTTTAACTTGCTTTGTTTTGTACTAATGATTATGATGGAGGATTATTATAAATTCAGTAAGTAATTTCCTATTATACAAATATATCATAACAAGAGATACATGAAATATATGAAGTCATCAAAGACATAACAAGAAATACATGAAATATATGAGGCGCGAGAAGACCGAGATGCGAGCAGAGACAGAGAGGGAAGCAAGGGAACCGAGAGACGGAGCAGGGAACCGAGACACGGAGCAAGGAACCGAGAGACGGAGCAGGGAACCGAGAGGCGGAGCAGGGAACCGAGAGGCGGAGCAGGGAACCGAGAGGCGGAGCAGGGAACCGCGAGGGGAGACCCAGAGCAGAGGCTCGGTCCTCGCGAGAGTTGGCCCGAGAGGCCTCTCTTCTTGGTTTTGGTTCGTAAGAAGGGTTTCGGTTCCTAAAGCCTATTTTACTCGTTTTCACTCCGTTTTGAGTCGTTTTTGACCCGGTTAAGGGTCGGAATGACCCGAATGATTCTAAAAAGTTACGGGAACTTTTGAGAGAGATTTGGGAGAGATTTCACATACTTGGAGATATTTGGGAGAGATTTGACATTCTTGGAGAGATTTCTCATACAGAGAGATATTTGAGAGAGATTTCACATACTTGGAGAGATTTGGGAGATATTTGACATTCTTGGAGAGATTTCTCATACAAAGAGATATTTGAGAGAGATTTCACATACTTGGAGAGATTTGGGAGAGATTTGACATTCTTGGAGAGATTTCTCATACAGAGAGATATTTGAGAGAGATTTCATATACTTGGAGAGATTTCGGAGAGATTTGACATAGAGAGAGATAGAGTGAAAACGATTGAGAGAGGTTCCATGTGGGACAATTGTGAGTGTCCGGCTTCACAATGCAAGGTTTGTAAACGCTATTAAGCCTTGTTTAAGGATCTTACACACTCCCGATGAGTATGCAACATTGTTTTATCGGTTTGGCTTGCCACTTACCATAGTTTTAGGTTAAGGAGATCTAGTTGTACGTACTTTTCGATTTATGATTTCTCATCAGAATAGCGAGTTGTTTAGTAAATACATAACGTAAGCCCTAGTACACAAGGGTTAGTTGAGTTGACCGGTTTGACTTGTTGACTTTATTTGACTTTGAATTGACCAGAATTTGACGGTTGTCACAATCTTGCACCTTCTGAAATGCAAGAATTATCCATCCAACTGAATGAAATCCTTAACAAAGGTTTCATAAGACCAAGCTTCTCACGCTGGGGAGCACCGATTTTGTTCCTGAGGAAGAAGGATGGGTCATTCTGCTTGTGCATACACCACCACGAGCTGAATAAACTTACTATCAAGAATCGATATCCTTTGCCTCGCATTGAGGATATGTTCGACCAACTTCAAGGTGCGAACTACTTCTCAAAAATAGACTTAAGATCCAGGTATCATAAGTTACGGATTTTGGAGGAGGATATTCCCAAAACCGCATTCTAAACTTGTTATGGTCATTACGTGTTTGTAGTGATACCATTCGGATTGACGAATGAACCTGCTGTGTTCATGGACTTGATGAACAAAGTCTTTCGTTAATTCCTAGACAAATTCATCATTATCTTCATTGACGACATCCTTATCTACTCAAGAAGCAAAGAGGAGCATGACCAACATCTTCGTCTAGTATTACAAACTTTGAGAACCAAGAAACTTTATGTGAAATTCTATAAATGTGAATTTTGGATAAGGAAAGTAGATTTCCTGGGTCACATAGTTATTTCGAAGGGAATACACATGGACCCTTCCAAAATAAAGGCAATTGAGAATTGGTCAGCACCCAAAATACCTATAGAAATCCAACAATTCTTAGGTCTTGCTGGCTATTATCGTAGATTTATCCAGAATTCCTCCCGAATTGCTAAACCGCTTACCACCCTAACACAAATGGTGTAACTTTTAGTTAGTGAGAAAAGGAAGAAATAACTTTCCAAAAACTAAAGCGAGATTTGTGCAGTGCACCGATCTTGTCTCTACCAGAAGGGACAGAAGACTTTGTAGTGTATTGTGATGTTTCTAATCAAGGACTTGGATGTGTTATGATGCAACGAGGAAAGGTTATATCCTACGCCTTCAGACAGCTCTAGACACATGAGGCCAACTATACAACACTTGACCTTGAATTAGGGCCCGTAGTTTTTCCTCTGGAGATATGGACACATTACTTATATGGCACGAAATTCACAATATTCATGGAACATAAATGTCTTCAGCATATCTTCAACCAGAAAGAACTGAACATGAGGCAACGAAGGTGGGTGGAGCTACTGAACGATTACAAATGTGAGATTCTTTATCACCCTAGTAAAGCCAATATTGTAGCTGATGACCTTAGCAGAAAAGAATAATCGGGGCGCCGAGTAAAATCGTTGACCATGAAAATCCATTCACATCTGTCCATACAGATCAAAGAAGCTCAAATCGAGGTCTTGAAACCCAGAAATGTGGCAGGTGAAAAACTAAGAGGAATAGATAAAAATTTTGAAGTCAGAAGTGATGGAGTCTATTGTTTCATGAACCGAATTTGGACACGAAAGTTCGGTGGTTACATAGACATGGTTATGAATGAAGCCCACAAAACCTGATACTCCTTTCATCTAGGTTCAGAAAAATTGTATCTGGACCTTAAGAAACTTTACTGGTGGCCTAACATGAAGGAAGAAATTGCTACATTTGTGGGCAAGTACCTTACTTGTGCCAAAGTCAAGGGAGAATACGAGAAACCTTTAGGGCTATTGCAACAACCTGAAATCCCTGGATGGAAGTGGGAGTGGATTACTATGGATTTCATAACTATAATATCCAAGACAACTAGTGGTTATGATACTATTTGGGAAATCATCGATAGATTGACCAAATCCGAACACTTCTTACCCATAAAAGAAACCGACAAGATGAAGAAGCTAACAAGAACTTACATCAGAGAAATAGTTAGACTGCATGGTGTGCTAATATCTATTAGTTCTGACCGAGATAGTAGATTCATTTCCCATTTCTGGTAGTCTTTACAAAACTCTTTGGGAACTAGGCTGGACATGAGTATAGCCTACCATCCACAAACGGATGGACAAAGTGAGAGAACAAATCAAATTCTAGAAGATATGTTGCAAGCCTGCATGATAGACTTTGGGAAGGCATGGGATACTCATTTACCCCTTGTCAAATTTTTGTACAACAATAGTTATCACACTAGCATAAAGGTTGCCTCATTCGAAGCCCTCTATGGCCGAAAGTACAGATCACCTCTGTCCTGGGCTGAAGTAGGTAACACACAGCTAGCTAGAGGTCAAACTCCTGACACTACTCACACTAGTCCGGAAATTATTCGAGAAACTACAGAGAAAATTGTACAAATTCGGGAGTGACTTAAAGCTTCCAGAGATAGACAGAAAAGCTATGCTGACAAAAGGAGAAAACCCTTGGAATTCCAGGTTGGTGACCGCGTCTTGTTAAAGGTCTCACCCTGGAAGAGAATGATACGCTTTGGAAAGCGTGAAAAATTGAATCCAAGGTACATAGGACCATTCGAGATTCTTTCCAGAATTGGTCTTGTAGCTTATAAACTTCGACTATCCCAAGAACTAGGTAACATTCATCCTACCTTCCACATTTCGAACTTGAAAAAGTGTCTATCTGATGAGACTCTTGTGATCCTACTCGAGGAAATCGAGTTAAACGAGAGCCTCAACTTTGTGGAAGAATCCATAGAGATTCTAGATAGGGAAGTTAAGAAAACCAAAGAAAGTCGGATCCCGATAGTGAAGGTTCACTGGAATGCAAAACGGGGACATGAATTCACTTGGGAGCGAGAGGATCAAATGCAATAGAAATATCCATATCTTTAGCCCAAGTCTGTCTGTAATGCTAAATTTCAGGATGAAATTCTCTCTAACAGGGGGATAATATATCAAACCGTTATTTCAAACCTATATAATAATATAGCTCAATTTGCAGTTCCTTTTAAGAATAAAGAGAAATTTTAGCATACTATGTACATATACATAATCGACCCTTAAAAATTAAATATTAAACAATCTCAATTGGGATGAATAAAGTGGTAAAGATTGTCACAAGGTTTCCAAAAATATAAAGAACACTAAAATTAAAGTCGAAGATCCGCGAAAAAACCGACAAAACACTGATCAACATAAAAATGGAGTTTTCAGTAAAAGGCTTATTAGCCTGAACAATCTAAATGAAAGATATAGATTATGTTAAACCAAGAACTTTCATAAAAAGAACGTCAAAATTTGACTTCGTATGCGGAATTTATGATTTTTCTAAGTTTTAGTATAACAGTATACAACTAAAAACTCGAAATAAAGATCGAGTGATTTTTAGCCGAAACAACCTAAACGAGAATTGAAGCTCTCATTAGTATTAGTACAAAAGTAAAAAGACAGACAAAAAAGGACTTCGGATAAAGAAGTTATGAAATTTTAATGGATTTTGATGTCCCGATCTGTTAAAAATAATAAAATCAAAAATAAATTCAAAAGTAGAAAACACAGTCCAAATGAAAGTCGTAGAGTATGATTTTACCTACGCATACATATAAAGAACGTTGAAAATGAAGCTCGTATGCGAAAGTTATGAATTTCGCAAGTTTTGGGCGCAAAAATCGCGAAAATCCTTGGAATCCGGGAAATTTTGCATGGTGCATGTCTAGCCACGTCGCCTTGCATGCGAGACCGCCTCGTGTTGCCCCGTGTCCTCTCATGATTCGATCGAACACGCGGCCCAGTGAGAAGCCGACACGCCTTGCCAGCTGTCCGAGACACATGTCCCTTCCCCCTTCATTCGGATCTGAGGCTTCGACCTATATATAGCTACGAGATCCTCCGATTTTAACCCCATTTTCACACCATTTTCCATCCTCTTTCACCTCTTTCATTCCCACAAACTTACTTACAACTCTCAAAACCCCGATATCATATCTAAAACCCTAAGGAAGCTTCAAAGCCCCAAGATTCCCGAGAAAAACAACCTTCTCCAGTCGAAACTCTATCCAAGTAAAGCCAGTTTTCCTTGAAATAAATTTTTTTGTGAAAACAAAATGCTATCCAAATCATCACCTATCAAGTGAGTTCATACCCCCGTTTTTCATAGTTTTTACTGTTTTAAGGGGGGGGGGGGATACTAGTCTAACAAAAGAATTTTGTGTTACAAACAAATGATTTCAAATTGTGATAAAATGATATTAAGTCATCAAGCATACTTCAAAATATTAAACTCTTTTATAAACGTATATTTTTCCCCAAAATCCATATATATATATATATATATATATATATATATATATATATATATATATAAGATTTAAAAGGCTTAGGACTGCTAACTCATTCTGGGTTCTTTTCCTTGATTGGATGTGGGCTTATAGTATTGGTTATTTGTCTGAATGCTGTTTAAATTTTACTTATAAATAATTGTATATGAGTATAAATATAAAGGTTATTTCATTTAGTTTAAATACCCTTTATAACATGTTGAGCAAGGGGTTATATTCAAAAACAGTTAATACCAATTCAAAAACTACATATAAATTATAATAGGTATAATTTATGATACATAAAACAATAATTCATGAGTCAGGTATACTAGAATAAACCTTTTTACAAGAAACAAAGGTTTGATTCCAAGCAAATCGAGGGTATACAACTTTCAAATACATAATAAGAATACTAATTTAGGAACATACAATCAATCATTATTTCAGGATGATTGGATTTTCATAACTATTATGCATGTAACGTTTATATGTTTTTTATGAGTTATTTGATTCGGGTTGTTTAATTCATTTAAACAATATAGTTAAGGTCCTGACCTTATAACCAGAATCTCTAGTCAGGGATTGATACAATGTGTGTATCGATCTATATTGGGATTGGCAATCCAGCACTCGGGCTGCTAGCTACAGTTAGGCATACACGCGTATGAGTGACGATTGTTATCAACAACTTTTAACGCCTTTAAAGCGTTGTTTCAAGCCAACTATTCTCAGTATGGTTATAATAACTCATTAAAAAGATATTGATAATACGTTAATGTATAAATAAATAAAACATAAGTACAATTTCAAAGTAGTAGTTTTACAAGATACAATTTACAATATTACATTACAGTTTACAATTACAGTTGGTGGAACCAGGCACACTCACAAGTACAAGCTTTACAAAGGGAATACAAATATATAACATTGGTTTATAAACAGAATGATTTTTATGTGATTAAAACAACTTTTCATATACATTAGAAAATATAGGATTTTATAGAACAATTTACATATTCAAGAAATAGAAAACGTTCATTTAAACTTAAATACTTATGCACTCACTCAGCTTTATGTTGATACTCTCTTTTCAAATTACTTGTATTCTCAGGGGAAAAATAAAAAGGTACTTCCCGAGCTTTTTGAGAGGATGGAACTATGTTGGTTTCCAAATGGACAGAAAACGCACATCAGGAGGCTGTCACTTTTTCGATGGAAGATTGGTTAGCTGGTCATCTATGAAACAAAACTGCATTACTCTATCAACAGCTGAAGAGGAATACATTGTTGCTGCAACTTGCACAACTCCGATTTTTTGGATGAAATCTCAACTTTTGGACTATGGTTATCGATTTCAACAAATTCCAATGTAATGTGACTCTGAAAGTGCCATTACTATTTCTCACAATCGGATTTAGCACTCCGTGACAAAGCACATCGATATTCAGTACCATTTCATTAAAGCTCATGTTTTAAAAGTAAACATCAAACTTATTCTTGTTCTATCTGATGATGAAATAGTTGATGTCTTTACTAAGGCATTAGATGAAACCAAATTTAATGAGTTTCTGAACAAAATGGGTATGATGCTGCCTGGTCCTCAATTCTTCCAAGAGGTTTATACTCTCTTATGGAAACACTAGAAAGTGAAATAATTCTTAAGTCTAAAAACTTTTTCATTTGGTTATCATTTCCTCTCAGAATAAAAAGGATCATTTTACATGTCTTTTGTCTAACCTCTTCTTCTAGTTATAATCTGTACAACCTTCCTTATCTCTTATTGTTTTTGACCAATATAGTTACATTGATATTTTGCTTTGATATCGCCTCATAATCTATCTCAAATGAAGTACTTTAAGGTTCTTCTCGAAATTAAAATCCAAAACGGTAATAAAGTGGTCTTCTCTTATTCTTGTCTAATATCTGATCCTTCATGTCTCGGAATCTCAAATTTGTTTAAAATTTTCCTCTAAGGTCTTCATTCATTTTACCTGTGATATTCAGTCTAAGATTGTGCCATCTTGAACTCTATATCATTTACAAGTGTTATGTTCATGTTCTTCTGAAAGTGTCTAATGACATCTCGTCTCGGAATTTCCTTATTCCGAGATCCACTGTTGTGCAAAGAAGTTTAAAGGTTTTCATTCAAGTTTTTTTTTTCTGAAATGCTTTTGTTAATTGAATTAATAGTTATTTTCTTTAATGATTATCCTTAACTCCTCAATAAAGCGCTTCTTGCACACGTCTCGATAAAGTGCACATCAACTCAACTGAAACAACAGTTTTCTTATTTCGCACTAATGGATACCCCATCTTTCATCCTTGCAGTTTATATGCATGACAATTTTGGCAACACATTTAATGCGATCCATTTTCCAATCGGGTGTCATCATTGCACTTTTTTCTAACCCAACTTAAAAGGATTTCAAAATCCAACTGTTCAATTTTTACGCTTAAACCATCATGTTCTCTAATGTTCTCTCTAAAACTATTCTTCAATCTTTCATACTTGTAACAACGACTTCCTATCAAATCGTCCCAGAAATCCCCAAACCTATCTCCAAGAAGAAATCCTTTAAAGGATCTGTCACATCCTCATTACAAGAACATATCCTTCATGAAACGACCTAACTTTTCTCACTCGATCCTATGAATTATGATGAATCCATTCGAGTTCATCTCACATCACCCTTTCCCACTCCATTCATTAAAACCCCAAAACCTCAAATTCCTCTACGAATCATTCACGTTGACTTCGAGAGAATCAGAATTCAAGACAGTGTTCTAGAAACGAAAGTTACCGAAGATAGAATTGTGTCTGTTTCAAAGGTACAGTCCTCTAATGTGTTGGAATTCTAAGAAACCCAAGGGTTTTCAAGTGCAAAAACGCACGTCTGAAGGTTTCCAGACATTTAAAGCTATTAAGACATATAGACTTCCGAATCAATCCATTCTCAGACGTATTTGTTGGTTTCCTCAGCACATGCTTGCAATCCTTCTGTCCAATTCTACTTTCCTAAAACATCACTTAGAGAGTTTGAAGGTGTTTGTCCCAATATAGTCTGCCCCAGTCTCTTTTGACCAGCCCTCAGATGTGACTAAACTAACCACAACTGGTGGCAAAAAGAAAAAGGCAGCCAAACAAAAAATCTCTCCTTCCAAAGCTACTGCCAAAAAGAGATCTAAAGCCAGTGGTTCCTCTCGAAAGGAATCACATATTGACATTCCGACTGACTCTGGTCATCCGATTACAGCTCCTGGCCACTCCTCTGAAGTACCCTTCAGAGTTTCAATATACACTCACCGGGACTGTCCACATAATCCACCCTCATCTTCCTAAAAAGTTGATTTTGGTGTTGAACAAAGTTCCTTGCCCCCTGGAACACACCCACGTGTCATTTAGGAAATCCCATTTTTTCTACAAATGCCCGATATGAGGCCCTTGCCTCGGATCCTAAGCTCTTGGAAGTTGGGGTTGTCCCTCAGACTTCTAGATTCACAACTGGTCTGATACCTAGTTCAGGTAAAGAACGACTAGGTTCTACTAACAAGAGTTTATGTTCAATGATGACAACATTTTCATTGGCACTCTTGCACTCTTCACCTCCTTCAGGTCTCTACAAAAAGCCTCTTCTTCAAACCTGTTTATGAATTCATACTATCATCGTGCTCCTCAAAATGTTTTGGTGAAGAAATTCAAATTGATGATCAAGTCCAAGCATGTGACAACCCGAAGTTCGTTTCGTCGTCGTAACCCGTTTCCGTCATAAAAAAATTCGTCTCATAGAATTGTTTCCGTTCGTTTAAGTCATTAATTTTAAGTTTATTATTATGACTTAATAACTGTCCAAATACGTTAGAAATCCATGGAAACACCCCACTTTATTATTTGGAAAAATAATTGTTTTATACCGTCGAATTATAAAAATAATTAAATCAGGTATGACCAAAAGCCTCGCTTGACGACAGTATCGGGTAGAATTCCACCGTGTCCCAAAATTTCAGCATATATAAAGTTGAGAGAGCCTCATTTGAAGCCTTTCCACTCTCTCTCTCTACTTTCTCTCTTTAGAAATCGAAATCAAGCCAGAATCATCCAAAACAAGCTCCAAATCGTCAAGGTAACTATCCTAGCTTCTAGAATAACACCTTTGGCCTTCAAATTCGTGAAAAATATGAGGAATATCACCATAAACATGTGTTTACAGTCCTAGAACCTCCTTATGTGGTGAACACATGTAATAAGGGGTTTTGAGCCTTAAAACCCTTCCAAAACTCATTTGGAGCCTAGATATGACCTAAGGACTTGTTTCCATGGACTTAGAACACATTTAACTCTTCAATTGGGACATAAGAATGATTTTACGGCCCAAGCACATGCTTGGACCGTAAACACCTATTCTTAGGGAGTAAATTCAACTTAATGTGTTAGTTTGCCCTAAACACCTCCAACAAGCTTCCATGAGAGTATAGAACCTTATAATCCTTCGAGAAGTGCACCAAAACTTATTCAAATGGGACAAGCTTGAGTTTACGGTCGAAGAACATTCTTAGACCGTAAAATCATCTCCATAGACCTTAAAGTCATTCTATGGGTGTTAAAGTGCCCTTAACACCTTGTATGGCTTAGAAATGGGTCTAGAACTTAGTATGCTTAACTTTCAAACACTAAAACTCATTAATCATAGAAAAACTCGTGTTTAAGGTAGTAAACTCATGTTTAACGTAGTAAACTCGTGTTTAAGGTAGTAAACTCGTGTTTCAGGTAGTAAACTCGTGTTTAAGGTAGTAAACTCCCGAAGAACATCTTCATATACAGATCGTAAACTCTTATCCAAGGTCATTTAGGGTCCCAATCACTTCCTATGCCATGGAATCAATCCTAGAACCTTCCCGTGTGCATTGTATGACCATTTGGCATCCAAGAACCCACCACCCATGAGTTTACGACCGTAAACTCATGGGGATATAGTCAATGGACCGTGAACTCCTCAAGGAGTTTACTCTTGAAGAGAAAACTCCATATCTGGGTCCTACACATCCTAAGATATCACCCAGGTCACTTCAAACACTTGATTCGAAGTGTTTTCGCATCTTGGAGTGTATAATCATATCTAATCAGTGATTTAAAGTCTAATTAGAGACCATTGTATATCATTTCACATTACATAGTAACCTCACACGTTTTCAAGCCTTGAACTGACGTTTAGCATCCAAACCGACACATTCCGCGATTGGTGAGTTCATACCCCTACCCTTTTTCCATGTTTTTCAATGTTTTTTTTTTGGGGGGGGGGGGGGAAATACAAGCAAAACTACAAATATTTTCAAAAACCTAATAATGATGTATTGCTATAATTATCTAGTTAACTTTTAAATATCTTTACCCCTTAAGTATTATGTTGGGCATAAGGGATGATTTCTCGACTATAACTATGTGAATATCAGTAAAAGAAACAACCAAATCAATTAAATTATTATGGGAATAATTTGGGATTGTTAGTTCTTGTTTTATGAATATAGAATTACATAAAGTTAATAGATAAACTATGTCTGATTCAGTTTATCACCGTTTAGTTTAGAATATATTGCCAGATCATTTCATTGTAGCAAGCTGTTTGTATTGTATTATATTTCTAAACGATAGTATGTTTGATAACATCCGAGAACACTGTGAATAATATAATACTAGCTTGTGAGGTTCGTCATCATTATTATTAGTAAATCCTCCCCGGAAGTGTAACCAGAGTCTCCTGGAGGGAGAGCGTGGAATTTGTGGATAGATCTATTCGAGACTGACAATCCCACACCTAAACTGCTAGCTACAGTTAGGTGGGCATGCTTGGGGTGACAAATTCTGGATCTTGTTTCGACGTCTGACAACGTTAAGGAGGTCTCGTTGTTGTATCAGCATGGTTACCCGACTCACAATACGTATTAATATAAGTTTATTCACGGAATTGAATTTCATATCTACTTTCTATCTATAGTTATTATATCTAGTACGGGATGACAGTCCTATGGTTTTCAATCCATATCTAGTACGGGATGATAGTCCATAGGTTTTGTATCTTATATCTAGTATAGGATAATAATCCTATGGTTTTCAATCGATATCTAGTACAGGATGATAATCCCATGGTTTTGTATCTTATATCTAGTACAAGACAATAATCCTATGGTTTTGAATCTATATCTAGTACGGGATGATAGTCCTATGGTTTTAAATCTATATCTATCTATAGTTTTGTGTATATCAAACTATTTTATAACTGATATGGGATAGTAATCCCATGAGTTTTCAGTAAATAGTTTATGTGTAAAACTATACATTGTGGTCTTTAACTAAAACCTTACTTTTACGAAAATATAGGATTTTCGTGGGATAACAACTATACATAATCGGAATCATGTAAGAAAACAATTAACTAAACACTACTTTTAAGAAAATATAGGATTTTCTTGGATTCGTATCTTTTTTCGGAAAACTAAAGGAAACTTAAACATTTTCAGAAAACAAACATCTTATGAACTCACTAGCTTTATGCTGATTTTCAAACTGCTTGTATTCTCAGGTCCGCGTTAGACAGGTACCCAGCGATCCTTTTGGAGAAGACGAAGCGTACAGAAGATCTCGTCTTAACTTTTTTTTATATATACCTATGTATACCACTTGTAATGCTTTACTTTTGAACAAATGTAAATTTCAATATGTAATGTATTGGTTGTTTACTTTTCTTACTATGTGCATTGGATTTGATACTCAACGTGGAGTCCGCCTCGGAAATGTTTCCGCCTTCGGTGTTCGGGGTGTGATAGATTGGTATTAGAGCCCTTGTTTATAGTGAACCAAGTATACCAGACCGTACATGGTATAAGACTATAAACACTAAGGAGCCTAAGTGCTCTGAACTAAAAGTATACCTCAAAATATAAGTATTTCAAAAGTATACAAGTATACCCAACCGTCGAAATCCGTAACTACAAGTAGAACAAAACATAAGTAAATGGGTGTTGCACGCTACAGTTAAACCTGGGCAGTTATGTAGTCGTGTCTAGGATCAACATAGCCTGGCCAAATATATTCATTCGAGACATGGCCAACATGTGCTTGGGAGTGACTGTGGTGTGCGGCATGCCTAAAACTTACCCGATACCCAAACAATGAGCCATCGTTGCAGCGAGACAAGAAATACTATGGGAGTATTTCTCGAGCCAAATCCGTTATAGAAATCCTCATTCGAGCATTCCTCCTCAATCATTCCTTTAACGATAATTTATCTGCTTTGATAACTCATTCTTGCTTTTTCGCTTAATAGAATTCTATATCTATCATAATGAGATATCCCCTGTATCATACCTCTTGATTCAATTCAGAGGACTTACCATCCTCTCTCTCTTGATCTTTTTAGATCAAGATGCCTCCAAGAAAGAGACCCAGTTCAAAGAATAACAACAACAACCCTCCACCACCACCTTCTCCTCAAATCGATCTGGTAATACTTCAGACAGTTCTTACTGCCGCAATGACAACAACTATGTCGCAGATAAACCCCGGTAGTTCAGGAGGTGGTCCCCAGCCTCAAAACTGGGAAGGTAGCCAAGGACACCGAAGAGAGTGTTCCTATAAGGATTTTATGAACGCGAAACCCGCATCCTTCGATGGCACTGGAGGTGTCATTTCCCTAACTCGATGGTTCGAGAAAATCGAATCTATTTTCGAACTTTGTGTTTGTTCTGAATCGGATAAGGTGAAGTTCGTCGCTTGTACCTTCACTGATAAAGCCTTGACTTAGTGGAACGGCCGACTCAAATCCCTAACTTTACCTGTAGTTAATGCTATGGGTTGGGAGGCCATGAAGGATCTTCTTCTTGCTGAGTACTGCCCACGGGGCGAGATGCAAAAGTTGGAGCATGAACTATGGAATCTAAAGATGCAAGGTTCCGACATAGCCGCTTATACTTCAAGGTTAGATGATCTGGCGCTACTCTGTCCGGGAATGGTTACCCCAGAGAGTAAAAAGATTGAGAGATTCATCTGGGGATTGACCCCGCCAACCAAGGGAAACATCTTAGCTGCGAGGCCGGATACTTATGACAGCGCCAAATGTCTTGCACATATTTTGATCGATCACGAAGATAACCCTGATGAGGAGACCACCTCTCGTGGGATAACTAAGGGTAGTGGTGGAAGTAAAAAGGAATTCTGGAACAAGCAAAATGCCAAAAGTACTCAGGGATCTTCTAAGAAACAGCAAACAATAGCAGTCCACGCTGCTACTGTCCCTGCTGCTATCACTGCCGTTGGATCTACAGCTCAGACTCTTACAAGTGGATATATCGGTACCCTTCCTTGGTACGACAAATGCAGCTACCATCATCGTACTCCTGGACCATGCCGCGAAAGACTCTGCAACAACTGTGGCAAGAAGGGCCACCTTGCTCGAAGCTGCAGAAAGCCAACCCAATCAACCAACCAATCATCCGGAGCAGGTGTCAGTCAGGACTGCTACGGTTGCGGTGAAGTAGGGCATTTCAAGAGAAATTATCCCAAAGCAGCAGCAACTTGCAACGCTGTAAGAGTCCTAGCTATAGGACAAGGTGAGGCAGCCGCTGATCCCACCGTTGCTACAGGTATATTCTTCCCCGACAGTCCTTATACTTGCAAACTTTTTCGATTATATTGTTGGAGAGAATATGTTATCCATTCAACCAAACATCCCCTTAACCTTAGTCCTCCATTAGTAACCGAAATGCCTGCCATCGAGATGTCTAACAACGAGAGTGAGGATGTTGGCTATATATTCGTGGGTTGAACCCCTTACCCTCGGCGACCATCCTTTTCCCATCGATCTTATGTTTTTTTTTGCAAGTATGAAATTTGAAATATTTGTTGGCATGGATTGATTGAGTCTCAATTGTGTTGAGATCCTTGTTCCGAAAAATCTATCCATCTCAACCTTCCCCCAGTCAAACTCTTATCATCTGAGACGATAAACTTAGTTCCAGCTGTTGTATCATTTTATACGTCAAAAGCCCGAAGGGAGCTTCCCCAAAAAGAGTGCTATGCATTCCTAACCCATGTTATTCACGAGAAAAAGGAAGTTAGAGACCTTGAGAACGTCCCCGAAATCAATGACTTTGCTGATGTATTTCATGTTTAGCTTCGGGAATTCTTTCCGAACATCAGGTTGAAGTTTCACATCGATCAAACTCCTAGAGCAGACCCTATAGCCAAATCTTCGTATCGATAAACTTCAGCAGAAATGTAGGAGTTATCCAATCAACTTGATGAGTTGACTTTCAAAACCGATATCCCCTTTTCTCGAATAGATGACCATTTCGATCCACCTCAGAGAACCAACCACTTCTTATAGATAAACCTTAGGTCAAGGTACCATCAACTATGAGTCCATGAGAGAGATGTTCCTTAGACAGTATGTAGAACTCAATATGGTTGCCATAAGTTCTTAGTGATTCACATTAGACAAACCACTTCCCTTGGTCATGTAGTAGACACCGAAGATACCCACAAAAACCCGTCAATTCTTGGGTCTTGTTGGCTACTATTGCAGGTTCATCCAAAAATTGTCTTGAATCGTCAAAAACCCTAACCATTCCGACACCGAAAAAGGTACCCTCTTGTAGGAGGTCTTACTCTGGAAAGACATAGTGTACGTTGGAAAGAGCAGAAAACTTAACTCGGGGTACATTAGACTCATCGAGATCCTCGTTAGGATCGATTCCGTAACCATCAAACTTTGACTACCCTTAGGACTTAGCAATATCCATTCGGTATTTCACGTCTATGCCTTTAAGAAGTACCTACTCGATGAAACCATAGTAATCCCTTTGATGAGACCGAAATCAATGAAAGTCTGAACCTTATAGTAAGAGCCAATCAAATTCATAAAGCAAGAGATTAAACGTATGAAATAAGCCGTATTCCGATAAGTGAAAGGTTCCACGAAATGCCAGGCGAGAATCCAAATTCACTTGGGAGTGTGCTGATCCGATAGAACAAAGTATCTGTATTCTCTTTTAAAAATTCGTGAGTCGCATCTAAAGTTTGAATTTTGGGACAAAATTCCCTCTAACGGGGAGATAATGTGGCAACCCGAAGTTCGGTTCGTTGTCGTAACCCGTTTCCATCATAAAAAAATTCGTCTCATAGAATTGTTTCCCATCGTTTAAGTCATTAACTTTAAGTTTCTTATTATGACTTAATAATTATCCAAATACATTAGAAATCCATGGAAACGCACCAATTTATTATTTGGAAAAATAATTATTTTATTCCGTCGAATTATAAAAATAATTAAATCGGGTACGACCAAAAGCCTCGCTTGACGACAGTATCGGGTAGAATTCCACTGTGTCCCAAAATTTCAGCATATATAAAGTTGAGAGAGCCTCATTTGAATCCTTTCCACTCTCTCTCTCTCTCTACTTTCTCTCTCTAGAAATCGAAATCAAGCCAAAATCATCCAAAACAAGCTCCAAATCATCAAGGTAACTATCCTAGCTTCTAGTATAACACCTTTGGCTTTCAAATTCATGAAAAATATGAGGAATAGGACCATAAACATGTGTTTACGGTCCTAGAACCTCCTTAGGCCGTGAACACATGTAATAAGGGGTTTTGAGCCTTAAAACCCTTCCAAAACTCATTTGGAGCCTAGATATGACCTAAGGACTTGTTTACATGGACTTAGAACACCTTTAACTCTTCAATTGGGACATAAGCATGAGTTTACGACCCAAGCACATGCTTGGAATGTAAACACCTATTCTTAGGGAGTAAACTCAACTTAAAGTGTTAGTTTGCCCCTAAACACCTCCAACAAGCTTCCATGAGAGTATAGAACCTTATAATCCTTCAAGAAATGCACCAAAACTTATTCAAATGGGACAAGCTTGAGTTTACGGTCCAAGAACATTCTAGAACTTAGTATGCTTAACTTTCAACCATTAAAACTCATGAATCATGGACAAACTCATGTTTAAGGTAGTAAACTCGTGTTTAAGGTGGTAAACTTGCGTTTAAGGTAGTAAACTCCGAAAGAACATCTTCATAGACCGTAAACTATTATCCAAGGTCATTTGGAGTCCCAATCACTTCCTAAGCCATGGAATCAATCCTAGAACCTTCCTGTGTGCATCGTATGACCATTTGGCATCCAAGAACCCACCACCCATGAGTTTACGGCCGTAAACTCATGGGGATATAGTCAATGGACCGTGAACTCCTCAAGGAGTTTACTCTTGAATAGAAAACTCCATATCTGGGTCCTACACGTCCTTAGATGTCACCCGGGTCACTCCGAACACTTGATTCGAAGCGTTTCTGCGTCTTGGAGTGTATAATCATATCTAATTAGTGATTTAAAGTATAATTAGATACCATTGTATATCATTTCATATTACATAGGAACCTCGCGTGTTTTCAAGCCTTGAACTGATGTTTATGATCCGAACCGACACATTCCCCGATTGGTGAGTTCATACCCCTACCCTTTTTCCGTGTTTTTCAATGTTTTCAGGGGGGGGGGGGGAATACAAGCAAAACTACAAATATTTTCAAAAACCTAATACTGATGTATTTCTATAAATATCTGGCTAACTTTTAAATATCTTTACCCCTTATATATTATGTTGAGCATAAGTGATGTTTTCTCCACTATAACTACGTAAATTTCAGTAAAAGAAACAACCAAATCAATTAAATTATTATGGGAATAATTTGGTATCATTAGTTCTTGTTTTATGAATATAGAATTCCATGAAGTTAATAGATAAACTATGTCTGATTCAGTTTATCTCCGTTTAATTTAGAATATATTGCCAGATTATTTCATTGTATCAAACTGTTTGTATTGTATTATATTTCTAAACGATAGTATGTTTGATAACATCCGAGAACACCGTGCATAATATAATACTAGCTTGTGAGGTTCGTCATCATTATTATTAGTAAATCCTCCCCAGAAGTGTAACCAGAGTCCCCTGGAGGGAGAGCGTGGAATTTGTGGATAGATCTATTCGGGACTGACAATCGTACACCTAAACTGCTAGCTACAGTTAGGTCGGCACACCTGGGGTGACAAATTCTAGATCTTGTTTCGACGTCTGACAAACATCAAGGAGGTCTCGTTGTTGTATCAACGTGGTTACCCGACTCACAATACGTATTAATATAAGTTTATTCACGGAATTGAATTTCATATCTACTTTCTATCTATAGTTATTATATCTAGTACAGGATGAAAATCCTATGGTTTTCAATCTATATCTAGTACGGGATGATAGTCCCATAGGTTTTGTATCTTATATCTAGTACAGGATAATAATCCTATGGTTTTCAATCGATATCTAGTATGGGATGATAATCCGATGGTTTTGTATCTTATATCTAGTACAGGATAATAATCCTATGGTTTTGAATCTATATCTAGTACAAGATGATAGTCCTATGGTTTTAAATCTATATCTATCTATAGTTTTGTGTATATAAAACTATTTTATAACTGATACGGGATAGTAATCCCATGATTTTTTAGTAAATAGTTTTATGTGTAAAACTATACAACGTGGTCTTTAATTAAAGCTTTACTTTTAAGAAAATATAGGATTTTCCTGTGATAACAACTGTACATAATCAGAATCGTGTAAGAAAACAATTAACTAAACACTACTTTTAAGAAAATATAGGATTTTCTTGGATTCGTAACTTTTTTCAGAAAACTAAAGGAAACTTAAACATTTTCAGAAAACAAACATCTTATGAACTCACCTACTTTATGCTGATTTTCAAAATGCTTGTATTCCCAGGTTCGCGTTAGATAGGTACCCAATGATCCTTTTGGAGAAGACGGAGTGTACAGAAGAACTCGTCTTAACTTTTGTTTATATATACCTTTGTATACCACTTGTAATGCTTTACTTTTAAACAAATGTAAATTTCAATATGTAATGTAATGGTTGTTTACTTTGCTTACTATGTGCATTGGATTTGATACTCAACGTGGAGTCCGCCCCGGAAATGTTTCCGCCTTCGGTTTTCGGGGTGTGACAAAGCAACTCTCGAAGGTGAAACTGAAACAAATCCTCCTCAAGGAAATCAAATAAAAATAATCCTTATCCTTCCAAACCTCAAGTCAACAAAGATGGTGATGATGATAAGTATGAGAGTTCCACCTCAAATATTGGATCATCATATGAGAATATTGCTGATCCATTTTCCCTTCTGGAACTCTGATGCGATGTAGCTATAGTTGTCTCCAACGTAGACTCACTTGATAAATCAGTGGCACAGTTAGACTCCAATCTTGATGAAAAGGTTCCTACATTCTACTCAAATCTCGATACAATCCTCCAATCTCTTTCCAAGATTCAACAGCCTGGGCCCTCGGAAGCTGAGCGTGCAGCTCAACTTAATCAACTTATCTCCCTACAATGGAACAAAAATACAATGACATCTTGGATCATCATATCACCACCACCACCATCATGTTGAATATCCGCGACGACATGATCAAAGTGACAAACGAGATGATTCAGCAAACACATGTCCATCATGAGAAGTAGATCCAAAGGCTAGAGAAAGAAATCAAGATGGAAGTCGAACTCAATCTCATCATGCAATGGGTCCTCATCAAGTTACTCCTAGCTTTCTAGAACATCATTGACGTTACCAACAACAAGTTTGACGTAGTGCTTTCCATCTTGGGTACGTTATTTGATCATCTGAAAGCCCAAGCTCCTATTGTTGAAGCCTACGATGCTTTCTCCAAGAAAATCAATATGAGCTTCTAGTGAGTATTCGAAAGTTTATCTGAAGTTCAAGCTACAACTCGACTTACCTCGGATCAAGGGCCTTCCAAATCAAGAGGGGAGAAGGACCCAATCGAAAGGGTTGAACCATTAAATGGATACCTACCTCGGAGTTCAGTCTCCGAGATGAATCATGTTAGTGAGTTCCCGCAACGTACCAGAACACCATAACAAACAAGCGTACAATATGAATAGTAAGCCTGACTAGACTGCCTTAAAGGGCCTACATCCTATCTGCACCACTCTATGAGTCTTCGGAATGACTGGATAACCTCACAGGGCCTACAACCTATCTGGTCATCCCCATGTGTCTTGGCCTACAACATAAAGTAGGATTTCCTGAAACCAACACAAAATTTTGACATATGTAACAAACAAACATACACAGAGCCAACAAATATAGATAATCATATGGATCTACTGAACAACTACAACTATCATATCACTATCCTGACCAAGATAAATAATCCAGTGTGCCGACCTTGGTGCATTCTACTCACGGGTACAGTGAGGAAAATTCATCGGGGTAGGGTCATATTTAAAGGACCTTAAGTCCTCATTTCCACCTCACCAGCCACCTTACTCCCCCTGTGTGAAACCCTAATCATCCATATTGATCTAAGAGAGAAAGAGAGCTAATCGTTGGGCATTTTAGTACACTATTGGAAGATAAGAGAAGAGTGTCAAAGCAAGGAACGAGAAGAGACTATTAGATCTGGTGTTATTTCATCTATAGCTTCTGTTGAAGGTAAAAAGTCTCCACCTTGCTCATTAGATTGATTAATTCTCATTTGTATGGAGTTTTAGGGCTTATTCAATCTTGCCTTGAGAATTTGAGTGTGTTGAGCTTACCAAGAGATTGAGACTTCAGATCTGGACCTTATGAGGTCCCTAGAGTCAAAAGGTCCCAACTTTATCCAACTAATAGAAGAGCTTTTATGATTAAAACACAAAATGGAACTTGTTTTGGAATTTCAGGCCCTAAGTGCCATGCGTGGACATAAAGCTTGTAGCTTTACATGGTATCCCAGCCTTGGGAGGCTAGATCTAGAGTTTGGGGTTGTAAATATACCTTAAAATGTCTGAATGAGAACATAGGCAGAAGTGACTCGACGAGTCGGCTAGGGTTTTCCCCGACGAGTTTGGACATGAGTAACTCAGCGAGTTGGTGAGACAACTCGAAAAGTTAGTGAAATTCTCACGACATTGTTGTAGGAACGAGGGAACTCGGCGAGTCACATAGAAGCACTCGACGAGTCAAGTCAACAGGAATTGTTGACTTGAGTGTCGACTTTACGATTTGGGCAAGACAGGGATTATGAGGACCATGGAGGGGTAAAATGATCTTTTACCCATCCCAAGAGTTAGAGAGATAAAATACCATTTAATTTATTTAGAGTTGTGATTGGAGTGTTAATTAGAAATAATTAACATATGTGTTAGGCGGAGGCTAGATCGGTGATTCATGTATGAGGTTTATTTTCTTGCTTACGAGGTTAGTCTTATCGATATAATTACCTAGATTGGTTATATTTGTGTGACCAGAGGGTCTTATGCGCTTATATTGAGTATTTGTGATATCATGCAATATGTCTTTGTGATTTATGATGTGTATTATTTTGAGCTTACTGAGTTAGCACCGGAGGGTCCACCTGAGTTATGGGACCGGAGGGTTCCATTGAGACACATTGATCGGAGGGTCTTATTCGAGTATAGCCATTAGAGGCTAATGAGATGTGTATGGTGACCTTACTAAGCTTCGTGCTTACCGTGTTTTGTGTATGTGTTTCAGGTACTTCTCAGGATCACGGGAAGACGTTGGCTTGATTGTACACACAAGATGAAGTTATGTTTTGAGGATCCTGGATTCTGTTTAAAAAACTTTATGAACATGTGTTTTTGACAAATTGTCATTTTATAGGGTTGTGAATTGTGTTTATGAGAATTATGTGATTTTTAAAAGGAAAATTTTGTTTGAAAATTTACGGTGTTACAAGTTGGTATCAAGGCCTGGTTTGAGGGATTCGGATGTGTCTCGACTTAATTGAGGAATTGAGAAAGATTTTCAAAACAAATGATTTTTTCTAAAATTAGAAAGATTTTAAACAGAAAAACGAGTTACAGCAGCGTGTACAATCAGCCCGAGCCTGAACGGTGATTTCCCAAAATACCCTTACTTATTTGTGTTATGAGATATTTATGAGATGTTAGGGATACATGCTAGAGGATGGGCTAGGTATTTAATATTTAGGGCTAGATTTTCCTGATTTGTGATGCCTTAGCCTAGGAGTTGTTGATATCAATTATTTTCCTTGAGTATATGTTGAGTAGGAGTACCTAGCTGGAATCACTTAGAAAGAGTCCTGAGTCGAGGGATAATCTAGGAAAGATACCTGGATGAGCATATGAGGGGTCTACTAAGAGAGTAGTTCGTTATTTGTGAGAGATAGAGTACATGTGAATTGGTATCCTAGGAGGAGGACTTGGGGTGACTACAGGTTGGTGTGGAAGCTAGTATTAGGTCCGTACTACTGAAAGCGCTGGATCTGTATGAAACCCAAGTAAGAATCCTTGGGGTGCTAAGGAGCGTGTACGTATGGGGAATCTAGTGTGAGTATGCTCGAACAAGTCTCTGATGATTTTTTTGATATGTTTCAGAGATATCATGGTGGGTACACGCCACAACCGTGGGAGTAGTAGGACCAGTGATGAGGAGATCCGTAGGATGATTCATGAGGAGGTGGCCGCAGGTATTCGAGAAGAGACATCGGAGATGTTTAGGGCTATTAAGACCACCCTGATTGAGGAATTTGTTGAGTGGTATGATGTTACTAAGGATGATCCTGCTACTGCCACCACAATTGTTGTCGCTACTAAGCCACATAGAGGTGACTTGTTGTTCTGGGAGTTCAGCAACACGAAGCCAGTAGAGTCTGATGGGACACTGGATCCGATTGCTTCCATGGGATGGATCTATGACATTGAGGAATTCTTTTATACGTGTTCATTCCTAGATCATTTGAGAGTACAGTTTGGGCTGAACCAGCTTTGCTTGGGAGCGAAGGACTGGTGGAAGTTTGTGACTACCAATTTTACTCTTGCAGACCATGTTGCAGTGACGTGGGAGTGTTTCACACAATTGTTTTTTGATGAGTATGTTCCCTTGGTGGAGATGGAACTTTTGGCATAGGAGTTTCTGTCTCTCGAGCTGAAAACAGAGTTGGTGGCTGAGCTTATGAGTATGTTCCACGAGAGGGCATTCTTTTTCCCTGAGCACGCATCCACTAAGCAAGAACGTATGAGTCAGTATTTTAGTATCTTGAGGAAAGACATTCAGGAGTTCGTGGAGAACTCGTCACACCGGACATTGGCTGAGCTTCAAACCAACGCCAGACGGAGGGATATTGAGCTAGAGTTACATACCAGAGAGGAAGAGGAGTCTCAGGGTAGGGACCGGAGACCAGTGCAGTCGCAGCCAATGATGAAAGGGGCTAAGCCCGTTGATACGAGAGTTGGGGTTCAGAAGGGCTGCATCAATGGCAAGTGCGGAAACAGTCATGAGGGATCGTGTCGGGTAAGATTTTCTACAAATGTGGCAAGGAGGGGCACATGGAAAAGGATTACCCCAAGGGGTTTGCAGTTTGCATTCACTACAACCAGATCGGCCATCAGAAGGTCGAGTGCCTTCTGCTCATTTAGGGATTAGCCCAGGGTTTTGCACCTACTACTTTATGTGCTACTTATAGTTAGCCAGTGAAGGTTGAGACATCGAGGGCTCATGGGAGATCTTTTCAACTGACAGTGGAAGAGGTCCGTGCAGCACCTGATGTCATGGCTGGTATGTATTTCCTTATTTATATTATTTTGAGATTTGTTGTGCTTATGTTGTGTTGTATATACGTATTTTTCTTGTGAGTTATGCATCTACTTTGGTGTTATTTGACTCGAGTGCGAGTCGATCCTTCATGTCTTTAGCTTTTAGTCATCACATCAGTATCTAAGCTAATGTGTTGAGTCAACCTCAGAGGGTTTCTATAGCCGACGAGCATGTGGTTTTTGCTATTGATGTTCCGGGGATGTGTACTAGATATATTTGGTGTTGAGTTCCCGATAGACCTGGTATCAATCGCGATGGGTGATGTCTGTGTCATAGTGGTCATGGATTAGTTGAGTCAGTTTGGAGCTGTGATCGACTTTGAGTGTTAGATGGTGACCATACGAGACTTTAGTGATGGTGTGCTTATAGTGTTTGGCGAGGGTACCAGATCTGGATCAGCCTTCTGCTCTACTGCCAGAACGAGACAGAGTCTACATCAGGGTTGTATGGGCTTTTTGGCATACGTGATGACTACGCGTGTTGCTATAGAGAGGTTAAGTTCTATCGCCGAGGTTCCGATAGTGTGCGAGTTTCTGGATTTTTTCCTAAGGAGTTGCCCGGTGTGCCCCCCGAGAGGCAAGTGGAATTCCATATTGATTTGGTTCCGGGTGCGGAGCCTATTCCCAAGGAACCTTATCGCCTTGCGCCACCAGAGATACATGAGTTATCCTCCCAGCTCTAGGAGTTACTGGGGAAGGGGTTCATCAAACCAAGTAGCTCACCATGGGGAGCTCCGATCCTTTTTGTCAAGAAAAAGGATGGTTCACACCGGATGTGCGTCGATTACCAGGAGTTGAACAACCTGACGGTCAAGATCCGTTAACCACTACTGAGGATCCATGATTTATTCGATTAGTTGCAGGGGCGCTGTGACATCCCCATTTTCACGGCCAGAAAAGACCGATGTTTGTTTATGCTTCATAAAAATCAGAGTTCTATATTTAATAAAAATGTTGCGGAATTTGTTCCCATAAAAACATGATAAATACGTTATTAAAAATTTTTCGGAGAAACGTATTTTATTCATTTCAAAACGTTTGGGATGTCATCGTTAATACAGAAACATAAGCATAAACAGAACTTACATTTATTTACACTAGTGATCTACATCTCTTTAAATCTCTCAGTGTAAAGTGACTTCGTATCAATACTTGTGATATAAATAAACTGAGTGGGTCAGGTTGGGAAACCTGGTGAGTACATAGGGTTTTCAACCCACAATAATATAATTATTATTTTCAAACAATCAAACAATCAACCCAATTACCCATCCCCATTATCTGTTTTATTCTTAAGGATCTACCCTAAGAATCAACTATTTCTCGTTCATACATTCCTAAGGATCTTCCTAAGGAATCAGCACGAAGTCCATCGTCACCGGTGTTTAGGCACTAAGTCTGCATAGTCGCTAGAATTTATACAATAGGCACTAAGTCTGCATAGTCGCCATGGTTTTGGCACTAAGTCTGCATGATCACCAGGGTCTAGGTATCAAGTCTGCATGATCACCAACGTTTAGAGTACACCGGGTGAACACATCGTTCACAACACCTATAGGTTGCGAGCCTGCTAGTGTTCCACTGGACTATCTAGGATAATCCGTGGTTGTCATCCATACTCTACTGAATGACGGGGACATCGTTTGGGAAAAAGGCTTCTCACATCGTACACCTGTCACCCACACCTCATAGTCTATATCACCTCTCAACTCATCATCCAACTTATATTTCATCTATTATATCTACCCATGTTTTACCCCAACATTTTCGTAGATATAAAATACATATATAGTTTAAATCATTTAAAACATGTATAAAATCTTTCACCCAACATAGACAGCAAGTATTCAGACAATATGCACACACCGCACGTAATTTACATTAAAATACTTGATATCTATGTGTAAGATGAAAGGGACTATGCACTCACCTGATAGGTGGTGACTCAACACTCGGACAGCGCTTCGATACTCTCAAAACAATTTCCTTCGAAAAAACCTAGTATCAACACCAGTAGGGTTTAGTCTAACGATAACCGCGACAAATTAATAGTCTGACTATTATTATTGTTATATAAGCGTTAAATAACACTCAATATAACTCATAATAATGGCCCAAATAATTATTTTAAGGTCCTAATAATGTTACTATAATTATTTAGAAGCTATATTAAAACTAGCGTAGGCGTAGCTCACTTACAGCGGGTTTTTCGCAAAATCGGGTTTCACTGGAGCAGCGTTTCCTGAGCCGAAAGGCTCTTTTCTCGGAGCCGTCGGGCGCTCTGGAGCTTCCGCCTCGTGCTAGGGAGTTACCCTAGGCTTTAGGGGGTTAGGGACGCTTAGAGAGAGAGTTTAGAGAGAGAAAGAAGGTTTGGGAGGTGTGAAGAAGAGCCTAGACCCGACACCTCTATTTATAGTGCAAAACTCTGATGGACTCGCCGAGTAGGGGGGACCTACTCGCTGAGTTGGTCCATGCGGTGGCCTTCTGGTGGTGCCACGTGTCCAATTCTGGTGGTGCCACGTCACCCCCTATTGCATATCAGCCTTCAAAATTAGAAAAATTATAAAATTCGCATATGAACTACGTTTTCGACGTTTTTTATATGCACACGTAGGTAAAATCAATATCTACAACTTTTGTTTAGACTCCGTTGGCTAATTCTCGACCGATCTAAAATTTAACAGTAGGAGGCGTTTAGACTGTTAAATCACCGCAAAGAATTCATAACTCCTTCATACGGACTCCGTTTTCGTCTGTCTTTTTACCGTTGAGTTCCTATTAATGAGATCTTCAACTCTCATTTAGGTCACGTAAGCCAAACACCGCTCGAACTAAAATTCGAGTTTCGGGCTGTACACTACTAGGCCGAATCTTAGAAAAATCATAACTTCTTCATACGAAGTCAGATTTGGGCGTTCTTTTTATGGATTTTCTTGGTTTAACATATTCTACGACTTTTTTTTAGATCACTAAGGCTAAAAAGTCCTCCATCATAAATTCACTATTTACGCTTCCCGGTGTTGTGCCGGTTCCGTCGCGAAACTTTGACGGGCCATAACTTCTTCGTTATAACTCGGATTTCGGCGTTCTTTATATGTACGGAAACCTTGTGACATATTCTACAACTTGGATAAGATTATTTATTCTAAATAATCTTTTGTCGAAAAGTCATTTTCGACCCCTATTGCCTCTAAATTGACTAGCCCGGATCTGCGAGCGTTACAATTATCTCCCCCTTAGGATGATTACGTCCCGGAATCATCAACGAAACAAGGATCGTATAATGACTCCATACGTCATTTCTTCATCCTAGGTAATAATTATAACTTCTTTATTCCTTCAAGTCTATCTTTTAGACTTATTGACTGTAAGCAGTACTTGATCGTGCACCTGCTCTCTACCTCAGATTAGACTCCAAATTATGCCCTATCATCATGTGATGCACGTTTAGACTCAGGTCTCTTAAATTCTAAAACAGACTAAGCCTTCCTTCATGTTCTAATGTGATATAATCATACTTTAACATGTAGCATTTCTAGCTACCAACGAGCGCGATACTTCTATTGATCGCTTTTATTTTAATCGTTTGGTTTAAGTCGGATGCTATATCAAACTTGGTTCTCTGAACCACGTAACCTACTCATCGTAGTCGGACTCAATGTGATATGACCACTAGGGTCGGGATAACAACAATCTTCTTAGTCATTACCGAAACAATGGTAACGACATACTTGAATAAAACGAAATCAATTACTGGCTTCTTGGTAACCTTGTGGCTTTCCCTGATCCAAGTGTGAGTCCTGTGCTTCTGGTAGTATAGGCCTCTACTACCATTCACACCTACTCATACTCTTCCCAAGTATTGTCCCGCAGTTTCCCAAGCCACCATACAAGAATATCACATAACATTTTAACACATCAGATAAAAAAACGAAGGTTTTATTATTTCTTGAAACTATTACATAGGTGTCCAAGTTCACCCTAGACTATGCCTCTAATAGGCTACATCATACGACACTATGGCTACTGCATAACTTGATCTTCGGATATGAAGTCCTCATCATTGATTCCTTGCACGGTTTTCTGCTTCGTCGAGGATCATGTGGAATGCCCTTGGCCTCGGTGGCGTTTCTGGTCTTGCTACTTTATTTTTCCCCGGGCAGTCCTTGGAAATATGCCCTTCCTTGTTACATCCATAACACACCTTCTTGTTGGACGCACACTTGCTGGCGTAATGCCCTATCTTTCCACATTTGTAGCAAGTCACCTCCTCACTACATTTCCCAAAGTGCTTCTTTTTACACTTCTCGCACCACTTGGTTTCACCTCCTCCTCCTTCTTCAATCTTTGAGAATTTCTTTTCCTTGTTGGATTTTGATGATCCTTCATGTTTCCTTTTCTCGCCAACTTCAGCTCTCTCTAGACCTTTTTCCCTAATCTGGGTCTCAACATTCCTAGCTGCCCAGATGGCTCCTTTCAAAGTGGTTGCTTGCTTAACCATTGGTCCAAAGTCTGCTAGTAATCCATGGGCAAACTTATTGACCTTGGAGAGCTCAGTTGGATCTAGATAAGGAACAAGCTTCATTTTCTCTATAAAACTTGCAGCATACTCGATGACACTCATCTTTCCCTTCTTTAGATTCTGAAACTCGTTGTTGATCTCCAGAAGATCCTGCTCAGAGCAGTACTGCATTTTTAACTGCACCAGAAAATCCTCCCATGACATCTTGCTCGCTTCTCCTTTGGGCATCGAATCGGCTTGTAGCTTCCACCAACTTAGTACTCCAGATTTCAACAAAGGAACCGCGAGAGCGGTCTTCTGCCAGTTGCTACACCCGCAACTCTCAAACATCATCTCCATCTCGGAGATCCAGTTCATGACTTCCACCGGCGTCGGGCTTCCAGATAGACTCGGTGGTTTGGACGCCATGAAATCCTTGTATTTGCATCCACGTCCATCATTTCCTCCATCCTGGTGGTTTTGCCTAACTATCGGTGGGTTGGCTTGACCAACAGTCCCACTATAGTTTCCCTCCTCAGTCTGCCCTTCGTTCAACTCAGGTTGTTCGATCTGTATGGTTGCTTCTTCTCGATTTTGCTAGAGAAAACGTCTAGTTTCCTCCATTTGACGATCCAACATCGCCTGGATCATCGATTGCACCCCGGCCATTGTTATTGGCTCAGCAGCGGTTACCATAACCGGTATTTGCTCAATCACTGGGGGTTGGTTTCGGTTCCCATTTGCATTCATGTTTCTGCTACGGGTTCTTGCCATCTTGATCTCTACACCGAATAAGGTGAATCTAGACCTTTACTTAGGATTGACGTTTAAATCATCCTTATCACTCCGAAACGTTTATGTGCTAGTTCTAATATCGTATTCGTACGTTTAGAATCCTAAACACATAAGGTTTCCAGATCCGGTCGGCAACAGACCATAGATCCAATCAAAATATAGCATAACAAATCATTTAGCACATAAAAGCAATTTAGGCATCATTCCTAAATTAAGCTAGTGCTCACACCTCACACTCATCACTTAGCATTCTAATTTTAAGTCTAGAAATAAATCCATATTCCTAGTTCACTTAAACTAATGCTCTGATACCAACTGTGACATCCCCATTTTCACGACCAGAAAAGACCGATTTTTGTTTATGCTTTATAAAAATCAGAGTTCTTTTAATAAAAATGTTGCGGAATTTGTTCCCAGAAAAACATGATAAATACGTTATTAAAACATTTTCGGAGAAACGTATTTTATTCATTTCAAAACGTTTGGGATGTCATCGTTAATACAGAAACATAAGCATAAACAAAACTTACATTTATTTACACTAGTGATCTACATCTCTTTAAATCTCTCAGTGTAAAGTGACTTCGTATCAATACCTGTGATATAAATAAACTGAGTGGATCAGTTTGGGAAACCTGGTGAGTACATAGGGTTTTCAACCCACAATAATATAATTATTATTTTCAAACAATCAAACAATCAACCCAATTACCCATCCCCATTATCTGTTTTATTCTTAAGGATCTACCCTAAGAATCAACTATTTCTCGTTCATACATTCCTAAGGATCTTCCTAAGGAATCAGCACGAAGTCCATCGTCACCGGCGTTTAGGCACTAAGTCTGCATAGTCGCCAGAATTTATACAATAGGCACTAAGTCTGCATAGTCGCCATGGTTTTGGCACCAAGTCTGCATGATCGCCAGTGTCTAGGTATCAATTCTGCATGATCACCAAGGTTTAGAGGACACCGGGTGAACACATCGTTCACAACACCTATAGGTTGCGATCCTGCTAGTGTTCCACTGGACTATCTAGGATAGTCCGTGGTTGTCATCTATACTCTACTGAATGATGGGGACATCGTTTGGGAAAAAGGCTTCTCACATCGTACACCTGTCACCCACACCTCATATTCTATATCACCTCTCAACTCATCATCCAACTCATATTTCATCTATTATATCTACCCATGTTTTACCCCAACATTTTCGTAGATATAAAATACATATATAGTTTAAATCATTTAAAACATGTATAAAATCTTTCACCCAGCATAGACAGCAAGTATTCAGACAATATGCACACACCGCACGTAATTTACATTAAAATACTTGATATCTATGTGTAAGATGAAAGGGACTATGCACTCACCTGATAGGTGGTGACTCAACACTCGGACAGCGCTTCGATACTCTCAAAACAATTTCCTTCGAAAAAACCTAGTATCAACACCACTAGGGTTTATTCTAACGATAACCGCGACAAATTAATAGTCTGACTATTATTATTGTTATATAAGCGTTAAATAACACTCAATATAACTCATAATAATGGCCCAAATAATTATTTTAAGGTCCTAATAATGTTACTATAATTAATTAGAAGCTATAATAAAACTAGCGTAGGCGTAGCTCACTTACAGCGGGTTTTTCGCAAAATCGGGTTTCGCTGGAGCAGCGTTTCCTGAGCCGAAAGGCTCTTTTCTCGGAGCCATCAGGCGCTCCGGAGCTTCCGCCTCGTGCTAGGGAGTTATCCTAGGCTTTAGGGGGTTAGGGAGGCTTAGAGAGAGAGTTTAGAGAGAGAAAGAAGGTTTGGGAGGTGTGAAGAAGAGGCTAGACCCAACACCTCTATTTATAGTGCAAAAATCTGATGGACTCGCCGAGTAGGGGGGGACCTACTCGCCGAGTTGGTCCATGTGGTGGCCTTCTGGTAGTGCCACGTGTCCAATTCTGGTGGTGCCACGTCACCCCCTATCGCGTATCAGCCTTTAAACTTAGAAAAATCATAACTTTCGCATACGAGCTCCGTTTCGACGTTATTTATATCCACGCATAGGTAAAATCAAGATCTATAACTTTCGTTTAGACTCCGTTGGCTAAATCTCGACCGATCTCAAATTTATCAGTAGGAGGCGTTTAGACTGTTAAATGACCGCGAAGAATTCATAACTCTTTCATACGGACTCCGTTTTCATCTGTCTTTTTACTGTTCAGTTCCTATTAATGAGATCTTCAACTCTCATTTAGGTCATGTAAGCCAAAAACCGCTCGAACTAAAATTCGAATTTCGGGTTGTACACTGCTAGGCCGAATCTTAGAAAAATCATAACTTCTTCATACAAAGTCAGATTTGGGCGTTCTTTTTATGGATTTTCTCGGTTTAACATATTCTACGACTTTCATTTAGATCACTAAGGCTAAAAAGTCCTCCATCGTAAATTCACTATTTACGCTTCCCGGTGTCGTGCCGGTTCCGTCGCGAAACTTCGACGGGCCATAACTTCTTCGTTATAACTCGGATTTCGGCGTTCTTTATATGTACGGAAACCTTGTGACATATTCTAAAACTTGGTTAAGCTTATTTATTTTAAATAATATTTTGTCGAAAAGTCATTTTCGACCCCTATTGCCTCTAAATTTACTAGCCCGGATATGCGGGCGTTACAGGCGCCTTGGTTCTATTAGATTGATTTGAGATGTGGATATCATTAGATGAGATTTTATGAGGAGGATATCTAGATGATGATCTTTAGGACTCGTTATGGGCATTACGAGTTTGTGGTGATGCCTTTTGGACTCACCAACGCACCGATAACTTTCATGGATCTCATCAACCGAGTGTTCAGGACCATGTTGAATCAATCAGTGGTCATGTTCATTGATGATATTCTGGTGTACTGGAGATCCATAGAGCAACAAAAGGAGCATCTTCGAGAGATTCTTAGAGTATTGAGGACGAGAGGCTTTATACCAAATTCTGCAATTGTGATTTCTGGTTATGAGAGGTCCAATTTCTGGGACACCTCGTTAATCAGAATGGGATATTGGTCAACCCAGCCAAAATTGAGGCAGTTATAAGATGGGATGTGCCAAGATCCCCGTCTGAGATCATGAGTTTTCTGGGTTTGGCTGGCTACTATCGGAGGTTTATCAGATATTTTTCCAAGATTTACGTTCCTCTCACCAGATTTACCTGGAAGGGTGATACTTTTCCCTGGGGGCCCGAGAAGCAGGTCTCATTTGAGACTCTTCATCAGAGGTTGTGCGAAACTTCAGTGTTAGCCCTTCCCGAGGGAGTGGAGGACTCCGTGGTTTACTGTGATGCATCTATATCAATGATGGGTGCGGTGTTGATGCAGAGGGGGCATGTGATAGCATAAGCATCGAGGCAGTTGAAGCCTCATGAGACGATGTATCTCACTCAAGATTTGGAGCTGGGGGCGGTGGTGTTCGTCCTCAAGATCTAGCGCCACTATCTATATGGAGTCCGGTGTACCATATATATGGACTATAAGAGCCTGAAGTACCTCATGGATCAGCCCAACCTGAATATGAGACATAGTAGGTAGTCGGATGTGGTGAAAGACTACGACTGCGAGATCTTGTATCATCCGGGAAACGCTAATGTGGTAGTCGATGGCCTGAGCGATATAGCAGCGACTGCTCCGATCCAATATGTATGTATGAGGTTGACGGTGATGACTCCAGTCTTAGATACCATTCGAGAGGCCCAGGTGGAGGCCATGATACCGGAGAACCGCAAGAGGGAGCGGGTGATCAGACAAGTTTCCAAGTTTGAGACGCATATTTAGGGGATTATGACTTTCCACGGGCGGATTTGGGTGCCTTATACAGGTGGAGCTCGGTGCATATTGATGGAGGAGGCACATAGATTGAGATTCTTGATCCACTCGGGGGCCACTAAGATGTATTTTGATCTTAACAGAGATTACTGGTGGCCCTGTATTAAGAGCGATGTGGCATGGGTAGTTGAGAGGTGCTTGACATGTCACCAGGTTAAGGCAGAGCACTATCGTCCACATGGCCCTTTGCAGCCTCTAGAGATTCTCCAGTGGAATTGGGAACAAATTTCCATGGATTATATCACCAAATTACTGAGAACCACGTGAGGTGTCGATGCGATATGGGTGATTGTGGACCGGTTGATGAAGAGTGCTCACTTTTTGGCTATCAATGAGAACTCTTTTGCAGAGAAATTGGTCGACATTTATGTGTGAGAGATGGTAGCACGACATGGAGTGCCGACATTAATATTATCAGATCGAGATGTGCGATTTACTTCCAAGTTATGGAAGAAGTTTTATGAGGAGTTGGGTATCCAGTTGTAGTTACGACCACATACCACCCACAGACAGACGGGATAGAGTGGTCGGATGATTCAGATGCTTGAGGACATGTTGCGTGCATGTGTAATGGACTTCAGAGGAAGTTGGGACACTTATTTTCCCTTGGCTGAGTTTTTGTACAACAACAGCCACCATTCCAGTATTGGTATGCCTCCTTTTAAGCTCTTGTTTCGGAGGAGATGTCGGAATCCCATCTGTTGGGGAGAGGTAGGGCAGAGAGTTATGGGTGGCACTAAGATACTGCTCAAGACGACCAAGCAGATTTAGCAGGTCATACAGAGGTTACTGATGGCCTAGAGTCGCTAGAAGAGTTACGCAGACCGGTGATGATTCGAGCTAGAGTTTTGGATTAGAGATTTTGTCCTCCTGATGGTATCCTCGTACAAAGGGGTCATCCAATTCAGGAAATGGGGAACGTTGGGCCGTAGATATATCGGTCATTTTAGGGTGATTTCCAGAATGGGGAAGATAGCTTATCGGTTGGAGCTACCTACAGAGTTGATTTAGATTCATAACACCTTCCACATGTCTCAGTTAAGGAAATGTGTAGCCAATGCGATGGAGGTAGTACCCTTAAAGGACATTCAGGTAGATGCGAGCCTGAATTACATTGAGAGGCCGATAGTGATATTGGATCAGAAAGTGAAGGTTTTTAGGAATAAAGAGGTGCCCCTGGTTTAGGTCCAGTGGCAACATCGGAAGGCATTCGAGTGCACTTGGGAGCCAGAGTCCAAGATATGTGTGCAATACCCAGAGTTATTTCTAGAGCATGACTTCGAGGGCGAAGTCTGATTCTAGTGGGGGAGAATTGTAACATCCCGACTCCCAGGTATGAGATTTATATATATTTATTTATGAGTTTATTGATCAACTTGACGAGTTAGATGCCCCAACTCGTCAAGTAGAGATGGATTGGATACGTGGGTTTTATGACCAACTCGACGGGATAGAGGGATCAACTCGACGAGCTGGTGCTGTGAGAGGAAACCCTGATTATCCAGAGTTAGGTCCTATTTAAAGGAACTTAAGCCCTCATTTCCGCCTCACCAACCACCTCACTCCCCTGTATGAAACCCTAATCGTCCATATTGTCTAAGAGAGAAGGAGAGCTAATCTTTGGGCATTTTAGTACACTTTTGGAAGAGAAGAGAAGAGTATCAAAGCAAGGAACAATAAGTGATTGTTAGATCTGGTGTTATTTCATCTATAGCTTCTATAGAAGGTAAAAAGTCTCCACCTTGCTCATTCGTTTGATTAGATCACATTTTTATGGAGTTTTAGGGCTTATTCCATCTTTCCTAGAGACTTTGAGTGTGCTGAGCTTACCAAGAGATTGAGACATAATTTTTGGACCTTGTGAGGTCTCTAGAGTCCAAAGGTCCTAACTTTATCCATCTAATAGAAGATCTTTTATGATTAATACCCTAAATGTAACATGTTTTGGCATTTCAAGCCCTAAGTTTCATGCATGGACGTACAAGCTTTACGTGGTATCTCAGCCTTGGCAGGCTTGATATAGAGTTCGGGGATGTAAATCTACCTTAAAACATCTGAATGAGAACAAAGGCGGAAGGGACTCGCGGAGTCGGTGAGTTGACTTAACAAGTCGACTAGGGTTTTCCCCGACGAGTTTGGACCTGAGTAACTCGACAAGTTGGTGAGACAACTCGACGAGTTAAGTGAAATTTTCATGACATTGTTGAAGGAACGAGGGGACTCGATGAGTCACATAGATGCACTCAACAAGTCGGGTCAACAAGGAATGTTGAATCGAGTGTTGACTTCTGTTGACTGTAGGGTTTGGTTAAGACAGGGAATATGGGCACCATGGATGGGTAAAATGGTCTTTTACCCACACCAAGAGTTAGAGATAGAAAATAGCATTTGATTTATTTAGAGTTTTGATCGGAGTGTTAATTAGAGATAGTTATCATATGTGTTAGGCGGAGGCTAGATCGGTAATTTGTGTATGAGGTTTATTTGCTTGCTTACGAGGTGAGTTTTCTCACTATACTTACCTAGAGTGGTAATCTTTGTGTGACCGGAGGATCTTATTTCCTTATATTGAGTATTGTGATATCCTTCATTATGTCTTTATGATTTATTTTGTGTATTATTCTAAGCTTAATGAGTTAGGACCGGACGGTCCACCCGAGTTGTGGGACCGGAGGGTTCCACTGAGACACATTGACTGGAGTGTCTTATTTGAGTATATCCATGAGAGGATAATGAGATGTGTATGGTATTTTGGGGAACTTACTAAGATTCGTGCTTATTGTGTTATGTGTTATGTGTTTTAGGTAATTCTCAGGATCATGAGAAGGTGCCGACTTGATTGTACACACGAGACAGAGTTTTGTTTTGAGGTTCCTAAATTATGTTTAAAGAATTTATGAACTTGTGTTTTTGATAAATTGTCATTTTGGAGAGTTTTGATTTGTGTTTATGAGAATTATGTTATTTTTAAAATGAAAATTTTGTTTGGAAATTTATGGTGTTACAAACCGGCTCAACCCAAATCCTAAATTCCAAAACATTTCTCGTTCTAAATTAATAACATTTTCCCAAAATACCCTTGGTCAAAACTACTCAAAGTCAACAAGTCAACCAAGTCAATTCAGTCGAGTCAACTCAGCTAAGTCAACTCAAACGAGTAAACTCAAGTCTCGTATGCGGGGCGTATTAGCGGTCCGAGACATCGGGGCTAAATCTGCGTACGTGCAATGTACCATTTGGTACTCCCTGTGTATGCAACAATTCTCTTCTTAACTAATTAATAACCTAATCCTTCTTCTTAATATATCCAAAAGCATAGTGAAGGCTGAAATACCACTGAGAGTCATAAGGTTTCCAACTTTATTACTTTGCATGCTCATCAGGTGCTTAATACCAACAATACCAATTTCATAACACCTTAAGACCTTCTAGAGCATGCACGGGGAAGAACTAAGATCCAATATCTCATTTTTATGACTCAAGACCCCTATTCAGTCTGAAAGGAAGACTTATTGGGTCAAGAGCATGCCATGCTCAAGAATCACAAAGGTTAGGACCAAAAATGCACTAAATGATGGAATATCTAGACCTATATGTTAGGATGATCAAGTTAGAAGCTTTTTACCCCCTTGAGGTTGCTAGCAGGTAGAGAATCCAAGATCCAAGCTCTAGTTTAATTTCTACCTTCTTCTTCTTCTTCTTCGATAACACCACCAACACACATAAATGAGCTCAAAATGCACTCTTCTCACTTAGGGTTAGCTAGAGGGACATTTTCTCAGGTGGAGGCAGATTAGGGTGAAGGTATTGGGGCCATAAAGGTGTATAGATAGGGTTCAAACCCTAAAATTTATGGTTTGGAACCCTCACATGTATGTCCTGCACACTCAAGGTACACTTTACATACTAGGTTCCTCACATGTATGCAATGCATATGAAGAGTATGCCCAGCATACTAAATTCTGATCAGAAATTACCAAAATTCCACTTTAGGCCATTTCCCACTCTTTATTATGCATAAGGAGTAAAATGCAATTTTATTCATACATAGGGTTAAAATTGAAATTACCTCAACATCGAGATGTTACAACGTTAGGATGAAGTTTACTCTGACTAACTCTAACGAGAAAGGATACAATGCTCCTATTTCATCTAACATATAAACATGTTTGTGATGGGTTTTGAGCATTCTAACACTTCCTAAGTGTACATGCAACCCTAATAACCTTGGATCTATGTTTGTCTAATTTTCATGCAAAGTTGAATTCCAAGGTTATATTCCTATCTAGCATACATGGGGAACAATTTCATCATAAAGTATAGATAGAATAACTTACCTTGTTGTTGTTTGTGTTCCTTGAAACCTTGTGAGCCTAGCACCCCAAGTGTGATGCCTCAAATGCTTCACACAACACCAAATGCTCTTGGAAGAACTTATGAGAGAACACTCACTTCTTCAAAATCGGCCAAGCCCTCTTATTTCTTAGTGTAGCCTATTTTGGGTGGAGAACATGTTACTTATATAGTTTTGACACATCTAGGGTTAAACCCTAATGTGTCATGACTCTTCATTTCCATGACCCATGGGTTTGTAACTCCCATGGAGCATCCTATGGGTGGAACCCAACTTGATAGTCCATGGAGCCTTTTAGCCCACTATACAAGATATGGATGATTTACATAATCAACCCATATATTTAATTAGTTATCTTTTGATCACTTAATTAATTCTAAATTAATTCTTGATCAAACTAATCAAATAATATTATTAATATATTAGAACTTATAATATATTAATAATCTCCAAGTGTTATTTCTCTCATTTAGTCTATCCAATTGCATGGTGCCATGCAACCCAAATGGACCATGCCGGGTCGGGTCAAGTACATACCAGAAATAGTTATGGACTTAGACACCTTATCCAACAGTCTCCCACTTGGATAAGTCTAATAACTATTACTGCAAGTATGACTTCAGGAACCGACCGGCAATCGTAGCTCTTTTCAAGGTTTCTCGAAACTGAGAAGATGATGGTACGCCATTTAAGATAAGTGATCATATAATCCTCTGTTCTAGATATCAGTCGGACAAATACATGGAACAATGTATTACTTATTGTCCAACAATTTGTTTCCCGATTTCCGATTTGTTTGACAAAGAACTTCATTGAACACATCAATTTTAGTTCTGACCGGGCCCGGTACATAGGTCAAAACAAAATCATCGAGGGGCCCAGATATCAGCTTCTAATCCAAGAAGTAACAGATAAACTTCGACTCATATGTTTGTTCTACTACACATTGAATTACACACAAGAGCGCGATTTATAACATCGAGTTACCAATGCGTTTTTCGTACAATCAATGCATAACCAACTTGTAAGTAACAAATCATATCTCTAGGTTTAAAGACTTATATGATATTACCGTCTCACGATCACTCGAGATAGAATTCCATGAAGTGATTCCAGTGAGCGTGGGTTGAGTCCAATGCTCAGAACTTATGAGCACTCATGATTGTTGTAGCCTTGTCCCAGACCTCTACAACCAAACATGACAGTCTTGATTCATACCTACTTCCGACATATGACCGACTGTGGAGGTTTGAATAATATGTTATACCAAACAAAATTATTCTGGAAGTCAAAACATGCAAAAGAAATATAGTAAACGATCGACAAGAGATAGTAACACTTTACTCATAAATAAAACACTTTTATTCATCATCAAATGTCAATTACACTTTACAAATTTCGAGGTTATCTAACTACTAAATCTAACATCATCCTTCAGCCCTATGCTCCGAGCATGCTGGAGATGCTTAACCCGAGTCAGTCCCTTCGTGAGGGGATCTGCCGGATTCTCATCTGATGATACCCTCTTTGCCACGAGGAGTCCTTCTTCGATCCGATGTCTGATGAAATGGTATTTTCTGTCGATGTGTCTGGATCTCCCGTGATCCCTTGGTTCCTTGGCTAAGGCAACAACACTTTCACTATCATAGAAAATTTCCATTGGCTCTTTAATAGCTGGTACAAATCCAAGGTCTCCAATGAAGTTCCTCAGCCATAAAGCCTCCTTTGCCGCCTCGCTAGCTGCAATATACTCTGATTCACAAGTAGAATCTGCCACTGTCTCTTGCTTGGAACTCTTCCAAGAAATTGCTCCTCCATTTAGGGTAAAGACCCAGCCCGACTGAGAGCGGAAGTTATCCCTATCAGTCTGGAAGCTAGCATCACTATACCCTACAACTCTCAAGTCATCACTCCCACCGAGGGTAAGGACCCAGTCCTTAGTCCTTCGTAGGTACTTGAGAATATTCTTTACCGCAGTCCAGTGTGCCTTACCAGGGTTCCCTTGAAACCTGCTAACCATGCTCAAGGCAAAGGCTACATCAGGTCGAGTACACGTCATAGCATACATGATCGAACCTACAGCCGAAGCATAAGGTACTTGACTCATTTCTGCTATCTCAGCCTCAGTGCTAGGGCTTTGTGTCTTACTCAATTTGGCATTACTCTGGATGGGCAACTCTCCTTTCTTGGAGTCTTGCATTCTGAATCTCTTCAGAACCTTCTCCAAGTAGGTACTTTGACTAAGTCCAATTAGTCTTTTACTCCGATCTCTCAAGATCCTTATCCCCAAAATATAGGCAGCTTTACCAAGGTCCTTCATAGCGAAACACTTTCCAAGCCAGGACTTTACTTCCTGCAGGGTTGGAATGTCGTTTCCTATGAGTAGTATGTCATCCACATACAATACCAAAAAGCTAACTATACTCCCACTAGCCTTGACATATACACAAGATTCATCTTCACTCCTAGAAAAGCCAAATTCCTTGACCTTTTCATCAAAGCAAAGATTCCATCTGCGAGGTGCTTGCTTTAATCCATAAATGGATTTCTCAAGCTTACACACTCTATTAGGGTACTTGTTGCTGACAAAACCCTCTGGCTGACTCATGTAAACATCTTCAGCCAACTTCCCATTAAGGAAAGCGGTTTTGACATCCATTTGCCAAATTTCATAGTCATGAAATGCGGCTATGGCTAACAGAACCCGAATAGACTTAATCTTGGCTACCGGAGAAAAGGTCTCATCATAATCCACTCCAGGAATTTGAGAGAAGCCCTTTGCAACCAGTCTAGCCTTATAAGTGTGTACTTTACCATCCATGTCGGTCTTCTTCTTGAAGACCCATTTGCACCCTACAGTCTTTCGACCTGGTACATTCTCAACCAAGTTCCAAAATTGATTGTCATACATGGATTGTATCTCGCTATCCATAGCCTCTTTCCATTTAGCAGACTCGGGGCCTGCCATGGCTTCCTCGTAGCTGTTAGGGTCATCTTGACTTACTAGTGTCTCATCACTAATAAGTGTCTCACCTTCTGCAGTAATATGGAATCCATAGTAATGCTCAGGTGCACACCTAACTCTCGTGGAACGCCTCAGAGGTACAGATTCGTCAATTGGCTCAACAGGAGTTTCCTCCTCAAGTTGAGGGCTAGAGTTTGAAGTTCCTTCACCACTTGACTCTTGAATTTCTTCAAGATCAACTTGCCTCCCACTGTCTCCTTGGCTTATAAACTCTCTTTCTCGAAAGACTCCTCTTCTTGCTACAAAGACCACATTGTCACTAGGTATGTAGAAGAGGTAACCAAAGGATTGCTGTGGGTAGCCGATGAAAATACACCTCTCGCTTCGGGGTTCGAGCTTATCATGAGTCTCGTGTCTCACGAAAGCCTCGCAACCCCAAATCTTGATGTGGTCTAGTTTAGGTACTTTACCAGTCCACATCTCGTGAGGAGTTTTGGCAACTTTCTTTGTAGGGACTAGATTAAGGATATGGGCGGCAGTCTCTAAGGCATACCCCCAGAATGAGATTGGTAGTGAAGCTCGACTCATCATGGAACGAACCATGTCCAACAAGGTTCGATTACGCCTCTCAGCCACACCATTCAACTGTGGTGTCCTGGGAGGTGTCAATTGTGAGACAATCCCACATTCCCTTAGATAGTCGAGGAACTCTGAACTAAGATACTCACCACCTCGATCGGATCAAAGCATCTTAATGTTCCTGCCCAATTGATTCTCGACTTCCTGTTTAAATTCCTTAAACTTCTCGAAAGTCTCTGACTTATGCTTGATTAAGTAGACATATCCATATCTACTGTAGTCATCAGTAAAAGTCAAATAATAACGATTAGCATCCCTTGTGGCATGTTTGAATGGTCCACACACATTCGTGTGTATAAGGTCCAACAAACCTTCACCCCTTTCACACGAGCCTGTGAAGGGTGACTTTGTCATTTTTCCAAGTAAGCATGATTCGCAACTATCATTTGACTTTAGGTCAAACGACTCCAAGACTCCATCCTTTTGGAGTTGGCCTATGCGTTTCTTGCTTATATGTCCAAGACGACAATGCCATAATGATGCTTTATCCAAGTTATTATTATTAGTAGAATCAATACACAAAACATTATTTCCTAAGTTATCTACAACAGATACAGCTTCATACACACCATCACAAGGTAATGCTTTAAAATAAAGTACATTATTAAAGAAAGCATTAATCGAACCAACTTCATTATCAAACGAAAAGGTGAAACCTTGTTTGTACAATGCATGAAAGGAAATAATATTTCTTGCCATTTCTGGCGAATAACAACATTTATTCAAATCTAAATTTAACCCACTACTTAGCGATAAAGTATAAACTCCAATCTTGGTGACAGGTGTAACTTTCCTATTCCCCATGATTAAGTTTATTCTTCCTTGCTCCACACTCTCACTTCTTCCTAGTCCCTGCAAGTCACAACAAATATGAATACCGCAACTGGTATCAAGGACCCAAGATTTCGAATGGGGTGAGTTATTAGAAATGATAGTGTAAATACCTGCATGGTTGGGTTTGACTTTCCCATCCTTCACATCCTGCTGGTACTTTGGGCAGTTCCGCTTCCAATGAGCTTTTTCATGGCAATAGAAGCATTCAGCCTCTTTTGGGTCAGAAGAAGGAGTAATGAAACCTTTCTTGGTTCCACTTGAAGAAGAGCCATCAAGGGTCCGAGCCTTGGTACCCTTCGAAGATCTCTTTCTCTTCCTCCCTCATCTTTGCCCGATTGCCAAGACCGGAGTTCAGTCTGGAGTAGGAGTGATAGCAACCGACTTCCCCTTAAGACCTGTTTCTGCGGTCTTGAGAAGTCCCTGAAGTTTGCTGAGGGTGACCTCTTCCTTGTTCATGTGATATGTCATGCGGAATTGATCATATCACGATGGTAAGGAGTGCAAAATGATATCTATTGCAAGCTCCTCAGGGAAGTTCACATTAAGCTTCAGAAAACGATCCACATACCTTTGCATTTTCTGCATGTGGCTCATGACGGACTCTCCGTCCTTCATCATGGTTGTTATCATGGAGCAGATGACTTCGTACCTCTCTTGTCGTGCACTTTGATGGTATCTTTCCATCAAATCTTGGTGCATTTCATAAGGGTAGAAATCTTCATAAGACTTTTGGAGTTCAGCTGTCATGGTGGCCAACATGATGCAAGCCACCTTGGTTGCATCTCTTTCATGAGTATGAAAGTCAGCGATCTCCTGTGGAGTTGCAGTGGACTCATCAATTTCATTAAGCTCCTTGTCAAGGACATATTCTTTGTCCTCGTAGCGGGTAATCATCCTGATGTTTCTGATCCATTTATTGAAGTTGGATCCATCAAAGGTGACTTTCCCACACAAACTCATAAGAGTAAAGGAGCCATTAGGATTCGAGCCAGAAGCATTATTTGAAGACATCTGAAAGAGAAGAACAAGTTTAGTTTAGATTTAAGAGAGTCCTTAATAAAACACCCAAATGTAATATTAAGGCTAGGATCCAATCACAATATAATATAACTTAGAAGAGGTATGCCGTAATCTAATCTATACCATATTTGAAAGGTAGGTGAATGACGATTCACCAATTTCCACCACGAAAACCGAAATATTAGATATTTAGTTTTTATTGGTTTTAGAAATTCCTAGATTCTTTGAGATCCAATGAACTTTTCAAAGGCATGTTTCAATCTCGAGAGTGCCCTCCAAGTTTTGTGACTGGGATGCCGAGGATCACAAAATGAGGTGTGAAGTAACCATGCAAATCACTTGGTACCCTTAAAATTTATCACTCAATCGATGTGCCGGTAAACCACACACGCTCCACCGATACTATAATAAACCTTAAGTCACCCTTTACCTACCTTGTTAAGTCCAAGTTAGTGTGCCGGTTAACCACACACGCTCCACCAACGACTTAGACAAAGTGTAAAGTGTAATTTCATGGATTAGCACCTTATTCACATTTTCCTAAAGTAACTAAGATTGGGAATTTAATAAAACATTTAGTTACTTTATTATATTCATCATACTTTGAATGAGAATTTATAAGTCCTTGTCTTACCCGTTCGGCTAACGACCCTCCACCAGTCAAGCAAGCGGTGGGTGAGAATATACACCCATTAAGTCACCATTTTATAGGCAACAACCTTATACCCACCTTATAGACCGGCTTCGTGAATGAGGCGTACTAGCGGTAAGACGACTTTATTCTTATACATATATATATATATATATATATATATATATATATATATATATATATAATTATTAAATCATCATAATATAACTATAAGGGTTGAATTTTAACTCTTAAAATTCTAGGGGTTGGAACTTAAAGTTTTAACTTAACTTTACTTGTTCCAAAACTTGAGGGCAAGTTTTGTAACTTTCAAAACTTTTCATTTCTTGTAACTTATGAGTTTAATAGAGTAATAAAATGAAGATTCTTCATTTTTTCTAACTCTTGTGTTTTTTAATGGTTTTAATTCAAGTGTGACTCTTGGTTTTCCATAACTTAAGGATAAGTTATGGACTCCATTAAAACACATTATGATCAAGAATTAATCTACCACATAGGTTACAAATAATTCCTATGATCATCTAAAACATCATAAGAACAAGAACATGAATATGAACACAATCAAAAATTACATTTAAAACTTTGTAATTTTGATAACTAGTTGTTGTAAATGAATTAGCAAAGACATTACACCACCAAAAACAAGTTTTCAATTACCAAAACAGTTTAGGGTAATGTTTCTAATTCATTTTCCAGCAACTGAATCGAAATTCTGCAATCAGTCGACCCTACTCGCCGAGTGCATGAACTGACTCGCCGAGTTGGTTGAAGATACTCATGAACTCGACGAGTCCCCCTATAGACTCGACGAGTCCATTCGCAGACAGCAAGATTTCCGATTCTGTTTTCAACTTTTAAGCACAAATAAGAACAAACATGCCTAGGCTCTGATACCACTGATGGGTTTTGAGCATTCTAACACTTCCTAAGTGTACATGCAACCCTAATAACCTTGGATCGATGTTTGTCTAATTGTCATGCAAAGTTGAATTCCAAGGTTATATTCCTATCTAGCATACATGGGGAACAATTTTATCATAAAGTATAGATAGAATAACTTACCTTGTTGTTGTTTGTGTTCCTTGAAACCTTGTGAGCCTAGCACCCCAAGTGTGATGCCTCAAATGCTTCACACAACACCAAATGCTCTTGGAAGAACATATGAGAGAACACTCACTTCTTCAAAATCGGCCAAGCCCTCTTATTTCTTAGTGTAGCCGATTTTGGGTGGAGAACATGTTACTTATATAGTGTTGACACATCTAGGGTTAAATCCTAATGTGTCATGACTCTTCATTTCCATGACCCATGGGTTTGTAACTCCCATGGAGCATCCATGGAGCATCCTATGGGTGGAACCCAACTTGATAGTCCATGGAGCCTTTTAGCCCACTATATAAGATATGGATGATTTACATAATCAACCCATATATTTAATTAGTTATCTTTTGATCACTTAATTAATTCTAAATTAATTCTTGATCAAACTAATCAAATAATATTATTAATATATTAGAACTTATAATATATTAATAATCTCCAAGTGTTATTTCTCTCATTTAGTCTATCCAATTGCATGGTGCCATGCAACCCAAATGGACCATGTCGGGTCGGGTCAAGTACATACCAGAAATAGTTATGGACTTAGACACCTTATCCAACAGTTTGATCTTCATTTCATAAGAAAACAAACTCTTTGATTTTCTCAACAAAATAGATGTTCTGGCTACGAGATGCGTGTTTTAGTCCATAAATGGACCTCTCAAGATTGTACACTCTATTTGGATACTTGAATTGTACAAAATGTTTAGGTTGTACCATATATACATACCCATTATGTTTTCTATTATGGAAAATGACTTTTACATCCATTTGCCATCTTTCATAATCCTGAAATGATGATATGGAAAGTAGTATCCTAATAGCTACTGGAAAAAGGTTTCCTATTAATCAATTCCTTTAGTTTGAATCTAATCCTTTGCAAACACTGAAGATTTGAACGTGTGTATATTCCCATCCATGTCATATTCTTTTTGATGACCCATTTACACCTAGCGGTTATAATACATGGCATGGGATCAACCAAATTCCAAACTTGGTTATAATTCATGGACTGAATCTCTCTTTCCATTTCCTATTTCCATTTATTAGCATCTAGGCTCGTTGTGGCTCCATGATATTTACTTAGCCCTTTATCGCAAAGTATGTGTCATCGCCCTCAATGATATGGTAATAATAAAACTCTGCAAAAACACAATGCTCTCTATCATATCTACTAGGAGGTGGTGGAGGTATGTTTGATCACTAATAGGTAGATATGATGGAGAATGGTGCCCCTGGTTACAACATGGTCAGAAAAGTTAGTAATATTACTATTAATAGTAAGGTCCTTTTAGGTTACACGCAATAACATAAATAAGGAAGAAATGACAATAGGAAACCTATAGTTACTTGATTTGTTAATTAATTGATAGTATTTAATTAATTAAATGAAACCTAGAACTTATGGAATGTTTTGGATGACAAAAGAGGATAATTAAGTAGTTAGATACTTACCCATTGATAGTTATTAGTTGACTAGATAATTATCTTCTAGGGTTTTTCTAAACTTCCCTATAAATACAGAGGCATATGGATGAAATTATTAGATCAGAAATCTAAAAACCCTAGAGAATATTTGGTCCTACCTTATATTTCCCGTAACCCTCAAAACCTTAATGCCACATCGAGGCGGCTTTAGTGCCACGACACGGAACACACAGTTCCAACATATTCGGATTTGTGATGCCTCATTCATGATGTTAGTTGCTTGGGTTGTTGTCAGATGTTGTTGATCTGATTGCCTTGGGTGTTACTGCGAAAGAGGAGTTCTACGTTGGACTTTTAACACTCCTCAATCAATTGAAGATCTAAAAGGGTTTTGAAAAACCCTAAAATATATGTTTTCTTGCATAATCAAGTTGCATTAGATATTAAGGATCAACTATATTGTGACAACCCGATATTTTCATTCGGTCAAACCCTGAAAGTCAACCACTTCGTATCATAAGTGAATGTAATTATTTCTTATTATTAAGAAATATAAAGTTCATTTGATTATTTTAATATTATTTTAAACAAACGGGTGAAAGAAGATGTCGTCTCGGGTTTTGATTTTTGAAAACCGCAAACACTTCGCGTATTAGAAACACCCGACCAAACTTTTATGTTTTGGGTTTAGAAATCACAAAAACCATAAACTCATACCTATGTATGAGTTTACTCCCAAAGTAACTAGTCATATGTGTTTACTCCCTAAAAAGCCAAAAGAGTATACTCCAAGTTTTCTCTCAAGTATCATCCAAGATTTAATTCCAAATCTTCAATCTTGTAAGTGTTTTAACCCTTTCAGGTTAATAAAACACTTAATCTAGTGTTTGTGCATCTATTCATCCATTCATTTATGTGTTTTGTTTAGATTTTCCAAAACACCAAGAACACACACTAAGTGTTCTTGGCCTTTTAGCAGAAATCAAGCCTTCCAATAGTAAGTGCTTCTATCCTTGAGTGAGTTTAAGCTAGTACTACATTTAAACATCAAGAAAATATGTCAAGAACACAAGATTGAAGGTGTTCACGGACCAAGAATGTTCTTAGGCCGTAAACACCATAAAGGGCACCAAAGTGTGCCTAAGTCCTTATATAAGCCCTAGTTTGATGTTTAAACCATCCTTGGCATATTTAAACCCTTCCTTATAGTGCTTAAACCTAGAAAAACATCAAAGACCTTCAAATATACAGGTTTACATTTTGGGGATCTCCCAAAACCGTAAACACCCTAAAGTGAGTTTAAGTTGGTCATTTTCCTTCCTAAGGCTTAGAAACTAGCTCATACACTTCCCTAATTGTGTTAGGGACATGAAAACATGGCTTTACACTCTTCCATATGGGTTTACGGTTTATAAACCCAAAGGAAAATGCCATGAGGCTGTAAACTCCTCAAAAGAGGTCTTTTGATGCCCTAGTCCATTCCAAAAGCCAAACCACTTAGTAGAATTGCTTCAAGAGGCTTGTTAAACCACCAAACAACGCCTAGTCATTACGACTAGAGTTTACCACCGTAAACTATAGAGTTTACTTCCGTAAAATCTTGGTGTCATGACCATCAAAACCGTAAACTCCAAGGGAGTTTACCCTTGAACCCCAAACACACTAGCCTTTCCCTACAACACTTAGATGCAACCCTTGAGACGTATAACACTTGTATAAAGTGTTTAGCATGTCCTAGAGTGTCTTAACTTTGTTTATTAGTTGTTTAAAGACTAATTGTGTATATACATATATCCTTATATGTTATTAGGATCTTTGTGCATGTCTAAGTCTTCACTTGACACCAAGCACTTATCCGACATTTCCTTCCGATCCACTTACCACAGGTGAGTTCATACCCCTTAAATAATGTTTTAAACTACTTTTAAATGTTTTATGGGGGGATACAAGTAGAATCATACTAGTTATTATATCAATCACATGTGATTAATATGTAGAATTATGCTACTTATTATATCAATCACATGTGATTAATATGTAACATTCAAATGATTTACTACACATCAGCCGTTTTACCAAACAGTTTTCTCAAATGATTTTTATAAACATTTTATATGTTTTAAACTCTTTATTACACTGTACATTTCACTCTGTATATTACCTTTCAAACTTATTTACAATTGTGTTTCAAACAAATGTTTCTTTATACTAAATTGTTTTACCAAACGCATGCCTTCAAATTGTTTTATAGATTGACATCAAGTCGATCTTTTTTTAAGATAATAATTATGTTCAATGGTTTTACAAAACTTATTTTATGCTTTTATATTATAAATTGCATGCCTATATATGTATATTTATATGAGTAATGTTTAAAAGACTTAGGAAGGCTATCCACCCTATTTCCTTTTCGCGCTTGAGATGTGGTTTGGTGGGATATCGGGTACCCATCCGAAGGTCGTTTAAATATTAGTTATATATCATGTGTACATATGTAGTCATAAAGGTTCTTCCAGTTCAATCAATACCCTTGGGTAGCAAGGGTAGACATCCATGTCCATACATACCAGTTAGATTACTAGTAAACTACCATAGGGGTAGTTTAGGAAGATACTAGAACTATTACTAGAACACAATATCATACTATGATTCAATTCATTCATGAGTCAATACTTACTACTATGAGAACATATACAACAATACTAGAGAGGAACATATACAACTATACTAGAGACGAACATATACAACTATACTAGAGAAGAACATATACAACTATACTAGAGAAGAACATATACAACTATACTAGAGAAGAACATATACAACGATACTAGAACGAGTACATTACTATACATGCTAGATAGAGAGATAGAGATCACACATTACAGCTAGCACACGTGGAACATTACAGTACATTACTATATTATTACATAGATATGTTTAGATGATCCCTTACATGATCACACTTACATGAGAACAACTACATGATCACACTTACATATACATAGGGCAGACGTCACTAGGTGCCATAGCATGGAACCATTTCAGGATCTAACTATACCGATGAATCACAACGCAATATACATGATCATAGTAATGTGGATGCTCATGGATTGCATACATGCATGGGTCATGGGTAGGTCCCAAAATCCCTTTGATAGGGGAGCGTATAGTCTGGGATCTAGACATCACATTACACCTTGTCCCTCAAATAAGGCAGTTAAGTACCGATGTAGTTATTTATTACAAATACTACAGTACTTAGAAGTATTAGCTTAGACTTAAGGTAATTGGTACGGTTGTAGTTCAGTGCTACACCATAGTACTATTCCATTTTCCAATTACATTCACTTCGTGAACATTTACACGACGAACAGTAATGTAGAACCTATATTTTTGATTAATGGTAGTCAGACTTTGGAAAATACACACTCCTACAAGAGATACATTCAGAACAGTTAGGTCTTGGTAGAAGACTATATGAGAACAGTTAAGTCTTGATAGAAGACTGCTTTTGTTACTAATAGGAATCATAGGGATTTCTAGGGTTTTTCAAACGTTTACAGTTGTTTTACAAACATGTTCTTACTTACAATTCATATACATTTTCATAATTACAATTCATTTACATTTTCTACACTTACAATTCGTATACATACAAATACTTACATTTCAAATACATACAAGTATTTACATACCAATTAAGACACTAAAATACTTATGATCTCACCAGCTTTAAAGCTAATACTCGCTTCGAAAATTACTTGTATCCTCAGGTCATCATAGACAGGTACCGATGTAAGGACTAGGGAAGATGGAGCTCGTTGAAGATTCATCTTTCATTTTGATTTATGCTTTAGTGTTTATCAAAATTCGACAGGACACACTTGTATAATAATTCTATTATTAATGCAATGGATGATGTTGTTGTTTGTTTACTACTTTTCATTGTTGTGATACTGTACATGAGGTCCTCCGCCCTAGAACGTTTCTGCCATTCTTGGTTTTGGGGTGTGACAGATTGGTATCAGAGCATTGTTTATAGTGAATTAAGTATATCAACCTATAAAAGATATACTAACTATAAATACATAAGGGATTAAAAATACTTTGACCCAGAGTTTATACTTTAAATAATAAAATATTTAAGTAAGTATACATGCTGCATTTATACTAAAATCAGTGTCACTAGGACAGTACAAAAGAATTACGATTGTTGGGCAACACAAGTAGGCTTAGAGACATATGTTCAAAACTGGGAAGGTATAGCCTGATCACCTATATTATCCGAGAGTTGACTAGCATGTGCCTAAGTTTAATTGTGTGGTTGCAACAATGCTAAAATCTTACCAACCCTACCACAATGAGAACATAACATTAAAAATTTAAAATACTATAGGAGTATTTGGTGTTACTATAAGTACTTTATACTTGAGAGTTAAGACGGAATTCTTCATTTCTAAGTTGATAGTTGCTAAGTGGATACACTAAGGCTATATGTAATTAGGATGTAATAGACTTAGAATCTTTGAAAATTTTTACTTTACCCCTATTCTGTGTGAATATGGAGTTAAGGTCACTTATTCGAAGGCCTATCCTGTTTTGATTACATATAACTGGTATGCACTTCACAAATAGCGATGTAACTGATGAAGATTTTCTAAATAATTATCTAGATAGTTCGTCTAATAATTATTTTCTTACCCCAAATCTCGCGTAGATAACATGGCTGGACTCCATCCCCACGACAACCTGTTCCTTCCGAACGAAGTTATTGCTGGATGGTTTGAAGAAGAGCCAAAAAATGATCATCATATCCCTGTGAATGATCACCATGATGAAGACCTTTCGGATGGTGCTAATTCCGAACTCGAGGTTGAGGATCTACCCCAGGCAGCTCCCGTTCAAATTCCTAACCTTCGTCCGGCTTTTCATGGCCCGACGCCTCCATGGGTGGAATGTTTGGAAACATGGAGCCAAGGACAAGATCAGCCCATGCCATTTGATGGTGATCGAAACTTTTATGACCTGAGCAATGGGGGCTCGGCAGACAGAAGCTTGCCAATCCTGGTTCGTAGAGTGGCCCGAAATGAGATTCAAGGCATGACAGCCCTACATCAGATCACTGAAGTTGTCACGAATGCAAGAATGCATACCCTCCGCACCATTCATCTTGAAGATGCTCGTGAGAGATCTGAGAGAAACCATGAAACCCTGCTACAGGCACTAGCTGAATCCCAAGCCGAAGTCATAGAGCTCCAAGTACGACAGAGGGTGTACAAAAGACACCTACTCGATGTAGAACGTCAACTGGCTGAACTAAGAATTCACCAGAGGGATTACCATCGCCAGTAATAAATGTTTTACTTTATTTTCCTTGTTAAAAAGGAATGTTTTTCTGTCTATGCCCGATGTGGTATTCTCTATGAAATTATCTTGTACCGTAAGTACTTTGGTTAGGTCTTTACGCTGTCAAGAACTATCTTCTCTAGATATGATGTAAGACCTTTATAAGGTCATTGTTCCGAACCTTTACGTCGTGAATATCAAAGATATTGACAGTCGGCTAACTTTTGTGTCATTCTCCATTCAAGTACTTTTATCATACTTTCATTGGAGTCTATCTGAATCATGCTTTAGTCAAGTCATTCGACTATAGTAATTTAACTCCGGAGACATTTCCAAGTCACTTTTAGTGGTTGGATCCTGTTATTCGCCAACCATCGATACCTCGGCTTGAACGACAAACGTCTTGAGACCAGTGTCCAAAATTACTTTCACTCATCACTAGGACTGCATCATAGGGATGTAGGTCAGCCCTTCATAAACACACCTCCACTCAGTACTAAGACTGCATCATAGAGATGTAAGTCAAACCTTCGCGAACATACTTCCATTCCGTACTAGGACTGCATCATAGGGATGTAGGCCAAACTTTCGAGAACATAGTAGTACTCTTTTCATGAACAATCTAAGTACATCAAGGGTCAACCAAAAATCGCTCACAAAATCCTTATCTTTCGTGTTACAGAATCATGGCGTCACCCGGAAGCAATCTGTCGAACGACGAAACCTCCGCCTTTCCTATGAACGCCGCTACCTTTCAAACAACAATTACAGCTGCCGTGGTGGCTGCCATAACCGCGGTCCTTGCGCACCGTAGCGCTATCAACCCAGTCAATGCTGCTGATGGGAATGAATTTTCCAATCGTGGTATCCACCCAGGAAGTCGCCAAACTGTAACAGTCACAGGATTGCAAAGCCAAAAAGCAGAGAACAAGAAACGAAAGCGTCAATCCCGGAAAGAACGCAAGAGATCCCAAAGGCTGGCTATACAACAGCAGCAAGTGGAAACCCCTGCCATTCCCATACCGAGCAGGTCATACGAGGGGTAACTCCTGAAGTGTGATAAGTGTAGTTTCCATCATCATGGGGCTTGCCATGAGATGCAATATTGCAATTGCCTAAACATAGGGCACCATGCTCGTGGCTGTGGAGCACCGGCACGACCAATCACTCAAGTCCCTTTCATTGGGACCAACCCTACACACAAGAGTAGTTATGACGCCGAATGATTTAGGAAGCAATTCTCAAAGTGGAGTAATGAGGAAGGCACTCGTGTCCACATAACACTGGCTAAACACCGCAATCCCGACACCAAAGCTAGTACTAGCCAGTCATGCCACTAATGCGGTGAGATAGGGCACTTCAAGAAGGATTGCCCCATAGCAAAGAACTCTGGCGCAGATGGGAGAATTCTCAGGATCACAGCTGCAGGAGAGCCTACTCCGGAACCCCTCGTTATATAATTTAGGAGTGTAGTCGTAACAGACCTCTAAACTATCCAGAACTAGTGCAACTGGAGTCTTACTTTTTGCGAGATCCTGTCAGTATAGAGATCCTCGTGCTGCATATACTTGTCTTTTGTAGTATACCTTATTCGCAACAATGGTCTTGTTGTAAGTCTAAAGTACTGTAACTATGTTCATGGTTGCACGGTTGTTTTTTGTCTGTAAACGTCTTATGTTCAAATCTAATGTCTTTAAGTTTCAGTATGATTTCGACATTATCATACTACTCGATTCAATTTGATCCTCACAAAAACAGCTTCATATGTACGTCTCCTTTTCAGTAAACGTCTTTTAGCGAAACCATCATACCAGAACACCGAAGTACTCATGCCAGGAGTACCTCATAGTTCCCTTCTTTCCGAAGAAACCCCCGAAGTACCACTAGTGCAGTACATCAAGTTTAATCCAGGGATTCATGCGGTTGATCTATCACTGAGGAATGTATGCATAAGAGTGATATATAATCAAGGTTCTATAGGTTTAGAATTGATGACTCCACTTTAACTTCTTTTCCCTGGATGGGATGTAAGCTTAAAGAAGAATTAGTTATTCGACTACCTTTCAATCTTAATTATATACGACTTGTGTACACGAGATTGTGATTTTAAAACAATGTAAGAATTCTAATATGAACTTCAGGATGGAGAACTGCCTAAGTCTAAGAGTAATCACATCGACATGTGAACAAACTTAGAACCCAGTAAGACCTTGTAAACAGATCACCCTATAGTTTAAACACCTACAGAGATACAAGAACAGCCCGGACAACTGAATGAACTACACAGAAATCGAATTAGAAGACTAGGCTTCTCACCCTGGAGAACCCCAGTCATATTCTTCTAGAGATAGACGGATTGCATCGTATGTGCCTCGGATATCGAGGACTCCGTCAAGAATTTTCATTAGAAATTGTTATCTCTGCCTCGCATAGATGAAATGGTTAAGCAAACACAAGGAAAGAATTACTTTCAGAATTGGGTCTGAGATCTGAATATCACCAGTTCGAGTGTTAGGGAAGGATGTCCGGAAGACTATCTTCCAAACTCGATGCGGACACTTCGAATCCGTAGTGATACCCTTCGGATAGGACCAATACGCCCATAGTATTCCTGAGTTTAATGAGTAGAGTCCGTCTTTCTTACTTGGATCAGTTCGTCATTCTCCATGTAACGACTTACTTATCTACCCTCATAGTAAGAAGGAACCCATGGAAACATTACCGTTGAAGGAACATACGCAAAGTTCTCTAAAAACGAGTTTTGAAATTTAAGGGTTAGAATTTCTACGACACACTATTAGTGATGTGGAAAATTCTGAGTACGCCAAAACCGTTGAGAATTTGTCGACACCAGAGACACCGACAAAAATTTGACACATTCTAGGTCTTACAGACCTACTGCATAGTTCATTCAGAACTCCTCGCAAATTACAGGAACCCTTTCGACTTTGACCCAACAAGGAGTGGCCCTTGATTGGGAAGTTTAGCAAGAGAAAGAACCCTTGGAAGCTCCAAGTGAGAGACCAAGTTCTTTAGGAAAAACTCACTATGGGAATGGCTTAATACGCTTCATATCGCGTGGAAAGCAAAAACCAAGATAGATAGGACCTCGGGGATTCTTACCAGAATCGGTCCTGTACCTCGCACAAACTAGACCTACTCCACGAACTCAGCAACGTACATTTTACTCTTCGCGTATCGATCGTGAAACCATACCTTTCCGTTAGGACTCTTGTAATTCCACCCGTAGAGATCCTTGCCTTTGTATTTGAACCGCAGAGACCCTCGACCGAGAAGTCAAGCGGACGAAGCAACGCAGTCTCCCGTTAGTGAAGGTTCGTTGGGATACCAACCGAGGACCCGATTTCACTTAGGAGCGATAGAACCAATCGATTAGGAAGTTTCCTCCTCTCGACTCGATCATTCATACCTACCTTCTTACCTAAATTCTAATTTCGAGACGAAATTCCCTTTAATAGGGGGATCATGTGACAACCCGACATTTTCATTCGGTCAAACCCTAAAAGTCAACCACTTCGTATCATAAGTCAATGTCATTATTTCTTATTTTTAAGAAATATAAATTTCGTTTGATTATTTTAATATTATTTTAAACGAACGGGTGAAAGAAAGTGTCGTCTCGGGTTTTGATTTTTGAAAACCGCAAACACTTCGCGTATTAGAAACACCCGACCAAACTTTTATGTATTGGGTTTAGAAATCACCAAAACCGTAAACTCATACCTATGTATGAGTTTACTCCCCATGTAACTAGTCATTTGTGTTTACTCCCTAAAAAGCCAAAAGAGTAAACTCCAAGTTTTCTCTCAAGTATCATCCAAGATTTAATTCCAAATCTTCAATCTTGTAAGTGTTTTAACCCTTTCAGGTTAGTAAAACACTTAATCTAGTGTTTATGCATCTATTCATCCATTCATTTATGTGTTTTGTTTAGATTTTCCAAAACACCAAGAACACACACTAAGTGTTCTTGGCCATTTAGCACAAATCAAGCCTTCCAATAGTAAGTGCTTCTATCCTTGAGTGATTTTAAGCTAGTACTACATTTAAACATTAAGAAAATATGTCAAGAACACAAGATCGAAGGTGTTCACGGTCCAAGAACGTTCTTGGGCTGTAAACACCATAAAGGGCACCAAAGTGTGCCTAATTCCTTATCTAAGCCCTAGTTTGATGTTTAAACCATCCTTGACATATTTAAACCCTTCCTTATAGTGTTTAAACCTAGAAAAACATCAAAGACCTTCAAATATAGGGGATTACGGTTTGGGGACCTCCCAAAACCGTAAACACCCTAAAGTGAGTTTAAGTTGGTCATTTTCCTTCCTAAGGCTTAGAAACTAGCTCATACAATTCCCTAATTGTGTTAGGGACTTGAAAACACGGCTTTACACTCCTCCATATGGGTTTACGGTTTATAAACCCAAAGGAAAATGCCATGAGGCCGTAAACTCCTCAAAACAGGTCTTTTGATGCCCTAGTCCATTCCAAAGGCCAAACCACTTAGTAGAATTGTTTCAAGTGGCTTGTTAAACCACCAAATAACACCTAGTCATTACGACTAGAGTTTACCACCGTAAACTCTAGAGTTTACTTCCATAAAATCTTGGTGTCATGACCATAAAAACCGTAAACTCCAAGGGAGTTTACCATTGAACCCCAAACACACTAGCCTTTCCCTACAACACTTAGATGCAACCCTTGAGACGTATAACACTTGTATAAAGTGTTTAGCATGTCCTAGAGTGTCTTAACTTTGTTTATTAGTTGTTTAAAGACTAATTGTGGATATACATATATCCTTATATGTTATTAGGATCTTTCTGCGTGTCTAAGTCTTCACTTGACACCAAGCACTTATCCGACATTTCCTTCCGATCCACTTACCACAGGTGAGTTCATACCCCTTAAATAATGTTTTAAACTATTTTTAAATGTTTTATGCGCGCGCGCGCTCGGGGGGGGGGGGGGGATACAAGTAGAATCATAATAGTTATTATATCAATCACATGTGATTAATAAGTAGAATTATGCTAGTTATTATATCAATCACATGTGATTAATATGTAACATTCAAATGATTTACTACACATCAGTCGTTTTACCAAACAGTTTTCTTCAAATGATTTTTATAAACATTTTATATGTTTTAAACTCTTTATTACACTGTACATTTCACTCTGTATATTACCTTTCAAACTTATTTACAATTGTGTTTCAAACAAATTTTTCTTTATACTAAACTGTTTTACAAAACCCATGCCTTCAAATTGTTTTATAGATTGACATCAAGTCGATCTTTTCTTAAGATAATAATTATGTTCAATGGTTTTACAAAACTTACTTTATGCTTTTATATTATAAATTGCATGCCTATATATGTATATTTATATGAGTAATGTTTAAAAGACTTAGGAAGGCTATCCACCCTATTTCCTTTTCGTGCTTGAGATGTGGTCTGGTGGGATATCGGGTACCCGTCTGAAGGTCGTTTAAATATTAGTTATATATCATGTGTACATATGTAGTCATAAAGGTTCTTCCAGTTCAATCAATACCCTTGGGTAGCAAGGGTATACATCCATGTTCATACATACCATTTAGATTACTAGTAAACTACCATAGGGGTAGTTTAGGAAGATACTAGAACTATTACTAGAACACAATATCATACTATGAGTCAGTTCATTCATGAGTCAATACTTACTAGTATGAGAACATATACAACAATACTAGAGAGGAACATATACAACTATACTAGAGAGGAACATATACAACTATACTAGAGAAGAACATATACAACTACACTAGATAACATATACAACTATACTAAAGAAGATATATATACAACGATACTAGAAAGAGTACATTACTATACAACGATCCCTTTAACATTGTTTAAATATCCTTAAAACCCATTAGTGATATCAGAGTGATTTGTACTCGTCTATTGCACTTAGTTTTTCCATTCTTGTAGGTTTAACTGAGTATGCATGCTTAGATCTAATCTAGTTTCTAAATATTAAATAGTTTTAATTGTATTCATAAGCTGAACTATTTTGAAGAATTCATTTTTCATGAATATGTTATATCGCCACGACGTGAGGATCTGATCAAAAAATGCATTTCTATGTTGCACCACGATGTAGTGGCTTTTGTGCCACGATGTGGTGATCTCTTTGTCGCGACGTGTTGGATTCTCTGCCACAACATCGTGGAGCCGCTTTTCACAAATTTCATTTGAAAATAAAATATATTAGTTTCCTTATTGCTTGCCCTTTAAGTTACCTATCTCGATTTTGGTCATCATGAAAATTTGACAATTTTACTAAAGTTGGAAAAGATTATGTTTATTGGTTGAATTAGTTAATTAATTGTTTAATTATTTAACTAAAAATCAAAAAATTCGATTTTGATTAAATGTATTAATTATAGGCAATGTGTCCTTGCATGTTCGATTGGCATTAACAGACCTAAAATTTAAATGGTTTAAATTACCTTATATATATATATATATATATATATATATATATATATATATATATATATGTATGTATATATATATATATATATATATATATATATATATATATATATATATATGTATATAGAAATCTCCAATAAAGTCCTTGTATTTTAGGCCAATTTACGGTTTAATCCCAAATGAAATTTTGTATACAAAGTCGACAGAATATTGGCTAAAACTTCGAATTAACTCTCATTGGCTGGTTTCGCAGATTTAGCTAGTATTCCGGGTTTTTAATTAATTCGTCAAAATATTGAGACTTTTTCGTTCATTCAGTTAAAACATCGAAATGACCTTTTTATCAATATATTAAAAATGGTTTGTTTTTCAATCAATGTATTTTTTTCATCTCTTTTTATATAATTTTATATATTCAGTTTTAAAGTCGCAAAATTTAGAAAAAGTAGCTATACAATGCAAAAAACTAACAAGCTTCATAAAATTATCTAAAAAACTATACTGAGAGATAGAGTGCTCTAGGTTTGCAAAATGAAATTCATACAAAATTATTGTATATTGTTTTTCAAGATTAGTCTAAGTATTGGGATAACCACAAAATATATGTAATAATACTAATTGGGTGTACTTAAATCTATGGGATAACCTATCTCGTTAATACTTGTTTTCTGTTTAATCATGCAATTCAACACACTCATTTTAAACTTGTACCTCAATTTTCCAAGGACAGTAGCAACATCTTCGTAGCAGCTAGTCTTGCCTTGGTTAGATCACAAAACACAGATTCTCTTGGACTTTGATACCCTCATTTCACACATGAACACTCATGTTCTAGATTAGAAACTTTTCTATGCGTGTGAGCACATAAAAAGGAAAGACAAAGACCTATATTAGGGGTGTGTGTATGTATCCCTTATCGGATCCTTCCCAATTTTGCAATAGATAGAAAGAAAGAGAGCGATAAATAGGGCATATAGATTAAGGTTCTAAACAACAAATAGAATGAAGAAGAAAATGAGTATACCTTATTAGTATTATTACGTATTTTTTGTGGTTATCGTAGTACTTAGACCAATGTTGAAATCAAAAGAAAATATACAATAATTTTGTATGAATTTCATCTTGCAATCATTGAGCACTCTATCTTCGGTAAAGCTTTTCAGACAAATTTATGAAGTTATCTTTTTGGATTGCATAATATGTTTTTTTTTTTTTGAATTTTGTGACTTTAAAACTAGATATATAACATTGTATAAAAAAAAATGAAGAAAAAAATACATTCATTGAAAAAACAAACCATCTTTAATATATTGATAAAAGGGTTATTCTAAATTACATGGAAAAGTAGAGAGACTACAAACTTCAAAAGAATTAAGTACATTGATAATATTGAAGACTTGTGTAATTCTATTGTTAGGAATTGGATATGATCAGGTGATTCTGACTAGGCATGAACAACTTGGAAAGATAAACTATTGTGCTTCATAGCATGTTGATAACCATTTGGAACTAACATGGCTAAGAATAGAACTCAAAGATTCAAATGATCATATGGTTAGTTATCAGGAAAGAAGTGTCAAGAAGACGAAAGCCAATTGTCCATAGGGAAAGAGTGTAACAACGTAAATTTTCAAACCAAATTTTCATTTTTAAAACACAAAAAAACTCATAACATATCTTAAAACACAATTTTCTCAAGTGTCAACACAAATCCACATAAAAATGTCACTATCCCAGAGTCATCCACATAAGCTCGAATCGTTGTATACACTCAAGCCGGTGCCTTCCCGTGATCCTGAGAGGTACTTAAAACACATAACACATAACATTGTAAGCATGAAGCTTAGTGACTTCCCCAAAATACCACACATGTCTCATTAGCCTCTCATGACTATACTCAAATAAGACACTCTAGTCAATGTGTCTCAGTGGGACCCTCCAATCCCATAACTCGGGTGGACCCTCCAGTCCTAACTCAGTAAGCTCAGAATAATACACAACACAAATCACAAAGACATAATGCACAATATCACAATACTCAATATAACACATAAGACCCTCCAATCACACAAAGATTACCACTCTAGGTAAATTATAGTGAGAAGACTCACCTTGTAAGCAAGCAAGTAAATAATCTCATACACGAGTCTTGAACTAGCCTCTGCCTAATCACATAAGATAATTATCTCTAATTAACATTTAAATCACGACTCTAAATAAATAAGTTATTCTCTCTCACCAACCCTTGGAATGGCTAAAAGACCATTTTACCCCTCCATGGTGCCCCTGACCCCTTCCTTTACTAAACCCTATAGTCAACATAAGTCAACACTCGAGTCAACTATCTATGTAGACCTGACTCTCCGAGTGCATCTATGTGACTCATCGAGTCCCCCATGTTCCTCCAGAACATCGCGAAAACCCAACTTAACTCATCGAGTTGTCTCATCACTCGTCAATATACCCATGTCCAGACTCATTGGGGAAAACCCTAGCCGACTCGTCGAGTCTAGTCGAGTCAGCTCATTCACTCGTCGAGTCCCTTAAGTCAAATTCTCATTCACACATTTTAAGGCAAAAACCATGACCCATACTCTAGATCTGACTTCCTAAGGCTCCATGATGACGTAAAGCTTCAATCTTTATGTTCATGCATGGCATATTTTCTCCATAATGCCAATTCACGCCCCAACAAGGGTTAGATGCACAAGATCTTATCTATAGGTCAATATAGTTTGGGTCTTTGGACTCACAAGACCACCTACACTCCAGATCTGAGGTTTCAACCTCAAATCATGCTCAAAGGACTCAAATGACACCAAAGGGATGCGAGAAAACCCTAGAAACTCCCTAAACCAAGATCTCACAAGGAAATGATCAAGTTAGTATCTTTTTACCTCCTACTAAAGCAAGACTTTGTTGAACCTCTAGATCCAAAGCCTCCTCTTGATCCAAGCTTCGATACTCTCCTCTTCTCCTTCAAAAGTGCACTAATAACCACAAGATTAGTTCCTCTCTCATTTCTATCTCAAGTGGATGATTAGGGTTTCTATCAAGGGTATAAGGTGACTAGTGAGGCAAAAATGAGGTCTTAAGGCCCGTTAAATAGGTCACAAACCCGAGAATTTAGGGTTTCCTCACTCAACGCCAACTCGACAAGTCGACTCTTTAACTCGTCGAGTCGGTCATTAAACATACGTACTCAAACCAACTCCACTCGACGAGTCGGACATACAACTCGTCAAGTCACTGATTAAATCCCCAATATATATATATATATATATATATATATATATATATATATATATATATATATATATATATATATATATATAATACCCTATCGTAACATCAATAGCGAAGGACAATAGGAGGGCCTATTTTGAGATGTATTTTGATAGGACAAATTGATTACAAAGGAAAAGGACTAAAAAAATCGCAAATGACTAAATTATCTGAAGTAGACTGAAACTTAGAAAATAGTTGATTGGTCATCAATTACGAGTCCCTAAAATTAGTTATGAAGATCAAGAGTCAACTAGTTCTTCCGAGTGTTTAGCCTATAATTTGAATAACAAATATATAACACCATTGGTATGTTACTTCAAATTCTTGAGTGTTTCACCAAAGGATGAGTATTGATGTTTTCAAGAAGGTGCAGTGACCAAAAAGGAAGTAATTGATGGTTTTTGAACATAAATACAAACCTATTTGTTCATGCAACCCTAATTGCTTTGGATATAGGTTTTCACCAGTTGAACATGCAAATCTGAATACCAAAGCAAAACCCTAGGAACTATCATATAATTTTCGAAATCTATATGTAAATAGGGTTTAGATGTTTACCTTACTTTTTATGTAGTAATAACAAGACAACTTTGTAGATATTGACTCTTGAAAGCAAGTGCCTTAAATGTGACACCTCTATTGGCTTAAAAATACTCTTTTCAAGAGGATGAGAGGGGAGAGGAGGGAATAGCACCAAATTTCGGCTAGGGTTAACAAATAGCAAGCACAGGCCTAAACTCTAAGGAGGTAGGGTCTTTATATAGCTGAGGGCTACTAGGGTTAATTAGAGGAAACCCTAATTTCATGCTTAAGACTTAAGTAGCCCATGGATCCTTATTAAGGATCCTTGGATGAAAACTTATATCGTCTTCCTATAATTTCCATCCACTCCTATCTAAGGAGTCTAATAGCCTAGTTTCACAACTATCAGCGATTTTCAAAACAACCCCTTGTTCCTTTAATCTCAAAATTAATTCCAAATTAATTTCTAATCAAATACTAATTAAATAACATAATTTATAATTAATATATCATTCTCATAATACATTAATAAATCATTTATCAACCTTTCTCATACTGTCAAGTTGCAAGAGTAAAGGCAATCCAAAAGGACCACGCTACTATCGAAACAAGTACATATCAATTATAGTTATGGGCTTAGAAATATAATCCAACAGTAATAGACTACATCATAGAGAAGTGATTATGATCTAGGACATCTAATCAAGTCTCTTTATTTTCCTTAGAATCATAAGATGAATCGTTCTCTTAAGTGTTAAGTTAATGGTGTTATGATTGAAAGTGTTTGTATAATGTTTCATAAGATAAGTTCTAGCTTATTTAAATATAGAACGTTTCACATGTTTTATTATTTGAAAGTAAGTGATGAAATGTTTGAAACTAGTATATTAACAATAGTTTAATATAGATTCATTATTGGGTTAAATGTAATCATGGAGTCATCCTGTTTGACATAGGAAAAAGAGTTGCATTACGAAATACCTCGATCGGATTTTGGATTTCATTTTACTCTTAGACTTATGAAAAATTCAAATCCTATTAATCAAGAATAATGACACTAATACCTTTTAGTCACTAAATATATTTTGGAGTTAGTCTAAACTAATTGACCATTCTGATTATCCACCATGCATGTTGATCCAAAATGTTTAGATCGTCTTGAATATGTGAATGAGAAGTGCCTCACCAAATGTTCAATTGGATATTATATTAGAAGTCATTAGACTACAAGTCTTTTGACTGATACATATCTCATAATATTTAGATAAATTATAAACAAATTAATTTGTGATGTTATCATTTGTTGAAATGTATTCACGTTAATTGTCCGTTTAGATTGGTTACAAAACAAAGTTCAGAGTTAACTAGGAAAAATGATAAGAAACACAAATCCAATAGGATAGTGATAATCTTTATCGAAAGGATAACAATCATTTAATGGAATTATGAAACTGTTTTATAGTTCATCTCAAACGAAGTATTGCCATAAGCAATATAGTTGGATAAATAAACAAATCATTGTTTGATTTGTAACTAATGATTCGTATTATGCTTATAAATAGTTCATGGATTGTACCATGACTTAGTGCTATAAGAGTCCTTGGTCTTGTACAATCTAAGAAGGTTCTAATCGAATGCTCTGTGAGACAATTTATTTTGTTAGATGTCCCAACTATGCTTTTGGAAACTCAATAAGAAGAAATTATTGTTGCTCTAAGGGAAATCTTTTGAAAAAGAGAGTTGTTATCCAAAAGAACTAGTAGGAGCCACATTAATCTTGATAAGACTCAAGATTTAGTTAACAACGAAGCTAAAGAAAAATACTTGCACATAATTAGAGGTTAAAACCTATTAAAGAAAATTGCATTCATCTACCTCTTCAACATAGATCTAATAGAAGACATAATTAACCTTGTTGAGTTCATATCACATGGGAAAGGAGTCATGGATAGATTCCAATCAGAGTCTATCAAGTATCGGGAATAATGGAAGGCCCAATAAGCCAAAACTAGAGGAAGCTATAAGGAATGAGATTCAATCCATGTTGTTTGAAATTTAAATTGATCCAACACTTAGAGTTTTTGGATGTTCAAAAAATAACAAGCATGGATAGGAACATACATATAATCTAATCAAGATGGGTTGTGAAAGAAATGTAGGTTTTAGAATTCTATTGATGGATTCTAACAAGCATCTCATGTGTTGATCATTTGCTTCAATGAAGAATTCAAATTTTGAATTACGAGAAACAAAAGATAGTCCATATAAATGTCTAAGATAGTGGGAGCAATGTTGTCCCTTGTAATGAAATAGGAAACGATGTCCTAACTTTGTTAAGTGTAAAAGCTTTACATCGCCTAGGAACTGTCTCTCTATCAAATACATGGTAGGAATCAGAAAGTATACTAACAACCTATGGAGATAGATCAAAGCAAATCATTGATTTAAGTCAAATGCTTGGAATCCTGAGGAAACTCGAGATGCCTAATTCTTAAAAGAGTTTGTGGTAGTAAATCTAATGACTCGTATGCCTTATTCACGACAAGTCGTATAAGATATTTTTGGCTATAATCATAGAATTAAGAATATTCCTTGGGATCTTAAAAGCACAAAAGAGAAAATATAGATACTATGGAAGAAATCAATGAAAGAGTTACATTGATGGTGAGTTCCTTACTAATATAGACGTTTCTTTTTAGCATTCAAAGGTTGTGCTCTTAGTAAATAATGAAGTATAAGCTTAGGAGAGTACCAATTGATACACCTAAGTGAATTTGATAATATACTTAGAGTATTTTGTAGTAAGTTAGAATGCAAAGACCGACTATGTGACTAAAAGAGATTCATTAGTGACTCCAGTGTTGTATTCAATTATTGATTGTTCTCTTGAAGTTTCTTGTAACTAAAAGGTGACTTTACCTTGAGTATAGATCCCATTGTGAAAAAATTATACATATTGACTTTTAAATTTATTAACCTAACTAACTTAACTACTTTATGCACCTATGTGACAACCCGAACCTTTTTCCGTTATCATTAGCCTCGTTTAAGTTATATAATGAAATTTTATATAAAAGTCGGAACCAAAAATCGCACGAAAACCCGAGTTACATAGAAAATCAGTGAAACCGACCTGATTGGTGTTCACGACCGTGAACTTAATCAGACCGTGAAACCGATCACAACCATAAACCCGATCACAATTGTAAATTATATCAACCCGAGGGTCTTCATTCCAGTTTCGTTGTCCAACACTTTCATGCAACTAATAGTGAGTTCATACCTCTACAATTTTATGATGTTTAATGTTTTCATGGGGGAATACAAGCCAAACACAAATGGTTGTTGTGAAATTTTTACAAAAGGATTTCAACAAGTTTAAAACTTATGGAATTGATACAACCAAAAGATTTCCACATTTTATAACATATTTAGATATTTTATCCCTTTTGTAACATGCTGAGCATAAGGGACATTTTCAACTTACAATCACAATTGCATAGTTTTCAGATAAATACAGAACCAAGTACATTATAAACATACAAACTATAATAGGTATAGTTTGGGACTACAATACACAATTTTTCAAATTTAGAGCTTATACATTAATAGACATATAAACTATGACAGACTTAGTTTATGATTTACATTACTACTTTCGGATATAAAGAGTACAACATTAGATAATTATTTAAGTATAATTATTATTACTCTACAAGGTATACAAACGGATTCATATACCATAGAGCAATACATAACTACACGTAAACTAATTAATACATGATTGTGAGAAAACTCTTCATTTGTAGCTTTCGAGGTACATGTTAAATCCTATCTTTTAGTGTAACCAGAGTCTCCTGTAGGGAGAGTTTGAGATTTGTGAATAGATCTATTTGGTACTAACAATCCCACACTTGAACTGCTAGCTATAGTTAGACAGACATGCATGGGGTGACAAATAACTACGGTATCCATACTATGGCCCCGTTAATAAAATATGGTTATCTACACTATATCCCTGTCAATAAATTATGGTTATCCATATTGGAGAATAAATCATCCAAATAGCCCCATGATTGGTTCCCATGTGAACCCCTTGGTCCAACCATAAACATTTCAAGACTATGCAATTCGCTCATATGATGCATGATCGTTACTATTCCTTTACACGTTCAATCATACATAAATGATTAATGCCATGGTCATGCACAATAAATAATAACATTGCATAGAAAAAAAATTAAACATAATATAACTATAAATATAGTTCTTTAAACCTTTTTAATATTTTATATAATAAATCATATTTAGCTAACCCTTACTCATAAAAGAGTTCATTTATTGAAAAACATTTTCCTTTCAAAACCTTTAACTTACTCTTTAGAAAAATAGTCCATTTACTCGTTAGCTAAGATTTATTATCTTTTCAACAATAAAACATTAGTAATATGCCATGTATCCCAAATGGGAAAATCCAGATATACTCACCTAACAAGTTTGTGAAGACTAACTTCTGATCTAGCTTCTTATCACACGCTATCTGTGACCTCAACACTTTTTCTCCTATACATATAAATATCAAGTTCCTCAGAAACTCTCCCAATATACTTAGGAGCTTGTTTATAATATCTATTACAGTGACCTTTGTCTACCACTAACATAATTGGGTAACCATTTGTTACCAAATCACTAATCTCCTTAAAACCATTACCAAATGAATTAACTTCATAAGCCAATAGTTCAATCTTAAATTTGGAAAATTCTATGAATTAGGGTTTACAACCCTCGGTATCCACTCGAGAGTTCCACCACATAAACTCTTTCTCTATTTCTTGATAGTCCGCTCATAAGAACACCGCCTTATGAGTACACACAATATATCGATTTTATCAAACCGTCACAACTCAATAATCACTTAAATTATATTATATATATTAACAATCGAGAGAATATCTTAGCCCAACGATGTTCGTATTCTTGTTAAACGACCTCCTGTCCTCTGTCTCTAAACTGTAATCATCGTTCACCAACTCCAACCTCAACCCGTCATATCGACATTAAAACTTTCTTTTGAAAGCCATAAAATGCTACATAATAGCTCATATCACTCGTCGGATCAATGAATTACAAATGACCATTATTTATAGGTTGGTTGTTCGGTGGGTGCACCGTGCTTTTTATAGGATGCATTGCGTCATGTGCCAGGTGGCACTTGTAGAAATGCCACACGTCTCACTTCATTCACCACGTGTCCTGACAGTCCAAACATCTATTTTTTGTGATTTAGCATAGGCGCGCCATGCATTTTAAAGGGCATTCTGCGCTCATATTTTCTGCTGACTTTTTTCGAATAACAAAACACTTTTCAAACGACCATAACTTTCGCATACAAACTTTATTTTTGACAAACTTTATACCCACATAATCGTCTTAGAGTGAACTACAATTTACTTTAACTAATAATACATTAAGAATTATAAATTTGTCGATGTAGTGCGATAACTACATGAACATATGTATTGCATTACCAAAACATCATTGTTTCATTACTTAAATTCACTCTTAGTCATATATATACTAAGTACATACTATAACCCATAGTATGAGATTTGTACGTCATTAGAATTTTCATCCAAATTATAGTCTTTAGTAAGGTGTGGATTACTACATTTGCCACATCCATATTGTATGTTATGAATTATTTGATTGAATTTCTTCATGTCTGTTCCCCAAACATCTAATTTGGAATTTAAAATAGTTAGGCCATCAAAACTTTCTCCATATGATCTCTTTCATATAGATTAATCTCTTAAAGAATACCATTTATGTGAATGTTGAGCTAGTCCTTCAATTATCATGCGTTCTTTTAGCTGGATTTAGAGAATTGGTCCTTGATAATCGACCATTACCGAGTGAATATGTAACATCCAAGTTTTGGTAAGTTCTCTTTTGGTCCCTAGTGTAAAATACCTTTCATATTATTCCCTTGGTTAGTATGTGGGGTATACTCATTGAGTACACTTAGCGTACTAGCCACAACTTGGTCGTGGATCAACCATGAACGTTAGGTGTACATGGTGTACACATCGCGTACTCATGTCTGAATCAAACCCTTGTTTTTAGGGTTTGCACCCTATTTAAGGACCTTAAGTCCCCCAAGTCCCTTACCTTTTCAGCCTCCATTTCCCTTGAAGTACAAATCTCCAACCCTAAGCCACCTTAGTGCATTTATTAGCTTCTTGAGTGACTTTTGGTGCACTTTAGGGATTTTGAAAAAGAAGAATAAGGAAGCTTGATAAGAAGATAGGACGTGGGAAGAGCTTGTAGATCTAGAATTTTGGCACCATGTATGAGTATAAAGCCTTAACCTTGACCATTGCATCCTTAGATCTACTTTTAGGGTGGAAAATGTCATCTTTTGGTCCCATAGTTTGGATTCTTGGAGTTAAGGAACTTTGAAGCATATGAGTTGTACCTTTGATCTCTTGGAGGTGTTTTGAGTCATAAAAATTGGTTCTTGATGGTTAAGCCTCAATCATGCAAGTGTCAGGGACCAACCAAGTGTGCTTATGGACTTGATTAATGTTTTGAGCCACACCCCTGCATGAAAAAGCATAAAGTTTGTAACTTTATGGCTTAGCACATTTCTAGGGGTCTGGATCTAAGTTTTGGACGTAAGGTCTTAAGGGACTAAGACATATGGCTAAGTTTGGCTTGGAAAACCAGTACGCCACATGTACTTAATTGTATGATACACGTACAGGGTTAGTGCCTAGACCTTGATCAACACCAACGTACGCTAGGCATACAAGCCAAGTGCAGCGCACGTACGAGATATGTGGGCTTGGAAGAATTTGGGCTACTTTGGGTGTTGGGCTTTAAACTTGAGAAAATTGGGCCTCAGACCCACCTGATTGTATCAAGTCCTTTTTGGGCCTAAGGCCATGTTTGGGGGGGGGTCCTTGGGCCGTAATATGCAATTAAGGCCCTATAGTGGGCTTGGATACCTTTTTGGCTTTTGTGGTTTTGTACCTTCGAGAGAAGGATGCCTAATAAGGAAAAGGTAAATGAGTCTTTTCCCTTAATTCACAGACTATGATTTTGGACCTTGAGTAACATTGTGACCTAACTTCTAATTAGGGCTTAGTGCTTGTACGATAGGGAGAGGAGTTCATGAATGTGACAACCCGCAATTTCTATTCTGTACAACCCTTCACTTCATCAGAAGTCGGAACAGTTTCTGCTAATTTTCAAAGCTTTTGGAATAAGTTTGAGTATTTTAGGATTAGCACTTTAAGAGATATCAGGAGAGAGGATTCCATAGAATTTATGGTACATCATTAAAGTTCCAAAAACTCCAAGAGTTTGGAGTTTACAACCCAAATGGCATTTGAACCTAAACTCCGTGGGGTATATATATATATGGCACTTAGCCATTTTAACTTCATTTCTTCCTTTTTTAACTAGACAAAACCTGATTTCTCTCCCAAGGATCTTCAATCCTTCAATCCAAATTGTAGCTACTTCTACCCTAGAGTGTTTTAAAGCTTATTACATGTCTAGATATCATTTAAATCACCCAAGAATCACAAGAAAAAGGAGTTTACGGCCCAAGATCTTCCTAGGCTGTAAACCCTAAATTGGGTGCCAAGCACTTGCCCGACACTTCCATCCGATCCGCTCACTACAGGTGAGTTCATACCCCTTAATTAACCTTTTAAATGTTTCTAAATGTTTATAAATGCTTTATGGGGGCGGATACAAGTTGAATAATCCTAATTGTTGTATCAATCACTTGTGATTAATAACTAGCATGCAAATGGATTTAATATACGTAAACTGTTTTACCAAATAGATTTCTTCAAAGGACTTTGTTAAACGTTTTTACATGTTTAAAACTCTTTATCAAACTGTTTTACATACTAAATGTTTCTTTTCAAACTCTGTTACAATTTTGTTTCAAACAAAGGTTTCCTCATACTTTAAATTGTTCTTATCAAACAAACTGCTTTCAAATCGTTTTACAAACTGACACCAAGTCATCCTTTCTTAGTTACTAAACTTTTCAATGGTTTTAAAAAACTTCTTTTATACTTTTATATTGTCAAAATGCATGCCTATGTATGTATAGTTACATAAGTAATGTTTAAAGGACTTAGGAAGGCTATCTCACTTTATCTCCTTTTCCTCGTTGGGATGTGGCTTTAGGGCATCGGTTATCCATCCGAAGGTGGTCTAAATATTAGTTATATATTATGTATACATATATAGACATAAAAGTTCTATCAGTCAGTTCAATATACACTCTTACAAGAGTCACACACAGATACTAGATTCCTTGGTAGAAGGCAACTGTTAGTAGGAAACATAGGGTTTTCTAGGAGGTTCAAAACTTTTACATACTTACACTTCACATACATACAAATACTTTCTTACAAATTAAGACACTAAAACACTTATGATCCCACCAGCTTTAAAGCTGATACTCTCTTTCAAAATAACTTGTATCCTCAGGTCAACAGTAGACAGGTACTGATGCAAGGTTTAGAGAAGATGGAGCTCGTTCAAGACTCATCTTTCATTTTGATTTATACTTTAGTGTCTATTAATCATGTCATAACACTTGTATTAAAATTATATTATTAATGCAATGGATGATGTTTTTGCTTGTTTACTACTATTCATTGTTGTGACACTTTACATGACGTCCTCCACCCCATAACGTTTTTGTCGTTCCTGGTTTTGGGGTGTGACAGATTGGTATCAGAGCATTGTTTATAGTGAATTGAGTATATCAACCCATAAAAGATATACTAACTATAAATACAATGGGATTAAAAATACTCTGACCAAGAGTTTATACTTTTAAATAATAAAATATTTAACTAAGTATATGTGGCTGCATTCATACTAAAATCCGAGTCACAATGACAGGAACAAATGTATTACAATTGTTGAATATCACAGGTAAGCTCGGGGATGCATGGCCAGTCTTGGGAGTGGCATAGCCTAATCAACTATGTTGGTCCGAGGAGTGATTAGCACATGCCCAAGAATGGTTGTGATGTGTCAACAAGTCTAAAAGCTTACCAATACTACCCCAATGAGAACATGATAACAGAACCTAAGTCTAAAGTACTATGGGAGTATTTTGTGTTACTATAATTACTTACTTGAGAACTAAAAGTAATATTCATTATTAAGTTGATAGTTTCTAAGTGGATACACTAAGGTTATATGTAACTAGGATGTCATAAACTTAGAATCAGTGAAATTTTTGTTTTACCCCTATTCCTTGTGAATTTGGAGTTAAGGTCACTTATTCGAAGGCCTATCCTGTTTTGCTTACATATAACTGGTATGCACTTTACAAATAGTGATGTAACTAATGGAGATTATCTAATAATTATCTAGATAGTTCATCTAATAATTATTTTCTTCCCCCAATTCTCACGTAGATAACATGGCTGGACTCCATCCCCACGGCAACCCGTATCTTCCGAGTCAAGGCAATGCTGGATGATTTGGAGAATAACCCGAGAATGATCATCCAATCCCTTTGAATGATCACCATGCTGAAGACCTTTTGGATGATGATAACTCTGAACCCGAAGTTGAGAACCTACCCCTGGTAGCTCCCATTCCAAATTCTAACCCTCGTCCGGCTTTTCATGGCCCGACGCCTCCTTGGGTCGAATGTTTGGAAGCATGTAGCAAAGATCAAGATCAACCTATGTCGTTTAATGGAGACCGAAGCTTCTACAACGTAAATGAAGGGAGCTCAGCATGCAGAGTTCTACCAATCTTGATCCGTAGAGTTGCCCGAAACAAAATTTAGGGCAAGACAGCTCTGCATTGTATCGCAGAAGTTGACACCCATGGAGGAATGCATATCCTTCGCACCAATCACCTTGAACATGCTCGTGAGAGATCTGAGGAGAGACCATGAAACGCTGCTGTAAGCACTAGCTGAAACCCGAGCTGAAGTCATAGAGCTCCAAGTACATCAGAGGGTGTACGAAAGATACCTGCTTGATATGGAATGTCAACCAGCTGAACTAAGGGTTCACCATAGGGGTGACTGTCGCCAGTAGGAGATACTTTACTACCCTTCATTTTTTTAAAGAACTGTGTTCCTATGTATGTCTTATGTAGAACTAATCTATGTGACTACCGTGTACTGTAAGTACTTTAGTTAGGTCTTTATGCTGTCAAAGACTTTTCTACTCTAGATGTGATGTAAGACCTACTACAAGGTCAATTTTTCCCAAACTTATTACATCTTAAACATCGATGATATTGACAGTCGACTAACTTCTGTGTCACTCTTTGTTCAAATACTTTCGTCATACCTTCATTGGGGTCTATGTGAAACTTACTTTAGTCAAGTCTTTGGACTATAGTAACTTAACTCCGGGATCATCTTCAAGCCTCTTTCAAAGGTTGGATCATATTATCCACCAACCAATAATACCTAGGCTTGAACGACAAAATGTCTTGAGACCATTCTACAAACTTACTTCTACTCTTTACTAGGACTGCATCATAGGGATGTAGGTCAAACCTTCGAGAACATAATCTTACTCTTCTCATGAACGATCGAACTTCATCTAATTTCAACCATAATAGCTCACAAACTCCCTTTCTTTCGTGTTACAGAATCATGTCGTCATCCGGAAATAGTCATCCGAACAAGGAAACCCCTGCCTTTCCTATGGACGCCGCTACTTTTCAAGCCGCAGTCACGACTGCAGTAACGACTACCGTGGCAGTTATCCTTGTAAACTGCAGCGCTATTAACGCAACCTATGCTGAAAAAGGAGGTGACCACCCTGATAGTAGTATCAATCTAGGAAGTCATCAAATGATAATAGTTGTAGGCTCGCAAAGCTAAAAAACAGAGAACAAGAAATGAAAGCGCCAAGCCCAGAAGGAACGCAAGCGATCCCAAAGAATTGCCATGCAACAGCAACAAGTGGCAACCCCTGCCATCCTAGTACCGAGTAGACCATACGAGGGAAAACTTCCGAAGTGTGATAAGTGTAGTTTTCATCATCATCGGGCTTGCCATGAAATGCAATGTTGCAATTGCCTAAAAGTAGGGCACCATGCTCATAGCTGTGGAGTGTCAGCACGACCCATCACTCAAGCCCCTGACATCGGAGTCAACCAGGCTTGCGATGGTGGTGGTAAAACTGGACCCTATTAAAGGAAAATTTCAAAGTGGATGAACAAGGAAAACACTCGTATCCACATAACTCCAACTCGATACCTCGTTTCCACCACCAATGCTAGTATTAGCCCGATATGTCACCAATGCAGTAAGATAGGGCACTTCAAGAAGGATTGTCCAATAATAAAGAACTCCGGCGTGCACGGGAAAATACTAAGGATCACTGCCGCAGGAGAGACTACTCCGTACCCACGTTAATGTAATTAGGGCATTTCGTTGTACCAGACTTATAAATTGTTCAAAACTAGTGCGACAAGAGTCTTATCTTTTTCGAGATCCCGTCTCTAAAGGGATGCTTGTGCTGCGCATACTTGTCTTTTGTAGTGTACCTAGTTCGCAGCAATAGTCTTGTAGTAAATCTATAGTACTGTAATTCTGTTAAAGGTTGCACTATTGGGTTTTGTCTATAAGGCCTTATGTTTAAATCTAATGTCTTTAGTTCCCATAAGTGTGACAACCATCAAAATTCGAGTTAATTCTAGATTTGAATAAACTTAGTTACACATATAGGCACTACACATATTAGACTTCGTAACTAGAAGCTAAGTTATAACCTAGTAGAATCTTGGAAACAGATAGAGACAATGGATAATGTGCTTGGATTTCACATTGGTATGTGAATTCTACAACTACTTAACTGTAGTGACTATCCATATTTAGGTTACTCTTTGACTCGAACAACATTTCATGAATCATATCCACACATCATGCACTTGACCTAGAAGTAGAAGTGAGTTCAAATTCTCATAGAAACTTAAGTCAAAGTTGAAGACTAGGACTAGTATACTTGATTCCTCAATTTCGCTTAAATCTCAGAATCACTACATAGAATGCCAATAAACCGATAAAAATAAATTACAAACATTATTTCTAACTTGAATAAGAGTTAGGAAACACAAAAATAATTTGATGTCTCAAAGATTCAACTTACCTAGATATCTCAAGTTTAGCAAAATCCGAAAAACCCTAAAAGCCCTAAAAACTCATATTTATAAACTTTAACCTTAAAAATCCTATAAAAATAATTATGAAACTTATAATATAATCTTATCATAATAATTATTATGAAATACAATCAATGAAAATAAAGATTTAGTTATTAAAATTTAACCTTGATTTATAATTCAAAAATCAAGAGTTTTATGCATAAAAACTAGGTTAAGGTGCACATTTTATAAAAAGTTGGACATTTTTATAAAAGATATAAAATTTTATAAAAGAAACAAGAGAGAGGGAGCCTTCCCCCCCCCCCCCCTAAAATTCGTCCTCTCTCTCCTACTATCTCTTTTCCCCCAAAATTTGAATCATTTCTCACCTCTCCACACTTCACCTCCTCATTCTCTCTCACACTCTTTATCATCATCACATTTTCTCTCTTCCCCTCACCCTAACCACGAAATGTTACAGAGAAATGGCTCTAATAACACACCATAAACTCTAAATATTCATCATTTGAAGTAATCTTGAAGGTAATCCCAAATTTTCTTTCATTCTACTTCACTTTTCCTTCAAGTTTTGCTATTTTCTTATACTTTCTCCTTATTCTTCTTTTTCATCTTCTTGAAACTTGTTTTATTTTTGTTAAAATGGTTTTTAGAACATCATGGATGTGTCTTAACACCATGCATGTATGATAAACAAGGTTGCATGTTCATGATCATAGTGCAAAAATCGATTTTAAGGATTAAAACATCAAACTCAAGTTTAGGGTTTTTGAGAAACAAATTTTTGTTCATAAATGAATGTATACATTTTGATAAGTTTTAATCTTTTGATCTCTTGAAACATAAGTAGAATATAATTTTATCATGATTCATTTAAAATATTTCAAAAGATTTACTCAAGGAAATGATGAAAACTCACTTTTCTGACCAATCATCATGCATGCAATCTGCCAGATTTCTTTACTTGAATTTAAACTGCCATATCTCACTCATATCTCACTGTAAAATTTGAAATATCCGATTTTTGGCAATTTTTACAAAATGGTTGCGCAAACAGCTCTTTTTCTGTGATCACCATTTTTGCCTTGCATGATCTATGGCCTTAAACCCAACCATAAATCTGGGGAAAAATACTTTAGAAACCTAACATATCCAGTGAATGATGGCTGAAATTTCGTGGCTTAAAACCTCACTGAATGCGCTACTCGAATTCATGAACTTCAGCCACATTTACATCTCATGCACCATTGCATGCAACATTTCTTAACTTGTTTGGGTTCATTACCCTTATTTCTCTTCTGAATAAATTTCGAACATTTTTCCTTTTGAAAGCCTCACATGCATGTGATAATCTGTAAAATACCAAGAGCTTTTATTATTTCTTTGATTTATTAAAATAATTGCTAAAACCAAGGGCATAAATCACATAAAATACTTCCAGATATCAATAAATCCGGAATAAATTCATGGATGACCCTCATGATGAATAATGACCCCTCACTAAATTTCATCCATTTTTGTTGCTGTTTGGTATGATTTTCGATTTTCATTTTGTTAGGGCATAATAAATCACAAAACCACTTTAGAGAGTGTGAAAATTTTATCTAACAATTTTCGCATACCTTACCTGTGATGGGTGACTCAGAAAAATACTTTCAAAATTTTTCATCATGCCTTACTATTTTTCCCAATTTTTGGTAATTATAATGGTCTAAAAATAGGAAAAATAGTTCTAATTATCCACAATTCATGAAAATTTACCAGAGCATCATGTCGTATAGTAGGAGGTTACATAAAACTTTTGAGGGTTTTTCTCTACTGTAAACTATTTTTCTCTTATTTTCTAAAGTTAATTGCACTTAAATACACATAAATACCCAAAACCGGATTATACTATATGAAAACCACTTTTGGTATTTTTCCCAGTTTATTTATACTGTAGATGATGTTACAAAAAATTTTGGTAATTTATTTTAACTGTTTAATATTATTTCATCAATTAATGATTAATTAAAGCAATAAACCAAGGAAAAATAGAAATACCCACTGAAAAATATGTTTTATATTTTTCCCAACCTAGTTATGTATAATAACAGTTAAATAAAAAGTTTGGGTAATTTTGGAAACGGTTTGAATTTATTTCAATTTTTATTGGAATAAATGCTCAAAAATCATAAAATATAATTAAACATCTTAGAAATCCATTTTTATATTTTTCCCACCATAGTAATGTTTAATAACAGTAATATATAAAGTTTGGGGAATTTTCTTAACTCATTGCTATTTTTCATGAATTTATGGTTATTCAAGAAACTAAAATGGTGAAAAATAGTTAGACAACTCAAAAATTCAAGAAAATTTATCTTGAGTTCTTTGATTTCAATTAAAACTGAAATGCAAAGTTTGGGATATTTTAGAATTAAATTGATTTAGTTTTGAATATTTAACCATTGGAACACCTCTAAAATGTTAAATATTAACATTTCAATAATGGAAATTTTCCACTTAAATTGTTATATAACAATTGATTCTTTGAAACTTAATTTCCACAGAAAAATGTTTGTAACTTATTGATATTAAATTTTGACACAATATTGGCATAATTCTATTGTAGTACTATGTATACTAGTGTTAGATTTCGATTAGAGACTCACTAGCGAATACCATTATTGTAGGAATCGATAGTGATACGAGTGGAGCATAGTCAAGGCACCAATTGCATCATCTCAATGCATATTGTGAGTATTCATCATTCCCCTATTTTCGGTTTTTAAATGTTTTGGGGTGGAAAAGCATGTCCTAAACTATTTATGTTCATTATATTTAATTGACTCACATAAACTTGATTACTATATTTTGCATATTGTGAGTATTCACGCACTCCCCTATTTTCGGTTTTTATGTTTTGGGGTGGAAAAGCATGTCCAGAAAACCTATTGTTTGCATGTTGTATTTAAATTGATTATTATCAAATATGATTGCTATTGTATTGCTATGTTTCTTTTTGTATGTCTATGCAACACGGAACATGCGAACTTATCGTACTAAGGCCCTTCCCTTATCTCTAACCATTAACTCTTTGAGCCAATGGTCATTATGGATAGCGCTATTAGGAATTGACAACTCCTCACTCGCCCGAATCGCTGGAGTGCATGATCCCATATTCATCTATGGAACGATAAGCATAGTCTCGATAGGGCTTCAGTCATAGGTTTGGTTGAGACTCATTGTTTGCTCATACACATACAAACTCGTTTCTCGTTATAGCAATAAACTTGTATTCATTAATAGAAATCAACTTTGTTTGTTAATATGGCAATGAACTTTGTTTATGATTAAAGCAATGAACTTTGTTTCTCATTATAGCAATGAACTCTATTTCTCATTACAACAAGGAACTTTTACTAGTGGAAACTTATATACATGTTTTAGCAATGAAATTGTTTGCTCCTTGTAGCAACGAAATTGACAGCTCATTTTAGCAATGAAACTTGTTTACTCGTTTGAGTAACGAACTTTATCTTCCATGAAAATATGAATGTTGCATCTTATTCAGGCAATATACTTTATTTCTCATGATAAAAACGAACTGTGTTTTCAAACTTATTTACTCCTAGCAATATACTTTTATTATTGGAAACTTTTATCAAAACTTTGATTTCAACTCATGAACCAATATTATTTTGTTAAACTTGTGAGTACTCACCAACTATTTTTATAGTTGACGCTCGTTTTACATGCTTTTTCAGGAATCATCGAGTAAGTGGCACTTAGGGACACTTCACTTTTAGGAGCATTCGCATGTGTTGTATATCTATTTTTCATTGTAATTTGTTGTAAAAGTTGTTCAAACCCATTGTAAATTTGTAATCATTTTTAATTCTATGGTTGGTGTTGTCTTTTAACTTTTGCTATGAAACCCTTTATACTGCCACGCCTCGTGTTTCCGCTTTAGCGGGGTGTGACAGGAAATGGTATCAGAGCCGAAGGTTATAGAGAATACCGGTTTTCCTTTGGAAAACCACAACTATAGCCAAAAAAAAATTCTAAACGTTTTTAAAATACTGAACATACGACTAGTAGGACTAATTTGAGTACGCATTATTGGACTTTAATTAAGTATAGCCTGACCAACTATGCTTAATTAAGGAAACTTAATGTTATGCTTGAAACGGTTATAGTAGAATTATGTTCAAAACGATTTTCAGCTTGAACTTTGAACAACAAAATTTTTCGGTGTGCATACGGGCATTGCATATTATAGGCATTCATCTAGGTACACTTAGAAACTATGTGCACTTTTACCATAATGTCTTTATTTAGAAATATTCCTACCCCTTATCAAGTGCTAGGTTATATCACTAGCCACTCTAGGAGCAATGCACTTAGTGTTGAGCATGGGTATTCCTTGGTAGCTATTGACTTTAGATGTAACCTTAGTAGCTAGATATACACTAGTAATAATCATAAGTCAAAAGTATTGGGTTTTGAGCATTCTAACACTCCTATGGTGTACATGCAACCCTATAAACCTTGGATCTATGTTTTCTCTATAATACATACAAATAAGAACTTTCCAAGGCTTTAATCCTAACTAGCATATTATGAAGCACTTATACTACAAAGTACTAGTTAGATGACATACCTTTTGATGTAGCTTGATGTCTTCAAGCTTTAAGAGCTTAGCCCCAATAGTGTGGAAGCCTCAAGTGGAATCACAAATCACCAAAACACCTTGGAAGACTTTAGAGAATATGGATACTTGGTTCTCTCTAGTGAAATTGGCTAGCCCTTTTTAGTGTACCACACTAGTGCCAATTTCACCAACCAAGGACATCTTTATATAGTGTGGAGGATTAGGGTTAAAACCTAATACCCATGACCTTTCATTTCCTAGGATCCATGGGTTAAACACTCCATGAACTATCCATGAAAGCTTAGCCCAACCTAAATGAAATTGGCCCATTCCATATATATAAGAGTCCATATTTAATTAGTTCCTTTTGATCACTTAATTAATTATAAATTAATTCTTGATCAATACTAATTAAATAATATGATTCCATAGTAATATATTAGAACTTATAATATATCAATATTAATCATAAACATACTATTCTCAAAAGATTATCCATATAAATTGTGTCGGTGAAGTGCAACCCAAATGGACCATGCCGGGTCGGGTCAAGTACATACCAAATATAGTTATGGAATTAGATATTAATCCAACAGTCTCCCACTTGGATAAGTCTAAAACTATTATTGCGTATGACTTCAAACCTAACTGGCAATCGTAGCTCTTAAAGCCGCTGTCGAACTCTGATCTTGTCAACGAACTTGTCCATTAGATAAGGGATCATATATTCCTCCATTCTAGATATCATATGGACTGAGACATGGATTATAATCATTCTCTCTGTCCATTTGTTGTTTCCCGATTTCTGATTTATGACGACTACCTAATTGAACAAATCAAATTAGTCCTGGCCCGGCCGAGCACTTCCATTTGTCATCATCAAATCAACGAGGGGCCCACAGATATCGCTTTTATCCCGAAGGTAAAAGGAATGGATAAACTTCAACTCATATGGCTTGTTCTACTACTTGTTGAATCATACACAAAGGCACATTTTATAGCACCGAGTTACCAAATGCGGTTTCGCGTAATCAATGTACAACCAACTCATAGTAACAACTCATATCTCTAGGTTTGAAGAATATAAGATATTATCGTCTCATGATCACTCGCGATAAAATCCATGAAGTGATTCCAATGAGCGCGTGTTGAATCCAATACTCAAAACTTATGAGCACTCATGAGTGTTGTAGCCCTTTGTCCAACACCTTAGACCTCTACAAGCCAACCCATGATAATCTTAATTCATATCTACTTCTAACATATGATCGACTGTGGATGGTTTGAATAACTTAGTCATTCCGGAAGAATAACCTAGTTTATTCGGGAAGTCAAAACATGCAAAGTGAAACACAATAATAATTGAATCCAATATGGTATCAAAACCTATGAACATAAATAAAACACCTTTTATTTATCACCATATGATTACACATTATTCATTGTATACTATTTCAGCTATCAACATTATTCTTGAATTTAAAACAATAGTTGTCCCATGCTCCAAGCATGTACACTATGTTTTTCTAAACACTAGTCATGCCACACACCAAGTATGCATACTATGTTTGTCTATGATCTTTACTTTGTGAACTAGATCAATTGAACATAACTTCAATGATTCTCTTTTCACACTCCCAAATCCTTACTGCAAATGCAAGAATTCCAAATTCATGCCATTTACTGAAATCTGTTAGATTCTAAACTTATATGCATTGATCCTCTTGTAACGATTATGCACAAATTCACAAAGACTTGGCAACAATCATTACAGAGTATTCCAAAGGAGATCAACTCCTTGGAAACATCCTTCTTGCATTAAGTTTCCTTAATCTTACACATATTAAAATTTCTGACTTTGAAACATTTCCAGATTCCATTTTGACTATCACTTCTAACAAGAGTTGCCTCCTTACAGATTATGTCAATATGGTCCTTCCAGAATTATCATTATACTTCCAACTGTCCTTGAGCAACCAATCTTTGGTAAACCTTAGATTGTCCTCGACAATTGTTTAATCCTTTTAGTCATATCCAGTTCTAAACCTTTTCCCTTGTTAATGCCCCAGACATTTGGAAATTTTTTAGAAATGATGAATATAGCACATGTAATTGATCCTATATCCGAAGCATATGGGACACGATTCATGATGTCTCACATAAAGACTAAACCAGTCTTTTGCTATAACATTTCCATTTCTATTTGCCAAGTTCTCATAATTCAGATTATGAAAAGGGATGCCGTAATCATAATCGAATTTTAGAATGCAAATAATGGACCCATATACATAATTTCCTTATGTTGAGCCATTCCAACATGAAATTCATATATATCCTTGACTAAATGATTAAAACCTCACGATCTAAGATTATAGATTTGAGATGAAGTATAATTTCCTCTCCCTTAATTATAGCAAAATAACTTTTTCCCAATTGAAACCTTTTGTTTTCTATAATTAACATTGCTAACTTGCAATCTTTATCATAATTATCATGCTCCCACTAACATGATGATTATTAGCATAACACTTATGCTCCCACTAGCTTTGACATGTACTCAGAAATCAGCTGGACTTCTAGAAATCAATACTTTATTGACTTTCTTACCAAAGTTCAGATTTCTGATACTGGATTGTTTTGATAGAACTTTATCAAAATCATACACCTTCCCTTAGATAGCACACTTGTGTGTCTAAACAATTATGAAGAGGGATGCCGTAATCATAATGGTTAGACCTTTTTGCCACTTCTCACATGTAACGTCCGAAAAACACAACCAATTTAAAATTTTCAAATCAACCCGATTTTCATTAAAATGTTACAAAAAGGTTTTCAATACAATTCATTTAAGTATTCCCAGAATCATGTTGTTACGAAATCATGAGGAGTGGTACGATCGCGCCTTCGCCTTGCCACAGTCTCCTGAAGAACCTGAAAAACATTAAACCACAACTGTAAGCCCGAAAGCTTAGTGAGATACCCCCAAGATACCAACCACGCATGCGCCCTTCCAGGCTACGACCTTCCGGTCCAAAACATATAAATCATACATAACATAACAGAACATAGAACAATCATGCATATCGGGTCAATCGTGACTGGTCTGCCGTATCGGGCCTTCAGTCCATCGGATCCATCCTCCGGGTCTAGTCATGTCCTTCGAGTCTACAGTGGGGTTGGTCCGCCCGCATCGGGCCTTCAACCCACCTGGTCCACTCTCTGAGTCTACAGTGTGACTGGTCCGCCCGTGTCGGGCCTACAGTCGGCCTGGTCCACTCTCCGAGCCTCGGCATGTCTGGTCCGCCCACGTGGGGCCTACAGCCTATCCGGACCGCTCACTGGGCCTTCGGAACAACCGGTCCGCCCTGGGTATCTTGGCCTACAGCACAAAGCAGGACCCGCCTCAACCCATCTCTAGTCCAGACAACCATGTGCACAAAACATACATTCATATAATAGTCATAATCAACGAACCGAGTAAACAGATCACATAGCATATCATTACCCTAACCGGGCTACCGACCTAGCCGGTCACTAGCATAGCATCACTACGCATATCGAGATACTGACCCTAACAGGGTCCCCCTAGCATGCACCATCCTAACTGCCAGGATGTAGACACAACCAACAACAACATGATAAACGTAACTGAATCTCAATACAATAAAGGGCCGGCCTTGGTGCCTTAGACCCTGTTGATATAGTGAGGATAACTCACCTCGAAACTGACGGCTGAAAAGATAAGATCCCGCTGCTCCGAACTCTGACACAACTCCTCCACTGAACATCAAACAACAACCCAATAAATTCCATAATTACCGAAATACCCCTGGAAGACAACTGATCAACCCTGGACAAGTCAAAGTCAACCCCTGACTGACCCTACTCGCCGAGTCAACCCGATGACTCGCCGAGTCCATAAAATTCTGAGTCCACTCGCACCCAACTCACCGAGTCATCCCTTGACTCACCGATTCATCGACTCAACCAGAAATATTGGGACTCCCTTGACAAGACTCGCCGAGTCCAAATGGACTCGTCGAGTTGAAGGCCATCTTCAACCTACTCGCCGAGTTGCTCTTCCAACTCGTCGAGTCCCAGGCCATCTTCAAGCAACTCGTCGAGTCCACCCATGTGACTCGTCGAGTACCTCCGTTCTGAATCCATCCAGAAGCATCTCGGGCCATGCAATTAATCCAAAACATAGATCCAACCTCCTACAATCCATACATTACGTAAAGTGGCAAACTTTACGTGAGTCTAACGAGATCTAAGCCATTTTCACCTTAGAACCAAGGTTTGGGACATGGTAGCTTCATTAACAACACAAGGATTGGGGCTTTAATGCTCTTAATGTCTTCTCCACTCCAGATCTGAGGTAGCAACCTCAGATCCATCCTCCAATATCAAAGTATCACACAACCAAGCACCCCACACAACCCAAAATGATGGAATTAGAAATGCACAGCCTAAGGACGAAGATATTACCTCCAAAAGATGCCTCAATAGCAGCCAAACTCGAATCCAAGCAAAGCCCTTTGATCCAAGCCACTTCTCCTTCAAGATCTCTTCAATCAACACCTCTCCAAGATCTAATTTGCTCCACAAATGATCTCTCCACGAATTTAGGGCTTCTGGAACTCAAGGGGGGAATAAGGGAGGCTGTGGAGTGGTGTAAGGCTCTTTATATAGGGCTCAACCCTGGAAATTAGGGTTTTCTTCATACAGCACCTACTCGCCGAGTCCACCCCATGGACTCGCCGAGTAGGCCACTAGACACGCGACCATGACCACGACCTGACTCGCCGAGTCATCCACGGACTCGCCGAGTCACCCTCTAAAACTTACACTTTCAGTCCTTCCACTCTACTCTTGCGATTCCGGGATGTTACAATTCTCCCCCACTTAAATTAGGCTTCGTCCTCGAAGCCTTCGGCATCTCATCTTCAAATTACTTCCCACGACGCACCACTTGACCTTGACCGAACCAAGTCCTTCAAGGTACAACCATAGAACCAGAAGCTCCCTTCTCTACCCTACGGTGTCCCCATCACCTACTCAAACCGGGCACCAGCTGAATCCATCTGATAACCACACTCAACAACCGAGAATTACCCTTGATGCCTTATTTCTCAATTCCTCATCTTTCACTTGACTCATATGGCTATAAAGCCATGAACCATCGGAGTCCCGATCCGAATTCCACTGTGTCCATCCCATGCCGACCGAAAGACCCGTTCCTCCATTTTGGAGCAACTCCCCCGAGTTCTCCTCTCGCCATCACACACACATACTGATCTGGCTCTAGCACCCTCAGGTATGGACAATCTGATATACTGACAATATCCTCAACATCCTCCCAGGATAAACCACTGATACATACCCAGAATCCTGATCAGAATCTCATTTAGAGTCCAAGACTCTTGCTCAGCATCCCTTACGAACTCCTCTCCCTGGCTCCACGATGCGATATTCCCTCCGCGCCCAGAGCAACATATCGAGTCGAATAAGCTTATATTCTGCCGCCGCAACACACTACTCAAAGACCATCGACGGCCCACTGCGATCGCAACTCTACACTTCCGCTTTCACTTCCGTGAATTCGCACTCCCCTTCCGGAGTTTCATTCCTCCCTCTTTCCTTACCAAGGAAACCACTCGTCTGCCCAGTCACCATGACAGGCACCATGGTGCTAATCCTACGCCACATTACCTCTTTAAATCGTACTCAACCTCCATGCATTACCGCTACTCTGACTCTCATCACAAGGACTCTCAAGCCCATGCACTACCTTCACTGCTCAAGATCGCTAGCCGGGGCCAGACCTCCCAATGTATTCTCACTGCAACATACGCAACCCATAACCTCTAACCGATCTAACAATACCCACAGAGTCTTCAGCATGACTGGACCGCCTCCCCAGGCCTTCAGCCAAACTGGACCACTCTCAGAACCTTCAGCCAACCTGACTGGACCGTCCTCCGAGCCTTCGGCCTGACTGGTACGCCTACGGCCTTCAGTCTATCCGGACCGCTCAACAATCACTCATTATTCCGAACTATCTCTTCAGGAAATCCTCCCGTGCATACCGTTCTAGCCCTCTAGGGGTTCCGAACTCTATCTCCATCCTACATACTCAATACCGGCCTGCCCCCACGCCTTCCTCAATCAACTGCTCTAGGTCTGTATTCCGCCCCGCACGCCTGTTACTCACTCATACGAGCCTGCTCTCGACTAATAGAAATACCGCTGAATTTCCCAAGCAGCTAAACACCCTCTCAGGCCCAACGATCGTCCGGAGAATTTCCAATTCTCCCCCACTTAAGACACTGACAGCTAGTCACCGGTCGCCATCACCGATCTCCCCAAGCAATCCTTGCATGAATCAACACATGCACTCAAAATTTTTTTTCGCCAGCACCAACAACTTTCATACAATCATGCTCCCACGCTGTACAACCCGCTCGAAAGCGACCCAATCTTCAACTATCCATTCCTCAGATTATAGAATCCAACTGGCCTCCAAACTAACACCGCATCCGCCACCAATCCTCATAAGGATAATCAACGATGTCTCGAAGTACAAACCCATAGCCATAACGATCCCTCAGGGAACACAAGATACTAAAACGAAATCTCGACCACAACTCGCCAAACCCTCAAGGAACAATGAATACCACACGAAACCCGAAACGCAATTCCATAACCAACCAATGAAACTAGCAGATATCAATACTCTACAACAATCATAAATAATCAAAACAGCAGAAAGAACATACCCGAAGCAGCAAGCTGAAAAACACAACCCTAAGCCCTTGGGGGCTCTGCTCCACCCTGACCTCCACCTGTGATCCTCAACGTAGCCGGTGCTGGAGCCTGCACCGATCCCGCAGCAAGCTGTGGACAGTTGACCTTCAAATGTCCAACCTGATGACAATGATAGCATATCCTCAAATCCCGAACCGGCACAGACTGCCGACAATCCCTCGCATAGTGTCCCTCCTTCCCGCACTTGCGGCATGCTCCACCGGACCGACAAACCCCGGCATGACCCCTTCCACACTTTCCACAGACGTGGCCACCCTGATCTCCCATCCTGGAATCAACGTTCTTAGACCGTTTCGTCGCCGGCTGCGACTGAACCGGAGCTTGCCTCAGCTCACGCATTTGCAACTCAATCTCTAACTCACGCCGCCTGGCGGCCTCCTGCAACTCCAGCAAAGTCTCGCACCTCTGCGCAGACACAAACTGTCTGATGTCTCTCTTTAGCATACTCAGATATCGGGACATCTGAGCCTGCTCCGAAGCGAACTCAGGGCAAAACATCGCCCTCTCAGTAAACATCCTGGTGATTTCCGTCACCGATTCCGAATCCTATTTCAGCTCCAAGAACTCCTGAGCCAACCTCTCCCTCTCAACCTGTGGAACATAACGAGTGTTGAACATCTTTCTGAACTGATCCCATGAAATCGCAGCCCTCTGCGCATCCGAGTACGATCCCGTGGTCAATCTCCACCAATCCTTTGCTCCGAGCCTCAACAGGTTCAAAGCACATCTCACCCTCTGATCAGTAGGGCATGAACACGTGAAGAAGCATCCCTCCACATCTGATAACCATCTCATGGCAACGATCGGATCCTGAACTCCGTCAAAAGTGGGAGGCTTCGTATTATCGAAGTCCCGATACTGAAAGCCTCTACTGGCTCCTCCCCCTGCCGCCGCTACTGCTGCGGTAGCCGCCGCGGCAGCCGTCTTCGCGAGAGCCGCATAGCGCTCATCAAAATACTCCACCATGGCGGCCTTGATCGACCCAAACAACTCTGGCAGCTCAGCCCGAAACAATGCAGCAACCTCATCATGCAAGATCTCACGAATCCTCGCATCCAACTCATGCGTACTCATCTGACTGACAACCTCGGGTTGTACAGACCCACCCGGAACTCCCTCTCCTGCTCCTGATCCTGACCCGGATCCACTCCCAGCGTGCCCTGAAATCTCCATACTGAAAATAAAACACCAAATCTCAGACATATTCCACTAACCCGGGAACCAGCTCTCATCCCATCCCTAGAGGTCATGGTTTCCCTGATACGCGTATGAGTCCGTGCTTTCAATAGTACGGGCCCATACTACCTTCCACACCAACCCATATTTGTATGAAGTACTCCCACAACACCCTAGCGGCACACATAACAATGCTCTATCCTCACAACTAGAGGAACACTAGAAATCTCTCACAAGGAACCCTAGGCTAGCAGGCATCATAAATCAGGCAACTTATCAATAAATCCTGGAGATCCCTAGCCTAACTCTAGCATGCTGTTCTATCAAAGCTCAATGAAACAATTGTCATGTATGGTATTTTGGGGTTACTTACTGGCTCCGGCTGATCGTACCTCCGCGTCCTATTACTTATTTTGAAAACCATTTTAATTTCTCTTTTTGAAAACTCTCCTCGATTTGAGACTGGAGTCACACAAGTGTTCCTCCAATTCACTCAAACCAAGGCTCTGATACCAACTTGTAACGTCCGAAAAACACAACCAATTTAAAATTTTCAAATCAACCCGATTTTCATTAAAATGTTACAAAAAGGTTTTCAATACAATTCATTTAAGTATTCCCAGAATCATGTTGTTACAAAATCATGAGGAGTGGTACGATCGCGCCTTCGCCTTGCCACAGTCTCCTGAAGAACCTGAAAAACATTAAACCACAACTGTAATCCCGAAAGCTTAGTGAGATACCCCCAAGATACCAACCACGCATGCGCCCTTCCAGGCTACGACCTTCCGGTCCAAAACATATAAATCATACATAACATAACAGAACATAGAACAATCATGCATATCGGGTCAATCGTGACTGGTCTGCCGTATCGGGCCTTCAGTCCATCGGATCCATCCTCCGGGTCTAGTCATGTCCTTCGAGTCTACAGTGGGGTTGGTCCGCCCGCATCGGGCCTTCAACCCACCTGGTCCACTCTCTGAGTCTACAGTGTGACTGGTCCGCCCGCATCGGGCCTACAGTCGGCTTGGTCCACTCTCCGAGCCTCGGCATGTCTGGTCCGCCCACGTGGGGCCTACAGCCTATCCGGACCGCTCACTGGGCCTTCGGAACAACCGGTCCGCCCTGGGTATCTTGGCCTACAGCACAAAGCAGGACCCGCCTCAACCCATCTCTAGTCCAGACAACCATGTGCACAAAACATACATTCATATAATAGTCATAATCAACGAACCGAGTAAACAGATCACATAGCATATCATTACCCTAACCGGGCTACCGACCTAGCCGGTCACTAGCATAGCATCACTACGCATATCGAGATACTGACCCTAACAGGGTCCCCCTAGCATGCACCATCCTAACTGCCAGGATGTAGACACAACCAACAACAACATGATAAACGTAACTGAATCTCAATACAATAAAGGGCCGGCCTTGGTGCCTTAGACCCTGTTGATATAGTGAGGATAACTCACCTCGAAACTGACGACTGAAAAGATAAGATCTCGCTGCTCCGAACTCTGACACAACTCCTCCACTGAACATCAAACAACAACCCAATAAATTCCATAATTACCGAAATACCCTTGGAAGACAACTGATCAACCCTGGACAAGTCAAAGTCAACCCCTGACTGACCCTACTCGCCGAGTCAACCCGATGACTCGTCGAGTCCATAAAATTCTGAGTCCACTCGCACCCAACTCACCGAGTCATCCCTTGACTCACCGATTCATCGACTCAACCAGAAATATTAGGACTCCCTTGACAAGACTCGCCGAGTCCAAATGGACTCGTCGAGTTCAAGGCCATCTTCAACCTACTCGCCGAGTTGCTCTTCCAACTCGTCGAGTCCCAGGCCATCTTCAAGCAACTCGTCGAGTCCACCCATGTGACTCGTCGAGTACCTCCGTTCTGAATCCATCCAGAAGCATCTCGGGCCATGCAATTAATCCAAAACATAGATCCAACCTCCTACAATCCATACATTACGTAAAGTGGCAAACTTTACGTGAGTCTAACGAGATCTAAGCCATTTTCACCTTAGAACCAAGGTTTGGGACATGGTAGCTTCATTAACAACACAAGGATTGGGGCTTTAATGCTCTTAATGTCTTCTCCACTCCAGATCTGAGGTAGCAACCTCAGATCCATCCTCCAATATCAAAGTATCACACAACCAAGCACCCCACACAACCCAAAATGATGGAATTAGAAATGCACAACCTAAGGACGAAGATATTACCTCCAAAAGATGCCTCAATAGCAGCCAAACTCGAATCCAAGCAAAGCCCTTTGATCCAAGCCACTTCTCCTTCAAGATCTCTTCAATCAACACCTCTCCAAGCTCTAATTTGCTCCACAAATGATCTCTCCACGAATTTAGGGCTTCTGGAACTCAAGGGGGGAATAAGGGAGGCTGTGGAGTGGTGTAAGGCTCTTTATATAGGGCTCAACCCCGGAAATTAGGGTTTTCTTCATACAGCACCTACTCGCCGAGTCCACCCCATGGACTCGCCGAGTAGGCCACTAGACACGCGACCATGACCGCGACCTGACTCGCCGAGTCATCCACGGACTCGCCGAGTCACCCTCTAAAACTTACACTTTCAGTCCTTCCACTCTACTCTTGCGATTCCGGGATGTTACATCACAAGTCCAGGTTAGTGTGCTGGTAAACCACACACACTCCACTAACGACTTTGAGAATGCAAATATCACAATTGCTATCTAACTAAAATGTACTTAGTGAAAGTGTTTCCTCACCATCATTTTCATGAATCGGAGAGAAACCTTATGACACTTAGATTTAATGGTGTATGTGTTCTTATCCATGTGAATTGTCAAAACCATAGTCACAAGACAAGGATAATGAGAAATCCAAACTCATATGGACTGAACTCAATCTTAACTTCTTGCCACTTGGCAGCTCAAGGGCCTGCCATTGCTTCCAAGTTGTTGTTCAACCAATTGAGAACTCTAAGAACTCAACTTTAACTGGAATGGGCACAGACTATGTCAACACGATAGGTTATAAACCTCAAGTCGTGTGATAGTGAAGAACTTTAGGTTTTATTCTTGATTAGTTCTTGAGACTTTCAAGACCTTTAAGACTCCCACTATCCTCTTCACCTATAAGACTCCCTTGTCAAACATCCAAGAGATGGTGTGGACTCTAACCAAGACAAACACTTTACATAGTTGGCCTAAGTTGGTCTTTGTTTTATCCAAAACATCACAGCTTACCAACTTCAAATGAACAAGAGTAAGACACTTTTACTCTTACATTTGACACGTGTTTTAAACCTTCTTAAAGACATATCACTCAAATTACAATCTTGGAGTATGACTCTAAGACTTGTATTGGAACGAAGTATGACTCATCTTCTTGATTTAACCATTTCAACAATTCAAGATCCCTTCTTCTTAGTCATAAGAATGCACTAAGACATCCTTAGAGAACTAATTTTGATATGGTTTCTTAATCATTAAGATGATCACAAAACTGATACTAAAGTACTCTCCCATCTTTTCAGATTTGAGGAACTTTTATCCTTCTACCTAATTTGATTCTTCTTATTCGCTCTGCCATGCATTGGAACCTTTTCCAATGTCTCAGAGTTACACTTAATCTTGTAAGTATAATCATATTTACTGAGCTTTAGTAAACTATGACGAATAGTCTTATCAATCTTTTGTGATGGACTTGACCAGTGCACAAGAATGTGTACTCGATCCCTTAGTCCATTACTTTACTCACACATCCATGTGAATAAGTAATTAGTCTTAATTTTTCCAATACTTGAAAGTTCTCATTCATCATGTTATACAACTTGCATTATTCCAAGTTCCGGTCCAACTGAAACTTGGGTGATGAGAATCTTTCCTTATTTGGTAAATTTAGACATTACCACAAATGAAAGAATCAATTTCATACTTCCACTCTTGCTATTAATGGAATCATATAAGCAACAATTTTTCCTCAAATGCCATTGTAAGGATATTTTAAAATAAATAAAATCAAAAAATTTCTTTTATTTTAAAACTATGCGGAAAAACTTATCCTTACAATCCATATGAAAACTTGTTGTTATCTATTCCTAAGCAATACCTAATAACTCCTAAGAAGTAGCTCAAGAATCTGATATTCAAACTACGCAATAGAAATCCATCTATGCGATCAGATTCAACATATTCTTTCTTTAAGTTCCTGCACTTTTCTTTGATTCTTAAAACATCAATATGTGACCCAGTCACATCATGTAATAAGAATCTCAAAATAGAAACTTAGCAGAGTTAGATAGTGGACTTTACCTGAAGTAGAGTCAAACTTATTAACTTTAACATCCTTAGGTAAATTTGGCAGCTTCGCAACTAATGACCCTTTCTTTGGCAATATAAACATATGGACCCTTTGATAATGGTACACGGGACTATCATAGACTTAGCTTTTCTCTTTACCATTTGTTCAACCGAGTTGACTATGGCCGATCCCTTTCCATTGGGAAGAGAATGCTTTTCTGGATCTCCTGTGTCACTATTGTCAATGTCCATCAAGTTTTGAGGAAGTTGATCTTAACAAACATATAAGATCATTAAGGGTCTTGTCATAGTCTGTTTCATAGGTGTCCCAAAGGAACTCACTATGTGACTTAGAAAGTAGTTGAACCACCAACTTTCTCAAGACTTTGACACCCAACTCTCCCGGCTTGTCAATCTACGACTACATCTCCAAGATGTGATCACACCTAGACCTTGCCTTGCCAACAGGGCTTGAGTGACCTTAAACTTTTCAAGAACTTGTGGGTTAGGGAGAATAATTGGAGGAGGAGAAAGAAGTATGATATCCATGGGACATCATCTTCGTTAGGAAAGCTTGTTTCAATAGATTTGGGAATATCATAAATGTCTAAACCAGACATGTTTTGGGAGATATTCAAGATAGTTGATCTTAAGTCCTTAATATACACCCAATATGAAATATTAAGGCTAGGACCCAACAACCTATTTTATAACTTAGAAGAGGGATGCCGTAATCCAAGCTATAAAATATTTGAAGGTAGGTGAATGATGATTCACCAATTTCCACCAAGATAAATGAAATGTATTATTAGGTTTTAATTGGATTTGAAACTCCTAGATCTTTGAGATTCATTGAACTGTTCAATGGCATGTTTCAATCTCGAGTGTGCCCTTCAGGTTTTGTGACTGGGATGCCGAGGATCACAAAACAAGGTGTGAAGTAACCATGCAAATTACTTGGTACCCTTAAGTGTTTACCCCTTAATCGATGTGTCAGTTAACCACACACGCTCCATCGATACTATGATAAATATTAAGTCACCCTTTACCTACCTTGTTAAGTCCAAGTTAGTGTGCCGGTTAACCACACACGCTCCACTAACGACTTAGACAAAGTGTAAACTGTAATTTCATGGATTAGCACCTTATTCACATTTTTCCTAAGTAACTAAGATTGGGTATTTATAAATGGTTTAGTTACTTAGTATTTATCATTAATACTTTTAATGAAGGGAGAATTATAGTCCTATCAAACCCGTTTGGCTAACGACCCTCCACCAGTCAAGCAAGCGGTGGGTGAGAGTGGACACCCATTAAGTTGCCATTTTATAGGCAACAACCTTATACCCACCTTATAGACCGGCTTCGTGAATGAGGCGTACTTGCGGTAAGACTGACTTTACTCTTATACATATATATATTATTAACTTATAATATTATAAAGTATAAGGGTTGAATTTTAACTTTTAAAATTCAAAGGGCTATCTTGGAATTAAAGTATTCATAAGAGAAAACTTTACAAATTCCAAAAATTGAGGGCAACTTTTGAAACTATTCAAAACTAATTAATTCCATAACTTATGTGTTTAAAGTAGTTTTAATCCAAAAACTCTTCAAGTTCCATAACTTGAGGACAAGTTATGGAAGACTTTAAACTAATAAAAGAATTAACTTTTCTTTATTTTATAACTTATGGAACTAATTAAGGTTACACTTTTTTTTTTATTTAATGAAGAGACTCTTGGTCCTCCAAAACTTGAGGACAAATTATGGAGTCATAACTCCAATTAATTAGAACTAGACTCTTCATTTTGAAACCTTTGCCAACTTTTATGAGTTTTATGAAACTTAAATGTGACTCTTCATATAACTTGAGGACAAGTTACAAAAACACATTTTAGAATCAACTCTTAGATTAATTTGGATTGATAACAACTATTTCACTCAACTTTTCTATTAATCTAAGCAACTCATAAGAACAAGATAATTCAAATCAAACTTTTTCATGTAATTAGTCTAAACCTTAAACTAATACAAAACATGAATCTATTGAAAATTATCTTTGAAATTGGATTAGCATGAACATTACCTCTTCAAAAAACAAGTTTATAAGTTCAAAAGAACTTAGGGTAATGTTCCTAGTCCATTTCTAGCCAAAAACCTCGAAAATATGCTGCCTGAGGGTCCAACTCGTCGAGTGCATGAACCAACTCGGCGAGTTGGATCGATTTGATCACTTTTTAGGCATGGACTCGCCGAGTCCCTTGATGGACTCGCCGAGTCGATGATCAGACAACAACAATTTCGATTTTTTTAAGCAGTTTTGCAAGTATAAGAAGAAAACAAGCCTAGGCTTTGATACCACTGTTGGGTTTTGAGCATTCTAACACTCCTATGGTGTACATGCAACCCTATAAACCTTGGATCTATGTTTTCTCTATAATACATACAAATAAGAACTTTCCAAGGCTTTAATCCTAACTAGCATATTATGAAGCACTTATACTACAAAGTACTAGTTAGATGACATACCTTTTAATGTAGCTTGATGTCTTCAAGCTTTAAGAGCTTAGCCCCAATAGTGTGGAAGCCTCAAGTGGAATCACAAATCCCCAAAACACCTTGGAAGACTTTAAAGAATATGGATACTTGGTTCTCTCTAGTGAAATTGGCTAGCCCTTTTTAGTGTACCACACTAGTGCCAATTTCACCAACCAAGGACATCTTTATATAGTGTGGAGGATTAGGGTTAAACCCTAATACCCATGACCTTTCATTTCCTAGGATCCATGGGTTAAACACTCCTTGGACTATCCATGAAAGCTTAGCCCAACCTAAATGAACTTGGCCCATTCCATATATATATAAGAGTCCATATTTAATTAGTTCCTTTTGATCACTTAATTAATTATAAATTAATTCTTGATCAATACTAATTAAATAATATGATTCCATAGTAATATATTAGAACTTATAATATATTAATATTAATCATAAACATACTATTCTCAAAAGATTATCCATATAAATTGTGTCGGTGAAGTGCAACCCAAATGGACCATGCCGGGTCGGGTCAAGTACATACCAAATATAGTTATGGACTTAGACATTAATGCAACAAAAAGCTATTCCAATTATTCCTCAATACCTCTTCATCGTCTTCGTACTAGAGTTACAACTAGGAAAAAGTGTTTCGATATCGACACAAATGGTAATTGGAGCATCGCATAAGGAGGTAGATGAGTCGCCACTAAGTAATCACTTGGATACCAATGGCGGGCATTCGGGATTCGACTCACAAGGAGACACGGAGGTTTAACCCATACGTGAGACTTCTCTACTACGCTACGAATTTAGCTTTAGGTTGTTTCCCCCTTGAGCTTAAAACTTAACAAAGGATATCCCTTTGACCTCTATAAAAGGTCATAAACTGCATTGACACCATAAAACGTTTTACTAACAATTTTTCTTGTCCTTTATCTCGGGGAAAATACATCGGCACTCGCCTAAGACTCGCATTAGTATTTAGGTACGATCAGCTACACTAACATACTTATTCCTTACTTCTTAATCTTCCATCAAAAATTTATTTCGTTTCACCAATTTTATTTATCATCGATAAAATATTTTATATCCACTTCGTTCAACTTAGTAGACATTTCCTAACAATTTAAGCCATATTCTCGCTAAAACTCTTTTGACAACTGGCTTTAATTTAACGCTTTTATCCAAAACTCAACTTAACCAATATTGGTTTTTAACCTTGCTATTTCAATATCATTTCACATCCATTTCAATGGATATATGTGCTTTTGAGCGCATATAAACCATTTTAAACCTTGCTTACCATTTTGGCACGTTTTCGAAAAACTTACAAACATTTTCATTTATAAAAGTGTTTAAACCCTATGTTATAAAACTTAAACATATGACATTAAAATTCATAGTAATTTACTTTTGCTTTGACACATTTAACCGCTTTCTCTTTTAGACATTGTAATTTACTTTAATGTGTCTTTTCGAAAACACAAGATGATATTTATGCAAATGTCTACTTCAAACATGTTTATAAGACATATCTAACGCTTGTTATTCAAAACATACCTTATTTGTGCACTTTGCTTCAATATAGTTTTATAATCTATGAAGTTTTTTTAAAATTATAGCATTTGAGAACTTAGTGTTCATTTTTAAATTTCCAGTGATGTGCTTTGGACAACGCGAAATTATTGTTTCAAGTATACCGAGTTTTACCTTATCCGTTTTAACCATTGTTAGACTTAAGCCTAAAAGGGTCAACATTGTCAGATTTTCAATTACCAGTTGTAGTGCTTCTTCTTTTTCACAAATGGAGTTTAACTTAATAGATAACTTATGAATTTTTAGCAAAACTTAGAAAACACTTTAGAACTCCTACATATCTATTTAATCAACATACATCGAATATTTAAGTCTGAATTATATCTCAACCTGTTTTTAAATATACATATATGTATTGTTCTTTGAATTTTAACAATAGGAATAATTGCTGCAATTTTCCTTTTCTTTCCCCCAAACTTTATTTCTCGCTCTCCTTCTGATTTTAGATCTCGCACGCCATAATGTTAACATAATACATTGTCTAACTTTGTTTCTGTCTATTTTGCTTCTCCTGGTATCATATTCGTATATATAAAGACTAGAAGTCTACCCTTTCTTTTTGAGCGATTAATACGTGTATATTCATGAGGCATACCTTTGATTTAGTCAACTTTGACATATTCAAATACGTCATTTATCATATACTTTTTATTTATATTTTGAAATCTACTCTTAAACAAGTAATCCCTATTCACATTTGCTCTTTCATTTTAAAGTCGGAAACTTGATTTAAAATGCAATTTTCATTGAATTTTTCATTATAATTAATGCACAAGATGAATACTCTTATGCTTATCATTTTTCTATATTCGGAAATTATATGAGAAGGATATGTTTCCTTATGTTTTTCTTTTCTTTCAATACATCAAAAGTTTTGAATTTTACGATTATCTATTCTCTAAATGATTGTTTTCGTAGAACCACTAAACTAAGAATGCACTATTTCCAAAGATCATCATTTTTACACATTTCTTATAATAGCATTTTACTTTGCAATTTTCAGTGATTTCCTAAACTCTCAAACTTGTTTTTATAAGTATTCAGAGTCCTTGTAAACTTGAATTTGTCCTGACTTAGACAGGTGGATAACTTCTCAAAAGTTTAATATGAATATTTCTATATAAATTCCCTCATTGATGACTTAAACCTTTAACCTTGATTAATCTTTATATTATTTTACTACTTTATTTGATCGCCACACATGTATCTACACATTTTCATAATAGTGAGATTACTTATCATTTCTAATAGTGAGATTACTTAAACCTTTAACCTTGGAATTATTACACATTTTAATAATAGTGAGATTACTTATCATTTCTAATCACTCAAATTGTTATCTAGACAAGGTCATTTCTTTTATCATAAACTTGCATGCCTCCCTTGCGACGATGACTTTTCTAAATATATATATTCTTCAAATATTGTTTTATTATAGTAAGAGTAACCGTCGTAGTAAATGTTGCCTCGGAAATCCTCGATCGTGTCGTAACTTATTTTATAGACGACACTTAAATAGCCTTTACATTTGAGGTGTACCAAAACCTCGTTGCTTACCCTTAGTGTGTATTTTTAGGAACTCACTCTCGATCACTTCTTTTTCATTCGTGCTACACCTTATTATTTCAGACCATACATATTTTCCATATTTAGTAGCCAAACCGGAAGTGAACAAATTGTTTCTAATCTCTTCTTTATCAGGCGATATATTTACACTTAGTGCTAATTTAGAATACAACTTAAGCCTCAACGCGGACTTAACACTCAGTGCAGTTGGTGATTCAGCAAAACTTATACCGCTCTCTTAATTCAGATAATATATAACTAGATGATCTTTTTCAACTAGGTCACCATGGTTGGATCATGATTTCCATGATCCTAATTTCTCGCAATCTAGACTGTAGAACTCGAATTAGGGGAAAAATTAATTTGATTATAGCTAAAGAGTTGGGCTCTTCCCTTGAGGAATTAACCCAAAATAATCAAAGAGCTCTTCAGGTCACCACCTCTCCAATTATACAATTGTATTCGGCTGAGTTCTAATAGAATGTGTCACAAATTGAATTTCGGGACGAAATTCTTTCAACCGGGGGAGACTGTGACAACCGTCAAAATTCGAGTTAGTTCTAGATTTGAATAAACTTAGTTACACATATAGGCACTACCCAAAACCGGATTATACAACATGAAAACCACTTTTGGTATTTTTCTCAGGTTATTTATACTGTAAATGATGTTACAAAAAATTTTGGTAATTTATTTTAACTGTTTAATATTATTTCATCAATTAATGATTAATTAAATGAATAAACTAAGGAAAAATAGAAATACCCACTGTAAAATATGTTTTATATTTTTCCCAGCCTAGTTATGTATAATAACAGTTAAATAAAAAAGTTTGGGTAATTTTGGAAACTGTTTTCTATTTATTTCAATTTTTATTGGAATAAATGCTCAAAAATCATAAAATATAATTAAACATCATAAAAATCCATTTTTATATTTTTCCCAGCTTAGTAATGTTTAATAACAGTAATATAAAAAGTTTGGGGAATTTTCTTAACGCATTGCTATTTTTCATGAATTTATGGTTATTCATGAAACTAAAATGGTAAAAAAAAGTTAGACAACTCAAAAATTCATGAAAATTTATCTTGAGTTCTTTGACTTCAATTAAAACTTAAATGCAAAGTTTGGGATATTTTAGAATTAAATTGATTTAGTTTTGAATATTTAACCATTGGAACACCTCTAAAATGTTAAATATTAACATTTCAATAATGGAAATTTTCCACTTAAATTGTTATATAACAATTGATTCTTTGAAACTTAATTTCCACAAAAATATGTTTGTAACTTATCGATATTAAATTTTGACACAATATTGGTATAATTCTATTGTAGTACTATGTATACTTGTGTTAGATTTCGATTAGAGACTCACTAGCGAATACCATTATTGTAGGAATCGATAGTGATACGAGTGGAGCATAGTCAAGGCACCAATTGCATCATCTCAATGCATATTGTGAGTATTCATCATTCCCCTATTTTCGGTTTTTAAATGTTTTGGGGTGGAAAAGCATGTCCTAAACTATTTATGTTCGTTATATTTAATTGACTCACATAAACTTGATTACTATATTTTGCATATTGTGAGTATTCACGCACTCCCCTATTTTCGGTTTTTATGTTTTGGGGTGGAAAAGCATGTCCAGAAAACCTATTGTTTGCATGTTGTATTTAAATTGATTATTATCAAATATGATTGCTATTGTATTGCTATGTTTCTTTTTGTATGTCTATGCAACACGGAACATGCGAACTTATCGTACTAAGGCCTTTCCCTTATCTCTAACCATTAACTCTTTGAGCCAATGGTCATTATGGATAGCGCTATTAGGAATTGACAACTCCTCACTCGCCCGAATCGCTGGAGTGCATGATCCCATATTCATCTATGGAACGATAAGCATAGTCTCGATAGGGCTTCAGTCATAGGTTTGGTTGAGACTCATTGTTTGCTCATACACATACAAACTCGTTTCTCGTTATAGCAATAAACTTGTATTCATTAATAGAAATCAACTTTGTTTGTTAATATGGCAATGAACTTTGTTTATGATTAAAGAAATGAACTTTGTTTCTCATTATAGCAATGAACTCTATTTCTCATTACAACAAGGAACTTTTACTAGTGGAAACTTATATACATGTTTTAGCAATGAAATTGTTTGTTCCTTGTAGCAACGAAATTGACAGCTCATTTTAGCAATGAAACTTGTTTACTCGTTTGAGTAACGAACTTTATCTTCCATGAAAATATGAATGTTGCATCTTATTCAGGCAATATACTTTATTTCTCATGATAAAAACGAACTGTGTTTTCAAACTTATTTACTCCTAGCAATATACTTTTATTATTGGAAACTTTTATCAAAACTTTGATTTCAACTCATGAACCAATATTATTTTGTTAAACTTGTGAGTACTCACCAACTATTTTTATAGTTGACGCTCGTTTTACATGCTTTTTCAGGAATCATCGAGTAAGTCGCACTTACGGACACTTCACTTTTAGGAGCATTCGCATGTGTTGTATATCTATTTTTCATTGTAATTTCTTGTAAAAGTTGTTCAAACCCATTGTAAATTTGTAATGATTTTTAATTCTATGGTTGGTGTTGTCTTTTAACTTTTGCTATGAAACCCTTTATACTGCCACGCCTCGTGTTTCCGCTTTAGCGGGGTGTGACAATAAGATTCCGACATTATCATAGAACTTGAGTCAACTTGATCCTCGCAATACCAGTTTCGTGTGCACATCTCTTTCTCTGAAATCGCCTTTCTAGTGAAGCAGTCATTCCAAAACTCCGAAGTAATCATGCATGAAGTACCTCATGTTTCCTATCCTTTCTGAAGAAACCTCAGTAAACCTTCCCGAAGTACCACTCGTACAGTACGTCAGGTTCAATCCAAAGACCCATACGGTTGATCTATTGCTGAAGAATGTATACATAAGGGTGGTATATAATCAAGGTTCTACATGTTTAGAATTGATGATTCCACTTTAACTCTTTTCCTTGTTGGGATGTGAGGTTAAATAAGAATTATTTATTCGACTACCTTTTCAATCTTAATTATATATGACTCATATACACGAGACTATGATTAACGAACCATGTATGACTTCTAACATGAACTTCAGGACGGAGACTGCCCAAGACTACGAGTGATCGCATCGTTATGCGAACAAACTTAGAACCTAGTACGACTCCTGCAACCAGATCGCCCTACAGTATAAACATCTACAGAGATACAAGAACAGTTCGGACAACTTAGAGAACTACTCAGCAATGGAATAAGAAGACCAAGCACCTCACCTTTGAGGGCACCGGTCTTATTCTTCCAAAAGATATACTTCAGCGGATGCGATCATACCAACGCTAATGCACCGGATCCCATCAGAACTCCGTAGTTAAACGTGCTTAGGCGAGAGAAGTACTATGATGGGAAAAACCTTGGGGAGTCCTTGTGGTGCAGACCTCGACGGGACTTCCATTGGAAATCATTACCTTTTGCCTTGCATAGATGAATTGGTTGATCAACCGCAATGAACAAAGTGCATTTTAGAAATGGACCTAAGATCTGAAAATCACCAGTTATGAGTGTTAGTGAAGAGTGTCCCGAGGGAAAACTTCTGAACTCGATACAGATGCTACGAGTCCGTAGTGATATCCTTCGGATAGGACCAATACGCCCATAATATTCATGAACTTAATGAATAGGGTACGCCAATCTTACCCAGATCAGTTCGTCATTGTCCTTATAAATGACTTACTTATCTACTCTCGTGGTGAGAAGGAAATCATCAAGAACATCTAAAACGAACCATGGAAACATTACGATCAAAGAAGCTTTACGCGAAGTTCTCTAAATACGAGTTTTAGATTCGAAGTGTCGAAATTGCTAAGACACATTATTAGTAATGTGGGAATTCTTGAGGACCCTTCCAAAGGTCAAAACCGTTGAGAATTCGTCAGAACCAAAGATGCTTACAAAATTCGCCAAATTCTAGATCTCGCTGACCTACTGTCGGGAGTTCATTCAGAACTCCTCGCGAATTACAAAATCTCTTATGACTTTGACTCAGCAGGGAGTGGCCCTGGACTGGGAAGAGAAGCAAGAAAAAGAAACCTTGGAACTCCAAGTGAGAGACCAAATCCTTTTGGAAGTCTCACTCTGGGAATGGCTTGATACGTTTCGGAAAGCGTGGAGAGCTAAATCCAAGATAGTTAGGACCTCCGAGATTCTTACTAGAATCGACCCTGTAACTCATAAACCCAACCTACACTGCGGAATCAGTAGCGTACATTTCTCCCTTCACTTCTCGAACTTGAAAACATAACTTTTCCGACAGTACTCTCGATATCCCACTCGACAAGATCGAGATCAATGGGAGCCTCACCATCCTTGAAGAACCGTAGTGACCATGGACCGAGAGGTCATGCGAACTAATCAGAGCCGCTTCCCATTAGTAAAGGGTCGCTGGAATGCCAACCAAGGACCCAAATTCACTTAGGAGCGCGAGAAGCAATCAATTAGGATGTATCCCCACTTCTTGTCTCGATTATTCATGCCTACTCCTTTACCTAAAACCTAATTTCGAGACGAAATTCCTTCTAACGGGGGGATGATGTGACAACCCAAAATTTCTATTCTGTACAACCCTTCACTTCATCAGAAGTCGGAACAGTTTCTGCTAATTTTCAAAGCTTTTGGAATAAGTTTGAGTATTTTAGGATTAGCACTTTAGGAGATATCAGCACTACTAGAAACACAGCCTTTTACGACGCTCATTGTGTGTCGTAAAAGGCTCAGACGACACGCAAATGTGCGTCAAGGAAGGCCCTGTCATAAAGAGAGACGACGCGCTTTTGCACGTCGTCTATAGACGACGCGCGTTTACAACACGCAATGTGTATCAAAGAAGGCCCTATCATAAAGGAAGACGACACGCATTCGCGTGTCGTAACCTTACGACGCGCGTGTTAATGACACGCAATGCGTATCATTAAAACCCCTGTCAAGAAAGGCCATGTCATAAATGAAGATGACACACATTTTTGCGTATCGTAAATATAAATGTTTAAAAAATATATATTTATATATTTATTAATTTTTAAATTAAATTTGCATTTAATGTCTCATAATAGAAATAAAATACCATATACAAAAAATACAATCCATTGCATAAAATTTAATGTCATACAGTTCTATTTCTTACAATATATAAATTTTCATTCATCTAATCTACTCTTTGTTTCATACTAACAATTGAAATGAAGAATGCAACACTTGCATTTGCAGCATCTTATCTCTTTCAGCTTGAGCTTTCTTTTCCTCTTCTAACTCCAGAGCTATTCGCTTTCATCAACCCTGTAAACACAACACAAAATCACTTGTCATTTTCGTTCTACTTTTAAAATTAATTCTTATTAGGACATTATACTTTTAAACCTACCAATCTAGCAAAATTTTCAAAGAATATAATTTATAATTTTTTTTATGGAAGGTACATTGCTATTTCTTGAATACAAGATGTTACAAACTGTGAAAGAGAAACCCTCTGTCCACTTCCACCATGAAAAGTGGAAAACCAATCATTATATAGCATAGACATCTGGGTTTACAAGAATGAAGTTAATAATGATTAGATTGATAAATTAAGGAGTTAAAAATGAAGAAATATGATGTAATAAGATGAGAAAAATTATTAGGTAACAGGTTAAGAAGATATAAATGCACCATCATCATCCTTGTTGTGTTGGACATAGAATAGGATGCATACCAACCAGCTTGATGAACAACAAATCAAAATAAATAAATTAACTCATTTCTCATTTTCTAATATATCTTAATGTTAAATATAGCATTTACCTAGCACAACTTGATGAAGATCATAAACATCCTTTCTGATAAAGTAATATATGAGTAATTATATATTTGTTCTAAGAAATGAACACAATACTTTCTAATTTCAACTTAACATTGATATGGCATAGAAACTTACATTCTCTTGTACCAAATAATTTCTTATTTACTCGTAGTAGCAGTAACTATATTTTTATTTTTTTAAATCCTCACAAGTATTTATAATCATAATCTATGAATATAACTCTAACCTGTAAGAAGAAGGCTTTTCCCTGGTACTATCTCGCAAGTCAGCTTTCTGGCTAATAAATTATGTGTTGGCGTGATAATATCAACCTCCAAAAGAGAGATAACATCCTCAGATTCCTCATTGGAATTTGATGAAGCACCAGCATTTTCATCTGCAATTTCTATCAGATTATTAGTAAATAAGGAACAACCTAAAAGATTAGATAAAACACTAACCAGATTGTGCAGCATCAAGAAGTTCCTCAAGTTCAAAAATCCAATTAACACCACCAGATAGTTCAATGAACTTTCTATGCAGCTCCAAGATGTCACCAAAGGCCAAGAAGCTTTGAGATACAACTGATGCCAAAAACCGCAATGCATGTGCAAGCTCACCTGCTAACAAAAAAAACCCACTCACATCCAAACAGAAAAAATAAAAGCCTACATTTCATTAGGTTTAGGTAATCGATTCACAACTACTAAACTATTTCCAATTGTGGTAAACAAATGTCATGATGAATCGGAATTGAGAATGTGAATTGACCTTGAGTGGAAATCAATGAACGATCAGCTTTGTGCTCTATAGCATATAACAAGCGCAATCCCGAGGTAACATTGTGGGGTAGTTGTTTGGTGACAAAGTCATCCAGTACTCCAAATAACCATTTCTTCCTCAGAAGTATTTTAGCATGAGCAAGAAGCTCATTAAATCTTGACTCAATCATCTGTCAGACAAACCATATTCAAGTATTATTATTATTAATATTATATTCCAAAATTCTCCTTTGTCGAAGGAAATATAAAAAAGAAGGAGGAGAGGAGTTACGGCTTTCTCTCGAGCACCACCTCCAAAGGAAGCAACAGATTCAGCATGTATATGCAACCTCTCGTGCATGGAGTCAAATACCACCTGGATCAGCATTTCCAGCAATCTGCAGGGCATTTAAGTTGGCAAGGTCTCAATTTGTTGGTGTCACAGCAAGAATTAAACAGTTGGTAGCCTTAATGTATGACATTATCATTGTTCTGATGCCAGAGTTATGTCAAGAACATTAGGAGAGAAAATCTTTAAACGAATTTGCTTGTCAGAAACCAAATATAAGCCTGTGATGATTTTAAAATATTTAAATTAGTCTAATTTCCTATAGTTATTTAAAAGGGGAGAGTGAACAGTTAGACATATGTTTAATTTTGGTCCCTGTAATACATGATTAGTAAGTAACTTAATCTAGTAAGCTATATCAGTTTTCTTTTTGACTTTTTGACTTAATGCAGAAAGAACATAGGAAACAGAAACATACAGATGCTATGATGTTGACACCACTTTCTTCATCTGGATCTTCCGTTAACTTTTTAATGGAGGGAATTTCCTCAAGAATATGAATATAAGTGGCCCCACCACCAGACACAATACCCTCATCCATGGCTACATACGTGGCATTTTTTGCATCCTCAATTCTTAGCTTTCGATCTTCTAATTCCATCTCAGTGTGGGCCCTTACCTATAACCAAAATTCTTTTGGTGGTGTTTCCATTATCAAGGTCAGTTTATTTATTAATTATGACTAAAATAATGTATATAGAATGAATTCATTCACCGAGCTTTTTAGAAGGATAAGAACTATCTGTTTCAGAAAGATCTTTCTTTATTTGTGAAATTCTTGCTTTGATTTAAGCTTTCGTGGATGGATCAGCTACAATAGTTGTGTAATTACTTGCTATAGTTACTTTTTGTGTAATTCCAAGTTGATCAGAGGTTGCATATTCTAGAGATAAACCCAAATCTCCAGATAAAAAATCAGCTCCTATTTTAACATGATAAATGTCAGCAGAAAAGTGGCATAAAACAAGTCTTCAAAATGTAATATATTAAATATTTAAATTGTTACAGAATTACCTGTCATGAGGGAAATATCTTGAAGTAAAGCTTTCTTTTGTTCCCAAAACCAGGACATTTCACAATAGCAACCCTAAGTAAACCTTGATTTTTGTTAACAATTAGGGTTTCAAGAACTGAGATTGAGATATCTTCAACAAAAATGAGCAAAGGGACACTTAATTGAGTACACTTTTCTAGAATGGGACAATTTCTTTCACAGATGATATCTATTGATATGTTACTAGGTCTTTAGCATTTTCAAATTCCACAGACAAATTGTTCTCATTTGTGACAAAATGAGGAGACATGTATCCTTTGTCGATCTGTAGGGAAAGTATTCCTGAATAGACATTAAAATACGAAAATGAAAAAGATAAAAAGACTGTATGAATAAAATATCACAAGATGTATTTCACTTGATACCTTCATTCCTTCTTCAACAATCACAGAAGTTTCACTTGATGAAGAAGATTCAATAAAAATTATTCCATCATGACCGATTTTATCAATGGCTTCAGCAATTAAGTTTCCACTAAATTCATCATTTCCAGCAGAGATGGAAGCTATTGTTGTGAACAGGATGAAAAGAATCTTTAGAGTTTAGAGAATCTCATGGAAGAAAACACTAAAAAGAAATGAAATTTACCTTTTATATCATCTCTTTTGCTGACTGGAATCATTTTCTTTTTCAAAACTTTGATCAATTCTTTGAGACAAACAATTTTGACCAATAAGAACATTGACCACAAATCAAATATATCTTACAGTAAATAGGGGAAGAAAAGAAGCATACTAGCAAAGAATAAGACCATGACCGAGTCGAGAAGTACTAACCATCGTAGATGTCGAGGAGTGTTGGAGGGATTACGGAGAATTAGATAAGGTCGGCGGAGAAGGAACCTTAACAGATGAAGAGGGTGTCAGTGGGATTACGAAGAAGCAGCTCCATCGAGCTCACCCTAGCACCGACTTTGAATGGAGAATGCGAAATCTTGCTTGGAAGGCGACGGGTTACCGACGTACCATAGCGGAATGAAGACAGGGTACTTCCACGATGAAGAAGTCGGCGTTTCAGTTCATCCATCGTTATTATTGAGTTGTGAGAGAGATTACACTAAGAAATTGAAAGAGGATGCGATGGAATGATGAGTGGGAATAAACCCTAAAAATGGATCGACAAATTTCCCCCTGAAATTTGGTTTGCCACGCTGCTCTCATTATCTCCGGATGAGCCGCCAGTGAGAACCCCGACACCAAAGGACTCTCCGACATCTTCTCTACCACTACTCATCTCGACGTTGACGATGGCAGAGAGTCGGCGATGGTGGAGGGTCGACGACCATGAAAGAGCACATAGCGGTGGCTGGAGTACGAGGGGAGTAGTTGGCGGTCGATGTAGGGAGGGGAAAGATGTATCGTCGATTGTGGGGATAAAGAACAGTGCGTCAAAAAATGCTTAGGGCCAAGAGGGAAAGAGGGAAGGGAAAGCGGGCTTTTCTAATTTTTGGGTTTTATTTTCCCGCTTGCGACTAAACAACCCGCGTTTCATTAAAAAATATAAAACATGTCTAGATGACGCACATTTTATAATAAGCACCCTCCGTGTTTTTTTTCTGACACTAATTTTAGGGTACGCAAAAATGCGCATCGGAAATCCTTAAAATTTTTAAAGAGCTGACATTATTTTTAGGTTACCCACTTTTGCGTATCATAAATTACGCGTCGTAAAAGGTTGTTTTTCTAGTAGTGCAGGAGAGAGGATGCCATAGGATTTATGGTACATCATTAAAGTTCCAAAAACTCCAAGAGTTTAGAGTTTATGGCCCAAATGGCATTTGAACCGTAAACTCCATGGGGTATATATATGGCCCTTAGCCATTTTCACTTCATTTCTTCCTTTTTCAACTAGACAAAACCCGATTTCTCTCCGAAGGATCTTCAATATTTCGACCCAAATTGTAAGTACTTCTACCCTAGAGCGTTTTAAAGCTTATTACATGTCTAGATATCATTGAAATTACCCGAGAATCAAAAGAAAAAGGAGTTTACGGACCAAGATCTTCCTAGGTCGTAAACCCTGAATTGGGTGTCAAAGTGTTCCTAACTCCTTCCTTATGGGTTTACTGTTTGGGTGTCAAAGTGTTCCTAACTCCTTCCCTTGTTGGGTGTAGCTAATATAAAACACCAAACCCCCCCCCCCCCTTGAATATGGGTTTACTGTTTGGGGATCTCCCAAAACCGTAAACTCCCCCAAAGTGTGTTTTGATGCCCTAAACACCTTATTAAGCCTTGCATAGTAGCCTAGAACCTTACACCATTGATCTAAGGACCTCTATTCATGAAATGGTACATCTTACCATGAGTTTACGGCCGTAAACTCATGGGATAGTGGCCCCTAGACCGTAAACACAAGTTAGGGTCATTTTAGGACCATAAACTCACCCAAACACTTGTTTAAGGTTTGGAGCACTTAACCATGTAAGACTTTATAGTTTTAAGCCTATTTTGGTGACCAATTAAGAGCTTACGGCCAGGAGTAAACTCCCCTAGGCCGTAAACTCCAAAAAACATGGTCCATTGACTATAAACTCACGTATAAGGCCTTGCACTCCTTTATCGCAACCCAATGGCCTCTTAACTCTTTGACCAAAGTGTTTTCCTCACATTAGGATGTTTATACATGTTAAATTAATGTTATTATCACAAATTTTATATATACATATAACTTCATATGTTATTAGGATCATTGTGTGTGTCTATTTCTTCACTTGACACCAAGCACTTGCCCGACACTTCCATCTGATCCGCTCACTACAGGTGAGTTCATACCCCTTAATTAACCTTTTGAATGTTTTTAAATGTTTATAAATGCTTTATGGGGGGATACAAGTTGAATAATGCTAATTGTTCTATCAATCGCATGTGATTAATAACTAGCATGCAAATGGATTTACTATACGTTAACTGTTTTACCAAACCGATTTCTTCAAATGACTTTCTTAAATGTTTTTACATGTTTAAAACTCTTTATCAAACTGTCTTACATACTGAATGTTTCTTTTCAAAATTTGTTACAATTTTGTTTCAATCAAAGGTTTCCTCATACTTTAAATTGTTCTTATCAAATAAACTGCTTTTCAAATCGTTTTACAAACTGACACCAAGTCATCCTTTCTTAGTTACTAAACTTTTCAACAGTTTTACAAAACTTCTTTTATACTTTTATATTGTAAAAATGCATGCCTATGTATGTATAGTTACATAAGTAATGTTTAAAGGACTTAGGAAGGCTAGCTCGCTTTATCTCCTTTTCCTTGTTGGGATGTGGCTTTAGGGCATCGATTATCCGTCCGAAGGTCATCTAAATATTAGTTATATATTATGTATACATATGTCGACATAAAAGTTCTATCAGTCAGTTCAATACCCCTTGGTAGCAAGGGTATACGTTTATGTTCATAAGTACAAGTCATATTACTAGTAAACTACAATAGGCGTAGTTTAGGAAGTTACTAATACTATTACTAAAACAAAGAATCATACAATGAGTCAGTTAATTCATGAGTCTATACATGCTAGATAGAGAGAGAACACACAATACATCTAGTACACACAGTACATTACTATACATGCTAGATAGAGACAGAACACACAATACAACTTGTACACACAGTACTTTACTATACATGCTAGTTAGAGAGAGAACACACAATACAACTCATACACATAGTTCATTACAATACAGGCTAGATAGAGAAAGAACACATAATATAGCTAGCACATACATTACATATACATTAATACAGTTATGTGAGCCACTAAGCGGGGCATGGCACTACCTGCCATGACCGTTTTTGTATCTAGAATCTCCTTAATTGGGGAGCGTATGAGTTTGCATATAGATCTGTACATGATTGACTAGCCTACACCTTGATACTCGCTACAGTGGGACTTGCAAGTCTACAGGTGCCAACTGTAATTTCTTACGGCGTCTCACATCATCGTTTTACTATTGAGTCGGTAGCAGGGTACAAGCCTATCACATGGTACTTTAAATTACAATTGGTTTAAGGTAGTTAGTACAACAGTAGTTACTTATGACAATACTACAGTACTATAATATTTTTTCCATTACATTCACTTTTTGAACATTCACACGATGCACGTAATGTAAAAGCTATATTTTTGGTTAATGATAGTCAGATTTGAGAAAATACACACTCTTACAAGAGTCACACACATATACTAGATGACTTGGTTGAAGGCTACTGTTAGTAGGAAACATAGGGTTTTCTAGGAGGTTCAAAACTTTTACATACTTACACTTCACATACTTACAAATACTTTCTTACAAATTAAGATATTAAAATACTTATGATCTCACCAGCTTTAAAGCTGATACTCTCTTTCAAAATAACTTGTATCCTCAGGTCAACAGTAGACATGTACCGATGCAAGGTTTAGAGAAGATGGAGCTCATTCAAGACTCATCTTTCATTTTGATTTATACTTTAGTGTCTATTAATCATGTCAAAACACTTGTATTAAAATTATATTATTAATGCAATGGATGATGTTGATGCTTGTTTACTACTATTCATTGTTGCGATATTGTACATGACGTCCTCCGCCCCATAAAGTTTCCATCATTCCTGGTTTTGGGGTGTGACAAAGAATTATATGTCAAGTGCGAATTGATACCCACAATCTGAGGCAAGTCTTCCTTTGCAGTAGCCGTAGGTCAGAGGCACAAAGTATGGCCCACTTGTTATGTTATAACATGGACTTGTTTTTGTGATAATTGTCATTCATGTTTGTATTTGTATGATGACTCGATGATTACTGCTATGATATTATGTGGTAGAATTAGGGGTAATATAGACCCAATATCATGTTGAATAGACCGATATGGGTAGGCCAGCACCCATATATGCTTGGCAGTATCCGATTGGGATAGACTGAAGGGGTAGGCCATCACCTAGATATGCTTGGCAGTATCTGGTTGAAATAGACCAAAGGCGCATGATATCATAAAGAAATGCTTGGAACTATGTTTGTGTAGTAGGTTTGATTTTTATGTGGTATGTTGTGGGAATTCAGTAAGATTTGTGCTTACAGTTTTCAGTTTCTGTGTCATGTACTTCTAGTTCAAAGAGGAAGGGCCTGACTAGATCGCACCGAATCACTCCATATTTTTCCGCACTTAGTGATTTTGGGATTTGTACTCTGATATTATGATAAAAATGTGACTCCTTTATATACTTTGATATCAGTTTCTTATGAATGGAATGAATTCAAAAACAAAATTTTTATATGTATTTTTGGAATGTTACAAGTTGGTATCAGAGCCTTGGTTTGAGGGATTCAGGCATACTCTCTGGTCTTCCTGGACTTAAATCGAGGGTTTGGTATGTTTTTCACTAAAAGAAACATTTAAATCTAAGGATTTTAGTAAAAAAACAAGGGGTGTGATGTATGCAATTGGCCGAGCTCAAGTAAGTTTTTCCAAAATACCCATACAAGTTAAATGTTTTATGCAATGATATAAGAATCACATGCTAGACTAGGGGCTATGTATTTGCTTAGGATTGCATGGTACAATGTTAGGAGAGATGCCTTTATTTGCCTATCAGTATGAGCATTTAGACTTGCATGATAGTAACAAATCAGTTACTTGTTAATATGGCTTGTATAGGGTATGTTCTAAGTTGACTTTCCTAATGCTTGAATGATGCACGCTTTATGCTTTAGGAAGTTATGTTGGTACTAAGTAACTAATGGATGAATGCATCGGGTTACATGTTATTGCGATTGAATAACATTAAAAGGATAGGATTAACTCTAATGCACAGCTCATGTTTTAGTCCAACCGCTGTGGAACCTATCATTCGAAGAACTATCTAGTACTGGTAGTGTGTGATTATATTCATACAGTAGTTAGGTAGTACATGTATAAGTTCCTTCCTTGGTTAATAGTAGAGATGGGTGAGGAAGGGAGTCTTAGGGAGTCCCTATGAGATGATGGTGCTTAGAACGCCTTAAAGTTAAGATTGTATTAGTTGGAAAGAGCGACTTGGAGGAGCTAGGGTAGTCCTTGAGGAGGGTATTGATAGGTATGGAAGGTAGTATTAATCTCGTACTACTGAAAGCACAATATTTATACCTGATGCTGGGAAGACCACGATGAACCTGGGAAACTCGAGAGTTTGAACCTTCTCGTGTGTATGCTAATTTTTTATGGTTATGTTTCAGTATAGTGATGACACATCATGGAGAAGGAGGTTCAAGATCTAGATCTGGTTTGGGTACCGCCTCCATACCAATTGATGAGGGTTTACTAGAGTTCTTGGAATCTGAGATTACCCAAGGCATCCTTGATGCGACCCCTGTGATGTTCGGATCGATCAAGGAAGGTGTGACAACCTGAAATTTATCCCGTCGCAGTAACCCTTTTTTAGTTAATAAAACTTGTTTTTATTAGATTTTCCCGATAAAATTTTGGATTAGGCAAATTAATTGATACTTTTATTATGATTTCATAAGTGCCGGAACAAAAATTTAAAACATGTATAACACCCTCGAATTCATTGGAAAAGTTTTTAGTTTACGACCAAGTTGGGTTACGACCATTTAATCAGGTACGACCATAAACTTCGTTTAACGTCGGGATCAGGTGGATCCCCACCTGTCCGTGAACTCAACCCTATATAGGGGTTGAGTGGTCCTTCATTTGAGCCTTTTCCCACCTCCTCATAACTTTCTCTGTCTACTCTATCTCTACAAGTAGATTTTGATCGAAAAACACCTCATTCAAGCTCCAAAATCATAAGTAATCCTTCCTAGCTTGTTGTTTAGCCTGATATCCATGCAAATTCGGGGTTTAATCATCCAAATACCTCAAAATCATGTGTTTACGATTGAGGAACACCCTCCAAAACCGTAAACACCCATAAATGGGTTTTAAAGCCCCAAAACCCTTCCAAATCACTTGTAATGCTTAGTTATGACTTAGGGACTTGCATGAATGGGCTTAGGACCCCAAAATCATGTTGTTATGGTAGTAAACATGAGTTTAAGGTCCATGAACATTCATGAACCGTAAACAGCTTTCATGGTGTTAAAATGCCCTTTAAACACCTCCTATAGCTTGGATTAGTGCCTAGAACCTTGTATCCCTTCATGTGATGCACCAAGGCATGCAAAAATAATCCAAGCATGAGTTTACGGCCATAAACTCATGTGTTTACGGCACTAAACTCACCAAGGGTCCTTCAAGAACCGTAAACTCCATTTCCAAGGTCATTTCAAGTCCCGATCACTTCCTAAGCCCTCGAATCAACCGTAGAACCTTCCCTTGTGCAATATAAGACCACTGAACACCCAAAAACACCCCATCCATGAGTTTACGACTATAAACTCATGGGGGAAATGGTCTTTGGGCCATAAACACCCCTAAGGGTTTACACCCGAAGAGTAAACTCCTTATCGAGCCTATACACTCCTTAGATGCAACCCATATCACTTCTAACACTTGAATTAAAGTGTTTTCACGCACCGGAGTGTATTATCTTACTTAATTAGTGGTTCAATGTCTAATTAGATACAATTATGTATCACTTCATGTTACATAGGATCCTCGCATGTGTTCAATCCCTAAATTGACACCTAGCATCCTACCCGGCTCATTCTCGTCTAGTGACTTCATACCCCTACACTTTTTCTGAGTTTTTCATGTTTTCAGGGGGGATACAAGGAAATCATAAAGGTTTTCGAAATTTAAAAAGTGATGTAATTATACGATTTTTTGACAAACTTTTAAATACTTCATCCCTTTTGTAATATGCGGAGCATAAGGGAGGCTTTCTAAATATAATTACGTAGTGTTCAAACAACGTGGGAACTTAACAAATCATTCAAATTATTATGGGAATAATTTGGGGTCTTCATTACTTGTTTTACGGATTCAGAGTTCATACAAAGCCAATAATACAATCTATGTCTGATTTAGTTTATCCATGTTTAATCTAGAGTATCATGCTAAATAATTACTTTGTATTTGATTATTTATACTCTACCTTGTACAAAACGATTTCGAAACTCGAGAACGATCAATTATCCCGTGAATCAGTTAACACTGGCTTGTGAGACTTGTCTTCGTTATACCCTGCGGGGTACCAATAAATCCTCTCCGAAAGTATAACCAGAGTCTCCTGGAGGGAGAGCGTGAAATTTGTGGATAGATCTATTCGGGACTGACAATCCCACACCTAAACTGCTAGCTCTAGTTATGCGGGCACACCGGGGGTGACACATTTTGGAATCGATCGACACCTGAAGAACGTCAAGGAGGTCACGGGTCAAATCAGTATGGTTATGCAACTCACAATACGTATTAAACTAACTAACTTTGTTCATAGATTTCTTTCTTTCTTCTATAGTTTTATTTATGTAATAAAACTACCTACTTTCGTACTGGAGGGTATTCCAGGAATCTTAACCTATAGTTTATGTAATAAAACTACCTACTTTCGTACTGGAGGGCATTCCAGGAATCTTAACCTATAGTTTTATGTATTCAAACTACCTACTTTCATACTGCAGGGTATTCCACGAATCTTAACCTATAGTTTTATGTATTAAAACTACCTACTTTCATAGTGGAGGGTAATCCAGGGATCATAACTTATGGTTTTCTTATCTTATTGGTAATAACCGGGGTTTTTCTTATCTCACGGAAATTGAATAACATGTTAGAAAATATGGGATTTTCTGGGAAAACATGCATATGTATTTCATAACTCAGTAGCAATGGTATTCGATATTACGACATTCTTTATCAAAGGAAATGAAGTATTTTCACAAGATTTAATAACCAGATTTCCTTACAAAACATGCTTATGAATTGACCAGCTTTATGCTGATATTTTAAAACTGTTTGTATTCCCAGGTTCTCGTTAGACAGGCACTTTTATCACATTTGGAGAAGACGGAGCGTATAGAAGTCTCGTCTTTACTTTTGTTAAAACTAATGTATATATATAAAACATGTATTTCCTTACTTTCAAAAAAATGTAAATTTATTATGTAATGTAATGGTTGTGCTTACCATGCTTGCTATGCACATTGGTTGTGATACTACGCATGACGTCCTCCACCCCGAAACATTTCCGCCATCGGTTTCGGGGTGTGACAGATTGGTATCAGATCCCTTGTTTATACTGAACTAAGTATACCGAACCTTACATGGTATATAACTATAAACACTAAGGGGCCGAAGTGCTCTGAACTAAAAGTATACTTTAAAAATATAAGTATTTTTACTCCAAGTATACAAGCATACCTACATACTAGAATCAATAACCTCAAGTAGAACAAAACATAAGTAATTGGGTGTTGTACATTTTGGTTAAACCTGGGTAGTTATGTAGTCGTGTCAAGGGTCAATATAGCTTGATCAACTATATTCATTCGAGACACGACTAACATGTGCTTGGGAGTGACTGTGGTGTGAAGCAGGCCTAAAACTTACCAAATATCCAAACAATGAGTCATCATCGCATCAAAACATAAAATACTATGGGCGTATTTTCTAGAGTCAACTTTGTTATAGAAATCCTCATTCAAGTGTTTCTACTCATTTCCTTTAGCGATAAATTCTCTTGCTTTGGTAGTTTTCCTATATATCATTGCATAGTAGAACACTCTATATACCATAATGAGATATCTCTTCTTTTATATCTCTTGATTCCATCCAGAGGACTTACCATCCCGTCTTCCTGATCATTTTAGATCAAGATGCCTCCAAGGAGAAGACCCAGCTCAAGGAACAAAAATCCTCCTCCACCACCTCCTCCATTTGATCCCGCTATGTTTCAAGTAGTTGTTACTGTTCTTGTTGCTGCTGCCATGTCATAAGTGAACCCCAGTGGTTCCGGCGGGCCAGGAGGTGGTACTCATCCCCAAAACAGCGAAGGTGGTCAGGGACACCGGAAGGAGTGTTCCTACAAAGATTTCATGAACGTGAAACCCAAACCTTTCAATGGCACTAGAGGTGTTATTGCTCTGACTCGATGGTTTGAGAAGATCGAGTCTATTTTCGAAATTTGTTCCTGTTCGGAAGCTGACAAAGTGAAGTTCGCCGCCTGCACCTTCAACGATAAATCCTTGACTTAGTGGAATGGCCGAGTCAAATCCTTAACCCTACCTGTAGCCAATGCTATGGTTTGGGAGAGCATGAGAGAGCTTCTACTTTCAGAGTACTGCCCGTGGGGTGAAATGCAGAAATTGGAGCACGAACTCCGGAACCTAAAGATGAAGGGTTCCGATATCGCCGCTTACACCTCCAAATTTGAAGACCTAGCACTTCTCTGTCTGGGAATGGTTACCACGAAAAGTAAAAAGATTGAAAGATTGATCTGGGGGCTGACCCAGCCAACCAAAGGAAATGTTTTGGCTACAAAGCCAGACAGCTTCGACAGCGCTAAATACCTGGCGCAAACTCTAATCGATCATGGAGACGATCTCAATGAAGTGGCCACCACTCCTGAACTGGCTAAGGGTAGCGGTAAAAAAAAGAAATTATAGAACAAACGGATAGGCCAGGGTTCACAGGGATCCTTAAAGAAACAACGTAGTGTGGTAGTTCACGCTGCTACAACTCCTACCGCCACTCCTACAACTCAAGCTCCTACCAATGGATACACTGGTACCCTCCCATGGTGCAGCAAGTGCAGTTACCACCATCGTACTTTCGGGCCATGTTGTGAAAATCTCTGCAACAACTATGGCAAGAAGGGCCACATTGCTCGAAACATAATTGTCAAAATTTTAACATAATTGTTAGTTTATATGATAAGCTAATCATTTGTAATTTTTTATTTGAATTCATCTTTATTTATGAGTTAAATTAGGTCAATTTAATAAATAATAAATTATATGATAATTTTATTAGTTAAATTTGATCTAAATGTTTCTTGAAGATTTTCATAACTTGTCCTCAAGGTATGGAATATGAAAAGTCTCATTCATGAAACATTAACTACTTAAGTTATGGATCTCAAGAGGTTTTTTAGAGTTTCAAAACTTGCCCTCAAGTTTTGGACTTTGAAAAGTCTCATCTATGAAACATTAAAATTCCAAACCCTAGAATTTAAAAGTTTGAAACTCAACCTTAATATTATTGTAATATTAAAAGTTTAATACTTATATATATATATATATATATATATATATATATATATATATATATATATATATATATGTATATGTATAAGACAAGTCAGTCTTACCGTTAGTAGGCCTCATTCACGAAGCCAATCTATAAGGGGGTATAAGGAAACTGCCTATAAAATGGTGGTTGAATGGGTGTACACTCTCACCCACCGCTTCCTTGATTTGTCGAGGGTCGTTAGCCGAACGGGTAAGATAGGACATTATTTCTCATTAAAAGGTATAATGATAATTTTAAACTAACTAAATGTTTTATAAATTCCCAATCTTAGTTAGTTAAGGAAAAATGTGAAAATGATGTTATTCCATAAAATTATACTTTGCACCTTGCCAAGACGTTAGTGGAGTGTGTGTAGTCAACCAACACACTAACTTGTACTAAAAAGGGTGGCAAAGGGTAGCTTGATGTTTGTCATAGATCAATGGAGCGTGCGTGGTTAATCGGAACATTGATTAGGTGATAAATGACATCAAGAGTACCAAGCACATTTGCATGGTTATTCACACTTTTTTGTGATCCTCTGTATCCCAGTCACAATTTTGAAGGGCATAATCGATATTCAAACATGCCATTGAAAAGTTCAATTAATCACAAAAGAATCTAGGAATTTCAGTTGATTTAAAACTTAACCTTAGTTTCTTTTTTCATGGTGGAAATTGGTAAATCATCAGTTACCTACCTTCAAATATTTTGGAATTAGATTACAACATCCCTGTTCCGAACTATGAAATATTGATTTGGATCCTAGCCTTAATATTTCATTTGGGTGTTATATTAAGGATCATTATTTTATCTAAAGTTTATCATTCTTTTTAGATGTCTACCCCAAACGCTTCTAGCTCCAACCCTTTCGGCACTTTCTCCCTCATGAACTTATGTAAGAGGGTGATTTTCGGTGGACTGAATTTCAATGACTGGATTCGAAACATTCGTATGGTCACTCGTTACAAGGATAAGGAATATTTCCTCGATAAATAGCTAAAGGAGGTTGATGAAAAAAACTGCTACTCCTGAAGAAATTGATGAATATATGGCTAATGAGAAGGACACGACAAAGGTGTCGTGCGTCATGCTTGCCACTATGACAGCTGAACTCCAAAAGTGCTATGAGGAACACTTTCCTTTCGAGATGCACCAAGAATTAATGGAAAGGTACCATCAAAGTGGTCGATAGGAAAGGTATGAAAACATTTCCTCCATGATAACAAACAAAATGAAGGATGGAGAGTCCATCATGGTCCACTTGTAGAAAATGTAATGGTTTGTAGACTGTTTGCTGAAGTTGAATGTCAACTTCGATGAAGAGTTGGCTATTGACATTATCCTACACTCTTTTCCTCCTTGTTATGATCAGTTTAGAATGACTTATCTCGTGAACAAATAGGAAATCACTCTAAGAAAGCTTCAACACCTTCGTAAAACTGTTGAAAGTAGTTTGAAAGGAAAATCTATTGTACCTACTCCTACTGTTGCTACCCCAATTCTAGCAATTGGACATGGGAAAGGGAAGAAAAGGAAGGCTCATTCTAAGAGCCACAAGGGAAAGTCCCATGATGGATCATATTCTAGTGGGACCAAAGGTGATTATGCTACACCCTCTTCTAACCCAAAAGAAGCAGAGTGCTACTACTTTCCCTAACAAAGGGCACTGGAAGCGAAGCTGCCTCAAATACTTACAGGACATCAAGGATGGGAAGATAAAGCCCACCTTCGAAAGGATTTATACTATTCTATCTAATAGCTCATCACATGCTAATTCTTGGGTCCTGGATACTGGATGTGGTTTTCACATTTGTTCTGACTGGTAGGGTCTAAAAATAGGTAGGGATGTAGAGCACGGGAAGATAAACCTTATCATGGGGAATAGGAAAGTGTTGTCTTTCACTAAGATTGGAGTTTATTATTTAATCCTTAGTAGTGGGTTAGAATTAGATTTGAATAAATTTTGCTACTCGTCTGATATGGCGACAAACATTATTTCTTTTCATGGTTTGTATAAACAAGGTTTTAGATTTTCATTTAATAATGAAATTGGTTCTATTAATGCTTTTTATAATGGTAAATTTTATTTTGAAGCATTACCTTGTAATGGTATATATGAAACTTTGATGGTTGTAGACAACTTAGGAAATAATGTATTTCATATTGATTAGTCCAATGGTTTGGACAAGGTATGCTTGTGGCATTGTCGTCTTGGACATGTCAACAAAATCGCATAGCCCAACTCCAAAAGGATGGAGTGTTGGAGTCATTTGACTTAAAGTCGGATGAGACATGCGATGTAACATCCGAATTCTAGGTATAATAATTATATAATTTCTATGAGTTTGATTGAGAAACTCGACAAGTTTAAGGCCCCAACTCGTCGATTACAGATGGATTGGGCCACATGGGTTTTACGACCAACTCAACGAGTTGGAGGGACCAACTCGATGAGTTGGTGTTGTAAGAGGACACCCTAATTTTACGAGGTTGTGTCCAATTTAAAGTACCTTAAGCCCTCATTTATGCCTCACATGTCACTTTATTCCCGGTGTGAAACCCTAATCGTTTAGATTGATTTAAGAGAAAAAGAGGAGCTAACCTTGCGCATTCTAGTGCACTATTGGAGGAGAAGAGAATAGAATCAAGGATTAGAATGAGAAGGGATTGTTGGACCCAGTGTTTATCCATCCTTGGCTTCTGTTGAAGGTATAAAGTCACCAACTTGCTCATTATTTTGATTAGATCTTGTTTTTTATGAAGTTTTAGGGCTTTTTCCATGTTTCCTTGAGGCTTTGAGTATTTTGAGCTTCCCAAGAGATTAAGACTTCATAGTTGGACCTTGTGAGGTCCCTTAAGCCCAAAGGTCTAAGATTTATCAAGCTAAAGGAGAGCCTTGATGCTTAGAACCCTAAATGGAACTTGTTTTGGCACTTTGAGCCCTAGGTGCCATGCATGGACGTAAAGCTTGTAGCTTTACATGGTATTTCATCATTGGAAGGCCACATCTAGAGTTTAGGGTTTAAGTTCTACCTTAAATCATCTAAATGAGAAAATAGACTTAAGGGACTCGACGGGTTGATGAGACAACTCGATGAGTCAGTTAGGGTTTACCCTGATGGTTTGGACGTGTTACAAACTCGACGAGTTGAGAGGGTTTACCCTTATTTGGATTCAAAGTGGACTCGACGAGTAGACGAGACAACTCGATGAGTAGGTGGGGTTCCTTGGTCTTCTGGACACTACATGGACTCAATGAGTTGGCTAGAAACTCGACGAGTAGGTGGAGTTCCTTCGTCTTCTAGATGCTACATGGACTCGATGTGCTTACTGTGTTATGTGATATGTGTTTCAAGTACATTTCAGGATCGCGGGAAGGCACCGACTTGAGTGTACACGCCAATTAGAGATTATGATTTCGAGGATTCTGGGATTTTATCAAACATTGTTGACTTGTGTTTTCACAACTTATACCTTTTGTGGTTTTTGAGAAATGTGATAATTAGTTTATGTGATCCTAAAAATGAAATTTTTATTTGAAAATTTACGGTGTTACAAGTTGGTATCAGAAGCATGGTTTGAGGGATTCAGATGTACTCTCGGGTATGTCTGGACTCAAACTGAGGATTTGAAAAAAAAATCAACAAGAAATGATTTTTCTAAAATGAGTAAGAGTTTAAAGAGAAAAGAAGATGGAGCAGTATGTACAATCAACCAGAGCCCAAGCGGTGATTTCCCAAAATATCGTTATTTGTTTGCATTATGAGATATTAGAGTTGCATGCTAAAGGATAGGGTAGGTATTTCAGAAAATAGGGCTAGAGTTTCTTGATTCATGATGCCTTAGCTTAGGGAATGCTATTGATTGATATTATCTACTATTTGCTCTGTGTATGTGTTGAGTAAGAGTACTTAGAAAGAATATTTTAAAGAGAGCTTTGACTAGAGAAGTAATCCATGAAAGATACCAGGATGTGCGTTTGAGGAATCTACTGAGAGAGTAGTTGCATACCCACGAGAGGTAGGGTTGCCTGAGTTCAGTAATGCCTTTTAGAGTTGTGGATAGAGCGAGTGGAGTTGTATGCCATAGTGGTTTTATGTGTTGGTGGAGGTGATTTTATGTTTGAATGTTCCTTGCTCTGTGCTTTATGGAACTCTTGATGATGGCAGACAAATACTAAGTGAATATGATGATATTCAGGACGTAGATGGCTGGTATCATGAGGTGTTCTTTAATAGCTGATGGCAGAGGAGTGCGAGAACGTAAGAAGTACCTAGGGAGTGGCCTTATTTAGATGATTAGACTGATAAAGGAGAGTATTCGCTGGACAGTGAACATGTGTAATGGGATTGATAATCGAGAAGGTTGAGCAGCTACATAGGAAATCTGGGACGATCCATGTTGAAAGTATCGGTAGGTGTGGCAGGTAGTATGGGCCCATACTACTAAAAGCAGATTACCCATACTCGAATCAGGGAGAATTCCAGATGTTCTAAATAGTAGGTTGAGGGGAGATAACATGGTTCGGGTACCATGATTCGTGGCAGAGTGTGTTTCCATCTTTACCAGTTATCCAACGATGGGTGTTCAGACTGACAATGGATAGGGTAAACTGTGGGGCCAGAGGGCCATGTCGGTTGGGATTCGATAGAGTGTACCTTGTGAGGAAATTGAGTTTAGATCTCGAGGAGTTGACTGGTGGTTGCTAGTTAGAGTCATAGGACTTGAGGAAAAGTGGAGGTGATACGCTGGGGAGGATTGCAGTCTGGGTTGAGTTATTGGCCGATGGTTGAGATGTCACTTTCTATGACAATAATTACATTAGTTCCGCTTCTCGTGTTCAGCGAAGAGATAACGAGCCAGTTCTAGAGTTTCAAGGTAACCCCGAGGGATGGCATATAATTGCGATATTTTCACCAAAATATTTTTCTCCAAGGTATTTCTTATACCGTGAGAGAGAGTCATCAGTTGGGATTGAGATGGAAGAGGACAAGGAGATGCCTTAGTTGAGTAAGACATACTTTTAGCAGTAGTTCCATGTGATCAAGAGGAGTATACCAGGGCATCGACCCCTGTTGCCTACGATGTATATCGAATGTCATCTTGAGGTCTCATGCTCCTATGATAATTTCTACAATGGAATGTTTGTTGAGGAATCAGAGACGAAGTGTGTAAGAGTGCATTATTTCCAAATTGAGAGTCGTGACTAATTCGGGACAGTTAGGATATCTGACACTATGTCGGTATGGGATTTCGGGATGACTAGAGGCAGTCACGTTAGGAGGATTCTGAGGTTTTCATATGAGATTTGAGATACTTAGAGTTATTCGGTCACTATCTACAAGATCATCGAGTGTTGCGTAGTACATTCCATGAGTCGGAAATGGTACATTTGGCGAGTCAGTTTGTAGTGTGGTCTGTTTGGTATGTCAATGGACAATGGTTAAAATCCTAAGTGGTGGAGAACTGGGTATTCCGTGGGGGAGGATCCTCAATCTAATGTGGAACAAAAGTTTGGGTTTTGGGGATCTGCAGTGTGAGTATATGAAACGAGAGTCATGTGGCAGTCGAGATAGTGTACAACACGAGATGATGCATATCGCATTTTCTCAGGAGAAAATGAGTAACTTCACAGCAGGTGGCTGGTAGACAGGAATCCTATTATGGTTTGTGTTTCTTTGGGTGTAACAATATATGATTTTCGATATGGTTGGGTTGCCAAGATCAATATTCGATTTCCGAGAGACTAATAGTTCGACGTATGAATTGTTATTTGTACTCTGGGAGGGGAAGCAGTTGATTTGTCAATTAACTACACGGTCGATATGCGCAATTTTGTATGGATTTGGTCAGTAGAGGATGGGGCTTTGGATTTTCATCAACGAGTTCTCAATCATTGATGATTCCTCCATATTCAAATTGTGAGTTAGAGTATTTCAAGGTTTTCAGTTGTGCGAGTGGAAGATCATTAGTCATGGTGAGATGTTGTGATATTATGTGATGGTGTATCGAGGTATCCGAGTATGATGCCCTAAATTGTTGGATTACTATGAGATATGGGTTTGTCGGATGGTAAATGGAATGTCAAGTGACTATATTTTTGAATATGAGATCAGCAGTAATTACCGCCAGACAGTGATTGCCCAAGGGTGTAACTGTGCTGAGGAAAGTGATTTATGTATGAGAATTTTCATCCAGAGTAGTGGTATATAATCTAGGTAGGTGTGTGCAACTGTCTATGATGGGTCGCGGAGTATGAGTTAGTGAACTCAGTGTAGTGATTACTTAAGGATGAGATTATGGAGTGACCAGGGAGCGAATGGATCCGAGTGGGAGTAACCACTTGGGATAGTCTGGGTAAACCATGGGGTGATCCCATGGCGAGAGAGAGAGAGAAAGATAGAGGGTATTATAAGACTTCGGGGAACTGTATCATCCATGAGTCAGTAAGAGAGGGTATTATAATATTATGGGGAGCCATAGCATTCACTAGTCTACGAGGAGTATCGTGATACCATAGGTAGTCTTAGTATTCACTAGTTAGCGAGAGAGTGTTGTGGGACTGCGGGGAGCCATAGTATTCACTAGTTAGGGAGAGAGTATTGTGGGACTGTGGGGAGCCATAGTTTACATGGGTCGGTGAGATAGTGTTGTGGGACTGCGGGGAGTCGTAGTATTCACTAGGCAGTGTGTGACACGGAGGTGTTCTTAGGCTTGAGTAGCCTTGTCATTTGAGACTTCGATCATTTGGTGGCCGGATCAGGTGTGCAACTGGGGTCTCAGTGATGGTCGGGAACCGTTATATCCCGATTTAGGGAAGGGGTTGTCGCCAGTCAGAAGGATTGAAGAATAATGCAAGAAGTAGATCATTGGATCTCGGGGCATGAGTGAGTATCAGATAGAAATTGAGCAAGCTTAATTCCGATGTAGAACCAGGCTCTTGCATTTGAGTTTGGCTCTATCCATAAGGAAGATAGCCAGGTTAGGAATTTCATATTTCAAATGGATTTCATTCGAGGGGTTATGGTTTCCACCTGAGGTTTTAGACCTGGTGGGTGGGTTTGTGGGCATGGGAGGACCACAACTCACGTGGAGAGTAGTAAGGGGTAGACAAAATAGGTTGGAAGTGATGAATGGATACAGGTCGGTTGTAACATTCGCTTAGTGATTGCGTGTACAATGAGATTGAGTGAGATAGTTCCCTTGGATGGAATGGTGGTGGGGCTCGTACTGTCAAAGGTGCTAAGGGTAGCCTGTGACTATTCCACTGTTGGATCGGGAGTCAACCCTATATCTGGATTTGGTGTTCAACATTGGATGATGGTAGGAGTTATGGTCATTCAGTTCAAAGTCGGAGTTGAATCACCCTGGGATTTGCGTTGGGATGGTTCATTCAGACAGAGGTCAGATCTTGTGTAGTGTTTTGGTTGCCTTGTGGATTAGGGTGATTGTTCTTCCTCGGGATGGAAGTTTCTAATTGGTTTGGTGGTTTGAGGAGATCGTTGTATGTTCTGAGTTTCGGGTTGTACTTTATAGCCTAAGGGTTGGTGAAGGAGTGGCTCAAACTTTTATGAACCTTGGGGTTTGGAGTTTTGAGGCGGTGATGAGTTGTCCGAAGCGTAGGGTTCTCGCCACCTTTCCGGACAGAAAATGTTGGAGACCACTGAGATAGTGCTCGAGACAACATGACAAATCCAGTAGGTCGGGCAGAGGCTATTGACAGCCTCCGAGCTAGGGTTCCAAGTCGGGGATTTTGTCCCCCTGAAGGTATCCCCATGGAAAGGGGTGATCCGATTCAGGAAGCCAGCTAAGCTGGGTCGTTGATACATCGGTCCTTTCAGAGTGATCATCCAGGTGGTAAGGTAGCTTCTCGGTTAGGTATTACTGTAGAGTTAAGCCAGATTCATAACACCTTCCATGTGTCCCAGTTGAGGAAGTGTGTAGCCAATGAGATGGTAGTGGTGTCCTTGGTTCGAGAAGTTGGTGGCGAATTTGGATAGGAAGGTGAAGTTCTTGAGGAATAAAGAGGTGTCCCTGGTTCGAGTCCAGTGGCAACATCGGAAGGGATTTGAGTGGACTTGGGAGCCGGAGTCCGATATGTGCAAGCAGTACCCAGAGTTGTTTACAGAGCATGACTTCGAGGGTGAAGTCTGATTCTAGCGGGGGAGAATTGTAACATATCGACGCCCAGGTATAATATTTATATAATTTTTATGAGTTTGATTAAGCAAATTGACGAGTTGGAGGCCCCAAATTGTCGAGTAGAGACGGATTAGGCCACGTGGGTTTTAAGAACAACTCGACGAGTTGGCGCTGTGAGAGGAAACTCTAATTTTACGGGGTTGTGTCCTATTTAAAGAAACTTAAGCCCTCATTTCCACCTCACATGTCACCTTACTCCCTTGTGTGAAACGTTAATCGTTTAGATTGATTTAAGAGAGAAAGAGGAGCTAACTTTGGGCATGCTAGTGCACTATTGGAGGAGAAGGGAAGAGTATCAAGCCATGGAACGAGAAGGGACTATTAGATCCAGTGTTTATCCATCCTTGGCTTCTTTTCAAGGTAAAAATTCACCACCTTGCGCATAATTTTGATTAGATCTCATTCTTAGGATGTTTTAGATATTTTTCCATCTTTCCTCAAGGCTTTGAGTATTTTAAGCTTGCCAAAATATTGAGACTTCAGATCTGGACCTTGTGAGGTCCCTTAAGCCCAAAGGTCAAAGTTTTATCAAGCTAGAGGAGAGCTTTTATGCTTAGAACCCTAAATGGAACTTGTTTTGGCACTTTGAGCCCTAGGCACCATGCATGCACATAAAGCTTGTAGCTTTACATGGTATTTCAGCCTTGCGAGGCTAGATCTAAAGTTTGGGGTTTAAGTTCTGCCTTAAATCGTCTAAATGAGATAATAGACTTAAGGGACTCGACGAGTTGATGAGACAACTTGACGAGTCGGTTAGGGTTTACCCTGGTGGTTTGGATGCGTTACAGACTCGGCGAGTTGGTGAGACAACTCGGCGAGTTGAGAGGGTTTTACCCGTCTTTGGATTCAGAGTGGACTTGATTTACTAAGTAGAACCGGCTTTTCGTGATTTACTGAGTTCTGAGGGACTTGACGAGTTCATAAGCTGTACTCAGTGAGTTGAGTCAACATTGACTGTTGACTTGGGTGTGGACTTCCGTTGACCTTTAGAGTTGGATTAGTTTTGACTGTTGACTTCCATTGACGTTAGGGTTTTGGTCGACGGTGGATTTTGGAAGCCATAGAGGGATAGAGATTAGACCAGCAGCTCGAGTGTGGGATACATTGCTTTACTCTACGAGGTGATTCTTCTCACTATACATACCTGAGTGGTACTACTAGGTTACCGGAGGGTCTTATTTAATTTATGTGATGTTATGCATTTTGCCTTTGTGATCTATGTTATATTATTTTTTGCTTTACTGAGTAGGAATGCAGGGTCCAAACCGAGTTGTAAGACCGGAGGGTCTTCACTGAGACACATGACCATAGAGTCCATACCGAGCCGTAAGATCGGAGGGTCCTCACTGAGCCGCATGACCAGAGAGTCCATGTCGAGCTATAGCCATGAGAGGCTTATTATTTGTGTATGTGGTATTTTAGAGAACTCACTAAGCTTCGTGCTTACCGTGTTATGTGATATGTGCTTTAGGTACTTTTCAGGATCGCGGGAAGGCATCGGCTTGATTATACACACCAGTTAGAGATTATGATTTCGAGGATTCTGAGATTTTATCAAACATTGTTGACTTGTGTTTTGACAAATTATACCTTTTGTGGTTTTTGAGAAATGTGATAATGAGTTTATGTGATCCTAAAAATAAAAAAAATTATTTGAAAATGTATGATGTTACATGCGAATCTTGTTCACTTAGAAAGATGACCACGTATCACACCCCGAAATCCGAAGGCGGAAACATTTCCGGGGAGGACTCCACGTTGAGTATCAAACCCAATGCACATAGTAAGTAAAGTAAACAACCATTACATTACATATAGAAATTTACATTTGTTTCAAAAGTAAAGTTGTACAAGTGATATACATATGCATCATATTAACAAAAGTAAAGACGAGATCTTAAGTACACTACGAATTCTCCAAAAGGATTGTTGGGTACCTGTCTATCGCTGAACTAAGAATACAAGCGGTTTGAAAATCAGCATAAAGCTGGTGAGTTCATAAGATGTTTGTTTTCTGAAAATGTACTAGTTCCGTTTAATTTTCCAAAGAGGTTTGTTATCCAAGAAAATCCCATATTTTCTTAAGTAAAGTTAGTTTAGCTATCACTTGTTACCAATTCGTTTATGTGTTGTATTTTACCCCAGGAAAATCCCATATTTTCCTAAATGTAAGACCGGTTGTATATAACGGAGTATAGTTTAATACATAAAACTATATATTGAGAATCATGGGATTAGTATCCCGAACTAGATATAAGTTAGTTTGATATACGTGAACTATAGATGGAAAGTAGTTTGAAAACCATGGGACTCACATCCCGTACTAAGTACAAGACAGTTTGATATACATGAAAATATAGATTGAAAACCATGGGACTACCATCCCGTACTAAATACAATATAGTTTGATACTCATGGAAACATGGATTGAAAACCATGGGACTACCGTCCCGTACTAGATACAGTATAGTTTAATGTTCATGGAAATATAGTATGGAAACCATGGAACTACCGTCCCGTACTAGATACAGTATAGTTTGATATTCACTGAAATATAGATTGAAAACCATGGGACTCCCGTCCCGTACTTGATATAGATTCAAAACCATGGGATTATCATCCCGTATTACATATAGTTTCAAAACCATGGGACTACCACCCGTACAAGATATAGGTTGAAATCATGGGATTACTATCCCATACTAGATATAAGTTAAAGACCATGGGACAACCATCCCGCAGAATATATAAGATCGATAGACTGGAAACCATGGGACTATCATCCCGTACCAGACATGCAATCTATAGATAGAAAGTAGATATGGAATTGAAACAAAGTCAAAATCAAACCCAAAGCGATACCGTGAATAAACTTATCTTAATATGTATTGTGAGGCGGGTAACCATGCTGATACGACAATGAGACCTCCTTGACGCTTGTTAGACGTCGGACGATATCCAGAAATTTGTCACCCCAAGCGTGCCCGCCTAACTGTAGCAAGTAGTTAAGGTGTGGGATTGTCAGTCCCGAATAGATCTATTCACAAATTCCTCGCTCTCCCTCCAGGAGACTCTGGTTACACTTCCGGGGAGGATTTACTGATCATCCAAAAAGGGTAGTGACGAACTCACAAGCTAGTACTAAACTATTCACATGGTTCTCATATGATATCAAACATACAAAAGATTATGAAACATAATACAGTGAATATAGATACATACAATGAAACTATCTGGCAATACATTCAAAATGAAACGAAGATAAACTGAATCAGACATAGTTTATCTAATAACTTTGTATACATATCGTTACGTGATGAAACAAGAACTAAAGAACCCCAAATTATTCCCATAATATTTTTGATTAGTTTGGTTATTTCCTTAACTGAAATTCATATAGTTGTAGTTGATAAATCATCCCTTATGCTCAGCATAATACATAAGGGGTAAAGGTATTTATAAGTTTGCTAGATATTATTTGAAATACATCCATGTTATGTATTGAAAACATTTATAGTTTGCTTGTATTCCCCCTTGAAAACATTGAAAAGCCATTGAAAAAGGGTAGGGGTATGAACTCACCTGACGAGAAACGTGACGATTTCGGATGCTAAACGTTGGTTCGGGGCTTGCAAACGTACGAGATTCCTATGTATAATGAAAAGATACACATTTGTATCTAATTAGGACTTAGATTACTTAATTGTTAGGAACAAACACTTTTAGTCGCAGAAACACCCCATTGCATGTGTTTGGAAGGACCCGGGTGGCATTTAAAGACTTGAATGACTGCGAAATGGAGTTTACTCTTCAAGAGTAAACTCATACAAGAGTTTTCAGCCCATAACACCCATTCCCCATGATTTTACTGCCGTAAACTCATGGTGGGGTGTTTTTGGTTGCTAAATGGCTTCATATGACTTGGGAAAATTTGCTAGGATTAAATCTAAGGCTTTGGAATGGATTAACTTCACTTATGGACCATTTATTGGAGTTTACGGTTGTAAAATTGGAGTTTATGGCTGTAAACTCCCCCTTTACTTCAAATCCTTTAAGTTTTGGTGTTTAAACAATCACATGTGATTCCAATGATTTTTCCCAAGCCTTGTATGGGATTTTAGGGGACTTTGGACAAGGTTTTTGGACTTTACGGCCCATGAACCCCCCTCATGGCCATGAACTCCCTTGATGTGTGATTTATTATGTTTTAAGGTCCAATACTTGTTTGTAAACACTTCTAGAATTTATCCCAAGGCTTTAGGTGTGTTAAAGTGGCATTTTAACACTTTTAGAGGAGTTTACTCCCCAAGAACATTGAGTTTACGGCCCAAGCATATGCCTTGGCCATAAACTCCCATTTACTCCTCAAAATTTATGTTCAAGGTGTTCCAAGGCCAAATCCATACTTCTACAAGTCGTATCTAAGCCTTGTTGGTGTTTTGGAAGAGTGTAAGGCCATAAAAACCCCATTTATATGTGTTTACAGACCAAGCATGCTCCAGGGCCGTAAACACATGAACAAGGCTCTAAATCATGGTTTAAGGCATTCTAGGTCCATTCCATAAAGTCACCTAGCCATATCTATGGTCCAATTGTGGTTTGGAAGGGTTTTGTTGCTCCAAAAACCCAATTTATATGAGTTTATAGCCTAGCACTGTTCTAGGGCCGTAAACTCATGATAATGGTCCTAATCCATGGTTTACACTCGAATTTGAAGGCTAGAGAGGTTGCATAACAAGATAGGGAAGGTACTTCAAAGATTTGGAGCCTTAAATTGATGATTTGGACCCTTAAACTTGGATTTAGGAGAGAGGTTATAGAGAGAGAGTAGATAGAGGAAGAAAAAAGCTTCAAATGAATGTTTAAACACGTTTAAATAGGTCACAACACTTGGACACAGTGGAATTCTACCCGATACCGGCATTAAACGGGGCTTTAGGTCGCACTCGATTAAGTTTCCGTAACCCGGCGGGGACGTTTCTAAACTTTTTGAAATAAACATTTTTGGGCTAATTTCGTGAGTTCCTAAGGGGTTTGGACACTCATTAGATTATAATAAACATATAAGTTTAAATAATTTAACCCAAAACAAAAACGGAATGAATTGAGAAACGGTGAATTTTTACGGGTAGAACGGGTTTACGACGATGTAAAACTTCGGGTTGTTACATTATCCCCCCATTAGAAGGAATTTCGTCACGAAATTCAAAGATTAAGATATAGATCATGAATTGGAATGAGATACGGATGGATTTTTTTCCTCGGATCTTCACGCTCTTAAGTGGAATCGGGTCTCCGCTGGGTGCTCCAGCGAACCCTCACTATCGGGACGTGTCTTTGTTTCATACGATAACTCTCTCAATCCACGATCTCAATTAGTTTTCCCATGGAGGTTCTGACCCTTGATGACTTCGGTCTCCTCAAAGGAATCACTAGGGTTTTATCGGGTAGGTACTTCTAAGGATTCGAGACGTGAAGTACCGGATGGATATTACTAATTTCTGAGGATAGCCAAAATTTGTAAATTACGAAATCGATTCTACGAGGATCACGAAGGGTCTAATGTATCACGTGGGAGGTATCTTACACTTTTCAATGCATATCATGCTTTTCTTTGATAAAGCCTTCAATAGAACACACGCTCCAACAGGAAAGCTAATCTTCATGGAGTCGAGTAGCTAAGGGTCTGATGGCTTTTAGAAGAAATTTATGGGTAGGTCTGCGATAATAGTCGATGGGACCCAAGAATCGACGGGTTTCTATGGGTATCTCTGATGCCGACTAATTCCCTATCACCTTAGTTGTTGGAAAGTTCACGGGTATGACTGCTTTCCTTAGCTATATGATCAAGGAGAATGATTTGACCGAAAGGGTACCGCTACTAACTCGTAGTGATTATATCAATCCTTAGTCACCGTCATGGAAACGACATCCTCACTGAGGTTTGGTCACAAGGTAGTTCCAGAGATTAGGCCAGCGCGAGCCTAGACTAGGCATTCAGAGGGAAATTTTCAAGAATCCTTCGGGAAGAGAATTTAGGGAAAAGAGTTGCAGACTTCTCGTTCCCCGATGATCACAGGAACGAGGGATGCGTAGAAATTTCCTATCAGGAAAACTTTTTGAGCTTTACAGTATGAAATGATACAAAGGGTTGATGCCGAAGATCACGAGAGTCGGGTCGAGGGAAAGATCTAGCCAGGCAACCCTTTCGAAACCAAGAATAACAACATGAATGAGACTCGTTCATTTCATGTCAAACATAGCATCAAAGCATTTCGTGAAAAGTTTCCCAATTAATCGAATGGAACAGATTAATCCTCCGGACTGAGAATACAATCTATAGGTATGAAGTTAGTGTTCTCTATCTCTTTGGTTAGCCGTCTCGACGGTACACATTTTCGATTAACAACAAAAGATTAAGTTTAGATAGGTGTTCGGATAGATAGATAACAGGTTACCCTTCTGGTACTAGAATCAAAAAGAGTTGTTGGGATAAGAGTTGTCAAATAGGAGTATACCTGCAGCGACAGTAAGATCAGCAGTTGTCTCCTCTCGTCCTATTGCTAGGACTCTTCCGGTGTTGCCGGTTGTTGCTGTTTTGGGGAAATTTCTTTTGAAGTGCCCTACTTCGCCACAACTGTAGCAAGCTGGACTGATTCTCGTTCCGGATGATTGGTTCGTTGATTTGGCTGGTTTTCTGCAGGTTCGAGCAAGATGGCCCTTCTCGCCACAGTTGTCACAGATCCTTTCGCGACATGGACCAGGGATACGGTGATGGTAGCTGCACTTACCACACCAAGGAAGGGTACCAGTGTATCCACTGGTAGGAGTTTGGACCGTTGACCCGACAACTGAAACAACAACAGGGGTAGTAGCAGCATGAACTGCTATTGTTTGATGTTTCTTAGAGGAACCTTACGTACTCTGGGCCTTCCGCTTATTCCAGAATTTCTTTTTACTTCCACCTCCACTTGTGACTTGCTCAGGAGTGGTGGCCTCCTCATCAGAGTTGTCTTCGTGATCGATCAGGATTTGCGCAAGACATTTGGCGCTATCGTAGGTGTCTGGCTTCGTAGCCAAGACATTCTATTTTGTTGGCTGGGTCAATCCCCAGATGAATCTCTTGATCTTTTTACTCTCCGGGGTAACCATTCCCGGACAGAGTAATGCCAGGTCATCAAATCTTGAGGTATAAGCGGCTATGTCGGAACCCTTCATCTTAAGGTTCAAGAGTTCGTGTTCTAGCTTCTGTATTTCTCCTCGGGGGCAATCCTCTACAAGCAGAAGCTCCTTCATAGCTTCCCAAACCATAGCATTTGCTACAGGTAGAGTTAAGGATTTGACTCGGCCGTTCCACCAAGTCAGGCCTTTGTCAAGGAAGGTGCAGGCGGCGAACTTTACTTTGTCAGACTCCAAACAGGCACATATTTCAAAGATTGATTCAATTTTCTCGAACCATCGAGTTATGGAAATGACACCTCTAGTGCCATCGAAGGATGTGGGTTTCGCGTTCATGAAGTCTTTATAGGAACCCCCTTTTCGGTGTCCCTGGCTATCTTTTGGATTTTAGGGCTGGGGACCACCTCCTGAGCCACCGGGGTTCATTTGTGACATGGCTGCCACCATTGCGGCAGTCAGAACTGTCTGGAGCGATGCAAGATCAAATTAAGGAGGAGGTGGTGGCGGAGGAGGATTGTCGTTGTTCTTCGAGCTGGGTCTCTTTCTTGGAGGCATCGTGATCTAAAAAGATCAGGAAAGAGAGGATCATAAGTCCTCTGAATTGAATCAAGAGATATGGAACAGGGGATATCTCATCAAGACAGATATAGCATTATATCAAGCGATAAAGCAGGAAAGAGTTATCAAGGAAGAACATTTTATCACTAGAGGAATGATCAAGTAACATCGCGTATACGAGGATTTTCTACAAAAGATTGGCTCGAGAAATACTCCCATAGTATTTTTTGTCTCGTTGCAACGACGACTCATTGTTTGGTTATTGGGTAAGTTTTAGGCATGCCGCACACCACAGTCACTCCCAAGCACATGTTGGCCGTGTCTCGAATGAATATAGTTAGCCAGACTATATTGATCCTAGACACGACAACATAACTGCCCAGGTTTAACCGCAACACACAACACCCATTTACTTATGTTTTGTTCTACTTGGAGTTACGGATCACGACGGTTCGGTATACTTGTATACTTTTGAAAATACTTGTAGTTTGAAGATACTCTTAATTCAGAGCACTTAGGCCCTTTAGTGTTTATAGTTTTATACCATGTAAGTTTTGGTATACTTCATTCACTATAAACAAGGGCTCTGATACCAATATGTCACACCCCGAAAACCGAAGGCGGAAACATTTTCGGGGCGGACTCCACGTTGAGTATCAAATCCAATGCACATAGTAAGTAAAGTAAACAACCAATACATTACATATAGAAATTTACATTTGTTTCAAAAGTAAAGTTGTACAAGTGATATACATATGCATCATATTAACAAAAGTAAATACGAGATCTTCAGTACGCTTTGTCTTCTCCAAAAGGATTGTTGGGTACCTGTCTATCGCTGACCTGAGAATACAAGCGGTTTGAAAATCAGCATAAAGCTGGTGAGTTCATAAGATGTTTGTTTTCTGAAAATGTACTAGTTCCCTTTAATTGTCCAAAGAGGTTTGTTATCCAAGAAAATCCCATATTTTCTTATGTAAAGTTAGTTTAGTTATCACCTGTTACCAGTTCGTGTATGTGTTGTATTTTACCCCAGGAAAATCCCATATTTTCCTAAATATAAGACCGGTTGTATATTACGGAGTACAGTTTAATACATAAAACTATATATTGAGAATCATAGGATTAGTATCCCGAACTAGATATAAGTTAGTTTGATATACGTGAACTATAGATGGAAAGTAGTTTGAAAACCATGGGACTCACACCCCGTACTAAGTACAACACAGTTTGATATACATGAAAATTTAGATTGAAAACCATGGGACTACCATCCCCGTACTAAATACAATATAGTTTGATATTCATGGAAACATGGATTGAAAACCATGGGACTACAGTCCCGTACTAGATACAGTATACTTTAATGTTCATGGAAATATAGTTTGGAAACCATTGGACTACCGTCCCGTACTAGATTCAATATAGTTTGATATTCATTGAAATATAGATTGAAAACCATGGGACTCCCATCTCGTACTAGATATAGATTCAAAACCATGGGATTATCATCCCATATTAGATATAGTTTCAAAACCATGGGACTACCATCCCGTACAAGATATAGGTTGAAATCATGGGATTACTATCCCGTACTAGATATAAGTTAAACACCATGGGACAACCATCCCGCAGAATATATAAGATTGATAGACTAGAAACCATGGGACTATCATCCCGTACCGGACATGGAAACTATAGATAGAAAGTAGATATGGAATCGAAACAAAGTCAAAATCAAACCCAAAGCGATACTGTGAATAAACTTATATTAATACATATTGTGATGCGGGTAACCATGCTGATACGACAACGAGACCTCCTTGACGTTTGTCAGATGTCGGACGATATCCAGAAATTTCTCACCCCAGGCATGCCCGCCTAAATGTAGCTAGCAGTGAAGATGTGGGATTGTCAGTCCCGAATAGATCTATTCACAAATTCCTTGCTCTCCCTCCAGGAGACTCTGGTTACACTTCCGGGGAGGATTTACTGATCATCCAAAAAGGGTAGTGACGAACTCACAAGCTAGTACTAAACTATTCACATGGTTCTCATATGATATCAAACATACAAAAGATTATGAAACATAATACAGTGAATATAGATACATACAATGAAACTATCTGGCAATACATTCAAAATGAAACGGAGAAAAACTGAACCGGGCATAGTTTATCTAATAACTTCGTATACATATCGATACGTGATGAAACAAGAACTAAAGAACCCCAAATTATTCCCATAATAATTTGATTAGTTTGGTTATTTCCTTAACTGAAATTCATATAGTTGTAGTTGATAAATCATCCCTTATGCTCAGCATAATACATAAGGGGCAAAGGTATTTTTAAGTTTGCCAGATATTATTTGAAATACATCCATGTTATGTATTGAAAACATTTATAGTTTGCTTGTATTCCCCCCCCCCCCCCCCCCCTGAAAACATTGAAAAACCATTGAAAAAGGGTAGGGGTATGAACTCACCGGACGAGAAACGTGACGATTTCGGATGCTAAGCATTGGTTCGGGGCTTACAAACATACGAGATTCCTAAGTATAATGAAAAGATAAACATTTGTATCTAATTAGGACTTAGATTACTTAATTATTAGGAACAAACACTTTTAGTCGCAGAAACACCCCATTGCAAGTGTTTGGAAGGACCCGGGTGGCATTTAAAGACTTGTATGACCGGGAAATGGAGTTTACACTTCAAGAGTAAACTCATACAAGAGTTTTCGGCCCATAACACCCATTCCCCATGAGTTTACAGTGTAAACTCATGGTGGGGTGTTTTTGGTTGCTAAATGGATTCATATCACTTGGGAAAATTTACTAGGATTAAATCTAAGGCCTTGGAATGGATTAACTTCACTTATGGACCATTTATAGGAGTTTACGGTTGTAAACTTGGAGTTTACGGCGGTAAACTCCCCCTTTACTTCAAATCCTTTAAGTTTTGGTCTTTAAACAATCACATGTGATTCCAATGATTTTTCCCAAGCCTTGTATGGATTTTTAGGGTACTTTGGACAAGGTTTTTGGACTTTGCGGCCCATGAACCCCCCTCATGGCCGTGAACTCCCTTGATGTGTGATTTATTATGTTTTAAGGTCCAATACTTGTTTGTAAACACTTCTAGAATTTATCCCAAGGCTTTAGGTGTGTTAAAGTGGCATTTTAACACTTTTAGAGGCGTTTACTCCCCAAGAACATTGAGTTTATGGCTCAAGCATGTGCCTTGGCTGTAAACTCCCATTTACTCCTCAAAATTTATGTTCAAGGTGTTCCAAGGCCAAATCCATACTTCTACAAGTCGTATCTAAGCCTTGTTGGTGTTTTGGAAGAGTGTAAGGCCATAAAAACCCCATTTATATGTGTTTACAGACCAAGCATGCTCCAGGGCCGTAAACACATGAACAAGGCTCTAAATCATGGTTTAAGGCATTCTAGGTCCATTCCATAAAGTCACCTAGCCATATCTATGGTCCAATTGTGGTTTGGAAGGGTTTTGTTGCTCCAAAAACCCCATTTATATGAGTTTACAGCCTAGCACTATTCTAGGGCCGTAAACTCATGATAATGGTCCTAATCCATGGTTTACACTCGAATTTGAAGGCTAGAGAGGTTGCATAACAAGATAGGGAAGGTACTTCAAAGATTTGGAGCCTTAAATTGATGATTTGGACCCTTAAACTTGGATTTAGGAGAGAGGTTATAGAGAGAGAGTAGATAGAGGAAGAAAAAAGCTTCAAATGAATGTTTAAACACGTTTAAATAGGTCACAACACTTGGACACGGTGGAATTCTACCCGATACCGGCATTAAACGGGGCTTTAGGTCGCACCCGATTTAAGTTTCCGTAACCCAACGGGGATGTTTCTAAACTTTTTGAAATAAACATTTTTGGGCTAATATCATGAGTTCCTAAGGGGTTTGTACACTCATTAGATTATAATAAACATATAAGTTTAAATAATTTAAACCAAAACAAAAATGGAACGAATTGACAAACGGCGAATTTTTACGGGTAGAACGGGTTTTCGACGATGGAAAACTTCGCGTTGTTACACCACATCACCTTTCACTGGTACTTATGAAAGAGGTAAGGTTTTGTTGGACCTCATACACACCGATGTGTGTGGTCCCTTTAGATCTTCCACAAGAGATGCTTACCGCTTCTATATGACTTTTACCAATGATTGTAGCAGATATGGGTATATCTACTTAATCAAGCATAAGTTAGAAACCTTTGAAAAGTTCAAAGAGTTTAAACAAGAATTGGAGAATCAATTGGGAAGGAAGATAAAGATGCTCCGATCCGATTGAGGTAGTGAGTATCTTAGTATCGAGTTACCCGAGTATCTTAAAGAATGAGGAATTGTTTCATAACTGACGGTACCTAGGACACCGCAGCTTAATGGGGTGGTTGAGAGGCGTAATCAAACCTTGCTGGATATGGTTCGTTCCATGATGAGTCGTGCTTCGTTACCTATCTCATTCTAGGGGTATGCCTTAGAGACTACCACCCATATCCTTAATCTAGTCCCAAGTAAGAAGGTTAACAAAACACCTCACGAGATGTGGACAGGGAAGGTTCCCTCGTTAGCACATATCAAGGTTTGGGTTGCGAGGCATTTATAAGACAAGAGACGCATGACAAGCTCGAACCTTGTAGTGAGCGTTGTATTTTTATACGCTATCCACAAAAATCCGTTGGATATCTCTTCTATAAACCGAGTGACAATGTTATCTTCGTTGCGAGGAGATGGGTTTTCCGATAGAGAGAGAGAGAGAGAGAGAGAGAGAGAGAGAGAACTCATATGCCAAGAGGACAGTGGGGGGGGGGGGGGGAATTGACCTTGAAGTGCTTCAAGAGTTAAGTGATGAAGGAACCCCAAACACTAGCACTCAACCTGAGGAGAAAACTCATGTTGAACTAGTTGACGGGTCCTTACCTCTGAGATGTTTCAGTAGAGTTAGAAAGGCACGTGAGTTTTATGGTTTCCATATTACTACAGATGGTGATACATTTATCAATGATAGTACAATGGTAAATTTGGATGAACCTAACAACTACAAGTAAGCCATGGCAGGCCCCGAGTTTGCAAAATGGGAAGAGGCGATGGACAACAAGATTCAGTCCATGTATGACAATCAAGTTTGGAACTTAGTTGACAATGTACCAGGTCATAAGACGGTCGGGTGCAAATGGAGACTATAGCTAGTTCAACGTGCGAATCAGAGTACATAGCAACAAGTGAAGCGTCGAAGGAGGTGATATAGATAAAGAATTTCATCGGAGACCTTGGAGTTGTACAAGATGTAAAGGAGCCTATGGAGATTTTCTGTGATAGTGAGAGTGTGGTAGCCTTAACCAAGGAACAAAGGGATCATGGCAGATCCAAGCACATCGATAGAAAATATCACTTCATAAGAAATCGGATAGAAGTAGGACTCCTAGTAGTAGAGAGGTTATCATCAGAGGAAAACCCAGCAGATCCCCTTACGAAGGGATTGAGTACGGTTAAGCACTTGCAACATGATAGGAGTATTGGGCTAAAGGATGATATTATTTTTATGATTAGATAGCTATTTAGAAACTTGTAATAGACAAAATGTAATTGACATTTGACGATTAAATGAAAGGAGTTTTATTTATGAGTAAAGTTATTTTCTTTTGCCAATTGTTTGCTATTGTTTCATTTTTCATGTTTTGACTTCCAGAATAATAAGATTATTCAAATTTTTCCACAGTCAATCATACTTTAGAAGTAGGTTATGAAGTTAGACAATCATGAATAGGTTTGTAGATTGTCTAAAGTGTTTAGATATAGCAAAAGTTTGTTACAAAGTTCATGATGGCTCCTGAAATAAGATTTGACTATTGGGTTAAACCCATGCTCACATGAATCACTTCATGGAAATTATCATGAGTGATTGAGAGACGATAATATCGTATAGTCTTCAAAGCAAGATATATGAGTTGTTGATTACGAGTTGGTTGTGCATTGATAGTACGAAAATGCATCAGTAACTTGGTCTTATAAAACGTGTTGTTATGTATAATTTAACAAGTAATTAGTACAAGAATATAAGCGAAGTTTATCTATTCATTTTATCCAAAGAGGGTTAAAAGTGATATCTTGGGCCCCTCGATGATTTTGTTTTGACTTATGTGTCGGGCTCGGTCAGGACTCAATTGATGTGTTCAATTAAGTTCCATGTCAAAAAAATCAGAAATAGGGAAACAAAATGTTGGACAATAGGTATGACTATGTTCCGTGTATTTTTCCACACGATATCTTAAAGAACATAGGATTATATGATCCCTTATCTAAAGGACGCGTTAGAATTCGACAGTGGCTTTTGAGAGCTATGACTTCTAATCGAATTTTGAAGTTTCATTGGCGGTTATAGTTATTAGACTTATCCAAGTGGAATATTGTTGGATTAGGTTTCTAAGCTCCTTAACTATAATTGGTATGTACTTGACCCGATAGTAGCATGGTCCATTTTGGGCTGCATTCACCAGAACAATTTGATAAGATGGATATTTGAGAAAAATATTATTTGTAATTTCTTAATATATTATAAGTATAATATATTAATTGACAAATCATATTATTTAATTAGTATTGATCAAGAATTAATTTAGTGATCAAAAAAGACTGATTAAATTAACAAGGACTGATTATGTAAATCAGTGATACATAAGGTTTGGGCTAATAATCCATGATTGTTTTGTGATGGACTAAACTTAAGAGATAGTCCATAAAGTGCTAGTCTAAATCAATTGTTGGATCGTTAGCCTAAGTGTTAGAATTAGGGTTTACGAGTGACTTTTGGAATTCTACACAATATATGTAACCTCTAGGCCCCTAAAATCAAAACCAACAGTATTCTAAGAGGATATAGCCGATTTTTGGAGCTCCAAGCTCTCTCTCATTGTCATCCAACTATTGGTGGTGTTTTGTGAAACATTTGAGGCATCACACTTGAGGTGCTAAGCTCTTGAAAGGCCAACTTCTAAAAGCTACAACAAGAGGTAATCATCTAACTAGTTTTTTTATGATTCAAATATCAAATTTATATGCTAGATAGGCTTCATGCTTTGGAAAAAGAATATTGCATGTACAACTAGAGAAAACTTAGATCCAAAGCATTAGGGTTGTATGTGTACCATAGGGATGTTATAGTGCTCAAAACCCATCAATAAGGCCTTTATATATAGTGTAAACCCTAACAATTAGGGTTTGGAAATCCTGAGCGTACGCTTGGCGTACTTCATGTACGTTGGATGTCCGTCTGCAAAAACCCAAATCCACTTTTCTCAACTCTACGTTAGGCGTACCGCAGCCTACGCTGGGCGTACCTAGCTAGACATGTGCATGCATCCTTGCATGCATGGGACTGATTTGCAAGGTTTTCCATCCAAGGACCAATTATGTCAATAACTTCAAAATGCCATAACTCACTCATCCTAGGTCTGTTTCCAACAAACCTTATGTCCACAAGAAGGTGGCAAGAAGCCCTTCGCTCCCAACAACACCCTTAATCCTTAAAACCTTCTGAATACAACCCAAAACCCATAAAAGACCGAGATACCAGTTTACAGTCTTACCATTGGCTTCCGCAGACACAATTGACTACACGAATCACCTAAACCATGGCAACTTCATCCAAAATGGGCAAAATCCTTCCTTTCCTAAAGCCCCAAAACCCTATGGCAACTGATGATTGGGCTGCATCCCTGAGTAGCGAAGCACTTTCAAAACTGGGTGTTACAGTATTATAGGTTGAACAAGTCTAGGTGTTGAAACATCTTTGGTACGACATATGTATTCCTCTGGTGAAAATTAGCTAGATCTTCATCCATCTCATCTTTTTCATTTTCTTCTTTTATATTATATTGGATTAATTTGCGGAATTCATGCTCTAGTTCTTCAAAAGGTGGTGTCAACTATGGTTCTAAGCTCCTAGTCATGAACTATTTGGAAAAAAAATGCATTATAATAGAACAAAAATCAATGAGAAAATAAAAATTGTTTTGGTCAACAAATGCATAGCATAGCTCAAGAGTGTGTGTCGCATAATGCGATTAAACAGAGAATAAGTAACAACACGTACAACAAAAATCTAAGCACAAAACTTCAGTTATATGTAATAGATTCCATCGAAAGGATCGATCAACTAAAAGATAAATACTCTAAATCAATTAAAATTGTTTTCTAAAAAACAATGCCAAAAACTTGGTTTGTAATTTACAAATAGTTTTAAAATTATAAATGGTTTTATTAGAACTAGGGATTAATATACAATTTAGAAAATGTACCCAATCATATAGCATTATAATTGAGGTACGATTGGGTTGCATAATTCTTGGGTAGCGAGTATGATTTTATTCAATGTATTTAAATAATACTTAAACTAAAAGCAGAAAGGTTAAAAGGGGAATTATATTTAAGCTAAATTAAACGAAACTAAAACAAAACAAACAAAACTAGAGATTGGATTAAAAACAAGATATTTAAAGCATGTTCACTTAGAATCGACAACCCTCTCAATTAGGTTGATTGAAAATAAGTGCAATGGATTTAATTCATTGTCTACCGATTCATTTATTAATTAGGGAAAATTTCTTTCGATATCCTTGTAAACTCTGAATATTACATCAATATCCTTATAAACTTTAATATATTTATGTATCCCTCTAAAACTATAAAAATTACACCAATATCTAAAATCATATTTTAATTAGGATTATATCAAATTTTTATTAGTTTTTTTTATCTAATATTAAAAATTATATGTTTTTTTTACCAATTTACCCTTTCCTAATTTAATTCTTAAATAAATCACTAGGAAGATTATGTCTCATATCTCTTAAAAATTAGATCTATTTTTTAAAACAAACTTTACTTTAGAAAGATCTTTATATGTTATAACAATATGTTCACAACAGAAACCATTTCATAATGAGCCTGCTTAACCTCACTTTTCATCAGGAATGATAAGATTAGGGTTCCAACAGTAACAGACGAATCAACCTTCCTTTTTTTGATGAGAAGCTCCACACACTACCACCACCAGATCAGGAGGATGATTTATCAGGACCACCAGCAGCTTTCGATTTCATAATCAGATGCTTCCCATTCTTATTCCACATCCCATTCGCCACAAACCACGAAGACCCTACATTCGACCCCCACCCGAAATTCCTTTTTTACCCCACTATCAATCTTCACGCCTGTAACATGAACCTCAACATCCTTAAACTGAGCTATCATAACCTTATTTTTTTATTCTTTTCTTCTTCAACACAAACACGATTCTCCTCAACTTTCGCCTCTTCTTCTTCTTGAGGTTTTCTCCAATAAATAGAGTTGTGAATTTTGGGTTTTTATTAGACAAATACAGGAGCAAACATCGGTGTCCCAACACCCCACCTTTCTTGTTTTGACCTTTTTTTACTTGTGTGACATCACTAGCAATCTAGCATAATGTGTTGTAAGAAATTGCAACAAAAACTCTGATTCTCAAATACTAAACATCCAACATTAAACAATTAGCTTTTATAAATTCTTACTGTGGTTATTTACAATCCAATCAAATCCACATGAAACTTTAAACTCTTCGGGGAACCTCCATAGAACCCTTGAATAAAAGAAGACAGAAGAGAATACAACCTTAAATTGTCGGTGAGAAGAGGAAGGGCTAATGTGTGGGTTACTGTGTTTATGTTGTGAAAGCGGAGGGTGGTGTATTAATTGATTGAATAGATATATTAGAGACTTGAAGTAATGAAGAAGAGGCCTTTAATGAGTTTAATCCACTGAAGAGATACACATTTAACTTGATTAATTTAGAAAGGGAAAACTACAATAAAGTCCCTACATATTGGCCTCATAATCGATTTAGTCCCCATATATTTTTTTTATTCAATTAAGTCCCAAATATTGGTAATCGTATTCAATTTAGCCCTTTGACCCGGTCAACTGGTCATCCAACTTTTAAAAATTACATTTTTGGCCCAGATTTCAAAATTTATTACAATTTTGGTCCAAAATTTACACTCTTGGCCCAGATTTTAAATTTTGTTACAAATTTGGTCCAAACTTAACATTTTTTGCCCAAATTCTAGAATTTTATTATGAATTCATCCTAACTTTAGTTTTCTTTACAATTTTTTTTCTCAAAGAATTGTTTCTAATATGTTTTTTCTTTATAAAATCATATTTATACAAGAAAAATATATTTTCACTTACAAATCTTATATTTTCTATATAAAAAAACATTTAAAAAGTGTTTTGTATACAAAATATCTAGTTATAAAAATAAATATATATTAATTTTATAAATATACACAAATCGGTTTTATTTAAAATGTATACAAAAACGTATTTTACAAAGAAATTTATACAAACACCTATTTTATCTATATATATTTTTTTATAAAATCGTGTTTGTTTATATTTTTTTTATAAAAACATGTTTGAATATTTTTTTATATAATACATGTTTGTATACATTATATAAAATGTATACAAAAACAATTTTATAAAATATATACATACACGTATTATATAAAAAATTATTCAAATACGTTTTTATAAGATGTATACAAACACGATCTGATAAAATGTATACAAACATATATTATATAAAAAATTATTCAAACACATTTTTATAAAAAAAAATATATAAACAAACACGATTTTATAAAACAAATATAGATACACACCTATTTGTGTGCACATATATATATATATATATATATATATATATATATATATATATATATATATATATATATATATATAAGGTGATAGGCGTTTGTTTACATTTTTTTGTAAAATATGTTTTTGTATACATTTTTTTTTATAAAAACGGATTTGTATATATTTATATACTTAATAAATATATAGTTTTAGAACTAGATATTTCATATACAAAAAATTTTAAAAAAAAAGTTTTGTATATAGATATTATAAGATTTTTATGTAAAAATACCTTTTTTTTGTGTATAAATATGATTTTATAAAGGAAAAACATATTTAAAACAATATTTTGAGAAAAAAAAATTTAATTTAAGATGAATTCGTAATAAAATTCTAAAATTTGGGCAAAAAGGGAAAATTTTGGACCAAATTTGTAACAAAATTTAAAATCTGGGCCAAAAGTGTAAATTTTGGACCAAATTTGTAATAAATTTTGAAATCTGGACCAAAAATGTAATTTTTGAAAGTTGGATGACCTGTTGACCCGGTCAAAGGGTTAAATTGAATACGATTACCGGTATTTGGGACTTAATTGGATAAAAAATTATATACGGACTAAATCGATCATGAAACCAATATGTAGGGACTTTATTGTAGTTTTCCCATTTAGAAAAGGTATTTTTGGTAAATTTATATGTAATTTTGAATTTAATATAATTTTCTTAATATAAAATTGATATAATTCTATTACAAAATGATTTTGGATTTAAATGTAGTTTTAATAGTTTTAGATGAATATATAGGTAATATTAAAGTTTATAAGGATATTGAAGTAATTTTTATAATTTACAAGGATATAAATGAAACTTCCCGTATTAATCAGTTATCTTGGTCTCATTAACGAACCATAACGACCGTAAGGACAACTAACGTAATGGTCATTTAACTAACTATCCAAATAATAAGTATTTACGCCGTATTATGTTTAGCTTAATCTAGTAATTAATGTCAATGATCATGGTAATTAATTAATTGACCAAAATGGTCATCTAATTCCATCTTACACTTTAAATGTATATACTTTATCACTTAACCCTAGGATTTGGTTTATGACTGGTCTCAATGGTCAATGGTCATGATCAATTATGATTCAAGCCAACACAATCGGATGGATCCTCTAGACTATATTAACCCAACAATAGGTAATAAAAATGCAAAATTTAATGGATAAGGATCTTCAAACAAGAAAACATAACAAAATAGCCAACTAATAAATATGATTCATCGAAATCAAACCATAGAATAAGGTGTTTATCTTCATCTAAGAAAAAGTATATGGTATTAACCCATAACTTTAACATCCCAAAAACCATAACAATTTTTTTTATTTTTCTTAAGACATTTTCATAAACCCATGAAGTAATCAATCGTTGTTTCAAAACAAAAATATGAAAAATCAGAGTAACAATATCATCTCTCAAACATAGATCAGTAAAAGGATGTGTATGATCACGCCTTTGCCTTGCCTTGATCATTTGAAGTAACTAAAAGCATTTAAATCCACAATTGTAAGCCAATGTTTAGTGTGTTTCCCCAAAATACTCCATACAACAATACACATACAATAAATGCACACATGAGCCTACAATCTATCTGGACTGCCTCGCAAGGCCTACATGTCATCTATACCACTCTATTGAGGCTACCGTCTATTGGACCGCCTCACAACGACTACAATAGTTGGACCGCTCCCCTTGATCTATAGTCTGACTAGACTGCATATCAAGGCCTACAATATACTAGACCACCTCGGGTATCTTGTCCTACAACACAAAGCCTGACCACTTCAACCCTACCATAATATGTCGACATATGCAACCAAACAAACAAACAATAGTCAGCAATACATGTAATCATAATAGATCTACCAATCTAACAGATCACTACACCATACTAACATCTTATACATAATGATACATATTACAGTACAAAGTATATTGAGAAAACTCACCTTACAATCTAGCAGATTGTAGTGACTAAAAAAACATGGTTTGGCATGCAGAATTAAAGAATACACAAAGAACATGGTGATTTGGGTGTTTAAGAGATGTATTCGATTATGTATGGTTCAACAAAAAAGGATCTAGATCTAAATCTACATAAATAACATACACATACACACTGGACTTTTACACCTCTCAAGCACACCTCTACATGTGGAATAAACCCACCATATATAGAGGTGTTTACATGTCTATCTCTCACTCACTATCTCATGAGACAAAAGGCTAAAGCGCCACATGCAAGTAGGTCTTACAAAAGTCAAACCATTACAAAGCCATACATGGATAACTTTGCACCCCTACATTCTCCCCCTCAAAGTTAGGAATGGATGATCTGAAGGGTTTTGAGCATTCTAACACTCCTAAGGTGTACATAAAACTCTAGAAACCTTGGATCTATGTTTTACTAAGATACATGCAAATTTCATTTTCCAAGGTTCTTAACCTAACTAGCATGGCATGGGGAACTTTGAATCATACTAGCTAGTTGAAGAACATACCTTTTTGTTGCTTGGATGCCATGAGAACCTTGTGAGCCTAGCACCTCAAGTGTGATGCCTCAAATGTCTCACACAACACCACAACACATATAATAACTTTGAGAGAAGTTCCAAATCACTCAAAATCGGCTAGCCCTCTATTTCTTCACTTGTAGTGCCGATTTTGCTAGTCATGGGGTCTTTATATAGTTGTGTCCCCAGTAGGGTTACACCATGTAAACCCTAATTGTAATGGCTTTCCATATTCCATGATCCATGGGTTTATAACCTCTGTGGACTATCCATGAGCACCTTATGGGTTTAGCCCAATTCATATAAACCATGGATCATTAGCTAACTATAAAAGAATGGATGATTTACACAATCAACCCCAAATATTTAATTAGTCTCTTTTTGATCACTTAATTAATTCCAAATTAATTCTTTAATCAGTACTAATTAAATAATATTATTAATATATTAGAACTTATACTATATTAATAATCCTTTAGTGTCCTTTCTCTCATTTAGTCTATCCAAGTGTTGCAATGCCATGCAACCCAAATGGATCATGAACCTCTCGGAGAAGTTCCGGGCCTCGGCAGCCCTCCTTTCTGAAATGGGCAATCAGCTTCATTCCTCACTCGTGCAATACATTCTAGAAATAGTTATGAACTTAGACACCTAATCCAACAGTCTCCCGCTTCGATAAGTCTAATAACTATAACTACAAGAATGACTTCAGGAACCGATCAGCAATCATAGCTCTTTCAAGGTCTCGCAGAAATGAGATGATGATGATACGCCATTTAAGATAAGTGATCATATAATCCTCTATTCTAGATATCAGTCGGATGAATACATGGAACAAAGTCTTTCTTATTGTCCAACAGTTTGTTTCCCGACTTCCGATTTTTTTTGACATAGAACTTAATTAAACACATCAATTGAGTTCTAACCGGGCCCGGTACATTGGTCAAAACAAAATCATCGAGGGGCCCAGATATTGCTTCTAATCCAAGAAGGAACATATAAACTTCTAATCATCGAGGGGCCCAAAAGGAACATATAAACAAGAATGACTACTCATTGAATTATACATAAAGGCACGTTTTATAAAATCAAGTTACCAATGCATTTTCGTACAATCTATGTATAACCAACTCATAGTCAACAACTCATATCTCTAGGTTTGAAGACTTATATGATATTACCATCTCATGATCACTCGAGATAAATTTCATGAAGTGATAAAAGTGAGTGTGGGTTGAATCCAATACTCAGAACTTATGAGCACTCGTGACTGTTGTAGTACCTATTGCTATGTCCAACAACTTATACATATACAAGCCAACTCATGACAATCCTAATTCATATCTGTGACAACCCGATATTTCAACTCTTTGTAATGGCCAAATAGGTCAAGTATTGTAAACATTTTTGAGTTAATAAAATTAACTTTGATAATAAAATGTCCAAAAAGTTTCTATTTAAATTCTTCTATGTTTAAATCTTATTAAACCATGATCGTACGTAAAAAGAACGCCCAAATCCGACTTCGTATATTGAAGTTATGATTTTTCCAAGTTCAGCTTAGCAACAGACAGCTAAAAACTCGAAACGGAGATCGAGCGACATTTGGCCGGAATGACCTAAACGAGAATAGAAGGTCTCGACAATGGTATTTCAACGGTAAAAAGTCTGGCAAAAACCGACGTCAGATAAAGAAGTTATGAATTTTTAAAGAGATTCCTTAATCACGTCATTTTAATAAATAAATAATAAAAATAATTTCGGAATTTGCCAACGGAATCTAAACGAAAGTTGTAGATCGTAGTCTCACCTTCGTGGGGGTATAAAGAACATCGAAAACGGAGTTCGTATGAAGGAGATATGAATTTTTGAAGTTTGATAAATAATTTATATATAATTTTTATTAAAAATTCAGTATTATCCGAAGAGGAGTCAGCCTAGGGCCGAGGTATGCGCCACGTACCCTCGTACGCCCCGCGTACTCGAGGGCACGGCCTCGGATCGTCCACGTCGCCCTATGCGAAGCTACCCGACCCGCCGTCCCATCCGACCCGCTCCATCCGAAACACGTAAGTGATGACGTACGGGTATGCGCTGCGTACGCCCGTACGCCCCGCGTTCGGAGGCGGTTCAGCACCCCTATAAAAGGGATGCGAGCCTTTCCGAAAAATTTGTTCATTTTCTCTCTTTCTCTCACGGTCTTGCCTCGATTTCTGTGCCCGTTCAAACCCGAAGCTCTGGTCTTTTTGCTCAAGTCCCGAGGGTTGATTTTACTCCCGAGATTCCCGAGAATCCCGAGAAAAATCCGTTTCGCGAGACGAAACTCTGCCCGGTTTTCGATCTCGCTATCTTCAAACTTCCAAGTGAGTTCATACCCCTTTATTCAACCTTTGAAATGCTTTTAAATGTTTAAATACTTTATGGGGAGGGGGGAATACACGTTAAACACTTATAGTTATTGCTTCGATCACATGTGATTGCATTAATCACATGTGATTAATAACTAGGAAACCAATGATTTTATCACTGTTCAAACTGTTTTACTTCAAAATGTTTTACAAACTCTTTTACTTATCAAATGCTTTATTGTAAACTTTGTTTTACTACCTATAAATTTGCATGCCCATATATGTATAGCTGTATAAATAATGTTTAAAGGGCTTAGGAAAGCCACCTGTCCTATTTCCTTTTCCTCGATTTGGATGTGGTCTGGTGGAATTTCGGGTGACCATCCGAGGGTCGTTTCAATATTAGTTATATATCATATATACATGTATTGACATAAAAGTACTTCCATATTCATACTTATCAGCACCTCGTTAGTAAGTTACCATCGGGGTAACACGGGATCATACTACTACAATTTCTAGATCAACGAGTCAGTTCATTCAGGAGTCAATACTTATTACTAAGAGAACATATACAACGATACTAGAACAAGTAACATTATATTGCATATACACGAACACGTTAACAATTGTGATCCACTGTATGGGAGCATGTCTTAATTGACATGACCCGAGTTGTAGCCAGAGTCTCTTGGAGGGAGAGCGTGAGTTTGCGTATAGATCTATACTAGATTGACTATCCTACACCTCGCTGCTAGCTACAGTGGGACCGATAGGTCTGCGGGTGCCAAACGTCATACCTTATTTTTCGACTATACGTTGTCGATGTTACCAGTCGATAGTATGGTGCAATTTATCACACGATACCTTAATATAAACCCGGTTTAAGGTAGTTAGTACAGTAGTAGTTCATATAAAACAAAACTACCGTACTACAATAATTTACCCATTACATTTTGGTGATAACCTCACTTAAACTTTAATGTACAAACTATATTTTGTTAAATGATAGTAACACTTGGGAAATTACACACTTTTACATCAAACGAGCATACAAAACAGTTAAGCCTTGGTAGAGGGCTACTTTAACAGAAAATATAGGTTTTTCTGAGAGATTCAAACTTTTACAAACACTTACATACATTTACAACTCATACTTGCGACAGGTTCAAACGTTTTGATAATAAACCTCGACACTAAAATACTTATGAATTCACCAGCTTAATGCTGATAAACTCTTTCAAAATAACTTGTATTCTCAGGTCATCAGTAGATAGGTACCGATGCTAGCTTTTGAGAAGATGGAGCGCATTCAAGACTCATCATACAATTTTGATTTACATTATATTTTTGGTGTCTAGAACTGTACGAAACACGCTTGTATTAAAATTTTATATTTAATGCAATGGATGATGTTGTTTGCTTATTTACATTTACTGTGTTGTGATACTTTACATGACGTCCTCCGCCCCGGAACATTTCCGCCATTCTTGGTTTTGGGGTGTGACAGATTGGTATCAGAGCATTGTTTATAGTGAAGCAAGTATATCAACCCATAAAAGATATACTAAACTATAAACCCATTTGGGATTAAAACACTCTGACCAAGAGTCTATACTTTAAATACTAAAATAGTTAATTAAGTATACTAGTTTGCATTCATACTAAAACCAGTGTCACAACGACAAGAACAAGAGTATTATGATTGTTAAATATCACAGGTAAGCTAGGGGATGTATGGTCAGTCCTGGGAATGGCATAGCCTGATCAACTATGCTGGTCCGAGGAGTGATTAGCATATGCCCTAGAATAGTTGTGATGTGTTAACAAGTCTAAAAAAAAAAACTTACCAACAATGCCACAAAAAGATCAGTGGAACTTAAACTTAAAATACTATAGGTGTATTTTGTGCTATTAACTACATACATATCTTTATACCTCTCTTCTCGTGTAGATTTAAATGGCTGGATTCCATCACGACGACCCGTACTTTCCAAATGAAGGAAACATAGGAATGCTCGAAGCAGAGTCTGACAATGAACACCAAATTCCGTTGGATGATCATCAAGCTGAAGGCTTCTCAGATGGATCGGCTTCTCAGATGGATCGGACTCTGAGCCTGAAGTCAACAATCTACCGCTCGTAGGTCAACCCCCGAACAACAACCCTCGACCATCTTTTCCAGGTCCTACTCCCTTATGGGCAAACAACTTGAATCGTTGGAGTGGTGAACAGGGTCAACCCTTACCATACTTTGGGGACCGAAGCTTTTACAACGTCAGCAATGGTGGCTCTGCTGACCGAGCCCTGCCTGTCATTATCTGCAGAATAGCTCGTAATGTCGAGCAAGGTAGAGCAGCCATCGACCGGGTCATGGAGATTGATGCCAACTCAGGTGTCAACACAGTTCGCATCCGCCGTCTTGAAGAAGACATGGAACGGACCCGGAGAACCAATGAAACCCTACAACAACATCTGGTTGCCTCTCAAGCTGAAGTCATGGAACTCCGAGCTCGTCAAAGTGCTCATGAGCAACACCTTCAAGAGGTGGTCCGTCAAATGAGAGACCTTAGGGTTCTCCAGAGGAATATTCATCGCCATTAAATGATGTCTAGTACATCATTATCTTTAGGGTTAAGGATTAGCCTTTAACATCTGTGCTCTAAGTAGCACTTGTCTGTAAAATATTCCTAACTTTCAGTACTCTAATTAGGAATCTAAGAACTGTCAAACTTTTCTATATGGTATGATGTAAGACCTACTGTTAGGTCAATTTTCCTTGAACTTATTACATCAGTAATACCAGTATTATTGAAATCTATCTAAATTGTGGGAAAAATCTATACACTTGTGTTTTCCTACTAATATTTCTTATTGTGATTTCAAACACTCATTCAACTGTTGGGCTATGGTTAGTTAGTCCACATATCACTCTCACGTTGCTTACAAAATGATTCTTACCATTTTTCTTACCTTTATAAACTTATAGCTGAAAGATGCCTCCTCGCAAATCTCCCAGGAATAATCCTGCACCACCACCTCCTCCGCCTCCGGTCATCGATACTGCAGCCCTAAATGATGCCGTAGCTGCAGCAGTGGCAACTGCCATGGCTCAGTATCACTCTTCTGATGCCAGCAGAGGTGGAACCCCTGTGGAATCAATCCCGGTTGAAACCCCTGTGCGCTCGAGAGAGTGCTCTTACAAGGATTTCACCAACTGCAAGCCGAAGTCCTTTCATGGGACCGGCGGAGTCATTGCTCTCTCACAATGGTTCGAGAAGACTAAAGCGGTCTTCGAAATTTGTTCATGCCCTGCTGCGAGCAAAGTGAAATACGCCGCATGCACCTTTGAAGGAAAGGCCCTGATGTGGTGGAACGGCCACGTTAAATCTCTAACTCTCGTCGTAGCCAACGACATAGGCTGGGAAACGATGAAAGACCTCATGATTGAGGAATACTGCCCGAGGGGCGAGATCCAGAAACTAGAGCAGGAACTTTGGAGCCTAACCATGAAGGGCACCAACATTGTCGCTTACACCGCCAGATTCAGCGAACTGGTGGCCCTCTGCCCTAATATGGTTCCCACTGAAGGGAAAAAGATCGAAAGGTACATATGGGGGCTTGTGCCTCCGTATCAGGGGAATGTTCTAGCATCAAACCCCGCTACCTTCAACAGTGCCAAATGGTTGGCACAACGACTCATTGACCATGGAGTCAAAACCCCTGCAACCACAACCACCCTAGCCATCCCGGAACTCTCCAAACCCGCTGATACTAAGCGGAAATTCTGGGATGAAAAGAAGAAGCAACAGGCTGCCAAAAAGCAGCAAATTGTGGCAATACATGCCGCAATAACCCCTGCTGCTGCTGCTACTACTCCGGTGGGTGGGTATGCTGGAAGTTCGCCCAAGTGCAACAAATGCAACTACCACCACAATGGCCCCTGCCATGAAATGCAGTGCTCTAACTGCCACAGGAGAGGACACACAGTCCGTTTCTGTAAATCTCTGGCGAGACCGATCGCCCAAGTCCCCGGCTCTGGCGCGAGCCCGACCTGCTATGGATGTGGCGAAGCAGGCCACTATAAGAGGGACTACCCCAAGGCGAAAAATGTTGGCGGAGCAGGGAGGGTACTAGCGATAGGCCACGGAGAGGCAGTTGCTGACCCGACAGTGGTGACTGGTACGTTCCTCCTCGATGACTCCTATGCATGCATTCTATTCGATAGTGGAGCGGAGCGAAGCTTCGTAAACCATAAATTTACTCGCATGCTTAATCAACCACCACACGCACTCAAAGAACTATTCACAATAGAAATGGCTAATGGAAAAACTGAAAGTACGAGTAGCATATATTTAGGTTGTACCCTAACTCTAGATAACCATTCATTCCCAATCGACCTCATGCTAGTCTCAATAAAGAGTTTCAACGTTATCGTTGGCATGGATTGGTTAAGCCTTCACCGCGCCGACATCATGTGCTACGAGAAAGCAGTCCGTTTAAACCTTCCGTCTAACGAAACTCTTATAGTCTACGGCAACAAACCCGGTGCAAGTCTTCGCATCATATCAAGTATTCAAGCACATAAGTATCTGCGTAAGGAATACCATCCATTCCTTGCTCACATCGTCGACACGAGCCTCGAAACGAAAGGACTAAAGAACATCCCTGTAGTGAGTGACTTCCCCGACATCTTCCCAGAAGAACTACCCGGGTTACCTCCGCAACGACAGGTCGAGTTCAGAATCGACTTAGTCCCAGGAGCTACCCTAGTAGCCAAGTCGCCCTACCGCTTAGCACCAGCTAAGATGCAGGAACTCTCTGGTCAACTTAACGAACTACTCAGCAAGGGCTTTATAAGACCAAGTTTCTCACCTTGGGGAGCACCGGTCTTGTTCGTTAAGAAGAAAGACGGATCATTCCGTATGTGTATTGACTACAGAGAACTCAACAAACTGACGGTTAAGAATCGTTACCCTCTGCCTCTCATAGATGATCTATTCGACCAACTGCAAGGGGGAACTATTTTTCTGAGATTGATTTGAGATCCGGATATCACCAGTTACGAGTGCTAGAGGAGGATGTGTCGAAGACAGCCTTCCGAACTCGTTACGGACATTACGAGTTCGTGGTGATGCCATTCGGATTGACCAATGCGCCCGCGGTCTTCATGGATCTGATGAATAGAGTATGCCGACCTTATTTGGATCAGTTCGTCATCATTTTCATTGACGACATCCTGATCTACTCCCGAAGTAGGAAAGAGCATGGCGATCACCTGCGACAAGTTCTAGAGACATTACGAAAAGAGAAGCTTTATGCGAAGTTCAAGAAATGTGAATTTTGGATCCGGAGAGTCGAATTCTTAGGACACGTGGTAAGAGAAGAGGGAATCCACGTGGACCCATCCAAAATTAAAGCCATTGAGAACTGGTCAGCACCTAAGACGCCGACAGAAATTCATCAATTTCTAGGTCTTGCTGGCTACTACCGCAGATTCATTCAGAACTTCTCCCGAATAGCGAAACCTCTTACGACCCTAACCCAGAAAGGTGTGGCCTTTGACTGGGAAGAGAAACAAGAAAGAGCGTTCCAAACGCTCAAACGAGCCTTGTGCACCGCACCAATACTATCCCTTCCCGACGGAATAGAAGACTTCGTAGTCTATTGCGATGCATCGAATCAAGGGCTCGGATGTGTCCTAATGCAGCGAGGTAAGGTCATCGCCTACACCTCGAGGCAGTTGAAGACACACGAGGTTAACTACACGACCCACGATCTTGAACTAGGAGCAGTGGTGTTTGCTCTGAAGATCTAGAGACATTACTTGTATGGAACGAAGAGCACTATCTTTACCGACCACAAGAGTTTACAACACATTTTTTTATCAAAAGGATCTCAACATGAGACAACGACGGTGGGTCGAGCTACTCAGTGATTACGAATGCGATATTCGTTATCATCCGGGTAAAGCCAACGTAGTAGTAGACGCCCTAAGTCGGAAGGAATATTTTGGTCGAAAAATCAAGTCATTGTCAATAACCATCCATTCACACTTGTCTAATCAAATTCAAACGGCCCAACTTCAAGCCCTGAAACCTGAAAATGTGACGAGTGAATCCCTCAGAGGAATGGACAAGAATTTAGAAGCCAAGGGTGACGAAGCCTTATATTTCATGGATCGGATCTGGACACCAAAACACGGTGGTTTCCGAGACTTGGTCATGACCGAGGCGCACAACACTTGGTATTCCGTCCACCCAGGTTCAGATAAGATGTATCTGGATCTTAAAAAGCTATATTGGTGGCCTAATATGAAAGCAGAGATTGCTACCTTCGTGAGTAAATGCCTTACTTGCGCAAAGGTTAAGGTCGAGTACCTGAAGCCCTCTGGTTTATTGCAACAACCAGAGATCCCAGAATGGAAGTGGGAGCGGATCACTATGGATTTCATAACCAAGTTGCCCAAGACAACGGGTGGACTTGATACCATATGGGTCATCGTCGATAGATTGACCAAGTCTGCACACTTCCTACCTATCAAAGAAACCGACAAGATGGAGAAACTTACGAGAACATACATTAGGGAAATCGTACGGCTACATGGTGTACCTATGTCCATTATCTCCAATAGAGATAGTAGGTTTACCTCAAGATTTTGGCAATCACTACAACATTCCCTAGGAACAAGGCTAGACATGAGCACAGCCTACCATCCTCAGACCGACAGACAGAGTGAGAGGACCATCCAAACACTGGAAGATATGTTGCGAGCCTGCGTGATTGACTTTAGGAAGGCATGGGATACTCATTTACCCCTTTTCGAGTTTTCCTATAATAACAGTTATCACACGAGCATCAAGGCTGCTCCATTTGAAGCCCTCTACGGCCGAAAGTGCAGATCCCCTCTGTGCTGGGCTGAGGTGGGTGATACCCAACTAGCAAGGGGGCAAGCTTTCGACATTACTCTTACCGGTCCGGAAATCATCCGGGAAACGATAGAGAAGATCGTTCAGATCCGTGAACGATTGAAAGCCTCTAGAGACCGACAGAAGAGCTACGCAGATAAACGAAGGAAACCTTTGGAATTTCATGTGGGAGACCGAGTCCTTCTCAAAGTCTCACCCTGGAAGGGCTTGATACGCTTCGGCAAGCGTGGGAAGCTTAATCCGAGGTACATAGGGACTTTCGAAATTCTTGCAAGAGTCGGCCCCGTAGCTTACAAACTCGATCTACCAGGCACACTTCGTAACGTACATTCTACATTCCACATATCTAACTTGAAAAAGTTTCTATCCGACGAGACTCTCGTAATCCCACTTGACGAGATCGAGATCAACGAGAGCCTCAATTTTGTGGAAGAACCAGTAGAAATCATGGACCGAGAGGTCAAGCAAACAAAACAAAGTCGCATACCCATCGTGAAGGTTCGCTGGAACGCTAAGCGGGGACCTGAATTCACATGGGAACGCGAAGATCAGATGCAACACAAGTACCCACATCTATTTCCCTAATCCACGAGTGTTCTCTTACTTTGAATTTCGGGACGAAATTCCCTCTAACGGGGGGATGATGTGACAACCCGATATTTCAACTCTTTGTAATGGCCTAATAGGTCAAGTATTGTAAACATTTTTGAGTTAATAAAATTAACTTTGATAATAAAATGTCCAAAAAGTTTCTATTTAAATTCTTCTATGTTTAAATCTCATTAAACCATGATCGTACATAAAAAGAACACCCAAATCCGACTTCGTATATTGAAGTTATGATTTTTCCAAGTTCAGCTTAGCAACAGACAGCTAAAAACTCGAAACGGAGATCGAGCGACATTTGGCCGGAATGACCTAAACGAGAATCGAAGGTCTCGACAATGGTATTTCAATGGTAAAAAGTCTGGCAAAAACCGACGTCAGATAAAGAAGTTATGAATTTTTAAAGAGATTCCTTAATCACGTCATTTTAATAAATAAATAATAAAAATAATTTCAGAATTTGCCAACGGAATCTAAATGAAAGTTGTAGATAGTAGTCTCACCTTCGCGGGGATATAAAGAACGTCGAAAACGGAGTTCGTATGAAGGAGATATGAATTTTTGAAGTTTGATAAATAATTTATATATAATTTTTATTAAAAATTCGGTATTATCCGAAGAGGAGTCAGCCTAGGGCCGAGGTACGCGCCGCGTACCCTCGTATGCCCCGCGTACTCGAGGGCACGGCCTCGGATCCTCCACGTCGCCCTATGCGAAGCTACCCGACCCGCCGTCCCATCCGACCCGCTCCATCCGAAATACGTAAGCGATGACGTACGGGTACGCGCTGCGTACGCCCGTACGCCCCGCGTTCGGAGGCGGTTCAGCACCCCTATAAAAGGGATGCGAGCCTTTCCGAAAAATTTGTTCATTTTCTCTCTTTCTCTCACGATCTTGCCTCGATTTCCGTGCCCGTTCAAACCCGAAGCTCTGGTCTTTTTGCTCAAGTCCCGAGGGTCGATTTTACTCCCGAGATTCCCAAGAATCCCGAGAAAAATCCGTTTCGCGAGACGAAACTCTACCCGGTTTTCGATCTCCCTATCTTCAAACTTCCAAGTGAGTTCATACCCCTTTATTCAACCTTTGAAATGCTTTTAAATGTTTAAATACTTTATGGGGGGAATACACGTTAAACACTTATAGTTATTGCTTCGATCACATGTGATTGCATTAATCACATGTGATTAATAACTAGGAAACCAATGATTTTATCACTGTTCAAACTGTTTTACTTCAAAATGTTTTACAAACTCTTTTACTTATCAAATGCTTTATTGTAAACTTTGTTTTACTACCTATAAATTTGCATGCCCATATATGTATAGCTGTATAAATAATGTTTAAAGGGCTTAGGAAAGCCACCTGTCCTATTTCCTTTTCCTCGATTTGGATGTGGTCTGGTGGAATTTTGGGTGACCATCCGAGGGTCGTTTCAATATTAGTTATATATCATATATACATGTATTGACATAAAAGTACTTCCATATTCATACTTATCAGCACCTCGTTAGTAAGTTACCATCGGGGTAACACGGGATCATACTACTACAATTTCTAGATCAACGAGTCAGTTCATTCAGGAGTCAATACTTATTACTAAGAGAACATATACAACGATACTAGAACAAGTAACATTATATTGCATATACACGAATACGTTAACAATTGTGATCCACTGTATGGGAGCATGTCTTAATTGACATGACCCGAGTTGTAGCCAGAGTCTCTTGGAGGGAGAGCGTGAGTTTGCGTATAGATCTATACTGGATTGACTATCCTACACCTCGCTGCTAGCTACAGTGGGACCGATAGGTCTGCGGGTGCCAAACGTCATACCTTATTTTTTGACTATACGTTGTCGATGTTACCAGTCGATAGTATGGTGCAATTTATCACACGATACCTTAATATAAACCCGGTTTAAGGTAGTTAGTACAGCAGTAGTTCATATAAAACAAAACTACCGTACTACAATAATTTACCCATTACATTTTGGTGATAACCTCACTTAAACTTTAATGTACAAACTATATTTTGTTAAATGATAGTTACACTTGGGAAATTACACACTTTTACATCAAACGAGCATACAAAACAGTTAAGCCTTGGTAGAGGGCTACTTTAACAGAAAATATAGGTTTTTCTGAGAGATTCAAACTTTTACAAACACTTACATACATTTACAACTCATACTTGCGACAGGTTCAAACGTTTTGATAATAAACCTCGACACTAAAATACTTATGAATTCACCAGCTTAATGTTGATAAACTCTTTCAAAATAACTTGTATTCTCAGGTCATCAGTAGACAGGTACCGATGCTAGCTTTTGAGAAGATGGAGCGCATTCAAGACTCATCATACTATTTTGATTTACATTATATTTTTGGTGTCTAGAACTGTACGGAACACGCTTGTATTAAAATTTTATATTTAATGCAATGGATGATGTTGTTTGCTTATTTACATTTACTGTGTTGTGATACTTTACATGACGTCCTCTGCCCCGGAACATTTCCGCCATTCTTGGTTTTGGGGTGTGACAATATCTACTTGACCGACTGTGGAGAATTTGAATAATATTATATACCATAACATAATTATTGTGGAAATCAAAGCATGCAAAATTAAAATGATAGTAAACGATTGACAAAAGATAGCAACACTTATACTTATAAATAAACGATAACTTTTATTTATCATCAAATGTCAATTACACTTTACAAATTTCAAAAGCTATCTAATTTCTAAAACTAATGTCATCCTTTAGCCCTATGCGCCTCACGTGTTGAAGATGCTTAACCCTACCCAGTCCCTTCGTGAGGGGATCTACTAGGTTCTCATCTGATGATATCGTCTTTGCCACAAGGAGTCCTTTTTCTATTCGATGTCTCATGAAATGGAATTTTCTATCGATGTGTCTGGATCTTCCGTGATCCCTTGGTTCCTTGGCTAAGGCAACTGCACTTTCTCTATCACACAAAATTTCCATAGGCTCCTTTATAGCCGATACAACTTTAAGGTCTCCAATGAAGTTCTTTAGCCATATAGCCTCCTATGCTGCCTCACTTGTTGTTATATACTCTAATTCGCAAGTTGAATCATCCACTGTCTCCTACTTGGAACTTTTCCAAGTTATTGCTCCTTATTTTAAGGTAAAGAACCAGTCTGACTGAGAGCGGAAATTATCCTTACCAGTCTTGAAGCTATCATCACTATACCCTACTACTCTCAAGTCATCACTCCCACCGAGGGTAAGGACCTAGTCCTTAGTCCTACCCAGGTACTTGAGAATGCTCTTTACCGCAGTCCAGTGAGCCTTGCCAGGGTTCCCCTGATATCTGCTGACCATGCTCAATGCAAAAGCCACATCAGGACAAGAAGAAGTCATAACATACAAGATCGAGCCTATAGCGGAAGCATGCGGTACTCGACTCATCTCAACTATCACAGCCTATGTACCCGGGCTCTGAGTCTTACTCAATCTGGTGTTACTCTGGATCGGTAACTCTCCTTTTTTGGAATTCTACATGCTAAACCTATTCAACACCTTATCCAAGTAGGTACTCTGACTAAGTCCAATTAGTCTTTTACTCATGTCTCTCAAAAACCTTACCCCTAGGATAAAGGAAGCTTTTTTAAGGTCCTTCATAGTGAAACACTTCCCAAGCCAGGACTTAACCTCCTACAAAGTTGGGATGTCATTTCCCATGAGTAGTATGTCATCCACATACAGTACCAAAAAACTAACTATACTCTTACTAGCCATGACATATACACAAGATTCATCTTCGCTCCACGAAAAGCCAAACTCTTTGACTTTCTCATCGAAACAAAGATTCCATCTGCGAGGTGCTTGTTTCAATCCATAAATGGATTTCTCAAGATTACACACTCTATTAGGTACTCTTGTTGGATAAGGTGTCTAAGTCCATAACTTAATTGGTATATACTTGACCCGACCCGGCATGGTCCATTTGGGTTGCACTTCACCCAAACTATTTATGGATAATTTTATGAGAATTGTATACTATGATTTATTAATATATTATAAGTTGTAATATATTATTATAAAGTAATGATTTTTAATTAGTTTTAATCTTGAATTAATTATGAATTAATTTAGTGATTAAAAGGAAGTCTAATTAAATTATGGGCTATTACATTTGTATGGTGTGGGCTAATACTCATTTGTTAATGGGATAAGCTTATATGGAAGTCCATGGATGATCCATGGAGCTTTAACTCATGGATCCTTGGAAGAGGAAAAGACATGGGTTATTAGGATTTCACTCTAACCATGCACACTACATAAACAAGCTTATGTTGCATGAAAACTACCCCTAGTGTGTGGGTAATAGTGGTGCCCGAATTCTAAGAGTTACTATACTCTCTCATATATTTTTCCAAGTTTGTGGTGATTTTTGATTTCCACTTGAGGCATTCACATTATTGGTGTTTGGCTCTCAAACTCCAAGGAATCAACGATCAACAAAAGGTATGTAATTCATCTAGTTCTTTTATGTTTAAAAGTACCCAATGCCATGCTAGATAGGTCATAAACCTTGGAAAATAATATTTTGCATGTACCTTAGACAAAAATAGATCCAAGGTTTATTAGGGTTGCATGTACACTTAAGAAGTGTTAGAATGCTCAAAACCCAACAATGGTATCAGATCCTAGGCTTGTTTATTTGATAGTTGATGCAAAAATAGTGAAAAAAAGTCGATATTCTAGTTGTCTGCATGATGAACTCGCCGAGTCCATGGGGGGACTCATCGATTTCATGACCAAATTCATCCTACTCGGCGAGTAGGTTCGAGCACTCGGCGAGTAGGAGCCATATAATGCAGACTTTTGACTTTTCCTGCTAGAAATGGTCTAGAAACATTACCCTAAACTGTTTTGGTGTTTTAAAACTTGTTTTAGTGGGTGTAATGGCTGTTCTAATCCATTTACAATAGCATATATATCAAAATTTCATGCTTTGTATGTGTTCATATAATTCTTGAAACTTTGATAATCATGTTCATGTTCTTATGAATTTAGAAGATGATAGGAATTATTTGCTGAATTGTTTAGGATTAATTCATGATCATTTATGTGCTTTAAAGGAGTCCATAATTTGTCCTTAAGTTATGGATATCCAAAGGTCACTTGTTTTAAATACACAATTAAGACACATAAGTTACATGAAAATGAAGAGTCTTCATTTTATGAACCTTTAATTCATAAGTTATGAAATGAAAAGTTTTGGATAGTTACAAAACTTGTCCTCAAGTTTTGGAATTTGTAAAGTTTCACACACTTTAATAAACTTTAATTCCAACCCTTAGAGTTTTAATAAGTTAAAATTCAACACTAATACTATTTATAACATTAATGGTTAATTATTATATATATGTATAAGAATAATTCGTTTTACCGTTAGTAGGCCTTATTCACGAAGCCAGTCTATAAGGGGGGTATAAGGTTGTTGCCTATAAATTAGCAGCTTATTGGGTGTCCACTCTCACCCACCGCTTCCTTGATCGGTGGAGGGTCGTTAGCCGAATGGGTAGGACAATGACTTTAAGTTCTCATTAAAAGTATAATGATTATTATAAAGTAACTAAACATTTCTTTTAATTCCCAATCTTAGTTACTTTAGGAAAAATGTGAACATGGTGCTAGTCCATGGAATTCACACTTTGTACCTTACCAAGTCGTTGGTGGAGCGTGTGTGGTTAACCGGCAGACCAACTTAGACTAGTAAGGATCACGAAGGGTGACTTAATGTTTGTCATAGATCAATGGAGCGTGTGTGGTTAACCGACACATTGATTAGGTGATAATATTAAGGGTACCAAGTGAATTAGCATGGTTATTCACACCTTGTTTTATGATCCTCGGCATCCCAGTCACAAAACTTGAAGCGCACAATCGAGATTGAAACAAGCCATTGAAAAGTTCAATGAATCTCAAAAGAATCTAGGAATTTCAAATCCAATTAAAACCTAATAAATCTTTTCATTTTTCATGGTGGAAATCGGTGAATCGTCATTCACCTACCTTTCAAATATGTTATTACTTAGATTACGACATCCCTCTTCTAAGTATAATATATTATGATTGGATCATAGCCATAATATTACATTTGGGTGTCTTATTAAGGACTCTATATATCTAATCTAAACTTGCTTTCTTCTTTCATATGTCTTCCAACACTAATGCTTCGGGCTCTAACCCAACTGGCTCTTTCTCTCTCATGAATCTTTGTGGGAGATTCATATTTGATGGTTCCAACTTCATGGATTGGATTAGGAACATCAGGATGGTTACTCGTTATGAGGACAAATAATACGTCCTCGATAAGGAGTTAAAATTGTTTGATGAGTCCACTGCTACTCCTGAGGAGATCACTGAATTTAGGACACATGAGAGAGATGCTACTAAGGTGGCATGCATCATGATGGCCACAATGATAGCCAAACTCCAAAAGTCCTATGAGGACTTCTACCCTTTTGAGATGCACCAAGACCTGATGGAAAGGTACCATCAGAGTGCTCGTCAGGAGCGGTATGAAATAATCTCATCCATGATAACAAACCGCATGAAGGACAGTGAATCCGTCACGGGCCACATGCAAAAGATGCAAAGGTATGTGGACCGTCTGCTCAAGCTAAACGTGAACTTCCTGAGGAGTTGGCAACTGACATCATTTTGCACTCCTTACCTTCTTGCTATGACCAATTTCAGATGACATATCATATGAACAAGGAGGACGTTACTCTTAGCAAGCTTCAAGGACTCTTGAAGACCGCTGAAACTGGTCTTAAGGGCAAGTCAGTTGTTACCTCTACTACTCCTACTCCAACATCTACCCCTGTTTTGGCTATCTAGCAAGGCAAAGGGAAAAAGAGGAAGTCCCCTTCGAAGGGTACCAAGGGAAAGTCTCTTGAAGGCTCCTCATCAAGGACCAAGAGCGGTTCTGTCACTCCTTCTGCCATTCCCAAGGATGTTGATTACTACTATTGCCAGGACAAGGGGCACTGGAAGCGAAACTACCCTCAATGCTTGTAGGATCTGAAGGATGGGAAAGTGAAACCCACCCATGTAGTTATTTACACATTATTGTCTAATAACTCACCATATTCTAACTCTTGGGTGCTTGATACAGGATGTGGTATTCACATATGTTCTGATTTGCAGGGCCTAAGAAGAAGTGAGGATGTGGAGCACGGAAAGATAAACTTGATCATGGGGAATAGGAAGGCTTCACCTATTTCCAAGATTGGAGTTTATAATTTTTTGCTGAATAATGGGTTAAAATTAGATTTGAATAAATGTTTGTACTCGTCTGAAATGGCGAAGAATATTATTTCCTTTCATGGTTTGTACAAACAAGGTTTTACATTTTCGTTTGATAATGAATGTGGTGGTATTGATGCTTTCTTTAATAATGTGTTTTATTTTAAAGCATTACCTTGTGATGGTGTGTATGAAACTGTGTCGATTGTAGACAACTTAGGAAATAATGTGTTGTATATTGATTCTCCTACTAGCCTAGATAAAGCATCATTGTGGCATTGGCATCTTGGACATGTAAACAAGAAACGTATAGGCCAAATCCAAAAGGATGGGGTCTTGGAATCATTTGACCTTAAATCGGATGATAGTTGTGAATCTTGTCTACTTGGAAAGATGAAAAAATCACCCTTCACTGGTACTTGTGAACGGGGTGAGGGTTTGTTGGACCTAATACATACTGATGTATGTGGACCATTCAAAACCGCCACAAGGGATGCTAATTGGTATTATGTGACTTTTATTGATGATCTTAGTAGATATAGTTATGTCTACTTAACAAACATAAGTCATAAACCTTTGAAAGGTTTAAGGAATTTAAACAGGAAGTAGATATTTAATTGGGCAGCAACATTAAGATGCTTCGATCCGATCGAGGTGGTGAGTATCTTAGTACCCAGTTCCTTGACTATCTTAAGGAGTGTGGGATTGTCTCACAATTTACCCCTCCCAGGACACCACATCTAAATGGTGTAGCTTATAGGCGTAATCGAACCTTGTTAGACATGGTTCGCTCTATGATGAGTCGACCTTCGCTACCAACCTTTTTTTGGGGTATGCCTTAGAGACTGTCGCCCATATCCTTAATCTAGTCCCTACAAAGAAGGTTACCAAAACACCTCATGAGATGTGGACTGGGAAGGTTCCCAATTTAGACCACATCAAGATTTGGGGTTGCGAGGCTTTCGTGAGGCGTGAAACTCATGATAAGCTCGAACCCCGAAGTGAAAGGTGTATTTTCATCGGCTACCCACAAAAATCCTTCGGTTACCTCTTCTACAGACCTAATGAGAATGTGGTCTTTGTAGCAAGAAGAGGGGTCTTTCGTGAGAGAGAGAGTTTATGAGCCAAGGAGATAGTGGGAGGAAAATTGATCTTGAAGAAATTCAAGAATCAATTGGTGAAGGAACCTCAGACACTAGCAGTCAACCTGAGGAGGAAACTCTTGTTAAGCCAGTTGATGAGTTTGTACCTCCAAGGCGTTCCACACGGTTTAGGAACACACCTGCATTTTATTATGGTTTTCATATTACTACGGAAGGTGATACATTTATCAGCGATAGTACACTGGTAAATTTGGATGAACCTAGCAGTGTTAAGGAAGCCATGGCAGGCCTGGAGTCTGCTAAATGCAAGGAGGCTATGGACAGCGAGATACAATCCATGTATGACAATCAAGTTTGGAACTTGGTTGACAATGTACCAGGCCGTAAAACAGTCGGGTGCAAATGGATCTTCAAGAAAAAGACCGACATGGAAGGAAAAGTGCACACTTATAAGGCTCGACTGGTTGTGAAGGGTTTTACTCAGACTCAGGGTATTGATTATGATGAAACCTTCTCACCGGTAGCAAAGATTAAGTCTATTAGGGTTATGCTAGCCATTGTTGTATTTCATGATTATAAATATGGCAAATGGATGTCAAAACCGCTTTTCTTAATGGAAAGTTGGCTGAGGATGTGTACATGAATCAACCAGAGTGTTTTGTCAGTGCAGAATACCCTAATAGAGTATGCAAGCTTGAGAAATCCATTTATGGATTAAAACAAGCATCTCGTAGTTGGAATCTTTGTTTCGATGAGAAGGTCAAAGAGTTTGGCTTCTCGAGAAGTGAAGATGAGTCTTTCGTGTATGTCAGAGCTAGTGGGAGTATAGTTAGCTTCTTGGTATTGTATGTAGATGACATACTACTTATAGGAAATGACATCCCAACCTTGCAGGAGGTTAAGTCCTGGCTTGGGAAGTTATTTGCTATAAAGGACCTAGGGGAAGCTGCATATATCCTAGGGATAAGGATATTGAGAGAAAGGAGTAAAAGACTAATTGGACTTAGTCAGAGTACCTATTTGGATAAGGTGTTGAATAGGTTCAACATGCAAAATTCCAAGAAAGGAGATTTACCAATTCAATGCAATGCCAAATTGAGTAACACTCAGAGTCCGAGTACAGAGGCTAAGATAGCAGAAATGGGTCGATTACCGTATGCTTCCGTTGTTGGCTCGATCACGTATGCTATGACTTGTACCTGCCCTGATGTGGCCTTTGCTTTGAGCATGGTCAGCAGATATCAGGGGAACCCTGGCAAGGCTCATTGGACCGCGGTAAAGAACATTCTCAAGTACGTGCGGAGGACTAAGGATTGGATCCTTACCCTTGGTGGGAGTGATGACTTGAGAGTATAAGGGTATAGTGATGCTATTTTTCAGACTGATAGGGATAACTTCCGCTCTCATTCGGGTTGGGTCTTTACCCTAAACGGAGGAGCAATCTCTTGGAAGAGTTCCAAGCAGGAGACGATAGCTGATTCGACTTGTGAATTAGAGTATATAGCAGCGAGTGAAGCGGCGAAGGAGGTGATATGGCTAAAGAACTTCATCGGAGACCTTGGAGTTGTACCAGCTATCAAGGAGCCTATGGAGATTTTCTGTGACAGCAATAGTGCGGTTACCTTAGCCAAGGAACCGACAGATCATGGCAGATCCCGACACATTGACAGAAAATATCACTTCATAAGACACAAGATAGAAGGACTCCTTGTGTCAAAGAGGGTATCGTCAGATGAGAACCGTGCAGATCCCCTTACGAAGGGACTGACGAGGGTTAAGCATTTTCAGCATGCGAGGCGCATCAGGCTGAGGGATGATATTAGTTTTACAGATTAGATAGCCTTTTCTGAAACTTGTAAAATGTAATCGACATTTGATGATGAATAAAATTTGTGATTTATTTATAAGTAAGGTGTTGCTATCATTGTTAATTATTTACTATTGTTTCAGTTTAGCATGTTTTAACTTCCAAAATAATTAATTTATTCAAACCTCCACAATCGGTCATACGTCGGAAGTAGGTATGAATCAAGATTGTCATGAATTAGGTTTGTAGATGGCTAAAGGTGTTTAGACATAGCAATGGTTGCTACAACATTCATGAGTGCTCATAAGTTATGAGCATTGGAATAAACCCATGCTCACTTGTATCACTTCATGGAATTTATCTCGAGTGATCGTGAGACAATAATATCATATATGTCTTAAAACCTAGAGATATGAGTTGTTACCTATGAATTAGTTGTGCATTGATTGCACGTAAACACATCAGTAACTTGATGTCATAAAACGTGCCTTTGTGTACAATTCAACGAGTAGTAGAACAAGCATATGAGTCAAAGTTTATCTGTTCCTTCTAGAAATAGAAGCGATATCTGGGCCCCTCGATGATTTTGTGTTGACCCATGTACCGGGCCCTGTCAGAACTAAATTGATGTGTTCAGTTAAGTTCTTTGTCAAACAAATCGGAAATCGAGAAACAACTGCCAGACAATAAGTAAGACATTGTTCCATGTATTTGTCCGGCTGATATCATGAGAATAGAGAACTATATGATCACTTGTCTAAAATGGCGCTTCATAGTTCAATAGAGTTTTCGAGAGCTACGATTGCCGATTGGTTCCTGAAGTAATATAGGCAAATACAGTTATTAGACTTATCCAAGTGGGAGTCTGTTGGATAAGGTGTCTAAGTCCATAACTTATTTAGTATATACTTGACCCGACCCGGCATGGTCAATTTGGGTTGCACTTCACCCAAACTATTTATGGATAATTTTATGAGAATTGTATACTACGATTTATTAATATATTATAAGTTATAATATATTAATATAAAGTCATTATATTTAATTAGTTTTAATCTTGAATTAATTATGAATTAAGTTAGTGATTAAAAGGAAGACTAATTAAATTATGGGCTATTACATTTATATGGTGTGGGCTAATACTCATTTGTTAATGGGCTAAGCTTATATGGAAGTCCATGGATAATCCATGGAGCTTTAACCCATGGATCCTTGGAAGTGGAAAAGACATGGGTTATTAGGGTTTCACTATAACCATGCACACTATACAAACAAGCTTATATTGCATGAAAACTACCCTTAGTGTGTGTGTAATAGTGCTGGCCGAATTCTAAGAGTTAGTATACTCTCTCATATATTTTTCCAAGTTTGTGGTGATTTGTGATTTCCACTTGAGGCATTCACATTATTGGTTCTTGGCTCTCAAACTCCAAGGAATCAACGATCAACAAAATGTATGTAATTCATCTAGTTCTTTTATGTTTAAAAGTACCCCATGCCATGCTAGATAGGTTATAAACCTTGGAAAATAATATTTTGCATGTACCTTAGACAAACATAGATCCAAGGTTTATTAGGGTTGCATGTACACTTAGGAAGTGTTAGAATGCTCAAAACCCAACATCTCTGTGCTGACAAAACCCTCTGGCTGACTCATGTAAACATCCTCAGCCAACTTTCCATTAAGGAAAACACTTTTGACATCCAATTTCCATATTTCATAATCATGAAATGCAGCAATGGCTACCATAACCCTAATAGACTTAATCTTTGCTACTGGTGAAAAGGTCTCATCATAATCTACTCCTGGAGTTTGAGAAAAGCCCTTTGAAACAAGTTCTGCTTTATAATTGTGTACACTACCATCCATGTCGGTCTTCTTCTGGAAGATCTATTTGCACCCAACTGTCTTACGACCTGGCACATTGTCAACCAAGTTCCAAACTTGATTGTCATACATGGATTGTATCTCGCTGACCATAGTCTCTTTCCATTTAGCAGCCTCAGGGCCTGCCATAGCTTCCGTGTAGTTGTTAGGTTCATCCAGACTTACCAGTGTGATATCACTGATAAGTGTATCAGCTTCTACAGTAATATGGAAACCATAGTAATGCTCAAGTGCATTCCTAACTCTTGAGGAACGCCTCAGAGGTATAGACTCATCTGTCAGATCAACAAGAGTTTCCTCCTTAGGTTGCTTACTAGGGTTCGAGGTTCCTTCACCACTTGAATCTTGAATTTCTTCAAGATCAATTTGCCTCCCACTGTTTCCTTGGCTTACGAACTCTCTCTCTCTCTCTCTCTCTCTCTCTCTCAAGACTTCTCTCCTTGATACAAAGACCACGTTATCACTAGGTCTATAGAAGAGGTAACCAAATGATTTTTGTGGATAGCCAATGAAAATACTCCTCTCACTTCGAGGTTTGAGCTTATCGTGAGTCTCGTGCCTCACGAAATCCTCGCAACCCCAAATCTTGAGGTGATCTAGATTGGGAACTTTACCAGTCTTCATATCATGAAGTGTTTTGGCAACCTTCTTTGTAGGGACTAGATTAAAGATATGGGTGGCAGACTCTAATACATACCCCCAAAATTATATTGGTAGCAAAGCTCGACTCATCATGGAACGAACCATGTCCAACAAGGTTCGATTATGCCTCTCAGCCACACCATTAAGCTGTGATGTCCTGGGAGGTGTCAATTGTGAGACAATCCCACATTCCTTAAGATAGTCAAGGAACTTTGTAGTAAGAAACTCACCACCTTGATCGAATCGATGCATCTTAATGTTCCAGCCCAACTGATTCTCTACTTCCTGTTTAGACTCCTTGAACTTTTCAAAGTTTCTGAATTATTTTTGATTAAGTAGACATATCCATATCTACTAATATCATTAGTAAAAGTCACATAGAAACGGTTAGCATACCTTATGGCCGTTCAGAAAGGTCCACACACATCCGTGTGTACCAGATCAACAAACCTTCACCCCTAGCACAAGAACCAGTGAAGGATGATTTTGTCATTTTTCCAAGTAGACAAGATTCACAACTATCATCCGACTTTAGTTCAAATGACTCCAAGACTCCATAATTTTGGAGTTGGCCTATGTGTTTCTTGCTTACATGTTCAAGATGACAATGCTGTAATGATGCTTCATCCAAGTTAGTGGAAAAATAAATACACAACACATTATTTCCTAGGTTATCTACAACCGACACAACCTCATACACACCATCACAAGGTAATGCTTTAAAATAAAGAACGTTATTAAGGAAAGCATTAATACCACCACATTCATTATCAGAAAAAAAGGTAAACCCTTGTTTGTACAAAGCATGAAATGAAATAATATTTCTCGCCATTTCAGACGAGTAACAACATTTATTCAAATCTAATGTTAACCCACTACTTAGCAACAAAGTATAAACTCCAATCTTGGTGACAGGTGAAGCTTTCCCATTTCACATGATTAAGCTTATCTTCCCATGCTCCACATCCTCACTTCTTCTTAGTCCCTGCAAATCAGAACAAATATGAATACCACAACTGGTATCAAGGACCCATGTCACACCCCCAAATCAAATTAGCGGAAACATTCGAGGGTGGAAGACGTCATGTATAGTATCACAACAATGCATAATAGTAAACAAGCAACAACATCATCCATTGCATTAATAGTATAATTCAATACAAGTGTGTTCTGTGAAACAATAATAAGACACCAAAAATGAATAATCAAAATAAAGACAAGTCTGAAAGTGCTCCGTCTTCTCAAAACCTATCATATGTACCTGTCTACTGGTGACCTAAGAATACAAGTTATTTTGAAAGAGAGGATCAACATTTAAGTTGGTGAGTTCATAAGTATTTAGTTTCAAATGTTGTATAAGTTTGAAGAAAAGTGTTTGTAAATGTTGTAAATGTCTGTAAACTTTTGTTATGAAACTTTGTTGTAAATATTTGTAGGAAACGTTTGAATATCCTAGAAAATCCTATATTTTCTACTAAAATGCAGCCTTCTACCAAGACCCGAATGTTCTGAATGTCCATTTCTTGTCAAAGTGAGTATTTTTCCCAAGTGTGACTATCATTACCAAAATATAGTTTTACATTACCGTTTATGTGAGAAGATCACAATGTGAATGCAATAGGAATCTAATAAAGTATTGTAGTATTGTATATAGTAACTATTGTTGTACTAACTACCTTAAATCAATTATTAGTTAATGTATAATGTGATATGATTGTAACCATGCTTGATCGACTAGTAGTAAACACAAGGCTCGAAGACATCGAAATGTTATGACATTCATCACCCGTAGACCTGCAGGTCCCACTATAGCTAGCAGCAAGGTGTAGGATGGTCAATCCAGTATAGATCTGTATACAAATTCATGCTCTCCCTCCAGGGGACTCTATTTACAAAACGAGACACAACAGTATGATGTCATGCCCCGAAGTAGTGGCTCACATTTATGTCATAGTATTTTTTTGTATTTGTATAGTATGCTCTATCTGTTCTAGTGTATTGTATGTTCTCTTTGCATAGTGTATAGTCTATAGTATGTTCCTCCTTGTTTCTCATTATAGTATGTTCCTTCTGTGTCTCATTATAGTATGTTTGAACTGACTCATGTATGAACTAACTCTTGTATGTTTCATTGTACTAGAAATAGTGAGTAGTAGACCTCTAAACTATACGCATTATAGTTTACTAGTGATGTTGGGTGAATAACTGAGTTTGTTTGTACACCTTTGAATACTCAAACCATTGAAATGAGGTAAGAATCATTATATCTACACAAATATACATAATATATAGCTAAGATCCAAATGACATTCGGACAAACAACCGATACCCTAAGTCCACAACCAAACAAGGAACATGAATTAAAGCGAGTTATCAGTCCTAAGTCCTTCCAATATTATTTATATAACTATATCTGAATAGACATGATTTTGACAATATATAAGTTTAAAAGAGTTTGATAAAGAATTTAGCATATAAAAGAGTTTCATAAAAGGGTTTTGAAATATTTTGTTTGATAATACAGTTTTGAAGTATAAGAAATCCATTTGTTTGGCAGTTATTAATCACCTGTGATTGATATAATAACTATAATGTTTCAACTTGTATCCCACCCCCATAAAAGCATTTAAAATCATTTAAAATGTTAGTTAGGGGTATGAACTCACTTGTAGTGAGTGGTTTGACTATAAGATTAATTGTAGGATGCTACGTGTCAAGTGAAGACTTGAGCACAAACGGGTCCTAATAAGTATATAATGACACACACACACACACACACACATATATATATATATATATATATATATATATAGTGCATAAATAACTAATCATGTAAGGAACCCAGTTTAAGGACTAGAGACTTACTCATGTTTTTGAAGCTTGGGAGGGGGTTCAAGGTAAAGAAAAAGTATGTGTTCTTGGTCAAAGTGCTGAATGCTTTGAAGAACAAACCAAAAGAATGATTCCATGGGTGAAATCAAAAGGTGATACAAGATCAAGAAGGATAATCACTAATGAAATGGAAAGATTGCTTACCTTTTGGAAGATCAAGGTAAACACAAGATGAATATTGAGAGGAAATCTGATTTTCTTGAGTTAGAGGTGGAAAAAGTGGTAAAGGAAGAAGGGGTGTCATATTTATTGGAGTGAGTTCACGGCCAAGGAGGGGTTTATGGTCGTAAACTCTATTTTACGGCCGTAAACTCCTTATAAAGGAGTTTCCAGCTTGTATGTTGCACACTGAACTCTATACGAAACTTCCTAACAGTTATTCCTTAAAGGTACTAGGTTTAAAACACCCAAACAGACCTTTAACAGGGCTAAAAGATAGCCAAAAACAAGTTTGACTTTGATTGAATCGGATGGATGTACAAGATAGAAATTTTGGGTTGTCACAACCCAAGAATTAGAATGGGGTGAGTTATTAGACAATATAGTGTAAATACCTGCATGGTTAGGTTTCACTTTCCCATCCTTAACATCTTGCAGGTACTTTGGGTAGTTTCGACAATAGAAGAATTCAACCTCTTTAGGGTTAGCAGAAGGAGTGACAGAAGCTTTCTTGGTTCCACTTGAAGAGGAGCCATCAAGGGACTTTCCCTTGATACCCTTCGAAGGGATCTTCCTCTTCTTCCCTTTGCTTTCCCCGATTGCCAAGAGAGGGGCTGCGGTAGGAGAAAGAGTGGATACAATCGATTTACCCTTATGACCACTTTCGTCGGTCTTCAAGGGTCCTTCAAGTTTGTTGAGTGTAACTTCCTCCTTGTTCATGTGGTATGTCATTCAGAATTGATCAAAACAAGAAGGTAAGGAGTGCAATATGATGTTAATTGCCAATTCCTCAGGAAAGTTCACATTTAGTTTCAGCAAACGATCCACATACCTTTTCACTTTCTGTAAGTGGCCTGTGATGGGTTCACCATCCTTCATCCGAGTTGTTATCATGGAGCAGATGATGTCATACCTCTCTTGGCGAGCACTTTGATGGTAGCGGTCCGTCAAGTCCTGGTGCATCTCAAAAGGGTAATAGTCCTCATAGGACTTTTGGAGCTCGGCTGTCATCATGGCCAACATGATACATGCCACTTTAGTGGTATCTCTCTCATGAGTCCGGAATTCAGCAATCTCCTCAGGAGTAGCAGATGACTCATCAAGATCCTTAAGCTCCTTGTCGAGGACATATTCCTTGTCCTCGTAACGAGTGACCATCCTGATGTTCCGGATCCAATCCATAAAGTTGGAACCATCGAAGATGACTCTCCTACAATAGTTCATGAGAGAGAAAGAGTCGGTAGGGTTTGATCCAGAAGCAACATTGTTGGAAGAGAGATGCCGTAATCCAAGCTATAAAATATTTGAAGGTAGGTGAATGACAATTCACCGATTTCCACCATGAAAACGAAATAAATTATTAGGTTTTAATTGGTTTTGAAAATCCTAGATTCTTTGAGATTTAGTGAATCTTTTCAAAGGCATGTTCCAATCTCGAGTGTGCCCTTCAAGTTTTGTGACTGGCATGCCGAGGATCACAAAACAAAGTGTGAAGTAACCATGCAAATTACTTGGTACTCTTAATGTTTATCACTCAATCGATGTGCCGGTTAACCACACGCGCTCCACCGACCTATGATAAACCCTAAGCTACCCTTTTCCTACCTTGTTAAGTCCAGGTTAGTGTGCTAGTTAACCACACACACTCCTCTAACGACTTAAGCAAAGTGTGAAGTGTAATTTCATGGGTTAGCACCTTATTCACATTTTCCTAAAGTAACTAAGATTGGGAATTTATAAAAAAACATTTATTTACTTTACAATCATCATACTTTTAATGATGATTAAAGTCATTGTCCTACCTGTTTAGCTAACGACCCTCCACCAGTCAAGGAAGCGGTGGGTGAGAGTGGACATCCATTAAGCTGCCAGTTTATAGGCAACAACCTTATACCCCCTTATAGTCTGGCTTCGTGAATGAGGCCTACTAACGGTAAAATGACTTGTTCTTATATATATATATATATATATATATATATATATATATATATATATATATATATATATATATATATATATATATATACATTAATTTATAATATTATAAAGTATAAGGGTTGAATTTTAACTTTTAAAATTCTAGGGGTTGGAACTAAAGTTTTTTAAATGACTTTACATGTTCCAAAACTTGAGGGCAACTTTTATAACTTTCAAAAAATTTCATCTTTCATAACTTATGAGTTGATGGTTTATTAAAATGAGAGACTTTTCATTTTATGTAACCTATGTGTTTCATAATGGTCTTTAAAAGAGTGACTTTTGGTAATCCATAACTTGAGGACAAATTATGGATTCCATTAAAACACATCAATATCAAGAATTAAGCTAACAAGCAAGTTACAAATACTTCCTATGACCTTCTAAACCCATAAGTTCATGAAAATTCATATCAACAATTTTAAGAATCATAAATAAACCATACAAAACTTGAAATTTTGGTATTAGCCATTGAAAATGGATTAGTATAACCATTACACCATCTAAAACAAGTTTTATAAGAGCAAAATAGTTTAGGGTAATATTTCTAGTCCATTTCCAGTAGCAAAACTCAAAAATCTGCAATTAGGGGCTTCTACTCGTCGAGTGCAAGAACCTACTCGACGAGTAGGATGACTTTACACATGGACTCATCGAGTCCCCCCATGGACTCGACGAGTTCATTCAGTAGCTTGCATATTTTTGAGTTTTTCCAACAAGTTTGCATCAAGTATCAAATAAACAAGCCTAGACTTTGATATCACTGAAGCATTTTGAGCACTCTAACACTCGTGATGTGTACATGCAACCCTAGAAACCTTGGATCTATGTTTTACTAAGATACATGCAAATTTGATTATCCAAGGTTCTTAACCTAACTAGCATGGCATGGGGAACTTTGAATCATAATAGCTAGTAGAAGAACATACCTTTTTGTTCTTGGATTCCTTGAGAACCTTATGAACCTAGCACCTCAAGTCTGATGCATCAAATGTCTCACACAACACCACAACACTTAGAATAACTTTGAGAGAAGTTTACAATCACTCAAAATCAGTTTGCCCTCTATTTCTTCACTTGTATTGCCGATTTTACTATTCATGGGGTCTTTACATAATTGTGTCACAAGTAGGGTTACACCATGTAAACCATATGTGTCATGGCTTTCCATATTCCATGATCCATGAGTTTATAACCTCCATGGACTATCCATGGAGCACCTTGTGGGTTTAGCCCAATTCATATAAACCATGGATCATTAGCCCACTATACAAGAATGGATGATTTACACAATCAACCCTAAATGTTTAATTAGTCTCTTTTTGATCACTTACTTAATTCCAAATTAATTCTTTGATCAATACTAATTAAATAATATTATTAATATATTAGAACTTATACTATATTAATAATCCTTTAGTGTCCTTTCTCTCATTTAGACTATCCAAGTGTCGCAATGTCATGCAACCCAAATGGACCATGCTAATCGGGTCAAGTACATTCTAGAAATAGTTATGAACTTAGACACCTAATCCAACATGACCCACTTCAAATCTTCCAAAATCAAGCAACTACGCGATCCGAACGTCAAGGGTGACACATGTCGAAATGCACTTCAAATCTTCAATTCTTCCATAATTCTTTAATTTGGGCTCTAGGATGTGAGACCATACGAACCGAGCATCAACGAATGATCACGAGCTTCTCAAACTCTAATTGATCACCCAAAAGTTGAGCATAAAAACACACACCGAAAATCTTCAATAAAACAAAACTCATTTCAAACTGAAATCACTTTTGAATCTCCAATCACATTATTTCATAAAATTTATTAAATTCAAGGTCATTCCGGTCTTCAAATCCGCGTAATATGAAAAATTCAAGTTCGAATTTCAATATAAATTTCTCCCCTTTTTTATAATCGAAATTTGATTATAAGATCTTCAAGGAAAGAGAGCGTGCTCTATTTGGAATTTTTCTTGTCAAAACTCTACCTTAACATGTGGTATAAACTTTGTGCTTTAATCCAGAAAACCCAAAAAATCTTCAATTTTTAGCTTCGTTCACAGACCCCCTTTGACAAAAAAAAATCAAAAATTGGTAGAAATTATCAATTTCAAAAGTCTGCAGTGATCCGGTGCGCCAAAAACAACCAAATATGCAAAATTCTCTTACAATTGCAAAACTGGGTAGAAAATGTTAATTTGCACAAACTGTAGGGACCATCTTCGAAATTGGATAATTCTTCAATTTCTCAACTTTGGAACACCATCTTCGAAATTGGATAATTTTGGCCAAAATTTCGATACTTTAGGTACTCTTTTCGAAAATAGTGCACAAGTATTCAAAATATCGAAATGATACCCCAAATGTCGAAATTAACTCCAAATTTCGAAATTGGGTATAAGCTGCTAAAATGCTGAAACTTAACTTAAATGTGGAAGTTGGTTATGTTGTGCCAAACTGTCGAAACTTTAGTGTCCATTTTTTAAACTTCTTCCTAATTCATCAATCTTTCAAAACTTTAAATAGAAATGCCGAACAATACTTCAAACTTTCGACATTACTTCTTTATTTCGAAACGGGTGTAAAGTGAAAAACTTTCGAAAGATCAGAGACAATTTCGAAACATTATAGCTTTCTTCTCCATTTGTTACCAATCATACATCCCAATTCATTATCAAATTTTCGAAATGAACACAAGCTCTTCGTCATTCAAAGCAAACCCCATTCCAAAATTCGAACTCAACTATCAAACCTTCGAAATCAAACTTTCGAGTATCAAAATCAAACACATAAGATCACCAAAATCTTCGAAATTAAGACAAAAATCTTTGACATAAAAGCAAACCCAGTCTCCCACAACTCAATATTCGATTGACTTCCAAACCATGACCATCCGTCCTTCCGAAATCGAAGACCATAGACATTCTCACTTGAAAATTTAAGACATTCTTTATGAGACTCATTAACTTCCATTCATTTTGATTTGACTTTTCCAAATGAGCTTTTGACTATTTAATATCAAAAATCAAAACTCGTATGTTGGTTTTGACCAATTTATATTTGACCATTCGACTCAAAACTCACAAATTAACATTTAATCAATTTGAATTGAAGGAATTACAGTCGATCCAAGCTTTGCTTTTAACACATAAACATCAAACCATCGAATCACAACCCCAAAACTATTTCTCCATTGAAGAGTAACCATCGAACCAACATCAATTTAAGATAAGCCATTCGTTCTGATTACAAATCATATCCCTACGAATCTTGCTTCCATTTGCGAGACCCATCAAACAACAAACTTTCGAAATCAAAAGAACCCTTCCTTTTCAATCGATCCCAGTTTTTTATTTTGTAAAAACATCGATTTTGACTCTTGACAGTCAACATAAACCAAATGTGCTCTAAATCCAAATAAGATTTGCATTCAAAATCAAACAAACCTTCAAAATGATTTTGATCAACATACGAATCACATTCAACCGATTATCAAGAAAAAGAAATGAGATAACAAGATTGACGATTCAAAAGCAATCAAACATGATTTTAAGACACAAGTGAAATAAGTGCATGAAAACTTTTACTGATGAACAGTAACTTGAGAATCAGAGGGATTTTTTGGATTTAATCAAAGAAATCAAATCTTTTAAAAAAATAAGTGGGCTCAGGAATTATATGAACGGTAAAAATTCATAATTGGGCTTTCGAATTGAATCAAATCAGATTAATAGTAACGAATTGTATGTTTAGGCTCAACAATTTAAATGAACAGTACCGATTGTAAATTTGGACTTTAAAATTTAAAACAAATTTTGATAAAATTTGGGCTCGATCTAAGCAAATGATAATTTTGTGCTCTTGATCATCGTGAATAGTTGATTTCGAAATTTGGATAGAAAATGAGCTTTAGTCTAAATCAAGAAAATGATTGAATCACAATGAATTTGGCTTGATCTAAAAAAATTAATTGGATCAAACAAAGAGATTTGAAACGAATTAGATCCAATGAATCAAAACGATCAAAAATCAAGAACGCAATGCACGAATCAATGAGATTATGAGAGATCATAGAGAGAGACTCACCAAAAATGCTCCAATTGTGACAAATTTTGCCAAACCGAGAATCGTTCTTCAAAAAATCAGGTTGTTCTTTGAAGACCCGCTCTGATACCAAATGTAGTGACTAAAGAGCATAGTTTGGCATGCGGAATTAAAGAATACACAATGAACATGGTGATTTGAGTGTTTAAGAGATGTATTATAATATGTATGGTGTTACAAAAAATGATCTAGATCTAAATCTACATAAATAACACACACTTACACTCAACTTTTACACCTCTTAAGCACACCTCTATATGTGGAATAAGCCCACCTTATTTAGAGGTGTTTACATGTCTCTCTCTCACTCTCTATCTCATGAGACAAAAGGCTAATACACCACATGTAAGTGGGTCTTACAAAAGTCAAACCATTACAAAGTCATACATGTCCAAGAACTGGTACTACGAGTCACCTATACAACAATCTAGGATATTTTCTTAAACTACATGTCAAAACCCTCAAATTGACCTAAATTTAAATTTAGCTAAAAAGTCAACGGTCAAAGTCAATGATCAAAAGTCCATTAGTTAGTTACCACGTCATGGCTAAGCACTTGTCACGTCATGGTGACCTTACGACAAAACAATCTCGAAGAACACCTAACGCCACATCGTGGAGGCTAAATGTCTACATCGTGGGAATTATCCTGACCAGCTTAATATATTAAGCTCTTAATCCTTCAAGCAACTTAGTCATACTCTCCAGAAGGCCTTATTACACTCCAAACATCATAAAAATCGTTGCTTTTTAGGTATGTATGTCCAATGCATGCCTTGAGCCTAATCTAGGTAAAAAATGCAGGAAATGAGACCCAAAACTCCATGCATAACATCAAGACTATATTAAACTTCAAATCTGGAACATAAGTCCACAAGGGGACTCCAAGGATCCACAATTTTGCCAAATTTATAGATTCCAACCACTCAAACTATACCAAACTTGAAGAAGAATGCAAAGAAACCTAGATCTAGAAGCATGAAACATGAATGTTGGAACTTGAAGACTTACATTGGTATAAAAAGTGAGCTAGAAAGTGGAGGGGGGTTGCTTGCTAGATCTTCACACAATGGATGCCTTATTTTTCTTCTTCTCACCAAATATCACCACAAAACTTAAAAAACTCAACAATGGTGCTATGGGTGCTTCTTGGTCAAAAAGGAGGGGGGGGAGGGGGAGGGGGGTTATAGAGGATGGGGGACTGCAAATTCTAGCCATCACATACCTTAAAAAGGGCATAAAGCCTGAAAAATGGGGTTTTGCGACATGGTCGTCGACACATCGTGACTAACATCATGCCATGTCGTGGGGACCCAAATGAATGCACGTTTCATCTGGCCCTAACCACGTCTTGGTGCATCCTTTGCCATGTCATGGTCACCACAAAATTCATTATTTAAGACTTGAACTGGCAAAACTCAAAGGTGTTATATACCTAAAACTTGGTGTTACAATAACCATAAATAGAAAACAGTAAGAAAGTATGTTGGACATAATAACTAAGCAAACAAATTGACGAGTTAACGATTCTACTATTTGATTCTTCAAATCCTCGCTTAAATGTTGATCTCTAACTACAAAATCATTCTGAAAATGGTCACGACCATCAAAATAAGGCTATGCTTTGGGGGCTTTTTATTGCCGAATGATTAACACCTTATATGGAATTTCTCCTGGCCTATTTACATGTACTTATGTAACACCGTAAATTTCAAAACAAAATTTTCAAATTTTATAAAACATAATTCACTTAATATTTATAAAACAACCATATTTGAACATTCAATCCAAGTAATACAAAAATTCCAAGATCTCAAAATCATAAATCCCATGCGTGTGTACAGATCAAGTCGGCGCCTTCCCACGGTCGTCACTAGTACCAAAAACAAATAACACCAAACACTGTAAGCACAAAGCTTAGTGAGTTCCCCAAAATACCACATAAAACACATATTAGCCACTCGAGGCTATAACTCTGTGGGTCAGTGCACCCAAACTCTGTGAACCCTCAGGTTCTAACTCTGTAAACATGCACAGCATAAATCACAAAGAATAATGCAGCGCAACACATAACATATAAATATAGCATACAAGCATTGTATCACATAACTTTATTTACCTACTCAAGGTAAAGTATAGTGAGAAGACTCACCTCGCGTGTCTCGGAAATTCGTAAATCCCTGAAATCACTAGTGCTCGATCTCCCGAGCTATAGTCCTCCTATAACACAATACATATCTAATTAACACTTTCCCAACTAAGATTGACTATCCCTTAACAAGTCAACATAGGTCAACACTGGTCAACGGTCAACGGTCAATTTTGATCGGACTCGGCGAGTGCACTATAGTGACTCGGCGAGTCTAAGCGCATACACTAATTTCCCTGGGAGCCTTACTTGACACGTCGAGTATTCTCCTAACTCGACGAGTTCCACCTGGCATGAATTGTGGAGCCTCCACGACTCAACTCGCCGAGTCTCAAGAACAACTCGGCGAGTCCCAGCTTGACTCAGTCCACCTGTTAACCCACTCTGACTCTCCCTGACTCACTGAGTCAATCCCTCAACTCGGCAAGACTACTCGCTGAGTGGTGCTGGGCAATCTTCATGCTACTCGCCGAGTCTGTTCTTCGGACTCGGCGAGTCCATGCCATACAATTACTCAAACTCACTCCTAAGGTTAGATCTGTTCCACTAACTCAAAGATCCAGTCCTTCCAAGCTTATTTATCACGTAAAGTTGCTATCTTGATGCACATACAACATCTATATGACCATATATGATGATTTAGCCACAAATACCACAACTCAAGGTCATAACCTCCATTGCTCTTCATAAAGCTTGATGAGTGAGGCTCTCTGGACCATTATGGATCCAGATCCAAAGCCTCATCACTAGAAAGGGACTATTTGGGCATCAAATCAACCCAACAAAGGCCACAAGAAACCCTAAATCCAAATATACTTCATAAAACAGAAAATGAGCTGAAATAATACCTCAAGTTCGATGATCTAAGCTTTAAATCGACAGTATAGCAACCTCCTTTGCTTCCTCTTGGCTAGGATCTCCTTCTTCTTGCTAAACAACACCACAAAGGTCAAGAATGGTTTCCTTTCTCTCTCAAAACGTTCAAGCACTCTAGGGTTTCTCTCTATGGATTGGTGAGCACAAATGACGGCCATAAGGCCCTTTAAATAGGTCTCAAACCCTAGGAATTAGGGTTTCATTACACAGCATGGACTCGCCGAGTCTAGAAGCGAACCCGCGTCCAAAATCGCGATCCTACTCGACGAGTTCAAGCTCCAACTCGCCAAGTCCACTCACAATTCTAAAAAATGCACCAATAATAAATACCTGGAAATTTCGGGCTGTTACAATTCTCCCCCACTAGAACTAGACTTCGCCCTCGAAGTCTCTCTCTGCAAGTAACTCCGGATGTTGCTCGCGCATCTCACGCTCCGGTTCCCAAGTCATCTCGGACCCTTTCCGATGCTGCCACTGAACCAAAACCAAAGGTACCTCCTTGTTCCTTAGAACTTTGATTTTCCGATCTCTTATCGCCACTGGTCTCTCAGCATAATTTAGGCTCGCATCCACATGAATATCTTCTAATGGGACCACTGCCGACTCATCGGCTATACACTTTCGCAATTGCAACACATGGAAAGTGTCATGAATCTACCCCAACTCTGCTGGCAAATCCAAACGATAGGCTACTCTGCCTACCCTCGCGACTACCCGAAATGGTCCGATATATCGGGGCCCCAACTTGCCCCTCTTCCTGAATCGAATAACTCCTTTTCCAAGGAGAGACCTTCAGGAGCACAAAGTCACCGACCTGGAACTCAAGCTCGGACCGATGTCTATCCGCATAAGTCTTCTGTCGACTCTGAGCAGTCAGTAACCTCTGCCTGACCTGCTGGATCTGCTCTGTCGTCTGAAGTACGATCTCAGTGTTTCCCATAACGCGCTGTCCGACGTCTCCCCAATAAATGGGGGTCCGACACCTCCTCCCGTTCAACAGCTCAAAGGGTAGCATACCGATGCTCGAATGATGGCTGTTGTTGTAAGAAAACTTGGCCAAGGGCAAATACGAATCCCAACTTCCCTCGAAATCCAATACACATGCTCGGAGCATGTCCTCGAGCGTCTGAATCGTCCGCTCACTCTGTCCGTCTGTCTGGGGGTGATATGCGGTACTAAAATGCAGCCTAGTACCCAACTCCTCATGAAACTTCTTCCAGAATCTGGAAGTGAAACGTACATCCCGTTCTGAGACAATCGAGATCGGCACCCCATGCCGTGATACCACTTCCCTCACATATATCTCTACTAACTTCTCTGCAGAAGAGCTCTCGCTGATAGCAAGGAAGTGAGTGCTCTTCGTCAACCTGTCCACAATCACGCAAATTGCATCAACTCCCCGAACAGTCCTTGGCAATTTGGTGATGAAATCCATGGTGATTTGTTCCCACTTCCATTCAGGAACCTCCAACGACTGCAACTTACCATGCGGTCTCTGGTGTTCGGTCTTAACCCTACGGCAGGTTAAGCACCTCTCAACAAACCACGCAACATCTCTCTTCATACAGGGCCATGAATACTCCATCCTCAAATCCAAATACATCTTAGTGGCCCCAGGATGGATCGAGAATTTCGACCGATGAGCCTCTTCCATCAAAATGGTACGCGTTCCTCCCACAGACGGTACCCAAATATGCCCCTGAAAAGTCATAAGTCCCTGACCATCAGTAACGAACTCCGATACCAACCCAACAACTCTCTCCCTCTTCTGGTTTTCTAACCTCACTGCCTCAGTCTGTGCTCCTTGAATGGTGTCCAACACCAGAGTCATCACGGTCAATCGCAAACATACATCTCGCAACGGGGCGCTCCGTCCTGCGACTCAGGGCGTCGGCTACCACGTTAGCCTTGTCCGGATGGTACAGGATCTCACAATCGTAATCCTTAACCACATCCAACCACCTCCTTTGCCGCATATTTAGGTTGGGCTGATCCATTAAATACTTCAGGCTCTTATGGTCCGTGTATATCGTACACCGAACCCCATACAAATAGTGGCGCCAAATCTTGAGGGTGACCACCACTGCCCCCAACTCTAGGTTATGGGTGGGATACCTCGTCTCATGAGGCTTCAACTGCCTCGATGCATATGCTATCACATGCCCTCTCTGCATCAGCACCGCTACCAACCCCAAGATCGATGCATCACAGTATACCACAAAGTCCTCCATTCCCTCCGGGAGGGCTAACATCGAGGCCTCGCATAACCTTTGGTGAAGTGTCTCAAAGGAGGCCTGCTGCTCGGGGACCCATTAAAAAGCGACACCCTTCCGGGTCAACCTAGTGAGTGGCACTACGATCTTAGAGAAATCCCTGATAAATCTCTGATAATAACCAGCCAACCCTAGAAAACTCCTGATCTCGGAGGGTGACCTCGGCACCTCCCAACTCATCACCGCCTCAACTTTGGCTGGGTCGACCAATATCCCTTCCTGGTTAACAAGATGTCCTAGGAACTGGACCTCTCGCAACCAGAAATCACACTTGGAGAATTTGGCATAAAGCCTCTCCGACCTCAGAACTTCGAGGATCTCCCTCAAATGCTCCTCATACTGCTCTCTAGATCTCGAATATACCAAAATGTCATCAATGAATACAATCACCGACCGATCCAACATCAGCCTGCACACCTGGTTCATGAGATCCATGAACACTGTCGGGGCATTGGTGAGTCCGAAAGGCATCACCACAAACTCATAGCCGCCACCGGGTCCTGGGTCCCATTAAACTCTAGTGATTTTGTGTTGCTGAACTCCTGGAACAGCAACGCATCACCACCCTACGGCCTCGCTGCAGCAACAGCTGCAGTGGCCGCCGCAACAGCAGCCTCAGAAAGAGTAGCATAACGCTCGTCGAAAGTCTCAATCAGCGCGGTCTTAATTGACCCGAACATCTCTGGTATCTCTGCCCTGATGACCGCAACCACCTTCTCGTGAATGATCTGACGGATCTCCTCATCACTAGCCCCGACGCCCTCCGACATATGGCGTGTCCTCACCATGATCAACCTTTGAAATACAACATGTGATAAATTAGAATCCGCTCGAGCATACTTACACTCGACAACTCATCCCTCCTTGATCCTTGCCATTGCGAAGATTCTTACTTGGACCGTATACCGCCCCGATGCTTTCAGTAGTACGGGCCCAATACTACTGTTCACACCGTTTCAGCATACACCCCAAATTCTCCTCTTCGGATCCCAATTTCCAAGTACTCTATCACTCTCTAACAGATCTCTCATAAGCTCTTTGCTGCTACCTATTCACTCTCAAGCATCTCATAGCAGCTCACATCTCCCTAGGCTAAGGCATCACAAATCAGGGCACTCTAGTCCTAATAGGAATACCTAGCCTACTCTAGCAAAAGAATATATCATATCAATTTTCATAAACATATAATATAAGGGTATTTGGGGAAATCACTGTTCGGGCGCTGACTGATCGTACACACGTTTCTTCTCTGAGTTTCTCTAAAAATCTTTTACTTTTAGAAAAATTTGGTTCTCTTTTGAAAATATTTTCCAAATCCTCAGTTTGAGTTCAAATACTCCCGAAGGTGTACCTGAATCCCTCAAACCAAGGCTCTAATACCAACTTGTAACACCGTAAATTTCAAAACAAAATTTTCAAATTTTATAAAACATAATTCACTTAATATTCATAAAACAACCATATTTGAACATTCAATCCAAGTAATACAAAAATCCCAAGATCTCAAAATCATAAATCCCATGCGTGTGTATAGATCAAGCCGGCGCCTTCCCACAGTTGTCACTAGTACCTGAAACAAATAACACCAAACACTGTAAGCACAAAGCTTAGTGAGTTCTCCAAAATACCACATATAACACATATTAGCCACTCGAGGTTATAACTCTGTGGGTCCATGCACCCAAACTCTGTGAACCGTCAGGTTCTAACTCTGTAAACATGCACAACATAAATCACAAAGAATAATGCAGCGCAACACATATCACATATATATAGCACACAAGCACTGTATCACATAACTCTAGTTACCTACTCATGGTAAAGTATAGTGAGAAGACTCACCTTGTGTATCTCGGTAATTCGCAAATCCCTGAAATCACTAGTGCTCGATCCCCCGAGCTATAGTCCTCCTATAACACAATACATCTCTAATTAACACTTTCCCAACTAAGGTTGACTATCCCTTAACAAGTCAACATAGGTCAACACTGGTCAATGGTCAACGGTCAACTTTGACCGGACTCGGCGTGTGCACTATAGCGACTCGGCGAGTCTAAGCGCATACACTGATTTCCCTGGGATCCTCACTTGACACGTCGAGTATTCTCCTAACTCGATGAGTTCCACCTGGCATGATTTGTGGGGCCTCCACGACTCAACTCGCCGAGTCTCAAATACAACTCGGCGAGTCCCAGCTTAATTCAATCCACCTGTCAACCCACTCTGACTCTCCCTGACTCACTGAGTCAATCCCTCAACTCGGCAAAACCACTCGTTGAGTGGTGCTGGGCAATCTTCATGCTACTCGACGAGTCTGTTCTTCGGACTCGGCGAGTCTATGCCATACAACAACTCAAACTCACTCCTAAGGTCACATCTGGTCCACTAACTCATAGATCCAGTGCTTCCAAGCTTATTTATCACCTAAATTTGATATCTTGATGCACATACAGCATCTATATGACCATATATGATGATTGAGCAACAAATACCACAACTCAAGGTCATAACCTCCATTGCTCTTCATAAATCTTGATGAGTGAGGCTCTCTGGACCTCTATGGATCCAGATCCAAAGCATCATCACTAGATAGGGACTATTTGGGCATCAAATTAACCCAACAAAGGCCACAACAAAACCCTAAATCCAAATATACTTCATAAAACAGAAGATGAGCTGAAATAATACCTCAAGTTCGATGATCTAAGCTTCAAATCCACAGTATAGCAACCTCCTTTGCTTCCTCTTGGCTAGGATCTCCTTCTTCTTGCTAAACAACACCACAAAGGTCAAGAATGGCTTCCTTTCTCTCTCAAAACGTTCAAGCACTCTAGGGTTTCTCTCTATGGATTGGTGAGCACAAATGACAGCCATAAGGCCCTTTAAATAGGTCTTAAATCCTGGGAATTAGGGTTTCATTACACAGCGTGGACTCGCCGAGTCCACTCTTGGACTCGTAGAGTCCAGACGCGAACCCGCATCCAAAATCGCGATCCTACTCGGCAAGTTCGTGCTCCAGTTCGCCGAGTCCACTTACAATTCTCAAAAATGCACCAATAATAAATACCTGAAAATTTCGGACTGTTACAATTTACATGACATGTAATGTTTATGGAAGCATCACATTCTCCAATGCTTTGTGTTTCAGTTAAAGTCTCCAGCATCTACATGACTATTGTATAGCTCGAGTGCAATGCGTTCTTCGGTTTTTATCCATATCCATACTTCGTTCCTTATTAACTCCATTTATCTTCCAAATATGTTCAGCTTCAAATTCGTCCACAAAATATCATCCGAAAACATTATAAGTATCATTTATTTTTAAATATATTAAAACAACAATATATATTTATTTTTAAATATATTAAAACATAGCTTAAAGTATTAAAATACTACACAAAAGATATATATAAAAATAGCAAAATCATGTAACATACCAGAGTCATGAAGAGGTCGACGAAGGGATTGGTGTGTTTTTGGCTCTTTTTTTTTTTATAAATTATAACTAAGAAATAATAAAAAGAAATGATAAACGAAATTAAAGAGGATATTTTAATATTTTAGCAATGACCTAAACTATGACAAGCAGAATGCTTACAAATCAAAATTTTTGATTAAAAACGTCATTTTTTTATAAAGCGTACGGACCATTTATTCAATTTCCTCTAATATATAATATATAATAAAGCGTAGTTGGTGAAAATGAATTATAAACTATTAAATGAATGGAAATATAAAACTCGAAAAATACACATCAGCCGTCCATTTGGAAGAAGGCAGGGACCACCGTCGTTGATGCTGACATGAGGCCCCCCACCAGACGGTCCTCCTTCAATTCTTTTTCGCTCATACAATCTTGTCGGATTAAAATCTTTAAATCACAATTATATTTTATTATCGATTCACTTTATAAAATGTATATTTATAACACAGAAGATCTTATTTTCCTAGAAAGGTATACAATGAATAAGACACTTTGTATAAGGTCTAAGCAAGTATATAAATGGTGATTATTTAAATAAGTGTTGATTGAAATATATATCTTTAACCTCATTGATGTATAAAAAAATTATTAATGCATTGAAATTGTATTTTAATATGCAAACTTTTCAAATTTCAATTGTTTAATAAGAAATAACTACAATCAAAGAGGTTTTTTAATTCATAACACCTAATTGATATTTACGAGACTTAAATAATAAAATTAAAGATTAAAATTATGTTTAGTAAGTTAAATAACTAATATAATCATCTAATTTTTAGACTAAATATTATACTAAAAAATGTAAAATCAATTATTGAAAAATAAGTTATGTATATATATTGTTTGAAAAAACATCATAAATGGTCCCTGTGGTCACCCAAAATCTGAAGTTTAGTCTCCGTGGTTTAAAAACCTTATAGATGGTCCCTGTGTTGTCAAGACTTTTGATGTTTTGTCCGTTAATTGAAAGATATTTTCGTTATTTCACCACCATAAGGACCATTTATGATGTTTTGACATATTTTAAAAAAAAAAATTAAACATAATTAAATATACAAAATGTTCTTTCCCTCCCTCCCCCCTCTCTCTCTCTCTCTCTCTCTCAACACCATGGTTTTGTCTTCATCTTTCTCTCCTCAACTACTTTTCCACCCTTCTAAATTCAACCTGTCAATCAAGAAAAGAAAAAGGGAAAACTTAAAATGGATTGTTTTTCAATCTCAACTTTGATATCGATTTGAAGTTGTTTAAGAACCAAGATCTGCCCCTTTCTCCCCTTTCATACATGTCCAATAACAAAGATGATCCTCTAAGAAAAGTGAAGAATATATGAACCGGGTCTTCTCCACCTCTGTCGGAAACCACTCGACCTTAACTAACCAACCTACCATAATCAGACCTGTAATTTGTGTTCATGGTGACGGTGGGTGAAGATTTGTAATGTTCGTCAAAATCCACCTTGCACTACCACTAGCAGATCAAGCAATAGAAATGGAAGAATCTTGATCCAAGCAAGTGAAATATATCAAACCTGGTCAAACTAAAGGCGATAGATCAGAAGAAAACTACATCTAGATTTTAGGAGGCGTCGAAGATGGTGTGTATCTCTTTCATTGTCGACAAAACCCTAATCTACGGCGCTGCCAACCGGCATCGGCTCTACAAACCTTAGTAGAGACGGCGGCTTGTGGTTTCTAGCACCACAATCGACAAACACCACCCTTTTAAGTCTGGAATTAGAAGGAACAAGAACGGGACACACACGACACTCATATTTATTAGTAACTAAAGCAGAGAGGAACAAATCGTCATGGTTTCAGATATCTCTGGTACTTTATGGTGAAAATTCCAACAAAAGCCTCCAGAACTTACCCCTCCAAGATACGAAAATTCTCATAATTGCTCACAAACAACAAAAAATTCTTTATCATCGTCTCTGATTAGGATTTGGGTGTTTAAGGTTGGATGTAGTTTCTTGCTTTTGATTGTTAGAAGAGAAGATTAAAGTGAAACTTATTTCAGCTTTCTAATGCCTTATTTCTTTATCGATTTTAAGGTTTTTAGGAGGGATGAGTGGAGATGATGAATATGTTGATTTTGCTGTAGTGTTTCTACTATTTGCGTCACACACACACACACATAGAGAGAGAGAGAAAGAGAGAGAGAGAGAGAGAGAGAGGGAGACATTTTATATATTTAATTATGTTTAATTTTTTCTTTTTAAAAAATAAGCGAAAACATCATAAATGGTCCCTGTGGTTGTGAAATGATGAAAATACCCTTCAGTTAATGGATAAAATTAACGGAGTTAGCAAAAAGGACCAAATATCAAAAGTTTTGAAAACACAGGGACCATCTGTAAGGTTTTTAAACCACGGGAACTAAACTTCAGATTTTGGGTAACCACAGGGACCATTTATGATGTTTTTTCATATTGTTATGTGTTCAAAAAAAAGTTAATAACATTTATATGTATTAAATCACAGTCTCACACACATTGAAAAAAAACAAGAATGCTTTTGTTATCTAAGAATAAAATTCAAATGATGATAATCAATTTTAATAAAAACTAAGTTATGTACACATATTAGTTTTTGTCAAAGAAAAAAAACTAATAATATTTATGTGTATTAAATTACTATATCACATAGTAAAAAAATATTTTTTTTTTATCTAACAGTAAAATTCAAATGATGATAACCCATTATCATAAAATTGTTGAAAATAGATTCGATTAATTTGCCTCAAAATAATAATTGTTCTTTGTATTGTATTTAATTATAATATCTTTTAGGAAAAAAGACAGTTGAATCAAATCATAATAAGCAATATTATCTTAGAAAATATACAAATGCAATTCACGACACAATTTACATACAAGTAAATTATTAAATATAAGAAACTAAACTCAAAAGAGTTTAAAATATCTTGTTATGACCTTTAAAATCCACATATTTTTGAAATAGCTTAAATATGTGGAAACATTTTAATACCATAATTCTTTAAAAAGACAAGAATGTTTTAGAAGTATTTTAATAATCATTTTTTGAATTAATTTACACCAACCAATAATGTGGTCAATATAATGTTCATTTTAATCGCAAGGCAATTATTGATCATCCATTTTAAGAATAGCCATAAAAAATAGTTGTTTTTTATCATATAATTTTATATATTTTTTTTTATCTAATTTTGTTGTTTAAAAAATACTTCAAACATATAAAATTTATATTTTTTCGTCTATGCTTTGTCTTTATTTCATCAATTTGAACATAACACATTAAAAGTCAATATTTGATCTCATTTTTTTTCTTTCAATTACACACTTCAAACACATTTATATTCATAACACGATTCAAAAAAATCAAAATTTACAATAGTTTTCTTTTATCTTTAAATATACAACTTTCACCTAGAATTAACAACACACTTTCACCACATAACACATCAAAATTAACAAAACTTTTATTTTGCCTATAATATACAACTTTATACAATTCTTCATCGTCTCTAAACACCAAAAACTTTTGGGATTGACTCATGTGGACAATAAAATTCAAATGGAATTTAAATAAAATAGAAAGAAAAAAGATATGGAAAGAAGAAAACAAACATATTTCAAAATTCTTGATTCTCATGTAATATAAGTAACAAAAATGAAAAAAAGAAGACAACCAAATGCTTCTTATATACAAAAAAAATTGAAAATCATTAAGTGAAATAAGGTGAAGAGTTAGGGATCCACTACTAGAAAAACAGCTTTTTACGACGCTCATTGCGCGTCGTAAAACGCTCAGATGACTTGCAAATGCGCGTCAAGGAAGGCCCTGTCATAAAGAGAGACGACGCGCATTTACGACGCTCATTTACGACGTGCGTTTATGACACGCAATGCGTATCAAGGAAGACCATGTCATAAAGGAAGACAACACACATTTGTGTGTCGTAACCTTACGACGCGCGTGTTTATGACACGCAATGCGTATCAAGGAAGCCCTTGCCATAAATGAGGATGACATGCATTTGCGTGTCATAAGCTTCAGTAACCATTTTCGATATGCATTTACGACGCGTCTTTACGATACTCATTTACGCATAATACAAAAATATGTAAACAAATATATATAAAAACAATCAATTTCATCCAATAACATCATGTCATAAAATTGTAATACATTGATATTAATGGGATCTAATTGTACATTGTTATTAAGAGGTTTTCCCTAACTATCTAACCTAATACTCCAACATTGCTATTAAGGGAAACCTTCTGCAATGTAATGCTATAGTAACTAAAAAGATATACACAAAGATGATAAACATCAAATTCCAACTAAATAGAGTTGCATCTTGCCTTTCATAATTCTTAATTTAAGACTAATGAAGCCCTGCTCCGATAATTCTTGTGACCTGAGATTTTCTTTCATTTCTTTGAGACTCCTGTTGTTCCTTCAGTTTGATGTCATACCATTAATCAAAATTCAAAAGAAAAACAAAATCATGGATATATATATATATATATATATATATATATATATATATATATATATATAATGAACCTACCTGCATAGGCTAAGTAAACCCTAAAACTGAAGTATTTCTTTCTCAAATTTCAATTATATGACATACAGCCCCACCCCTTTCTGAAACAAAATAGAATGCATAATGATAATGCCAACTACAACTTCAATCCCCATTCACATATATGCAAAAACAAAACTAATATTTTAGCATACATCATGGGAAAGTGAAACCTAACAAGATCATAAGCATGATAATCTTGTAATTTAGTGAAAGAGAAATCTTCGCGGAAAAGGTAGCTCTAAACAAATATACGAATATCTTATGTCATTTACAACAAATCTGAGAAAAAAAAACTATCTTGTAACTGGTAATAAGAGTATATCTGTGATTTTATATGTAACACCCCGTTCTTTAAGTGTTTAATTATGAGTCCCTGAAATTCAAGAGGAAGGGTAATTCTGGTCCTTTTACGAGAAATGAGTTTCATCCGAGAAGGTTTCGGGCTGATGTATGTGTTAGAAGCATTGGGCTTCTTGTCACTCTCGTATGAATGATAAGTTATTTGGGAGCGGGTTTAGATTAGAGGAGTTGCAGTGTTTTGAAGTTAATCATTTTTATAGCTCTTTGTGGAATAAAAGGGAAATGGTCCCATGCATGCATGCAATTATTTTTGAAGTCTGGCTGGGTACGCCCAGCGTAAGCTGGATGTACGCCCAACATAAAGGGGCGAGAAGTTTGCGGGTGGCCGGGTGAGTACCCCCAGCGTACCAGGGAGGTACACCCAGCGTACTCTCAGAAACTCCAAACCCTAATTTAGGGTCAGCCACTATATAAGGAACATGATGGTTCACCCCTTAGCCTCATTATGCTCATCCTTAACCTCAGAAAACCATATAACTCGTATTCCCTCCATTATTGGGTGTGTTTTACCTTGGAAAGCTTAATTTGGCAAAAGAAAGGCTTGAAGGAGAAAAGAGAAGTTCTCAAGGAAGAAGAGGAATGATTGGAGCTTGTAGATCTGAAGAGATACCATCCTTTGGAGCTTGTTTGAGGTATAAAGCTTCTTTCTTGACATTCATATTGTGTAGATCTATGTATTTTGAAACTTTAACACCATTCTTGTCCCAAAGTCCTCACCTTGTTGCATGCATCGAATTGGTCAAGATTACCTGTCCTTTCAGACCTTTGGAGAGGTCATGAGTGAGAAAAATGAGGTCCCAAGGGCTGTAGTTGTTCCATGTGTGAGATATATAGGTCTTAATGGATTAAGACCTTGGATTAAGAGCTTATGGACGTCCCAAGTGATAGAGTTTGAGACTTTGTGGATTTTAATCATATTTGGCCTAGGGATCTGAAGTTTCGGCTTAAGAGCTTAAGCCATTAAGAGATTAGAAGGAATTAATGAATCTCGCAGTTACGCCCCGCGTAGCGGGCTAGTGCCCCGTTTTCTTTTGTGAACATTGCAGTACGCCCAACGTACTCCTCCTGTTGGACTTTCATATTGGGCTTTTGAGTTTGGGCCGTTGGTGGGCAGTTGGTTATTGGGCCAAGTCTAGGAATTTATGGATAGAGTATTTTGGGCCCAATTATTGTTATGGACATTGGTTCTACGCCCATTTGGTGAAGTGGGCCCAATTTGGTAAATTGGGCCAATGTTGGACTTTGTATGAGATTTGGACTTTGGTCTTGGCCCGATAAGTGGAAGTATGATTGACCTAATATTTATTTTGTTATGATGGTTAGTTCGGGATTTGCCGTAAGTTGGTGATTCGAGAGTCTGCTTCTTTAGTATAGAGTATCGGCATTCGCAGGGTGAGTTATCCTCACTATATCGACAGGGTCTAAGGCACCAAGGCCGACCCTTTATTGGATTGAGATTCGGATATTGTTGTTATGTTATTGCTTTGATATGTCTGCATCCTGGTAGCTAGGATGGTATATGCTAGAGACCTGGTTAAGGTCGGTTTCCCGATATGTAGAGTGAAGCTATGCTAGTGACCAGTTAGGTTGGTATCCTGGTTAGGGTAATGATATGTTATGTGAACTGGTTGATCAGTTTGTTGACTATGAACTGTTATATGATTGTATGTTATGTGCACATGGTTGTTTTGGACTGGAGTTGGGTTGAGGCGGGTCCTACTTTGTGCTGTAGGCCAAGATACCGAGGGCGGACCGGTTGTTCCGAAGGCCCAACGAGCGGTCCGGATAGGTTGTAAGCCCCACGAGGGCGGACCAGACGTGCTGAGGCTCGGAGAGTGGACTAGGCCGACTGAAGGCCCGATGCGGGCAAACTAGTCATACTGTAGACTCAGAGAGTGGACCAGGTGGGTTGAAGGCCCGGTGCGGGCGGACCAACCACACTACAGACTCGAAGGACACGACTAGACACGGAGGGTGGACTGAAGGCCGATACGGCGGACCAGTCACACAGTAGACCCGATATGCATGGCTGTTCTATTTTCTGTTATGTTGTGTATGCTATTTATGTTATGGGCCGGAAGGCACTATGTTATAGGCCGGAAGGCAATATGTTTTGGACCGAAAGGTCGTGGCTTGGAAGGGCGTATGTGTGGTTGGTATTTTGGGGGTATCTCACTAAGCTTTCGGGCTTACAGTTGTGGTTTAAATGTTTTTTAGGTTCTTCAGGAGACCGTGGCAAGGCAAAGGCGTGATCGTACCGCTCCTCGTGTTTATGTTTATGTCATGGTTCTAGGAATACTCTGATAATAAATGTATTGAAAACCTTTTTGTAATAGGATTATTAAAAATGGGTTGTTTTTGAAGAGTTTAAATTGTGTTGAAATTTTTCGTCGTTACAAGTTAGTATCAGAGCCTTGGTTTGAGTGAATTGGAGGAACATTCGTGTGAATCCAGTCTCAAATCAAGGAGAGTTTTAAAAGAGAAATTAAAATGGTTTTCAAATTAAGTAAAAAGAGGATGTGGAGGTACGATCAGCCGAAGCCAGTAAGTAACCCCAAAATACCATACATGATAATTGTTTTCGAGCTTTGATAGAACAGAATGCTAGTACTAGGCTAGGGATCTTCAAGATTTCATGATAATGTTGTCTGTTTTATGATGCCTTCTAGCCTAGGGTTTCCCTCTGTATGGGATTTCTAGTGCTCCTCTAGGAGTGAGGATCGAGCGCTTACTATGTATATTTGTCACTAGGGTGTTGTAGTAGTACTTCATACAAATATGGGTAGGTGTGGAAGGTAGTATGGGCCCATACTACTAAAAACATAGGACCCATACGCGTATCAGGGAAACCATGACCTCTAGGGTTGGGTTGAGAGTTGGTTCCCGGGATAGTGGGAAGTGTCTGAGATTTTGTGGTTTATTTTCGAGTATGGAGATTTCGAGGCATGCTGGGAGTGGATCCGGGTCAGGATCGGGAGCAAGAGAGGGAGTTTCGGGCGGGTCAGTACCACCCGAGGTTATCGGACAGATGAGCACGCGCGAGTTGGATGCGAGGATTCGTGAGATCCTGCATGATAAGGTTGCTGCGTTGTTCCGGGCCGAGCTTCCGGAACTGTTTGGGTCGATCAAGACCGCCATGGTGGAGTATTTTGATGAGCACTATGCAGCTCTTACTGAGACGGCTGCCGCGGCTGTAGCAGCGGCCGGGGGAGGGGCTAGTAGAGGTTTTCAGTATCAGGACTTCGATAATACGAAGCCTCCCACCTTTGATGGAGTTCTGGACCCGATCGTTGCTATGAGATGGTTATCGGACGTGGAGGGGTGTTTCTTCATGTGTTCATGCCCTGCTGACTAGAGGGTGAGATGTGCTCTGAACCTGTTGAGGCTCGGGGAAAAGGATTGGTGGAGATTGACCACGGGGTCATACTCGGATGCGCAGAGGGCTGCAGTTTCATGGGATCAGTTTAGAGAGATGTTCAGCACTCGTTATGTTCCGCAGGTCGAGAGGGAGAGGTTGGCTTTGGAGTTCCTTGAGCTGAAGCAGGATTCAGAGTCGGTGATGGAGATCACAAGGATGTTTACTGAGAGGATGATGTTTTGCCCTGAGTTCGCTTCGGAGCAGGCTCAGATGTCCCGATATCTGAGTATGCTAAAGAGAGATATCAGACAGTTTGTGTCCGCGTAGAGGTGCGAGACTTTGTTGGAGTTGCAGGAGGCCGCCAGGCGGTGTGAGCTAGAGATTGAGTTGCACTTGCGTGAGCTGAGGCAAGCTCCGGTGCAGTCGCAGCCGGCGACGAAATGGTCTAAGACCGTTGATTCCAGGATGGAAGATCAGGGCAGCCACATTTGTGGGAAGTGTGGGAGGGGTCACACCGAAGTTTGTCGGTCCGGTGGTGCATGCCGCAAGTGCGGAAAAGGAGGGGCACTATGCGAGGGATTATCGGCAGTCAGTGCCGATTCGGGATTTGAGAATTTGTTATCATTGTCACCAGGTTGGGCACTTGAGGGTTAACTGTCTAGAGCTTGTTGCAGGACCGGTGTTGGCTCCAGCACCGGCCACTTTGAGGATCACAGGTGGAGGTCAGGTTGGAGCGGAGCCCCCAAGGGCTCAGGGTCGTGCTTTTCAGCTTTCAGCAGAGGAGGTCAGAGCAGTGCCGGATGCAGCTGCAGGTATGTTCCTTTCTTGTTATCTTGTTATCTTGTGATTATTGTGGAGTATTATTATCTGCTAGTCTCGTGTTGTGGTTTTTTGTTCTGGTATCCGTTGTTCCTTAAGGGTTTGGTATGGTTATGGGTTTTCGTTGGTTATCATTTGTGAGGGTTATTAGTGGGAATCAGTCCATGTGTAAGTGTTGGGTTTTATGCAAGGTTGTTTTGAGAGGTTGGTGATAGCGAACGGTGGTTGATAGTTAGTGCCCTAAGTGGGGGAGAATTGGAAATTCTCCGGATGGTCGATAGGCTTGAGAGATTGTTTAGCTGCTTGGGATTCAACGGTATTTCTGTCGGCCGAGAGCAGGCTGGTATGGGTGAGTAGTAGGTGTGCGGGGCGGGATACAGACCTATGGCATTGATTGTGGAAGACCTGGGATCAGGCTGGGATCGAGTATGTCTAATGGAGATAGAGTTCGGAAACACTAAAGGGCTAGAACAGTATGCATGGGAGGATTTCCCGGAGAGATAACTCGGAATGATGGAAGCTAGTCGAGCGGTCCGGATAGACTGAAGGCTGGTAGGCGTACCAGTCAGGCCGAAGGCTCGGGGGACGGTCCAGCCAGACTGAAGGCCCTGAAGGGCGGTCCAGATTGGCTGAAGGTTTTGAGAGTGGTCCAGATTGGTTGAAGACCTGGTAAGGTGGTCCAGTCATAGTGAAGACTCTACAGGTATTATTGGATCGGTTCGAGGAAATGGCTTGGGTATGTTGTGTTGTGATAACATTAGAAGGTCTGACCCCGGGTATTGATTGTGATTAATGGAGATGGTGCATGGACTCGAGAGTCCTTGCGAGCAGGTTCAGGTTATGTGTGTTGCGTGGATAGCGGTTATGCTATAAGGGAATGTAAACTCATGGAAGTGGAAGTAACAGCACAGGCTTATGATGGGAGTGGTCCAATTATGGTCATTGAGCAGCGAGATTACGACAGTGGTATGGGATCACATCCGGGTTGGATGGTTGCTGAGGCTCGGCAGGAATGCATGGATGGTATTTCGGAATTCCAGATAGATTTGTTTATGTGGTGAAAATTCATCCGGAATGATGTTTGGAAGTGTCATCAGTGTATCGGGGTTTTCCTAACCCGAGGACACAAGAACCAGTTCGGTGCGGTTATGAGCTTGCGGTGGAGAACTCGTGGGAGTTGCTCTAGGGCTGAAGCTTGTGTCATCCTGTCAGCAAGAAAGATAAAGTTGGGTTTCGGATTTCGATGGTTGAGTGTTGTTTAGCCTGGCTCGGTGAATGCCAGGCGGTGCATTGCAGGGATAGTTTCGGAGTAGAGTTGTCGCAGGCTTCGAGGATGAAGCCTAATTTAAGTGGGGGAGAATTGTAACACACCGTTCTTTAAGTGATTAATTATGAGTCCCTGAGATTTAAGAGGAAGGGTAATTCTGGTCCTTTTACGAGAAATAAGTTTCATCCGAGAAGGTTTCGGGCTGATGTATGTGTTAGAAGCATTGGGCTTCTCGTCACTCTCGTATGAATGATAAGTTATTTGGGAGCGGGTTTAAATTAGAGGAGTTGCGGTGTTTTGAAGTTAATCATTGTTATAGCTCTTTGTGGAATAAGAGGGAAATGGTCCCATGCATGCATGCAATTATTTTTGAAGTCTGGCTGGGTACGCCCAGCGTAAAGGGGCGAGAAGTTTGTGGGTGGCCGAGTGAGTACACCCAGCGTACCAAGGTGGTACGCCCAGCGTACTCTCAGAAACTCAAAACCCTAATTTAGGGTCAGCCACTATATAAGGAACATGATGGTTCACCCCTTAGCCTCCTTATGCTCATCCTTAACCTCAGAAAACCCTAGAACTCGTATTCCCTCCATTATTGGGTGTGTTTGATCTTGGAAAGCTTATTTTGGCAAAAGAATGGCTTGAAGGAGAAAAGAGAAGTTGTCAAGGAAGAAGAGGAACGATTGGAGCTTGCAGATCTGAAGAGATACCATCCTTTAGAGCTTGTTTGAGGTATAAAGCTTCTTGCTTGACATTCATATTGTGTAGATCTATGTATTTTGAAGCTTTCACACCATTCTTATCCCAAACTCCTCACCTTGTTGCATGTATCGAATTGGTCAAGATCACCTATCCTTTCAGACCTTTGGAGAGGTCTTGAGTGAGAAAAATGAGGTCCCAAGGGCTGTAGTTGTTCCATGTGTGAGATATATAGGTCTTAATGAATTAAGACCTTGGATTAAGACCTTGGATTAAGAATTATGGACGTCCCAAGTGATAAAGTTTGAGACTTTGTGGATTCTAATTATATTTGGCCTAGGGATCTGAAGTTTCGGCTTAAGAGCTTAAGCCATTAAGAGATTAGAAGGACTTAATGAATCTCGCAGTTACGCCCCGCATAGCGGACTAGTGCCCCGTTTTCTTTTGTGAACATTGCAGTACACCCAACGTACCAAGGAGGGTACGCCCAACGTACTCCTCCTGTTGGACTTTCATTTTGGGCTTTTGAGTTTGGGCCATTGGTGGGCAGTTGGTTATTGGGCCAAGTCTAGGAATTTATGGATAGATTATTTTGGGCCCAATTACTGTTATGGACATTGGTTCTAGGCCCATTTGGTGAAGTGGGCCCAATTTGGTAAATTGGGCCAATGTTGGACTTTGTATGAGATTTGGACTTTGGTCTTGGCCCGATAAGTGGAAGTATGATTGACCTAATGTTTATTTTGTTATGATGGTTTGTTCGGGATTTTCCATAAGTTGGTGATTCGAGAGTCTGCTTCTTCAGTTCAGAGTATCGGCATTCGCGAGGTGAGTTATCCTCACTATATCGACAGGGTCTAAGGCACCAAGGCCGGCCCTTTATTGGATTGAGATTCAGATATTGTTGTTATGTTATTGCTTTGATATGTATGCATCGTGGTAGCTAGGATGGTATATGCTAGAGAACTGGTTATGGTCGGTTTCCCGATATGTAGAGTGAAGCTATGCTAGTGACCGGTTAGGTCGGTATCCTGGTTAGGGTAATGATATGTTATGTGATCTGGTTGATCGGTTTGTTGACTATGAACTGTTATATGATTGTATGTTATGTGCACATGGTTGTTTTGGACTGGAGTTGGGTTGAGGCGGGTCCTGCTTTGTGCTGTAGGCCAAGATACCCAGGGCGGACCGGTTGTTCCGAAGGCCCAGCGAGCGGTCCGGATAGGCTGTAGTCCCCACGAGGGCGGACCAGACGTGCCGAGGCTCGGAGAGTGGACCAGGCCGACTGAAGGCCCGATGCGGGCAGACCAGTCATACTGTAGACTCAGAGAGTGGACCAGGTGGGTTGAAGGCCCGGTGCGGGCGGACCAACCACACTGCAGACTCGAAGGACACGACTAGACACGGAGGGTGGACTGAAGGCCGATACGGCGGACTAATCACACAGTAGACCCGATATGCATGGCTGTTCTATTTTCTGTTATGTTATGTATGCTATTTGTGTGATGGACCGCAAGGCACTGTGTTATAAGCTGGAAGGCAATATGTTTTGGACCGGAAGGTCGTGGCCTGGAAGGGCGTATGTGTGGTTGGTATTTTGGGGGTATCTCACTAAGCTTTCGGGCTTACATTTGTGGTTTAGATGTTTTTTAGGTTCTTCAGGAGACCGTGGCAAGGCAAAGGCGTGATCGTAACGCTCCTCGTGTTTATGTTTATGTCATGGTTCTGGGAATACTCTGATAATAAATGTATTGAAAACCTTTTTGTAATAGCATTATTAAAAATGGGTTGTTTTTGAAAAGTTTAAATTGTGTTGAAATTTTTGGTCGTTACATTATATTAAGCAGCAAGTTTTGCATTCAAAAGTCAAAAAGTACCAGGGACACACCTCGGAGTTCTGAACATATATATACGCATGGACTTTGGAATTGCACCAGGCAACTCTTTTTATAAAACCTATCAGAAATAAATGCATTATAAGATTCATTAATTTGATCAAGATATTATTACATAAAACCTATAAATAAAAGCATCTATGTAGTATTTGATTATAAATAGATGAAACAAAAGAGAACTCAAGCAAATGTTTAACTAATTGCATATTGTATATTGTACCTCCAGAGCAAGCTATGCAGACTCCATCACATGAACATAAACATACTCTGTCTTGCCTATCAAATAAGCAAAAAAAATTTAAAAACACACAATCTTTTTATACAATAAAATAAGTTTTATGAAAGTCCAAGTGATGATTATATAAATATATACCTTCAGTTTTTTTATATTACGAGTCCTCTGGTATAGAACTTCTACGACAAAACCCTTCTACTGCTCGAAAAACCATCAGTCGGTATAAGTTAAATACAAAAGTGAAAAGACAAAACTACCCTTCTTCAAGTTAAAAATAAACAAGAATGATTATAAAACAAATAGATTATAAAACAATAAGATCTTTGAGCTGAAACAAATAGATTATAAAACAATAATTTGAAATGAATAACAACAAGTAAAAAAACCATAATCAACTTCAGATACTTGAAATGAATAACAACAAGTAAAAAAACCATAATCAACTTCAGATACTTGTATTCAATGAGCATGAAATGAGAAAATTTTGTATGTAGAAAAGAACATACTTGCTGCCCAGCAGTAGCAACATCATTTGGTGGTAACTCTTCTGTTCCAATCTCAAGAAGAAACAATCTTGGTTCATCAGAAACGTATAACACATAATAACAATATGGTTAAATTACTTAAACCAAAGTCAAAGGGAAAAAAAGTAATTGTCACACACATTTTTGGTTTTTGATTCTACAACCTCATTGGAAACAAGGTTTGAATGAATGATATGAAGAAGGTAAAGTGACCATTTTGCCCTTCTTGCTAGAAAAAAAAACCTATAACCAGGCTCGTTTGGTGCTCTGCATGACATCTTGCCTTGTTGATTCAAATAAAAGTAAAAAAAAAGACATTTCATATTACAAGAAACACTTGAAGACTATAATAGTCAAGAATTTGACTTTTAAAAGAGTTGTTGTTACCCAATTTTGTCTGATCCACCTTGTGAAGGTTGAATCAAAGCTTCACCAACAAGGGATAAACCCAAATCAGCAAACCCATGGTTCTCATGATAGCATAAAAATTGAATCTTTTTTAGGGTCCATTCTGCAGAAATGAAGACAAGAAAGTTGCAAAGAGGCCATCCAGGGTTGTTTGGAAGATGACTAGGGTCATAGAAACCAAAGAGCATCTGTCACCAAAAATAAAGAGCCTTTTAGAAGAAGACGAGGAGGGTATTTACGTCTTTTATAAAGATAGATGTGTGTTCACCTTATGGCCTTTATGCTGACAAGCTTCCTAAATGTAGAAAACATAGAATGATAGAATATACAGATTAGCTTCCTAAAGATAGATATATGTTCACCTTATCGCATTATTTTGGCATCTGGTGGCATTTCTAACTTCTCCACCAGTTCCTAAATGTAGAAAACATAGAATACATGGAATAAAACAAGTCATCATGAAAACTTTATAAGCATGTTTTATAAAAACATCACATAGAACAAAGTAAAGACACTGATTGAATATTTGACTTGTACTAGGAGAGAACAATTTTGACCATATAAAATGTTGAGTAACCATGTTTGAAATTGAAACACAAAGAAAATCATAAGTAAGGAGACTTATATATAATGTTACACTCACATATCCTAAGAACATGCTAGACCCACAAATTAAGGTTAACTAAATAATTTTGGAGAGATGGTGGCCTCTCAATGGCATACTGATTCTGTACTTTGTCTGTATTTTCATTAATTCGATAGTATACGAATTTGATAGGAGCCAATTGATATTTTACAACAAACAGACAATGAGAAACAACACACAAAATCCACCTGCTTTAGAGAGACGGTCTTCACTCCCAACATAGAGGTGTACCCAATTATGGTAATAACATAGTTGCTACTTAGCGCTAAGGGTTATAAATACCATTTGCAATATAACATATTAATTATGGAAAAACTAAACTTAACATACTTACCTAATTAACAACCTTTTAAATGTATGACTAATGACAGTATGCCACAAACCCTTTTGAAGGACTAACAACTTGGCTCTAATATTAGGCACATAGGGGCATTTTCGTCCGCAAAAACGGTCTCATAAGTTTTTAGGAAAAAGAGTGAACCTCACCCAAAATTGAATCATTTTCTTCAATTTCAATCAATGTTTCCAACATAAAATTATGAAGATTGAATAATAACAACACAAAGTGTATTCAGATACAATGTAATGAAGCTTGGACTATGGAATTATGAACCCTAACAAAATAAGCAACAAAATAGAGAAGTTATGAACCCTACCAACAAAAAGAAATGAAGTATGAAGCTTGAACTTTAAACTGCAAAATGTAATCAACAACAATGGATTCTCTCCAGCCGAGAGAATAGGAGCAGGTGATGAGAGACGAATATAGGGGATTATTTTGATGACTTGACAATTAAGAAAAACAAAGGAGCAATCATGGTTTTAATTGGGAAAATCGCAAGAAGATGATGAAATATGGAGTATAAGAATGTCACCTTGAAATTCTGAGGGTTTTTTTAGAGATGACAGTTAAAGGAGGTGGTGGTGAGCAACAACATATATGGAAGTGGTGGTGAGCAACGACTGAGATTCGCCAGACCATGAATATTTATAAAAAATAAAAAATTAAAGATTCTTCTTTCAAGCATATAGGCTAAAACACTACTAGAAAAATAGTAACTAAAAATGATATTATTAAGTGGGACAACAAATTTGTTTTAGTAACAAGAAATGATATTAAAAAGGGTTTTGATAGGAAAAGAGTACAGGATTGTAAATAAGGGATAAAGAAAATGAAAAATGCATTGCCAAATGAGACATTTCCAAAAGACATGAAACAAGATGATAAAAAAACCTTACTTTTTGGGTTCCAAAGATCGTTTAGGAAACCACTGGATAGTGGGGTAACCAGAGACACCTAATTTGCTGCAAACTCCCTTATATGCATCACAATCCATCTGTCAAGTCAGATAAAGTAAAGATTTGAGCTATTATGAAAACTTATCTTACAAACATATTCAAGAATCACGAACATTTACCTTTCCGATCAAAACATATTTTGATTTTTTGAAGCTTGCACCGAGTTTTTCATATTCAGGAGCAACCTTTTTACAGTGCCCACATCTGTCAAATAAGAAGAGTTAAAATTCACTGCTATGTTCACATATCATGATATGAAAAGCATAGCAAACATTTCAAGGAAGAAAACTGAAAGGCAATTTACAAACAACTCGTGTCTACACATAAGTCATAAGTAAGTTTCACAATGGTGTTTAAGATTAGTAGGAGTTTCTAACGCAGATAAAAAACAATCAACAAATCAATGAGGATCCATGTCACTTTGAAAACCCCACTGAGATAACTCGAACATAAGCAACCATGATTTAGCTTTATGGAAAAAAATTATAAAGACCAATATGAACACAGTTAAGGTTAATGGTGAGCCAACTTTAGCTAATGAGATTTGGTAGCATACAGCCCAAACCATGTTTAATATGAAACATCTAAGTTAGCAAAACTTGCAATTAGATAAACAAAAAAAGAGAGAATAATGATAACTAAATTATAGGCATAAGCATCACAAGAACATAGAAAGGGACTAATGTTACTTCTTGCTTTCAGACACAATAATATAATATCAACTTCATTTGAACTTTTAGAAACACAATTTTGATATTGGCTGACAAGTTCTATTTAGCTTATGGTGGTTCCATTTTCTTGTTCAAAATCAAACAGTCAACACAGATGGTCCACCGCCCTAGCAAGCAACAACACTTCACCTCAACCTTTACTCAGATCTAGATCAACTACATTGAAAACTCAAAAGAAGTAAAATATCAAGATCACTCTTATCAGTTGATGAGAAACTAGATGCAAACCAAAGACCCCTTCTTCAAATACACCACTAGAAAATGAATCGTAAAGCTGATTTAGCACAAACAAAATCAGTAAAACAAAGCCGATCGCTGGTCCTATGCCGAATTTCAACAAAAAGAGAATCCTAATTAATCCAAATAATCAGATCGAGAGAAAGCGATTGGGAAGATGTAAGTACATAATTGGCACACCCATGTGTAATAATCAATTATAAATAAAATAAAGGCTTACAACTCCTGTAAAAGGTTGAGATTAGAAAATGAACGTGGTATTGAACCATCAAAAGTATTCCCCTCAAACCTCCTATAGGAACATCAAACATAAATTATATGTAAAAATTTCATAGTGAAAGCATGTAAATAATCTAAATGCTTGCTTACAAGGGTACAAATGACCTAATTTTTTAAAAGAACTCTAGAACTGATACGTACAATGTAATAAACAAAGCACCGTTGAAGGCCCTCCATCATCTTCCACTACCTTTACTTCCTCCAGTGACAATTTTGAACATAACCTAAAGATTCCTGAAAAAACAGAAGAATTAAAACCCTAAATCATACAATCGAAGTTTAGGGTTTACAAAATTCGTCGGATGTAAATCACCCAAAAAAAACTATAAAATAACATGCAATTTAAGAAGCAATTAGCGTTAATTTTGAATTGGGGAAATAAACCTTAGTTCTTTTTTCTTCTCCATGGAAAAGCACACAAACGGAAGGATGTGTATGATGTTTTCCTTCGAGATCTTCGCCTTTATGGATTATAACAACAAGCAAGTTGCCACCCTCCGGAGTTCCCACTGGAGCTTTCTGCATCGCACTAACTTCTTCAACGCCAGTCAGCATCTGGTCTTCTCCGAAGGGTTTGTACATGAATTCAACCACGATTTGACCTTATGATTTATCATATGTGAATCATTGAGATCCATGTTCTTGAGTAGATTGTGAGTCAAGGTTTTTGGTTCTCCGGGAGTTAGATCTTTCAAAGGTACACGATTCATCCCCATTTTATCATGCTTCCCTACCGATTCCAAATCGAAAACCTTGATTTCTAGAGATTGAACTTCAGGAGGGGGAAGGAAGGAAGCATCGTAACTAGGGCAAGAGGGAAACAAAAATGTAGGATAAAAAGAAGGCGGGTTTTTAATTTTTTGGGGGATTTCATTTTCCCCACTATCTACTAAAACCTTGACCTAGCACATGCTAGAGAGAAGGAGGTGGCGATGGCTTAGGGTTTACAGAGAGACGGGAGGCAGAGAATGAAGGGAGATCTAGAAGAGAGAGTATGAAGGGAGATCTAGAGGAGAGAGTATCAGAGAGGGGAGAGTGGATTGCAAGGATGAAAGATAGATAGAAGATAGAAAAAACAAGGTGGGTTTTCAAAATTTTGGGATTTCGTTTCCCCCTGTCTACTAAAAGCACGTTTCATTAAAATTATAAAGCGACAGGAACAGACGACGCGTGTTTAAGATAAAGTGCCCTCCGTGTTTTTAATTTTTTTTCTTGAGACACTAAATTAAGGGCACACAGTAATGCGTGACGTGAATCCTAAATTTTTTTGGAGAGATAACACTATATTAAGGGCACGTCCTTTTGCGTATCATTAATCAACGCGTGTCGTAAAAAGCACGTCATTAAAGGTCTATTTTCTAGTAGTGGGAGTTTCAAATGAATATGGTTCAAGATAGATGACTTATCTTCAGCCACATTTATTTGAATGACATTCTATATATGAAATAAATAGATATTATAGTTGTTAAAGCGATTGAGACAATGAGTATAATAAATGACCAAACATTTATTACACTTAGGCAATGTTCTAAAAAGCTCATTATGTCTTCGTCATGATGTTATATGGTTTCAAAGCTTGTAATTGACATCATGCTTTAAAAAAATGTTGCCTTAAGTCACACACATACATACACACACACACACACATATATATATATATGTGTGTGTGTGTGTGTGTATGTATATATATGTGTGTGTATGTGTGTGTGTGTGTGTATATATATATATATATATATTATTGCCCGATTAAGTCACGCCTTAAAAATGACGTATCTCGTCAAGGCTTGAAATTATTGTCAATTCATATCTAACATTATTTAGAACCTTGGACTTAGGGTATAGTTGATTTTGCCGATCATATTAGTATTTGTTTTAAACAATTTAAACAAGGTGAATTATAAATATGTAAAAAAAGTTTGCTAACTAAATATATAAATATCTAAAGTTATAAATTACTAGTTACCATTACAAGTCATTAACCTTTTTTAATTCCATCTAAGTTCATAACTATTTCTGGTATGTACTTGACCCGGTTTGGCATGGTCCATTTGGGTTGCATGGCATCATGCATTTGGATAGACAAAAATGAGAGAAATAACACTTAAGATTTATTAATATATTATAAGTTCTGATATATTGATAATATTATTTAATTAGTATTGATCAAGAATTAATTTAGAATTAATTAAGTGATCAAAAGGAGACTAATTAAATATATGGGTTGATTGTGTAAATCATCCACACTTATATAGTGGGCTAATGCTTCATGGATTATCAAGTTGGACTAAAACCCATAGGATGCTCCATGGTGTTTATAGAACCAATGGGCCATGGAAATGAAAGGTCATGACAATTAGGGTTTACATGGTGTAACCCTAATTGTAACACACTTTATAAGTAACACATTGTTCACCAAAATCGGCCACTAGACATACAAGTGAGGGCTAGCCGATTTCTAAGTGTTCCATTTCTCTCTAAGTTATTCCAAGTGCATTTGGTGTTGTGTGAGACATTTGAGGCATCACACTTGAGGTGCTAGGCTCACAAGGTGTTCAAGGAATCCTAACTACTACAAGGTAATTTTTTAAAGTTCCTCATGTATGTTAGATAGGTTATAAACCTTGGAATTTTTTTTTGCATGCATCATAGATAAAACATAGATCCAAGGTTTCTAGGATTGCATGTACACCTTGGAAAAACAATTCCACACGATGTCACAACTGTAAATTTTGAGCCATGTAATCTATGCATTCAACCTAATGTGAATCAAAAACTTCAATCAAATGCAAGATACAAGTACTATAAGTAGTCATCAAACAATTGGAGACCCTAGAAGTTCTTGTTAAGTCCACTTTGGACTAGGACTTCCTTATTGGATCCAAATGGACCAATAAGCTTCCAATTGGACTATCATGGGTTTAGGACCCTAATTGGGCTCTAATTAGACCCACATTCGTTTATTTCAATATTTTGGGCTAGGTAGAACCTAGAATGAAATAAAACACAAGTTTTGATCCATAATTTAACCTAACCTAGCTTAACAAAGCATAAAAACCACAATTTTATTTTATAAGGCCAATAAATACCCTAAACTACCTCTAATGTTGGGCTTAGGGGCAAAAAGCCCAATTTTTCCTTCTTCCCTTCAAATTCTCGGCCCAAGCCCAAGGAAAAGGGAGAGTTGACCTTGGGTTGCCACCTCACCTTTACATGTTGGACTTCCATGCATATAACTCATGTTTCCAAGCAAACATCATGTCAAAGATCACTTCTTTTCTCTCTTCTCTTCTTGTTCGGCCGAGAGCAACACCACACACACCAAAAATATCTTCATTTCTCTCTAGATTCACTCAAGAACTCTCCTTCCTCCCCTCTCCAAAAATCTCGAAAATTAGGGACTTTCCAAGAGGATTTTGCAAGTAAATCATCATCTAAGGTAAGATTATGCATAGATCTATGGTTTAAATTCTTTTGTTATCAAAATCCTTTCCTAATCTATGCTAAAATCGTGATCTTGCACCCTAGAACCATCTCAAAACTCGAGATCTTCATCAAAGGGAGCCAAGACCAAAAACACTTCATTTTTCCTTCCATTTTCCTTGCAAAAACCGAACCAACACCCCAAGGTGAGCTTCATACCCCTATTTTCTGTTTTTATGAGTTTTGTGGGGGGGGGGGGGGGAATACAAGTGAAAGTGTAGATCTATATGTGTTTGTATGCCTTGTATGATTTCCATGCTTATATGTATACTTTTATGTGTTTTTATGTTGGATCTAGCCTCAAAACTCATCAAAACCGAGATATAACTTGTGCTACATGATTTTTACTTCAAATATATTTCTAAACACAAAGTGCTTCAAGAAAAATGGCTAAGTAGTTTAGTAATAATTTCTTTGGGTTAAAAACACAAATTTTGGGCCTAAAATGTGAAAAATGCAAAAATAAGGGCCCAAATCGTCATTTCACAGATTCTGATGGATGAAGTGTGCCAAAACAGTTTTCATAAGTAAATTTCTGGAAATATACTCATTTAGGGGACTAAAATCATAAATTTTAAGCTTAATGGGCTAAAAATGTAACTTTCGGCCCAATAAGGCCCATTATGCGAATTTTTCTGTTTTGGAGGGCCAAAACTGTAACTTTCTGTAAAACAGTGGACTATAAGTGTTCCAACCCCTTTTCAAAGGTTAAAAATGCTTTTTAAATTTAAAAAGGACCAAAGTTGCAAAAATTTTCCAAATTGGGCCAAAAATTGTAAAAGTTGCGAAAAGAAGGGGTTAAAACCGTGAAAACTGCATTTTTAAGAACTTAAACTGTTTTTATGAAAAACATGTTGAAAAATATTAATTTCAATAATTTTTGGTGTTAAAATGTCAAGAAAAATAGTTTAAGGACTAAACCGGGAAGTATTTAATATAAAGGGTTAAAAATGTAAATTTTACAAATGATGAGGGGCTGAAAACAGGAATATTTCAAGGCTAGTTCAATATACACAATTTGATCGAATGATGGCACCACGACTATCAACGAAATACAATACATTACAATACCAAAAGTCGTTGTTAAACGAATTGGTTCGGTCTCGAGCCAATAAAAATCTACAACTACTAACACTACGATTCATACAAGTAACGTTTGGTTATACATACACATGCGAGTGTGCACAGACGTCTATGCACCATCTTTGGGCCCCACAAGTGTAAAATCTTGTTCGTTGAGCCTAGCTAGCCCAATGACCTGATCTTAAGGCCCGAAGACATTTTTTTTACGGAGTGTTGGGTTTTACCGATCCGACACAACGTAAATGGACTTTCAATGGCTTGTATACCACCGGTCCCCAAGGGTCCTTTGGTCTTGCTAGTAAGGTCTACATTTCATGCGAGGCGGGTCTGGGACCCCTCGTACATTTTATCCCCAACCGGCTAATGGAGTTACCGGGGTCTTCGTGACCTCTTTCTCTTCGGATGTGGGACTTCACCTAGTCAGGGCGATTGGATAACGCGATTAGTACTGACGACGCCTTCGGAGTCGTTAGTATAACTATAAACTGGGCGTTTGTGTAACGCGGGTTTGTAGTAAATAATCCTGCTCGAAAACCTTCCAACGTCGCCTGGGACTGACACTATACGCTATGCAATGGTTTCAATGTAACATCACGTAATTCAAGGAACTAGGAGAACATCGGGTTTTCCTAGGGTTTTCAATACTTACAAATTTGAAATGCATACATTCTAAACGAACATTTTTTTTTACAAGTATAGAAACAAACAAGCATACCTATGGATCTTCACAAACGTTTTCGGAAACTTATCTTTTCAGAAAATATCGGATTTTCTGGTGGTTCTACAAACAATACAAACATTCGATTTCAAACACTACTTATGAACTCACCAACATTTCATATGTTGACGTTTTTCAAAATACTTGTATTCTCAGGGAACCAGTGAATCAAGGGAAATCACATTCAGTGACGGTTGCGGTTTATTTATGTATGAATCAAACAATTTAATTTTTGGGAATGTAATGTTAGACAATGTTTGATATGTAAACACTACTGGTTGTACTATGTTGATGAATGGTAACGAATGTTGTTATGTTTCATATATATTCAATGTTATGGTATACAATTGAGTCACGGCAAGCCCCCGGACGTTTCCGCCGTCTGGTTCGGGGGTGTGACAGGTTGGTATCAGAGCTTTGTTTATAGTGAACTAGCATGTCGAGCCATACATTGATATGCAACTATAAACCAAAAAGAGGGACTAACATAACTCTGAACAACACAAGTAAATAAAACACACTTGCTTGCATTAGGAATAAGAACCTAACGTCGAATCAAACACAATAATACTGGTATCTCAGTTAATTCGGGACTGTTCTTAGGGATACCAAGGAGTGAATGTAGCCTGATCAACTACATTCTCTCCAAGGTAAAACTAACACACGTCTTGAAGAGATCGGGATAGCCAGAGAACCAAAAACTATACCCTTATCACCCAAAAAGAGAATGTTTGCTTAGTCTGTACAATAGTCATAGCATCCTAGGATAATGTTAGCATATGTACGTACTCGCGCAGACAGCATGGCTGGTTTTCATCACCCGGGAGACCCCTACTTCCCTAATCAGGGAAACAACGGGTGGCTAGAGGAGGAGGAGGAACCTGAGGAGGAGTCTGAGGAGGAACCTGAGGAGGAGCCTGAGGAAGACCCCGAAGAGGAACCTGACGGGGAACCGGAGGCCGAAGTTGAGGGCAAACCTGCAGAATCAGAGGAAGATGAAGGAAACCTCGAGGAGGATGCCGATGATAGCGACAGGGGTGATTCGGATGCGGAGTCCGAAGTCATCAACCCCCCTTACCCGATCCGGGTGCCTGCATATCGAGTGGGCCCCACTGGCCCTACACCTCCCTGGGGTATTGACCTTTGGAGATGGAGCAGACAGCAGGGACAGCGACCCCCGTACGGCATGTCACGCGAGTTCTTTGACCTGAGAGACGGAGGGCCGGCTGATCGAGCCCTTCCAGTCATGGTGAAACGGTTACGGAATACGGGCGATCTTGCCCAGGATACTGCGGATCAGGTACACCAATTGAGGACTAGGGTCGAGCGTGCGGAGCAGGAGACGCGTGACGTCCTTCGAGAGTTTCACATGAGGCAGGTTCGGTGGGAGTCTCGACTCCGGGACGCGGAACGCTTGGTTGCTCGTCTTCAGGGAGCATCCACATCCTCAGCACCACCTCCTGACGCAGCTCATCGCGGTTAGGGGTAGACTTATCATAGTAGATCATTAGGAACTATGTATTGTACTCCGGCTCTATGTTTAAGTGACTACACTACTCATGGAGCCGTTATGCTGTCGGATTAGCATTACTTATGTATGCTCCTACGAGCAAATTTTCTTGTACTAAATGCGGATAATATTAATAAACTTCGGTGTGTTTTGCTATGATATTCTCAGTTGTTATGCGTTGAGACGTTATGATTGTATGCTTGATAATAGTAACGTTTAGGTTCGTACCATACACCTAGTTAGTAGAGTCGCCACCTCACGGAAACCACGTACACTCAACATCTTTCCGTTTCGTGACAGAAAGATGCCTCGCCCAGCTACTCGCGGAAATCCCGAACCAACCCCGCCGGAAGTTGACTCCACTGCTTTCCAGGCAGCCGTGTCTGCTGCAGTCACATCGGCTATGGCACAACTTCACCGAGGGAACAACGGAGGAGGTAACGGGCAAGGATCTGGAAGTTCGAACAACGGGGTGAACCAAGGACTCACTAAAACGTGCACCTACAAGGATTTTGCGAACGCTAAACCCCGAACTTTCAACGGTACCGGAGGAGTGATCGCCCTAAAGCGATGGATCGAGAAGGTAGAGTCGGTATTCGAGATATGCGAGTGCCCCGAGCAGATGAAAGTGAAGTTCGCGGCCTGCACTTTCGTGGACCAAGCACTCACTTGGTGGAATGGTCATGTAGAAGCTATGACACTTCCTGTCGCCAACTCTATTCCCTGGGCAGAGATGAAAGAGATGTTGACGGCTGAGTACTGCCCCCGAGGCGAAATACAGAAGATGGAGCAGGAACTATGGAATCTCACGGTGCAGAATGGGAACATCGATGCTTACATATCGAGATTCAGCGAACTATCTCTGTTGTGCCCGGGTATGATCACATCAGAGGGAAAGAAGATTGAACGATTCATTTGGGGACTGACATCCCCCATTCAAGGGAACGTGATAGCTGCGAACCCTGAAACTTTTGACAGTGCGAAGAGATTGGCAAAGAGGCTATATGATCATAACCACAAAAAGGGCGAGAAACCGGTAGAGACTGAGAAGAAAAAGGAGGGTGATGGTAAGAAAGGATGGAACAACAAGAGAAAGGGGCGTCAGGGCCCCGAGACCTCTAAAAAGCAGCAAACAGTGGCAGTTAACGCTGTCACTGCACCGGTACCAGTCACACCACATGCTCCAACCTCAGCTGCTTCAAACACTTCAAAACCCTATTCCGGTAATCATCCCAAATGCAACAAGTGCGGTTTCCATCACCAAGGAGAATGTAGGGAGTTCCATTGCACCAGTTGCAACCGAAGGGGACACACTGCAAAGTTCTGCAGGACTTATCCTTCTCAGAACCAGAATCAGGGAAACAACCAGAACAACAACAACCCTCGCAATAACAACAACACCAATGCCGGTGGCAACAATGCAGGGCTTAGTCACACCTGTTTCGGGTGTGGAAGGACGGGACACTTCCGTCGAGATTGCCCTAACAACAACAACTCAGGAAACAGAGGAGCAGGAAGAATGCTGACTATGGGTCAGAGTGATGCAGTTCAGGACCCCGCAGTTGTGACCGGTACGTTCCTCCTAAACCACACTTATGCATGCATCTTATTTGATACCGGAGCGGAGCGAAGTTTCGTAAGCGAGAAGTTTAAACATTTATTAAAACAACAACCCCAGAAGCTAAATGAAACCTATACGGTGGAAATGGCCAATGGGAAAACCGAATCCACTAGGGAGATCTACATCGGATGTACCCTAACCCTTAACCAACACGTCTTACGAATAGATCTGATGCCAGTGTCAATTAGGAGTTTCGATGTGATTATCGGCATGGATTGGTTAAGCCCCCACCATGCTGAGATTATGTGCCACGAGAAGGCCGTTCGCCTTCGTCTCCCGAATCACGAAACCCTAGTAATTTACGGAGACAAGCCTAGCACGAATCTTCGTCTTATCTCGTGCATCAAAGCACAAAAACATCTGCGAAAGAACAACTTAGCGTTCTTGGCCCACATAGTGGACAAGACCAAAGAAGAAATTAACATCCAAGACATTCCGGTAGCGTGTGAATTCCCGGACGTATTTCCTGAAGATCTCCCAGGAGTACCCCCAGAGAGACAGGTTGAGTTCCGAATCGACCTCGTCCCAGGAGCAACTCCTCTCGCTAAATCACCATATCGATTGGCACCTGCTGAAATGCAGGAATTGTCCAGCCAACTCAGTGAGCTTCTGGACAAGGGATTTATCCGACCTAGCTACTCGCCATGGGGAGCTCCGGTGCTCTTTGTCAAGGAGAAGGACGGATCTTTCAGAATGTGCATCGATTACAGAGAGTTGAATAAACTCACTGTTAAAAACCGCTACCCACTCCCTCGGATCGATGATCTATTCGACCAGCTCCAAGGAGCTAGCTATTTTTCTAAAATTGATCTACGATCCGGATACCATCAACTCAAGGTCCGAGAAGAAGATATTCCTAAAACCGCTTTCCGAACCCGCTATGGACATTATGAATTCGTCGTAATGCCCTTCGGTCTAACAAATGCACCCGCCGCATTTATGGACCTAATGAACCGAATCTGTCGACCGTTCTTGGACAACTTCGTCATTGTGTTTATCGATGACATCCTCGTCTATTCTCGAAGCAAAGAGGAGCATGGCCAACATCTCCGACAAGTCCTAGAGACGCTGCGATCGGAAAGGCTTTACGCCAAACTCTCTAAGTGTGAGTTTTGGCTACGGAGCGTGAATTTTCTCGGTCACGTAGTTAGCCAAGATGGAATTCATGTGGATCCCTCTAAGGTCAAAGCTGTGGAAGGATGGGCAACTCCGACTACGCCCACAGAAATTCGTCAGTTCTTAGGCCTAGCAGGCTACTATAGGAGATTCATCCAAAACTTCTCTAAAATCGCCAAGCCACTTACCTTACTTACGCAAAAGAGTGTGCCATTCAAGTGGACAGACCGACAAGAGATTGCGTTTCGAGCCTTGAAGCAAGCTCTTTGTAGCGCTCCTGTACTATCTCTACCCGAAGGAACGGAAGATTTTGTAGTTTACTGTGACGCGTCAAATCAAGGTTTAGGTTGCGTTCTCATGCAACGTGGAAGAGTGATAGCATATGCGTCCCGTCAACTAAAGACGCACGAAGTAAATTACACAACCCATGACCTAGAACTGGGAGCCGTGGTCTTCGCCCTAAAAATTTGGAGGCACTACCTGTACGGTACAAAGTGCACCATCTTCACAGACCACAAGAGCCTCCAGCACATCTTGAATCAGAAGGAGCTGAACATGAGACAACGAAGATGGGTGGAGTTGTTAAACGACTACGAATGCGAGATCAAGTACCATCCAGGCAAGGCCAACGTGGTAGCTGACGCATTAAGTCGGAAGGAGTACACAAATCGCCGTACGAAAACGCATTCGATAACCATTCAGTCTCATCTGACCGCTCAAATTGCATCAGTCCAGGCAGAGGCTATGAAAACGGAAAATAGAACTAGCGAGGCATTACGCGGAATGGAGAAGAACCTGGAAGTCAAAGAGAATGGGGTATACTACTTCATGAACCGTATTTGGGTTCCAAAGATCGGAGGATTCAGGGAGATCGTTATGAAGGAAGCCCACAAGACACGATACTCCATTCATCCTGGTTCGGACAAGATGTATTTGGACATTAAGCAGCACTATTGGTGGCCTAACATGAAGGCGGAAATCGCAACTTATGTTAGTAAGTGCCTTACGTGTGCCAAAGTAAAAGTGGAATACCAGAAACCTTCCGGATTGTTACAGCAACCGGCAATCCCTGAGTGGAAATGGGAGGGGATTTCTATGGACTTCGTGACCAAGCTGCCCAAGACGCCGGACGGTTTGGACACCATATGGGTAATCATCGATCGACTGACGAAATCTGCCCATTTCCTGCCCATCAAAGAGTCCTACAAGATGGAGAGGCTGACGCGTTTGTACCTACGAGAGATTGTAAGACTTCATGGAGTGCCAAAATCTATCATCTCGGATAGGGACAGTAGATTCACGTCACGCTTTTGGCAGTCGCTCCACAAGGCAATGGGAACTCATCTTGATATGAGCACCGCGTATCACCCACAAACGGACGGTCAAAGCGAACGAACCATTCAGACGCTTGAAGACATGCTTCGTGCATGTGTGATAGACTTCGGAAAGTCTTGGGATACCCACCTACCGTTGATTGAGTTTTCATATAACAATAGTTATCATTCGAGCATTAAGGTGGCCCCTTTCGAAGCACTGTACGGGCGTAAATGTAGATCACCGTTATGTTGGGCTGAAGTAGGTGACACCCAGCTAGCAAGAACACATACGTCAAACAGGGCATTAACAGGACCGGAAATCATTCGCGAGACCACAGAAAAGATTGTCCAGATCAAAGCTCGATTACAGGCATCGCGTGATCGGCAAAAGAGCTACGCTGATAAACGGCGAAAGCCCTTAGAATTCCAGGTCGGTGATCGAGTATTGTTGAAGGTCTCACCCTGGAAAGGGGTTATACGTTTCGGAAAACGGGGAAAGCTGAACCCGCGATACGTTGGACCTTTCGAAATCGTCGCCCGAATAGGTCCAGTAGCATACAGATTACAACTACCTGCAGAGCTAAACGGTGTACACCCCGTGTTTCATGTTTCTAATCTGAAAAAGTGCCTATCAGATGAAACCCTTGTCATTCCTCTTGACGAAATCGAAATCAATGAGAATCTCCTGTTCGTCGAAGAACCAATCGAAATTATGGACAGGGAGGTGAAGCGTACTAAGCAGAGTCGCATCCCGATCGTGAAGGTACGGTGGAACGCAAAGCGTGGGCCAGAATTCACGTGGGAACGCGAAGATCAAATGAAGCAAAAGTACCCTCACCTATTCTAGCATTCTCAAATCTAGCTTTCAAACAGAATTTCGGGACGAAATTCCCTCTAACGGGGGGATGATGTCACAACTGTAAATTTTGAGCCATGTAATCTATGCATTCAACCTAATGTGAATCAAAAACTTCAATCAAATGCAAGATACAAGTACTATAAGTAGTCATCAAACAATTGGAGACCCTAGAAGTTCTTGTTAAGTCCACTTTGGACTAGGACTTCCTTATTGGATCCAAATGGACCAATAAGCTTCCAATTGGACTATCATGGGTTTAGGACCCTAATTGGGCTCTAATTAGACCCACATTCGTTTATTTCAATATTTTGGGCTAGGTAGAACCTAGAATGAAATAAAACACAAGTTTTGATCCATAATTTAACCTAACCTAGCTTAACAAAGCATAAAAACCACAATTTTATTTTATAAGGCCAATAAATACCCTAAACTACCTCTAATGTTGGGCTTAGGGGCAAAAAGCCCAATTTTTCCTTCTTCCCTTCAAATTCTCGGCCCAAGCCCAAGGAAAAGGGAGAGTTGACCTTGGGTTGCCACCTCACCTTTACATGTTGGACTTCCATGCATATAACTCATGTTTCCAAGCAAACATCATGTCAAAGATCACTTCTTTTCTCTCTTCTCTTCTTGTTCGGCCGAGAGCAACACCACACACACCAAAAATATCTTCATTTCTCTCTAGATTCACTCAAGAACTCTCCTTCCTCCCCTCTCCAAAAATCTCGAAAATTAGGGACTTTCCAAGAGGATTTTGCAAGTAAATCATCATCTAAGGTAAGATTATGCATAGATCTATGGTTTAAATTCTTTTGTTATCAAAATCCTTTCCTAATCTATGCTAAAATCGTGATCTTGCACCCTAGAACCATCTCAAAACTCGAGATCTTCATCAAAGGGAGCCAAGACCAAAAACACTTCATTTTTCCTTCCATTTTCCTTGCAAAAACCGAACCAACACCCCAAGGTGAGCTTCATACCCCTATTTTCTGTTTTTATGAGTTTTGTGGGGGGGGGGGGGGGGAATACAAGTGAAAGTGTAGATCTATATGTGTTTGTATGCCTTGTATGATTTCCATGCTTATATGTATGCTTTTATGTGTTTTTATGTTGGATCTAGCCTCAAAACTCATCAAAACCGAGATATAACTTGTGCTACATGATTTTTACTTCAAATATATTTCTAAACACAAAGTGCTTCAAGAAAAATGGCTAAGTAGTTTAGTAATAATTTCTTTGGGTTAAAAACACAAATTTTGGGCCTAAAATGTGAAAAATGCAAAAATAAGGGCCCAAATCGTCATTTCACAGATTCTGATGGATGAAGTGTGCCAAAACAGTTTTCATAAGTAAATTTCTGGAAATATACTCATTTAGGGGACTAAAATCATAAATTTTAAGCTTAATGGGCTAAAAATGTAACTTTCGGCCCAATAAGGCCCATTATGCGAATTTTTCTGTTTTGGAGGGCCAAAACTGTAACTTTCTGTAAAACAGTGGACTATAAGTGTTCCAACCCCTTTTCAAAGGTTAAAAATGCTTTTTAAATTTAAAAAGGACCAAAGTTGCAAAAATTTTCCAAATTGGGCCAAAAATTGTAAAAGTTGCGAAAAGAAGGGGTTAAAACCGTGAAAACTGCATTTTTAAGAACTTAAACTGTTTTTATGAAAAACATGTTGAAAAATATTAATTTCAATAATTTTTGGTGTTAAAATGTCAAGAAAAATAGTTTAAGGACTAAACCGGGAAGTATTTAATATAAAGGGTTAAAAATGTAAATTTTACAAATGATGAGGGGCTGAAAACAGGAATATTTCAAGGCTAGTTCAATATACACAATTTGATCGAATGATGGCACCACGACTATCAACGAAATACAATACATTACAATACCAAAAGTCGTTGTTAAACGAATTGGCTCGGTCTCGAGCCAATAAAAATCTACAACTACTAACACTACGATTCATACAAGTTACGTTTGGTTATACATACACATGCGAGTGTGCACAGACGTCTATGCACCATCTTTGGGCCCCACAAGTGTAAAATCTTGTTCGTTGAGCCTAGCTAGCCCAATGACCTGATCTTAAGGCCCGAAGACATTTTTTTTACGGAGTGTTGGGTTTTACCGATCCGACACAACGTAAATGGACTTTCAATGGCTTGTATACCACCGGTCCCCAAGGGTCCTTTGGTCTTGCTAGTAAGGTCTACATTTCATGCGAGGCGGGTCTGGGACCCCTCGTACATTTTATCCCCAACCGGCTAATGGAGTTACCGGGGTCTTCGTGACCTCTTTCTCTTCGGATGTGGGACTTCACCTAGTCAGGGCGATTGGATAACGCGATTAGTACTGACGACGCCTTCGGAGTCGTTAGTATAACTATAAAATGGGCGTTTGTGTAACGCGGGTTTGTAGTAAATAATCCTGCTCGAAAACCTTCCAACGTCGCCTGGGACTGACACTATACGCTATGCAATGGTTTCAATGTAACATCACGTAATTCAAGGAACTAGGAGAACATCGGGTTTTCCTAGGGTTTTCAATACTTACAAATTTGAAATGCATACATTCTAAACGAACATTTTTTTTTACAAGTATAGAAACAAACAAGCATACCTATGGATCTTCACAAACGTTTTCGGAAACTTATCTTTTCAGAAAATATCGGATTTTCTGGTGGTTCTACAAACAATACAAACATTCGATTTCAAACACTACTTATGAACTCACCAACATTTCATATGTTGACGTTTTTCAAAATACTTGTATTCTCAGGGAACCAGTGAATCAAGGGAAATCACATTCAGTGACGGTTGCGGTTTATTTATGTATGAATCAAACAATTTAATTTTTGGGAATGTAATGTTAGACAATGTTTGATATGTAAACACTACTGGTTGTACTATGTTGATGAATGGTAACGAATGTTGTTATGTTTCATATATATTCAATGTTATGGTATACAATTGAGTCACGGCAAGCCCCCGGACGTTTCCGCCGTCTGGTTCGGGGGTGTGACACACGACTCGCAACTGGTACCTGTTGAATCAATCGGGTGGTCTTGAGCACTACCTCAGTGCTCCCCATGACCGTATACCCAACCTCGTCCCAACACACTGGGGTCCGGCACCTCCGACCATATAACATCTCGAATAGGGCTTGGTCAATACTAGCATGATGACTATTGTTGTACGAGAACTCTGCCAGTGGGAGGTATGTATCCCAACTCCTTCCAAAATCTAGTACGCATGTTCAAAGCATGTCCTCCAGAATCTGGATTGTCTTCTCACTCTGACCATCAGTCTGATGGTGGTACGCGGTACTGAATTGTAGTTGTGTGCCCAGTTCTTCATGGAACTTCTTCCAAAATTTGGAAGTAAACCGGACATCCATGTTGGAGACTTCAGACACGGGCACCCCGTGTCTATCCACAATCTCACAAACATACATATCTACCAACTTCTCCATGGATATACTCTTGGAAATCGGAATAAACTAGACACTCTTCGTTAGTCTGTCTCCGATCACCCATATAGCATCCACTCCTATCGCTGTCCTAGGCAACTTTTTGATGAAGTCAATGGGGATTTCTTCCCACTTCCACATGGGGATGGGTAGTGGCTAAACCTGGCCATGAGGCCGCTGATGCTCGGCCTTGACCTTTCTACAGGTCAAGCACCGCTCCACGAACCAGGCGATCTCCCGCTTCATGCAGGGCCACCAATAACTCAGCCTCAATTCCCTATACATCTTCGTAGCTCCTGGGGTGTATAGAGAACTTGGACTTGTGCGCCTCTTCTAATAGCCTCTGCCTTACTCCCCCTATCACTAGTATGCATACCCGACCACATTGCATCAAAAGGCTGCGACTATCCTTAAGAAATAGAGGATACTATCCCTGGATTTTCTCTATCTTCCAATACTCTTTCTGCGCCCCCTCGACTTGAGCCTCCCTGGTCATATCCAACAAAGGCGAAATCACAGTCATCCTCATACAAATGTCCCTAATCGGGGACCCCGCTATCTTGCGGCTCAATGCATCAGCCACCACGTTGCCCTTCCCTAGGTGGTATAGAATCTCGCAATCATAATCTTTCAGCACATCTAGCCACCTCCTTTTTCACATGTTGAGGTTCTGCTGATCCATCAAATACTTTAAACTCTTGTGATCGGTATAGATAGTGAACCGCACTCCGTATAAATAGTACCTCCAAATCTTGAGGGCAAACACCACTGCCCCCAATTCCAAGTCATGAGTGGGGTAATTCGCCTCATGAGGCTTCAACTGCCTCGAGGCGTAAGCTATCACATGCCCCCTCTGCATTTGTACTGCACCTAAACTCGAGATCTACGCATCGTAGTACACCACTAAATCATCTAACCCCTTAGGTAGTACTAGAATCGGAGCTTCGCATAACCTCCGTCTCAGGGTCTCAAAAGCCATTTATTGATCTGCACCCCACCGAAAAGTCACATTTTTCTTGGTCAAGCGGGTCAATGGCACAACAATCTTAGAGAAATCCTGGATAAATCTCTGATAGTTTCCCACTAAGCCCAAGAAGTTACGAATCTCTGATGCATTCCTTGGTACTTACCACCACATCACAACCTCAACCTTGGCTGAATTAACCGAAATACACTCCTGATTGATGACATGCTTAAAAATCTATACTTCCCGCAAGCATAAATCACACTTGGAGAACTTCGCATTAAGTTTCTCTACCCTCAGCGTCTCTAATACCTCCCTCAAATCATGCTCGTGCTGCTCCCTGGTCTTAGAGTAGACTAGAATATCATCGATAAAAAAAATCACCGACCAATCCAACATTGGTCTACACACTCTGTTCATGAGGTCCATGAACGTTGCTAGGGCATTGGTGAGCCCGAACGGCATCACCACAAACTCATAGTGCCCATACCGATTCATAAAAGCCACCTTCGGTCCTCAGCAACGGATAACTGTTCTTCACCATTAGTATATTCAGTTCCCTATAATCGATGCACATCCTATGGGATCCGTCCTTCTTTCTCACGAAGAGGATCAGTGCTCCCCACGGGGATCTGCTCGGACGAATGAACCCTCATAGTTGCCCATACCAATTCGTAAAATCCATCTCCGGTCCTCAGCAACGGATAACTGTTCTTCACCATTAGTATCTTCAGTTCCATATAATCGATGCACATCCTATTGGATCCGTCCTTCTTTCTCACGAAGAGGATCGGTGCTCCCCACGGGGAACTGCTCGGACGAATGAACCCTCGGTCTAGCAGCTCCTGAAGCTGCGTAGATAACTCTTGCATCTCTGGTGGTGCCAATCGGTACGGTGCCTTTGCTATCGGAGCGGCACCCGGCACCAAGTCGATACGAAACTCCACTTGCCTCTCCAGAGGCACCCCTGGTAGCTCTTTGGGGAAAACATCCCAAAAGTCTTGTACAACTGACACACTGTCCACATCCGTCGCAGTTTCTGTCCTTGTATCTGAGATATAATCCAGAAATCTCGTGCAACCTTGCTGTAAAAACCTCTTAGCTCTCGCTGCCGAACATAGGGTTAGTCCCTGCGAGGCCCTCTCCCCATGAATAACCAATTCTCCCCCGCTTGGGTTTCGAACCCTGACCAACTGGTGCTCGCAATCAATCATGGCCTTGTTGGCCCCCAACTAATTTATCCAGACAATCACCTTCAGCCTTCACAATGGTATCAGGACTAGGTCGACACAAAACCTCTCTCCAAGCACATCCAATACATTGTCCCGATACACCCTCGCAACACTAACAGTGCGGTCATCTGCAATCTCTACCTCGAGTTGGGAATCCAGAGCTCCGGGCGTGTCCCGAAACTTCTTGCTAAGAAGAAGATATATGAACGATCGGGTAGCACCCGAATCAAACAAAACATGCGCTGACATACCATTGACCAAAAAGGTCCCTATACAAGCATAATATATAGATAAGTCATACAAATCATAAGGAACAAAGAATAATAGATACGCACCAGCCATAACGTCTGGTGCTGTCTAAGCCTCCTCGATTGTCAACTAAAATGCGGGTCTCTTCACTGCCGAAACATCTGCTTTGGTAGGGCGGTCATCATAAATCCTCAGGGTGGAGGGCGCAGGCACTGCCACTGCTTCTTCCCCTCCCTGCAACTTCAGACAATCGTCCCGCTTGTGGCGAGTCTGGTTGCAGTGAAAACATATGAAGCCCTTCTTGGGGCAGTCCCTGCTCACATAAACCAGCTGACCACAGGTATAACACACCTTCTCCTGTCCCTTACATGCTCCTCCATGTGACCTCCCACACTTGGCACACCGTCCCCAGCCCTGCTGGCCCCAATTAGATGAATATGAGGTCTAAGGCTTTTTCACCTGACCTACTGCTGTCTGGGCCTACTTAGGCTTCTGCTTCGTGCGGAAGTCCAACTCCATCTCCCGCTCACAAGCCTTCTCCACCATCTCATTAAGGGTTTTGCACCCTGTAATGCTCACAAACTACCGAACATCATCCCTCAACATGGAATGATATCAGGTCTGCCTTATCTCCTCATCGGTAGAATACTACAGAATCAACAAGGCTCGTTCCTAAAACAAGGCAGTGATCTCCGCCACAGTCCTGGTGGTCTGCTGCAAGTCATGAAACTTCCTCACTAGTTGTTGCACCTCAATGGGTGGTTCAAACTTCAAATCAAATCACCGAACAAACTCGACCCATGTCATCTCAGCCACCCCGCCTGGCCCCACCTAGCTAGTATCCTTGCCCCACCAATCTTGGGCCTTATCCCTCAACATACTAGAAGCAAACCCAACCTTTGCCACATCCAGGTAGGAACTCGTGCGTTGGACGTTCTCAATATCCGCCACCAGCATTGGCTGACAATGGGGTCCCTGACCCCGCAAATCTCTGGTGCCCCACACGCCTTGAACTCCCAGAACGAGGGAGTTCGGGCCCTAATCTGACCCACCACCGTCTCAGCCCTGAATGATCTGAGTCTCTCCTCCATGATCTCTATAATTCCCTCCTTGACTTTCCCGAAAATGATTGGGGTCGCGTCGAGGATGCCCTTGGTAACCTCGGCTGCAATGAGCTCGTGCAACCTCTCATCAATGATATCAGTAGTGTCTCCTGATCCCGCTCCGGATCCAAACCCAGATCCTAATCCTCCTGCTCCAAATCGTGTCATCATCATGTTGGACTGAAATATCATAAATCACAATCATCATGATTTCCATATGAGGGATCTTCCCACACCGGCCCTCCTTGATGTCGTCAGATCTAATAGTGCTTCGGGTACAGGTCCTGTGCTTCCAATAGTACGAGCCCAATACTACCTTCCACACCTACCTGTACCTTTCCCCACTGCTCTACCTGATAACTCCAATTCGTCCCACAACCAAACCATATCCCACAATTACCGCGTACATCAATCTCAGGTTGTCCTAAAATTAACTCTACTCATATCAATCAAACCCATCATAACAGGTCGCCTTTATGCATTCAAATTGTAAACAAAAAAAAAAGGATCAAATAGACTTTCTAATAAAAGATTCTACCCTAGGACCACAACCAAACAAGGAATAGGAAATAAGGCCAAATCAATCATTTTGAGGCTATAAGCTCCTAATTGTATACAATTTTAAAATAATACACATGGCAAGTTCCATATAATCAACAAGGCTCAAATGTTAGTATAACATGGCTAACATATTGGGGAACTACTTACTTGGCTCGCTGATCACGCGCGTTGCACTCTCATCTTTTCACTTCTTTTTTAAAACCCTTTTATGTTACTTTTGAAAACAATTTTACCATTTCCTTAGTTTGAGTCCTGACATACTTGAGAGTATGCCCCGAATCCCTCAAACCATGGCTCTGATACCAACTTGTAATGACCCAAATTTTACAAAGAAAAATTCTCATTTTTAATTAATAAACACACTTGCATAAACCATGAAATTCCAACATAATTGTTTTCAAGTCCACATTCATTACAACTTGTTTAAATCATCAGAGTGTCCCAAAACGTATTAGTGAAAGAGAGATAGAGTGCACGCCGCGCCATCACACCTTGCCCTTTCCCTTCGGCTCAACTGTACCTGAAACAAATTTGCAAATGGTAAGCTTGAAAGCTTAGTGAGTTCTCCAGAGCACACCCACATACAAACACGTACAACATATCATACTAGTTAATGTGTTATACATAAAGCTTAGTGACCTAGGATGCCGTAGAAAGCATCCACGGTCTTATACCCACGTGCCTTGGGAACCACCAAGGTCTTCCATACACGATACACAGAAACAACTAGCACATTGCATATCAAATAATCCAAATAGCATATATGTAACAATTAATGGACCGACCTTGGTGCCTTTAACCCATTGGTATGGTAAGTAGTCTCTATCTACTGAATACAAAAGCTACTCTCCTAAAAGTCTGAAACCCCTCGAGCTGAATGATAATATTAATTAATGATAGGACCTTATATTAGTCAAAGGAAAACCCAAACTACAAACCCATTCAAGAGGCCCAATTATCCTTCCCTTGCTAATGGGCCCAAAATCCAAGTCATAAAATTATTAATGGGCCTCTTGGCCCAATAAGTCCCAACCAATATATACATGGCCCATAATAGATGAAATAGCCCATAATTCATAGAATGCAACCAAATCCAATAACCAAAATGAGGCCCAAAGGCCTAAAACAGATTCGGCCCAACTGTGATGCGTACGCTCGGCGTACCATCCTGGTACGCGCAGCGTACTGGGGTCTTGCGACTGTGTGCGACGTACATTCGGTCACGCCCATCGTACAACTAGTTTAAGCACTTTCTCCATTAAGTGCTTAATACTCATTTCTTTTACGTTCATAAGCCAGATCTAAGTTTGATAAGATGTCCTAAGGCATAAAGTTGGCAACTTTATGCCTTTGCATGCCTCATATACACCCAAAACCTCTATTAAGACCTTTTTCCAAGGTCTTTAACCCATGCATGAGGCCAAAACTCCCAACAAGACTCAATTTTTATGGTTTTAAAGGACCAAGGGACCTTATATATGTCTTTCCCATCTTCTAGAGTTGTTTAACTCACAAATAGAGGTTCAAAATCAACCAAAAGGGACAAGGTAGAAAACCCTAGCTAAATCTAAAGATTTAAGATAAAAGATCCAAGATTTTTACCTCCAGAAGCTTTACAAGATGATTATGACGTAGGTTCTTGAAGCACCAACTCGTTCCAAGCTTGCTTAACATCCTCTTCTTCTTGGAATGAATTTTTAAAGCTCAAAATGGTCTCACAAGTTTCTCTGGAGTGTAAGGACATACTAAAGTTGTGGAGGCTCTCTAGGGTTAAGTCCAAGGGACTTAAGGTTGCTTAAATAGGCCTCATGTCCGAAAATTAGGGTTTTCGACCCCTGGCACGTACACCCAGCGTATGTCCAGTTCCTCCGTGACCAGCCATGCATAGTACACTAAGCGTACACTTAAGTACGCCCAGCGTACTTAAAGGGCCAATTATGCTAAAATGTGAATTTGTGAGGGTTTCAAGACATACCAGATTTAGGGTGTAATAATGTGTTTATAAAAGGAAAGGTGACTATACATCCTAGAGGATAAGAAATAAAAGGATTTTGAAACTATGAAATGGAAAACCTAGGAATTGGTAAATAAGAAAATACACTTATTCATAAACAAAGAACCTAAAATGTTTTCAAAAAGAGTGTTTTCAATATTTGTTAAACTTGTGATCTCACCAACATCAAGTTGACCTTTTCTAAACCGCATGTATTCCTAGGAAGGAGAAGAGATCAATGCAAGGAAGAACAAATAGCTTGAAGATAGATATGTTTCTTATATTTATCCCATGTAATGAACATCATTATCAATAAAAGGTATTTATAGTTTGACCTCTATGATTTGGGTAATCTATGTATCATTGTCACCCCTCAGCACTTCTATCGATGACCGAGGGAGGTATAACATCAATCCCAAAGGAAATCATACTCTTGCAACCAAAGTAACCTCTATCTCATTCCCTGTGGAATCATAATCTTGTCCCCAAAAGAACCTTTATCTCATTCGTGAAGGAATCATAATCTTGTCCCCAAAGAAACCTCTATCCCATTCCCGAAAGAATCAACATTCTAGATATATTTATCTACATTATGTGGCTAATCACATAATGCTTTTTCCATAGACATCATATCTCTTTATATCCTTAAGAGATCTTCTTATACACATCTAGTACTTAGCCCATTAAGTACATATTCTCCATCAATGTCTATTGACGTGTGTGTATATATATATATATATATATATATATATATATATATATATATATATTCTAGACAATACCATTTATGTCTAGACATATTTACATGTACCTATGTGTCACACCCCGAAAACCAAAGGCGGAAATGTTTCCAGGGTTGACTCCAAGTTGAGTATCAAATCCAATGCACATAGTAAAGCAGTAATCACAAAACATTACATTACATAATATGGTTTACATCTATTTGCTAGTAAAGTTGTACAAGTGTTTTATACATATATGATATGAACAAAAGTAAAGACGAGTCTTCGGAATGCTCCGTCTTCTCCAAAAGGTTGCGATGTACTTGTCTAACGTTGACCTGAGAATACAAGCAGTTTGAAAATCAGCATAAAGCTGGTGAGTTCATAAGCGGTTTAGTTTTGAAAAGAACGAGTTTCCTTTGCTTTCTGAAAAAGTTGTTGATCAAGAAAATCCCATATTTTCTTATGAAAAAGTTGTTGATCAAGAAAATCCCATTAGGGTTTAGTTGAGGTAGGAGAGCTGATATAGTGGCAGAAATGGTTGCCTGAAGTGTTTCTAGATCGATTTGAATAGGAGGTGGTGGCGGCGGAGGGTTGTTGGTGTTCTTCAAGCTGGGTCTTTTCCTCGGAGGCATCTTGATCTAAAAAGATCAGGAAAGAGAGGATCATAAGTCCTCTGAATTGAATCAAGAGATATGGAACAGGGGATATCTCATCAAGACAAATATAACATCATACTAAGCGATAAAGTAGAAAGGAGTTATCAAGATAGGACATTTTATCGCTAGAGGAATGACCAAGGAACAATGCGTATACGAGGACTTCTACAAAGAATCGGCTCGAGAAATACTCCCATAGTATTTCATGGTTCGCTGTAGTGACGACTCGTTGTTTGGGATATTGGGTAAGTTTTAGGCATGCTGCGTACCACAGTCACTCCCAAGCACATGTTGGCTGTGTCTCGAATGAATATAGTTGGCCAGGCTACATTGATCCTAGACACGACTACATAACTGCCCAGGTTTAACTGCAGTGTACAACACCCATTTACTTATATTTTGTTCTACTTGCAGTTACGGATTTCGATGGTCGATATACTTGTATACTTTAGAAAATACTTATATTTGTAGAGTATACTTTTAGTTCAGAGCACTTAGGCCCTTTAATGTTTATAGTCTTATACCATGTAAGCTTTGGTATACCGGTTCACTATAAACAAGGGCTCTGATACCAATCTGTCACACCCCGAAAACCAAAGGCGGAAACGTTTCCAGGGTTGACTCCAAGTTGAGTATCAAATCCAATGCACATAGTAAATCAGTAATCAAAAAACATTACATTACATAATATGGTTTACATCTGTTTGCTAGTAAAGTTGTACAGGTGTTTTATACATATATGATATGAACAAAAGTAAAGACGAGTCTTCGGAATGCTCCGTCTTCTCCAAAAGGTTGCGATGTACCTGTCTAATGCTGACCTGAGAATACAAGCAGTTTGAAAATCAGCATAAAGCTGGTGAGTTCATAAGCGGTTTAGTTTTGAAAAGAACGAGTTTCCTTTGCTTTCTGAAAAAGTTGTTGATCAAGAAAATCCCATATTGTCTTATGAAAATGGTTTGGTTATCCTTTGTTACAATTTCGAAAACAGTTGGTTATATCATTCCAGGAAAATCCCATATTTTCCTTATAGTTTTAGTTATTCGTTTGTTACTTTATCCATTTATGTGTTATTGTACTATCTAGGAAAATCCCATATTTTCCTATGTGTTGAGTTGTTTATTTGTATCTAGGTTCGTTACTGGCTGTTATGTTATCCCAGGAAAATCCCATATTTTCCTATATGTTGAGTTGTTTATTCGTTTCTAAGTTCGTTACTAATTGTTATGTTAACCCAGGAAAATCCCATATTTTCCTATGTGTGGTGGATGGCTCTTAGGTCTGATTTCGAAGTACTAGTAATTAACATGTGAGTAGTATTAGTTACGTGTTCTAAACTCTTAGTTATTCTACATTCGAATGACTATTATCTACTAACTTAGTTGTATTTTCGTATATTTGGAATCACACAGAAGCGTACATTACAGTATTTTTGAAGTTCTGCTGTTTCCAAAAGAGTACATTATTCGTATATTCGAAGCTCTGTCGACATTCTGAGGCGGATATATTCGAAACTCAGTAGAGGTCCAGAGGTGTATTTTTGCATTTATTTCGAAACTCTGGTGACACTCAAGGAGTACACTAACTGTATATTCGAAGTCTTAATGTCAACCAAAGGCGTCATTTCGCATTCGTAGTAGTATTCGTAGTCGTAGTCATATTCGTATTCGTAGTCGTATTTGTATTCGTAGTCGTATTCGTATTCGTAGTTGTATTCGTATTCGTAGTCGTATTCGTATTCGTAGTTGTATTCCTATTCGTATTCGTATTAGATTACATTCGTATTCATATTCATATTAGATTACATTCGTATTCATATTCGTATTAGATTACATTCGTATTCGTATGCGTACTAGATTAGTACGATTTCTTATTTAAAGAGGATATAGTTATAACACTTTTAAAAGAAATCTATATTTAACCTGCAATTCGAAACGTTAGTTATCAAAAATATTTGGAAATCAAGACATTTAGTAAGTAAAACCATTGAGTTGAAAATCAGTTTTAAGTACAAAATACACTTGTACTTATTGCTTGTATTCCCCCCTGAAAACATTGAAAAACACAGAAAAAGGGTAGGGGTATGAACTCACCGGACTAGGAAATGCGACGGTTTCGGACACTAAATGTTGGTTCGGGGCTTGATTACTTGCGATGCCCCTATGTAAAATGTAATAATGTCCATATATATCTAATTAGATTTACAATGGCAGAACATTACACTCCAACGAGGTTAAACACCTCAAAACGAGCGTTTGGAGTGACTAGGGGGACATTTAGGGACACATATAGTTAGGATATTGAATTTGGACTTCAAAGGAACACTCCTTAGGGAGTTTACGGCCACAAGACCCTCTACCCATGAGTTTACGGTCGTAAACTCATGGTGGGGTGAGATATGGCACAAAATGGCTTGTAACACTTAAGGACATTTTTCTAGGTTTGGATTTAAAGGCTTGGAATGGATTTAAATCATCAAAATGACATATTTATGGGAGTTTACAGCCTAGCACAGGCTCCTGGTCGTAAACTCCTTAATACTCTTGAAAATGGTGTTAAATGATGCTAAAACAAATCACATGTGATTGGAAAAATTGTTTCAAGGCTCTACATGCATTTTCTTGATGTTTTGAAGAGATTTTTGGAGTTTACGGCCTATAAGACCCCTCTCATGGCCGTAAACTCTCTTAGAGAGAATTTCCAGGTGTTTTAAAGCCAAAAACTTGTTTGTATGGACTTCTAAAATTCATTCCAAGGCTTTAGGGGTGTTATAGGGGCTTTTTGACACTTTAAAATGAATTTATACCATATTTTAAGGAGTTTACGGCCCAAGCTTTTGCCTTGGCCGTAAACTCACAATAACCCCTCAAAATTTATGTTTCAAGTGTCCAAATGCTAAAACCAATATTCTATAATTCATATCTAAGCCTTATTAGTGATTTGGAAGGGTTTAAGGTCAAGAAAACCCTATAAACATGAGTTTACGGCCCAAGCTTATGCCTTGGCCGTAAACTCCTTCAAATCCATTTAAATCCATGATTAAAATGTTATAAGTCCAATTCATGAAGCCATTAAGCCATATTTAAAGTCCAAATGTATTTAGGAAAGGTTTTAGGGCTTAAAAACCCCTTAACTATGAGTTTACGACCTAAGCTTAATCCATGTCCGTAAACTCACATTCAAGGCTTTAAATCATGATTAAATCCCTAATTTGGTAGCCAAATATGCTATAGATTAAGGTTAGGAAGGTACCATAGGGATTTGAGGCCTTAAAATTGAGTTTTGGACTCTTAAACTTTGGATTTTAGGAGAGAGGTTAGAGAGAGAGTAGAGAGAGAGGGAAAAAAGCTTCAAATGAAAGGTTTAACTTGTTTATATAGTTCCCAAAACTTGGACATGGTGTAATTCTACCCGATACCGTCTTTAAACGAGGCTTTAGGTCGCACCCGATTAAGTTTCCGTCACCCGGCGGGGACGTTTCTAAAACTTATGAAATAAATATTTTGGGCTAATTACATGAGTTCCTAAAGGCTTTAGACACTCATTGGAGGATAATAAACATATAACTTTAATTAATTTAACCCAAAACGACATCGGGACGTTTTGATATAGGACAATTTATACGGGTAGATTGGGTTTTCGGCGATAGAAAACTTCGGGTTGTTACATTATCCCCCCGTTAGAGGGAATTTCGTCCCGAAGTTCACATAATAAGATACAGATCATGAATTGGAATGAGACACGAATGGATTTGTTGTCTCGAATCTTCACTTTCTCAAGTGGTATCAGTTCTCTATAGGGCGTTCTAACGAATTCTCACTATCGGGACGTGTCTTTGTTTTGCACATTGACTCTCTCTCAATCGGTTTTCTCATGGAAGTTCCAATCCTGGACGACTTCGGTTTCCTCAAGGAATCACTAAGGTTTCGTTGGGCAGACGTTTCTAAGGATTCGAGATATGATGGACTGGATAGATGTTACCAAGCTCTAAGGGCATCCGAACCCTGAAGATTGCAGAATCAATCTCTACAAAGATCTCGAAAGGTTTGATGTGGAACTAAACTAGACGTTCACAAGAAACTCCCGGGAATCCTTTGGGATAGACATTTAGAGGAAAGAGCTGCTAACTTCCCGTTTCTCAATAATCACAGAAACGAGGGATACGTGGTAATTCACATGGGGAAAACTTTTGATTTCTAAGACATGGAATGATACGAAGGTTTGATGCCGAAGATCACGAGAACCGGGTCGAGAAAAACATCTAGACGAGCGACCCTTTCGAAACCAAGGATGACAACATGAATGAAACTCGGTCACTTCATGTTAAACATAACATCAAAGTATTTCCATGAAAGGTTTACCTTTAGATCAAATAGAAAGGGATAATCATCCGAATTGAGGATACGATCTAAGGGTATGGCGTTAACGTTTTCTTTCTCACTGGTTGGTCACCTCGACGGTGCACGTTTTGATTACTAACTAAGGATTTAGTTTAGAAAGATGTTTGAATGAATGACTAGCAAATTCTTACACATTAGAATCGAAAAGGATTACGGGCACAAGATTCATCAAGGAGAAATATACCTGTGGCAACGGTGGGGTCGGTGATTGTTCTTTCCTGTCCCAAAGTTAGGACTCTCCCGGTGTTGCCAGATGCTACTGTCTTTGGATAGTTTCGCTTATAGTGCCCGACCTCTCCACATCCGTAGCAGGTTTGACCGATACCCGCTCCGGAAGCTTGACTAGTTGATGGAGTTGGGGTTTTGCAGGTTTGTGCGAGGTGACCTTCCTGGCCACAGTTTCTACAGAACTTTTCACGACAAGGGCCAGGGATGCGATGGTGGTAGTTACATCGGTCACACCACGGGAGGGTACCGACATATCCGGTAACAGGTACTTGAGATGTGGAATTGACAACAGAAACAACAACAGGAATAGTGGCAGCGTGGACCGCCACTATTTGTTGTTTCTTTGAGGGTTCTGGGGAAGACTGACTCTTCTTCTTCTTTTTCCAAAACTTTATTTTCTCGCCACTCTTTTCTGTTGACTTGGGAGTGGTGTCTGCTTCTTCTTGGTCATCATTGTGATTGATCAAAGTTTGTGCCAGACACTTGGCGCTGTCATAGGTATCTGGCTTTGCTGCAATAACGTTCCCTTTGGTCGGCTGAGTCAATCTCCAGATGAACCTTTCTACCTTCTTGCTTTCCAGAGTAACCATTCCTAGACAAAGAAGTGCTAAGTCATCGAACCTTGAAGTGTAAGAGGTGATATCGGAACCTTTCATCTTTAGGTTCCATAACTCATGTTCCAGCTTCTGGATTTCACCCCGAGGGCAATATTCCGCACGTAGTAGTTCCTTCATAACTTTTCATCCCATAGCATTGGCTACAGGTAAAGTCAGGGATTTGACTCGGCCGTTCCACCAAGTCAAGGCCTTATCGGTGAGCGTACAGGCGGCAAATTTCACCTTATCAGATTCCGTACAGGCACAAATCTCGAAGATAGATTGGATTTTCTCTAACCACCGAGTTAGAGCAATAACTGTTGGATTAATGTCTAAGTCCATAACTATAATTGGTAAGACTTGACCCGACCCGGCATGGTCCATTTGGGTTGCATACCATCATGCACTTGGATAGACTAAATGAGAGAAATAAGACACTTATGGTTATTAATATATTATAAGTTCTAGTGTATTAATAATAAGAATAATGAGATTATTTAATTAGTATTGATCAAGAATTAATCTAGCAATAATTGAGTGATCAAAAGAAGACTAATTAAATATGTGGGTTGATTGTGTAAATCATCCATACTTGTATAGTGGGCTAATGCTCCATGGATTATCTAGTTGGGCCAAAACCCATATGATGCTCCATGGTGTATTTGAACCCATGGATCCAAGGAAATGGAAAGTCATGACAATTAGGGTTTACCCTAATTGTATAACTATATAAGCATCTTATTCTTGAGGAAAATCGGCCACTAGTGAGAGTAAGAAAGGGCTAGCCGATTTCATAAAGTGTAGAATTCTCTCTAAGTTATTCTAAGTGTTTTGATGAGTGTGAACCATTTGAGGTGTCACACTTGGGGCACTAGGCACTCAAGCTTCATGAAGATAAGCACCATCAAAGAGGTATGTATCCTATCTTGTTATATTGATAGTTTTGTATGCTAGTTTAGGATAATACCTTGGATATTCATATTTGCATGTATAATAGAGAAAACATAGATCCAAGGTATTTAGGGTTGCATGTACACTTAGGAGTGTTAGAATGCTCATAACCCAATAGTGGTATCAGAGCCTAGGCTTGTTTTCTTGTTATACTTGCAATAGAAGCTGAAAAATCGAGTTTTGTTGCTGTCTACCCAGCACACTCGCCGAGTCCATGAAGGGACTCGACGAGTCCAAGGCAAAATGCATCCAACTCGCCGAGTTGTGTTCATGCACTCGACGAGTTGGACCCCAGACAGCATACTTTCGAGGTTTTTGGCTAGAAATGGACTAGGAACATTACCCTAAGTTGTTTTTGAACTTATAAACTTGTTTTTTGATGTGGTAATGTTCATGCTAATCCATTTTCAAAGATAGTTGTCAATAGATTCATGTTTTCTATTAGTTTAAAGGTTAGACTAATTACATGAAAAAGTTTGATTTGAATTATCTTGTTCTTATGAGTTGCTTAGATTAATAGAAAAGTTGAATGAAATAGTTGTTTTCAATCCAAATTAATCTAAGAGTTGATTCTAAAATTTGTTTTTGTAACTTGTCCTCAAGTTATATGAAAAGTCACATTTAAGTTTCATAAAACTCATAAAAGTTGGCAAAGGTTACAAAAATGAATAGTCTAGTTCTAATTAATTGGAGTTATGACTCCATAATTTGTCCTCAAGTTATGGAGGACCAAGAGTCTCTTCATTAAATAATAAATAAAAAAAATAATGTACCCTTAATTAATTCCATAAGTTATAAAATAAAGAAAAGTTAATTCTTTATTAGTTTAAAGTCTTCCATAATTTGTCCTGAAGTTATGGAACTTGAAGAGTTTTTAGATTAAAACTACTTTAAATACATAAGTTATGGAATTAATTAGTTTTGAATAGTTTCAAAACTTGCCCTCAAGTTTTGGAATTTGTAAAGTTTTCTCTTATGAATACTTTAATTCCAAGTTAGCCCTTAGAATTTTAAGAGTTAAAATTCAACCCTTATACTTTATAATATTATAAGTTAATAATAATATATATGTATAAGAGTAAAGTCAGTCTTACCGCTAGTACGCCTCATTCACGAAGCCGGTCTATAAGGTGGGTATAAGGTTGTTGCCTATAAAATGGCGACTTAATGGGTGTCCACTCTCACCCACCGCTTGCTTGACTGGTGGAGGGTCGTTAGCCGAACGGGTTTTACAGGACTATAATTCTCCCTTCATTAAAAATATTAATGATAAATACTAAGTAACTAAACTCTTAATAATACTCAATCTTAGTTACTTAGGAAAATGTGAATAAGGTGCTAATCCATGAAATTACACTTTTCACTTTATTTAAGTCGGTTAGTGGAGCGTGTGTGGTTAACCGGCACACTAACTCGTAGTTAACAAGGTAGGCAAAGGGTGACTTAATGTTTATCATAGTATCGATGGAGCGTGTGTGGTTAAGCGGCACATCGATTGAGGGGTAATTTATTAAGGGTACCAAGTAATTTGCAGGGTTACTTCACACCTTGTTTTGTGATCCTTGGCATCCCAGTCACAAAACCTGAAGGGCACACTCGAGATTGAAACATGCCATTGAATAGTTCAATGAATCTCAAAAGATCTAGGAGTTTCAAAACCAATTAAAACCTAATAATACATTTCGTTTATCTTGGTGGAAATTGGTGAATCGTCATTCACCTACCTTCAAATTGTTTTATAGCTTGGATTACGGCATACCTCTTCTAAGTTATAAAATAGTTTGTTGGGTCCTAGCCTTAATATTTCATATTGGGTGTCATATTAAGGACTTTAAGATCAACTATCTTGAATATCTCCCAAAATATGTCTGTTTTAGACATTTATGATCTTCCCAAATCTCTTGAAACAAGCTTTCCTAAATGAAGATGATGTTCCATGGAAATCATACTTCTTTCACCTCCTCCAATTATTCTCCCTACCCCACAAGTTCTTAAAAATTTTAAGGTCACTCGAGCCCTATTGGCAAGTGAAGGTCTAGGTGTGGTCACATCTTGGAGATGTAGTCACATATTGACAAGCCGGGAGAGTTTGGTGTCAAAGTCTTGAGAAAGTTGATGGTTCAATCACTTTCTAAGTCATATAGTGAGTTCCTGTGGAACACCTATGAAACAGACTATGACAAGACCCTTAATGATCTTATGTATTTGCTAAGATCAACTTCCTAAAACTTTATGGACATTGACAATAGTGACACAGGAAATACAGAAAAAAACATTTCTCTTCCCAAGGAAAGGGATTGACCATAGTCAACTAGGTTGACCAAATGGTAAAGAGAAAAGGCCAAGTCTGTAATAGTCCCGTGTACCATTATCAAAGGGTCCATATGTTTATATTGCCAAAGGAAGGGTTATTAGTTGCGAAGCTGCCAAATTTACCTAAGGATGTTAAAGTCAATAAGTTTGACTCTACTTTAGGTAAAGTCCACTATCTAACTCTGTTAAGTTTCTATTCTGAGATTCCTGATACATGATGTGACTGGGTCACATGGTAATGTTTTAAGAATCAAAGAGAAGTAAAGGAACTTAAAGAAAGAATATGCTGAATATGATCGCATAGATGGATTTCTATCGCGTAGTTTGAAAATCGGATTCTTGAGCTACTTCTTAGGAGTTATGAGATATTGCTTAGGAATAGATAACAAGAAGTTTTCATATGGATTGTAAGGATAAGTTTTTCTGCATAGTTTTAAAATAAAAGAAAATTTTTGATTTTAATTATTTTAAAATATCCTTACAATGGCATTTGAGGAAAAATTTGTTGCTTATATGATTCCATTAATAGCAAGAGTGGAAATATGAAATTGATTCCTTCATTTGTGGTAATGTCTAAATTTACCAAATAAGGAAAGATTCTCATCATCCAAAGTCTCAATTGGACCGGGAATTGGAATCATGCAAGTTGTATAGCATGATGAATGAGAACTTTCAAGTATTGGAAAAATTAAGACTAATTACTTGTTCACATGGATGTGTGAGTCAAGTAATGGACTAAGGGATCGAGTACATAGTCATGTGCACTGATTAAGTCCACCACAAAAGATTAATAAGACTATTCATCATAGTTTTCTAAAGCTTAGTAAATATGATTATACTTACAGGCTTAAGTGTAACTCTGAGACATTGGAAAAGGTTCCAATGTAAGGCAGAGCGAATAAGAAGAATCAACTTAGGCAGAAAGATAAAAGTTTCTCAAATCTGAAAAAATGGGAGAGTACTTTAGTATCAGTTTTGTGATCATCTTAATGATTAAGAAACCATATCAAAATTAGTTCTCTAAGGAAGTCTTAGTGCATTCTTATGACTAAGAAGAAGGGATCTTGAATTGTTGAAATGGTTAAATCAAGAAGATGAGTCATACTTCGTTCCAATACAAGTCTTAGAGTCATACTCCAAGATTGTGACTTGAGTGACATGTCTCAAAGAAGGTTTAAAACACTTGTCAAATGTAAGAGTAAAAGTTTTCTACTCTTGTACATTTGAAATTGGTAAGTTGTGATGTTTTGGATAAAAAAAAGACCAACTCAGGCCAATTGTGTGAAGCGTTTGTCTTGATAAAGAATCCGCACTATCCCTTGAATATTTGACAAGAGAGTCTTATAGGTCAAGAGGACAGTGGGAGTCTTAAAGGTCTTGAAAGTATCAAGAACTAATCAAGAATAAAACCTAAAGTTCTTCACTAGCACACGACTTGAGGTTTATAACCTATCGTGTTGACATAGTCTGTGCCCATTCCAGTTAAAGTTGAGTTCTTAGAGTTCTCAATTGGTTGCACAACAACTTGGAAGCAATGGCAGACCCTTGAGCTGCCAGGTGGCAAGAAATTAAGATTGAGTTCAGTCCATATGAGTTTGGATTTGTCATTATCCTTGTCTTGTGACTATGGTTTTGACAATTCACATGGATAAGAACACATACACCATTAAATCTAAGTGTCATAAGGTTTCTCTCCGATTCATGAAAATGATGGTGAGGAAACACTTTCACTAAGTAGATTTTAGTTAGATAGCAATTGTGATATTTGCATTCTCAAAGTCGTTAGTGGAGCGTGTGTGGTTTACCGGCACACTAACCTGGACTTGTGAGAAGTGGCAAAAAGGTCTAACCATTATGATTACGGCATCCCTCTTCATAATTGTGTGGACACACGAGTGTGCTATCTAAGGGAAGGTGTATGTTTTTGATAAAGTCTTATCAAAACAATCTAGTATCAGAAATCTGAACTTTGGTAAGAAAGTCAATAAAGTATTGATTTCTAGAAGTCAAGCTTTCTGAGTACATGTCAAAGCTAGTGGGAGCATAAGTGTTATGCTAATAATCATCATGTTAGTGGGAGCATGATAATTATGATAAGTATTGCAAGTTAGCAATGTTAATTATAGAAAAAAAAGGTTTCGATTGGGAAAAAGTTGTTTTGCTATAATTAAGGGAGAGGAAATCATACTTCATCTCAAATCTATAAGCTTAGATCATGAGGTTTTAGTCATTTAGTCAAGGATATATATGAATTTCATGTTGGAATGGCTCAACATAAGGAAATTCTGTATATGGGTCCATTATTTGCGTTCTAAAATTCGATTATGATTACGGCATCCCTTTTCATAATCTGAATTATGAGAACTTGGCAAATAGAAATGGAAATGTTATAGCAAAAGACTGGTTTAGTCTTTATGTGAGACATCATGAATTGTGTCCCATATGCTTCGGATATAGGATCGATTACATGTGCTATAGTTATCCGTTCTAAAAGTTTCCAAATGCATGGGGCATTAAGAAGGGAAAAGGTTTAGAACTGGATATGACTAAAAGGATTAAACAATTGTCGAGGACAATCTAAGGTTTACCAAAGATTGGTTGCTCAAGGACAATTGGAAGTATAGTGATAATTCTGGAAGGACCATATTGATATAATCTGTAAGGAGGCAACTCTTGTTCAGAAGTGATAGTCAAAATGAATATGGAAATGTTTCAAAGTTAGATTTTTCAATCCGTGTAAGATTAAGGAAACTTAATGCAAGAAGGATGTTTCTAAGGAGTTGATCTCCTTTGGAAACTTAATGCAAGAAGGATGTTTCTAAGAAGTGATAGTCAAAATGAATCTGGTAATGTTTGTTGTCAAGTCTTTATGACTTTGTGCATAATCATTACAAGAGGATCAATGCATATAAGTTTAGAATCTAACATATTTCAGTAAATGACATGAATTTGGAATTCTTGCATTTGCAGTAAGGATTTGGGAGTGTGAAAAGAGAATCATTGAAGTTATGTTCAATTGATCTAGTTCACAAAGTAAAGATCATAGACAAACATAGTATGCATACTTGGTGTATGGCATGACTAGTGTTTAGAAAACATAATGTGCATGCTTGGAGCATGGGACAACTATTGTTTTAAATTCAAGAATAATGTTGATAGCTGAAACAGTCTACACTGAATAATGTGTAATCATATGGTGATAAATAAAAGGTGTTTTATTCGTATTCATAAGTTCTGAGACCATATTGGATTCAATTATTATTTTGTTGCACTTTGCATGTTTTGACTTCCCGAATAAACTAGGTTATTCTTTCGGAATGACTAAGTTATTCAAACCATCCATAGTCGGTCATATGTTGGAAGTAGATATGAATTAAGACTGTCGTGGGTTGGCTTGTAGAGGTCTAAGGTATTGGACAAAGGGCTACAACACTCATGAGTGCTCATAAGTTCTGAGTATTGGATTCAACCCGCGCTCATTGGAATCACTTCATGGATTTTATCACGAGTGATCATGAGACGATAATATCTTATATTCTTCAAACCTAGAGATATGAGTTGTTACTATGAGTTGATAGTACATTGATTGCACGAAACCGCATTTGGTAACTCGGTGCTATAAAATGTGCCTTTGTGTATGATTCAACAAGTAGTAGAACAAGCCATATGAGTCGAAGTTTATCCATTCCTTTTACCTTTGGGATAAAAGCGATATCTGTGGGCCCCTCGATGATTTGATGATGACAAATGGAAGTGCTCGGCCGGGCCAGGACTGATTTGATTTGTTCAATTAGTCAGTCATCATAAATCGGAAATCGGGAAACAACAAATGGACAGAGAGAATGATTATAATCCATGTCTCAGTCCATATGATATCTAGAATGGAGGAATATATGATCCCTTATCTAATGGACAAGTCATTGACAAAGGTCAGCGTTTATCGACAAGCTCAGAGTTCGACAGAAGCTTTTGAGAGCTACGATTGCCAGTTGGTTCCTGAAGTCATATGCAATAATAGTTTTAGACTTATCCAAGTGGGAGACTGTTGGATTAATGTCTAAGTCCATAACTATAATTGGTAAGACTTGACCCGACCAGGCATGGTCCATTTGGGTTGCATACCATCATGCACTTGGATAGACTAAATGAGAGAAATAAGACACTTATGGTTATTAATATATTAAAAGTTCTTGTATATTAATAATAAGAATAATGATATTATTTAATTAGTATTGATCAAGAATTAATCTAGCATTAATTGAGTGATCAAAAGAAGACTAATTAAATATGTGGGTTGATTGTGTAAATCATCCATACTTGTATAGTGGGCTAATGCTCCATGGATTATCTAGTTGGGCCAAAACCCATATGATGCTCCATGGATGCTCCATGGTGTATTTGAACCCATGGATCCAAGGAAATGGAAAGTCATGACAATTAGAGTTTACCCTAATTGTATAACTATATAAGCATCTTATTCTTGAGGAAAATCGGCCACTAGTGAGAGTAAGAAAGGGCTAGCCGATTTCATAAAGTGTATAATTCTCTCTAAGTTATTCTAAGTGTTTTGATGATTGTGAACCATTTGAGGTGTCACACTTGGGGCACTAGGCACTCAAGCTTCATGAAGACAAGCACCATCAAAGAGGTATGTATTCTATCTTGTTATATTGATAGTTTTGTATGCTAGTTTAGGATAATACCTTGGATATTCATATTTGCATGTATAATAGAGAAAACATAGATCCAAGGCATTTAGGGTTGCATGTACACTTAGGAGTGTTAGAATACTCATAACCCAACAGTAACACCCCTGTGCCATCGAAGAAGGTCGGTTTTGCGTTCATGAAGTCTTTATAGGAACACTCCTTCTGGTGTCCCTGAATACCTTCTGGATTTTGGTTTTGGGAGCCAGCTCCTGGACCATTAGGGTTTAGTTGAGGTAGGAGAGCTGATATAGTGGCAGAAATGGTTGCCTGAAGTGTTTCTAGATCGATTTGAATAGGAGGTGGTGGCGGCGGAGGGTTGTTGGTGTTCTTCGAGCTGGGTCTTTTCCTCGGAGGCATCTTGATCTAAAAAGATCAGGAAAGAGAGCATCATAAGTCCTCTGAATTGAATCAAGAGATATGGAACAGGGGATATCTCATCAAGACAAATATAACATCATACTAAGCGATAAAGCAGAAAGGAGTAATCAAGATAGGACATTTTATCGCTAAAGGAATGACCAAGGAACAATGCGTATACGAGGACTTCTACAAAGAATCGGCTCGAGAAATACTCCCATAGGATATCATGGTTCGCTGCAGCGACGACTCGTTGTTTGGGATATTGGGTAAGTTTTAGGCATGCTGCGTACCACAGTCACTCCCAAGCACATGTTGGCCGTGTCTCGAATGAATATAGTTGGCCAGGCTACATTGATCCTAGACACGACTACATAACTGCCCAGGTTTAACCGCAGTGTACAACACCCATTTACTTATATTTTGTTCTACTTGCAGTTACGGATTTCGATGGTCGATATACTCGTATACTTTAGAAAATACTTATATTTGTAGAGTATACTTTTAGTTCAGAGCACTTAGGCCCTTTAATGTTTATAGTCTTATACCATGTAAGCTTTGGTATACCAGTTCACTATAAGCAAGGGCTCTGATACCAATCTGTCACACCCCGAAAACCAAAGGCGGAAACGTTTCCAGGGTTGACTCCAAGTTGAGTATCAAATCCAATGCACATAGTAAAGCAGTAATCACAAAACATTACATTACATAAGATGGTTTATATCTATTTGCAAGTAAAGTTGTACAAGTGTTTTATACATATATGATATGAACAAAAGTAAAGACGAGTCTTCGAAATGCTCCGTCTTCTCCAAAAGGTTGCGATGTACTTGTCCAACGCTGACCTAAGAATACAAGCAGTTTGAAAATCAGCATAAAGCTGGTGAGTTCATAAGCGGTTTAGTTTTGAAAAGAACGAGTTTCCATTGCTTTCTGAAAAAGTTGTTGATCAAGAAAATCCCATATTGTCTTATGAAAACGGTTTGGTTATCCTTTGTTACAATTTCGAAAACAGTTGGTTATATCATTCCAGGAAAATCTCATATTTTCCTTATAGTTTGAGTTATTCGTTTGTTACTTTATCCATTTATGTATTGTTGTACTATCTAGGAAAATCCCATATTTTCCTATGTGTTGAGTTGTCTATTTGTATCTAGGTTCGTTACTGGCTGTTATGTTATCCCAGGAAAATCCCATATTTTCCTATATGTTGAGTTGTTTATTCGTTTCTAAGTTCGTTACTAATTGTTATGTTAACCCAGGAAAATCCCATATTTTCCTATGTGTGGTGGTTGGCTCTTAGGTCTGATTTCGAAGTACTAGTAATTAACATGTGAGTAGTATTAGTTACGTGTTCTAAACTCTTAGTTATTCTACATTCGAATGACTATTATCTACTAACTTAGTTGTATTTTCGTATATTTGGAATCACACATAAGCGTACATTACAGTATTTTTGAAGTTCTGCTGTTTCCAAAAGAGTACATTATTCGTATATTCGAAGCTCTGTCGACATTCTGAGGCGGATATATTCGAAACTCAGTAGAGGTCCAGAGGCGTATTTTCGCATTTATTTCGAAACTCTGGTGACACTCAAGGAGTACACTAACTGTATATTCGAAGTCTTAATGTCAACCAAAGGCGTCATTTCGCATTCGTAGTCGTATTCGTAGTCGTAGTCATATTCGTATTCGTAGTCGTATTTGTATTCGTAGTCGTATTCGTATTCGTAGTTGTATTCGTATTCGTAGTCGTATTCGTATTCGTAGTTGTATTCCTATCCGTATTCGTATTAGATTACATTCGTATTCATATTCATATTAGATTACATTCGTATTCGTATTCGTATTAGATTACATTCGTATTCGTATGCGTACTAGATTAGTACGATTTCTTATTTAAAGAGAATATAGTTATAACACTTTTAAAAGAAATCTATATTTAACCTGCAATTCGAAACGTTAGTTATCAAAAATATTTGGAAATCAAGACATTTAGTAAGTAAAACCATTGAGTTGAAAATCAGTTTTAAGTACAAAATACACTTGTACTTATTGCTTGTATTCCCCCTGAAAACATTGAAAAACACAGAAAAAAGGGTAGGGGTATGAACTCACCGGACTAGGAAATGCGACGGTTTCGGACACTAAATGTTGGTTCGGGGCTTGATTACTTGCGATGCCCCTATGTAAAATGTAATAATGTCCATATATATCTAATTAGATTTACAATGACAAATTATATGGAACATTACACTCCAACGAGGTTAAACACCTCAAAACGAGCGTTTGGAGTGACTAGGGGGACATTTAGGGACACATATAGTTAGGATATTGAATTTGGACTTCAAAGGAACACTCCTTAGGGAGTTTACAGCCACAAGACCCTCTACCCATGAGTTTACGGTCGTAAACTCATGGTGGGGTGAGATATGGCACAAAATGGCTTGTAACACTTAAGGACATTTTTCTAGGTTTGGATTTAAAGGCTTGGAATGGATTTAAATCATCAAAATGACATATTTATGGGAGTTTACAGCCTAGCACAGGCTCCTGGTCGTAAACTCCTTAATACTCTTGAAAATGGTGTTAAATGATGCTAAAACAAATCACATGTGATTGGAAAAATTGTTTCAAGGCTCTACATGCATTTTCTTGATGTTTTGAAGAGATTTTTGGAGTTTACGGCCTATGAGACCCCTCTCATGGCCGTAAACTCTCTTAGAGAGAATTTCCAGGTGTTTTAAAGCCAAAAACTTGTTTGTATGGACTTCTAAAATTCATTCCAAGGCTTTAGGGGTGTTATAGGGGCTTTTTGACACTTTAAAATGAATTTATACCATATTTTAAGGAGTTTACGGCCCAAGCTTTTGCCTTGGCTGTAAACTCACAATAACCCCTCAAAATTTATGTTTCAAGTGTCCAAATGCTAAAACCAATATTCTATAATTCATATCTAAGCCTTATTAGTGATTTGGAAGGGTTTAAGGTCAAGAAAACCCTATAAACATGAGTTTACGGCCCAAGCTTGTGCCTTGGCCATAAACTCCTTCAAATCCATTTAAATCCATGATTAAAATGTTATAAGTCCAATTCTTGAAGCCATTAAGCCATATTTAAAGTCCAAATGTGTTTAGGAAAGGTTTTAGGGCTTAAAAACCCCTTAACTATGAGTTTACGGCCTAAGCTTAATACATGGCCGTAAACTCACATTCAAGGCTTTAAATCATGATTAAATCCCTAATTTGGTCGCCAAATATGCTATAGATTAAGGTTAGGAAGGTACCTTAGGGATTTGAGGCCTTCAAATTGAGTTTTGGACTCTTAAACATTGGATTTTAGGAGAGAGGTTAGAGAGAGAGTAGAGAGAGAGAGAGGGAAAAAAGCTTCAAATGAAAGGTTTAACTTGTTTAAATAGTTCCCAAAACTTGGACATGGTGGAATTCTACCCGATACCGGCCTTAAACGAGGCTTTAGGTCGCACCCGATTAAGTTTCCGTCACCCGGCGGGGACGTTTCTAAAACTTATGAAATAAATATTTTGGGCTAATTACATGAGTTCCTAAAGGCTTTAGACACTCATTGGAGGATAATAAACATATAACTTTAATTAATTTAACCCAAAACAACATCGGGACGTTTTGATATACGACGAGTTATACGGGTAGATTGAGTTTTCGGCGATAGAAAACTTTGGGTTGTTACACTATGATTATATTACATATAATTATATAATATCTTCGATATCCAAATATACCTTTCTCATCATCTACTCAGTCATAAGATTATAATACATATATTCTCATTCTGTCTTTATCTACTCTCAAGGGTATTACTAATAATCCTATTGTTATTTCTCTTTACATCTCTATGTAGTTTGGTTATACAGAAACGATCAGATACATGATCTTAATTGTATAACCACAAGTACATAATCTTACATAGGATTATATTATATATAATCCTATTCTTTATTTCTCTTTTTCATACTTAGATATATTACTCTCACATGCAACATACATCCACACACATACACACACACACACACACACATATATATATATATATATATATATATATATATATCTTGGCTCATCCTCTTACTCAAGGCCTATTCATACAACATTTCAAGTTCCTTAACACTTGTGTTATCCTATTAAGTGCTTCTCTACATTTTGATGTCAAAATTATCACTTAATTGATCATAGTTCTAGCATTTTATTCTCTAGTTCTAAATGTAATCTGATTAATGAATTAAGCATCCTATAGTACTTAACTTATCATAATCAAACATCTAATTCATCAATTAACATAATTTCTAGTTTAGGGTTTCAAACCCTAAATTCAAACATATAGATTTCACCATTGAAATCACACATAAAGCTTGTTCAAAGCTTCTAAATACTATCACTAACATCATTTATCAAGCTTATAAAAGGTAATCATCAATATCTAACTTAATTCCATAAATCACCATTTAATACCTACAAGCTTAACAATGGAGAGGATGATTACCTTAGGGGATTTTGATGTTCATTCCTTATCTATAATATCTTGGGCTGCCACTTGATCACCTTCCATCCCCAAATCGTCGGAGCTCCCTTCTCATAAGGAAAAGGGAGTGTTTTGAAAAAATGAATTCATGTAAGGGGGTTTACGCTATGTGACACTGCGCCATAGTGGGCTAGTTACCGCGTCGTGGTGTCCAGTTGAATCGTGGTCAAAGGCAGTCACTTAATTTCCTAGTCGTGGTCATCTGCTCGACATGTGTGACAACTGTTAAATTTAGGTCAGTCCTAGACTCGAACATCTCATATATAGCATGTAGACATATCATATCCTAGACCTAATAGTATAAATTAGGTCAAAAACTTCTTGAAACTTGGAGGCAATTAAGAACGAAAGCTAGTATACTCAACTTTTACATCGCTCTGGAATCGTTCAATTACTCCATGAAATACCAAATCCCAATCTAAATACTTAACACAAAAATTAAGATTTAGTAGATCAAAGCTCAAGGGTAGGTTGAATACCCTAATTTATTAATTGGAACTTATGAAGTGCTTAACTAATTTAAGTATTTAAAAAATCAAATTAACTAAATCATAATATGATGTAATTACAACTTGGAAATATTGTCCACAGATCACAATTTGAATTATGAATAAAAAAAATAATTCAAACATTTACCGAATCCTACAATAACATAGTTGTGGTAAGACCATGTGTTGAACACAATGAGAATGGTGGTGAATTAATTTATAATTCTTGATTATAGGTTACACAAAAAACACAAAAGCAGTAAAAACGGTTTTATGGAATTAAATCTCAAATAAACAACTAAACATTAAAGCTATATAAACTAACTTAACACAAATTTCTTTAGGTACTTTGGTTTAGACAAATTACATCTCAAAATACTAGTTAACTACTAATATGATGGATATTTATTGATTACTCGCCGATTCCTAATATGACTAGCATCATGATCACACTACTAATCCTTTGATGTTAACACAATTATTAATTCAGTGATCAAATGAACAAACAATCATGTAAATAAATGTTTAATACATATTAAGCAATAATTAATCATTATTAACCCGGATGATCATAGGTGTTAAATCATGCAGAAAATGATCATCTACTCATGCACACACATTATAGTTCATCACTTTATTTCCTAACCCTAGGTTTGATCCAACTCTAGTCATAATTATTAGTGATCATGGACAACTATGATTTAAATTAACACAACCAAATGATCATCTAAACTTTGTTAATTCAACAATAGGGAATTAAGTAACTATCTTTAGCACATATGGGTCTTGCAATCAAACTTGACAAAATAAATAAATAAGAATAAACAATCCAAGAAGCAATTAAACCTTAATCTCAAAGATTCATCAAACCATAAACACAAAGAAAAGAGTTTTAACACCTAAATCCGAAAGTAAACACATAAGGAATCACAATGGAACTCTAATAATGATTAGAACAACAAACTACATGATTTCTGGCATGAATCTGCTATCTGATACTTCAAATCTTTACTCCTGTCATCTTAACGACCTTCGAGCCTCCTTCTAGACCCTCAAAACAACAGCTCTAAAGTTAGTTGTCGACCAAAGATCAATAAAAGTCACAATCATCTCTAAAAATCATCCAGATGCTTGAAATATATAGATTCCCGAAAATCTGATCACCACGATGTGGTTGGCCGCCACGATGACGCTGTCCTCATGTAAATCTTGTATTCGCCAATTCATCTGATTGTCTGCGAATATTCCATTCACCACAACTTGTTGGAGATCATCACGATGTGGTCTTCAGCCTTCTTTAGTTCTTCTTTTGTTTAAGCTGATGTTTCATGCTTCTAGCTTCTCGTATGCTTCCTATGTATCTTGAGCAAGTCTTCACTGCTACAAAACATATTTAAAACATAATAAGTACCTTTTGTTTGCAAATAATCATAATTGTAGCTAAAAAGTATTAGAAGTATGCATGAATTATATAATTAAATATGCAAATATCAAAATACCCCACACTTGGACTTTGCTTGCGCTTAAGAAAAATTGATTTTATTATAAATATATCAAGACTTTAGCTACCAACATTGCACAAGACAATCCATTTTGAGCCTCTCCATTACTACCAGACCGCAATGCATGTATTTGTGTCTAATTTTTCCTATGAACTTCCTCAATCATAAATACTCACAATCTTCAAAAACACGTCCTCACTTCTTTTGAAAAACGCTCATTTTATGCATCCCTCCATATCCATCCCCAAAAAATTTCTTAATCTCAAGGCATTTTTGGTTAAACCCCCAACCATACATATGGAAAAAAACCTAGAAAACTAAAAAATACAATAAATAACATGGAAAATTTCTCCTTATTCTCGAGTCTTCAATTTTTGAACTTTTCCTCATGATATTTCTCGCTTTGTAGACTCTCTCAAACTTTTTGCAACTTTTTTTTTTCCCTTTTCTATTTTTTTTATTTTCTCACCTTTTTCACTCGAAACTAAAAGAATCCTAAAAAAACATATGATTAAGCAAGACAAATTAACTTCAACCTTTATTGGTTAGATGTATAAGTCTAAGGTGCAATGACTACATAAGCTCTCTTGGATATATTTTTGATACACGATGCTAAACATATTGTGGCACTCAAACTAAGCAAGGTTGTGCTTTTGTTCCATGATTTCACTAGGATAGGGAAGACACAAATACACTATAACAGATATTAGCTCAAACAAACATTGAAACTTTCACCGGATAGTTCTACACAACACTAGCAACCTAGATCTCAAACAACATCTTTTTTAACTAGATTCATTTTTAGATTATTATTTCAAATCTTTCTAATATTTTTTTTTAAATCCTAGTCAGTTTTTAAAATTTTTTAATCAGAATGCTTGTTTTCCTGGATTTAACCCCATACCCCACAATTAAATGATGCAATGTACCTATTGCATACTAAAACAATTAAAAGAACATATAATTAAAAAGGAAGAATTCAAACAGACTCCCCTTTGGTATTAGTGGCGAGATCGAATTTTGAATGTATGTGGAAAGCTTGGACTTCTTGTATAAAGGGTGGAAACAATAATTTTGGACCTTCTTCTTGTGAATGCAAATGTGTCGTTTTGAAATAAATCAAAGAACCATTCTTGACAAATGTGTTGAATGTCAAATACGTTGTAGTAAAGCAACGCCATGACGTGGTGTAGAACTTGAAGTCGTAGTGGTCATTAATAATAAGATCTCCACGACATGGTCCTGTAATGCCATGTTGTAGTTATGGTCAGATGCAGTCGTGATAAAATCAATAGCCACGATGTGGTGATGATGGCCACGTCGTGGTGTCTTATCAGATCGTCTTGTGAGATCCAAAGTAATGCATCAACTCTTCGTAATTTTTAGAACCATTCACGATCTTTTCTTTCTGTAAAATTCTTTCAAAATTATTTTCTTAATTAAGTGGGAACCCCACAGTTATAAAAGAATACGATCTTTTCTCTCATGACAAATTAACATTCGACCCCAATTGTTGAGATTTCTGAAAGCATTTGAAGGACAAAAAATTATGCAAAGATTTGAAACATCAAGAGCATCGACATGGAAAACAAAATAAAAATAAAAATAAAAGCTCACTAAAATAACTAAAAATTAGCAAACCAAAATAACTAAAAAGGATATCACAATCACTCGTCTTCGTGGAAATCAAGCTACAATTGTTGCTAAATCCCTTGCAAGAAAGAAGTGGTTTCTGAAAACAAAAACTTTTGGGAAGGCTATTTCCTTTGTTTTCTATGCACAATTAACTAATAAGTAGAACAAAAGTTGACCCAACTATTCAAGAGTACCAAGAGTTTGGTCGTCCACGTAAGCACCTCGATACGCCTTGCTATGCTACGCCTCAAGGATTGACTTGGACAAATCACCAAAGCAGTAGACTAAACAATTCAAGACTTCCCTAATAGCTTGCAATCTCAAAACCAATGCAACATATAAACTAAGCAATGCATATGATCACAAATTCCTGCACATAACAACAAAAACATTCCCGAAAAGTGACATGTTATCAAAGAAAATAAAAATAAAAATAAATACAAAAACAAATAACGAATAATCAAATAAACTAGATTACCTGAAAAGTGTTCCTCGACAACGGTGCTAAAAACTTTATATATATATATATATATATATATATATATTAATTGCTCAAGTTTTAAATTTATAAAACTAATTTTATCGCAACCTTACTAAAAAACACACTAGGCAGTGTACCTAATCCTATAATAGTATAGTTGTGTAAGACCAGATGTGGAAAAAAATGAGAACGGTGGTGAATTAATTTATAATTATTGATTATAGGTTACATGAAACATACAAAAGCAGTAAAGAAGGGTTTTATGGAATTTAAGCTCAAATAAACAACTAAACATCAAATGTTGATAAACTGATTGAAGATAAATTTCTTTACATACTTTGGTTTAGACAGATTACATCTCAAAATACTAGCTAACTACTAATACAACGGATATTTATTCATTATAAACCGATTCCTAACATCATGATCAGACTACTAATCCTTTGATTTTAACACAACTATTAATTTAATGATCAAGTTAACAAACAATCATGTAAATAAATGTTTAATTCGTATTAAGCAAAATTTGATCTTTATTAACCCTAATGATCATAGGAGTTAAATAATGCATAGAATGATCGTCTACTCATGCACACACATTAAAATTCATCACTTTATTTCCTAACCCTAGGTTTTGATCCAACTCTAGTAATAATTACCAATGATCATGGACAACTATGATTCAAATTAATACAGTCAGAATGATCATCTCAACTTTTTTAATTCAACAATATGGAATAAAATGACAATCTTTAACACATATAGATCTTGTAATCAAACTTGACAATATAAATTAAATAAGAATAAACAATCCAAAAAGCAATTAAAACTTAATCTCAAAGATTCATCAAAACATAAACTCAAGCAAAGAGTTTTAACACCCAACTCATAAAGTAAACACATAATGGAATCATAGTGGAATGGTAATCATAATCAGAACAACAAATCACATGATTTCTGGGTGGAGGACGTCATGTGAAATATCATAACAGTGTAAAGTAGTAAACAAGCAACAACATCATCCATTGCATTAACTGGTAAAGTTTTAATACATGTGTGTTCTTTCATAATGTACAACAATAAAAATGAATAATCAAAATATGACGAGTCTTGACTGTGCTCCATCTTCTCAAGGCCTGGACATCGTACCTATCTAACTGGTGACCTGAGAATACAAGTTATTTTGAAAGCGAGTATCAGCTTTAAAGCTGGTGAATTTATAAGTATTTAGGTGTTATTGTCTTGTTTTGGAATGTTGTTAAGAATGTCGTATAAATCCTCAAATAGAACAGTTGATATAAGTATGAAATGTGGTCTTCTACCAAGACCCGAATGTTTTGTAAGTAAAATGATGGCTTTTCCTTTCTACTGACTAGTACTAAAACTAACTCTTTGTTTATGTGAATGTATCACAAAATAAAGTAAAATAGGAAAATGATATGATAGTCTTCTACCAAGACCTAAATGTTCTGTAAGTAAAATGATAGTTTTTCCTTCTATTGACTAGTAGTTAAGTACTTAGTCTAACTCATCGTTTATGTGAAAGTGTCACAAAATAAAGTAAACAGGAAAAAGAATAATCATGTAAGTGTTATCCCTGGGTGACCAGGATTAACACAACATCGCCGAAGCGAAAGGTATACCCTATGAACATCCGAATATTGTCCCCTCACCCTCTGTAGCGGCAGAAGGGTGGAGGTAGGGTTAGTCTTGTGGCCGACTCCTAATATAAGCGTTAACCTAATAATCATCCAAAGATTTTCGTCTCATCCTCTGTTGCAACAGTAGGATGGAGGGATGGTTAGTCCCGTAACTGACTCCTAATATAAGTAACAACCTTAGACATACGTAGATGTTCATCACACAGTGTTGGTAACAGCTGGGTTCCGGAATGGTTAGTCCCGTCTAGACATCCCATCGAACAGGGATAGGCAAGAAAATTTACACAGAAGGTACGAATAAATCTTCCTAATATAAACGATAACCTTAGACATCCGTAGATATTCATCACCTAGTGTTGCTAACAGCTGGGTTCCGGAATGGTTAGTCCCGTCTAGACATCCCATCGAACAGGGATAGGCAGGAAAATTTACACAGAAGGTACGAATAAATCTTCCTAATAACTCTAGGTACAAGTATCCAGGTTACTGAATACAGGATAATGTATCTAAGTAACAGTACTCATGTATGGTATTCATGTAAGCGTATTCAGATAAATGTAGCTATGTAAACGTACTAATGTATCATGTAATTCTAGGTATTTGTACTCATGTATCATGTAAGGTACTGGTATAGACTCATGAATGAACTGACTCTTGTGTGATTCCTTGTAATAGAATAATGTTTTGTTTCTTCTAACTATCTCTATGATAATTAACTGGAAAGTAATTGGTTGTTCAAGTAGATTTATGCACCCTCGATACACCAGGGTGTGGGAAACTGAACGAAGGATGGAAACTATAACATCAATACATATATAAGATCATATGCGTATAAGTGTAGTTTTGCTCAAGAACTTAAAAATAATGGTTTTGCAAGATATCTAGGAGTTTTGAACAATAATTAAGAGTGACTTGATGTCGTTTTAATAAGCATTTCAAAACTAATACTTTTGTTATCAAGGTATTTTAAGATAGAAAACCATTTCATGTGTCACCTTTTGAAATATGTGAAATCTACTGAGTGAAAACACAGTTATAAAATACATAAGATTGATCTAATAACATACTGTTTTCTACTTGTATCCCCCCCCCCCCCCCCCATAAAAGCATTTAAAATAATTTAAAACATTGATTAAGGGGTATGAACACACCTGTTGTGAGTGGTTTTAACGGGTATGCGTGTAAGGATGAGAAGTTCCACGAATGAAGTCCCAAGACACAATAAGTCCTAAGTGACATATAAGGACACATATTGACATGAATATAGTGTTTATAAACAACTATATGAAAGATAACACCTTCCGGGACTAGGAAACACCTTGACCAAGTGTTGGAATCACATGTGATTCAACATAGGAAGGTATAAGGCACACATATGAGTTTACTACCATGAGTTCACGGCCCAATGGATTTTACGGCCGTAAACTCATGGTTACTCATAGGTTAGTGGAAGTATGAAAGCTAGGGAATGCTTTAGGGACATTAGCTTTAGCCTAGGATGAGAAAGACCACTTCTTTTGGCACTTTTGGGGTGTTCACGGCCCAAATGAGTTTACAACCATAAACTCATGTCTAAATATGTTTATGAGGGTCTTAAATGTCATAAGGAAGCATTCTAAATTCATGCCTAAGCCTTAGGAAGTGTTTGTGGCACCAAAACACCCCTAACTTGAGTTTTCGGCCCATAGACCATTTGGTCATGTGTTTGAGGCCGTAAATGCTTGTGGGTGGTGGTATTTTGGTTGTTTTGGGTCTTAGACACATCAAGGTAAAAAGCTATGCTAGTCTCTTGGCTTAAGGGTGGCATTTAGGGTATTTTGACACCCTAAAATGGAGTTCACGGCCCAAGAACTTCCTTGGCCGTGAACTCACTTTCAACCCTTGATTCTATTTGTTTTGGATGTCTAAACATGTCATAGGTAGTCTCAAGGTTCATTTCCGAGGCTTTGAGGGACATTAGGACACTTTTGTCCCTTAAAATGGAGTTTACTCTCCAAAAGGAGTTTACTCTCCAAGAAGAGTTTACTCTCCAAAAGGAGTTTACTCTCCAAGATGTTCTTGGGGAGTAAACTCTCAAATATTGTTGCTTTGAGTTTGTTTTTTTCCCTAAAATCGTTAGTGTACAAGTCCAAACTAGTTTCATGGCTTAAGGAAAGACTAGGCACCATTTGGCTCTTGAAAAGGAGTTTACTCTCCAACATGTTCTTAGGGAGTGAACTCAGAGGTCTTGTTGTTCTGTCATGATTTTGATGTTATTAAGCACAATCTAAGCTATATAATACAACTATATTGAAGTACTCACGATTTGGGATAAAAACCCGAAGATCCGTGAGAGAGAATTTGGCTTTTCTCTAATTGGAAATGTAACTAATGAATTATTTGGTTCAGTTTTCTAGTTATAGTCCTGAGATTTTTGGCAGGAAAATATTTTTTTCCCGGAATGAACTCTAATATCATAGAGTATCGAAATAACAGTGTTGCACAAAACCCTAGTGCATCCACTCTCCTGATATTTCCTGAAGTGTAAATCGTGAAAAACTGTAACGCCCGTGTTTCTGGGTTAAAAGCATTAATATAGTTGTAATAGTCAAGGTCAACCTTTGTAACTCATTTTGAAGTAGTAAAGAGGAATTATGTGAATATTATTTGAATTATATGCTTATTTTGCTTAATTATTATGATTTAATTAATTAATAATAAAAATAAGCATTTAAAATAAATATTATAAAAAGCCAATATCTTTTAAGAAAGTTGTAGTGGCCGAAATAAGGATTCCGGAGATATAAAGAACGTCGAAATCCGAGTTATAACGAAGAAGTTATGACCTGTCGAAGTTTCACGACAAAACCGACACGACACCGGGAAGCGTAAAAAGTGAATATTACGATAAAGTGCCTTTTAGCCTTAACAATCTAAACTAAAGTCGTAGTATTCGTTAAACCGAGAAGTTCGATAAAAAGAACGCCCTAATCTGACTTCGTATGAGGAAGTTATGATTTTTCTAAGTTTTAGCTTAGTAGTAGACAGCTAAATACTCGAATTTAAGATCGAGCGAAATTTAGCCAAAACAACCTAAATGAGAATCGAAGGTCTCGTCAATAGTAGTACAACAGTAAAAAGACTGACGAAAACGGACGTCGGATGAAGAAGTTATGAATTTTTAACGGATTTTCCTGTCCCGGTTTGTTAAAAATAATAATATTAAAATTAAAGTCAAAATTAGCCGACAAAGTCTAAACGAAAGTTGTAGAGCATGATTTTAGCTACGCATGCATATAAAGAACGTCAAAAACGGAGCTCGTATGCGAATGTTATGGATTTTAGAAGTTCGGGGCTCAAAATTCGAAAAATTTCGCATGAACAGTAACCGGACACGTCACCTCGCACGAAGCTGATGCATCACCAAGGACGTGGCTGAATCCGGACCAGACGCGTGTTGCAACTCCCTCGGACCGAAGCCTCGGCCAATCAGAAGATGCCTCGTGGCCGCCGCGTGTCCGAACCTCACAGAGCCACGTCTGAGCCTCATTGCCGCCTCCGTGTCTCGCCTCGCTGCTGCCACGTGCCTCCTCCCCTCGCAGCCACCTCCTCCCTTCGTCACCGAGCCTCGCAAGCAACTGCGTGGAAGCTTCTCAGCCACAGAGACCTCGGCCTCGCACCGTATAAATAGGGGGCTGCGAGATCTCCCGACTACTTTTGAAAAGTTGTCATTTTTCACCCCTAAACTTATATTTTGACTATTTTGACTTCCCCCGAAGCCTCGGTATCATTTTTAAAGCCTGGAATAAGTCCCGAAGTGCCCAAAAACCCATAAAATTTTATCTTTTTGGTTTTGAAGCTCCAACTCTCGCAGAGCCTGGTTTCTCAATAAAACTCCCGATTTTATCAGAAACGATCATTTTAAGGAACGAATTGCTGCCCGATTATCATCAAATCAAGTGAGTGTATAGTCACTTTCATCTTACACATAGATATGAAGTATTTTCTATAAAATACGTGTTATGTGTAATTATATTGATTATTTGAGATGATTGTTGAATACAATGTTTTATACAAGTTATAAACTGTATATGTATTTTATCTACAAATATGTTGGGTAGAACATGGATAGACAAAATAGTTGACGTGTGTTAAAATTATAAGAGGCATCGATGTTGTTGTTGTTCCAGTCATCTAGCGGAGTATGGATGACGACCAAGGACTCTTCTAGACAGTCTAGTGGAACGCTAGCAGGCTCGCAACCTGTAGGTGTTGTGAACGATGTGTTCACCGGTGTACTCCATCCCCCTCATGGTTGCCTTTAGGACATTTATTGTTGAGGAACCCCCTTAGCAGTAATGTCCATCCCGATGATAAAATCCTTAGACTAGGTCCCTTGTATAGGTGTTTAGGGACGTAAAGTGAGGATAATGGGAATGGGTAATCAGGGTTATTGTTGGTTGATGAAATTAATAAATTTATTGTTGATCGATGAAATTAATAAATTTATTATTATTTGTGGGTTGAAAACCCTATATGCTCACCAGGCTCCCAAACCTGACCCACTCAGCTTACTGTTTTACAGGTAGTGGACTCAGAGCATAATTATGATGATGATGAGGGACTTATGGATTATAGGCCATTAGTTGTAAATAACTGTTGTAAGGCTTATAATGTACTGTTTATACTTATGTACTGTATCGAACATGACATCCCAAGTCTTTTAATGAAATACATATTTAAGGAAATGCTTTTGATAAATCTTTATCATATTATTGTTTTGGGACAAATTCCACAATTCTTTTATTAAAAGGTTACTCTGATTTTGAAATAAAGTATAAACAAAACCGGTCTTTTCTGGCCGTGAAATTGGGGATGTCACAAAAACTCAAACTTATACCCAAAGTCTGGAATTTCCCTGTAACTGTTCTAACTTCTATTGGCTTGATATGGTTTGTTCAGAATGGAAATTTCGGGTTGTCACAAAAAGTCTCCATTTGCTTACCTTCTATGTTAGATATCATTAAACCATGAGCGTACATAAAAATAACATCCAAATCTGACTTCGTATGAGGAAGATTTGATTTTTGCGAGTTCGGTATAGCAATAGACAGCTAAAAACTCGAATCAGAGAGCGAGCGACTGTGAATCGAAGATCTCGACAATGGTTTTACAAAGGTAAAATGTCTGGAAAAAACTGACATCGGATAAAGAAGTTATGGATTTCTAACGAACTTTTCTTACCCCGACCTTAAAGTAAATAATAAAAATAATTTCAAAATTTGCCGACGGAGTCTACATGAAATTTGTAGAGCGTAGCCTCACCTACGCGTGGATATAAAGAACGTCGAAAACGGAGTTCGTATGAAGATATGAATTTTTGAAGTTTACTAAATAATAAAAATATAAATTTAAATCAAATTTCGATATTATCCGAAGGGGAAGTCACCGGGCCAATCCGAGTTACGCCCAGCGTACTCGAGGACTAGGCCTCGGATCGTCCACGTGGCCCCCTATGCGAAGCTATGCCCCGTCCCATCCGAGCTCCGAGGCAGTCAACGATGCGGTCACGCATGACGCACACATATGCCCAGTGTAACGCATACGCCCAACGTACCGAGGCAGTTCCCAGCCCCTGTAAAAGGGATGCGAGGGTTCCGGAGAAAATGCTCATTTCCTATCATCTTTCTTGCATTTTTACCTTGTTTTTCGTGCACGTGATATCCCGAAGCCCCGGTTTCCATACTCAAGCCCCGAAGGTCGTTTGTGCTCCCGAGATTCCCAAGAATCCCGAGAAAATCCTCTTTCTCGAGTCAAAGTTCTGCTCGGTTTTCATCTCGCCTTCTTTGATCTTTCAAGTGAGTTCATACCCCTATAAACTACGCTTTTAAATGTTTCATAAATGCCTTTTATACAATATTAAGGGGGGGGGGGGGGGGGGGAATGCAAGTAAACACACGGTTATTATCGTGTGTAAACTAAAGTTTCACTATATAAACTTTTTATCTAAGTAATCATATGTGATTCATAAACTACTACATGAGTATTCTCGTATGATATATATATATATATATATATATATATATATATATATATATATTCTCGATAACACCTTGTTTTGTGGAAATAGAACGTGTTTATATATATATACATATATATATATATATATATAAATATATATATATATATATATATATATATATATAAATATATCTATCTATCTATATATATATATATATATATATATATATATATATATATATATATATATATATATATATACAAATCAAATACTCCATTTTTACATAACGTATATCTAATCAGTTATGTCACCTTACATGTTATATTTTACATAACAGGTGAATATTATACTAGGGTTTACTATACGAATGAAACACATTTTGAAAAACTATAATAGGTATAGTTTACGAGGAAATCATGAACATTTACATACTAGGAACACTACATCAAAGAGATATTTTCATATACAAGAACGAATGGACATTTTTATAAGTAAATCTGTTTTATACTAAATTTTGTGAGACATTTCACGTACTTTCGAGTATGCATTTTAAGTCCTGTATTATATACCATAATCCCTTGTAAAGGGAGCGTGATACTTATGTATAGATCTATACGGGCTTGACAATCCTACACCTAAGCTGTTAGATCTAGCTAGGCCGGCAGGCCTGGGGTGACAAACGTCATAACTTTCCAACGCTTGAAGAACGTTGATATAGGTATCCTGGTCAAATAACATGGTTATAAGATTCACATGGAGTATTAAAAACACATTGATTTACGGGGTTTTTCAAATGCCTTAATGATTTACACATAAAATTACTATTTTAGGCATGAAAAGCACTATTGCATTACAGTTTTGGAACAATCAAACTACCATCTACTATAGTAGAAAATATGGGATTGTCTTGGAGCATTTGAAATGAACAAACCATTTTCATTCTTTTTCATATAAACATTGTCACTAAATACTTATTAACTCACCAGCTTAAATTCTAACCTACTCTTTCAAAACCACTTGTATTTCTCAGGGATTTAGTAATACAGGTAAACTGCAGCTTTTGAAGAATGTACGCTGCGACGTTAGTTTAATTTCATTTTAAACATCATATTTTAATTTCTTTTGAAACAAGTACCTTTCAACAATGTAAACTTTTAAATTATATATGTGATGCTTGTATTGCTTTCTTTACCATGTATTCAATTGTTACAATACTACATGAAGTCATCCACCCTCGAACGATTCCACCATTCTGGTTTGGGGGTGTGACAAATATGCACATATCAGTTTGCTTCATTAAATATCGAAGTGCTTTTACCACTCTTGCATCAAAATATCTCTAATTTCATCTCATTTTCGGATTCTATGTCCTTCCAATGGCTAAAATCTTTTCTTCTATCTTAATTTTTGTATTTTTTTCGTCATCACATGTTGTATGTGTTAAAAATGGTTAAAATCTATGATCAAACCTATGTCAAGATCTTGATTAAAGACATGTATGTGCATTCAAAAATCGGTTTCTACTCCTTCATTTTCTTTAAACTTGTTTTGTTATGGTTCAAATGGTTTTAGAACATCATTGTAACACTTGAATCCTAGTAAGTTTCTCCTTTTCCCATGTATTATTTAATTAATCCAATTTAGTCCTTGTATTGTATGCGGGGCATACCACATGGTATTGTGACATCCAAGAATTTAGGGCATAGATTTCAAGCCACTAAATTACAATAAATTTGTTTGTAATTTAACTCATTCAGTTTTAATGCATCTAATGAAATATAAATGAGTTCAATTCAATTGTTATATAATATCAAATAATATTTTTACTCCCAAACATGTAAACTGGCAACAAAATCAAACCGCTGAACTACAACGCTGATCAAAGCGTCTGAAAAATTGAAAGTTTGTATTAATCAGTTTTGAGCAAAACAAACATTAAAAATAATATTACATGTTCCCCTGTTTCCGAAAATATAAAGAACGTCTAAAAAGGAGTTTATGCAAAAGATACGACGGTTTTAAGAAAACAGACAGTAAAACACTGTTTTTTCTTTAATCGCGTAAAACTGAATTGACCCGTTGAACTACTTACACTTTGCGGACTCTGAGAGCGTTTTTAGACTTGGGTTATAGTCTATTATTCAATTTCACACTTGAAATTAGTTTTACAAAAATATTTACAAAAGTCACGAAAATAGACACCGCGAGCCATTAAGACACGAAACTTCAAACGCAATTTCCCAGAGATCCGTAACTCCAAAAATTAATCCATTTGATCTTCTAGAATCCTTGAATTAAAATCTATTCAATGATATTCTCAAAAAATATCTCAATGTATGGATCCCGATACTCCTGATTTTGTGTGTTTTTGGAAATTAATGGAGGAATAACCCATGTGGTGCCCTCATGTGACTTAAGGAACCCAAAAATCTGATCTTTCACTCCCTTGTATCATCCCATGTGACTATATCTTCTCCCCCTTTCCTTCTTTGTGTGCAAGTTTCACCAAGAGAATACAAGATGAGTTGGAAGTATGGCTCACTTTTGTTGTGTGTGGGGCTTCAACTATAAAAGGAAGCTCACACCACCTCCATTTTCACACAACAACTCCATCTCTTTCAAATCTCTCTCCCCCTCCATATATCTCTAGCCTAATCACCACCATACACCACTACGAAACCACCTTATTCTACCACCTAAATACCTTCTTAAGACCCCACTTTAAACCACTACCTCCAGCCAACCTCCCCCCATCAGAAATCCTCTAAGACAAAAGAGAAAAATAGGTGGCAGCATTTGTAATGCCCATGTTCAAGGATAAGCATTAATTCAATGATGTAATAGTTAGCATCAACCATTGTAACTCATTTTAAGGTAATAAAGAGGAATTATGTGAATATTGTGTGATTTTATGTGTCTTATACTTGTTTATAATGATATAATAACTTAAGAATGAAAATAAGCATCAAAAATAAAATGTTAGATAAACCCAATATCTATGAATAAAGTTTTAGTGTTCGTGACAAGGATTCCGGATATATAAAGAACGCCGAAATCCGAGTTATAACGAAGAAGTTATGACATGTCGAAGTTTCGCAACGGAACCGACACAACATTGCGTGACGTAAAATGTCACACCCCCAAACCAAGGATGGCGGAAACGTCCGGGGGTGGAGGACTTCATGTATAGTATCATAACCACAATTGCAATAGTAATTTAAGCAAACACAACCAACATATATATAATTGAAAAAGTTACATCAGTGTATGAGTTACATGTTTCCAAATCAATTACAATATGTTAACAAAAAATGATATATTGACGCCTTACATCCCATCCTCAAAACGCACTTTGGTACCTTTTTAGTAATTACCTGAGAATACAAGTTGTTTGAAAAAGTGTCAACAAAAAGGTTGGTGAGTTCATAAGTTTTTGTTTTCGAACTTAAAAAGTCTTTCCCTTGTAAATGTTATGTTTATTTTAGAAAAATCCGATATTTTCCTTAAAATTTGTGTAATGTAGTCTTATAACCGAAGACCAAAATGTATTAGTAACCTCTCTTGCTAATAGAAAATGATATGTGTTTAAATTGACATAAACGCGTTTGAATTGAATGAAATTCCCATAAATTCTTATGTTTGTTAATACTTTCTGTATATGTAGTCCTAAATCCCAGCATCGAGAAGTAACAAGTATTGGCCATACTTAAAGATATAAAATGTGGTTCCAAATGATGTGTAATCATAAATACCAAAACCGAACGTGTACAGTAATATCTGTATTTATCGACATAAAAAGTGATTTTAAACCGACATAAAACCCCTTTAGGTTTTATAAAAATCCAGTAAACTTTATGTATTGTTATCTCCCTATGTGAGTCGCTATAATCATACTATGACTGAATGAACCTGCCACGACGTTTCTCAGGCGTTGCGAAACTGAAATGACATTTGTCACCCGTAGACCTGCAGGTCCCACTGTAGCTAGCAGCAAGGTGTGGGGTGTCAAACCCAATATAGATCTATACACAACTATCACGTTCTCCCTCCAGAAGACTCTGATTATAACTACCAGGAATTAGATCCCGCACTCGGACGTACGGAAAGAGATTGTCTCACAATTTAGGTTAACAAGTTTACGTATAGTGTGCGTGAGTGTAAAACCTTTATGTATGAATGTACCCTCTTTGTACGAGTGTATTATGTGATGTATCATAAACTATACCTATTATAGTTTGTCCAAAACATTCGTAATATATAAGAACTCTTTTATGAAAATGCATTAGTGTTATGAATCCATTAAACTATGCTTACTATAGCATAATATTCGTGTTCTAAATGAATAAATAATCTTATCATGAATGACTAAGTTTCATTTTATGATGATAAACTAACAAGGAAACACATTCAATATTTAGAACTTATTGTTATACGCTGTGCTCAACATAATACAAAGTGTTATGAAATTTATATGCTGTTAACTAACTTTAACCTTTTTGCGTTGTCTTAGAAAAGTCATAGAAAAATCATACGAAGACGAAAACTAAATCCGTAGATTCTGAGAGTTCCCAAAATGTGTCTAGTTTAGTCATAATTTTAATCATGATTTTTAATAACCTCCAACTTGGGTGAAGAAGTCCATAATCAAAGACTGGCCCGGATTGGTGTTTAAAATGATAGGCAGTTTTGTAAAAATCACCATAAATTGTAGAAACATCGTATGGAGATGTGCAAGTAGTCATTTTAAAACTAAGAACTTGAACTACTTGCACCTTGTACAGTTTAGAAAAAAAAATGTTTATGTTGCCCAAAATAGTCCGTGAATGGAGTTGAACTTTTCTGATGAAGGCTATTAGAAAAGTTTAGTTATGTTCTTGGTGTTTTGGCTTCTATTCCCCCCACTGAAAACTTGAGAAAGCATGAAAATGTAGGGGTATGAACTCACCTTGAGTGATCTCATAAGATGGATGATGGAGATATGTAGTATTCCACTCATGAACACTAAGAGAATGTCTTGAAGGTTCGAAGATCTAACATTAATGTGATGGATTTTGTGTAAACAATCAATGATTAGAGTAGAATGAAGTGTAATAATCACAAGGAGGATGAAATATACTTACCAAGGGAAGGGTAAAGCTTGAAGATCAACCTTGGAGTCTTGGAATAGTGAGATAAAGTTTGAGAGAAAAGTTATGTTGTATCTTTGGTGAGATGAGATAAAATGAAAGAAATGAGGAGAGGGGATGGGTTATTCCAACTCTAAGAATGTGGGAAGGGCTAATAATTGAGTGGGAAGGATATTGAAGTGACCTAGGTAAGGTGGGAAGGTGTGGCTGATCATAGAGTGGGTATGGGGGTGGTTGCTTGTGTCATAAGGTAAAGTAAAGTCAACACTCTACCTCAATTATTCACCCAGTAGATTTTTATTATTTAAATGGGGATTTTCATGAAAATATGATTAAATTATGAATATTTAGGGTTTATTATGTTAAAATATGATTTTTGGAGAAAATCCCGTGTTAAAATCACGAAAAACGGGCTCAAAATGTGAAAAATATTGAAAATGGGCCAAAAATGTAAAAATTATGAAGTCTGGCTGGAGGTTCGGCCTTCTGGTCATCGGAACCGAAACTAGAAGAGGGGGACCGAGAGGAGAGAAGAAGAAAGAGAGGAGAAGAGAGAGGACCGAGAGGCGAAGGGAGGACCGAAAGTAGAATAAGGAACCGAGAGGGGAAAAGAGGACCAAGAGTCGGGGAAGTAAGACCGAGACTCGGTCTCTGTTCTTGGTGGGTCGACTCTCAGGTTCGGTTCCAGGTCTCGGCTCTTAGGTTCAGCTACAGGTCTCGGTTTCAGGTCTCGGCTCTCAGCTGCTGGTCCTAGTTTCGGTTCATTGCTCCTTTCGGTCCAAGAAGTTCGGCCCTAAGAGGCTCCGGCTCCTTGAGAGGGGTTTCGGCTCCTTAAGTCCATTTTTCTCGTTTCTACCCCGTTTTAAGCCGTTTTTGACCCGGTTAAGGGTCAGGATGGCCCGAAAGACTATAAAAAGTTGAAGGAACTTTTAAGAGAGATTTGGGAGAGATTTCACATTCTTGGAGAGATTTTTCATACAAAGAGAGATTTGGGAGAGATTTCACATTCTTGGAAAGATTTCTCGTACAAAGAGAGATTTGGGAGAGATTTCACATTCTTGGAGAGATTTCTCATACAAAGAGAGATTTGGGAGAGATTTCACATTCTTGGAGAGATTTCTCATACAAAGAGAGATTTGGGAGAGATTTCACATTCTTGGAGAGATTTCTCATGCAAAGAGAGATTTGGGAGAGATTTCATATTGTTGGAGAGATTTCTCATACAAAGAGAGATTTGGGAGAGATTTCACATTCTTGGAGAGATTTCTCATACAAAGAGAGATTTGGGAGTGATTTTAAAAAGAGAGAGATATAGTGAAAACGATTGAGAGAGGTTTCGTGTGTGGCATTTGTGAGTGTCCAGCTTCGCCACGCAAGGTCCGTAAACCTTGTTAAGCCTTGTTTAAGAATCTTACACACTCCCGATGAGTATGTAACATAGTTTTCCTCGTTTTTGTTCATTGTTTAGCACTAAGGCTAAGGAAAATTAAACACACAATTTTTTTCCAAGTGATGTTTTCTCATTAAAATAGTGAGTTATATAGTATTTACATAACACATACCCTAATATACCACGTTTAATTGAGTTGATCGGTTTGACTTGATGACTTTGATTAACTTAGACTTGACCCGAATTTGACTATTGTCACATTATCCCCCCGTTAGAGGGAATTTCATCCCGAAATTTACGTTTTGACTGGGACTTCCGGAGTTAGGAAAAAGATGCAGGTATTTTTGTTTCATTTGATCTTCGCGTTCCCAGGTGAACTCAGGTCCTCGTTTAGCGTTCGAGCGGACCTTTACGATGGGGATACGACTCTGTTTTGTTCTTTTGACTTCCCGATCCATAATCTCAACTGGTTATTCCACGTAGTAGAGATTTTCGTTAACTTCGATACGTGGAAGGTAGGTGTACGTTACTAAGTTCTTGTGGTAATCGGAGTTTCTACGCCATAGGACCAATTTTGGCAACGATTTCAAACGGTCCAATGTACCTCGGGTTTAGTTTCCTACGTTTACCGAAACGTATCATTCCTTTCTAGGGGGAAACTATTAGTAATACCCGGTCTTCGACCTGGAATTCTAAGGGTTTGCGTCGCTTGTCTGTGTAACTCTTTTGTCGATCACGAGACGCCTTCAGTCTTTCCCGAATTTGAACGATCTTTTCTGTGGTTTCCCGTATGATTTTAGGCCCTGTAAGGGTGCTATCAGGGACTTGCCCCCTAGCTAGCTGAGTATCCCCCACTTCGGCCCAATACAGAGGTGATCTACACTTGTAACCGTAGAGAGCTTCGAATGGAGTGACTCCAATGCTAGTGTGATAGCTGTTATTATAGGAAAACTCGATAAGTGGTAAATGAGTATCCCACGCCTTACCAAAGTCTATCACACAGGCTCTCAACATGTCTTCTAACGTCTGTATGGTGCACTCGCTCTGCCCTTCGGTATGCGGATGATAGGCCGTACTCATATCTAGCCTAGTTCTCAGGGATTTCTGTAAGGACTGCCAAAATCACGAGGTGAAACTACTATCTCAGTCTGAGATAATGGATATTGGTACACCATGCAGTCGCACAATCTCCTTGATGTATGTCCGGGTTAACTTTTCCATCTTGTCGGTTTCCTTTATTGGTAGAAAGTGCGCAGACTTGGTCAATCTGTCTACGATTACCCATATGGTGTCAAACCCACCAGATGTCTTAGGTAACTTGGTTATGAAATCCATGGTTATCCGCTCCCACTTCCACTCGGGTATATCCGACTATTGTAGTAGTCCTGATGGCTTTTGGTATTCTACCTTGACCTTGGCGCAAGTCAAACACTTGCCCACATAGGTAGCGATTTCAGCTTTCATGTTTGGCCACCAGTACAACTTCTTGAGGTCTAGATACATCTTATCTGAAACTGGATGGATGGAATATCGTGTCTTGTGTGCTTCGTTCATGACAACGTCTCGGAACCCACCGAACTTCGGTATCTAGATCCGGTTCATGAGGTATCGAGCTCCGTCCTTCTTGACCTCAAGGTTTTTATCCATCCCTCTTAATGCCTCACCTGTCACGTTTTCGGGTTTCAAGGCTTCACATTAAGCTTCCTTGATTTGTGTGAACAGGTGCGAATGGATTGTCATCGTTAGTGACTTCACCCGGTGACCCGAGTATTCTTTTCTACTCAGGGCATCGGCTACAACATTAGCCTTGCCCAGATGATAACAGATATCACACTCATAATTGTTTAGTAGCTCTACCCATCTTCTTTGTCTCATGTTGAGCTCTTTTTGATTGAGGATATGTTGAAGACTTTTGTGATCGGTGAAGATGGTGCACTTTGTGCCGTAGAGGTAGTGTCTCCAGATCTTCAAGGCGAACACTACCGCTCCCAATTCGAGGTCGTGGGTGGTATAGTTAACTTCGTGGGTCTTAAGTTGCCTTGATGTGTAAGCAATGACTTTCCATCTCTGCATAAGGATGCATCCGAGGCCTTGATTTGAAGCATCGCAATATAACATGAAGTCATCAGTTCCTTCTGGAAGAGACAAGATTGGTGCGCTGCATAGAGCTTGCTTCAGTGTCTGGAAGGCGGCTTCTTGTTTATCTTCCCATTTGAACACCACGCCTTTCTGAGTCAAAGTGGTGAGGGGTTTAGCAATCTTGGAGAAGTTCTGTATGAATCTTCGGTAGTAGCCTGCGAGTCCCAAAAATTGTCGGATTTCTGTTGGCGTTGTAGGTGCTGACCAGTCTTCAATTGCCTTGATCTTTGAGGGATCCACATGTATTCCTTCCTTCCTTACCACGTGGCCAAGGAATCCTACTTCTCAGAGCCAAAATTCACACTTTGAAAACTTGGCGTAAAGCTTCTCGGATATTAGCATATCCAATATTAGTCGTAGGTGCTGACTGTGCTCTTCTTTGCTTCTCGAATAGACCAAAATATCATCGATGAACACGATCACGAACTTATCTAAGAAGGGTCGACACACTCGGTTCATCAGACCCATGAACACTGCAAGCGCATTTGTTAATCCGAATGGCATCACTACAAATTCGTAGTGTCCATAGTGAATTCTGAATGCTGTCTTGGGGATATCTTCTTCTTGAACCCGTAATTGATGGTAACCCAACCTCAAGTCGATTTTTGAAAAGTAGCTTGCTCCCTGAAGTTGGTTAAAAAGGTCGTCGATTCGGGGTAGGGGATATCGATTTTTGATGGTAAGTTTGTTTAACTCCCTATAATCGATGCACATGCGAAAGGATCCTTCCTTCTTTTTCACAAATAGAACTGGTGCTCCCCAGGGTGAAAAGCTCGGTCTGATGAACCCTTTGCTCAACAGTTCGTTCAATTGGCTGGACAGTTCTTGCATCTCGGCCGGTGCTAGGTGGTATGGAGCTTTGGCAATGGGGGTAGTTCCAGGAATTAAGTCGATTCGGAATTCGACTTGTCGTGCGAGTAGTACACCTGGCAGGTCGACTAGGAATACGTCAGGGAAGTTGCATACTTCTAGAATTTCTTTGATGTCCTTCACCTCTTGTTTCTTGTCTACGATGTGGGCTAAGAATGCATACTATTTCTTTTGGAGTTACTTTTGGGTTTTAACACAAGAGATGATTTGTAGGTTCGCACTAGGTTTATTGCCATAAACGGTGAGGATGTTGCCATTCGGCAGATTGAGGCGGACGGCCCTTTCGTAACATAAAATGTCGGCACGATGAGGGCTTAACCAATCCATACCAATGATTATGTCGAAACTTTTTATGGTGACCGGCATTAGATCAATTTTGAACGAATGGTTGTCTAGAGTGAGAGTACACCCTATGTAAATATCGCTACCGCGCTCAACCTTTCCATTTGCCATTTCTACGACGTAAGAATCTTTTAATGGTTTGGAATTTTGCTTAAGTATATGTTTGAATTGATTACTTACGAAAGTTCTTTCTGCCCCACTATCGAAAAGTACACATGCATAAGAGTTATTGATGAGGAACGTACCAGTAACCACCGAGGGGTCCTTGATTGCTTCTCCATGCCCTAAAGTTAGGACTCTTCTTATACCCCCAGCGTTAGGGGCTTGTGCCTTGGGGCAGTTCCTCCTGAAGTATCCTGTTTCACCACATCCATAGCAGGTTTGGCTTGCCCCTGCATTGGTAGCTTGGTTGACCGATTGTGCTGGTGCTTACAGAAACAAGCAGTGTGCCCTTTTCTGTCATAGTTTTTGCAGTGTATTTCCCGACAAGCACTATTGTGGTGGTAGTTGCTGATGAGATTTATAAACTCTTTGATCGATTAGAGTAATTGATGAGATTTATAAACTCTTTGATCGATTAGATCTTTGTAACAGGTAGATAATGAACGTAAAACAATGAAACAATACACAAGTATGGATCTGAATGAGTCGAATAATTAGAACACTCAATCCTCAGGAGAGCTCGATTAAGAACTTCCGCTGTAGAGGATTTTAGGGTTACAAAAGAGATCTTCTAAATCACACGTAAAAAACGATCTATCAGCTATTGAAAAGATGCATGCAAGCATCTATTAATACATAAACCCTAACAAACAAGTCACGGATGGACAGGCCCATACCGGATACAAAATAGGGCTAAGAGACGAGCCCAAGACGCAACACCATATACCCAACAATCTCCCCCTTTTCGTCAATAGGGGCGAGACCTCACTTCATCTTGCTTGCACCTGCGGCACCAGCTTTCTTCACATTTTTGAATACGTAGGGAATAATAGCAAGAAGTGTTTGTCGGAAGTGAATATACCAATTGATCATATCATTGAAGTATTTCTTATCACTCTCCGAGTTTTGTTTGCATCGATTGATGATACCCAGAACATGCTCCAAGCAGGAAGTGGTGTAAAGATGTTTGTCAGCCAAAGCAAATAAGCATTTCTGACCTTCTGCCCTGGTGAACGTGACTGAGTTTCATTTTGGATCAATCTTTCCCATCTGCATTCTGTTTAAATCACTTGCAGAACCGACTGGAGTGATAGTGGGCTTCTTCCTAAGAACATTTGCAACTTCTTAATCCAGCTTGGCAACCTCCAAAATATAACACACCAACATTCTCTTGAAATGATCTATGATCGGACCATATTCCACTTCATTAACAAGAAGAATGTTGTGCAAGATTATCCAGTCATGAGGATTTAAGTTGGGAAGATCGGCTAGAGAGATGGAATGCTCGGTTTTGTCGGATCCCCTTAAGACCTTGAATCTGACATTGGTGAAGTTACCCTCCCGAACAGGTTTGAGAACCCGAACGTTGATGATCTTCTGTGCGCTCCACGTCTGATACTAAGGTTGAGTTGTCCTCAGATAGAAGTCTACAAGTTCCCTATCAACCTTCGGGTGAGGATGAGGAACTTCAGCTATGTGGGCGAATGCATGGAAGATAAAATCTTTTCTGGTCAAGGGCATGTCAAATTAGGAATCCACCAAATTAACCCGGTCGAGGGAGATCAGTGGTTCAAGCCAAAGAGAGAAGGGGGACTCGATAGCTTCTTTAACAAGCTCTTCAAGAGTCCAAGGAGGAAATAGAGTTTTTCTGCTTTCAAGGAGATCATGAGCTTCCTTTATCTTTCTCTCTTTGGCTTCAGCCTCTCTGGAAATACGAGCATTTTCATCAAGCTCCTTCTCTCTGGCCTGTTTCTTCAGAATGTTGGCAATCGGTTCTTGGTCCTCACTTTCATCACTATCATCGATAATTTGTTTGTCTTTGCTTTGAGCACTCAAACCTGATGCAGGAACAGTTGTTGGTTTGGGTGCTCTCAGAGGAACTAGTGAAGAAAATGGGAGTGATTGAGCTTTGGAAATAGGAGGGGGTTTTGATTGAGCTGTGGGCTTCCCTTCTCCCCCTTGTTTTGGATATTCTCCTGCTCAGGAATCCCTTCAATGCAGCTAAGCAAGGCAAGGGCGGGAGCAAGCTTCTCTGCAAGAGTGCGCCTCACCGAGTAGTTAAGAATCGGATCATGGGCTTCGATGATGTTGGATAGAGCCCCATGAACATCCGAAACACAACTCCTAACCACAGCTTTCTCAGACCGAAGAGAATCGATCTCGTTCTTGGCTTGGGAGAGCTGAGGAGTTACAAGATGAAGTTCGGAAGATTTACGAGCAAGCTCATCCTTTGCAGTAGAATCGGTGGCAAGAGTTGCTTGAAAGTTGAGAAGACGATCCGCAACCGAAGACTGAAAAGACTAATTGTCTTCTTTGAGGTTCTGACGGAAGCTGGCAAAGTGGTCTTTTTCTGTTTCTAGAGAATGGACCAGCTTCTCCACAACCGTGCGAATCTTCCTGGTATTGGTTTCGGATGCCGCCTGCAAAGACTCCAGCCAAATCTGAGCATCTTGAAATAGTTTTTCGACTTTTTCGGTCGCCGCAGCAGTAGCCGTTGTAGATTTGTCAATAGCAGCAACAGTTGAGCTAATGGAGGCTTCATGTGCTTTGGTGAGAGATTCCACCATCCCCTGAATGGCGGCCTCCGAAATGTGAGATTTTTAGTCACCTTTTACCCCTTCTTACCAAAATGCTTTCATTTCTAATCTTTTTCTTTGGTCTTATTCTTTTTTAAACTCTTCTAAAATAATTGCTTCTTATTCTATTCTTTTGTCCAAATTTAAATATCGGATTTACAAAATTAATTTTTGTTATTTTTTCCGGTTTTAATTTTTGAGAAATGGGTTTATTCTAAAGAGATTTATTTCATCAAATCTAACGGGTTTCGAAGATTGTTGGTGATTCTTTTTAACTTTCCGAATTCTCTCAATGGTATTTGTTGAATATTCAAGAGGGATTGATGATTATTCAAGGGGAGTTCGTATTTGAAAGATTATTTCTATTTCTCTCGCTTTGAAGACCCCATGTACTGATGATTCTCACAATTTAGGGGGACAAATGCCAAGAAGATCGGAAATCGTGATCTTCATCAGTTCCAACATCTAGGGGAGATTGTTGAGTATTTGAGATATTGAAACTGATATGGCATATTTGGTTATTTAGGGAAGCCTTTTTAGGGTTAATCATTTTATGATTCCCTACGGTGCCTTTACAGTAGAAGTGCTTAATCGAGCTATGCTAAGGCATTGGTTTTATATTAGGCATTTATTTTATATTTATGGTAGATATTTATTGTTCCCTATAAATAATCATTAGGTTTACTATTTGTGGAATCTTTTTACCAGATTAGGGTTTTCTCTGTACGTTCATCTCATAATCAATATACAAAAACCCTTTATCAGATTACTTACATATTATGGTGATTGATTCTTGATTGTTCATGATATTCCGCATTCGTCTTCTCAAATTTATTCCCAACAGTTGCACTTGTTGCACTTAGGGAGACTCCTTACATATTGCCTTTGTGGTGTCAGAGAGGTAGCAGTGGTGGCAGTACGGATAGCAACAGTCTGTTGCTTCTTGGCAGGGTCCTACATCGGTTGTTTCTTTTTATTGTTCCATAACTTCCTCTTGTTGTTCCTTCCTTTTGTTTGGTCGATGGTGGCTATCACGGTACCACAACTAGCCCTGTGATCTATAAGTTATTGTGCCAATTCCTTGGCATTCTCAAAGGTAGTGGGTTTCAAGGCCAATACACTATCTTGAATCTGGGATGACAGCCCCCAGAGGTATCGTTCCACCTTTTTCTCCTCTGGAGTGACCATTGTTGGATAAAGGAGTGCTAGGTCATTGAAACGGGCAGTATAAGTTTCAAGATCAGTGCTTGACATCCTGAGGTTCCAAAGTTCCTCTTCAAGTTTTTGTATTTCGCCCCTCGGGAAATACTCCTTTAACATCAAAGATTTCAAATCCTCCCAGCTTATAGAGTTAGACACTGTGGGAGTAAGTGATTTAACTCGGCCATTCCACCAAGTAAGAGCTTTTCCGGTGAAAGTGAATACCGCATACTTGACCTTGCTCGCTTCAGGACAAGCACATATTTCGAAGACTGCCCCGGTCCTTTCGAACCATTGCACCAGTGTGATGACGCCCCCGCTTCCATTGAAAGGGTCGGGCTTGCCATTCGTGAAGTCCTTGTAAGAGCACTCCTTTGTACGCCCCGTGCTGTCCCCATGAATTGAATTGGTAGCTCTGGATCCAGAACCGCCATAACCATTTGTTCACATTTGCGACATTGTTGCCCCCACGGCTGCCATCACTACAGCCTGAAACATCGCAAGATCAAACTGCAGAGGTGGTGGCAGAGGGGGCGGCGCTGTGTTGCCGGAAGGTCTTGGTATTTTCCTTGGTGGCATGATTCTATCATTATAAAAGAAATGCCCAGTCAGTAAGACTTCAATAGTAATAACGAGTCGAGTGTTACTTGTTTCATCTCAGTTGTATTTCAACCCAAGTTTATTACTTTAGTAGGTAATTTATTGAAAAGGTTACACAATTTAAACATATGAATTTCATAGTGTTGACCCAAGCAGGGTCATGTCTTTGCTTATGTCAATATTCTAGAAAGCAAAATACATGCCAAATCCATTGGTAACTTGTTAGTACATATTGTTTTGAGAAAGTTTGACCTCACAAGGATCTACACTACATGAAAATAAAAGATAAGATTTTGGCAGTACAAAAACCCCTTAATTAGTGTGATCACTTAGTCGCGGGTCAACCGACATACAAAAGAGTAGCACCAACGCGTACTTATAAACTTTTACTACAAAGATATAAGAATACTAACGAGTTCTAATCACGACGATCCTTCCCTGACGGAGCCTGGGATGATGTCGATGCGCCTTGTAGTTCTGCCAATCTCTATTCGGGTGCGACCATTCTCTCTTCGAGTGCCATGTATCTTTCTCGATACTCCCTTGCTTCTGATCGATTAGCGAGAAGGTCCTAAATGAGTTGGTCTCTATAGTGGGAGTCTCATTCCAGATCTCTGGTGCGAGCAGTGGTAGACTCTACGATGGCACTTAGCTCCCTGACCTGATCGGTTGTCGTCCTACCACGATCATCCATACTTGCTATTCACTGAGTCATGACAGGGAGGGCTCTATCAGCCGGTCCACCATGGATGAGGTCATAATAACCTCGTTGGTCGCCATATGGTGACCATTGGTGTTGTTGTCGGCTCCACCTTTCGATCGTCGTTACCCAAGGGGGCTCAGGTCCTTTGTATCCAAAGCGGTGTGCGGGTACCCTTGCGCTGTAAGGAGGGTTGAATACTTCCGGTTATTCCTCCATTTCGTTCCCAACCATGACTATATCATTGTCTTCCTCTTCTTCTTCTTCGTCTTCCTCCTCTTCTTCTTGTTCTTCGTCTTCCTCCTCTTCTTCTTGTTCGTCTTCCTCCTCGGGTTCCTCTTCGGGATCCTCCTCAGGATCCTCTTTGATTTGTTGCTCGGGCTCTTCATCGATCCATCTCGCGTTTCCCTAATTGGGAAAGTACGGGTCCCCGGGTATGTGAAATCCTGCTATGTTGTCTGCACGAGAAACCTGGGGGGGGGGGGGGGGTTATGAAGCACATATCGAAAAATAATAATAACATGGCGCTATAGCAATGTACAAACACTCTTATAGTATTTTTAAATGTTTATATTTGGTTCTTAGCGTGTTCTTTGTAGAGTATAGTTAGGTTATTAGATCTGTCGCCCATTACGACTATCCCCAGTATGTGTAAGTTACTTCTCGGACGGATATAGTTGATCAGGCTATATCCTTCCCAGAACTGATTACACATGCTAAGGCATACTTGTAGTGTTTAACTCCTCCTCTTTCGCTTTATGTTCTCCTTAGTTATGACACTATGCGAGTATATAATGCATGTAGCTATACTTTTAAACAAGAAACTATTCGTTTTCTAGAAGTACAACCCGTTAAAATGTTTTATGTGACAACCATCAAATTCTGGTCAATTCAAAGTCAAATAAAGTCAACAAGTCAAACCGGTCAACTCAACTAATCCTTGTGTACTAGGGCTTACGTTATGTATTTACTAAACAACTCGCTATTCTGATGAGAAATCATAAATCGAAAAGTACGTACAACTAGATCTCCTTAACCTAATACTGTGGTAAGTGGCAAGCCAAACCGATAAAACAATGTTGCATACTCATTAGGAGGGTGTAAGATCCTTAAACAAGGCTTTACAGGGTTTACGGACCCATCATTGCGAAGCCGGACACTAAAAAAGGTCACAAATGAGACATCTCCCAATCGTTTCCACTAAATCTCTCTCAAATATCTCTTTGTATGAGAAATCTCTCCAAGAATGTCAAATCTCTCCCAAATCTCTCCAAGTATGTGAAATCTCTCTCAAATATCTCTTTGTATGAGAAATCTCTCCAAGAATGTCAAATCTCTCCAAGTATGTGAAATCTCTCTCAAATATCTCTTTGTATGAGAAATCTCTCCAAGGATGTCAAATCTCTCCAAGTATGTGAAATCTCTCTCAAATATCTCTTTGTATGAGAAATCTCTCCAAGAATGTCAAATATCTCCCAAATCTCTCCAAGTATGTGAAATCTCTCCCAAATCTCTCTCAAAAGTTCCCGTAACATTTTAGAATCATTCGGGTCATTCCGACCCTTAACCGGGTCAAAAACAGCTCAAAACGGAGTGAAAACGAGTAAAATAGGCTTTAGGAACCGAAACCCTTCTTAGGAACCGAAACAAAGAAGAGAGGCCTCTCGGGCCGAAACTCGCGAGGACCGAGCCTCTGCTCTCGGTCTCCCTTCTCGGTCTTTGTCCCTTCTCGGTTCCCTTGTTCGCCTCTCTGTCTCCTCGCCTACTCTCGGTTTCTGCCTTCTCTCGGCCTTCACTCCTCTCGGCTCTCTGTTCGCCTCTTGGCCTTCTCTCCTCTCGGTCTTTGTCTCCTTCTCTCCTCTCTGTCTCTCCTCGCATCTCAATCTTCTCCCGCCTCTCTGTCTCCTCGCCTTTGCTCTCGGTCTCTGCTCTCTCTCTTCTCTTCTCTCGGTTTCTTCTCCCCTCTCGGTTTCTGCCCTCTCTCCTCTCGGTTCTAGCATCAGAAGGCCGAGCCTCGGTCAGATTTCGGAATTTTGTCACTTTTAGCCCATTTTTGATATTTTTAACATTTTAAGCCCGTTTTTCGTGATTTTAATGCGGGATTTTCTCCAGAAATTATATTTTAACATAATAAACCCTAAATGTTCATAATTTAAACATATTTTCATGAAAATCATTATCTAAATAATAAAAATCTAATGGGGGATTTATTTAAGGTGGAGTGTTGATGTAACATCCGGACTTTTATCAGGTATCGTGTAATTTGTATTTTGTTGATTTGTGAGGGGGACTCGGCGAGTTGGAGCTCAGACTCGCCGAGTAGAGACGCGGATTTGGACGAAGGATCGCGCCTGGACTCGGCGAGTCTGCGCTGTGTAATGAAACCATAATTTCTCGGGTTTGAGACTTATTTAAAGGACCTAATGGCCGTCATTTGTGCCCACCAGCCTCTTGAGTGAAACCCTAATCGTGTGTGAGCCCTTGGAGCTTAGTAGGAGGCCATTATTGACCTCGGAGGTGCCATCTTTGCAAGGAAGAGAAGAGCTAGCCAAAAGGGAAGCAAGGAGGAGCCATTTCTGTGGGTTTTGAGTCCAGAGCATCACTTTTGTGGTAATAAATCCGAGTTACTCTCTTGTTGTTATTGCTTATTTAGATTTAGGGTTTGTTGAACCCTTTTATGACAAGAGTTGATGCTCTTTTGTTCCCTTATGAGGTTGGAACCATAGATCTGGACCATTAGAGGTCCAGAGTGTCCCTTTACCCAAGCTTTTTGGGGATCAATGGAGGCTTTGGATTGGAATCCTCATGCCTTAGGTCAAAAACTCCATTATGGAGCTATAGGGGGTGTTATGAGCACCAAGATAGGAGCTTTACGTGATGAATCAGTCAAGGGAGGCCAGATCTATAGTTTTTGGAAGCAGATCTGACCTTAGAAGCGAGTTGGAGTGGTTGCATGGCATGGACTCGCCGAGTCTGTTCATCCGACTCGGCGAGTAGCTTGAAGATTGCCTTGGGACTGTTCAGCGAGTGGTCCAATCGAGTCATGGGTAGACTCAGTGAGTCAGGGTGAGTTGGAGGAGGGTGACGGGTGGAATGAGTCAACCTAGAGTCGCCGAGTTGTTCTTGAGACTCGGCGAGTTGAGTCGGGGTGGCCCCGCGATTCATTCAGGTGAAACTCGTCGAGTAAAGGGGGGGATACTCGACGTGTAGTAAGAGGGTTCAGAGGGTTGATAAAAAACGTCTAGACTCGCCGAGTCGCCTTGGTACTCGCCGAGTCCGGTCAGAGTTGAACATTGACCGTTGACCATTGACCAGAGTTGACCTGTGTTGACTCCTTATAAATAGTCAACCTTAGAGATACAAAGTGTTAATTAGAAGCATATAATGTTATAGGAGGATTAGAGCTCGGAGGATCGAGCACGAGGGATTTCCAGAATTCGTGAGATACCGAGATACGCGAGGTGAGTCTTCTCACTATACTATATTACCTTGAGTAGGTAACCTGAGTTATGTGATAGAGTATTGTATGCTATGCATGTTATGTGTTGTACTGCATTATTTCTATGTGATTTATGTAGTGCATGTTTATCAGAGCTAGAACCTGAGGGTTCACAGAGTTTGGGTGCACGGACCCACAGAGTTATAGCCTCGAGTGGCTAATATGTGTTATATGTGGTATTTTGGGGAACTCACTAAGCCTTGTGCTTACAGTGTTTGATGTTATTGTTTCAGGTACTAGTGATGACCGCGGGAAGGCGCCGGCTTGATCCGTACACACACACACTCGGAGTTTCTACACTGTGATCTTGGGATTTTGTATTGACCTATTTTGGATAATTAATATGGTTGTTTGATGAATATTGATGGAATTATGTTTTATAAAAATTGAAAAATTTGTTTTGAAATTTACGGTGTTACAGTTGACCTTGCCTTAACTTATGTCACAAACAACCACCCCACACCCACTCTATGACCAGCCACACCTCCGCACCTTCCCTAGGTCACTTAAATGTCCTTTACACTCAATTTCCACCCATTCCCACGTTTTTAGAGCTGGAACAAAACATCCTCTCTCCTCATTTCTCTCATTTGCTCTCATTTCACCAAGTATCAAACACCACTTTTCTCTCAAACTTTTTCTCTACCAAATTCGAAATTCAAGGCTGATTTTCAAGTGTTCTTCCATTCTTAGTAAGTATAATTCATCCTCCTTATGATTATTGCACTTCATTCTACTCAAATCATTGATTGCTTACACAAACTCCATAACTATGATCAAGTGACTCTTCAAGTGTTCTTAGGTTGAACACTTCTCTTCTTCAACACTTATCCACTGAAATCACTCAAGGTGAGTTCATACCCCTACATTTTCATGTTTTCTCAAGTTTTTAGGGGGGGGGGGGAATACAAGTTAAAACACCAAGAACATAACTAAACTTTTCTAACAGCCTTCATCAGAAAAGTTCAACTCCATTCACGGACTGTTTTGGGCAACTTAAACATTTTTGTTTTCAAAACTGTATAAGGTGAAAATAGTTCAAATTCTTAGCTTTAAAATTACTACTTGCACATCTCCATACGATTTTTCTACAATTTATGGTGATATTTACAAAACTGTCTATCATTTCAAACAACAATCCGGACCAGTCTGTGATTATGGACTTTTTCACCCAAGTTGGAGGTCAATAAAAATCATAATAAAAATTATGAGTAAACTAGACACATTTTGGGAACTCTCATAATTTACGGATCTAGTTTTCGACTTCTTATGGTTTTTCTATGATTTTTCTAAAACAGTGCAGAAAGATTAAGAATTAGTTAACAGCTTCTAACTATCAAAACACTTTGTAACATGTTGGCAAAGTGTTAAGTCTATGATGACTTCATATATTTCATGTATTTCTTGTTATGATATATTTGTATAATAGGAAATTACTTACTGAATTTATAAGAATCCTCCATCATAATCATTAGTACAAATTAAAGCAAGTTAAACATAGCTATATTGTACTATACATTTGACTTACATAGAATGAGATTCTTAAACACCACAAAGAAATATACTAAACTATAATAGGTATAGTTAGGGTACATATACATTTCAAACATTTTAATAAACTATAATAGGTATAGTTTATGATCATTTACATAACATACTCGTACAAAAGGGGGTACAAATACAAAGTACCGGGTTTTTATACGAAAAGGGGTACAAATACAAAGTGTCAGGTTTATACACAAAAAAGGGTATAAATACAAAGTGTTGGGTTTATATACAAAAGGGGGTACAAATACAAAGTACCGGGTTTTTATACAAAAGGGGGTACAAATACAAAGTGTCGGGTTTTTATACGAAAAGGGGTACAAATACAAAGTGTCGGGTTTATACACAAAAAGGGGTAAAAATACAAAGTACCGGGTTTTTATACAAAAAGGGGTACAAATACAAAGTGCCGGGTCTTTATACAAAAAGGGGGTACCGATACAAAGTACCAGGTTCACTTAAGATAGTTATTATGAGATTAAAAGTATATTTCATCTAGAATCGTTAGACTTCAACTATAATCGCTGAGCGTATATGTTTGAGTCATATAAGAATTTAGTCTCAATTGGCTTAGAATTGGTGGGGCCTGCCTCATCTCTTGTTCCTCGTTGGGTTGTGGACCTAGGACAGACCCACTATATTCAAAGTTTTGTCTAATTTAAACCTTATATAACTTATATGCGTTGGACGATAATAGAGGAACTCTACGGGTCATTCTAGGGTTCATGAATGCATCATATAGGAATATTTCTATTCACACTTAACTAAGAAAATATTGGATTTTTTGGAAATCAAACTATATCGATTTTACAAGGAAAACGGTTTCTACTTCAAACAAAACTCTTCTGAACTCACCAACTTAATTGTTGACACTTTTTCAAAACTACTTGTATTCTCCGGAAATCAGTGAAACTGGAAAACTTCAGCGCTTTGAGGATGGGACGTTAAACCGTTAACAATTTATTTTTGTCATCATAATGTAATTGATTTTGAAACAGGTAAACATATACTTTGGTGTAACTTTTTCAATTATATTTATGAGGGTTGTATTTACTTTGAGCACTATGATACACGTTGTTGTGATACTGTACATGAAGTCCTCCACCCCCGGACGTTTCCGCCATCCTTGGTTTGGGGGTGTGACAGATTGGTATCAGAGCATTGTTTATAGTGAACTAAGTATATCGAACCACATAAGATATACAAACTATAAATGCATTGGGACTAAGGTCTCTGATTTAAAGTTTTCAAAACAACTATACTTTTAGAAATAAATAGCTTCTTGTTAAAAGTATACATGCATGCATACACACTAAGGTCATCATCATTCTAGAACAAAACAAAAGTGATGATTGTTGGATATCACAGGTAAGCTTGGGGATGTATGGTCGGTCTTCGTAATGGCATAGCCTGATCAACTATGCTGGTCCGAGGAGTGATTAGCATATGCCCAAGAATGGTTGTGATGTGGCAACAAGTCTAAAAACTTACCAACACTACCACAATGAAATACCATAGGGGTATTTGGTGTTATTATAATTACATATCTGAGAACTAAATAGATTTTTATCAATAGGTCAATAGTTGCTTAGTGGATACATTAAAATTTTATGTATCCAGGACGTCATAGACTTAGAATCTGTGGATCTTTGCTCTACTTCCTGTTCTCGTTGGATTGGGGATTTAGAGTTAGGGTCACTTATTCGAAGGTCTATCCTGTCCCGAATACATATAACTAGTATGCACTAAACAATATGTTGAAGTACCTGATAAAGATCATCTTATAATTATCTAATTAGTAAGTCTACTTAGTTATTTCTTATATCTCCATTTCTTGCGAAGATATCATGGCTGGATTCCATCCACACGATGACCCGTACTACCCTAACCACGACAATACCAAATGGCTCGGAGAGGAGCCAGAGAATGATTACCCAACCCCTATGGATGGTCACCAAGCTGAAGGCTATGCTGATGGTTCTGACTCCGATCCTGAAGTGGAGAACTTAACCCCGATGACTCTTGTTCCGAATCCTAACCCTCGTCCGGCTTTTCAAGGCCCGACGCCTCCTTGGGTAGAGTGCTTAGAAACATGGAGCCAAGAACAAGACCAACCTATGTTGTTTAATGGAGAACGAAGCTTCTACAACATAAGCGAAGGAAGCTCAGCAGATAGAATTCTTCCAATCCTAGTCCGTAGGGTTACCCGAAACGAGATTCAGAGCAGAGCAACTGTCCATCGTACTGCAGAGGTTGATGCAAATGCATGAATGCATACGATCTGCACCAATCGCCTTGAGCACGATCGCAAAAAATCTGAGAGACACCACAAAACCCTGTTGCAGGCACTGACTGAAACACGAACCGAAGTCATAGAACTCTGAGTACGCCAGAGGATATACGAAAGGCACCTGCCTCATATGGAGCAGCAACTAGCTGAACTGAGGGTTCACCATAGGGATGACCGCCGCCAGTAGTGGATGCCTTACTTTCTTCCCTGTTAAAAAAGAATCGTTTTTCCTATCTATGTCCTGTCTGGCATCCTCTTTGAAACCATCTTGTACTGTAAGTACTTTTAGTTAGGCCTTTAGGCGGCCAAAACTCTCCTCCGGATGTGATGTAAGACCCTCTACAAAGTCAATTTTTCCCAAGCCTGTTACATCTTAAACATCAATGACGTTGTCAATCAGATAAATTCTGTGACACTCTTTGTTCGAATACTTCCTTATGAGTCTATCTGAAACCCACTTTAGTCAAGTTGTTAGACTAGAGTAATTTAGCTCCGGGATCGTTCCCAATTTCTTTCCAAGGTTGGATCATGTTATTCACCAACCAATGGAACCCGACTTTGAAACGACAAACGTCATAAGATCATTCTACGAACTTACTCCTACTCTGATATAAGACTGCATCATAGGGATGTAGGTCAAACCTTCGAGAACATACTTCAATTGGTCATAATAAGGACCTAGCCTGGGTCAAGTATAAGGCTTCACTTGGATAGAAAACCTACTAAACTCATGAAGTTCATTCATATGGACTTCCTTTATGAATTACATATAAGGCATTCTTAAATCGGAGAATAATGCAGAAAAATCTAATTCTATAACAATTGACTTGTCTTTGCTAGTAGAAACTTACCATATGATCATTTTTTTCAAACTCATGACAGAACGATGCCACCAAGGAAAAGACCCAAACCTTTCGGCAGCACAGCGCCACCACCTCCAACGCCACCTCCTCAGTTTGATCCCGTAATGTTCCAAGTTGTAGTAACAGCAGCCATGGTAGCTACAATGTCACAAATTGGTACAAATAGCACTGGTGGTGCTGGATTTGGGGCCACAAACTCTAACCACGGGGATAGTACAGGACGCACAAAGGAATGCACTTACAAGGACTTCCCAAATGGCAAATGCGATTCCTTCGATGGAAGTGGGGGTGTCCTTGCACTAATTCAATGGTTCGAGAGAACCAAAGCAATCTTTGAGATTTGTGCTTGCTCCGAAGCGAGCAAAGTCAAGTACGCGGCATTCACCTTCATCGGAAGAGCTCTCACTTGGTGGAACGGCAGAGTTAAGTTGCTTACGCTTGCAGTGGCTAACTCGTTAAGTTGGGAGGACTTAAAGAAGATGATGCTGAAGGAATATTGCTCAAGAGGTGAAGTGCAAAAGCTGGAGCAAGAATTGTGGAATCTCAGAATGGCAGGCTCTGACCTTACAACTTACACCAACCGATTTTGTGATCTAGCACTCCTTTGTCCTGCTATGGTCACCCCGGAAGACAAAAATTTGGAGCGATACCTCTGGGGATTGTCCCCCGAAATTCCAGATAGCGTGCTGTTCTCAAAACCAACTACCTTCGACAGCGCCAAGGAGTTGGCACAACAAGTCATCGACCATCATGCCAACCATGACACTATGACGACCACCCTTACTCAAGCAAGAGGAGGGAACAATGAAAGAAAGTTTTGGGACAACAAGAAGGACCAATCAGCCTAGGGCCTCGCTAAGAAGCAACAGATCTTTATTGTTCATGCTGCCACAACCCTCACCACGCTAACTCCCATGAAACCATACGCCGGAACCCTTCCGAAATGCAACAAGTGTAACTTCCATCACACTAGGGCTTGCCGGAAGATGCATTGCAAAAACTACGACAGAGAGGGGCACACTGTTCGTTTCTGTAAGGCACCAGCACGACCCATCAACCAGGTCCCTGGCTTTGGAGTAAGCCCAACCTGTTACAAGTGTGGAGAAACAGGACACTTTAAAAGGGACTGCCCAAGAACAAGAGATACCGGTGGTGGTGGAAGGGTGCTTGCAATCACCGAAGGAGAAACCACCCCGGAACTGCCCGCAAATATCAGTACGTGTTTCTAACATCGACATTTAAATTCCAAATTTCTTTATATGTTAAATCTAGCATCGATTAAAGCATGCATAGTAGTAATCATGTGACATCGGGCGAGTTATTCCTCACCATAATCAATTTATTGTACTGCGAAAAGTTTCCCCCATCTTTCCTCTGAATTCTTGGATCCCCATTCGTAGTGCAAATTTCAGGACGAAATTCCCTCTAACGGGGGGATGATGTGACAACCGTCAAATTCTGGTCAATTCAAAGTAAAATAAAGTCAACAAGTTAAACTGGTCAACTCAACTAACCCTTGTGTACTAGGGCTTACGTTATGTATTTACTAAACAACTTGCTATTCTGATGAGAAATCATAAATCGAAGAGTACGTACAACTAGATCTCCTTAACCTAAAATTGTGGTAAGTGGCAAGCCAAACCGATAAAACAATGTTGCATACTCATCAGGAGTGTGTAAGATCCTTAAACAAGGCTTTACAGGGTTTACAGACCCATCATTGCGAAGCTGGACACTCAAAAAGGTCACAAATGAAACATCTCCCAATCGTTTCCACTAAATCTCTCTCAAATATCTCTTTGTATGAGTAATCTCTCCAAGAATGTCAAATCTCTCCCAAATCTCTCCAAGTATGTGAAATGTCTCTCAAATATCTCTTTGTATGAGAAATCTCTCCAAGAATGTCAAATCTCTCCCAAATCTCTCCAAGTATGTGAAATCTCTCTCAAATATCTCTTTGTATGAGAAATCTCTCCAAGAATGTCAAATCTCTCCCAAATCTCTCCAAGTATGTGAAATCTCTCTCAAATATCTCTTTGTATGAGAAATCTCTCCAAGGATGTCAAATCTCTCCCAAATCTCTCCAACTATGTGAAATCTCTCTCAAATATCTCTTTGTATGAGAAATCTCTCCCAGAATGTCAAATCTCTCCTAAATCTCTCCAAGTATGTGAAATCTCTCCCAAATCTCTCTGAAAAGTTCCTGTAACATTTTAGAATCATTCAGGTCATTCCGACCCTTAACCGGGTCAAAAACGCCTCAAAACGGAGTGATAACGAGTAAAATAGGCTTTAGGAACCGAAACCCTTCTTAGGAACCGAAACCAAGAAGAGAGGCCTCTTGGGCCGTAACTCGCGAGGACCGAGCCTCTGCTCTCGGTCTCCCTTCTCGGTCTCTGTCCCTTGTCAGTTCCCTTGTTCGCGTCTCTGTCTCCTCGCCTAGTCTCGGTCTCTACATTTTCTCGGCCTTCTCTCCTCTCGGCTCTCTGTTCGCCTCTCGGCCTTCTCTCCTCTCAGTCTCTGTCTCCTTTTCTCCTCTTTGTCTCTGCTCACATCTCGGTCTTCTCCCGCCTCTCTGTCTCCTCGCCTCTGCTCTCGGTCTCTGCTCTCTCTCTTCTCTTCTCTCGGTTTCTTCTCCCCTCTCGGTTTCTGCCCTCTCTCCTCTCGGTTCTAGCATCAGAAGGCCGAGCCTTGGCCAGATTTCGGAATTTTGTCGCTTTTAGCCCATTTTTGATATTTTTAACATTTTAAGCCCGTTTTTCGTGATTTTAACGCAGGATTTTCTCCAGAAATTATATTTTAACATAATAAACCCTAAATATTCATAATTTAAACATATTTTCATGAAAATCGTCATCTAAATAATAAAAATCTAATGGGGGATTTATTTAAGGTGGAGTGTTGACCTTGCCTTAACTTATGTCACAAACAACCACCCCACACCCACTCTATGACCAGCCACACCTCCCCACTAGGTCACTTCAACATCCCTTACACTCAATTTCCACCCATTCCCACGTTTTTAGAGCGGGAACAAAACATCCTCTCTCCTCATTTCTCTCATTTGCTCTCGTTTCACCAAGTATCAAACACCACTTTTCTCTCAAACTTTTTCTCTACCAAATTCGAAATTCAAGGCTGATTTTCAAGTGTTCTTCCACTATTAGTAAGTATAATTAATCCTCCTTATGATTATTGCACTTCATTCTACTCAAATCATTGATTGCTTACACAAACTCCATAACTATGATGTTAGATCTTCGAATCTTCAAGTGATTCTTAAAGTGTTCTTGGGTTGAACACTTCTCTTCTTCAACACTTATCTACTGAAATCACTCAAGGTGAGTTCATACCCCAAAATTTTCATGTTTTCTCAAGTTTTTAGTGGGGGAATACAAGTTAAAACACCAAGAACATAACTAAACGTTTCTAACAGCCTTCATCAGAAAAGTTCAACTCCATTCACGGACTGTTTTGGGCAACTTAAACATTTTTGGTTTCAAAACTATCTAAGGTTCAAATAGTTCAAGCTCTTTGCTTTAAAATTACTACTTGCACATCTCCATACGATTTTTCTACAATTTATGGTGATATTTACAAAACTGTCTATCATTTCAAACAACAATCCGGACCAGTCTGTGATTATGTACTTTTTCACCCAAGTTGGAGCTCAATAAAAATCGTAATAAAAATTATGAGTAAACTAGACACACTTTGGGAACTCTCAGAATTTACGGATCTAGTTTTCGACTTCTTATAGTTTTTCTATGATTTTTCTAAAACAGTGCAGAAAGATTAAGAATTAGTTAACAGCTTCTAACTATCAAAACACTTTGTAACATGTTGAGCAAAGTATTAAGTCTTTGATGACTTCATATATTTCATGTATTTCTTGTTATGATATATTTGTATAATAGGAAATTACTTACTGAATTTATAAGAATCCTCCATCATAATCATTAGTACAAATTAAAGCAAGTTAAACATAGCTATATTGTACTATACATTTGACTTACATAGAATGAGATTCTTAAACACCACAAAGAAATATACTAAACTATAATAGGTATAGTTAGGGTACATATACATTGCAAACATTTTAATAAACTATAATAGGTATAGTTTATGATCATTTACATAACATACTCGTACAAAAGGGGGTACAAATACAAAGTACCGGGTTTTTATACGAAAAGGGGTACAAATACAAAGTGTCGGGTTTATACACAAAAAGGGGTATAAATACAAAGTGTTGGGTTTATATACAAAAGGGGGTACAAATACAAAGTACCGGGTTTTTATACAAAAGGGGGTACAAATACAAAGTGTCGGGTTTTTATACGAAAAGGGGTACAAATACAAAGTGTCGAGTTTATACACAAAAAGGGGTAAAAATACAAAGTACCGGGTTTTTATACAAAAAGGGTTAAAATACAAAGTACCGGGTCTTTATACAAAAAGTGGGTACCGATACAAAGTACCAGGTTCACTTAAGATAGTTATTATGATATTAAAACTATATTTCATCTAGAATCGTTAGACTTCAACTATAATCGATGAGCGTATATGTTTGAGTCATATAAGAATTTAGTCTCGATTGGCTTAGAATTGGTGGGGCCCACCTCATCTCCTGTTCCTTGTTGGGTTGTGGACCTAGGGCAGACCCACTATATTCAATGTTTTGTCTAATTTAAACCTTATATAACTTATTTGCATTGGACGATTATAGAGGAACTCTACGGGTCATTCTAGGGTTCATTAATGCATCATATAGGAATATTTATATTCACACTTAACTAAGAAAATATTGGATTTTTTGGAAATCAAACTATATCGATTTTACAAGGAAAACGGTTTCTAGTTCAAACAAAACTCTTCTGAACTCACCAACTTAATTGTTGACACTTTTTCAAAACTACTTGTATTCTCCGGAAATCAGTGAAACAGGAAAACTTCAGCACTTTGAGGATGGGACGTTAAACCGTCAACAATTTATTTTTGTCATCATAATGTAATTGATTTTGAAACATGTAAACATATACCTTGGTGTAACTTTTTCAATTATATTTAAGAGGGTTGTATTTACTTTGAGCACTATTATACACGTTGTTGTGATACTGTACATGAAGTCCTCCACCCCCGGACGTTTCCGCCATCCTTGGTTTGGGGTGTGACATTTTAAGAATCAGAGACTTTTAGTCCTAAATGTGTTTATAGTTTGTATATCTTATGTGGTTTGACATACTTAATTGTAAAAACCCGAAATTTCCGCTTCATTTCAATGTAACTTTTTCATAAATCAACTCGCGCAACCGATCGTCATTCCGATTTCCGATTTCCGATTTCTCCGTTTAATTAAGTCATTAATGAGTACACATTTAAAATGACTTAATGGGTGTCTTAATACATTTAGAAATCATTTTAACACTCAACTTTAGTGATCGGAATAATTCTAAAATTTACCGTATCGGGTTACGGTAACTCAATCGGGTACGACCAAAAACCCCGTCTAATGCCGGTATCGGGTAGAATTTCACCGTGTCCAAAACCTAAAAACTATATAAACGTGTTTAGGACTTCATTTGAAGCCTTTGGCCAAATTATCACTAAACATTTCCCACCTCTCTCCTAATCCAAGTTTAAGGGATCAAAACTCAAAATTAAGGCTTCTAATCTTTAAGGTACCTTCCTAGCCTTAATCTATAACATATTTGACATTCAATTTCGAGTTTAAGACATGAATTAGGCCAAACATTCATGAGTTTACGGCCATAGAACATTCATGGGCTGTAAACTCATATTTCAAGGGTTTTTAAGCCCTAAAACCCTTCCTTTGCATAGTTGGACACTAGATATGACTTAAGGGCTTAAAGGGAAGAACTTATAACATGTAGAACATGGATTTAGAGGGACAAAAGTGAGTTTACGGCCAAGGAGCATTCTTGGGCCGTAAACTCATATACAAGGGGTATTTAAGCCAATTAACCCTTCCAAAACCTAGTTGGGACTTAGACATGAACCATGGACTTGCTAATCTAGACTTGGAACACTTTAAACTTGATTTTTGAGTAATAAAGAAGAGTTTACGGCCAAGACATACTCTTGGGCCGTAAACTCCTCTAAAAGGGTGATTTAAGGCCTTTAAACATGTTCAAATGCTTCCAAACTCAATCTATGGCTTTGTGGTAAAATCTAGATGCATCTAAAAATGGTTTAAAGGATTGAAACACAACAAAAGTATGATTTATGAGAGTTTACGGCCTAGGAATATACCCTTGGCCGTAAACTCATAAAACAATGTTTAAGATGCATCAAACACACCCAAATGGCTTGTACAAATTTCTAGAATCACATGTGATTGTTTTAAACATCAAAAACTATCTTTTTCAATGATAAAAGAGAGTTTACGGCCTTAGAACATACCTCTAGGCCGTAAACTCCAACAAAGGTCTTAATTGATGTTCTAAATTCATAACAATGCTTAGAAAATTAGTTTGAATCACATGTGATTGCCCTAAGTAGCTTAAATCAATTTTTCTTAGCCATTGTGAGTTTACGGCCATAAACTCTATGAGTGTGGCCGTAAACTCATGTTTTAAATGTTTTAAATCTATTCCAAGTGTTCCAAGGTGTTTAGATAATTATTTCTAGCAATCCCTAAGTCCATTTGAGCCCTTAAAACACCAAAACGTCACCCACATGAGTTTACGGCCGTAAACTCATGTATGTGGGTGTTCCAATGTTGTAAACTCTTTAAAATGTTTACTTATGGGGAGTAAACTCAAGTCCCAAGTCCCTTGTGTCATTACAAATCCAAAGATGTCACCCGGGTCACTCCAAACGCTCGTTTTGAAGTGTTTAACCTCATTGGAGTGTAATGTTCCATATGATTAGTGAATGTATCTCTAATTGTATATATATGGACATTATATCATTTTACATAGGGTCATCGCGAGTAATCAAACCCCGAACCGACGTATAGCATTCAAAACCGACACGTTTCCGAGTCCGGTGAGTTCATACCCCTACCCTTTTTCACTGTTTTCACTGTTTTCAGGGGGCAACACAAGCAAAGTACAAGGGAATTCTTGTACTCATAACATGTTTTCAAATATGTGTTTCATATTCTTATGCTTTTATAACTGATAACTACAACTGGTAACAGATCGAATATACAGATCACGTAACATATATTTGTGAAATAAGTCTTTAAACTAGTATGTTTTACATGTATTTCACAAATGGTTTTCCACATTTTATCAGTTAAAAGCATGACATTAAAACGTTTGAATATAATACCTATACACCGTTTTGTCCTCGGTAACACTCTACGCACATACGCGAGTGGAGGACTTTCATATTATTACTAGTAAATTTGTTATTCCGGTACGATTGGAGACACGTCCTCGGAGAACACTCCACCTGGATTACGCGAGTGGAGGACTACACCCATAACCAGAATCTCTGGTATTTAGAGAGCATGACTTGAGTGTATAGATCTATACGGGGCTGACTACCCCACACCTGGCTGCTAGCTACAGCCGAACCGAAATGGTTCAAGGGTGACGAAAGTCATAAGTATGTGGACGACTTATTGCCACTTGTGGACTACTTATTGCCACAGGTTTCAGTCTATTGTATGGTTATGGAACTCGCAATTAGGATAACAGAGATTTACTTACAGTAATAATGGATTATTATATACATCGTTTACATCGTTTACATCTTTTACATCTTTTACTTACTGTAACTAACATTCAGGAAGGTACGGGACCTTCCTGGGGAAAACATGGAAATCTAATCACGATTACATCTTTTACATCTTTCACATCGTTTACATAAGATACATACATGCAGGAAAGCATGGGGCTTTCCTGGGTAACACTTACATAACTAGAAAGAGTCACAGAATGGATAACATTACATCTTTTACAATTTGTAACATATGGGACTTTCCTGGTAACACATGATAAGTAAACAGAACAGTTTAACCAGTCAGATAACCAACTATACATTTTCACATGAGTAAACATGTTTTCAGTGTACAAACTTATTATACTTTACATTTGTGAAACAATAACCAGCCTTTAAGAAAATACGGGATTTTCTTGGTGTACATAACATTTCAGAAACAGAAAGGAAACCGATACATTTCCGTAAAACAAAACCGCTTATGAACTCACCAGCTTTATGCTGATTTTCAAACCGCTTGTGTTCTCAGGTCAGCGTTAGAACAGGTACTCGAAGATCATTTTGCATGAAGACGGTGTACATGAAGACCCGTTACATTTTGTCTATATATACTATGTATCACAACTGTACAAACTTTACTTTTGAAACAACTGCAAAACTGTTATTATGTAATGTAATGCTTGTTTTACTTTACTTACTATGTACATTGGATTTGATACTCAACACGGTAGTCAACCCCGGAAATGTATTCCGCCTTCGGTTTTCGGGGTGTGACATTAATTCACTATAAACCGATCTCTGATACCAATCTTTCACACCCCCAAACCAAGGAGGGCGGAAATGTCCGGGGGTGGAGGACTTCATATATAGTATCATAACAACAATTGCAATTGTAATTTAAGCAAACACAACCAACATATATATAATTGAAAAAGTTACATCAGTGTATGAGTTACATGTTTCCAAATCAATTACAATATGCTAACAAAAACATGATATATTGACGCCTTACGTCCCATCCTCAAAACGCACTTTGGTACCTGTTTAGTGATTACCTGAGAATACAAGTTGTTTGAAAAACTATCAACACAAAGGTTGGTGAGTTCATAAGTTTTTGTTTTCGAACTTAATAGAAGTCTTTTCGTTGTAAATTTTACGTTTTTTTCAGAAAAATCCGATATTTTCCTTAAAATTTGTGTAATGTAGTCTTATAACCGAAGACCAAAATGTATTAGTAACCTCTCTTGCTAATAGAAAATGATACGTGTTTAAATTGACATAAACGCGTTTGAATTGAATGAAATTCTCATAAATTCTTATGTTTGTTAATACTTTCTTTATACGTAGTCCTAAATCCCAGGACCGAGAAGTAACAAGTATTGGTCATACTTAAAGATATAAAATGTGGTTTCAAATGATATGTAATCATAAATACCAAAACCGAACGTGTACAGTAATATCTGTATTTATTGACATAAAAAGTGATTTTAAACCAACATAAAACCCCTTTAGGTTTTATAAAAATCCCATAAACTTTATGTATTGTTATCTCCTTATGTGAGTCACTATAATCATACTACAACTGAATGAACCTGCCACGATGTTTCTTAGGCGTCGCGAAACTAAAATGACATTTGTCACCCGTAGACCTGCAGGTCCCACTATAGCTAGGAGCAAGGTGTGGGGTGTCAAACCCAATATATATCTATACACAACTATCACGTTCTCCCTCCAGGAGACTCTGATTATAACTACCAGGAATTAGATCCCGCACTCGGACGTACGGAAAGAGATTGTCTCACAATTTAGGTTAACAAGTTTACGTGTAGTGTACGTGAGTGTAAAACCTTTCTGTATGAATGTACACTCTTTGTACAAGTGTGTTATGTGATGTATCATAAACTATACCTATTATAGTTTATCCAAAACGTTTGTAATATATAAGAACTCTTTTATGAAAATGCATTAGTGTTATGAATCCATTAAACCATGCATATTATAGCTTAATATTCGTGTTCTAAATGAATAAATAATCTTATCATGAATGACTAAGTTTCAGTTTATGATGATAAACAAACAAGGAAACACATTCAATATTTAGAACTTATTGTTATACACTTTGCTCAACATAATACAAAGTGTTATGAAATTTATATGCTGTTAACTAACTTTAACCTTTTTGCGATGTCTTAGAAAAGTCATAGAAAAATCATACGAAGCTGAAAACTAAATCCGTAAATTCTGAGAGTTCCCAAAATGTCTCTAGTTTACTCATAATTTTTATCATTCTTTTTAATCACCTCCAACTTGGGTGAAAAAGTCCATAATCACAGACTGGCCCGGATTGGTGTTTTAAATGATAGGCAGTTTTGTAAAAATCACCATAAATTGTAGAAACATTGTATGGAGATGTGAAAGTAGTAATTTTAAAGATAAGAACTTGAACTACTTTCACCTTGTACAATTTTGAAAAAAAAAGTGTTTAAGTTGCCCAAAACAGTCCGTGAATGGAGTTGAACTTTTCTGATGAAGGCTGTTAGAAAAGTTTAGTTATGTTCTTGGTGTTTTAACTTGTATCCCCCCCCCCCCCTGAAAACTTGAGAAACCATGAAAATGTAGGGGTATGAACTCACCTTGAGTGATTTCAGAAGATGGATGATGGAGATTTGTAGTATTCCACTCAAGAACACTAAGAGAATGTCTTGAAGGTTCGAAGATCTAACATTAATGTGATGGATTTTGTGTAAACAATCAATGATTGGAGTAGAATGAAGTGTAATAATCACAAGTAGGATGAATTATACTTACCAAGGGAAGGGTAAAGCTTGAAGATCTGCCTTGGAGTCTTGGAATAGTGAGATAAAGTTTGAGAGAAAAGTTGTGTTGTATCTTTGGTGAAATGAGATAAAATGAAAGAAGTGAGAAGAGGGGATGAGTTATTCCATCTCTAAGAACGTGGGAAGGGCTAATAATTGAGTGGGGAGTACATTGAAGTGACCTAGGTAAGCTGGGAAGGTGTGGCTGGTCATAGAGTGGGTATGGGGGTGGTTGCTTGTGTCATAAGGTAAAGTAAAGTCAACACTCTACCTCAATAATTCACCCACTAGATTTTTATTATTTAAATGGGGATTTTCATGAAAATATGATTAAATTATGCATATTTAGGGTTTATTATGTTAAAATATGATTTTTTGTGAAAATCCCGCGTTAAAATCATGAAAAACGGGCTCAAAATGTGAAAAATATTGAAAATGGGCCAAAAATGTAAAAATTCTGAAGTTTTGCTGGAGGTTCGGCCTTCTGGTCATCGGAACCGAAACTAGAAGAGGGGGACCGAGAGGAGAGAAGAAGACAGAGAGGAGAAGAGAGAGGACCGAGAGGCGGAAAGAGGACCGAGAGGCGAAGGGAGGACCGAAAGTAGAAGAAGGAACTGAGAGGGGAAAAGAGGACCGAGAGTAGGGGAAGTAAGACCGAGACTCGGTCTCTATTCTTGGCAGGTTCGGCTCTCAGGTTCGTTTCCAGGTCTCGGCTCTCAGGTTCGGCTACAGGTCTCGGTTTCAGGTCTCGGCTCTCAGCTGCTGGTCCCGGTTTCGGTTCATTGCTGCTTTCGGTCCAAGGAGTTCGGCCCTAAGAGGCTTTAGCTACTGGAGAGGGGTTTCGGCTCCTTAAGTCCATTTTTCTCGTTTCTACCCCGTTTTAAGCCGTTTTTGACCCAGTTAAGGGTCAGGATGGCCTGAAAGACTATAAAAAGTTTAAGGAACTTTTGAGAGAGATTTGGGAGAGATTTCACATTCTTGGAGAGATTTCTCATATAAAGAGAGATTTGGGAGAGATTTCACATTCTTGGAGAGATTTCGCATACAAAGAGAGATTTGGGAGTGATTTCACATTCTTGGAGAGATTTCTCATACAAAGATAGATGTGGGAGAGATTTCACATTCTTGGAGAGATTTCTCATACAAAGAGAGATTTAGGAGAGATTTCACATTCTTGGAGAGATTTCTCATACAAAGAGAGATTTGGGAGAGATTTTAAATAGAGAGAGATAGAGTGAAAATGATTGAGAGAGGTTTCGTGTGTGGCATTTGTGAGTATCCGGCTTCACCACGCAAGGTCCGTAAACCCTGTTAAACCTTGTTTAAAGATCTTACACACTCCCGATGAGTATGTAACATTGTTTTCCTCGGTTTTGTTCATTGTTTAGCACTAATGCTAAGGAAAATTAAACACACGATTTTTTTCCAAGTGATGTTTTCTCATTAAAATAGTGAGTTATATAGTATTTACATAGCACATACCCTAATATACCATGCTTAATTGAGTTGATCGGTTTGACTTGATGACTTTGATTGACTTAGACTTGACCCGAATTTGACTATTGTCACATAAAAAGTGAGTTTATGATAAAGTACTTTTTAGCCTTAGCGATCTAGATGAAAGTCTTAGTATACGTTAAACCGAGAGCATGCATTAAAAGAACGTCAAAATCTGACTTCGTATGAGGAAGTTATAAATTTTCTAAGATTTGGCAGAGCAGTGAGCAGCCCGGAGTTCGAATTTTAGATCGAGTGATTTTTAGCCAACATAACCTAAATGGGAATCGAATATCTCGTTAATAGTAGCTCAACGGTAAAAAGACAGACGAAAACGGACGTCAGATGAAGAAGTTATGAATTTTTAACAAACTTTTCCTGTCCTGGCCTGTTAAAAAAATAACTTTAAAAATAAAGTCCAAATTAGCCAACGAAGTCTAGACAAAAGTTGTAGAGTACAATCCCACCCACATGTGGATATAAAGAATGTCAAAAACGAAGCTCGTACATGAAAGTTGCGAATTTTTAAAATAAGGTGCACAAATTTTGAGGCTGTCTGAAGGGAACGCCCCACGTAGAAGGTTAGGCCTCGCAGACTCGCTTCACTTGGTCTCGGATTGGCCACGTCTAACAAGCATGCTTTGGACACATCGGTTCGAAATGCCCAGTATACGCAGCCGAATTTCTCACATTTTTACACCTTCTTTCTTTCTCTACTCTATCTCTCTCTAGCCTCCTTAAACCACCTGAAGCCTCGGGAACCTCCCTAACACTAGAAGAAAGCCCCAAAGCACCTAAAGGCTCAGAGAAAAAGAGTTTTCTGGTTTAGAAGCTCCCCCCCCCCCCCCCCCCGCGCAGAGCCTGGTTTTCAAGAAAACCTCTCAGTTTCATCCAAGGAGATTATTTTAACAAGCGAAGTGCTGTCTGAATCACCACCTTATCAAGTGAGTGTATAGAAACTTTCCTCTTACACATAGATATGAAGTCTTTTATATAAATTACGTGTTATGTGTATATATTATCTGTTTACCTGAGATGTATGCTGGATGAAAGATCTATACTTCTTTCTTTTCAGATCTGAACCTTTTCTTTCAGATCTGAACTTTTTCTTTCAGATCTAAACTTTCTCATTCCAGATCAAACCTTTTCAGATCTTAATTGTATATATTGATTTTAAACTTTAAGATCTATGTTTTATGAAAGATTTAAACTTCGTTTTTCAGATCTGAACTGTATATTTATTTTATATCTACAAATATGTCGGGTCAAACATGGGTAGATTAAATAGTTGGTGTGTGATGAAATAAAATAATGAGAGGCCTCGACGTTAACGATGTTCCAATCATCTAGCAGAGTATAGATGACAACCACAGACTTTTCTAGACAGTCCAGTGGAACACTAGCAGACTCGCAACATGTAGGTGTTTGTGCATGATGTGTTCACCGGTGTACTCCCTCCCCCTCATGGTTGCCTTACAAAAATTTATGGCTGAGGAATCCCCTCAGTAGTAGTGTCCACCCCGATGATGATCCTTAGGTTAGGTCCCTTTTATTAGATACTTTAGGGGCATAAAGTGAGGATAACGAGAATGGGTAATCGGGTTTGTTTTGGTTTAATGAAATTAATAAACTTATTTATTGTGAGTTGAAATCCATATATGCTCACCAGGCTCCCCATCCCGACCCACTCAGTTTCTTGTATTACAGGTAGTGGCAAGTGCATAGTTGGATGATCTGACGAGATATTATGGATTATAGGCCAGTAGAAAATAAATAGAATGTTGTAAGGCCTATGTTGTTTTTAGGCCAATTTTGTTTTGTGGTCTATGATGTTTTGTTTTTTTCGATCTGTATTGACAATGACATCCTGAAGTTTGAAATGTAATGAAAATACGTTTAATACATACCAGCCACGACATCGGGCGTTGCGCGGACCTCCTCCACAGTCAATTGAAACGCTCTCCCTCGTGCCTTCGGTACCTCGGCCTTCACTAGCCGGCTCTCAGTAGCTCTGATAGCAGCAGGGGCAGATCCCTAAGGTGCTCCCTAGGATGTCCCTCGTAACTGTGGACACTTTGCCTTGTGGTGTCCGGTCTGGTTGCAGTGAAAGCATACTACAAACCCCTTGGGGAAATCCTTGGCCATATGCCCCTCCTTGCCACATTTATAGCAAGACCCCGCTCTACACACCCCATCGTGGCTCTTGCCGCACTTGCCACAAGTGCAGCCCTTCTGACTCCCAGATCTCGAATCAGCGGGCTTGGCCTGCTTGGCTGCCGGCTGAGACTGTGCCGGTCGCCGATCCTTCCCCTGAGACTCAGCCTCCTCCCTAGCCTGGGTCTCCAGCTCTATCTCCCTCTTTCGGGAATTTGCCTGAAGCTCAAAAAATATCCGGTATGTCAAGTTCACCACGAACTCCCGTATATCCCTCCTCAAAATACTCAGATAGTGGCTCATACATGCCTGCTCGGAGGACACGTGCTCTAGGAAAAACATCACCCGCTCATGGAACTTCCTCGTATTCACTGTGACAGAATCAGTTCCCTGCTTGTGGGTCAGAAACTCCTGGGCCAAACGCTCCCTCTCCACCTGAGGAACGTACTCATCTCGGAACATAGCAGTGAACCTCTCCCAATTCATTGCAGCAAGCTCAGTAGGCGAATAATGCGTCGTCACAAACTTCCACCAATCCTTCGCTCCCAAGCGAAGCTGGTTCAGCGCGAACCGAACTTTCAAATGCTCAGGAGATGAGCAAGTGAAGAAACATCCCTCTATGTCTGATATCCACCTCATCACTGCAATCGGGTTCTGGGTCCCATCAAACTCCGATGGTTTTGTGTTGCTAAACTCCCATAACAGTAACGCATCACCACCCTGTAGTCTAGCCGCAGCTACAGCTGTAATGGCCGCAGCAACAGCAACATCAGAAAGAGTAGCATATCTCTCGTCGAATGTCTCTATCAGGGTGGTCTTGATAGACCCAAATATCTCTGGAATCTCATCGCGGATGGCAGCATCCACCTCATCATGAATCATCGGGTGGAGCTCCTCATCGCTCACACCCCCTCCACTGGTCCCTGGTCTATGGCGTGTCTCTACCATGATGCCTCTCTGAAATACAACATAAGATATCAAAACTTTGCTCGGGTGTACACACACTCGATATCCCAACCCTACTTGATCTCTAGTACCCTAAGGATTGTTACTTGGGTTGTGCACTGACCCGGTGCCTTCGGTAGTATGGGCCCAATACTACCGCCACACCGACTCAGCATTCAATCCAAGTCATCCTCCTATAGTCCCAAATCCCAAGTACGCTATTCTTTCTAATCATGTGTTACTTACTAGCAGATCTCTTATAAGCTCCTTGTTGCTATCTAAACACTCTCAAGCATATCTAGTAGCAAAACCCCTACACTAAGGCATCATATAGAAGGCCACTCTAGTCCTAATAAGAATACCTAGTCTACTCTAGCATGCATAACATAATTCATCATATAGCATACCATAACGTATCTTTTAACACTTATTGTAAGGGTATTTTTCGAAAATCACCGTTCGGGAATTGGCTGATCGTACACACGGCTCTGCTCTGTTTGTCTCAAAAGTCTTTTTACTCTTTAAATGTTTACTTTATTATCAAATTTCTCCTCAACTCCTCAGTTTGAGTTCAGATACGCCCGAAGATGCATCCGAATCCCTCAAACCAAGGCTCTGATACCAAATTGTAACACCGTAAATTTAAAACAATTTTTCGCCTTTTAAAACACATTTTCCAAACACATTTATTAACAAAATCCCATTGTATCATAGCTTTGTTTCACAAAATTGTTTCCCAAGATCAAAATACATAAATCCTATGCGTGTGTACGAATCATGCCGGCGCCTTCCCGCGATCATCAGTGGTACCTGAAACACATAACACATAACACTGTAAGCATAAAGCTTAGTGAGTTCCCCAAAATACCACACATAACACATACTAGCCACTCGAGGCTATAACTCTGTGGGCCCTTGGGCCCTAACTCTATGGACCTACTGGTCCTAACTCTGTGAACCTTCCGGTTCTAACTCTGATATACTCTGATATACACATGGCATAAATCACATAGAAATAATGCAGTGAAACATATCACATAACATACAATAACTGTGTCACATGACTCTAATTACTACTCAAGGTAAAGTATAGTGAGAAGACTCACCTCAGATGTCTGGGTAAATCTCTGACTCGGTAGAAATATGATCTAGCCTCCACCTAATCACATAAAGTAATACTCTCGTAAATATAACTCTCAGGACTAGACTCAGCCTTCTCTTGGCACCCTCATAAGGGTAAAAGACCATTTTAACCCTCCTTTGGCTCAAAGGCCCTCATTGTTGCCCAAACCCTAAAAGTCAACCAAAGTCAATGGTCAAACTTTGACCCGACTCGTCGAGCGCACTTGGGCAACTCGGCGAGTCTACACGTGTCCACTAACTCCCTAGTCTCGCTTGGCATGTCGAGTCCCTCCCCTTGCTCGACGAGTCACACCTGACATGAATCGCGGGCTACCCCTCCTCAACTCGCCAAGTCTCAAGAACAACTCGGCGAGTTCCGCCTTGAACTCCAGTCCTCAAATCCCTCTCTGACTCATTGAGTTATTCCCCCAACTCGGTGGGTCTACTCGTTGAGTGCTTTACGGGAAACCCTAACCCTACTTGCCGAGTCTGCCCTTGGACTCGGCGAGTTCATGCCATGCATAAACTCAATTGACGTCCTGAGGTCAGATCTGTTCCTTTGGTCCATAGATCTGACCTTCCCAAGCCTGATAAACACGTAAAGCTCGAATCTTGACACTCATGGGACGTCTAAAAGGTTCCACTTGGTGATTTAGCCCCAAAAATAGCATTCTAAGTTCATGGCTCCCAAAACAACCCATAAAGCTCCAAGGGTTAAGGTCTCTGGACCTCTTTGAGTCCAGATCCAAAGCATAAACTCGAGAAGGGACCAATTGCTCCACATATCCATTCTCTAAAGGGGTTAGAAAAACCCTAACTCTAAGAATCAACACCAAATCTGAAGAAGGTCCGAATAAATACCTCAAGATGAAGTCTCTAAACTCTGAAATCACCAGAACCGCTCCTCCTTTAGCCTCCTCTTGCCTTGGTCACCTCTATCTCGCAATCACGCCAAAAAAAAAGATCAAAAGTGGCCTCTCCTTCCTCACAATTGCTCTAGATCTCTTAGGGTTTCTCTCTGGGGTTTAGTAGCCGCAAATGACGACCCTAAGGGCCTTTAAATAGGTCCCAAACATGGGAAATTAGCATTTCATTAAACAGCGTGGACTCGCCGAGTCCACTCAAGGACTCGCCGAGTCCGGTCATGAACCCGAATGAGAATCCGCGACCCTACTCGGCGAGTCTAAGCACCAACTCGCCGAGTCCCTCCACAAACTCCAAAATAAATTAATAAAATAATGTACCTGGGAATCCGGATGTTACATATGTGTACTTATGTACAATATGCATGCTTTGTAACATCCCAAAAATTCAAGACAATTTAAAACTTTCCAAAACACTTAAAACCATTAAGTTATTACAGTTTGTTTTCAAAATAATTTAATCATCAGAGTATCCCTAGAATCAAATCATAAAATCATGAGTTATGAGGAGATGTACGATCACGCCTTCGCCTTCCCGCGATCATCAGAAGTACCTGAAACATAATCAATAACTGCAAGCCTGAAGGTTAGTGAGTTTCCCCAAAATACCAATTCCATACAAATATAATCATAGCATATAACAATACAGAACAACATACATATTGAGCCTTCAGCCTGACTGGACCGCCTCGCAGGCCCTACAACCTATCTGGACCGCTCTCGAGCATTCGGCATGGCTGGACCGCCTCGCATATAGCTTATCTGGACCGCTCACCGGGTATGTTGGCTTACAGCACAAATCAGGACTGCCTCAACCCAACCCCCAATCAAACAAACATGTGCACATAAATATCATACGCTAGCTCATATCATATAACAGTCAAACCAATCTAACAAATCATCATTCATAACACCATCCTAACTACCAGGATGACAATCTAAACAGATCAATAAGAATAGTACCTTCCTATCTATCAGGAAGCAGAACTAATAGATCACTAATCCTATCAAACAGAATACATAATGAGCCATCAGCCTGGACCGTGTGACAACCCGAAATTTTTTGTCTTATAAGTCAAACCGATAAACCAAAAAGTCAGACTTAATTTCATTGCATTCTAGCCATGTTAAGGGTCATTCTAATGAGTTCTAATCCTGGTACACTTAAGGATTGGGGTAGGGTTATGACAGCTTAAGTTCATTGGTTTGAAAACGAGCCGGAAACTCCATCACAAGGAGTTTACGGCCTCAAACTAGGAGTTTACGTCCATAAACTCTTGGCTGGCCATAAACTCCTCCAATATACATGATATTCCCTCATTTTTCATCACTTCTCACATTTCCAAGTCTAGAAAATTGATTCTCTCTCTCAAGTATCATCGAGTTCTGCATCCTGCATCTTGAAAAACGTAAGTGGTTCTTCCATCTTTGATTTGTTATCCTTCTTAATCATGTATCATCCTTTGATTTCATCCATGAAAATCATCTTTCTGGATAGATCTTCAAGATACTCATCATTCACCAAGAACACTAAGAACATACACTTGATCTTGGTGGTCGGGAACCCTCCTTCAAGCATCCAAATCGTAATTATCCTTCACATATGCTTAGTACATGTTAGGATCTCTTGTTAAACACATTAAAAGCGACATTTGGCTGGAACAAAAGGAGTGTACAGTCATACAACCATGCATGGCCGTACACACCTCAAACACCCCAAAAAGGGCCTCCAAAGTGAGAATCTAGTTCCTATTCATGTTGAGCAATAGTCCCACGAGCTTCCCTATCATTCAATAATCCTCTTATGCACATTTTACCTTGAGTTTGATGGCCGTACACTCCATGTTCGTAAACCCATGGCCGTAACACTAAGTGGTGGCCGTAAACACCCCTTTGATGAATCACATGTGATTCTAACACTTAGTCCAAGTCCCTAAGGGTGTTTCCTAGCATGTTAGTTGTTTAAAACACTAAATTCATGCCTATATATGCCAATATATGTCATTTAGGACTCGTTTGTGTCTCTGGATTTCATTCGTGGAACTTCTCATCCTTACACGCATCTGCAATTGAATCTCCCACATACGGTGAGTTCATACCCCTATAATCAATCTATTAAACTGTTTTTAAACACTCTTAGGAGAGGGGGGATACAAGTTGGATGCAATTAAAATTATGTAAATGTTTTGTTATAAACATCTTTTAAAGGATTGCTTTCGTATTTATAAGTGATCAAAACATTTCAAAAACTCTTTTAAAGACATGTTACTTTATAGTTTACAAAATTCCGTTTTTAAAGTACAATCATAACTCGGTAGATAAATGAGTCTCTTATTCAAAGTCAGTATCAGTTCAAGTAATCACACTAGTAAACTATAATAGGTATACATTAGGGGTTCAGAGCATACTATAACAAGAAACATAATGAACATACTATAAATAGAAACAAGGAGGAACATACTAAAACAATAACAAGATAACATTTATGTAAGACTACTTCACGACTTAGCAATATGCTTGTTAGGTTGCATTTTGTAACCAGAGTCTCGTGGGGGGAGAGCATGATTTATGTATAGATCTATATGGGAGTGATACCACTCACCTTGTTGCCAGCTATAGTAGGACTTACAAGTCCAAGGGTGACAAATATCACATCTATTTTGGTGCCAGTAGGTCGTCATGTTTATCACGGGTCGTATCAGTATGGTTGCAACCACATCGCATTTTAAGCTTAATTAACAAACTGGCGTCAAGGTATTTAGTACATTTAGTTAAGAGGAGGCCTATAATGCTAACTTTATGAATCCTTGGTAGATACATCAATGATATATATATACATATATATACATACATATATATATATATATATATATATATATATATACATATATATATACATATATATATATATATATATATATATATATATATATATATATAAATTGGATCCGAAAGAGAGTAGAATGTGTGCTTTCCACTTCATTTCTTGTTCCTTGTTTGGTTGTGGGCTTAGAGCATATGCACCCGGTCTACTATCTATCCGATCTTATATATATATATATATATATATATATATATATATATATATATATATATATATATATATATACCGTATACACCAAGTAATCATAAGGAGTACCAGGTATGGGTCAGGTCATAGTACACAAATTCAATACACCAAGTTCTAGTACAAAAATATACTTTTCAGATAGAACACGTAGTAGACTAAACTAGCAACTTATCAGAAACAAGGTTAATCTATTTTATTAAACCAGTATAACTTAAAGGAACTTTAGTGGTTAATTCCATAATAACTTAGTTTATACATCAGAACTATATATAATTAATATTCGATAGGCAGTTGAATGTGTGATATCCGCCTTACTTCCTGTTCCTTGTTTGGTTTTGGGCTTAGGGAAGATTCAAACAATTAACTATCTGTTCGATATTAGATTATATATAAGTAGTATAAACTAAGTGATTATAGAAGGAACTATTATGGTTACTATTTTTACTAAAGGAGATAAGGGTTTTTCTTAAAGACTGTTTTCATCAAATATAAAGGAACCATTACAGTTAACTCCATAAGTACCGAATGATTACACCAGGGTTATATACAATAAAGATCTAACAACCAATGGATGTGTGATTTCCGCATCATTTCATGTTCCTTGTTTGGTTGTGGGCTTAGGGCAGATTCCCACAATCGATTGGTTGTTTACTCTAAATTTTATATAACTTGTATCCATTTAGTACCTATAGAAGGGATTATAGAGTCATTTTACTTATCTTTCAACATATCAGAAGATATAGGATCTTCTGAAGGAACATACGAACTTTTCTAAAAAGAACTTTCAACATACTTAACATCACATAAATACTTATGAACTCACCAGCTTAAATGCTAATCTACTATTTCAAAGTAACTTCTATTCTCATAAAACTAGTAGACAGGTACGCTCGTCAGGATTCAGAAGATGAAGTACAACAGCTTCATATCTTATTTTGTTATTGTAACATCTCGAGTTCAGGAGTGCGAGTTCAGGGTTCAAAGTGAAAATGTGGATGGTCAACTTAACAAGTCCATGGGTAGACTCGGTGAGTAGGGTCGCAATTATAGTCGCATGTTAAGTGGCCAACTCAACGAGTCGGTGGCTGGACTCGGTGAGTTAGTGTTGTGTGGAGAAAACCCTAATCTCGAGGGTTGAGCCCTATATAAAGAACATAATACCCTCTCCCCAGTCTCTTTACTCTCCCTTGAAGTCCAGAAATCCTAGCATTCATTTGAGAGAAAATTAGAGAGCATTTGGATCTTGAAGGAGTGTTTGTTGAAGAGATCTTTGAAGATTAAGAGGCTTGGAGCAAGGAGCTTTGCAAGGTTTTGGCTTATTCTTCTGTTGGAGTCTTCTCTTACGGTAATGATTCGTTGCTTGAGCTATTATCCATCAAGATCTATCATTTGTGGGATTTTTGGGAATATATCTAGTGATATCTTGAGTTTGGAGGATGGATCTGAGGTTGCTACCTCAGATCTAGAGTGGTGATGATCCAAAAGAGCATAAAGTTTCTGTCTTTGAATTATTGGTGAAGCCTTCTTGTCCCAAGATCTAGTTCAATAGTGTTTTATGCTTAGATCTCTTTGGATTCACGTAAAGTTTGCAACTTTACGTTAGGAATAGCTTGTAGAAAGGTAGGTCTATGGATTGGAGCCCCTGCATGGCTTGGAAAGCCACTGTATGGATTAAGAACTAGATGTACTCGGTGAGTCACATGGGTGTTCTCGGTGAGTTGGATGAAGATAGGCAGGGACTCGACGAATTGGAAGAACAACTCTGCGAGTCTATTAAAGATTGTCTTGGACCCGGCGAGTTTCTTCTTGGACTCGGCGAGTCTGGTCGCGAAGTCCTAACCTTTTTGGTTGAGCTTTGAATCGGTGAGTCAAGGGACGACTCGATGAGTTGAGCAGGAAGTGACTCAGAGTTCGTGGGACTCGACGAGTCTTTGGGCAACTCAGCCAGTTGGGTCGCGATATGGGAGTTTTTAGAGCATAGGGACTCAACGAGTCAGTGTGCTGACTCGACGAGTAGAGTCAGCCAGGAAGTTTGACTTTGACTGGGGACTTTGACTTTGACCTAGAGTTGACCAGTTGACTTCCATGGGTATTTATTGATTTCAGTATTTTGGTATTATCAGTGGTGGAGTTCGTGTCTGAGGCTGGAGCAGCGTGATCTTATCTTTTTCAGTCAGCAGTTGCGAGGTGAGTTATCCTCACTATATCGACAGGGTCTGAGGCACCAAGGTCGGCCCTTTATCGGATTGTAATCCAGGTATTGTTGTTGTGTTATTGCCTTGCTATGTTTGCATCCTGGTAGTTAGGATGGTATATGTTAATAACCGGTTAGGCCGGTATCCTGTTTAGAGTATGCTATGTATGTTATATGCTAGATCGGTTGACTGATGATTAATTGTTATGTGGTTATATGTTTATGTGCACATGGTTGGTTGACTGGGTTTGGGTTGAGGCTAGTCCTGCTTTGTGTTGTAGGTCAACGTACCCAGGGCGGACCTGATATACTGAAGGCCCAGCGAGCGGTCCGGATAGGTTGTAGGCCCCACGAGGGCGGACCAGATGTTCCGAGGCTCAGAGAGTGGACCAGGCCGACTGGAGACCCGGTGCGGGCGGACCAGTCATACTGTAGACTCAGAGAGTGGACCAGGTGGGTTGAAGGCTCGGTGCGGGCGGACCAACCACACTGCAGACTCGATGGATATGACTAGACTTGGAGGGTGGACCAAGTGGACTGAAGGCCCGGTGCGGCGGACCAGTCACACAGTAGACCGGAAGTGCATGGTTGTTCTATGTTCTGTTATGATATGGCTTGTTATGTGTATGGTATATGTGGTTGGTATTTTGGGGGTATCTCACTAAGCTTTCGGGCTTACAGTTGTGGTTTAAATGTTTTAGGTAGTTCAGGAGACCGTGGCAAGGCAAAGGCGTGATCGTACCGCTCCTCATGTTTATGTTTTATGTTATGGTTCAGGGGAATACTCTGATAATAAATGTATTGAAAACCTTTTTGTAATAACTTAATGAATTTGGGTTGTTTTTGAAAAGTTTAAATTGGCTTGAATTTTTGGATGTTACAAGTTGGTATCAGAGCCTTGGTTTGAGTGAATTGGAGGAACATTCGTGTGAATGCAGTCGCAAATCAAGGAGATCTTTCAAAAGAGAATTTAAAATGGTTTTCAAAAAGGAGTAAACGAGGATGCAGAGGTACGATCAGTCGGGGCTAGTAAGTAGCCCCAAATTACCATACAAGTTATTTGTTTATGTGATATGATAGAACATCATGCTAGTACTAGGCTAGGGATCTTCAGGAATTGCATGATAGATTTGCCTGATTTATGATGCTTGCTAGCCTAGGGTTTCTTTCTGTATGAGATTTCCAGTGTTCCTCTAGGAGTGAGGGTTGAGTGCCTGTTATGCCTGTTCTTCTCTAGGGTGTTGTGGCGATACTTGATATAAATATGGGTAGGTGTGGAAGGTAGTATGGGCCCGTACTACTGAAAGCACAGGACCCATACGCGTATCAAGGATGTCATAACCCCTAGGGCTGGGTTGGGAGTCGGTTTCCTGGTTAGTGGGAGGTTTCTGATGTTTGCGGTGTTTTTCAGTATGGTGGTTACGAGGCATGCTGGGAGTGGATCCGGGTCGGGATCAGGAGCAGGACAGGGCGATCAAGGTGGGTCAGCACCACCCGAGGTTATCAGTCAGATGAGCACAAGCGAGTTGGATGCTAGGATTCGTGAGATCCTGCATGATGAGGTTGCTGCTATGTTCTGGGCCGAGTTACCGGAACTTTTTGGGTCGATCAAGACCGCCATGGATGAGTATTTTGATGAGCGTTATGCAGCTCTTATAGAGACGGCTGTCGCAACAGCTACAACGGTTGTAGCAGCAGCAGGGGGAAGAGTTGGTAGAGGTTTTCAGTATCGGGACTTCGATAATACAAAGCCCCTACCTTCGATGGAGTTTAGGACCCGATTTTTGCTATGAGATGGTTGTCAGACATGGAGGGTTGTTTCTTCACATGTTCATGCCCTGCTGATCAGAGAGTGAGGTGTGCTCTGAACCTGTTCAGGCTCAGGGCAAAGGATTGGTGGAGATTGACCATGGGGTCATATTCGGATGCACAGCGGGCTGCGGTTTTGTGGGATCAGTTCTGGGAAATGTTCAGTACTCGTTATGTTCCACGGGTTGAGAGGGAGAGGTTGGCTCAGGAGTTCCTGGAGTTGAAGCAGGATATAGAGTCAGTGATGGAGATCACCAGGATGTTTACTGAGAGGGAGATGTTTTGCCCGGATTTTGCTTCAGATCAGGCTCAGATGTCCCGATATCTGAGTATGCTCAATAGGGATATCAGGTAGTTTGTGTCTATGAAGAGGTGCGAGACTTTGATGGAGTTAAAGGAGGCCACTCGGCGGTGTGAGTTGGAGATTGAGCTACAGTTGAGGGAGCAAAGGTAGGCCCCAACACAGTCGCAGCCGGAGCCGAAACGGTCCAAGACCGTTGATACTAGCTCGGTAGATCAGAGCAGCCGCACTTGTAGAAAGTGCGGGAAGGGTCACACTAGAGTTTGTAGGTTCGGTGGTGCATGCCACAAGTGTGGGAGAGAGGGGCATTATGCAAGGGATTTCCGTCAGATAGGTTGCTGCAGGACCGGTGCTGGCTCCAGCACCGGCTACTGTGAGGATTTCGGGTGGAGGTCATGGTGGAGTAGAGCCCCCGAGGGCTAGGGGGAGTGCTTTTCAGCTTATAGCAGAGGAGGTCAGGGCAGAGTCGGATGTAACTGTGGGTATGTTTCCTTTTTGATATCTTGTTATCTCATGATTGTTGTGGAGTATTGCATATGCTAGTCATGTTTGCATGATTTATTGTGTTGTATTGTTTGCCTTTTCGTCTGGGTTATCTTTTGGTAGAGGGTTTTATAGCTAGGAGTTGTAGCTAGTTAGTATCCAAGGGATGGATGGTTAGGATTGGTTGTGTGGTCTTGTTGTTGGGATAGCATTCGCGATGTGAGAAGTGTTCAGCTAGGAGTCAGACTCCCTTGAGATTCGATATGTGCAATGTTGGGAGAGCAGTTATGTGAAGATTACTTGTTCAGAGGAAAGCAGTTTATGGATGAGGAAGGTATGGGATAGTGATGATTGTTCTAGACCGGATGAGTCACCGGTATTTGGAGGTCAGTGTTGTAAGTGGGGGAGAGTTGGAAAATTCTCAGGAGGATCGACAAGTATTTGAGTTTGATTAGCTATTTGGAAGTCGGCGGTGTTTCAATCAGCCAAGAGTGTGGGCTGGTATGAGTAAGTGGCAGACTAGTGGGGGCAGGAAGCAGACCATGGATTCACGGTAGATAGTGTTTAATGTTAGGCATGGGTTAGGCCATTGAAAGGATTTCAGGATCGGAATGAAGTTAGAGTTCGGAACCCCTTGAGGGCTAGAAGAGTATGTTTGAGAGAGAGTCTCAGGAAGGATTGTTCAGGATGAGATACAATATTCTGAGCGGTCTGGGGAGACTGAAGGCCTGTGGGCGTACCATTTTTGTCGAAGGCTCGGAGAACGGTCCAAATAGGCTGAAGGCCCTAGAGGGCCGTCCAGACATGCTGAAGGTTCTGAGAGTGGTCCAGATTGGCCGAAGGCCTGGTAAGGCGGTCTAGTCATGCTGAAGACTCGGTAGGTGTTGATAGATCTATATGAGGAGATGGATTGAGTATGTTGCGGTGCAATGGCAACCAGTGGGTCTGGCCCAGGTATTGATCATGTTAGTGGGAGGCGGTGCATGGACTCAAGAGTCAATGCGAGTAGATTCAGATCATGTGCGATGCACGGAGTAGCGATTATTCTACAAGGGATAGTGTAGAGTGGGGTGTGTACACCGTGGAACTTGTCTGCAACGGTGAGGTTGGCAAGTAGATTTCCTTGGATAAGGAAAGGGAAAGATATGTAACTTCGGGAAGGAGTGTTGGTTCACGGAAGTAGAAGCAGTAGTGAGAATGGAGGATTGAAAGTATTTCAATTATGATTGTTGAAGCACTATGAAATACCGGTGGTATAGAACCAGAGGAGTTCAGAAGGGATGCAAGGATGGAGCCTTGGATTTTCAGTATGGTTGTAATCAGGAGGTCGTGTATGTGGAAGTGATTCATCCTGGGAATGTCAGGAGGTATCATCAGTATGTGGGGTTTTTCCAGCCCGAGGATGTTAGACAGGTTCAACATTTGTATGTGATTACAGAAGAGAGCTCTTGGGAATGCTCAGGAGCTGAAGGATGTGTCATCCTGTCAGCTCGGGAAGGAACGAATTGGATTCGGAAAGGGAAGTGGTATGAGTCCTAGCAACTGGTACCGAGTCAGATTCCGGTGGTTCAGGGTTATATCTAGCTCGTAAGACTCAAGTGATTTTTGTGTTCTGGAACGAGTGAGGTATCATGGAGTGGTACTCGGTTGATAAGTGTGGTTATCAGAGGATGAAGCCGGTGGCCGGCTTGAGGCGGTGGTCAAGACACCGCAAGGGAAGAGTTAGGTTTCGGGTTTCAGTGGTAGTGTTTTAGGGAACCTGGTTTGATTAATGCCAGATGGTGCATTGTGAGAGTAGGAGTTTGTGTTTTCGCAGGCTTCGAGGGTGAAGCCTAATTTAAGTGGGGGAGAATTGTAACATCCTGATTTCAGGAGTGCGAGCTCAGGGTTCAAAGTGAAAATCTGGATAGTCAACTCGGCGAGTCCATGGGTAGACTCGGCGAGTAGGGTCACGATTCTGGTCGCGTATTAAGTGGCCAACTCGGCAATTCAGTGGTTGGACTCAGCGAGTTGGTGTTGTGTGGAGAAAACCCTAATCCCGGGGGTTGAGCCCTATATAAAGAACATAATACCCTCTCCCCAGTCTCTTTACTCTCCCTTGAATTCCAGAAACCCTAGCATTCGTTTGAGAGAGAATTAGAGAGCATTTGGATCTTGAAGGAGTGTTTGTTGAAGAGATCTTTGAAGATTAAGAGGATTGGAGCAAGGAGCTTTGCAAGGTTTTGGCTTATTCTTCTGTTGGATTCTTCTCTTAAGGTAATGATTTGTTGCTTGAGCTATTATCCATCCGGATCTATCATTTGTGGGATTTTTGGGAATATATCTAGTGCTATCTTGAGTTTGGAGGATGGATCTAAGGTTGCTACCTCAGATCTAGAGTGGTGATGATCCAAAAGAGCGTAAAGTTATTGTCTTTGAATTGTTGGTGAAGCTTTCTTGTCCTAAGCCCTAGTTCAAGAGTGGTTTATGCTTAGATCTCTTTGGATTCACGTAAAGTTTGCAACTTTACGTGAGGAAGAGCTTGTAGAAGGGTAGATCTATATGTTGGAGCCCCTGCATGGCTTGGAAAGCCATTGTATGGATTAAGAACTAGATGTACTCGGCGAGTCACATAGGTATACTCGGCGAGTTGGATGAAGATAGGCAGGGACTCGACAAATTGGAAAAACAACTCGGCGAATTTGTTCTTGGACTCGGCGAGTATGGTCGCGAAGTCCTAACCTTTTTGGTTGAGCTTTGAATTGGTGAGTCGAGGGACGACTCAGTGAGTTAAGCAGGAAGTGACTCAGAGATTGTGGGACTCGGCGAGTCTTGGGGCGACTCAGCGAGTTGGGTCGCGATATGGGAGTTTTCAGAGCATAGGGACTCGACGAGTCAGCGGGCTGACTCGGCGAGTAGAGTCAGTGAGGAAGTTTGACTTTAACTGAGGAGTTTGACTTTGACCTAGAGTTGACCAGTTGAGTTCCATGGGTAATTTGGTAATTATGGGTATTTATTGAGTTCAGTATTTTGGTATTATCAGTGGTGGAGTTCGTGTCGGAGGCTGGAGCAGCATGATCTTATCTTTTTAGTTAGCAGTTGCGAGGTGAGTTATCCTCACTATATCGACAGGGTCTAAGGCACCAAGGTCGGCCCTTTATCGGATTGTAATCTAGGTATCGTTGTTGTGTTATTGCCTTGCTGTGTTTGCATCCTGGTAGTTAGGATGGTATATGTTAGTGACCGGTTAGGCCGGTATCCTGTTTAGAGTATGCTATGTATGTGATCTGCTAGATCGGTTAACTGATGATTAATTGTTATGTGGTTATATGTTTATGTGCACATGGTTGGTTGACTGGGTTTGGGTTGAGGCGGGTCCTGCTTTGTGCTGTAGGCCAACATACCCAGGGTGGACCGGATATACCGAAGGCCCTGCGAGCGATCTGGATAGGCTGTAGGCCCCACGAGGGCAGACCAGATGTGTCGAGGCTCGGAGAGTGGACCAGGCCTACTGGAGGCCCGGTGTGGGCGGACTAGTCATACTGTAGACTCAGAGAGTGGACCAAGTGGGTTGAAGGCCCGGTGCGGGCGGACCAACCACACTGCAGACTCGATGGATATGGCTAGACTTGGAGGGTGGACCAAGTGGACTGAAGGCCCGGTGCGGCGAACCAGTCACACAGTAGACCCAAAGTGCATGGTTGTTCTATGTTCTGTTATGATATGGCTTGTTTTGTGTATGGGATATGTGGTTGGTATTTTGGGGGTATCTCACTAAGCTTTCGGGCTTACAGTTGTGGTTTAAATGTTTCAGGTATTTCAGGAGACCGTGGCAAGGAAAAGGCGTGATCGTACCGCTCCTCATGTTTATGTTTTGTGTTATGGTTCTGGGGAATACTCTGATAATAAATGTATTGAAAACCTTTTTGTAATAACTTAATGAATTTGGGTTGTTTTTGAAAAGTTTAAATTGGCTTGAATTTTTTGATGTTACAGTTATTTACTTTTGGATTCAATCTTTTGTGAATCACTACTTGTAAAAACTTTACTATTAATACAATGGTTGTTTGTTACTATGATTGCTATGATACATGTGTTGAGATACTAAACATGAATTCCTCCGCTCCCAAACGTTTCCACCGGTCCGGTTTCGGGTTGTGACAGATTGGTATCAGAGCATTGTATATAGTGAACTAAGCATATCAGTCAGTTAAAGATATACAACTATGAATACAATGGGGCTTAACTGCTTTGAATAACGAAATATTTTAAAAGTATAACAATACTTTATAAAAGTATACATACATGCTTATATCTATACATATATATATATATATATATACACACACACACACACACATACTAGAATAAGTATCACAAGAAGAACAGAACATAAGTATTTAAAGGTTGAACACTGCGATCAAACCTGGATAGTTATGTAATCATATATGGGATTAGTATAGCGTGATCAACTATATCCATTTGAGATTTGACTGACATGTGTTTGGGAGTGATGTAGTGTTGCAACCGTCTTAAAACGTACCTAACTCTATTTAAGGGATTTCTAGATCAGAACAAAAAGGTTAGAATACTATGGGAGTATTTTATGATACTACATGACAACAAGTTTAAAACATACCAAGTACATTACATTAAAATACTATAGGAGTATTTTAGGCACTATAAATAACTTATGTGAGAGTTTAAAAGACCCTTCTAGTAGGTCTGTGACTCCAGAGTGTATACTTCCAAGATTTTATATACTTTAGATTTTATAGACTTAGAATTTGTGATTTATGCTTTACTACCTGTTCCTTTTTTGGTTGTGGTTTTGGAGTAGGATCACTTATTCGAAGGTCTATTTAATCTTAAATTATATACAACTTGTATACATTGCGCAATTATAGGAGGACCCAGCAAGGATCACCCCATAATGTTACCCTTATCTCATAGATTCTTTAGACACTTCCATTCTCATGCGACAAACGTTGATAGATATAACCACTCCATCATGGTAGTCAGCTGAGGAGTCAAGGAGAAACAAGAAGAGATTCAACAAGAGCCTTCCAAGAAGTGATCAACCGAAGAAAAACTAAAACGTCTTAATACGTCACACTAATAAATAATACCCATAAATGACTTAGTGAGCTAGTGAATGCACTACTCACACTATGTCTTAGGATCATTTCATTTCATGTAGTCTGTATCAGTTATTTAGTTCATAGAAATTCATTCGAGGATAGCCACATATGATTCATAAAGTCAGTTTATTTTGACTCCCATTTTGAGTTGTTTCAAGAACTCCTTCAAAGTCAGAACCAGATACATTCAGAACTAGGATAACCTTGTCATCTAACTTCCTGCTTATAACCTCTACTATAGACTTATTCTGTCTCATCTTTGTATTCTTTTAGCAAAAGATGCCTCGCAGTAGACCTATAGGGCGCGGAGTCAATAACACAACAGAGAATCCACCACAACAATTCAATATTGCTGCCCTTCAAGTAGTGATATCAGCCGTAGTATCAGCTACTCTAGCTCAAATTAGTGAAGGTGGTACCAATGGATCTGGTAGCGGTACCCACCAAATGAACCCTAAAGTTACCCACAGACACCCCCAAGAGTGTTCGTACAAGGACTTCATGAACTGCAAACCCAAATCCTTCAATGGAAATGGAGGATTCATTGCTCTAATGCGATGGTTAGAGAAAACAGATTCGGTCTTCGCAATCTGTTCATGTCCAGAAGGAAGCTATGTTAAGTTTCCTACCTTTACCTTCTTTGAAAGAGCCCTAACATAGTAGAATAGCCATGTTAACTCACTGACCCTATCAGTGGCTAACTCGATAGGTTGGGAAAACCTAAAGGATATGATGGTAGAAGAATACTGCCTAAGGGGCAATGTTCAAAAACTGGAACAAGAACTATGGGAGCATACCATGGTCGGCTCAGACATAGTGACCTACACTGACAGGTTTAGCGACCTGATAGCATTATGCCCTAAGATGGTTACTCCGGAGAGTAACAAGATAGAAAGGTACATTTGGGGTTTATCTACCCCCATACAAGGAGATGTGTTGTCTTCTAAACCAACTACATTCGATAGCACCAAGCACCTGACCCAACGACTTATTGACCATGGAGTCTGCCATGGCGTAGTGCTCCCTGTTCCCGAGCCATCAAATGGAGGAGACTAGAAACAAAAGTCAGGGAACAAGAGGAAGGAACGAACAACCCAGGAAATCCCACAGGAGCAACACATGGATACTATATACGCCGCTACAACACCTGCTTGACTACCACCTGCCAGTCGATATGTTGGAACTCTCCCAAAGTGTGGAAAGTGTAACTACCACCACACCGAAGTATGTTAGGAAATACATTGCCTGAATTGCCATAGGAAGGGGCACACTTCCTGGTTCTATAGGTCACTAGAACAACCGATCTCCCAAGTCCCCGAAGTAGAAGTAAACCAGTTCTACTATGGTTGTGGTGAGACAGGACATTTCAAGAGGGACTACCCGATAATGAAGAACTCGGGCGTAGATGGATGGATTCTGATGATCACCGTAAGAGAAACTACCCCGGAGTCCTCAACGACCAGCGATACGTTTTCGAATTATTCAATTGCTTTAAAATTTAATTTATATTTATATATGATTTAAAAACTTGGGGAAAACATTTAAAAGTAATTATAATAACTCACTCTTCTGAACAAGTCGCAACATTCACAAAGGAACTAAAGATCCATTCAGGGAAGCCATGATGGCTTAGTGTATACATCAGGGTTGCGTATAGCTATGATGTTGCAGACTCAGAGTGATTGATTCCGACTTAATTCATGTTCCTTGTTTGGTTGTGGATTTGAGGCAGAGTTACTCAGTCGACCGTCTTATTCACCTTAATTATATGTAACTTGTATATGTCATGCGATCATAGTGGCACCGAGGAGGATCATATTTTAGAGTATCAACACTAGTTATCAAAACACTGCACTATTAGTACTCACTTATCGCGGTATGATTTGTAGCAGTGTTAATATCAAGTAAAACATAAAGCACTAGAACGTTTACACAGAGTACATTATCGAACACATTTGGAATGCACCATCTTATATCAAATGTTTCTTTCAAATCGGCCTAACATATGTTTCTATAAAGAGTCCGTTGTCATCATTCGTCAGGAGTTGGCGTGGTCCTCAGCATACTAAGTTCATATGTTTCCATCACCCCGACCGTCAAATTCACGAAACCCTCATCATTCATAAGAACAGCCCAACCCAGACCTCGAAATTGTCTACCTACTATTCTAAACCCCAATGTAATCATGCAAAGAGTTCCTTGTCCTTCGAAACCTTTCCACCCTATACTTCACATACCTTCCTGAACTACCACTCGTCCAACAGATCAAGTCCAAGCATAGAGGCAAAGGAAGAATACAACCTACCTATCCCAACTAAGTGTATACGCGAGAGTGGCATATAGCTATGATTATGCAGATTTAGTATGCGTGTCTCCGCCCTATCCCCTGTTCCTCATTTGGTTGTGGACCTGGGCCAGAGTCGCACATCCGACCGTCTTACTAATCGTAATTGTATACGAATTGTATATACAAGGTAATGATAGATGGACCAGATATGAATCCTATCATGGACATTATGGAAAAGTTGTCAGGTCTATGAATAGGTATTCTGGTAGTCAGAGGAGCACAACCCCAGTAGTACTGCTAAGAAAGCTAATTTCGGGATGAAATTCCATCAAACGGGGGGATGATGTGACAACCCGAAATTTTTTGTCTTATAACTCAAGCCAATCAACCAAACAGTCAGACTCAATTTCATTGCATTCTAGCGTTGTTAAGTGTCATTCTAATGAGTTCTAAGCCTGGTACACTTAAGGATTGGGGGTAGGGTTATGACAGGTTAAGTTCATTGGTTTGAAAACGAGCCGGAAACTCCATCACAAGGATTTTACGGCCTCAAACTAGGAGTTTACATCCATAAACTCTTGGCTGGCCATAAACTCCTCCAATATACATGATATTCCCTCATTTTTCATCACTTCTCACATTTCCAAGTCTAGAAAATTGATTCTCTCTCTCAAGTATCATCGAGTTCTACATCCTGCATCTTAGAAAATGTAAGTGGTTCTTCCATCTTTGATTTGTTATCCTTCTTAATCATGTATCATCCTTTGATTTCATCCATGAAAATCATCTTTCTGGATAGATCTTCAAGATCTTCATCATTCACCAAGAACACTAAGAACATACACTTGATCTTGGTGGTCGGGAACCCTCCTTCGAGCCTCCAAATCGTAATTATCCTTCCCATATGCTTAGTACATGTTAGGATCTCTTGTTAAACACATTAAAAGCAACATTTGGCTGGAACAAAAGGAGTGTACAGTCATACAACCATGCATGGTCGTACACACCTCAAACACCCCAAAAAGGGCCTCCAAAGTGAGAATCTAGCTCCTATTCATGTTGAGCAATAGTCCCACGAGCTTCCCTATCATTCAATAATCCTCTTATGCACATTTTACCTTGAGTTTACGGTCGTACACTCCATGTCCGTAAACCCATGGCCGTAACACCAAGTGGTGGCCGTAAACACCCCTTTGATGAATCACATGTGATTCTAACACTTAGTCCAAGTTCGTAAGGGTGTTTCCTAGCATGTTAGTTGTTTAAAACACTAAATTCATGCCTATATATGCCAATATATGTCATTTAGGACTCGTTTGTATCTCAGGATTTCATTCGTGGAACTTCTCATCCTTACACGCATCTGCAATTGAATCGCCCACATACGGTGAGTTCATACCCCTATAATCAATCTATTAAACTGTTTTTAAATACTCTTAGGAGAGGGGGGATACAAGTTGGACGCAATTAAAATTATGTATATGTTTTGTTATAAACATCTTTTAATGGATTGCTTTCGTATTTATAAGTGATCAAAACATTTCAAAAACTCTTTTAAAGTCATGTTACTTTATAGTTTACAAAACTCCTTTTTTAAAGTACAATCATAACTCAGTAGATAAATGAGTCTCTTATTCAAAGTCAGTATCAGTTCAAGTAATCATACTAGTAAACTATAATGGGTATAGTTTAGGGGTTCAGTGCATACTATAACAAGAAACTAAATGAACATACTATAAAGAGAAACTGGGAGGAACATACTAAAACAATAACAAGATAACATTTATGTGAGACTACTTCACAACTTAGCAATATACTTGTTAGGTTGCGTTTTGTAACCGGAGTCTCCTAGAGGGAGAGCATGAGTTTGTGTATAGATCAATACGGGATTGATACCCCTTATCTTGTTGCTAGCTACAGTAGGACTTACAAGTCTAGGGGTGACAAATATCACATCTGTTTTGGCGCCAGTAGGTCGTTATGTTTATCACGTGTCGTATTAGTATGGTTGCAACCACATCGCATTTTAACCTTAATTAACAAACTGGTGTTAAGGTAGTTAGTACGTTTAGTTAAGAGGAGGCCTATAATGCTAACTTTATGAATCCTTAGTAGATACATCAGGGATATATATATATATATATATATATATATATATATATATATATATATATATATATATATATATATATATAATCAGATCCGACAGACAGTAGAATGTGTGCTTTCCACTTCATTTCATGTTCCTTGTTTGGTTGTGGGCTTAGAGCAGATGCACCCAGTCTACTATCTATCTGATCTTATATATATATATATATATATATATATATATATATATATATATATATATATATATATATATATATATATATATATATTCCGTATACACCAAGTAATCATAAGAAGTATCAGGTATGGGTTAGGTCATAGTACACAAATTCAATACACCGATTTCTAGTACAAAAACATACTTTTCAGATAGAACATGTAGTAGACTAAACTAGAAACTTATCTGAAACAAGGTTAATCCATTTTATTAAACCAGTATAATTTAAAGGACCTTTAGTGGTTAATTCCATAATACCATAGTTTATACATCATAACTATATATAATTAATATTCGATTGGCAGTTGAATGTGTGATTACCGCCTTACTTCTTGTTCCTTGTTTGGTTGTGGGCTTAGCGCAGATTCACACAATTAACTATATGTTCGATATTAGATTATATATAACTAGTATAAACTAAGTGATTATAGAAGGAACTATTATGGTTACTATTTTTACTTAAGGAAATAAGGGTTTTTCTTAAAGACTGTTTTCATCAAATATAAAAGAACCGTTACAGTTAACTCCGTAACTACCGAATGAATACACCAGGGTTATATACAATAAAGATCTAACAACCAATGGGATGTGTGCTTTCCGCATCATTTCCTGTTCCTTGTTTGGTTGTGAGCTTAGGGCAGATTCCCACAATCGATTGGTTGTTTACTCTAAATTTTATATAACTTGTATCCATTTAGTACCTATAGAAGGGATTATAGAGTCATTTTACTTATCTTTTAAATATCAGAAGATATAGGATCTTCTGGAGGAACAGGCGAACTTTCCTAAAAAGAACTTTCAACATACTTAACATCATATAAATACTTATGAACTCACTTTAAAAATAACTTGTATTCTTATGAAACTAGTAGACAGGTACGCTCGCCGGGATTCATAAGATAAAGTACAGTAGCTTCATGTCTTATTTTGTTATTTACTATTGGATTCAATCTTTTGTGAATCATTACTTATAAACACTTTAATATTAATACAATGGTTTTTGTTACTATAATTTTTCTGATACATGTGTTGTGATACTAAACATGAAGTCCTCCACCCCCGAACGTTTCCGCCATGCCGGTTTGGGGTGTGACAGACCGCCTCGTAGGCCTTCAGCCTATCTGGACCGCCTCGCATGGCCTACAGCTTATTTGGACCACCCTGGGTACGTTGTCCTTTAGCACAAGCAGCATCGCCTCAACCCAAACATACACACACATGCCGACATACACATAACACATAATTAATAAGCAAATAGGTACAAATCATACAAATCATAACAACATACTATAACCAGGATAATAATCCAAAATGGTTGGCCTTGGTGCCTTAGACCTTGTTGAAATAGTGAGGATAATTCACCGGGCACTGCTGAAGTCCCGCGGATAAAACTCCAGTTGTTGGTTGATAGATCCGTGAAATTCCAACATTAAACAACACCCAATTAACAACTAGGTTCCAAGCCAAAGATCCAACTCAACCTCCATAGGCCCACGAGTCAAGTAATGGGCCAAAGCCCAACATATGGCCCAATTTTCCAAATTGGGCCCAAACCTTTACATGGTCATAATTAAAGGTCCAACTACTTAGTTGTGACAACCCAAACTTTTCTATCCTATACAGTCAAACACTTCATTAAAAGTCAAACTCATTGCTGCTATCTTTTAGCATAATTAGGAGTTTAGTTGAGCGTTCTGAGCCTTGTACACTTAAGGGATAAGTGTCGGGGTTTATCTACTGACGTTATAGCTTGAAGAAATGACCATAAACACCTTTACAAGGATTTCACGCCCACCACATGGGAGTTTACGGCCGTAAACTCCATGTGGGCCGTAAGCTCCATCTTATATGATGAAAAGGTGGTCATTTGTTCATTCCTCCCTTTCCTTTCGTTGAAATCCTCTCAACTATCATCTCGGTCTTTGTCCCCGATCTTCAAATCTCGTAAGTTTATTGTCCTAACTAGTTGACATCTAACATGAACTAGTAATGTTACATGATTTCATCCGTGAAATCATTCCATTTTGTAGATCTTTAAGTTTCACCATGAACACCAAGAACATACACTAGTGTTCTTAGCCAAAATCGACCATTCAAGCTCCTAGATCGTAAGTACTCTTGTTCCAACTCGTTGTACACTAGGTTTAACATGTTTAGGGCATAAAAAACATAAAGAATCACATGATTCAAGGAGTTTACAGCCAAGACATGTTCTTGGGCTGTAAACCCCTTTTAGTGGTGCAAATGACACCCTAACACCTTAGTAAGCCTTGGAACTTAGCATAGAACCTTACACCATTGAACTAGGGACTTCAAGACAAGGCATGGTACTTTATACCATGATTTTATGGCCATAAACTCATGGGGAAGTGGTCCCCAGGCCGTAAATACATATAAGGTCCATTCATAGACCTTAAACCCACCTAGCCTCTTGTTTAAGCTTTGGAACACTTAACCACATAAGACACCTTACCTTTAAGCCTCATTTGATGACTCATTTGAGATTTTACGGCCAGGAGTAAACTCCCCTAGACCGTAAACTCGAACAAGTATGGTCCATTGACCATAAACTCACTTACAATGTCTTGCACTCCTTTGTTGCAACCCAATAGCCTCCTAACACTTTGACCAAAGTGTTTTCCTCACATTAGGATGTTTATATTTGTCTAATTAGCGTTTAAATCACTAATTGTATATATACATATGTCCTTATATGTTATTAGGATCATTGTGTGTGTTTAAGTCTTCACTTGACACCAAGCACTTGTCTGACACTTCTATCCGATCCACTCACTGCAGGTGAGTTCATACCCCTTAATTAACCTTTTAAATGTTTTTCAATGTTTATAAATGCTTTATGGGGGGATACAAGTTGAATTATGCTCGTTATTATATCAATCACATGTAATTAATAACTAGCATACAAATGGATTTACTATACGTTTAGCTGTTTTACCAAACTTATTACCTCAAATGACTTTCTCAACCGTTTTTACATGTTAAAACTCTTTATCAAACTGTCTTACATATTGTATGTTTTCCTTTCAAACTCTGTTACAAATGTGTTTCAAACAAAGGTTTTCCTTATATCTACAACTGTCTTACTAAACAAACTACTTTCAAATCATTTTATAAACTGACATCAAGTCATCATTTCTTAGTTATTAAACTTTTCAAAGGTTTTACAAAACTTCTTTTATACTTTTATATTGTCAAATGCATGCCTAGATATGTATAGTTATTTAAGTAATGTTTAAAGGACTTAGGACGGCTAGCTCGCTTTATTTCCTTTTCCTTGTTGGGATGTGGCCTTAGGGCATCAGTTACTCGTCCGAATGTCATCTAAATATTAGTTATATATCATGTATACTTATATAGACATAAAAGCTCCATCAGTCAGGTCAGTACCTTTGGGTAGCAAAGGCATACTTTCGGTTGTATACGTACATTACTAGTAACTATAATAGGTATAGTTAGGAGATACTAATTACTATTCCAAGTACAAGGAATCACACAAGAGTCAGTTCATTTTTGAGTCTATACTAATACATTACATATTACATGAATAGGTTTACATAGATATGCTTACATAAATACATTTACATAGATACGCTTACGTGAACACATTTACATTAATACGTTTAATAGATACTATTACATAGAATCTGTTACAAACCTTTCGGGACTTACCATTCCACACCCAAGGTTGTTAGCTACAGTAGGGAAAATGATCATCGACGGGTGTCTACGGTTGTACTGTTCGGCGAGTTTCCACGCCGTGAATATCCTAGTGCAAAAGGATACATTTTTAGTTATTATATTATTTTCCTTCCTTTACTTTGTGACACATTCACATGAACGACGAGGTAAGATATATTTGATATAAATAAACTATTTTCCTTATTACCTTTATATTGTGATTCATACACATAAACGATGAGGTAGACTATAACTTTTATAATAATAGTTAAACAAGGGAAAAACCATCACATTTACAGTGATGCTTACTTACAAAACAGTCAGGTCTTGGTAGAAGACTACTTTTATATTAGTAGGAAATATGGGATTTTCTAGGGTTTTCAAACGTTTAAAATTACTTACAAACATTTTCCATACTTATACAAACTTTCCTTCAAACATTTACAAGTCTTTACTTTACGGTTTTACAAATCAAAGACACATTAATACTTATGAATTCACCAGCTTTATTGCTGATACTCGCTTTCAAAATAACTTGTATTCTCAGGTCACAAATAGACAGGTACAACGACCAGGTTTTGTGAAGATGGAGCAGTCAAGACTCGTCTTTTATTTTGATTATTCATTATGTTATTTTATATTATGAAAGAACACATATGTATTTAAAATTATACTATGAATGCAATGGATGATGTTGTTGCTTGTTTACTACTTTACATTGTTGTGATACATTACATGACGTCCTCCACCCTAGAACGTTTCCGCCGTTCTCAGTTTTCGGTTGTGACAGATTGGTATCAGAGCATTGTTTATAGTTAATTGAGTATATCAACCCATAAAAGATATACTAACTATAAGTACAATGGGACTAAAAATAGTCTGATCAAGATTTTATACTTTTAAATAATAAAATATTTAACAAAGTATATGTGCCTTCATTCATACTAAAATCCGTGTCATAATGACAAGAACAAAAGTATTACGATTGTTGAATATCACAGGAAAGCTCGGGGATGTATGGTCAGTCTTGGGAGTGGCATAGTCTGATCAACTATGCTGGTCTGAGGAGTGATTAGCACATGCCCAAGAATGGTTGTGATGTGGCAACAAGTCTAAAAACTTACCAACACTGCCACAATGAGAACATTATAACATAACATAAGTCTAAAATACTATAGGAGTATTTTGTGTTACCATAATTACTTACTTGAGAACTTAAAACGATCTTCATTATTAAGTTGATAGTTGCTAAGTGGATACACTAAGGTTATATGTAACTAGGATGTCATAGACTTAGAATTTGTGAAATTTTTGCTTTACCCCAGTTCCTTGTGAATTTGGATTGAAGGTCACTTATTCGAAGGCCTATCCTATTTTGATTACATATAACTGGTATGCACTTTACAAATAGTGATGTAACTAATAAAGATTATTTAATAATTATCTAGTTAGTTCGTCTAATAATTATTTTCTACCGTAATTCTCGTGTAGATAACATGGTTGGACTCCATCCCCACGGTAACCCGTACCTTCCGAGCGAAGGCAATGCTGGATGGTTTGGAGAAGAACCAGGGAATGATCATCGAATCCCTTTGAATGATCACCATGTTGAAGAACTTTCGGATGATGATAACTCCGAACCCGAGGTTGATAACCTACCTCCGGTAAGTCCCATTCCAAATCCTAACCCTCATCCGGCTTTTCATGGCCCGACGCCTCCTTGGGTAGAATGCTTGGAAACATGGAGCGAAGATCAAGAGTAACCTATGCCGTTTAATGGAGACCGAAACTTCTACAACGTAAACGAATGGAGCTCAGCAGATAGAGTTCTTACAATCCTGATCTGGAGAGTTGCCTGAAACGAACTTTAGGGCAGGACGGCTCTCCATCGTATCGAAGAGGCTAATGCCAATGTGTAACGACCCAATTTTTACATCCGAAAAATTTCATTTTTAAGGTATTACTTTAGAAAACATTAATAAATAAAAACATTGTTTGTTCACACCATAACACATCGCAACCATGTTCTAAAAAGTCAAACCATACATCCCATCAAAATATCAGAGTACAATCCCAGTAAATCTCATAAATGCGGAAACCGAAGAGTGTGTGTATGACGTGCCGCTACCGCGCCGGCTCCTTCCCCTTCGATGCAGAGGTACCTGAAAACAAAACTGTAAACGTAAGCACAAAGCTTAGTGAGTTCCCCCAACGTACCGCATACCATACAAACACATAACATACGTACTGCCAGGCTATTCTGGGGTGCCTGACTACCCGGTACGGCCATTCTGGGGTGCCGACCTACCCATACGGCCATTCTGGGGTGCCGTCTGACCCGTGTCAAGCCATTCTGGGGTGCTGACTACCCGTGTCAAGCCATTCTGGGGTGCTGACTACCCATCGGTCCTAACAACCGATCCTCGGGGACTATTTCACCCCCTACCACTACGATCACATATAACATAACAAGTCAGCATGCAAACATATCATCACATACTGTCAGACGTATCTGGGGTGTCTGACTACCCTTCGGTCCTAACAACCAAAATCTACTACTATCACATACAACATATCATGCTAGCATATAACATATCAGGTAATAGCAAACTTAGATGATATCACAAAGACAATCATCTATCATACATCTCCTACTGGTGGGTCGGCATTGTGGCCTTAGACCCACTGCTACTGGAAGGTAACTCACCTCAAAGTAGCTGCTGAACTGATCGGGAACTAACTGACTGTTGCTGCTCCGGGAGTCCTCCAGCTGCAATTCCCACAACATACTCAATCAAACACTGCTAACTGACCTTTAGGTAAAATGACCATTTTACCCCCGGTCTAGCTCTAAGCCAAAGCTAGAGTCAACTTTCAGTTGACCCGACTCGCCGAGTGGATCACCACTCGCCGAGTCCCTAGCAAACCATTGTCCTGGGTCCTTGGCTCTACTCGTCGAGTCGGGCTATGACTCGACGAGTTCACCTTCTAACTGACGTTCAACTCCTTCATCCCACTCGCCGAGTTGCATGAACAACTCGTCGAGTTCATCTTCATCCGATGAACACTTTATGCTAAGACTCGTCGAGTTGTATGAACAACTCGCCGAGTCTGTTCGTGATCTATGAAGATTGCCTTGGACTCGCCGAGTCAGGGCATTGACTTGCCGAGTCCTAACATGGGTGAGTTCAGCTTCCAACTCACCGAGTCACCCCCTGTGACTCATGGCTCAACTCGACACATGAAGAAGGGACCAAATCGGTGACTCGCGACCAGACTCGCCGAGTCACCTATGCGACTCGCCGAGTCGTCGCCATGCATCCACCAAATACACAGATTTACTCGGTTTCAGTCCATGCCATTCATAGATCTGGACTTCTAGGACACAAATCACACGTAAAGTTTCCAACTTTACGTGTGGATATTCACTAATGTGGATTTTAGGGTGCAAAATGCCTCAAAAGGGTAGATCTAGGATGAACAAGCCACATGGGGCCATAAAGCTCACAGATCTGAGCTCCTGGAGCTCAATATTGCCTAGATCTAAAGGTTAATCCACTTATTACGAGTCCTTAAGCACAAACAAGCTTGGAGAATTGCTCAAGAGTGTCCCAAATGACATCCCAAGCATAGAAACAGGGGAAAACGAGATATACCTCAAGGGAAATGTTGAAATGACACAAAGATGGCTGATCTCCTTCTCCTCTTCTTGATCTACTCCTTTTACTCCTCAAAACCTTCAAGAACACCTCAAACTCTCAAGGAAACAAGGGAAAACGATGTTGGGGGAGTTCTGGGGGTGAATGGGGACGAGTTGGGGCGGAATGAGAGTTTAAATAGGGTGCAACCCTTGAAACTTAGGGTTTCATCCAGCAGCGGTGACTCGCCGAGTCCAGGATGTGGACTCGCCGAGTCGCCTACTTAAAACGTGTCCTGAGTCTCATCCCTACTCGGCGAGTCGGACCCTATGACTCGCCGAGTCCAAGGCTAAATTAGGGCAATGCTCAAATAAAATTCACATACCGGAAACCAGGTGTTACAAATCTCCCCCACTTATTTTAGACTTCGTCCTCGAAGTCTGCTGCCTGGTCCTGAAACAGCTCGGGGTAGTGCTCCATCATCTCGTCCATCGGTTCCCAAGTCCATTCCGAACCCTTGCGGTGCTGCCATTGCACCTTTACTAGCTCTACCCACTTGTTTCTCAACGTCTTGGTCTTTCTATCAAGTATTGCGACTGGGCGCTCAATGTAATTCAAGCTGTCATCAACCTGAATATCCTCCAACGGTACTACTGCTGAATCGTCCACCAGACACTTCCGCAGCTGCGAAACATGGAAGGTGCTGTGGATCTGACTGAGCTCGGCTGGCAGATCCAGCCTATACACCACCTTGCCCACCCGGGCTGCAACCCTGAACGGCCCGATGAACCTTGGGCCCAACTTGCCCCACTTCCTGAATCGAATGACACCTTTCCAAGGCGACACTTTCACCCCGACTTGGAACTCCAAGTCGGATCGGCGTCTATCGGCGTAGCTTTTCTGCCGACTCTGTGCAGCCTGAAGTCTGCTCCGCACCTGCTGGATTTTCTCGGTCGTCTCTAGCACCACCTCGGTGCTTCCCATGACTCTCTGGCCAACCTCCCCCCAACATATCGGGGTTCTGCACTTCCGCCCATACAACATCTCGAACGGGGGTCGGTCAATACTCGCGTGATAGCTGTTGTTGTAGGAGAACTCAGCCAAAGGAAGATAGGTATCCCAGCTACCACCGAAATCCAGAACACACGCCCGCAACATGTCCTCCAAAGTCTGGATGGTCCGCTCACTCTGACCATCTCTCTGCGGGTGAAAGGCGGTGCTGAAATGCAGACGAGTGCCCAACTCGTCATGAAATTTCTTCCAGAATCTGGAAGTAAAACGCACATCCCTGTCCGAGATTACCGATACTGGCACCCCATGCCGTGCCACAATCTCTCTGATATAGATGTCGGCCAATTTTTCGGCCGATATGCTCTCCTGAATCGGAATAAAGTGAGCACTCTTGGTCAATCTATCCACGATGACCCAAATCGAATCCACTCCCCGTGCGGTCCTGGAAAGCTTTGTGATAAAATCCATCGTGATATCTTCCCATTTCCACAGTGGAATGTCCAACGGCTGCATCTTGCCATGCGGCCTCTGATGTTCGGCCTTGACCTTCCTGCAGGTCAAGCACCGCTCGACGTACCATGCCACATCCCGCTTCATGCAAGGCCACCAATAATCCAGATGAAGATCCCTATACATCTTCGTCGCCCCGGGATGAATAGAAAATCGGGACTTGTGCGCCTCCTCCATCAAAATCTGACGCACACCACCGTGATATGGCACCCACACCCTACGGTGTAATGTCAAAAGCCCTCTACCATCATAATCAAAGGAGGAAACCTGACCCACTACACGCTCGCTCTTCCGATGCTCTTCCTTGATAGCCTCCTGTTGAGCCTCCCGAATCTGCTCCAACAGGGGAGTCACCACAGTCGTCCTCAAACAGACGTCCCTGATCGGCACCGTCTTGCGGCTAAGTGCATCGGCCACCACATTGGCCTTCCCCGGGTGGTAAAGGATCTCGCAATCATAATCCTTCACCACGTCCAACCACCGCCGCTGCCTCATATTCAGATTCGGCTGGTCCATGAGGTACCTCAAACTCTTGTGGTCCGTGTAGATGGTACACCGAACCCCATAGAGGTAATGCCGCCAAATCTTGAGGGCAAAGACCACCGCCCCCAACTCCAAATCGTGCGTCGGGTAATTTGCCTCGTGGGGCTTGAGCTGCCGCGAAGTGTAGGCAATGACATGCCCCCTCTGCATCAGAACTGCACCCAACCCCGAAATGGACGCATCGCAGTAAACCACAAAATCCTCTACGCCCTCAGGCAGGGCTAGGATTGGTGCCTCACACAATTTCTGTCTCAGCATCTCAAACGCAGCCTGCTGCTCGGGTCCCCACCGAAAGACCACGTCTTTCTTCGTCAGTCGTGTCAGGGGTACGGCTATCTTGGAGAAATCCTGGATAAATCTCCGATAGTAGCCCGCCAATCCCAGGAAGCTCCGAATCTCGGATGGAGACTTCGGGACCTCCCATCTCATCACGGCCTCGACCTTGGCCGGATCAACCAGAATCCCATTCTGGTTGACGAGGTGTCCAAGAAATTGCACCTCGCGCAACCAAAACTCACACTTGGAGAACTTGGCGTACAAGCTCTCCCTCCTCAGGGTCTCCAATACCTCCCTCAGATGCTCCTCGTGTTCCTCCCGAGTCTTGGAATAGACCAAGATATCATCGATAAAGACTATCACAGACCGATCCAGCATCGGTCTACACACGCGGTTCATGAGGTCCATGAACGCGGCAGGAGCATTGGTGAGCCCAAACGGCATCACCACGAACTCGTAATGACCATAGCGCGTCCGAAACGCAGTCTTCTGCATATCCTCCTCCCTGACCCTCATCTGATGATACCCCGAACGCAAGTCAATCTTGGAGAACCAAGATGCTCCCTGAAGCTGGTCAAATAGGTCATCAATCCTTGGAAGCGGGTATCGGTTCTTCACCGTTACCTTGTTCAGCTCCCGATAATCTATACACATCCGATGCGACCCGTCCTTCTTTCTTACGAACAAAATCGGGGCTCCCCAGGGTGAACTGCTCGGCCGAATAAATCCCTTGTCCAGCAGCTCCTGCAGCTGCGTAGACAACTCCTGCATCTCGGGAGGAGCCAACCGATATGGTGCTTTGGCTATCGGAGCCGCACCGGGAATGAGGTCAATCCTGAACTCCACCTGTCGCTCCGGAGGTATCCCAGGTAGTTCCTCCGGGAAAACATCAGCAAAATCTCGAACCACCGGGACCTCGCTCACGGTCGCCTTACCCGCCTCCCGGGTATCCATCACATACGCGACATAACCCGCGCATCCCTGCTGAAGGTAGCGCCTAGCCCTCGCTACTGAACATACAGTGGGTCCACACTGCGGCCGCTCTCCATGAATCACTAACTCTCCCCCGCTTGGGGTCCTGACTCGCACTAGCTGCTGTGCGCAATCTATCACTGCCCCATTAGGGCTCAACCAATCCATACCAATAATCACCTTGTTCCCACGCAATGGAATGGGAACCAAGTCTACCAGGTAACGCTCCTCAAACAGTCGCAGGACACAATCTCGAAACACCATCGACGCTCGCACCGATCGATCGTCAGCAATCTCTACCTCTAACGGGCAATTTAACTCGCCTGAAGTCTCATGAAATCTCTTGCTAAGAGCAAGAGAAACGAACGATCGGGATGCACCCGAGTCGAACAATACCTGAACCGGGATGCCGTTCACATGGAACGATCCTAATACACATGTATACACACGGAGCACATATCAATATCATAACAACGTAAAATAAAAGATAGAAGGAAGGAATCATACCCGTCACCACATCGGGCGCGGCGCGTGCCTCCTCAGCAGTCAACTGAAATGCCCGACTCCTCACCACTGGAGCCTCCACCTTGCCCTGACGGCCATCCGTGATCCGCAGGGTCGCTGGAGCTGGCGCCTTCACTGGCGCTGAAACTGTCAACATGGGGCAATTGGCCTTCTTGTGGCCCCTCTGGTTGCAGTGGAAACACAGCAACTCCGATGTCTGAATAACTGTCGCAGGAGCAGTGCAATCCCTGCTGATATGCCCAAACTTGCCGCACTTGTAGCAGCCTGACGATCCCATCCTGCACGCCCCCTCGTGCGGCCTGCCGCACCTCCTGCAGCGGCTCGGTCCCGACTGGCCTTTTGGCCTCCCATCTAATCCCTTGGGCTTCTTCCCCGAAGCCCCTGATGCTTGACCATCCTCAAGTTTCCGTTTCCGGATGTGCTCCAAATCTATCTCTCTCTCCCTAGCCCTGGCAATCATGGAGTCCAGGGTAGGGCAAGCCGAAAAGCTAACATGCTCCCGAATGTCAGCTCGTAGCATATCATGGTAACGAGTCCTCCTCATATCCTCGTCACCTGCATACTGGGGCACCAATAAAGCCCTCTCCCGAAACTTGGCGGTGATCTCCGCCACGGTCTCTGTCGTCTGCCTCATGTCTAGAAACTCCCTGGCCAGCTGCTGAAGCTCGACCGCTGGCGCAAACTCTGCCCTGAACCTAGCCACAAAGTCCGACCAGGTCATTGCCTCGATAGCCAAGGCTCCCAACGAGTCACCCACTGACTCCCACCAATCTCGGGCCCGGTCCCGTAAACACCCTGCTGCGTACCTCACCTTCGACCCCTCGGGGCAGAAGCTGGTCAACTGGGCGGACTCAATATCTGCAATCCACCGCCTGGCGACAATGGGGTCCTTCACCCCATGGAAATCCGGTGCACCACTGCCCCTGAAGTCCTTGAAGGACAGTGTGCGAGATCCTGACTGGGTAGAGGCCAAGTCGCTCCTGAATGCCCGTAGGCGATCCTCCATCAACTCCACGATCCCTTCCTTGATCGACCCAAAGATGATGGGGGTCGACTCAAGGATGCCCCTAGTGATCTCCGACGTGATGAACTCACGTAGCCTCTCCTCAATCGGCTCGGTGCCAGATCCCGAACCTGACCCCTCTCCTGACCCGCCATCTGTCGGTCTCGGTCGAAGTACCACCATTCTGCAAAACATCATAATAATCATTAGTGGTACTGCTACTTTCTGAGGGGTCTCAACTACTTACAGGTTCCTTGGTCTCGTCTTGGCCTTCCTCGGCTCGGGTACGGATCCTCTGCTTTCAGTAGTACGGGCCCATACTACCTTCCACATCTATCCGTACCTTCTCCGAGGAATTACTCGACTCCACCAGCTCCCCTTTACTACTGCTACTCTCTGTTATTCTCATCCTAGGCTTGCCCTAGGGAAAACCCAAGTTCAACACGACTGGTCCTCAGCTGTTGTAGGTCTCCTCATAGTGCCAGTTAGCCACCACCTAAACACCATCACATGTACTGAGGATTAGATAATCCTTCAAGTAAAAGATCTGTCCCTACAACGGTTGGACTCAAACAAGAGTTGCGCAATAGGGCCAGTTCCAACACTATGGGATTATTCAACCCTGATTACATGTGGTGTGACGTGTTTACCTAGTGGCTCACTCCTATTACTCAGAATCCCACCAAGCACGAAGCAAGCAGCATTCGGATAAGGAAAAACAGACTCAAGCCAAAACTGTTCTTAGAACAAGAAACGACACTTAACATAGGATGCTAAGCTCATACTATCAGGCATAACCTAAACAGGCTATCCTACTGCTGTCTACTCAATTCTAGCATGCAATATTCATAAAGCTGTAACAAATAAACAGGCCCGTAAGGCATCACTCCTAGATCCTTAGCCTATTCTAGCATGCAATATTCATAAAGCTGATAAACATAACATAAACTTGTATGGGTACTATGGGGAATACTTACTTGAGCTCGACCGGTCGCGCACGTCACACACTTTACTCTTTCTTGTGACTCTTTTCCAGGTTTTAAAGAACAATTTCTTTTGGAAAAAAAATCCTTCAATCCCTCGATTTGAGTCCAAACACTCCCGAAGGCGTGTCTGAATCCCTCAAACCAGGGCTCTGATACCAACATGTAACGACCCAATTTTTACGTCCGAAAAATTTCATTTTTAAGGTATTACTTTAGAAAACATTAATAAATAAAAACATTGTTTGTTCACACCATAACACATCGCAACCATGTTCTAAAAAGTCAAACCATACATCCCATCAAAATATCAGAGTACAATCCCAGTAAATCTAATAAATGCGGAAACCGAAGAGTGTGTGTATGACGTGCCGCTACCGCGCCGGCTCCTTCCCCTTCGATGCAGAGGTACCTGAAAACAAAACTATAAACGTAAGCACAAAGCTTAGTGAGTTCCCCCAACGTACCGCATACCATACAAACACATAACATACGTACTGCCAGGCTATTCTAGGGTGCCTGACTACCCGGTACGGCCATTCTGGGGTGCCGACCTACCCATACGGCCATTCTGGGGTGCCGTCTGACCCGTGTCAAGCCATTCTGGGGTGCTAACTACCCATGTCAAGCCATTCTGGGGTGCTGACTACCCATCGGTCCTAACAACCGATCCTCGGGGACTATTTCACCCCCTACCACTACGATCACATATAACATAACAAGTCAGCATGCAAACATATCATCACATACTGTCAGACGTATCTGGGGTGTCTGACTACCCTTCGGTCCTAACAACCAAACTCTACTACTATCACATACAACATATCATGCTAGCATATAACATATCAGGTAATAGCAAACTTAGATGATATCACAAAGACAATCATCTATCATACATCTCCTACTGGTGGGTCGGCATTGTGGCCTTAGACCCACTGCTACTGGAAGGTAACTCACCTCAAAGTAGTTGCTGAACTGATCGGGAACTAACTGACTGCTGCTGCTCCGGGAGTCCTCCGGCTGCAATTTCCACAACATACTCAATCAAACACTGTTAACTGACCTTTAGGTAAAATGACCATTTTACCCCCGGTCTAGCTCTAAGCCAAAGCTAGAGTCAACTTTCAGTTGACCCGACTTGCCGAGTGGATCACCACTCGCCGAGTCCCTAGCAAACCATTGTCCTGGGTCCCTGGTTCTACTCGTCGAGTCGGGCTATGACTCGACGAGTTCACCTTCTAACTGACGTTCAACTCCTTCATCCCACTCGCCGAGTTGCATGAACAACTCGTCGAGTTCATCTTCATCCGATGAACACTTTATGCTAAGACTCGTCGAGTTGTATGAACAACTCGCCGAGTCTGTTCTTGATCTATGAAGATTGCCTTGGACTCGCCGAGTCAGGGCATTGACTCGCCGAGTCCTAACATGGGTGAGTTCAGCTTCCAACTCACCGAGTCACCCCCTGTGACTCATGGCTCAACTCGACACATGAAGAAGGGACCAAATCGGTGACTCGCGACCAGACTCGCCGAGTCACCTATGCGACTCGCCGAGTCGTCGCCATGCATCCACCAAATACACAGATTTACTCGGTTTCAGTCCATGCCATTCATAGATCTGGACTTCTAGGACACAAATCACACGTAAAGTTTCCAACTTTACGTGTGGATATTCACTAATGTGGATTTTAGGGTGCAAAATGCCTCAAAAGGGTAGATCTAGGATGAACAAGCCACATGGGGCCATAAAGCTCACAGATCTGAGCTCCTGGAGCTCAATATTGCCTAGATCTAAAGGTTAATCCACTTATTACGAGTCCTTAAGCACAAACAAGCTTGGAGAATTGCTCAAGAGTGTCCCAAATGACATCCCAAGCATAGAAACAGGGGAAAACGAGATATACCTCAAGGGAAATGTTGAAATGACACAAAGATGGCTGATCTCCTTCTCCTCTTCTTGATCTAGTCCTCTTACTCCTCAAAACCTTCAAGAACACACCAAGAACACCTCAAACTCTCAAGGAAACAAGGGAAAACGATGTTGGGGGAGTTCTGGGGGTGAATGGGGACGAGTTGGGGCGGAATGAGAGTTTAAATAGGGTGCAAACCCTTGAAACTTAGGGTTTCATCCAGTAGAGGTGACTCGCCGAGTCCAGGATGTGGACTCGCCGAGTCGCCTACTTAAAACGTGTCCTAAGTCTCGTCCCTACTCGGCGAGTCGGACCCTATGACTCGCCGAGTCCAAGGCTAAATTAGGGCAATGCTCAAATAAAATTTACATACCGGAAACCAGGTGCTACACAATGCGAGAATGCATACCATCCGTACTAGTCGCCTTGAACACACTCGTGAGAGATCTGAGAGGAACCATGAGACCTTGCTGCAAGCACTAGCTGAAACTCGAGCCGAAGTCATAGAGCTCCGAGTATGCCAGAGGGTGTACGAAAGATACCTGCTAGATATGGAATGCCAACTACCTGAACTATGGGTTCACCATAGGGGTGACCGCCAACAGTAGGAGATGCTTTACTTTCCTTCTTTGCTTTAAATAATCGTGTTCCTATCTATGTTTTGTGTAGCACTTTTCTATGTGATTACCTTGTACTGTAAGTACTTTTAGTTAGGTCTATATGCTGTCAAAGACTTATCCACTCCGTATATGATGTAAGACTTACTGCAAGGACAATTTTCCCGAACTTATTAAATCTTAAGCATCGATGATATTGACAGTTGACTAACTTCAGTGTCACTCTTTGTTCAAATACTTTCATCATACCTTCATTGGAGTCTATCTGAAACTCGCTTTAGTCAAGTCATTGGACTATAGTAATTTAACTCCGGAAACATTTTCAAGTCTCTTTCAAAGGTTGGATCATACTATCCACCAAACAATAAAACCCCGGCTTGAATGACAAAATGTCTTGAGACCATTCTATGAGCTTACTTCTACTCTTTAGTAGGACTGCATCATAGGGATGTAGGTCAAACCCTCGAGAACATACTTCTACTCTTTTCATGAACGATCAAAATTCATCTAGGTTCAATGGTAACATTTCTAGGTATTCTAGTACTGTTTACTGGGAATTCCATTTCATTAAAAAGGATTCACAAGAAGGTTATTATTATGATTTTCCTCGCTTATACATTCCCGAGTTATATATAATGAAGACCTGGTAGACAATATAATGTGAGATTTCTAATTTAGTTTCTTTTCCTCGTTGGGATGTGAAACTAGAGTAGAATCACACATTTTATTATCCGCCCAATCTTGATTATATCATAACGTGTATAAGCTAAGTTTTCATGTATAATAACTCATCTCTTATTCAGAATCAAAATGATACAAGTTCAGCCGTAATAACTCACGAAGCCCTTTTCTTTCGTGTTATAGAATCATGTCGTCATCCAAAAATAGCCCGCCGAGCAATGAAACCCTTATCCTTCGTATCGATGCCGCTACATTACAAGCCTCGGTAACAGCTGATGTGACAGCTTTCCTTGCACACATCAACTCTGACAACACAAACAAGACTGGCAAAGGAATCGACAATTCCAATTGTAGTATCGATCTGGGAAGCCAACAAATGACAACATTCACGGACTTGCAAAGCCGTAAAACTGAGAAGAGGAAATGAAATCACCAAGCACATAAGGAGCGCAAGCGATCCCAAAGACTTGCCATGCAACAACAACAAGTGGCAACTCCTGCCATCCCAGCACCGATCAGACCATACTAGGGAAAACTTCCGAAGTGTAACAAGTGTAGCTTTCATCATAACGGGGCTTGTCATGAAATGCAATGTTGCAATTGCCAAAGGTAGGGTACCATGCCCGTAGTTGTGGAGCACTGGCATGGCCCATTTCTCAAGTCCCTGACATGGGGATCAGCCCTACATACAATAGTAATTGTAAAACTGGACCCTATAAAAGGAAATTTTCAAAGTGGATGAATAAAGAAAACACCCGTGTCCACATAACTCTGACTCGACACCTCACTCCCACCACCAATGCTAGTACTAGCCAGACATGTCACCAATGTGGTGAGATAGGGCACTTCAAGAAGGATTGTCCGATAACAAAGAACTCTGGCTCAGACGAGAGGATACTAAGGATCACTGCCGCAAGAGAGACTACTCCGGACCCACATTAATGTGATTAAGGCGTTTCGTTGTAATAGACCCATAAAACATGTTTAAAACTAGTGCAACTCGAGTATTATCTTTTGCGGGATCCCGTCAGTTAAGGGACCCTCGTGCTGCGTATACTTGCCTTTCGTGGTATACCTTGTTTGCAGCAATAGTCTTGTAGTAAATCTTAAGTACTGTAACTCTGTTAAAAGTTGCACTATTGTGTTTTGTCTGTAACGCCTTTATGTTCAAATCTAATGTATTTTCTTCCAAGAAAGTCTGATATTATCATACAACTTGAGTTAATTCGATCCGCACAATATCGGTATTGTGCGCACATCTATTTCTCCGAAATCGCCTTTCTAGCAAAGCTGTCATTCCAGAACTCCGAAGTACTCATGCATAGAGTACCTCATACTTCTTGTCCTTTCCGAAGAAAACTCAGCAAACCTCCCCGAAGTACCACTCGTACAGTACGTCAAGTTCAAACCAAGGAACTTTATGGTTGATCTATCACTGGAGAATGTATACACAGGGTTGGTATAATATCAAGGTTCTACAGGTTTAGAATTAATGATTCCACTTTAACTTCTTTTCCTCATTGGGATGTGAGTTTAAAGAAGAATCATTTATTCGACTACCTTTTCAATCTTAATTATCTACGACTCGTATACACGAGACTGTGATTGATGAACCAAGTATGACTTCTAATATGAACTTCAGGAAGGAGACTGCCCAAGACTACGAGTAATCGCATCGCCATGCGAACAAACTTAGAACCCAATACGACTCCTGTAACCAGATCGCCCTACGGCCTAACACACATGGAGATACAAAAACCATCCGGACAACTTAACGAACTACTCAACAATGGAATGAAAAGACCAAGCTTCTCACCCTGGAGAGCTTCGGTCTTGTTCTTCGAGAGGAAAGACGAATTGTTTCATAGGTCCATCGACTCAGGGACCTCGACAAGATTTCCATCAGAAATCATTATCCTCTGCCTCGCATAAAAAGAATTGGTTGACCAACCACAAGGAACTATTTACCTTTCAGAAATAGGCCTGAAATCCGAATATCACCAGTTACGAGTGTTAGTGAAGGGTGTCCTGAGGACAATCTTCCAAACTCGATACGGACACCTACAAGTCTGTAGTGATAGCCCTTGGATAGGACTAATACACTCGTAGTATTCATGAACTTAATGAATAGGGTACGCCATTCTTACTGGGATTGTTTAGTCATTGCCCTTGTAAATGGCTTACTTATCTACTCTCGTAGTAAGAAGGAAATCATAAATCGCCTCTACAACAATCCATGGAAACAGTACGACCAAAGAAGCTTTACGCAAAAGTTCTCTAAATACGAGTTTGGAATTGAAGAGTCGAATTCCTAAGACGCACTATTAGTGATGTGGGAATTCTTGAAGAGCCTTCCAAAAATCAAAATCGTTGAGAATTTGTCAACACCGAAGATGCCTACGGGAATTCGCCAAATTCTAGGTCTTGCTGACCTACTGCCGTAAGTTCATTTAGAACTCCCCGCAGATTACGGAACCTTATACGGCTTTGACCCAGAAGGGAGTGACCCTTGATTGGGAAGAGAAGCAAGTGGAAGAAACCTTTGGAATTCCAAGTGAGAGACCAAATTCTTTTGGTAGTCTCACTCTGGGAAGGCGTGATACGCTTCGAAAAGCGTGGAAAGCTAAAATCCAAGATAGTTCGGACCTCCGAGATTCTTACCAGAATCAACCCCGTAACTCACAAACCCAGCCTACACCACGAACTCAGTAACGTACATTTTACCCTCCATGTCTCAAACTTGAAAATGTACCTTTCCGCCAGGACTCATATAATCCTACTCGACGAGATCAAGATCAACAAGAACCTCACCTTCGTGAAAGAACCGTAGTAACCATAGACCGGGAAACCAGGAGAACGAAGAAAATTTGCTTCCATTAGTGAAGGTTCACTAGAATGCTAACCGAGGACCCGAATTCACTTGAGAGCACGAGAACCAATCAATTAGGAAGTATCCCCACCTCCATGCTCGATTATTCATGCCTACTCCTTTACCTAAATTCTAATTTCGGGATGAAATTCCCTCTAACGGGGGGATGATGTGACAACCTGAAATTTTCTATCCTGTACAGTCAAACACTTCATTAAAAGTCAAACTCATTGTTGTTATCTTTTAGCACAATTAGGAGTTTAGTTGAGCGTTCTGAGCCTTGTACACTTAAGGGATAAGTGTCGGGGTTTATCTGCTGAAGTTATAGCTCAAAGAAATAACCTTAAACACCCTTACAAGGAGTTCACGGCCACCACATGGTAGTTTAAGGCCGTAAACTCCATGTGGGCCGTAAACTCCATCTTATATGATGAAAAGGTGGTCATTTGTTCATTCCTCCCTTTCCTTTGGCTGAAATCCTCTCAACTATCATCCCGGTCTTCATCCCCGATCTTCAAATCTCGTGAGTTTATTGTCCTAAATAATTGATATCTTACATGAACTAGTAATCTTACATGATTCCATCCATGAAATCATTCCATTTTGTAGATCTTCAAGTTTCACCAAGAACACACACTGGTGTTCTTGGCTAAAATCGACCATTCAAGCTCCTATATCATAAGTACTCTTGTTCCAACTTGTTGTACACTAGTTTTAACATGTTTAGGGCTTATAAAACATAAAGAATCTCATTATTCAACGAGTTTATGGCCAAGACATGTTCTTGGGTCGTAAACCCCTTTTAGTGGTGCAAATGGCACCCTAACACCTTGGTAAGCCTTGGAACTTAGCATAGAACCTTACACCATTGAGCTAGGGACTTCAAGACACGACATGGTACTTCATACCATGAGTTTACGACTGTAAAATCATGGGGGAAGTGGTCCCCAGGCCGTAAACACATATAAGGGCCATTCTTGGACCTTAAACCCACATAGTCTCTTGGGCCATCCCGACCCTTAACCAGGTCAAAAACCGCTTAAAACGGGGTTAGAACGGGTAAAATACCCTAAAAGACCCGAAACCCCTTTATAGGGCCAAACCCTCTGAAGCAGCTGAAACACCGAGGACTAAAACCTCTGAAGCAGCCGAAACCCCTAGCACCGAAACCTCAGCAGCCGAAACCGAAACCTCTGGAACCAAGAAGCAGCCAAACCGAACCTGTCAGAGGCGAAACCTGTTAGAGCCGAACCTCGCTCTCGGTTCTAACCTCCTAGCCGAGACCGAACCTCGCAAACATGGTCCCTCCCCTCACACCTTCGGTTCCCTCCTCCTACTTTCGGTTCTCTTTTTCCCTTCTCTCAGTCCCTCTTCTACTCTCGATCCCTATGAGCAGCCGAGCCTCACCTTCGGTTCTAAGCTCCTAAGGAGCCAAACCTTCGCAACTTCGGCCAGAATTTCAGATTTTTACAATTTTCCAGGTTTTCAATATTTTTAGCATTTTAAACCCATTTTAAAGCGAGATTTTCACCCAAAACTTTATTTTAACATATTAAGACCCATATGTCTTATTTAATCACGTTTTTAATGCAAATATTATCCAAGATTTAGTGGTTGGAGTAACAAAGGTGGAGTGTTGACTTTCCTTTAGCTTATGACACAAGCAACCCCTCACACCCACTCCTTGACCAGCCACACTCTTTCTACCATGCCTAGGCCATGTCAATGTACTTTTTCATCATTTCCAACCTTTTCCCACACTTTTAGAGCTGGAACATCACTCCTCACTTCACTCATTTTCTCTCATTTTACCAAAGATCAAACACAACTTTCCTCTCACTTTCTCTCTCTCTCTCTCTCTCTCTCTCTCTCTAAAAATTTGAGATTTCAAGGCTAATCATCAAGTATTCTTCCAATATTGTTAAGTAATATTATCATTTATATGATTACCCCACCTCCTTCTACTAAAATCATAGATTACTTACACAAACTTCATCATATTTGTGTTAGATTCTCAAAATCTTCAAGGCTTCTTCTAGTGTTCTTGAGTTGAACACTTCCCTTCTCCAACACTCATCCACTGAAATCACACAAAGTGAGTTCATACCCCTACATTTTCATATTTTCTTAAGTTTTAAGGTGGGAGGGGGGGAGGGGGGGGAATACAAGTTAAATCACCAAGAACACAACTAAATGTTTATAACAGCTTTCATCAGAAAAGTTAAACTCCATTCACATACTGTTTTGGTCAACTAAAACATTTCAGTTTTCAAAACTGTACAAGTTTCAAGTAATTCAAGTTCTTAGCTTTAAAATGGATACTTGCACATTTCCATACGATTTTTCTACAATTTATGGTGATTTTTACAAAACTGCCTATCATTTCAAGAACCAATCTGGACCAGTCTGTGTTTATGGGTGTTTTCACCCAAGTTTGAGGTCAATAAAAATCATGGGAAAATTTATGAACAAACTAGACTAATTTTCCTAACTCCCAAGATTTATGGATTCTGATTTGGACCTGTTAAGAATTTTTTATAAATTTTCTAAGAACAGTAATGGAAAATGTTAATAGCAGAAAAATGCTAACAATTTCATTTCACCTTGTAACATGTCGAGCAAGGTGTACATCTTTATGTGAATATATGTTATTGAAAATAAATGAGATTTTGTCTTGGTATATAGACATGCATCAGTTAATAAATGGATTTTGATACATATATATGGAATATAAAAGATAACAAATTGTTATAATCAAAGTACATCCATTTCATAGAAACATTTGAATAAACTATGTTGAATATAGTTTGCGTACATTACCACTACTACCCTTGTTTTGATAAACTATAATAGGTATAGTTTATGATACATTACATAACACACTCATACAAAAAGGGTAAATTTATACAAAAAGGGATTTTCATTACATTACACGTAAATTGGTTAATGACTTTGTGAGACATTCGCTTCACATTACCAATAAGTCAGGTACTGTAACCAGAGTCTCCTGGAGGGAGAGCGTGATATTTGTATATAGATCTATATTGGGTTTGACAAACCCACACCTTAACTGCATGCAACAGTTAGACCGTCAGGTCTGGGGTGACAAATATCATAACATTTCTGACGCCTGAAGAACGTCATTTCAGGCCAACTAGGTCGTAGCATGGTTATAATAACTCACAGAAAGTATTAACAAACATAGGAAATTTACGGGAATTTCATTGAATTCAAACGCGTTTATGTCGATTTAAACTTACATTATTTTCTATATGTAAGAAACGTTACTTATTCATTTTAGTCTTTGGATATAAGACTACATTACACATTTTAAGGAAAATATCGGATTTTTCTGGAACAAACATGACATTTACAAGAGAAAGGCTTTTATCAAGTTTATAACAAAAGCTTATGAACTCACCAACCTTTTTGTTTACACTTTTTCAATCAACTTTTATTCTCAAGAAATCACTAATCAGGTAACCAAGTGCATTTTGAGGATGGGACGTTAAGGCGTCAACATTTCATATTTTATCAACATGTTGTAATTGGTTTGGAAAAATGTAATTCATACATTGATGTAACTCTTCCAATTATATATATTTTGGTTGTGTTTTCTTAAATTACTATTGCAATTGTGGTTATGATACTATACATGAAGTCCTCCACCCCCGGACATTTCCGCTATCCTAGGTTTGGGGGTGTGACAGATGGGAGTTCGGTAAAACTCCCTAGCATATGAATCGCGTCTTCTCGATGCTTGATAGCGGAATTTGGGAATTAGGTTGGGATTATAACCATGAATTATGTTCAGTTATATGTTAGGTTGAGTGCGCGTTCGACCGATATGGAAAGTGTTGTAAGACTACGGGGGTAGCCATAGCATTCACTAGTGATCAAATAGTATGTAAAGTGTTGTAAGACTATGCAGGTAACCATAGCATTCACTAGAAGTAGATAGTACTAGAAGTGTTTTAAGTTTGCGGGTGTAGGCGTAGCATTCACCAGGTTAGCAAATAATACTAGTGTGATGTAAGACTGTAGAAGTAGTCGCAGCATTCACTAGGTTTGTAGATAGCATGGGCGCGTTGGTAGGACGCGCAGGGACAATAGTAACCACTAGTTCAGGTGTAGTAGTGAGGATATGGAAATCCATGGATTGGTTTATGGGTTTCCACGGAGGGATTAGATATGGTTAAGTCAGTGATAAGACTCTAGGGATTAGATATGGACGAAATCAAATTTAAGCGGGTGAGAGTTGTAACATCCTGTTTGAAGTAGAATAACTAAATAATAAATCTAGAACCCCGAGATATGATTATTATTATTTATAGCCAAAATCAAATAATTTTTAACGGGTTGTTGGTTTCGGGAAGCCAAATGGCGATGTTTGAATCTTCGGGGGGTTAAAGTGTAACTTTGAGATTTATTTTGCAAAGAATGTTATTAGTCAGGGGGTGTTTGGTATCATTTAGACTTATATTGAATAGAATTCTTGAGGCTAGGGGCTGTTTGGTAATTAATGAACTTATTTTGAATAGCTTTGTGGCTGGAGGGACTGAAAGTGCCAAATAAGGTTAAGTTTGGAGTTGGAGACATGACTTAAACCCATCATCATCCTTGCCTCCCATTCACCCAAAAAACCCTAACCCTAAATGCTCTCATCCTCCAACCGCCACTCTAAACTCACCTATCTTCGACGCTGCATGCCACCTCCTAGCCTCGCCGGTACCGACGATCACCGCCACTCCATTGGATCAGTCGAGTTGCAACCCCTTTTTCCATCAGCGATGACCCCACTCCTCCTTCTTTCCTTCGACGTCTGACTGCCTCCATGTGTATTCTTCCGATCGGATAAAGCAGCCGTCTGCCGCCTCGCTACCCACAACTACTCGCGACCTGGTTGTCGGACCAACTGTTGACGCCATGAGCACTGCAGCTTCCCCATCGAGATGATGCCTTTCCCTTCGTGTTCGTCGGCGCTACATCTTAGCTTTTTTGGCACCATCGCCACCCGTTTTCGTTGAATACAAGTTGTCACCGAGTCGCGTGTGTTCGGCTCGCATAGGTCGACGTGTTTGTTGGGCAGTACACCAAAAGAAACCACCGCCACCACCGTAAGGTGGTGGCTATCGTCGCAAACCACTGGTGATAGCCGCTGATGTCTGCCATTTCATGCTATCACCACTGATGGACACCACCAGGTGGGTGGCTAGATCTATTTCACAAATTGCTATCAGAAGTGGCATATAGTGTTGGACTGGCCAAAAACCATGGAAGACCACCATGGTTGCCAACCATGGTGGTAACCGTCGCCTTTGTTGCTCGGCTACCACCAGCCGCCGCATGGTGGTGGCTGTGTGCGTGCTTTGTATGTACTTAGGTGTGTGTGTGTAATTGTTGTATTTTATTATGTGTATGTAGTTTATGTAAACGGGAAAGAAAAGTGAGCCACCACCACCACGGTGAGGTGGTGGCTGCCACCTCCAACAATCACCTGCCGCCACTGTGCAGTTGTGTGTGTGTTTTATTAGCATGTGTGTGAGTGTTTTATTTGGATTGAGTTTTAACTTGTAAACGGTGCCCGAAATAGTAATAGAAAATCCATAACCATCACCGTGAGGTAGTGGCTACCGCTTCTTGCCGCCACTGGCCGCCGTGTCGGGTGGCGATGTGCTTGCCTTGTTGTGTTTGACTCGTTTGGGGGATGCTTGGTTAAAGTGGGCTCAGTGAAGCCCTAATGGGCCCAAGGAAACCTAATTCACCTAATAAAAATCTAATAGGCCCAATGAGGCCCAAATTGACCTAAAAGCCCACCCATTTTACTAATGGGCTAGTATTGGATAGAAAACCCTACTTAGGGTTTGGAAAACCCTAATGGCTTAAAACCCTAATTTTGGAAATTAATCGGGACACGCACGAGAATTTGTTGGTAAAGTTAAAATATTAAGTGATAATCATTCGTAATTAATCTAAAGCAATATTGGATTTAATGAATTAAGTCCTTAATGGGTTAAGTAGGGACACCTAACCTTAATCATCATTTCATGAAAGAAACCTACATTTGGGCCATTGGAATGGAAACATATATTAAGCCCAATCACACCTTATGACTTATTTAGTAAAGTGAGGGACTTAATGGATTATGTCCTTAATGGGTTAAGTGAGTAACACTTAACCCTAATTGTCATTTTATGTGAAACCCTAATTTCACTTGGGCTTTGTGTTGGGCCTTTCTTTTGGGCTTTGGTAATTCGGTTATTCATGGGTCATCCAAGAACAAGCAAACGGACTAGAAGAATTTAATGGGCTTCAGGGTAAGGCCTATATGAGGGTTTGGGCCCTATTTGGAAAATTGGGCCGTAGATAGGGCATATTTTGGGCATTGATGATTATATGATATTGGGCCATTGGAAATGCCAAATGTTTGGGCTGGATCTGTCACACCCCAAAACCGAGAACGACGGAAACGTTCTGGGGCGGAGGATGTCATATAATGTATCACAACAATGTAAAGTAGTAAACAAGCAACAACATCATCCATTGCATTAATAGTATAATTTTAAATACATGTGTGTTCTTTCATAATATAAAAAAACATAATGAATAATCAAAATAAAAGACGAGTCTTGACTGCTCCGTCTTCACAAAACCTGGCCGTTACATCTATCTATTTGTGACCTGAGAATACAAGTTATTTTGAAAGCGAGTATCAGCAATAAAGCTGGTGAATTCATAAGTATTAATTTGTCTTTGATTTGTAAAACCGTAAAGTAAAGACTTGTAAATGTTTGAAGGAAAGTTTGTATAAGTATGAAAAATGTTTGTAAGTAATTGTAAATGTTTGAAAACCCTTGAAAATCCCATATTTCCTACTAATATAAAACTAGTCTTCTACCAAGACCTGACTGTTTTGTAAGTAAGCATCACTGTTGTCACACCCCGCTACAGCAGAAACGCAAGGTATGACAGCGATAATGGTTTCAATGCAAAAGATAAAGATACATCACCATAGCAGTATTTAAAATTTTACAACCCATAGCTTCAAAAGAAACAAAATACAAGTTTTTCAAAATAACATTGTTCAAAATATAGCTTCATAATAGCTTCAACACGATGCAGCATGCTCTATGATGATGAATCTTTACATCCACTTACTAATTACCTCCTGAAAAAGCATGTAAAACGAGCATCAACTATGAAAATAGTTGGTGAGTATCACTAGTTTATAAATCGAGGGTACAATAATGCTTTTCGTAAGTACAAGTACATTGCTTTAATGATAAAACAAAGTTGATTGCTATTAAGGTATACAAGTTTATTGCTAGAACGAGAAACGATTTTGTATGTGTATGAGCAAACAATGAGTCTCAACCAAACCTATGACTGAAGCCCTATCGAGATCTATGCTTATCGTTCCATAGATGAATATGGTATCATGCACTCCAGCGATTCGGGCGAGTGAGGAGTTGTCAATTCCTAATAGCGCTATCCATAATGAACATTGGCTCAAAGAGTTAATGGTTAGAGATAAGGGAAGGGCCTTAGTATGATAAGTTCTCATGTTCCGTGTTGCATAAACATACATAAAGATACATAGCAATACAATAGCAATCATGTTTGATAATAAACAATTTAAATACATCATGCAAACAATAGTTTTCTGGACATGCTTTTCCACCCCAAAACATGAAAACCGAAAATAAGGGGAGTGCGTGAATACTCACGATGTTTTGTGTAGACACAAGCGGTACTTCGGGATGCACCAACGTCTTACTACCGGGATCCTACGACATCAAACACACGCACTAGTGAGTTTCCATGTCGATATCTAATGCTAATATACTAAACTCTACATATAGGGAAATGCCAATTTATGTTTTAGTATTGGATTTTATATCAATTAGTTACACTTTTTCTGAAGTAATGAAATTCTATATATCGGGCGATTAATTACAACCTTGGAATATAAACTTTCCAAATTTTTAAGTCCTTATTACAACATAAATTCACGAAAATAGCATTCGAGGGATAAAAATTCTCAAACTTTTTATTTAACTGTTATTACACAATACTAAGCTGGGAAAATTATAAAAATGGATTTCCAAGCTGTTTAATTATATTTTATGATTTTTGAGCATTTATTTCAATAAAAATTGAAATAAAGAGAAAACAGTTTCCAAAATTACCCAAACTTTTTATTTAATTGTTATTATACATAAATAGGCTGGGAAAAATATAAAAGATATTTTTCAGTGAGTATTTCTATTTTTCCTTGCTTTATTCCTTTAAATAGTCATTAATTAAAGAAATAATATTAAACAGATAAAATAAATCACCATAAATTTTTGTAACATCATTTACAGTATAAATATCCTGGGAAAAATATCAAAAGTGGTTTTCATAAAGTATAAACTGGTTTTGGGTATTTATGTATATTTAAGTGTATTTTAGTGCAATTAACTTTAGAAAATAAGAGAAAAATAGTTTACAGTAGAGAAAAATATTCAAAATTTTTATGTAACCTCCTACTCTATAATATTATATCCTGGTAAATTTTCATGAATTTTGGATAATCAGAACTATTTCTCCCATTTTTAGACCATTATAATTACCAAAAATTGGGAAAAATAGTAAAACATGATGGAAAATCTTGAAATTATTTTCTAGAGTCACCCATCACAGGTAAGGTATGCGAAAATTGTTAGATACAATTTTCACATCCTATAAAGTGGTTTTGTAATTTATCATTCCCTAAACAAAATAAAATTAGAAATCGTATTAAACAGTAACAAAAATTGTTGAAATTTGGTGAGGGGTCATTATTCCCCATAAGGATCATCCATGAATTTATTTAGGATTTATTGACCTCTGGAAGTATTTTATATGATTTATGCCCTTGGTTTTAGCAATAATTCTAATAAATCAAAGAAATAACAAAAGCTCTTGAAATTTTCCAAATTATCTCACGCATGCAAGGGCTTTCAAAAGTAAAAATGTTAAGGATGTATTCAGAAGAGAAATGAGGGTAATGATTACAAACAATTTAAGAAAAGTTGCATGCAATAATACATGAAGTGTAAATGTGGCTGAAGTTCATGAATTTGTGTAGTCCATTCAGTGAGGTTTTAAGCCACGAAATTTCAACCATAATTCACTAGATATGTTAAGTTTCTAAGGTATTTTTCCTCGGATTTATGGTTAGGTTTAAGGCCATTGTTTAAGCAAGATAAAAATAGTGATCACGGAAAAAGAGATGTATGCGCAACCTTTTTGTAAAATCTGCTAAAAATCGGATATTTAATATTTTACAGTGAGACCAGTTGGGTTTGAAAGTTAACTCGTGGAGCTAACCAATACAAAAAAAATATCATGATTTGGTTAAGAAATGACTGAGTTATGACTGTTCAAAGTCGAACAAAGTAATCTGGCAGATTGCATGTTTGCTTGTGTGCATTAATAGGGTATTTCAACAAGAACATCATGCATGTCTTTGGTAAGGCCCGATTTCTAACACATGCATGGAATGAATGAGCATCCAAGATGTACTAGAAATGGTTTAAATGATTTTGTTCATGCATGAACACAAAAGAAAAGGAGAAGAACATGAAATATTATGTTTTGATGTCACATGATCATATGTGCATCTTTTCCACTCCTTGCATGGGTTTGATCCCGGATTTTCACAATCTTTAACACATGCATTGTGTTATGGTGAGAATATACAAACCACAAGGGGAGAATAAAGATTTCTAGCCATGGAAAGGCAAAGAATCCGAATAGTAGAGAAGATTAAGAAGAAAAGAATTTTAACCATGAAACTATGGAAGAAGATGTTGTTGTTTACCTTGGTTTTGACCTTGAGAGAAGTAAGAACACTTCAAGGGCTTCACAATCTCGAAATTTTGCAGAGAAATGAGAGGATTTTCGTGAGTTTAGAGAGAGAGAAGAAGAGAGTGAAGTGTGTGAAGGGTGGAGTGTAAGAGAGTGAAGAGAGAAGAGGTGGAGTGAGGGTTTTGACTTAATGATTGAGTTTTGGGGAAGAGAGAGTGCATGGGGAGAGGTGATGGCCAGATTTTTGAGTGGGTTAGGCCTCCTCTCTCCTAATTTTTAAACTTTATAAAAATTCCCTCCTATATTTTATAAAAACCCAAATTTGATAAAAGTGCTTATTAAGTAATTTTGGATTTATTTAAAATCTTGTTTTCAACAATTAAATTATGATTAATACTTGGTAATTTAGTTTCTATTTCATTGACTATAATTCTTAATTTGATTAATAACAATTTGATATTAGGAAGTTTATAGCCAAATTTTATAAAGTTTTTAAGCTTTAAGATTTATAAATTTGGATTTTTGGCTCTTTAGGGTTTTTGGAATATTGTTTGATATTCAACAACATGTTGAAGTATAATTAGAATGTTTTAATTTATTTTTAGAGTTTTATACTCTATTCCAATTATAACAAAGCTTGAAGCTTTATTCTAATTATAGTATTGGCATTTCCTATTGTAGCTAAGCAACTTACTAGAATTGTAAGTATCAAGTATATTAGTCCTAGGCCTTAGTTGGATCCTAGTTTATGCAAGATTTTTGACCTAATTTATACTACTAGGTCATGACATGTTGTGCATGAATGGTTTTTATAAAGATGCATGAGTCCGAGAATGACCTGAATTGACAGTTGTTACAGTATCCCCCACTTAAAAAGAATTTTGTCCCGAAATTCATTCTATGTCATCGCTTGTCATCGCAAGGGAATAGTTGCGGATACTTTTCCTTTATGTAGTCCTCGCGCTCCCAGGTGTACTCCGGCCCGCGTTTTGAGTTCCATCGAACTTTCACAATCGGGATCTTACTCCGCTTAAGTTGTTTTACCTCCCTGTCAAGGATTTCTATCGGTTCCTCAACGAAGCTCAGCTTATCATTGATCTTAATTTCCTCCAGGGGTACTATCAATGTTTCGTCGGCTAGACATTTCTTAAGGTTGGAGACGTGGAATGTGTCGTGAATGGCGCTTAACTCTTGGGGCAATTGGAGTTTATACGCTACTGGACCAATCCTTTCAAGGATTTCAAAGGGTCCAACATATCTCGCTCTTAGTTTTCCTTTCTTACCAAAACGCACAAGCCCTTTCCAAGGCGACCCTTTTAAAAGTACCTTGTCTCCTACTTGGAATTCTAATGGTTTTCCACGATTATCCGCATAACTTTTCTGACGATCTCTAGCAGCTTTAAGCTTATCCTTGATGATAGCAATCTTGTCGGATGTTTCCTGGATAAGTTCGACTTTAGTCAACTGTCTGTCTTCGATCTCTGTCCAGCATAAGGGCGAACGACACTTGCGTCCATACAATGCTTCATATGGAGCACATTGGATACTCGTGTGGTAACTGTTATTGTAGGAAAACTCAATTAGGGGTAAATGAGTATCCCAATTTCCTTTGAACTCAATGACACACGCTCGTAGCATGTCTTCCAATGTTTGTATTGTTCTCTCTATTTGCCCATCTGTCTGAGGGTGGTAAGCTGTGCTCAAATCTATCTTGGTTCCTAGTGCCCTCTGTAACATCCACCAAAATCGAGATGTAAAACGACTATCTCTATCAGAAATGATAGATATGGGTACACCATGCAGAGAAACAATTTTGTCGATGTAGATTTGGGCCAATTTTTCCATCTTGAAATCTTCTCGAATGGGGAGAAAGTGTGCAGATTTCGTCAGTCGATCCACTATGACCCAAATTGAGTCGTGACCTCTAGCAGTTCTAGGGAGTTTGGTAACAAAGTCCATAGATATTTGCTCCCATTTCCATTGGGGAATTTCAGGTTGTTGCAACAACCCGGATGGTTTCTGATGTTCAGCTTTGACTATTGAGCATGTCAAACACTTCCCAACGTACAAGGCAATATCCTTTTTCATTCCCGGCCACCAATAGTACTCTTTAAGATCCTTGTACATCTTATCTGCTCCAGGGTGGATGGAGTATTTAGATCGATGAGACTCCTCTAGTACCATGTCTCTCAGGTTGTTAACCCTTGGAATCCAGACCATGTCTTTAAAATAACGAACTCCATCAGGTTTGGTTTCAAATCTTTCTTCCAAACCATGTAAAGTTTCGCCTGGAATATTTTCCTTGCATAACGCTTTCTCCTGGGCATTAATGATTTGAGATTTCAAGCTTGTCTGAATTACCATTCCCAAAGCTCTCACATGGGAAGGTTTCACTCTTTCTTTCCTACTAAGAGCGTCGGCTACTACGTTAGCCTTCCCTGGGTGATATCGTATCTCACAATCATAATCACTAAACAACTCTACCCATCTTCTCTGCCGCATGTTTAACATTTTCTGATCCAGGATATGCTGAAGGCTTTTGTGATCGGTATAAATGGTGCACTTGGTTCCGTACAAATAATGCCTCCATATCTTAAGGGCGAAAACTATTGCTCCTAGTTCTAGATCATGGGTGGTATAATTCTTCTCGTGCGGTTTGAGTTGTCTGGAAGCATATGCAATGACCTTATCTTTTTGCATTAGCACACATCCTAATCCTTGATGAGACGCATCACAATACACCACAAAGTTCTCTAATCCTTCTGGTAAAGCCAGAATTGGTGCATTGCACAGCTTGTTTTTCAGGATTTGAAACGCCTCTTCGTGTTTCTCTTCCCAGAGAAATTTTCTATCCTTTTGGGTCAAAGATGTTAATGGTTGAGCAATCCAAGAGAAATTCTCAATGAAGCGTCTGTAGTACCCAGCTAATCCTAGGAATTGTTGTATTTCTGTCGGGGTTTTAGGGGCCTCCCATTTCTTGATTGCCTCTATCTTAGCTGGATCTACATGGATTCCTCTTTCACCGATCACATGACCAAGAAAATGTACTTCCCGAATCCAAAATTCACACTTAGTGAACTTGGCATACAATTTATGTTCCTTCAACAGCTCCAACACTAGCTTTAGATGTCTATTGTGATCTTCTTTGGTCCGCGAGTAAACAAGTATGTCATCGATAAATACAATTACAAACCTATCTAGGTATGGTCTACAGACCCTATTCATCAAATCCATGAATACAGCGGGTGCGTTCGTTAGTCCAAAAGGCATGACTAAGACTCATAATGTCCATAACGGGTTCTAAATGTTGTTTTGTGAATGTCCTCTTCGTGAATTCTTAGCTGATGATACCCTGACCGAAGGTCGATTTTTGAGAAGTAGGAAGTGCCCTGCAACTGATCGAACAAGTCATCTATTCTAGGGAGGGGATATCGATTCTTGATTGTCAACTTGTTCAATTCTCTGTAATCAATGCACATTCGGAACGAACCATCTTTCTTTTTGACGAATAACACTGGGGCTCCCCAAGGTGAAGAACTTGGTCGAATAAACCCTTTGTCTAGAAGTTCTTGAAGTTGTCCGGATAGTTCTTGCATCTCGGATGGTGCAAGGCGATATGGTGCTTTTGCTACCGGTGCCGCTCCGGGAATTAAGTCTATCCGAAATTCGACCTGTCTATAAGGGGGTAGACCGGGCAATTCCTCCGGAAATACTTCGGGATAGTTTTGAACCACTGGAATCTCCTTGAGTTGCTTAGCTTCAGGTTCTCTTTCTAGCACGTGGGCCATGAATGCAATACAATTCTTTTTCAGGTACTTGTGAACCTTCACGCTTGATACTATGTTTAAACTTCTTCCTGGCTTCTCACTGTGTATGATAAGGGTTTCTCCATTAGGGAGAGGCACTCTGATGACTTTCTCATAACAACCAATGTCCGCTCTATTTTTGGATAACCAATCCATCCCTACTATCACATCAAAACTACCTAGCTCTATAGGAATTAGGTCAATGCTAAAGAGTTTATCAGCTAAATTCAAAGTACAACCAGGAATTATATCACTAGCCCTAATTTCATACCCATCAGCAAGTTCAATAGCATAAGCATTCCTCATCTTTACCGATTTCAAGCCAATTAATGATCTAAATGCTAAAGAAACAAAACTCCTATCTGCTCCCGCATTGAATATTACTGATGCAAAATGGTTGTTCAGGAGGAACGTACCTGTTATCACTTCAGGGTTCTGACGAGCTTCTTCTGCACCAATCACAAAGGCTACACCTCTTGGCTGTCCAACTTGATTTCCTTGAAAGTTTTGCCTAGCTTGGCCTTGTCCATTGTTACCAGGTCCATTGTTCAGTTTAGGACATGCTCTACGGAGATGATCAGTACTCCCGCACTCGTAACATGTCCTTTTTCCCTCCTTATTCACCTTACAATACTTCGAGTAATGGCCTGTTTGCTTACAATTTTGGCACACCGGGCAAGCTCCCTTGTGATGGAAGTTACACTTATTGCACTTCGGAAGCGGCCTTGAGTACTGCTTTCGCTCCTGCACTTCTTGTCCTTGAGTTTTCACTGGTTCTTGCTCCTGGGCTCTTACCATAAAGTTTCTTGAGACTTTCTGCTTCCTCCCTGACTTGCCTCCATACTTCTTCTCTCCCTGATTTGTTGGCTTCCTCTTGCTACTAGAGCTTTCCTTTGCTGATGCTCCCATCCTTATCACATCATTGGTTAGTCAATTTGCTAGGCTTACTACACTTTGAATGGTAGTTGGGTTTGCTGAGGTAACCATTCCCCGAATCTCTGGTGCCAGACCCCAGATGTAACGATCTATCCGTTTCTCCTCAGGAGTAACCATGTGAGGTACTAGTTTTGCTAGTTCATGAAATCGGACTGTGTACTTCTCTATTTGTGTTCCAACCATAGAATGGTTCCAGAATTCATATTCAAGTTTCTGAAGTTCATCCTTGGGACAATACTCCTCTATCAGCAGCTTCTTTAGGTCTTCCCAAGTTAGCTGATATGCTGCTGTACGGCCTCGGGTTTGCACTAGAGTATTCCACCAGGTTAATGCCCTATCTTGGAATAGGCAAGATGCATACTCAACTTTGTTGTGCTCGAGGCATTTGCTAATGTGAAGGACCGACTCCATGCTGTCAATCCATTTTAGTAACCCGACCGCACCTTCCTTTCCATGGAACTCCTTAGGTTTACAGGCCATAAAGGACTTGTAGTTGCATTCTCTTTCATTGTTTCCCCGGTTTCCTCCACTACTTCCTTGGTTAGCATTAAGTCCTGCAGTTACTTGAGTAACAATGTTTGGGATTGCTTGCATGAGTTGTTGTGCTACCATTTGAGCAACATCGGGCGTTTCGTTCTGTGGGCGCCCGCGATTAGGCCTTCCTGACATGGTTCTATGACACAGGAGAAGAAATACGTATAAATACATAAAATAATGTATAATATGTATTTCACTACCATTTTGAAAACCGTAAGTGTTGTCAAATTAATGGGTTGCATTAATACTATGCATATAGATTTGAGAAAGGAAAGAAAAGAAAAATCTCTTTTATTCAACCATTTACCAAATAAATTTTAGGGTTTGACCTCATAGTAAAAGTTTTCAAACATAAAATAAAATTTTTCATTACCATTTGAAATAATCTTAAAACCAAACCAATACGTCAATCCCAAAATAAAGTTTTAAATATTTTTCCCAAAAGACACCCAACATGGGTTTTCATTTCAAAACAAAATAAAACAAAATACTGAAATCAGAACCAAAAGCCAATCGCTATCCCAACAAGAAGCATCAACACCACAATCAGGAACAGCCCACCAAACACATAATATGCTGTCATCGCATGACCTGCCTCTCGTCTAGCAGCATTAGCAGTGTCAGCAGTCTCCATCGAATGCTGATACAGGATTTCCATTCCTGCCAAGACTTCATCCAAAACTTCTCGATGCCCAGCTATCACAGCGAGACTGTGACGTAGGTCCGCTGCTATCGACTGCAATCTCCGGGACTCCTCCGGGGTCATACCTGGCTGTCTGACAGGTATCCCTATGACTTGCTGAGGTGAGGGTGCTCTCGGTCCTGCATCGCTGGGTTCTGCTCCGTTAGGTCCTGTCGTGCCATGTCTTGCTGTGTTGGCGGGTATCCTTCCTGGAATGGGAACACTCTTCCTCGCTGTCCTTCGAATGCGAAGTCCATAGAGCGGTGGCTGTGGCAACACCGATGTCGGTGATGCCTCGCGTCGTTGACTCGGGGCGTTGTCATCGCTGATCTCCACCGAGTTCCCAGTATCTTCCGTATCCTCTGATTGGTCTTCTTCTACCGAGGCGGGGGGATTACGTCGAGGGATAACAGTGATGTAGCCGGATTCATCGGCTGAGGCGGTAGCGCGGGAAGATGACGATGTTGACATAGTGGACTGTGACATAGTTTCAATGAGATATGAAATAAATGACAATGCATGCCTATAATATGCAATGCTTACACACACCAAAATTAACCTTTTGAAATTTTGAAATAAAGTTTTCTCAAATATTTTTGTTGAACATATTCCCATTATAATTAGCTCAAGCTTTGTATAAATCTTTTCTTAATTAAACATAGGTGATCAGGCTATGTTTAATCAAGGTCCAATAATACAACTCCCGACCTAATTATACTAGTAATATGTTTGATGTAAAAAGAATTTCTTTGTAAGTTTTAGTTATAGGTTGTGTTTTCTTAAAGAAAAACCGATGTTCTCTATAACTTTAGCTCTGATACCACTTCTGTCACACCCCGCTAAAGCGGAAACGCAAGGTATGACAGTGATAACGGTTTCAATGCAAAAGATAAAGATACATCACCATAGCAGTATTTAAAAGTTTACAATCCATAGCTTCAAAAGAAACAAAATACAAGTTTTTCAAAATAACATTGTTCAAAATATAGCTTCATAATAGCTTCAACACGATGCAGCATGCTCTATGATGATGAATCTTTACATCCACTTACTAATTACCTCCTGAAAAAGCATGTAAAACGAGCGTCAACTATGAAAATAGTTGGTGAGTATCACAAGTTTATAAATCGAGGGTACAATAATGCTTTTCGTAAGTACAAGTACATTGCTTTAATGATAAAACAAAGTTGATTGCTATTAAGGTATACAAGTTTATTGCTAGAACGAGAAACGATTTTGTATGTGTATGAGCAAACAATGAGTCTCAACCAAACCTATGACTGAAGCCCTATCGAGATCTATGCTTATCGGTCCATAGATGAATATGGTATCATGCACTCCAGCGATTCGGGCGAGTGAGGAGTTGTCAATTCCTAATAGCGCTATCCATAATGACCATTGGCTCAAAGAGTTAATGGTTAGAGATAAGGGAAGGGCCTTAGTATGATAAGTTCTCATGTTCCGTGTTGCATAAACATACATAAAGATACATAGCAATACAATAGCAATCATGTTTGATAATAAACAATTTAAATACATCATGCAAACAATAGTTTTCTGGACATGCTTTTCCACCCCAAAACATAAAAACCGAAAATAAGGGGAGTGCGTGAATACTCACGATGTTTTGTGTAGACACAAGCGGTACTTCGGGATGCACCAACGTCTTACTACCGGGATCCTACGACATCAAACACACGCACTAGTGAGTTTCCATGTCGATATCTAATGCTAATATACTAAACTCTACATATAAGGAAATGCCAATTTATGTTTTAGTATTGGATTTTATATCAATTAGTTACACTTTTTCTGAAGTAATGAAATTCTATATATCGGGCGATTAATTACAACCTTGGAATATAAACTTTCCAAATTTTTAAGTCCTTATTACAACATAAATTCACGAAAATAGCATTCGAGGGATAAAAATTCTCAAACTTTTTATTTAACTGTTATTACACAATACTAAGCTGGGAAAATTATAAAAATGGATTTCCAAGCTGTTTAATTATATTTTATGATTTTTGAGCATTTATTTCAATAAAAATTGAAATAAAGAGAAAACAGTTTCCAAAATTACCCAAACTTTTTATTTAATTGTTATTATATATAAATAGGCTGGGAAAAATATAAAAGATATTTTTCAGTGGGTATTTCTATTTTTCCTTGCTTTATTCCTTTAAATAGTCATTAATTAAAGAAATAATATTAAACAGATAAAATAAATCACCATAAATTTTTGTAACATCATTTACAGTATAAATATCCTGGGAAAAATATCAAAAGTGGTTTTCATAATGTATAAACTGGTTTTGGGTATTTATGTATATTTAAGTTTATTTTAGTGCAATTAACTTTAGAAAATAAGAGAAAAATAGTTTACAGTAGAGAAAAATATTCAAAATTTTTATGTAACCTCCTACTCTATAATATTATATCCTGGTAAATTTTCATGAATTTTGGATAATCAGAACTATTTCTCCCATTTTTAGACCATTATAATTACCAAAAATTGGGAAAAATAGTAAAACATGATGGAAAATCTTGAAATTATTTTCTAGAGTCACCCATCACAGGTAAGGTATGCGAAAATTGTTAGATACAATTTTCACATCCTATAAAGTGGTTTTGTAATTTATCATTCCCTAAACAAAATAAAATTAGAAATCGTATTAAACAGTAACAAAAATTGTTGAAATTTGGTGAGGGGTCATTATTCCCCATAAGGATCATCCATGAATTTATTTAGGATTTATTGACCTCTGGAAGTATTTTATATGATTTATGCCCTTGGTTTTAGCAATAATTCTAATAAATCAAAGAAATAACAAAAGCTCTTGAAATTTTCCAAATTATCTCACGCATGCAAGGGCTTTCAAAAGTAAAAATGTTAAGGATGTATTCAGAAGAGAAATGAGGGTAATGATTACAAACAATTTAAGAAAAGTTGCATGCAATAATACATGAAGTGTAAATGTGGCTGAAGTTCATGAATTTGTGTAGCCCATTCAGTGAGGTTTTAAGCCACGAAATTTCAACCATAATTCACTAGATATGTTAAGTTTCTAAGGTATTTTTCCTCGGATTTATGGTTAGGTTTAAGGCCATTGTTTAAGCAAGATAAAAATAGTGATCACGGAAAAAGAGATGTATGCGCAACCTTTTTGTAAAATCTGCTAAAAAACGGATATTTAATATTTTACAGTGAGACCAGTTGGGTTTGAACGTTAACTCGTGGAGCTAACCAATACAAAAAGAATATCATGATTTGGTTAAGAAATGACTGAGTTATGACTGTTCAAAGTCGAACAAAGTAATCTGGCAGATTGCATGTTTGCTTGTGTGCATTAATAGGGTATTTCAACAAGAACATCATGCATGTCTTTGGTAAGGCCCGATTTCTAACACATGCATGGAATGAATGAGCATCCAAGATGTACTAGAAATGGTTTAAATGATTTTGTTCATGCATGAACACAAAAGAAAAGGAGAAGAACATGAAATATTATGTTTTGATGTCACATGATCATATGTGCATCTTTTCCACTCCTTGCATGGGTTTGATCCCGGATTTTCACAATCTTTAACACATGCATTGTGTTATGGTGAGAATCTACAAACCACAAGGGGAGAATAAAGATTTCTAGCCATGGAAAGGCAAAGAATCCGAATAGTAGAGAAGATTAAGAAGAAAAGAATTTTAACCATGAAACTATGGAAGAAGATGTTGTTGTTTACCTTGGTTTTGACCTTGAGAGAAGTAAGAACACTTCAAGGGCTTCACAATCTCGAAATTTTGCAGAGAAATGAGAGGATTTTCGTGAGTTTAGAGAGAGAGAAGAAGAGAGTGAAGTGTGTGAAGGGTGGAGTGTAAGAGAGTGAAGAGAGAAGAGGTGGAGTGAGGGTTTTGACTTAATGATTGAGTTTTGGGGAAGAGAGAGTGCATGGGGAGAGGTGATGGCCAGATTTTTGAGTGGGTTAGGCCTCCTCTCTCCTAATTTTTAAACTTTATAAAAATTCCCTCCTATATTTTATAAAAACCCAAATTTTATAAAAGTGCTTATTAAGTAATTTTGGATTTATTTAAAATCTTGTTTTCAACAATTAAATTATGATTAATACTTGGTAATTTAGTTTCTATTTCATTGACTATAATTCTTAATTTGATTAATAACAATTTGATATTAGGAAGTTTATAGCCAAATTTTATAAAGTTTTTAAGCTTTAAGATTTATAAATTTGGATTTTTGGCTCTTTAGGGTTTTTGGAATATTGTTTGATATTCAACAACATGTTGAAGTATAATTAGAATGTTTTAATTTATTTTTAGAGTTTTATACTCTATTCCAATTATAACAAAGCTTGAAGCTTTATTCTAATTATAGTATTGGCATTTCCTATTGTAGCTAAGCAACTTACTAGAATTGTAAGTATCAAGTATATTAGTCCTAGGCCTTAGTTGGATCCTAGTTTATGCAAGATTTTTGACCTAATTTATACTACTAGGTCATGACATGTTGTGCATGAATGGTTTTTATAAAGATGCATGAGTCCGAGAATGACCTGAATTGACAGTTGTTACAGTATCCCCCACTTAAAAAGAATTTTGTCCCGAAATTCATTCTATGTCATCGCTTGTCATCGCAAGGGAATAGTTGCGGATACTTTTCCTTTATGTAGTCCTCGCGCTCCCAGGTGTACTCCGGCCCGCGTTTTGAGTTCCATCGAACTTTCACAATCGGGATCTTACTCCGCTTAAGTTGTTTTACCTCCCTGTCAAGGATTTCTATCGGTTCCTCAACGAAGCTCAGCTTATCATTGATCTTAATTTCCTCCAGGGGTACTATCAATGTTTCGTCGGCTAGACATTTCTTAAGGTTGGAGACGTGGAATGTGTCGTGAATGGCGCTTAACTCTTGGGGCAATTGGAGTTTATACGCTACTGGACCAATCCTTTCAAGGATTTCAAAGGGTCCAACATATCTCGCTCTTAGTTTTCCTTTCTTACCAAAACGCACAAGCCCTTTCCAAGGCGACCCTTTTAAAAGTACCTTGTCTCCTACTTGGAATTCTAATGGTTTTCCACGATTATCCGCATAACTTTTCTGACGATCTCTAGCAGCTTTAAGCTTATCCTTGATGATAGCAATCTTGTCGGATGTTTCCTGGATAAGTTCGACTTTAGTCAACTGTCTGTCTTCGATCTCTGTCCAGCATAAGGGCGAACGACACTTGCGTCCATACAATGCTTCATATGGAGCACATTGGATACTCGTGTGGTAACTGTTATTGTAGGAAAACTCAATTAGGGGTAAATGAGTATCCCAATTTCCTTTGAACTCAATGACACACGCTCGTAGCATGTCTTCCAATGTTTGTATTGTTCTCTCTATTTGCCCATCTGTCTGAGGGTGGTAAGCTGTGCTCAAATCTATCTTGGTTCCTAGTGCCCTCTGTAACATCCACCAAAATCGAGATGTAAAACGACTATCTCTATCAGAAATGATAGATATGGGTACACCATGCAGAGAAACAATTTTGTCGATGTAGATTTGGGCCAATTTTTCCATCTTGAAATCTTCTCGAATGGGGAGAAAGTGTGCAGATTTCGTCAGTCGATCCACTATGACCCAAATTGAGTCGTGACCTCTAGCAGTTCTAGGGAGTTTGGTAACAAAGTCCATAGATATTTGCTCCCATTTCCATTGGGGAATTTCAGGTTGTTGCAACAACCCGGATGGTTTCTGATGTTCAGCTTTGACTATTGAGCATGTCAAACACTTCCCAACGTACAAGGCAATATCCTTTTTCATTCCCGGCCACCAATAGTACTCTTTAAGATCCTTGTACATCTTATCTGCTCCAGGGTGGATGGAGTATTTAGATCGATGAGACTCCTCTAGTACCATGTCTCTCAGGTTGTTAACCCTTGGAATCCAGACCATGTCTTTAAAATAACGAACTCCATCAGGTTTGGTTTCAAATCTTTCTTCCAAACCATGTAAAGTTTCGCCTGGAATATTTTCCTTGCATAACGCTTTCTCCTGGGCATTAATGATTTGAGATTTCAAGCTTGTCTGAATTACCATTCCCAAAGCTCTCACATGGGAAGGTTTCACTCTTTCTTTCCTACTAAGAGCGTCGGCTACTACGTTAGCCTTCCCTGGGTGATATCGTATCTCACAATCATAATCACTAAACAACTCTACCCATCTTCTCTGCCGCATGTTTAACATTTTCTGATCCAGGATATGCTGAAGGCTTTTGTGATCGGTATAAATGGTGCACTTGGTTCCGTACAAATAATGCCTCCATATCTTAAGGGCGAAAACTATTGCTCCTAGTTCTAGATCATGGGTGGTATAATTCTTCTCGTGCGGTTTGAGTTGTCTGGAAGCATATGCAATGACCTTATCTTTTTGCATTAGCACACATCCTAATCCTTGATGAGACGCATCACAATACACCACAAAGTTCTCTAATCCTTCTGGTAAAGCCAGAATTGGTGCATTGCACAGCTTGTTTTTCAGGATTTGAAACGCCTCTTCGTGTTTCTCTTCCCAGAGAAATTTTCTATCCTTTTGGGTCAAAGATGTTAATGGTTGAGCAATCCAAGAGAAATTCTCAATGAAGCGTCTGTAGTACCCAGCTAATCCTAGGAATTGTTGTATTTCTGTCGGGGTTTTAGGGGCCTCCCATTTCTTGATTGCCTCTATCTTAGCTGGATCTACATGGATTCCTCTTTCACCGATCACATGACCAAGAAAATGTACTTCCCGAATCCAAAATTCACACTTAGTGAACTTGGCATACAATTTCTGTTCCTTCAACAGCTCCAACACTAGCTTTAGATGTCTATTGTGATCTTCTTTGGTCCGCGAGTAAACAAGTATGTCATCGATAAATACAATTACAAACCTATCTAGGTATGGTCTACAGACCCTATTCATCAAATCCATGAATACAGCGGGTGCGTTCGTTAGTCCAAAAGGCATGACTAAGACTCATAATGTCCATAACGGGTTCTAAATGTTGTTTTGTGAATGTCCTCTTCGTGAATTCTTAGCTGATGATACCCTGACCGAAGGTCGATTTTTGAGAAGTAGGAAGTGCCCTGCAACTGATCGAACAAGTCATCTATTCTAGGGAGGGGATATCGATTCTTGATTGTCAACTTGTTCAATTCTCTGTAATCAATGCACATTCGGAACGAACCATCTTTCTTTTTGACGAATAACACTGGGGCTCCCCAAGGTGAAGAACTTGGTCGAATAAACCCTTTGTCTAGAAGTTCTTGAAGTTGTCCGGATAGTTCTTGCATCTCGGATGGTGCAAGGCGATATGGTGCTTTTGCTACCGGTGCCGCTCCGGGAATTAAGTCTATCCGAAATTCGACCTGTCTATAAGGGGGTAGACCGGGCAATTCCTCCGGAAATACTTCGGGATAGTTTTGAACCACTGGAATCTCCTTGAGTTGCTTAGCTTCAGGTTCTCTTTCTAGCACGTGGGCCATGAATGCAATACAATTCTTCTTCAGGTACTTGTGAACCTTCACGCTTGATACTATGTTTAAACTTCTTCCTGGCTTCTCACTGTGTATGATAAGGGTTTCTCCATTAGGGAGAGGCACTCTGATGACTTTCTCATAACAACCAATGTCCGCTCTATTTTTGGATAACCAATCCATCCCTACTATCACATCAAAACTACCTAGCTCTATAGGAATTAGGTCAATGCTAAAGAGTTTATCAGCTAAATTCAAAGTACAACCAGGAATTATATCACTAGCCCTAATTTCATACCCATCAGCAAGTTCAATAGCATAAGCATTCCTCATCTTTACCGATTTCAAGCCAATTAATGATCTAAATGCTAAAGAAACAAAACTCCTATCTGCTCCCGCATTGAATATTACTGATGCAAAATGGTTGTTCAGGAGGAACGTACCTGTTATCACTTCAGGGTTCTGACGAGCTTCTTCTGCACCAATCACAAAGGCTACACCTCTTGGCTGTCCAACTTGATTTCCTTGAAAGTTTTGCCTAGCTTGGCCTTGTCCATTGTTACCAGGTCCATTGTTCAGTTTAGGACATGCTCTACGGAGATGATCAGTACTCCCGCACTCGTAACATGTCCTTTTTCCCTCCTTATTCACCTTACAATACTTCGAGTAATGGCCTGTTTGCTTACAATTTTGGCACACCGGGCAAGCTCCCTTGTGATGGAAGTTACACTTATTGCACTTCGGAAGCGGCCTTGAGTACTGCTTTCGCTCCTGCACTTCTTGTCCTTGAGTTTTCACTGGTTCTTGCTCCTGGGCTCTTACCATAAAGTTTCTTGAGACTTTCTGCTTCCTCCCTGACTTGCCTCCATACTTCTTCTCTCCCTGATTTGTTGGCTTCCTCTTGCTACTAGAGCTTTCCTTTGCTGATGCTCCCATCCTTATCACATCATTGGTTAGTCAATTTGCTAGGCTTACTACACTTTGAATGGTAGTTGGGTTTGCTGAGGTAACCATTCCCCGAATCTCTGGTGCCAGACCCCAGATGTAACGATCTATCCGTTTCTCCTCAGGAGTAACCATGTGAGGTACTAGTTTTGCTAGTTCATGAAATCGGACTGTGTACTTCTCTATTTGTGTTCCAACCATAGAATGGTTCCAGAATTCATATTCAAGTTTCTGAAGTTCATCCTTGGGACAATACTCCTCTATCAGCAGCTTCTTTAGGTCTTCCCAAGTTAGCTGATATGCTGCTGTACGGCCTCGGGTTTGCACTAGAGTATTCCACCAGGTTAATGCCCTATCTTGGAATAGGCAAGATGCATACTCAACTTTGTTGTGCTCGAGGCATTTGCTAATGTGAAGGACCGACTCCATGCTGTCAATCCATTTTAGTAACCCGACCGCACCTTCCTTTCCATGGAACTCCTTAGGTTTACAGGCCATAAAGGACTTGTAGTTGCATTCTCTTTCATTGTTTCCCCGGTTTCCTCCACTACTTCCTTGGTTAGCATTAAGTCCTGCAGTTACTTGAGTAACAATGTTTGGGATTGCTTGCATGAGTTGTTGTGCTACCATTTGAGCAACATCGGGCGTTTCGTTCTGTGGGCGCCCGCGATTAGGCCTTCCTGACATGGTTCTATGACACAGGAGAAGAAATACGTATAAATACATAAAATAATGTATAATATGTATTTCACTACCATTTTGAAAACCGTAAGTGTTGTCAAATTAATGGGTTGCATTAATACTATGCATATAGATTTGAGAAAGGAAAGAAAAGAAAAATCTCTTTTATTCAACCATTTACCAAATAAATTTTAGGGTTTGACCTCATAGTAAAAGTTTTCAAACATAAAATAAAATTTTTCATTACCATTTGAAATAATCTTAAAACCAAACCAATACGTCAATCCCAAAATAAAGTTTTAAATATTTTTCCCAAAAGACACCCAACATGGGTTTTCATTTCAAAACAAAATAAAACAAAATACTGAAATCAGAACCAAAAGCCAATCGCTATCCCAACAAGAAGCATCAACACCACAATCAGGAACAGCCCACCAAACACATAATATGCTGTCATCGCATGACCTGCCTCTCGTCTAGCAGCACTAGCAGTGTCAGCAGTCTCCATCGAATGCTGATACAGGATTTCCATTCCTGCCAAGACTTCATCCAAAACTTCTCGATGCCCAGCTATCACAGCGAGACTGTGACGTAGGTCCGCTGCTATCGACTGCAATCTCCGGGACTCCTCCGGGGTCATACCTGGCTGTCTGACAGGTATCCCTATGACTTGCTGAGGTGAGGGTGCTCTCGGTCCTGCATCGCTGGGTTCTGCTCCGTTAGGTCCTGCCGTGCCATGTCCTGCTGTGTTGGCGGGTATCCTTCCTGGAATGGGAACACTCTTCCTCGCTGTCCTTCGAATGCGAAGTCCATAGAGCGGTGGCTGTGGCAACACCGATGTCGGTGATGCCTCGCGTCGTTGACTCGGGGCGTTGTCATCGCTGATCTCCACCGAGTTCCCAGTATCTTCCGTATCCTCTTATTGGTCTTCTTCTACCGAGGCGGGGGGATTACGTCGAGGGATAACAGTGATGTAGCCGGATTCATCGGCTGAGGCGGTAGCGCGGGAAGATGACGATGTTGACATAGTGGACTGTGACATAGTTTCAATGAGATATGAAATAAATGACAATGCATGCCTATAATATGCAATGCTTACACACACCAAAATTAACCTTTTGAAATTTTGAAATAAAGTTTTCTCAAATATTTTTGTTGAACATATTCCCATTATAATTAGCTCAAGCTTTGTATAAATCTTTTCTTAATTAAACATAGGTGATCAGGCTATGTTTAATCAAGGTCCAATAATACAACTCCCGACCTAATTATACTAGTAATATGTTTGATGTAAAAAGAATTTCTTTGTAAGTTTTAGTTATAGGTTGTGTTTTCTTAAAGAAAAACCGATGTTCTCTATAACTTTAGCTCTGATACCACTTCTGTCACACCCCGCTAAAGCGGAAACGCAAGGTATGACAGTGATAACGGTTTCAATGCAAAAGATAAAGATACATCACCATAGCAGTATTTAAAAGTTTACAACCCATAGCTTCAAAAGAAACAAAATACAAGTTTTTCAAAATAACATTGTTCAAAATATAGCTTCATAATAGCTTCAACACGATGCAGCATGCTCTATGATGATGAATCTTTACATCCACTTACTAATTACCTCCTGAAAAAGCATGTAAAACGAGCGTCAACTATGAAAATAGTTGGTGAGTATCACAAGTTTATAAATCGAGGGTACAATAATGCTTTTCGTAAGTACAAGTACATTGCTTTAATGATAAAACAAAGTTGATTGCTATTAAGGTATACAAGTTTATTGCTAGAACGAGAAACGATTTTGTATGTGTATGAGCAAACAATGAGTCTTAACCAAACCTATGACTGAAGCCCTATCGAGATCTATGCTTATCGTTCCATAGATGAATATGGTATCATGCACTCCAGCGATTCGGGCGAGTGAGGAGTTGTCAATTCCTAATAGCGCTATCCATAATGACCATTGGCTCAAAGAGTTAATGGTTAGAGATAAGGGAAGGGCCTTAGTATGATAAGTTCTCATGTTCCGTGTTGCATAAACATACATAAAGATACATAGCAATACAATAGCAATCATGTTTGATAATAAACAATTTAAATACATCATGCAAACAATAGTTTTCTGGACATGCTTTTCCACCCCAAAACATAAAAACCGAAAATAAGGGGAGTGCGTGAATACTCACGATGTTTTGTGTAGACACAAGCGGTACTTCGGGATGCACCAACGTCTTACTACCGGGATCCTACGACATCAAACACACGCACTAGTGAGTTTCCATGTCGATATCTAATGCTAATATACTAAACTCTACATATAGGGAAATGCCAATTTATGTTTTAGTATTGGATTTTATATCAATTAGTTACACTTTTTCTGAAGTAATGAAATTCTATATATCGGGCGATTAATTACAACCTTGGAATATAAACTTTCAAAATTTTTAAGTCCTTATTACAACATAAATTCACGAAAATAGCATTCGAGGGATAAAAATTCTCAAACTTTTTATTTAACTGTTATTACACAATACTAAGCTGGGAAAATTATAAAAATGGATTTCCAAGCTGTTTAATTATATTTTATGATTTTTGAGCATTTATTTCAATAAAAATTGAAATAAAGAGAAAACAGTTTCCAAAATTACCCAAACTTTTTATTTAATTGTTATTATATATAAATAGGCTGGGAAAAATATAAAAGATATTTTTCAGTGGGTATTTCTATTTTTCCTTGCTTTATTCCTTTAAATAGTCATTAATTAAAGAAATAATATTAAACAGATAAAATAAATCACCATAAATTTTTGTAACATCATTTACAGTATAAATATCCTGGGAAAAATATCAAAAGTGGTTTTCATAATGTATAAACTGGTTTTGGGTATTTATGTATATTTAAGTTTATTTTAGTGCAATTAACTTTAGAAAATAAGAGAAAAATAGTTTACAGTAGAGAAAAATATTCAAAATTTTTATGTAACCTCCTACTCTATAATATTATATCCTGGTAAATTTTCATGAATTTTGGATAATCAGAACTATTTCTCCCATTTTTAGACCATTATAATTACCAAAAATTGGGAAAAATAGTAAAACATGATGGAAAATCTTGAAATTATTTTCTAGAGTCACCCATCACAGGTAAGGTATGCGAAAATTGTTAGATACAATTTTCACATCCTATAAAGTGGTTTTGTAATTTATCATTCCCTAAACAAAATAAAATTAGAAATCGTATTAAACAGTAACAAAAATTGTTGAAATTCGGTGAGGGGTCATTATTCCCCATAAGGATCATCCATGAATTTATTTAGGATTTATTGACCTCTGGAAGTATTTTATATGATTTATGCCCTTGGTTTTAGCAATAATTCTAATAAATCAAAGAAATAACAAAAGCTCTTGAAATTTTCCAAATTATCTCACGCATGCAAGGGCTTTCAAAAGTAAAAATGTTAAGGATGTATTCAGAAGAGAAATGAGGGTAATGATTACAAACAATTTAAGAAAAGTTGCATGCAATAATACATGAAGTGTAAATGTGGCTGAAGTTCATGAATTTGTGTAGCCCATTCAGTGAGGTTTTAAGCCACGAAATTTCAACCATAATTCACTAGATATGTTAAGTTTCTAAGGTATTTTTCCTCGGATTTATGGTTAGGTTTAAGGCCATTGTTTAAGCAAGATAAAAATAGTGATCACGGAAAAAGAGATGTATGCGCAACCTTTTTGTAAAATCTGCTAAAAATCGGATATTTAATATTTTACAGTGAGACCAGTTGGGTTTGAAAGTTAACTCGTGGAGCTAACCAATACAAAAAAAATATCATGATTTGGTTAAGAAATGACTGAGTTATGACTGTTCAAAGTCGAACAAAGTAATCTGGCAGATTGCATGTTTGCTTGTGTGCATTAATAGGGTATTTCAACAAGAACATCATGCATGTCTTTGGTAAGGCCCGATTTCTAACACATGCATGGAATGAATGAGCATCCAAGATGTACTAGAAATGGTTTAAATGATTTTGTTCATGCATGAACACAAAAGAAAAGGAGAAGAACATGAAATATTATGTTTTGATGTCACATGATCATATGTGCATCCTTTCCACTCCTTGCATGGGTTTGATCCCGGATTTTCACCATCTTTAACACATGCATTGTGTTATGGTGAGAATCTACAAACCACAAGGGGAGAATAAAGATTTCTAGCCATAGAAAGGCATAGAATCCGAATAGTAGAGAAGATTAAGAAGAAAAGAATTTTAACCATGAAACTATGGAAGAAGATGTTGTTGTTTACCTTGGTTTTGACCTTGAGAGAAGTAAGAACACTTCAAGGGCTTCACAATCTCGAAATTTTGCAGAGAAATGAGAGGATTTTCGTGAGTTTAGAGAGAGAGAAGAAGAGAGTGAAGTGTGTGAAGGGTGGAGTGTAAGAGAGTGAAGAGAGAAGAGGTGGAGTGAGGGTTTTGACTTAATGATTGAGTTTTGGGGAAGAGAGAGTGCATGGGGAGAGGTGATGGCCAGATTTTTGAGTGGGTTAGGCCTCCTCTCTCCTAATTTTTAAACTTTATAAAAATTCCCTCCTATATTTTATAAAAACCCAAATTTTATAAAAGTGCTTATTAAGTAATTTTGGATTTATTTAAAATCTTGTTTTCAACAATTAAATTATGATTAATACTTGGTAATTTAGTTTCTATTTCATTGACTATAATTCTTAATTTGATTAATAACAATTTGATATTAGGAAGTTTATAGCCAAATCTTATAAAGTATTTAAGCTTTAAGATTTATAAATTTGGATTTTTGGCTCTTTAGGGTTTTTGGAATATTGTTTGATATTCAACAACATGTTGAAGTATAATTAGAATGTTTTAATTTATTTTTAGAGTTTTATACTCTATTTCAATTATAACAAAGCTTGAAGCTTTATTCTAATTATAGTATTGGCATTTCCTATTGTAGCTAAGCAACTTACTAGAATTGTAAGTATCAAGTATATTAGTCCTAGGCCTTAGTTGGATCCTAGTTTATGCAAGATTTTTGACCTAATTTATACTACTAGGTCATGACATGTTGTGCATGAATGGTTTTTATAAAGATGCATGAGTCCGAGAATGACCTGAATTGACAGTTGTCACAACTGTAAATGTGACGGTTTTTCCCTTGTTTAACTATTATTATAAAAGTTATAGTCTACCTCGTCGTCTATGTTTATGAATCACAATATAAAGGTAATAAGGAAAATAGTTTATCTATATCAAATATATCCTACCTCGTCGTTCATGTGAATGTGTCACAAAGTAAAGGAAGGAAAATAATATAATACCTAAAAATGTATCCTTTTGCACTAGGATATTCATGGCGTGGAAACTCGCCGAATAGTACAACCGTAGACACCCATCGATGATCATTTTCCCAACTGTAGCTAACAGCCTTGGGTGTGGAATTGTAAGTCCCGAAACGTGTGTAACAGATTCTATGTAATAGTATCTATTAAACGTATTAATGTAAACGTGTTAATGTAAGCGTATCTATGTAAATGTATTCATGTAAGCGTATCTATGTAAACATATTCAAGTAATATGTAATGTATTAGTATAGACTCATGAATGAAATGACTCTTGTGTGATTCCTTATACTTGTAATAGTAAGTAGTATCTCCTAACTATACCTATTATAGTTACTAGTAATGTACGTGTTTAACCGAAAGTATGCCTTTGCTACCCAAAGGTACTGAACCGACTGATGGAACTTTTATGTCTATATATGTATATATAACTAATATTTAGATGACAGTCGGACGAGTAACCGATGCCCTAAGGCCACATCCCAACAAGGAAAATGAAATAAAGTGACCTAGCCGTCCTAAGTCCTTTAAACATTACTTATATAACTATACATATCTAGGCATGCATTTGGCAATATAAAAGTATAAAAGAAGTTTTGTAAAACCTTTGAAAAGTTTAATAACTAAGAAATGATGACTTGATGTCAGTTTATAAAATGATTTGAAAGTAGCTTGTTTAGTAAGACTGTTATAGATATAAGGAAAACCGTTGTTTGAATCACATTTGTAATAGAGTTTGAAAGGAAAACATGTTGGAATAGTGTCTAAGGCTGCAACTATATTAGGCAAGTATTTGACCCGGTTGTGCATGGTCCTTTTGGGTTGCCTTCACCATAGCAACTTGATGGATGATTTGTTAAAAGAGAGTAAATATTATAAGGAATAATATATGGTTATTTGATTAATATAAGTCATAAATTAATTGGAATTAATTTGGTGACTTAAAGAGATTAATTAAATAAGAGGGTATAAACTGTCAATTGTTTGATAGTTACACTTTAGACTATAAATCCTTATCCTAGATAGGATGGACGATTTCTAGGGCTTGGATAAGCCAAAATCGTCCATAGGGTTATCAAGGAAAGGATATGGATCAACTTAAAGTCTAAGTTATCCAATTAGGGTTAAAGCTGTAATCCTTAAGGAGTCTACAAGTATAAATAGGCCCTAGGGGTGAGGGAATTCGAGAAATCACAACACACCATCTAAAGTAGAGATACTCTGGCCGAATTCCTCCCCTCTCCTCTCTCCTAAATCATCTTGCTTGCTTTTGGTGTTTGTAAGCCATTAGAGGAGTGACATTTGTGACTCTAGAAGCTCCAAGACAACAAGATCAACAAGGAATCCAAAGGTATGATTCTAGATCTGTTTCAATGTTGTTATTTAACCTAATTAGCCATTAGAAGTCTTGGATTCAAAGCATGTTTAATTAGAAAGCCTAGATCCGAGCATTAGGGTTTTTCATGCGCACATAGGAAAGTTCTTATGGCTACAACCCATTAGTGGTATCAGAGCCTAGCTTGGTTTTCTTTAAATTGTTTCTTGATTAACAGAAACAAACCTGCAAAATTCGATTTTTAGGTTTTTGGGTCACTGACTCGGCGAGTCCCAAGGTGGACTCGGCGAGTAGGCCTGACTCGGCGAGTCCCCTTGAGCACTCGGCGAGTCCAGGCGTCAGGAATGGCCAGATTCGGGATTTTTTCATAATTATCTTATGGAAACTTACCTTAATCATAATAGATCAATCTAAATCCGATTCTTTGATATATATGACTATTATCTTGATCTAATTAAAGATATTTATCATCTAATAAAAATATTTAATTTCCTTATATGATAGTTGATTAATTATTTTGATAATTATCCTAAAAGAAATCTTGGATAAATCAAAGAAAGATAATTAGGATATTAATTGTTAATTGGAATTATTTGTTATTTGATCCTCCATGTTTTAAATGTTTAAAACCTACCCTAAAGTTTTGAAATTTATATTTGTGATTAAAAGTTTTAATTTAGACAACTTAAATTTCAAACCCTAGATTTTAAAAAGTTTTAAAATACAACCCTATACTAATATAATATTACTAGAATAATATATATATGTATAACTAAATGCTAGTCTTACCGTTAGTAGGCCTCATTCACGAAGCCGATCTATAAGGTGGGTATAAGGTTGCGGCCTATAAAATGGCGCTTAATGAGTGTACACTCACACCCACCGCTTGCTTGATTGGTGGAGGGTCGTTAGCCGAACGGGTAGGATAGGGCAACCTCATCCTCTCATTAAAAGTATAATAAGAAATATAAAGTAACTACACACATTTTAAAAATTTCCCAATTCTAGTTACTTTAGGAAAAGTGAATTGATGCAATCCCATGAAATTACACTTTGCACCTTGCTAAGAAGTTAGTGGAGCGTGTGTGGTTTACCGGCACACTAATTGGTTCTAAGCAAAGGTGGCAAGGGGTGATTCATTGTTTATCATAGTTTAATGGAGCGTGTGTGGTTTACCGGCACATCGAATAGGTGATCGTTACAATGAAGGCACCATGTGAATTTGCATGGTAATTCACACCCGCTTTGTGATCCTCGGCATCCCAGTCACAAACGAGAGGGGCATATAGAGATTTAAACATGCCATTGAATAGTTTCAATGAATCTCATCCGAACCTAGGAATTCTCAAAAACACTTAGGACTAATAGTTTAAGTTTTGTAATGGAGAATTAGTGAATCGTCATTCAGTTACCTTCAATTTATTTGCATGTTAGATTACGGCATCCCTTTTCTAGTATGTAAATGTTATTGTTGGATCCTAGCCCTAATTTTTCTTATTGGGTGATAATTAGGGATTCTTATTCTAATCTATCTTTGTCCTTTTTCTAATTGAAGATGCCGAACGCAAACAACGCTGCTGCTAGTTCTTTCACGTTGATGAGCCTTTGCCAAAAGGTCACCTTCGATGGAACGAACTTTAGCGAATGGATAAGATAAATTCGCACCATTTCTCGCTATAAGGATAAGGAGTATGTCCTCGATGAGAAGCTCGAGAAAATCAACCCCGAAGTTGCTACTCCCGCCGAAATCACCACCTTTGAAACTCATGAGCGAGATGCAACGAAGGTACATTGCATCATGATCGCCACCATGAACTCCGAATTCCAAAAGTCCTACGAGGACATGTACCCGTACGAAATGCATCAAGACTTATTGGAGAGGTACCACCAAAACGCGAGACAAGAGGGTTATGAGATTTTCACTAACATGATCTCCGCTAAGATGGGCCATGGAGAATCTCTTACCGTGCACCTGCAAAAGATGCAAAGGTATGTCGACTGCCTTCGAAAGTTAAATGTTGACTTCGGTGAAGACTTGGCGATCGATATGGTGCTTCACTCTTTGCCTCCGATGTACAACCAATTTAGGATGACCTACCACATGAACAAAGAAGAGGTCACCCTAAGCAAACTCCAAGGTCTCTTGAGGGTCGCTGAGAGCAACTTCAAGGACAAGTTTGTTGCACCTACTCCCAATCCGTCCGCTGCTCCTGTCTTGGCTATTGGTCAAGGGAAGGGAAAGAAGAGGAAAGCTTCATCGAATAACTATCGCAAGGTGAAAGCCCGAGATGGTGCCTCTTCTAGTGGGACCAAAGTTGATCCCGCTAAGCCCTGCTCCAACCCAAAGGAGGCAGAGTGCCACCACTACCACAAGATAGGACATTGGAAGAGAAGCTGCCCGGATTACCTGCAAGCGATCAAAGAAGGAAAGATCAAGCCATCTTTCGCAGGTATATACACAATCAAATCTAACGATTCTAATCATGCTATTTCTTGGGTTCTTGATACCGGTTGTGGTTATCACATTTGTTCTAATGTGCAGGGACTAAGAAGAAGTAGGGATGTAGAGCAAGGAAGGATCAATCTAATCATGGGGAACAGAAGATCGCCGCCTGTGACCAAGATTGGAGTGTATTCTTTAGTGCTTAGGAATAGTTTGGTTTTGGATTTGAACAATTGTTGCTATTCGCCATAAATGGCTAGAAACATCATTTCATTTCATGGTTTATATAGACAAGGATTTAGATTTTCTTTTAATAATGAGAATGGTTCTATTTTGGCTTATCTAAATGGTGTCTTTTACTTTGAAGCTATACCATGTAATGGAATATATGAAACTGTTATGATTGTTGATAACTTAGGAAATGATGTTTTGAATATTGATTCTTCCACTAGTATGGATAAATCATCCTTGTGGCATTGCCGTCTTGGACATGTCAACAAGAAACGCATAGCCCAACTCCAAAAGGATGGAGTGTTGGAGTCATTCGACCTTAGGGAAGATGACACATGCGAGTCTTGTTTACTTGGAAAGATAACTAAGTCACCCTTCACGAGTACTTGTGAAAGGGGTGAGGGGCTATTGGACCTAATACATACCGATGTATGTGGACCCTTTAGATCAACCACGAAGGATGGGAACCGCTTCTATGTGACTTTTACCGATGATTATAGTAGATATGGGTATATCTATTTAATCAAGCAAAAGTCAGAAACCTTTGAAAAGTTCAAAGAGTTCAAGAATGAAGTGGAGAATCAATTGGGCAGGAAAATCAAGATGCTTCGATCCGATCGAGGAGGAGAGTACCTAAGTCTTGAATTCCACGATTATCTCAAGGAGTGTGGAATAGTTTCGCAATTGACGCCTCCTAGGACACCGCAGTTGAATGGTGTGGCAGAAAGGCATAATCGAACCTTATTGGATATGGTTCGCTCTATGATGAGTCGTGCTTCACTACCTATCTTCTTTTGGGGGTATGCCTTAGAGACTGCCGCCCATATCCTTAACCGAGTCCCTACTAAGAAGGTTGCCAAAACACCTCACGAGATGTGGACGGGGAATGCTCCCTCGTTGGCACATATCAAGGTTTGGGGTTGCGAGGCTTTCGTAAGACGAGATACTCACGACAAGCTTGAACCTCGAAGTGAGCGATGTATTTTCATCGGCTACCCGCAAACTTCCTTTGGATATCTCTTCTATAGACCGAAAGACAATGTTGTCTTCGTTGCGAGGAGAGGAGTTTTCCGAGAGCGAGAACTCATAAGCTAAGGAGACAGTGGGAGGCAAATCGAACTTGAAGAGATTCAAGAGTCGATAGATGAAGGAACCTCTACCGCTGGCATTCAACCCGAGGAGGAAACTCCGGTTGATCCGATTGACGAATCCTTACCTCTTAGACGTTCCGATAGAGTTAGAGTTCATCCCCAGTTTTATGGTTTTCATATTACTACCGAAGGGGACACGTATATTAGTGATGGTACACTAGTAAATCTTGATGAACCTAATAGCTATAAGGAAGCCATGGCAGGCCCGGAGTTTGCGAAATGGAAAGAGGCAATGGATAGCGAGATCCAATCCATGTACGATAACCAAGTTTGGAATTTGGTTGATTATGTGCCCGGACGTAAGACCGTTGGGTGCAAATGGATCTTCAAAAAGAAGACCGACGTGGATGGGAATGTACACACATATAAAGCGCGATTGGTCGCGAAGGGCTTTACTCAAACTCCCGGAGTTAACTATGATGAGACCTTCTCACCAGTTGCGAAGATTAAATCTATTAGAGTGATGCTAGCAATTACCGCATTTCATGATTATGAGATTTGGCAAATGGATGTCAAGACCGCTTTCCTTAACGGAAAGTTGGCTGAGGATGTTTACATGGCTCAGCCAGAGGGGTTTGTGGATCCGAAGCATCCGAATAGAGTGTGTAAGCTTGAGAAGTCCATTTATGGACTTAAGCAAGCGTCTCGCAGATGGAATCTTTGCTTCGATGAGAGAGTCAAAGAGTTTGGATTTGTACGAAGCGAAGACGAATCTTGTGTATATGTCAAAGCCAGTGGGAGTATAGTAAACTTTCTCGTTCTATATGTCGATGACATATTACTCATAGGAAACAACATCCTGACTTTGCAGGAAGTCAAGTCCTGGCTCGGGAAGTGTTTCGCTATGAAGGACCTCAGAGAGGCTTCTTACATTTTGGGAATAAGGATAGTAAGAGAAAGAAGTAAGAGACTAATTGGACTTAGTCAGAATACTTACATAGAGAAGGTACTAAAACGTTTTAGTATGGAAAACTCAAAGAAGGGAGAACTACCGATACAAGGAAATGCCAAGTTGAGTAAGACTCAAAGTCCGAGTACCGAAGCTGAAATAGCAGAAATGAGCCAAGTACCATACGCTTCCGTAGTTGGCTCAATCATGTACGCTATGACTTGTACTCGCCCTGATGTAGCCTTCGCTTTGAGCATGGTTAGCAGATATCAAGGGAATCCTGGCAAAGCACATTGGATTGCGGTGAAAAACATCCTTAAGTACCTTCGGAGGACAAAGGAATGGTTCTTAGTCCTCGGAGGGAGTGATGACTTGAAGGTGCAAGGGTATAGTGACGCCAGCTTTCAGACCGACAGGGACAACTACCGTTCGCAGTCGGGCTGGGTCTTTACCCTAAATGGAGGAGCAGTGACATGGAAGAGTTCCAAGCAGGAAACCGTATCTGATTCAACGTGCGAATCAGAGTACATCGCAGCGAGCGAAGCGTCGAAGGAGGCAATATGGCTAAAGAACTTCATTGGTGATCTTGGAGTTGTGCCGGCCATAAAGGAGCCCATGGAGATCTTATGTGATAACGAAGGTGCGGTTGCCTTGACCAAGGAACCGAGGGATCATGGTAGATCTCGACATATCGACAGAAAATATCACTTCATTAGACATCGTGTAGAAGAAGGAAAACTCATAGTTAAGAGGATATCATCAGAAGATAACCTAGCAGATCCGCTTACGAAGGGACTGAGTAGGGTTAAGCACTTACAGCATGCTAGGAGTATTGGGCTGAAGGATGATATTAGTATAGATTAGATAGTATTAGAAACGTATAATAGATAAATGTAATTAACATTTGATGATTAAGTAAAGGAGTTTTATTTATAAGTAAAGTTACTGTCATATGTTAATTGTTTAACTATTGTTTCACTTTGCATGTTTTGACTTCCAGAATAATTAAGGTTATTAAGAATAATAGAAATTGTTCAAATGGTCCACAATCATTCATATGTTGGGAGTAGATATGAATGAAGATTGTCATGAATTTGTGTGTAGAATGTCTAAATGGTGTTAGACATAGCAAGGGTTGCTGCAACGTTCATGAGTGCTTATGAACTAGTTTTGAGCATTGGAATAAACTCGCGCTTGCTGGAATCACCTTATGGAATACGATATAAAAGGTGATCGCAAGACGATAATATCATATAGTCTTAAAACCTAGATATATGATTTATTATTTGTTAATTAATTGTACATTGATAATACGAAAACGCATCAGTAACTTGGTGTTATAAAACATATTGTTGTGTATAGTTGGTTAATGAATAAGTAAATGCATATAAGTCGAAGTTTATCTGTAACTTTTATCTAAGAAGGTAAAAGCGATATCTCGGCCACTCGATGATTTGATTTGACTTATGTGTCGGGCCCGGTCAGAACTGAATTGATGTGTTTGATTAAGTTCTATGTCGAATAAATCAGAGATCGAGAAATCAAATGCTTGACTAACCATTCCATAGGATTGTCAGCAGGATATCTAATAGAGGACTGTACGTTCCCTTATCTAAAGGACAAGATTGATTAGATTAGAGTTGACAGCGTCTTTGAGAGCTACGATTGCAAACCGAATTGTACTTGTATAGTTACTAGACTTATCCAAGTGGGAGACTGTTGGAATAGTGTCTAAGGCTGCAACTATATTAGGCAAGTATTTGATCCGGTTGTGCATGGTCCTTTTGGGTTGCCTTCACCATAGCAACTTGATGGATGATTTGTTAAAAGAGAGTAAATATTATAAGGAATAATATATGGTTATTTGATTAATATAAGTCATAAATTAATTGGAATTAATTTGGTGACTTAAAGAGATTAATTAAATAAGAGGGTATAAACTGTCAATTGTTTGATAGTTACACTTTAGACTATAAATCCTTATCCTAGATAGGATGGACGATTTCTAGGGCTTGGATAAGCCAAAATCGTCCATAGGGTTATCAAGGAAAGGATATGGATCAACTTAAAGTCTAAGTTATCCAATTAGGGTTAAAGCTGTAATCCTTAAGGAGTCTACAAGTATAAATAGGCCCTAGGGGTGAGGGAATTCGAGAAATCACAACACACCATCTAAAGTAGAGATACTCTGGCCGAATTCCTCCCCTCTCCTCTCTCCTAAATCATCTTGCTTGCTTTTGGTGTTTGTAAGCCATTAGAGGAGTGACATTTGTGACTCTAGAAGCTCCAAGACAACAAGATCAACAAGGAATCCAAAGGTATGATTCTAGATCTGTTTCAATGTTGTTATTTAACCTAATTAGCCATTAGAAGTCTTGGATTCAAAGCATGTTTAATTAGAAAGCCTAGATCCGAGCATTAGGGTTTTGCATGCGCACATAGGAAAGTTCTTATGGCTACAACCCATTAAAACATACAATATGTAAGACAGTTTGATAAAGAGTTTTAACATTTAAAAACGATTGAGAAAGTCATTTGAAGTAATAAGTTTGCTAAAACAGCTAAACGTATAGTAAATCCATTTGTATGCTAGTTATTAATCACATGTGATTGATATAATAACTAGCGTAATTCAACTTGTATCCCCCCATAAAGCATTTATAAACATTTAAAAACATTTAAAAGGTTAATTAAGGGGCATGAACTCACCTGCAGTGAGTGGATCGGATGGAAGTGTCGGACAAGTGCTTGGTGTCAAGTGAAGACTTAAACACACACAATGATCCTAATAACATATAAGGACATATGTATATATATATATATATATATATATATATATATATATATATATATATATATATATATATATATTATAATTAGTGATTCAAACACTAATTAGACAAATATAAACATCCTAATGTGAGGAAAACACTTTGGTCAAAGTGTTAGGAGGCTATTGGGTTTCGCCTCTAACAGGTTCGGTTCGGCTGCTTCTTGGTTCCAGAGGTTTCGGTTTCGGCTGCTGAGGTTTCGGTCCTCGGGGTTTCGGCTGCTTCAGAGGTTTCGGTCCTCGGTGTTTCAGCTGCTTCAGAGGGTTCGGCCCTGTAAAGGGGTTTCAGGTCTTTTAGGGTATTTTACCCGTTCTAACCCCGTTTTAAGCAGTTTTTGACCTGGTTAAGGGTCGGGATGGCCCAAGAGACTACGGAAAGTTACGGGAACTTTTGAGAGAGATTTGGGAGATATTTAAAATAGAGAGATAGAGTGAATATGATTGAGAGTGGTTTCGTTTGTGACTTTTTTGAGTGTTCGGCTTCGCAATGCAAGGTCTGTAAACCCCATTAAGCCATGTTTTAGTGTCCTACACACTCCCGATGGGTGTGTAATAGTGTTTTATCGCTTTGTTTCATTGTTTAGCACTATCCCGACAAACGAAAATTAAACACGTGAATTTTCCAATTGGTGTTTTCTCATTAAAATAGCGAGTTGTTTAGTAATTACACAATGTAAACCCGAATATACAAGGGCTAATTGAGTCGTCCGGTTTGACTTGTTGACTTTGTTTGACTTTGACTTGACCCGAAATTGACTATTGTCACACCAACTTACACAACCCTCAAACCTAACAACCACTTGGGTTGTCTTCCTTCCTGACAATGATGCAAAACTTATCCTATTTTCAAACTGCTCCTACTTCTGAATCTGGGGATAATTCTCCCCCACTTAGATTCAACTAAGTCTTCAAAATACATTAAATTCGAAGAATTCCGAATCCTTCTTACTTTCCATCGATCGATCTGATGACAATAAGACCTTTCCAACTACTACTCCTTTACTAGCCAACCTCGAATGATCACACGCTTCTAATAACTAGATGAACACTTCCTGAATCCCAGGGAAACCAACAGTCCCTAAAGGTTGAATGATCCCACACCCAAATCTTAAAGTCCAAAAATATATGCTCCAACTATTGTCTCAACAACGAGCTACTTCCATTGGTTGTTTCCCATGTCAACTAATAACGGTTACTAAAATCATTGAATCTTGACAAGGTTGAGTAACCATCCTGTGGGACCCTATTTGTAGACCTCCCACATAAAACCCTTCTTCCCAAAGTGGTCCAACAATCCTCCTGCTCTCGGCTCTAGAGATCATATCATTTAGGGCCTCGCACCCTGTCTCGCTTACCAGCTCAATCATCCACAGCTAAAATTGCAAACAACCATTTCCCTAAACCGGGATACAACTACTCCCAAGACATAGTCTACAATCCTAAAAGTGCAATAGAACGTACAATCAATCCCTACTGCCTGATACAAGAGATCCAAGGCAAATCGAACTTCACAACATATTTATGCCACATTGACCCACCTGCACTCACTGGTGCTGAAATAATATTGTCTATCCCTGAAACCAACTAACGCCGAGCTGGAATACAACCTGGTCCTGGGGTCACAAGCCTGCTCACTCCTTTGAGCTTGAAAAAAACTAAGAGGGCACAGTCCTTGCCCTACAAAACAATAATCCAATCCATCAATTAACCATTCCACTTCCAGCTATAAAACCCCAGCTGAACATAGTAATCACTCCTTTCCGGAGTCCCCACAACTCTCATTTCGTCCTTGAGCAAACCCCTGAGTCTAAATTATACAAACTCATGTACTAGCCTCTCCAACTCAACCCATGGAAATATAACGAATACAGATCATCTTCCTGATCCCAGATAACTGCAGCCCTCTGCTCATCAGAATATGTCCTAGTAACGAGTTCCTACCCGATCTTCGCCCCGAACCTCAGCAGGTTCAGAGCGTGCCTAACTTTCTGGTCAGTAGGACATGAACATATGAAGCAACATCCTTCCACATCAGATGGCCACCTCATGGCTATAACCAGGTCCTAAACCCTGCCGAAGGTTGGGGATTCGCGTTATCGAAGTCTCGATACCGGAAAGCCTGACTGGCTCCTCCCCCTGTTGACGTTACAACTATTGAAGCTGATGCGACAGCCGTCTCAACAATGGCTGCATAGCGCTCGTCGAAATACCCAACCATGGCGGTCTTAATAGACCCACACATCTCCGGTAACTGTCCCCAGACAAACTCGATCACCTCCTCCCGGACGATCTCACTAACACGGTCCTACAACAATGCTGGCCTATCCTGGCTGGCAGCTCCTAATCCTAACCTGGATTCATTCTCTAGACGTCTCATAACCACCATTCTTGTAATACACCAGAAAGATCTCTGATAATCCATATAATGACAGGGAACCAACTCACAACTAACCCTAGGGGTTGTGACTTCCTTGATACGTGTATGGGTCCTATGCTTTTAATAGTACAGGCCTATACTACCTTCCACGCCTACCCATATTTGTCTCAAGTATCACCACAACACCCTAACAATATACATAAACATGGCAAGCGCTCGATCCTCACACCTAGAGGAATGTTAAATATTTCATAACCGGCCTCACGGCCTAACACAACCCACCCATCCATGAAATTTCCACCAACCCTATAACGCCCATGTTTCTGGGCTAAAAGCATTAATAAAGTTGTAATAGTCTAGGTCAACCTTTGTAACTCATTTTGAAGTAATAAAGAGGAATTCTATGCTTATTTGCTTAATTATTATGATTTAATTAATTAATAATAATAAATAAGCATTTAAAATAAATATTATAAAAAGCCGATATCTTTTAAGAAAGTTGTAGTGGCCGAAACAAGGATTTCGGAGATATAAAGAACGTCGAAATCTGAGTTATAACGAAGAACTTATGACCTGTCGAAGTTTCGCGACAAAACCGGCACAACACTGGGAAGCGTAAAAAGTGAATATTATAATAAAGTGCTTTTTAGCCTTAACAATCTAAACTAAAGTCATAGTATTCGTTAAACCGAGAAGTTCGATAAAAAGAACGCCCAAATCTGACTTCGTATGAGAAAGTTATGATTTTTCTAAGTTTTAGCTTAGCAGTAAACAGCTAAATACTCGAATTTAAGATCGAGCGAAATTTAGCCGACACAACCTAAACGAGAATCAAAGGTCTCATCAATAGTAGTACAACGGTAAAAATACTGACGAAAACGGACGTCGGATGAACAAGTTATGAATTTTTAACGGATTATCCTGTCCCGGTCTGTTAAAAATAATAATATTAAAATTAAAATAAAAATTATCCGATGAAGTCTAAACGAAAGTTGTAGAGCATGATTTTAGCTACGCGTGCATATAAAGAACGTCAAAAACGGAGCTCGTGTGCAAAAGTTATGGATTTTTGAAATTCGGGGCTCAAAATTCGGAAATTTTCGCATGAACAGTAACCGGACACGTCATCAAGGCCGAAGCTGCTGCGTCGCCGAGTCGTGGCCGAATCTGAGACCGACGCGTGCCAGCCTCTGATAGGCCAAAGTCGAGGTCCAGCCGGAATCAAACGCGTGTCGCCTCCGTGGAAGAATCCGAAGCAACCACGTCTCGCCTTCGCATCCTCCGATGCGTCCTTCGCATCTGAGCCTCGCTGGCCTTCGCTGCATCCGACACGTGTTGCTTCCGGATTCGACCAGCCCCGCGACCTATCCTCTTCCAACACGCCTCGCCTCCGTTCCTCGCTCCCTCGTAGCCACCTCCTCCCTTCGTGACCGAGCCTCGCAAGCAGCTACGTGGAGCTTCCCAAGCAAATCACCCCTCGGACTCGCACCCTATAAATAAGAGGGATGCGAGATTTGCCGACTAGAATTGCAAAGTTGTCATTTTTCACCCCTAAACTTATATTTTGACTATTTTGACTTCCCCCGAGGCCCCGGTATCATTTTTAAAGCCCGGAATACGTCCCGAAGTGCCCGAAAACCCGAAAAATTTTATCTTTTCGGTTTTGAAGCTCCAACTCTCGTAGAGCCCGGTTTCTCAATAAAACTCCCAGTTTTATCAGAAAAGATCATTTTAAGGAACGAATTGCTGCCCGATTATCATCAAATCAAGTGAGTGTATAGTCACTTTCATCTTACACATAGATATGAAGTATTTTCTATAAAATACATGTTATGTGTAATTATATTGATTGTTTATTTGAGATGATTGTTAAATACAATTTTTTATACAAGTTATAAATTGTATATGTATTTTATCTACAAATATGTTGGGTAGAACATGGGTAGACAAAATAGTTGATGTGTGTTAAAATGATGAGAGGCCTCGATGTTGTTGTTGTTCCAGTCATCTAGCGGAGTATGGATGACGACCACGGACTCTTCTAGACAGTCTAGTGGAGCGCTAGCAGGCTCGCAACCTGTAGGTGTTGTGAACGATGTGTTCACCGATGTACTCCATCCCCCTCATGGTTGCCTTTAGGACATTTATTGTTAAGGAACCCCCTTAACAGTAGTGTCCATCCTGATGATAAAATCCTTAGACTAGGTCCCTTGTATAGGTGTTTAGGGACGTAAAGTGAGGATAACAGGAATGGGTAATCAGGGTTATTGTTGATTGATGAAATTAATAAATTTATTGTTGATCGATGAAATTAATAAATTTATTATTATTTGTGGGTTGAAAACCCTATATGCTCACCAGGCTCCCAAGCCTAACCCACTCAGCTTACTGTTTTACAGGTAGTGGACTTAGAGCATAATTATGATGATGATGAGGGACTTTTGGATTATAGGCCATTAGTTGTAAATAATTGTTGTAAGACTTATAATGTACTGTTTATACTTATGTACTGTATCGAACATGACATCCCAAGTCTTTTAATGAAATACATTTCTAAGGAAATGCTTTTGATAAATCTTTATCATATTATCGTTTTGGGACAAATTCCGCAATTCTTTTATTAAAAGGTTACTCTGTTTTTGAAATAAAGTATAAACAAATCCGGTCTTTTCTGGCCGTGAAATTGGGGATGTCACAGTTGGTATCAGAGCATTAGTTTAAGCGAACTAGGAATTTGTAGGATTTGTAGACTTAAGCCTAGAATGCTAAGCGATGATTGTGAGGTGTGAGCACTAGTATATTTTAGGAAAGATGCCTAAAATGCTTTTATGTGCTAAATGTTATGTGTTTGCTATACATGATATTATTGTTCGGATATATGGTCTATTGCCGACCGGATCTGGAAACCTTATGTGTGTAGGATTCTAAGCGTATGACTACGATATTGGAACTAACATATAAACGTTTCGAAGACTTAACATCTAACGAAAATGAAGATCTAAATTCACCTACAATTGGTGTATAGATCGAAATGGAAAGTACTCAAAATGGGTTCGGAAGTGATAATCCATAGCCTGAGCCAATCACGATGACTGGAGTGCAGGCAATGGTACGTACAATGTTAGGTGAACAGATGGAAGAAACAAAACGTTTAATTCAACAAAGTAAGGATGAACTTATTGTGCCAGTACGTCAGGCATCTGTTCTTGAGGCAACTATTAGGGTTGCTAAGTCTATTGAGGAAATGATCAATCACACAACTGCCAACAAAGTTGAAGTTGGCAAGAAGAGGAAATTTGAGGGGTCTTCAAGTCCCAACAAGAGCAACATATACTCAAAGTTTGGCAAAAGAATAGATAAAGGAAAATGGTGCGGGAAGTGCAAAAATAAACACTCTAGGAATTGTGACGGGAAGGTGAAGTACTTCAAGTGTGGAGAAATAGGGCATTACGCCAATAAGTGTACGATTCCCAAGCAGGTGTGCTACGTATGTAAAGAAGAAGGCCATATTTCTAAGAATTGTCCGAAGAACAATGAAGTAACAAGGCCAAGTGCACCATCAACGCCAAAGGAATTTCAGGATATCCTTGATGAAGCAATTAATAACACTAGCAAGTAGAACTCAAGACTTGATACCCGAAGATCAAGTTACGAAGTAGTAATGTGAATAGTAACAAGTAGTTTAGCCTATGAGAGGCATAGTATAGGGTAAACTTGAACCTTTGCGTAATCATTACAAGGAAATAAAAGAAACCCTGGATTTTGTCGCCTGATGAATAGAATGGCTGGTGTAAATTTTGAAGTTGTCCCAATCATCTGGAATTTCCATCACCAACCAAGTTGAAGTAGAGTTGATCATTGAAGATACGCGTGAAAGAAGTCCTAGTAGAGTTTAGGAAAATTTTATGATTAATTGGACACATTCGTATGTGTTAAATTGTTTTATGATTTTAGGACTTGGGGACTGCGAGACAGTACTTGGGACGAGTATGAGTAGGTGTGAATAGTAGTAGAGATCTATACTACTGGAAGCATAAGACTCGCACTTGGATTAGGGAAAGTCACAAGGTTACCAAGAAGCTATTATTTGATTCCGTCTTGTTCTAGTATGTCGTTACCATCGTTTCGGTAATGACTAAGAAAATGATTGTTATTCCGACCTTAGAGTTCATATCAAATTGAGTCCGACCACGATGAGTTTATTATGTGGTTCAGAGAACCAAGTTCGATGTAACATGTGACTTAAGCCATAAGATTGAAATGAAAGATGATCAAAGTGATCAATAGAAGTATCACACTCATTGTTAAAGAAGTTGGTAGTTAGAAATAATACATGTTGAACTGTGATTGTATCACATTAGAACATGAAGGAAAGTACTTATTCCAAGAAGAAGAAGGAGTCCTCAATAAAGATTTATTATGTAACTCGAAGGTTACGATTGAAGGTCCTATGAAGATTTGAAGCTTTCTAGAATTAGTTGGATATTATCGCTGAATTATCTAAGGCTTTTCTTCAATCGCGACTCCATTGACAGCCTTGACCCACAAAGGAGCGACTTATACTTGGAGTGAAAAGCATAAGGAAGCCTTTGAGAAGTTAAAGAAGAAATTATGTGAAGCACCAATTCTTTCTTTACCCTAAGGAGTTGAAGACTTTGTAGTCTATAGTGATGCATCTGGAGTTGGGTTAGGTTGTGTTTTAACCCTGCGAGATAAAGTGATAGCATATGCATCAAGACAATTGAAGGAGCATGAAAAGAACTACCCTACTCATGATTTGGAGTTGGCAGCGGTAGTTTTCGCTTTAAAAATATGGAGACATTACCTCTATGGTACAAAGTGCAAACTTTTCACTGATCATAAGAGTCTCCAGTATCTCTTTAATCAGAAGGAACTAAATATGAGGCAACGACGCTGGCTGGAATTACTCAAAGACTACGACTGTAAGATACTTTATCACCCTGGTAAAGCAAATGTTGTTGCTGATGCCCTCAGTCGGAAAGTCAACCTTGAAAAGAAAAGGCCAATAGCGTTGACAATTGAGGTTGTCTTAACAATTGTGGAGAGTATAAAGAAAGCTCAGAAAGAAGCTTTAGAGAAAAATGACCGAAAAGAAGAACGTTTGGGCAAAACATTAGTATTCGGTACAAACAACCAAGGGTTGAAGGTATTCCAAGATAGGATTTGGGTACCTAAGACGGGAGGAGTAAGAGATGTTCTGATGGAAGAAGCTCACAAGACCATGTACTCGATTCATCCCGGCAGTACGAAAATGTATAGGCATTTAAAACCCTATAACTGGTGGCCAACGATGAAGCTCGATGTTGCTAAGTATGTGGCCGAATGTGTGACATGTGCAAGAGTCAAGGCACAACATCAGAAACCATATGGGAGTTTAGAACCTTTACCTGTACCCATGGGTAAATGGGAAGACATCACCATGGATTTTGTGACTAAACTACCCAGAACAAAGAGCGGTCATGACATGATTTGGGTGGTCGTGGATCGTTTCACCAAGAGTGCACACTTCATAGCAGCCAATGAAAAATGGTATATGGATAAGCTTGCGAATGCTTACGTGAAGGAAATTGTGAGACTTCACGGTATTCCTCTAACAATTGTATCAGATCGTGATAGTCGTTTCACATCACGATTTTGGAAAAGTCTACAATGAGAAATGGGTACCAAGTTGTGTTTAAATACAGCTTACCATCCACAAACTGATGGTCAGAGCGAAAGAACAATACAAACACTTAAAGATATGCTGAGAGCATGTACCCTGGAATTCCAAGGTAACTAGGATGAACATTTACCTTTGGTAGAATTTTCCTACAACAATAGTTTCCACTCAAGCATAAAGATGGCACCTTATCACACTTTGTATGGAAAAAGTGTCATACGCCATCTTGCTGGCTTGAAGCTGGAGAAAAGCAGTTTATGGGACCTGATATTGTCCATCAGACTGTTGAAAAGTTGAAAATGATAAAGGAAAGGATGTTAGCAGCTCAGGATCGTCAAAAGAGTTATGCTGACAAGAAAAGAAAACCGATAACATTCAAAGTTGGTGATTTGGTTTTGCTTAAAGTCTCACCGTGGAAGGGACTTATAAGATTTGGTACAAAGGAAAGTTGAGTCCAAGGTTTATTGGACCATTTAAAGTTCTTCAGAGGATTGGGAATCAAGCTTACAAGCTAGAACTACCAGAAGAACTAGATAGTATTCATAACACTATCCATGTGTGTTATTTAAGGAAGTTCACATGAGATATTCCCGACATAATTCCAATATTTGAGTTAACATTGGATGAAAGCAAAAGGTTAATCGAAGAACCAGAGGCAATCGTTGACCGTAAGACTAAAAAGTTACGATGCAAGATGGTCAATTTAGTGCTTGTGCAATGGAAACATACGAATGGGCCAAATCTCACCTGGGAAACGGAGAGTGATACGATGAGTCGCTACCCGTATTTGTTTGCTGATGTGTGATTCCGAGGACGGAATCATCCTAAGGGGGAGAGAATTTTAACGCCCGTGTTTCTGGGCTAAAAGCATTAATAAATTTGTAATAATCTAGGTCAACCTTTGTAACTCATTTTCAAGTAGTAAAGAGGAATTATGTGAATATTATGTGAATTATATGCTTATTTGCTTAATTATTATGATTTAATTAATTAATAATAAAAAATAAGCATTTAAAATAAATATTATAAAAAGCTGATATCTTTTAAGAAAGTTGTAGTGGCCGAAACAAGGATTCCAGAGATATAAAGAATGCCAAAATCCAAGTTATAACGAAGAAGTTATGATCTGTCGAAGTTTCACGACAAAACCGGCATAGCACCGGGAAGCGTAAAAAGTGAATATTATGATAAAGTGCTTTTTAGCCTTAACAATATAAACTAAAGTCATAGTATTCGTTAAACCGAGAAGTTCGATAAAAAGAACGCCCAAATCTGACTTCGTATGAGGAAGTTATTATTTTTCTAAGTTTTAGCTTAGCAGTAGACAGCAAAATACTTGAATTTAAGATCGAGCGAAATTTAGCCAACACAACCTAAACGAGAATCGAAGGTCTCGTTAATAGTAGTACAACGGTAAAAATACTGACGAAAACGGACGTCGGATGAAGAAGTTATGAATTTTTAACGGATTATCCTGTCCCGGTCTGTTAAAAATAATAATATTAAAATTAAAATAAAAATTATCCGATGAAGTCTAAATGGAAGTTGTAGAGCATGATTTTAGCTACGCTTGCATATAAATAACGTCAAAAATGGAGCTCGTATGCAAAAGTTATGGATTTTTAAAGTTCGGGGATCAAAATTCAGAAATTTTCGCATGAACAGTAATCGGACACGTCATCAAGGCCGAATCTGCTGCGTCGCCGAGTCGTGGCCGAATCCGAGACCGACGCGTGCCAGCCTCTGATAGGCCGAAGCCGAGGTCCAGCCGGAATCAAACGCGTGTCGCCTCTGTGGAAGAATCCGAAGCAGCCACGTCTCGCCTTCGCATCCTCCGACGCGCCCTTCGCATCCGAGCCTCGCTGGCCTTCGCGGCATCTGACGCGTGTTGCTTCCGGATTCGACCAGCCTCGTGACCTATCCTCTTCCGACGCGCCTCGCCTCCGTGCCTCGCTCCCTCGCAGCCACCTCCTCCCTTCGTGACCGAGCCTCGCAAGCAGCTACGTGGAGCTTCCCTAGCAAATCATCCCTCAGACTCGCACCCTATAAATAAGAGGGATGCGAGATTTGCCGACTAGAATTGCAAAGTTGTCATTTTTCACCCCTAAACTTATATTTTGACTATTTTGACTTCCCCCGAGGCCCCGGTATCATTTTTAAATCCCGGAATATGTCCCGAAGTGCCCGAAAACCCAGAAATTTTATCTTTTCGGTTTTGAAGCTCCAACTCTCGCTGAGCCCGGTTTCTCAATAAAACTCCCGGGTTTATCAGAAACGATCATTTTAAGGAACGAATTGCTGCCCGATTATCATCAAATCAAGTGAGTGTATAGTCACTTTCATCTTACACATAGATATGAAGTATTATTTATAAAATACATGTTATGTGTAATTATATTGATTGTTTATTTGAGATGATTGTTAAATAAAATTTTTTATACAAGTTATAAATTGTATATGTATTTTATCTACAGATATGTTGGGTAGAACATGCGTAGACAAAATAGTTGATGTGTGTTAAAATGATGAGAGGCCTCGATGTTGTTGTTGTTCCAATCATCTAGCGGAGTATGGATGACGACCACGGACTCTTCTAGACAGTCTAGTGGAGCGCTAGCAGGCTCGCAACCTGTAGGTGTTGTGAACGATGTGTTCACCGATGTACTCCATCCCCCTCATGGTTGCCTTTAGGACATTTATTGTTAAGGAACCCCCTTAACAGTAGTGTCCATCCTGATGATAAAATCCTTAGACTAGGTCCCTTGTATAGGTGTTTAGGTACGTAAAGTGAGGATAACGGGAATGGGTAATCAGGGTTATTGTTGATTCATGAAATTAATAAATTTATTATTGATCGATGAAATTAATAAATTTATTATTATTTGTGGGTTGAAAACCCTATATGCTGACCAGGCTCCCAAGCCTGACCCACTTAGCTTACTGTTTTACAGGCAGTGGACTCAAAGCATTATTATGATGATGATGAGGGACTTTTGGATTATAGGCCATTAGTTGTAAATAATTGTTGTAAGACTTATAATGTACTGTTTATACTTATGTACTGTATCGAACATGACATCCCAAGTCTTTTAATGAAATACATTTCTAAGGAAATGTTTTCGATAAATCTTTATCATATTATTGTTTTGGGACAAATTCTGCAATTCTTTTATTAAAAGGTTACTCTAATTTTGAAATAAAGTATAAACAAAACCGGTCTTTCCTGGCCGTGAAATTGGGGATGTCACAAACCTTGTAGCACTAATGTATGCTAGCCATACATAATGCTGGACCCTATAGACTTTAGAATACCCAATGCTACCCTAAGCCCTAATCAATAAGAAGAGAACATAAGGCTAAATCAAACATTCTCAGGCTATAAGATCTTAATTATATACAGTCATGATGCATACACAAACAACTATAGTTATGATGTTAATCTCATATAAGGAAAACCCTAGGCTACAATGCATCATGTAATCAAGAAATTCTATCATGCAATTCCTGAAGATCCCTAGCCCAGTACTAGCATGTTGTTCTAACATATCACAATATCAATTAATTGTATGGTATTTTGGGGTCTACTTACTGGCTCTGGCTGATCGTACACTTCGCATCCTCTTTTACTTATCTTGAAACCATTTAAAATCATTTTGAAAATCTTTCCTTGATTTGAGACTGGATTCACACGAATGTTCCTCCAATTCACTCAATCCAAGGCTCTGATACCAACTTGTAACATCCCAAAAATTCAATCCAATTTAAAACTTTCAAAACACTTAAAACCATTAAGTTATTATAGTTTTTTTTTCAAAATAGTTTAATCATCAGAGGATACTCATAATCAAATCATAAAATCATGAGATATGAGGAGTTGTACGATCACGCCTTCGCCTTCCCACGATCATCTGAACTACTTGAAACATAATCAACAACTGTAGGCCCGAAGCTTAGTGAGTTTCCCCAAAATACCAACTCCATACAAATATAATCATAACATATAATAATACAGAACAGCGTACATAATGAGCCTTCAGCATGAATGGACCACCTCGAAGGGCCAACAACTTATCTGGACTGCTCTCGAGCGTTCGGCATGACTGGACCGCCTCGTAGGGCCTACAACCTATCTGAACTGCTTACCGGGTATGTTGGCCTACAACACAAAGCAGGACCGCCTCAACCCAACCCCGAATCAAACAAACATGTGCACATAAATATCATACGCTAGCTCATATCATTTAACAGTCAAACTGATCTACCAAATCAATAAGCATACTACCCTCCTATCTATCATGATGCAGAACTGACAGATCAATAATCCTATCAAACATTATACATAATGAGCCTTCAGCCTGACTGGACCGCCTCGCAGGCCTTCAACCTATTTGGACCACTCTCCAAGCCTTAGGTACGTCTGGATCACCTCGCATGGCCTACAGCCTATCCGGACCACCTTGGATATGTTGGCCATCAACACAATCAGAACCACCTCAACCCAAACATACACACACATATTTGACATATGCATAACACATAATTAATCAACAAATAGGTACAGATCATACAAACCATAACAACATACTATAACCAGGATAACAATCTAAAAGGGACGGCCTTGGTGCCTTAGACCTTGTTGATATAGTGAGGATAACTCACCTGATACTGCTGAAGTCCCGCAGATGAAACTCCAGCTGTTGGTTGATAGATTCCCAAACTGTCAACATCAAACAACACCCAATTAACAATTGGGTTCCAAGCCCAAGATCCAACTCACACTCCAAAGGCCCACAAGTCAAGTAATCGGCCAAAGTCCAACATATGTCCCAATTTTCCAATTTGGGCCAAAACCTTTACATGGTCATAATTAAAGGTCCAACTACTTAGTCCAGCCCAAAAATTTGGCATTTCCAATGGCCCAATATCATATAATCATCAAGGCCCAAACTGTGGTCCATCTACGGCGTAATTTTCCATATTGGACCCAAACCCTCATATGGGCCTTACCGTGAAGCCCATTAAATTATTCTAGTCTATTTGCTTGTTCTTGGATGGCCTATTAATAACCCAATTACCAAATCCCAAAAGAAAGGCCCAACACAAAGCCCAAGTGAAAATAGGGTTTCACATAAAATAACAATTAGGGTTAAGTGTTACTCACTTAACCCATTAATGACTTAATCCATTAAGTCCCTCACTTTACTAAATAAGTCATATGGTGTGATTCGGCTTAATACACGATTCCATTCTAATAGCCCAAATGTGGGTTTCTTTCATGAAATGATGATTAGGGTTAAGTGTCCCTACTTAATCCATTAAGGACTTAATTCATTAAGTCCAATATTGCTTTAGATTAATTGCAAATGATTATCAATTAATATTTTAATTTTACTAACAAATTCTTGTGCGTGTCCCGATCGATTCCCAAAATTAGGGTTTTAAGCCATTAGGGTTTTCCAAACCCTAGTTAGGGTTTTCTACCCAATATTAGCCTATTAGTCAAATGGTTGGGCTTTTAGGTCAATTTGGGCCTCATTGGGCCCATTAGATTTTTATTAGGTGAATTAGGTTTCCTTGGGCCCATTAGGGCTTCACTGAGCCCACTTTGACCAAGCATCCCCCAAACGAGTCAAACACAACAAGGCAAGCACACCACCACCCAACACGGCGGCCAGTGGCGGCAAGAAGCGGTAGCCACCACCTCATGGTGGTGGTTATGGATTTTCTATTATTATTTCGGGCACAATTTACATGTTACAACTCAATCCAAATAAAACACTCACACACATGTTAATAAAACACACACACACACACACTGATGCACAGTGGCGACAGGTGATGGTTGGAGGTGGCAAACACCACCTCACGGTGGTGGTGGTGGTGGTGGTGACTCACTTTTGTTTCTCGTTTACACAAACCACACACACACACACACTAAATGAAATACAACAGTTGTACACACACACCAAAGTACACACAAAGCATGCACACAGCCACCACCATGCGGTGGCTGGCGGTGGCAGAGCAACAAAGGCGGCGGTTACCACATGGTTGGCAGCCATGGTGGTCTTCCTTGGTTTCCTACCATTGCAACACCATACACCAATTCTGATAGCAATTTGTGAAATAGATCCAACACCCACCTAGTGGCGTCCAGCAGTGGTGATAACATGAAATGGTAGACAGCAACGACAATCACTGGTGGTTTACGACGACAACAACCACCTTACGGTGGTGGCGGTGGTTTCTTTTGGTCCACTTCCCAAAAAACACGTCGACATATGCGAGCTGAACACATGCGACCCGGTGACGACTTGTCTTCAACTAAAATGGGTGGCGATGGCGTCACCGGAGCTAAGATGCAGCGTTGACGAATAGGAAGGGAAAGACAACTTCTTGATGGGGAAGCTGCAGTGCTCACGGCCTCAATCGTTGGTCCGACAACCAGGTCGCGAGTAGCGCTAGGTAGGGAGGCGGCAGGAGGCTGCCTTATCCGATCGGAAGAATACACATGGACGTAACTGGATGTCAAAGGAAAGAAGGTGGAGTGGGGTCATTGCTGACGAAGAAGGCGGTTGCAACTCGACCGGTCCAAAGGAGTGGCGGTGATTGTCGGTTCCGGCGAGGCTAGGAGCTGGCATGCGGCGCCGGAGATAGGTGAGGTTAGAGTGGCGGATGGAGGATGAGAGCATTTAGGGTTAGGGTTTTTCGGGTGAATGGGAGGCAAGGATGATGACGGGTTTAAGTCCCGTCTCCAACTCCAAACTTAACGTTATTTGGCACTTTCAGTCCCTCCAGCCACAAACCTATTCAGAATAAGTTCATTAATTACCAAACAACCCCTAGCCTCAAGAATTATATTCAATATAAGTCCAAATGATACCAAACACCCCCTGACTACTAACATTGCAAAATAAATCTCGAAATTACACTTTAACCCCCCGAAGATTCAAATATCTCCATTTGGCTTCCTGAAACCACCACCCCGCTAATTCTTATTTGATTTTGGCTATAAAATACTAATAAACTCATATCTCGGGGTTCTGGATTTATTATTTAGTTATTCTACTTCAAACAGGATGTTACATGCTTATAACGATATAATAAAATATGAATAAAATGTGTATCTAAAATAATAATAATTAAATCTAATATTCTTGATGAAAGTAGAAGTAGTCATGACAAGGATTCCGTAGATATAAGGAACGATGAAATCCGACTTATAACAAAGAGTTATGACTCGTTGAAGTTTCACGATTAAACTGACATGTCATTGCGTATCATAAAAAGTAAATTTTTGATAAAATACTTTTTAGCCTTAGTGATCTAAACAAAAATCGTAGTAGTCGTCAAACCAAGATCATGTGTTAGAACTTAGTTCTATCTAGATCATTTGATTCAATGCATGAAAACAATTAAGAACGTAAATATAAACACGAATATGGCTTTGAATATGTCGTATGATTAATGCTTCAACGCCTCAGAAGAGCTCGACTAAGAACTTCGCCTGTAGAGGCGTTTAGGGTTACAGAGAATAAACGTAATAAAAGTCGTAAACCTATAATGCATACATGCATGCATATATATAGTATAACCCTACTAGATAATCATGGATGGACCGGCCCAATCCGAATACAAAACAAAAAGCCCATGACGCAACACAATTAAGCTCTACAATCTCACCCTTTGCGTCAATAGAACCGAAAATTTACTTCGGTTGAGCAGCAGAAGACTTCTTGACAGTTTTAAACAGCTTCGGAATGATGGCCAAAAGATGATTATGAAATGTGATGTACCACCGAAGCATGTCTGTAAAGTTCTTCTTGTCTGCTTCGGAGTTCTGCTTGCACCGATGAATTATGTTGATTATGTGCTCTAAGCAGTCCATCGAAAATAAATGTTTATCTACAAGGGAGAACAAAAATTTATGACCTTCGCCTTTAGTAAACATCACAGTGAGATGTTTTGAATCAATCGGGCTTATCTTCATTTTATTTACATCGCCTGGTTTTGGTGTGGACTTGACAATCACCTTCTTTTTCATTACCTTCGCTATCTCCTGATCCATGCCCGCAACATCATAAACATATGAAGCTAACATCCTCTTTAAATGCTCCAAAATCGGCTCATATTCCCCCGAGTTGGTGAGCAGAATGTTGAACAAGAGAATCTAATCATGAGGATTAAGATTTGGAAGATCTGCTAAACAAATCATTGACACCAAGTTTGCAGACCCTCAAGTGATTTTGAAATTTACATTCACAAACTTTCTAGCAGGTGTCGATTTCAGTACCTTGACACTTATATTTTTTGTGCGCTCCATGTCAGGTACTGAGGCTGCCCATAACTCAAATAAAGATCGATAAGCTCTCGGTCAACCTTTGGATGAGGGAAAGGAACCTCGGTAGTCCAATCAAAACAATGAAACGTAAACATTTTTCTTGTGATCGGCATATCGAACTGTGAGTCCTTAGAATTATCACAATCGAACGAAGCAACAGGTTCCAACCAATAAACGCTTGGAAACTCTATCGCTTGATGGATTAATGTCTCTTTCGTCTACAAGGGAAACAATGCCTTTTTGCAGTTTAAGGCTTCTTCTTCTTCCTTGTTTCTCCTTTCCCTCTCCTCTGTTTCCTTTGCAATTTTCAAATTCTCATCTAACTCTCTATCTCTTTTCTTTCTGTTGAGAGCATCAACAATAGTTTCTTCAATATCATCATCACTGTCATCTTTAACAATTTTAAGCTTGGCGTGGGAACCAGAACCTGAAGCTACATTATCCTTCAGTTCAATTGTAACATGATGAGCACCCTCTCCTCCTTGTTTTGGAGCAACAAACTTCTCCAAAACACCCTTCATCTCACGTAACAATGCAAGGGTTGGAAGCAGTTTAGTTGTCAGATGGTTCTGAATGGCCAATGTTAGTATTGGATCATGAGCACCAAGGATGTTGGTGAGCATATCCTTTACTTCCCCTGTACAGCTTCTAAATACAGCTCTCACTGTCTTCAATAAAGCAATCTCCTTCTCGGCTTGAGCAAGTTGAACTTTCTGAACTTCTATTGTAGAGGCTTGGCGAGCAATGTCTTCTTTCAAAGCACTCTCTTTTGCAATATCAACATGAAGTGAGTCCATCCGAGAGGAAACTGAATTGATAAGAGAAGTATTTTCGGTTTGGATGGAGGAACAAACAACTTCAAAAAAATTTTGTTCTTCCTGAAGTGACTTTGAAAGCGAATCCACCGAAGCTTGCACCTTGGCTGCATTTGTATCGGAACACCCTTTCAGAGAATCCAAGAAGATCTATGTAGTATTAACAATATCAGCAACACCAGGAGAGGCCTTTCTGCAAGTAGAAGCAAAATCATTGACTGCCTTGGTGGATTTATCAATAGAGTTGGTGTATTGGCCAATGGCGGTTTCCACAAAAGCCTTAAGTACAACACCACAATAGGCCTTGTTATCAACAATCAATTTGTCCAACTTTTCATTAATACTCTCAAAGTGTTGGCTAGTGATTGGAGTCTCATCATCATCATCAGTGGGAAGCCTGTAAGGACTGAAGTATGTGGTGTCATACACATTGTTAGCACCACCGAGAGTGGCACCGGAATCGGTTGAACGTGTAGGTGAATGAGGTTTAGTAATCACTGGAGGTTCGGTTTTAGTAGGTGCCCCCATATCAGATACATTGACCCTTACTGTTGGTTCAGGAATAGCAGTGGTGGTGGATTGGTGGAAAAGAGGTTGTTGGTTGTGATGTGGTAACAACCGAAACTGGAACTTTCGGTTTCGGTGATGGGGGTAGGGTTGGAAGTTTGTGAGAAGGATATTCGGTTGGAGTGGGAGATCTTGGTGGAGTATTACCTCTTGGATATTCTTGATGAATTTCCTCTTCTTCATCATTGTCAGAGGTAGGAGGAGTTGGATTCTTTGATCTCTTTACCATCTTCTTAATTTTCTTTGGCTTAGAAGAAGCCCCTTTCTCAGACTTTCACTTCTTCGACTTAGAAGGGTTAGATTGATCCTCCTCTGTCGTTTCCTTCTTGAGTGTAACTCTTTTGCCTCGGTTGATGGGCTTGTCTACTGCATCCAAGGCAGCCTGTTGCTCTGGAGATAGGACTCTCGGCTCCTTTGGAGGAAGTTTACGATAATCTGTCATCACTTGACTTTCGACTGTGACACTGTGATACATGGACTTCGGAATGGAGCCATAGTGTGGAAACTTCGTTGGATTAGAAAGAATGATCTTCTTGGTATGAAACGTTGCATGGGACGTGATTAGGGCATCTTTCATCACCGGATCATCCAAAGTGTCGATAGCCCTCCTTGTAATAAGTTTCCAGAACCTTCCGCAAGATATTTCTGAATGCCGAGTAGAAGCATTGAGGCTCTGCACAACCTGAGACCAGATTATGGACCCATAATCAAGGTTTAGACCGTTGTAAATACCATAGAGAATGGTCAGAAAACCCTTGCTGGTGCCATCAGATCCTGCACTCCGCTCCGCCAAACTCTTGATAAGAAGAGTAAGTAATCTGTTCCACTGAGACGGTAGACATGACTTCTTGACCCTTGTAATGGTGGTCGGCACATCTGTATAACCCATCTCATAAACCATCGAGAATAATTGTACAGTAGTAATGAAGTCGGGTGAGATGACGGAGGAATCCACAGTGAGATGCAGTAATGAACAAAACCTCCCTTTGGAAATAGAGGTCTTTTGGAGTGGATTTGAAAGTAGATGTGTTCTTTGTTCTAGTCGTATGTTGCAGATGAGTAGACTTAGGACAAGAGAGACATTGGAACAACTTCAAATTGGGTTAGGGCTAGAACCAACGTGGAATACTTCAAACAATCAACAACGTGTAACATATATGAATCATACAAGAACGGATTGAGTTCGATAATCATATTATGATTTTGCTTAATAGAAAGAAATACGGATGAAGTAGTATGATCATGAGCGGATGAAGAAGTTGCCATTGTTGATCGAAGAAGGAAGATGAACAGCTTAATTCGCCTTTTCAGTTGGAAACTTTGTTACTGGTAGAAGACAAATAATCATCTAAACCCTTTATATACCGTTCCTAGGAGAGAGAAAAATCATGACGATAATGACGTGATCACGAAAATCTCGCCTGAAAAAGCGCAGTGTGACAAGTTGGTTATCCCTAGGTGTAACGTCTGGGTTTCAGGGCTAAGCATTTTAGACGATGTAATAGTCTATGTCAACTATTGTAACTCTTTTTGAAGTAATAAATATGAAATATTTGAGTATTATGTGAATTATGTGTATTTATGTGCTTATTATTTAATTATAAATGTATAATTAATAAAGAATAAAAATAAGAGTAAAAAATGAAAGTGTGAGATAAGCCCGATATCTTTATACAAAAGTTGTAGTAGTCGAAACAAGGATTCTGAGGATATAAAGAACGCCGAAATCCGAGTTATAACGAAGAAGTCATGACCCGTCAAAGTTTCTCGACAGAACCGGCACGATACCGGGAAGCGTAAATCGTGAATTACGATAGAGCAGGATTTAGCCTTAGCGATCTAAACAAAAGTCGTAGTGTATGTTAAACTAAGAGAGTCGATAAAAAGAACGCCCAAATCTGAACATTTTTTAATATAGCTTTGAAATAATTATAGTAATGTTATCCTTCCGACGAATGCGAGACAGCTGGATCCGGGGTACCCCCAGCGTACCCTCCGGCCTTATCCTTCCGACGAATGCGAGACAGCTGGATCCAGGGTGGCAACCCTATCCGACAGTACGCCCAGCGTACCCTCAGTACGCCCAATGTAATTCCGAGCCTCGGCCCCTATAAATAGCTGCGAGGATTTCCGAACTTTTCACACCATTTCTCATTCTCTCTCTAAAATCTTTCTCTCTCTAAGGTTCCAAACCCTCCCCTAAGCCTAGGTGATCCCCTAACACCCTAAGGAAGCCCCGAGGCTCCCGGAGTCCCGAGAAAAAGAGTCTTTCGGTTTCGAAACGCTGCTCCAAATAAAGCCCGATTTTCTTTAAAATTCGTTGTAAGTGAGCTACGCTTACGCAATTTTTAATATAACTTTCAAATAATTATAGTAATGTTATTAGGTCCTTAAAATAATTAGTTGGGCTATTATTGTGATTTATATTGAGTGTTATTTAACGCTTATATAATAATAATAATAATAATAATAATAATAATAATAATAATAATAATAATAATAACTGGACTATTAATTAATCGCGGTTATCGTTAGACTAAACCCTAGTAGTATTGGTACTAGGTTTTATCGAAGGAAAATTGTTTTGAGAGTATCAAAGCGCTGTCCGAGTGCTGAGTCACCACCTTTCAGGTGAGTGGATAGTTACTTTCATTTTACACATAGATATGAAGTATTTTATATAAATTACGTGCTATGTTTGCATATTATCTGAATACTTGCTATCTATGCTGGATGAACGTTTTTATACATGTTTTCAATGATTTAAACTGTATATGTATTTTATATCTACGAAAATGTTGGGGTAAAACATGGGTAGATGTAATAGGTGATGTGTAATATAATGATGAGAGGCTTCGATGTTGTTGTTGTTGAATCTAGTCATCTAGCGGAGTATCGATGACGACCACAGACTCTTCTAGATAGTCCAGTGGAACACTGGCAGACTCGCAACCTGTAGGTGTTTGTGAACGATGTGTTCACCGGTGTACTCCATCCCCCACATGGTTGCCTTTAGGACATTTATTACTGAGGAACCCCCTTAGCAGTAGTGTCCATCCCGATGATGATCCTTAGGATAGGTCCCTTATGATAAGCGTTTAGGGACGTAATGTGAGGATAACGGGAATGGGTAATCGGGTTATTGTTGATTGATGAAATTAATAAACTTATTTATTTTGCGTTGAAAACCCTATGTGCTCACCAGGCTCCCAAGCCTGACCCACTCAGTTTCTTACATTACAGGTAGTGGCGCATGAGCATAGATGTGATGTTTTGGATGAGGGATGATGGATATAGGGATGTAGATATGAAATAATCTACTAAGGCTTATATTATATTGTTTATACTTATGTACTGTATCGAACATGACATCCCGAGTCTTTTAATGAAAGATATTTCTACGGAAATGCTTTTGATAAATCTTTATCATATTATTGTTTTCGGACAAATTCCGCAACTCTTTTATTAAAAGATTACTCTTATTTTGAAACAAAGTATAAACAAAACCGGTCTTTTCTGGCCGTGATTTTGGTGTTGTCACACTAGGTATGCGTCAGTACGCATACGTATAGAGACCGTTCAAATTCACACGGCCAAAAGGTTATCCTTAATCAGCATTCAAAATGTAACTTGCCATACGAACTTGAATTGCCCTTGTTTCGCTAGAGGACAAATAAAACTCAAACATACCATCACCAGAATGTTGCAAAATTAAAAAGTTTCGTGCAATAGAGTGACAAAAGATAAAGAAATAAAGCAAATGTATATGGGATGTGCGTGATGTCCTATTAATCAGACAGAAAGTAGGTGATTCCGGGCAAGAATCGCTTCCTTCACAATCAAGAAGGACTTGAAGTGCTTGTGTGGTTTCCCAAGAATACGATCAAGTGTTTGTAAAGAAACATTGAAAGGCTTCTTTTCAATTCATAGGCTTAAGGTGGCTTATCTTCAACCGAACATCGATTCTTAATATAAGACCGAACATTGGAAGAAGTACTTGTGAGACCGATATGGTCTGTTGAACAAGTAGGTTGGATATATTTTATAATAACAAAAGTGTTTATAGAAATCTCAAAAAACAAAAATAAATTGGATCTTTATGGGAAGAAAAGCATTGGTGTTAGAAAAATTCATAAAAGACCTCGCAAAAAAAGAGATTTCAGTAGGTAACCAGTAAGATCTTGAATATAACAATTCACCATTATTTCATTATAGGTGTTGAATTTTGGGTTTCACTCAGCATGTGGTATTCGTATCTAAGATCATAAACACATATTTGATGTAACCATAAACCTTAGTGGTAAGAACCGAGAGTCTCAAGGGTTACAGTTGTGAACCGAAAGTGGATGAAGAATGGAAAGAGGATGGTGAAAGAACCAAAAGTACCTTCTGCTATAAAAATATGACTAAGCAGAAAAACTCTTAACTCATACAAGAAGAGTAAAGTAGCTCTAGACCGAGTGGATAAGAACAGTCTGATTGGGAAAAAATGATAGGTATTGATCGAATCATTAAGGCCTTACTCTAAGTCTTAGAGGCTTTGGTCAACATGCAACAACATGCTTCTAGGGACCCTTAACTAGTTCATAAAAGAATCATCATACCTGCCCTAGCTCCGAACTCTGTTGTAATGGTATACTTGGAACCTATTGAAAAGAATGAACAAACACACATACCACACAAACAAAACAAAACAAAAAAAAATATTTTTGGATTTTTAAGGTTTTCTGAAAAAAAAAATTAGATTTTTGAAGTTTTCTGAAAAATAAAAACAGAAAATAATAGAGATATACATAATATACAACCGAAACCTTAGTGTTATTGAATGAAGTGAAATAGACCAAGCGTTCGGTTCATTTTGGTTTCTTGAAATTCCAGAACCAAAATAGACCGAGTGGTCGGTTCATTTCGGTTCCCGACAATTATGGAGTCGAAATAGACCGAGCGGTTGCTCCATTTCGCCTGTCTAATTTTAATGCAAGATTCGAGGATTTGGTACCAATTCTGCTTCCATCATTCCCAGACCTTGTAAAATGTTATTAAAACATGCTTCAGGTAAGGCTTTGGTGAATATGTCTGCCAGTTGATCAGAGGATCGAACAAAATGCACTTCCACGTTTCCATCTTCTACATAATCCTTGATGAAATGATACCTAAGTGCAATATGCTTAGTATTTGAATGTTGTACTGGATTGTGACAAATCCTTATTGCAGTCTCTGAGTCACAATAGAGAGGAATCTTCTTCATGTTTAGCCCGTAATCTCTTAGTTGACTTTGAATCCATATAACTTGAGAAGTACAAGAAGCTGTAGCTATGTATTCGGCTTCTGCTGTTGAAAGTGACACACAGGTTTGCTTTCTAGACTGTCAGCTAACAAGTTTTCTTTCAAGGAATTGGCATCCACTTGTAGTGCTCTTTCGGTCTAGACCACATCCTCCACGATCAGCATCAGAAAAATCTTGAATAAAGAACCTTGATTTGGCAGGATACCAGAGACCAAGAGATGAAGTTCGCTTTAGATAACAGAAGATATTCTTTACAGCCACCATATGAGGTTCTCTTGGATTAGCTTGAAACCTAGCACAATAACAAACAGAAAACATAATGTCCGGTCTACTAGTAGTTAGATACATAAGGGAACCTATCATTTGACGATAAAGTGTTATGTCCACAGCAGGTTTCTCCAGAGATGGTGTTAACTTAGTGCCAAATGCCATAGGAACCTTCACTTTAGAGTCACCTATCATGCCAAATTTTGTTAACAGGTTCTTTGTGAACGCCTCCTGGTTGATAAAGATGCCTTCTGGACCCTATCTAATATTTAAACCAAGGAAAAAATTAATTTGACCCATTGCGCTCATTTCAAATTTAGTCTCCATCAACTTTCTGAATTTAGCTTTTAAGCTAGGATTCGTAGAGCCGAAGATTATATCATCAACATAAATTTGAACTATGATTAGATGTTCGCCTTCTTTCTTTTGGAAGAAGGTAGGGTCAACCGAACCTTGCTTAAATTTTGACATTTTTAGAAAACGAGTTAAGGTTTAATATCAGGCTCTCGGTGCTTACTTTAAATCATAAACTGCTTTATCCAGCACATATCAATGATCAGGATATTTCTCGTTCACAAACCTAGGAGGTTGCTCAACATACACTGTTTCTTCTAGTTCTCCATTCAAGAAAGCACATTTGACATCCATTTGGAAAACTTCAAAGTTTTTATGGGCAACATATGCTAGGAAGATTCTAACTGATTCCAACCTTGCTACTGGAGCGAAGGTTTCCTCATAATCTATCCCTTCCTCTTGACAATATCCTTTTACCACCAACCGAGTTTTTTTGCGAATGACGTTCCCCTCTTTGTCCAATTTGTTTCTAAAGACCCATTTCAAGCCGACCACAGAAGTATCCTTTGGTGTGGGAACCAGCCTCCAAACTCGGTTACATTCGAACTCATGGATCTCATCTTGCATTGCTTGAACCCAATCAGAATGATCAAGCGCAGCATTTATTGTTTTCGGTTCGATTTTGGAGATGAACGAATTAAACATACATAACTCAACTTCAAAGAATAATGCAATTTGTTTCGATTTTAATTGGGAACGAGTAAGAACTTTCTCAGAAGATTAACTAATAATTTGTTCTTTAGGATGATCCTTGGTCCATTTCACTAACGGAGAATAATTTGGGTCATAAGCCGGATCCAATTTAGCATTCACTTCCTCTTTAAATTCTGATTGATCACTCTCGCCTTCGTCAGTTGCCTTCTCTTTCTTCCCCTCGACTGGCGAAGTGTAACCCGTGGCAGCATTGAAGTTTGCATCCTCTGAGAGAGTTGGATTCTCCCCTTCAAATGTACCTTTATTAGTTGGAGACGGTGTAGAATTCTTCCCCTCGAAAGATACATTGGTTGTCGATGGTGCTGACGAACTCTCCCCCTTAAACGTTGAGCCGTTGATTTGAGAGTCAGTAGAGGATTGAGCTCCTGTAGTTTTAGGAATTTCACTTTCCATTTTCATTGCAGCATCATCGATGATCTTTTGGAGATTATCAATTTTGTTATCTGCTACTTTCGCCTCTGAGTGTGCCGCTTTCTCCGGTTCATCAAACAACCGAATGTACTCCTCTAACAAGTTGGATATTGGAACCGAGACTTGTCCTGATGTAGGAAAAATTTCCCCTAAGTCACTTTCGCTCCTCTGAACTTTCTTCATGTAATTGTCATCAGAGGTGACATAATAATTTTCTTCCATCTGTTTAGATCGTTTATTCAGAACTCTGTAAGCTTTTAAAGAGAGTGAATAACCAAGAAATACTCCCTCATTTGCTTTAACGTCAAACTTGTTTCGATTCTCCTTGGAGTTAAGGATGAAACATCTTGAACTGAACACATGAAAAAATTTAACATTGGGCTTTCGATTATTTAAGATCTTATATGGAGTGATTGAGGACCTTTTGTTAAGAAAGGACCGGTTCTGAGTGTAGCATGTAGTTGCAACAACATCAGCCCAGAAGTATAATGGAAGAGAAGTGAAACTGAGCATTGTTCTGGCTATTTCACATAGAGAACGGTTTCTCCTTTCAACAATCTCATTCTGTTGTGGTGTATACGGGGCTGAAAAGTTGTGAGTTATCCCCTTATCAGCCAGAAAGTCCTCAAAGTCTTTATGCCTAAATTCCAGCCCATTGTCGCTCCTGACATTTCTCACCGTCTTTTTCAGTTGAACTTCCACTTGCTTAATATATGTCTTCAACTTGGAAGTTGCTTCTGATTTCTATTTAAGAAAGAAAACCCAGGTGAAACGTGAAAAATCATCTACAATGACAAGTATGTACTTACTACCACCGATGCTTTCGATAGCCGAAGGTCCACACAAGTCAATGTGCAACAGTTCAAGAGCTTCAACAATCTTTGTTTGATTCTCGTAGGATGACTCTTTCTGTTTTGTTTGCCCATCTCACACGGTGCACATAGATGTTCCTTGTTAAACTTGAGAAAAGGGAGGCCTCGAACATGGTCACCAAGCACCATCTTATTAATGTCTTTGAAGTTCAGATGCGATAAACGTCGATGCCACAACCAGCTTTCATCTGTGTTTGCCTTTAATAGCAGACATATTGCTGGTTTTCCTTTTATTGGGTTGAGATTTAATGGATACATCTCTTCCTTGCGTTTAGACTTTAACAGAACCTTTTTCGAATGCTTTTCAATTATTTTAGAACCCTCATCATCAAATGATACTTTCAGACCTATTCCTAAGACTAGTTGTGACACGATGATGAGGTTATGCTGCAATCCTTCCCCATACGCCACTTTTTGAATTGAGAAATCTCCATTTGTTATCATACCGTATCCCTTGATTGTTCCATATGAGTTATTTCCATACATTACACACCCACCATCTTTTAGGGACTCAAACTCCCTCAGCTCTTCCTTCATTCCTGTCATGTGACATGAGCAGCCACTGTCGATATACCATTCATCATCGAACTGCTCGTCACAAAGCACCTGCAAATTCAAGCTGATTTAGGAACCCAAAGTTTCTTGGGTCCTAGTGAGTCTTTCACAGAAAAAGGAATTGTAGAAGAAATATCAACCAAAAATGTTCTTTTTACTAAAGTGGTTTGATCTTTTCGTTTAATGGTATACACCTTGATTTTAGTTTTATCTTGTTTAAAGATTGATGAGTTGGTTGATGTGTTATTAGTTGGTTTAGGATTTTTCTTTGAAATCTTAGGGTTAGCTAACTCTTTCTTATCTTTCAACTCAGAATCTGATGCTAGCTTTCCCTTTCCTTTGATGTCCTTCATAGAGTTTATTTTGCACTTTGAATTGGAAGAACCGAAACTAAAGTTAGGACTGCAACTAAACTTTCGCATCTGTGGGCCGATGTGAGGACCGAAACTTGACTTTTAGTTCTGAGCGCTGAAGCGGGGACCGAAACTTGACTTTCGGTTCGGTATGCTAGTCTGAGAACCGAGAGCTGATGTTTGGTTCGGACTTTTGGAGTAGTATGAATTTGGGCTAAAAGTTTCTTTTCCTTCCACTTTTTCCTTTCCCTTATCCGTTGACACTTTCTTAGGAGGTATGTAGTTGGGTTTTTGAGATTCTCAGTGATGTTTTCGCTCATTCAAGTTCTTTGCATATCTTTGATTTCTTAATCGTTTCTGTTCTGCTAACTGCTTCTGTGATTTGTGGATGTTGAAGCTAGTTTTTGGCTTCTGCTTGTGCTTTTCGGTTGTATTTGTTAGAACATATGGTTTTGTCATTGGTTCTTTAGGGATTTCTTTAGTTCCACTTGTTCTTGGTTTGTCGAAGCTTGAGGGTTTGTTGATGGGTTCAGCAACATATCTTCCTTTAACCCTCCATGAAGTTTGCTCAGATAAGCCTACGGTTTTATCTACATTGTCAATAAGGGCCGACCAGAAGTAATCGTCGCACCCTTTAGCATTGTCTTTTTCCACCAAGACTCTTAATTATACTGTTTGTCTTGTAGTGACTCCTTTAACTACATAGACCTGATTCGGCACAGTCTGAACCTTTTAACAAACCATAGCCATTTCCTTAAGTTTTTGTTGCTTGTCTTTTGACATGCGAGCAAATTCAACCGAATTTTCTGAAATGAGGGGTTTCTCATTCTCAGTTTTAGCTCTTCATAAACGCAGAGCAATCAACAACATCTTCTACCGAGATTTCACTCATCTCACTTTCCTCGTCAAATTCAGACGTATTATCTAAGTTTATTTTATTTTCTGAAGTTAATTTGGCATTGGACAAGTCAAATGATTGAATAGTGTCTGACTTTATTTTCAACCTATCATTTTCATCTAAAATATCTTTTAGCATACATTTGTGTTCCTTAGAGTCAATGAAGGTTTCTATTTTGTCCACTCCAATTTTGTAAGACACTGATGTCTCTTCTGATGACACTTTTGATTCACATTCTGCTATGATCTCATCCTCCTTAAATTCAAGGAAGGGCAAAATCATCTTATGAATTTTCTTTCCTATCTCACAGCTTAAATGTAATTGAGCAATATTTGTGTATAAACGCTTAGCAATTAAACAAAAAACATTTCTTTGTTTTAAAAACTTCAAATTGTCTCTTTGCAAATAAATACTTTCATCCCTAGCCCTAATTAACTTTGCCTCCTTCAACTCAATCCACATCCTTCTCTCCTCACTCTTTGAAGACACCCTGCTGAGTTGGTCAGTTAGGTTAGAATTCGCTAAGCAAGTTTGCATGAGACTACCACTTAAGTTAGAAAATTTAAATTTTAATTCATTTAATTCTTCTTCATAGTCTGTTAATGGCAAGGTTCTAAATAACGTAAGGCGTGACTTGGCGGCAATGTCAAGCCTCAAGCTTTTCCGAGCCTTGGCGAGTCACGACGTTTGTAAGGCGTGAGTTAATGCAGCAATTTTCTATATAATTAATATTTTTATATGTATTTTCAACTATTATTCATTTTTATACACATATATGAGTTAAGGCGGCATTTTGGTAAAGCTTGGTGGCGGTTGCAAGCCTTGGAGTCGTGGCACGCCATGGCGGAGCCATAACGAGCTTTTTAGAACCTTGGTTAATGGAACTTTATGTGATTCAAGGATGGATTGTACCTATTTGATCATCCGATCGCAGTCGTTGATCTTCTCACTGACAGGTTTAGCTACAAAACACTTATTCTAAGTTAGGTTTGGTTCCTCATCTGCACTTTCGGTTGATAATCCAGCAGTAACCATTAAGCACTTTCCAGCCGAACCTAATTCCTTTGCCACATAAGCCTTTCCATGAGTAGGTTTTCTCACTTCTTCATCTTCCGAGTCGGTTGACCAAACTTCAACGCCACCGAACTCATCTTCATCTGCCTTTTCCTGCACAATCAAGGCATTCATAGAACTATTAGTTGCCTTCTTTTTCTTGATCTTTTCCATCTTGTCCATATAATACGCCTCATCATCTTAACCATCTCTTTTCTCATCCATTTTTCTCAGCATGCAATCTTTAGCAAAGTGGTTCTTGCCGTGACAGTAATTGCAATTGAACCCAGAGTCTCCAGCAAGCTTGCTCTCCTTCTTGTCTTCATCCTTTTGAGAAGAAATTTTCACTTCATCCTTCACCTTCTCTGAACTATAACTTCCTTGCCAGTTTTGATTTTTGTTGACAGGAAATTTTCTTCATGCAAACTTCTTTGGATTGGTGACCATCATAGTGTACTCTTCACTTGTGAGATCACATTCCAACCTGTCAGGCTCTTCTTCTTCTTCTACAATGCTTTTTCCTATTGAGATAAGAGCCAATGATCCCATACCAGAAACTACCTTTGCTTCTTTGGTTACAACACTCTCATGGGACTTAAGTATTCCTACAAGTTTCGCTAATGAGTAAGACTTAAACTGTTTGTGGGCTTTTACGGTTGAAACGATGGCCATCCACTCCGGTCTCAGTCCATTCATAAAGGTTACCTTTTGCTCGATCAACTTTCTTTCAATTCCATGTTTGATCATCTTACTTAGGAGATGACTGAACCGATCGAAAGTTTGTATGAGTTTCCCCTCTGGTTTCTGTTCAAAAACTCGAAATTTTGACAGCAGCAAGGTTTGAATGGAGTGTTCTAGATCTTCATCAGTCAAATAAAGTTCCTTTAACCTATCCCATATTTCTTTGGCAGTTGTGCATGAACCGACCAACTGAAAAGTGTCAGATTGTAAGGCGAATCAGATCATTCTCATAGCCTTCACATTACACAACAACTTGTCTTTCTCATCCTGTAGCATCTTGTTTTCCTCCGCCACCAGCTTGTTGTGTTCCTTTTGTGTCTTAATTGTTGTGTTTGTTCCTGAGTGAACAAACGGCCCAAGTGTGATAGCCTCCTAGATGAGATAGCCATTTTCTTTCGATCCAACCACGTAGTCTTCAAAGTGATGTGCCTAAACTTCATAGTCTTGAGTGTAAATAATGGGTATTCTGGTTGTAGATCCAATGTTGTTTGAGATGTTGATGGGATTTGTTTGCGAATCTTCGTGAGACATGGTGAGCTCCTAGAATCAAACCTGTAAAGTTGAGATTAGGGTTTTATCTAAAACAGAGTTTCCGTTAATATGAAGAAGACGGTGTGACATCCCCATTTTCACGGCCAGAAAAGACCGATTTTGTTTATGCTTTATAAAAATCAGAGTACTTCTTTTCATAAAAATGTTGCGGAATTTGTTTCCAGAAAAATACGATAAATACGTTATCAAAATATTTTCGAAGAAACGTATTTTATTCATTTTAAAACGTTTGGGATGTCATCGTCAATACAGAAACATAAGCATAAATAGAACTTACATTTATTTACACTAGTGATCTACATCTCTGTAATCTCTCAGTGTAATGTGACTTCATATCAACACATGTGATATAAATAAACTGAGTGGGTTAGGTTGGGAAACCTGGTGAGTACATAGGGTTTTCAACCCACAATAATATAATTATTATGTTTAAACAATCAATCAATCAACCCAATTACCCATCCCCATTATCTTCTCTAATCTTAAGGATCTACCCTAAGAATCAACTATTCCTCGTTCATTCATTCCTAAGGATCATCCTAAGGAATCGGCAAAAAGTCCATCGTTGCCACGGTTTACACAACGGGCACTAAGTCTGCATTGTCGCCAGCGTTTAGGCATCAAGTCTGCATGATCACCATGGTTTAGGCATCAAGTCTACATAATCAATAGGGTTTAGGCATCAAGTCTGCATGATCACCAGGATTTAGGCATCAAGTCTGCATGATCACTAGGGTTTAGAGTACACCGGGTGAACACATCGTTAACAACACCTACAGGTTGCGAGCCTGCTAGTGTTCCACTGGACTGTCTAGAATAGTCCGTGGTTGTCATCCGTACTCTGCTAAATGACGGGGCCATCATTTGGGAAAAAGGCTTCTCACATCATCCACCTCTCACCCTCACCTCGTGGTCTATAACACCTCTCAACTCATCATTCAACTCATATTCCATCTATTATATCTACCCATGTTTACCCCAACATTATCGTAGATATAAAATACATATATAGTTTAAATCATTTAAAACATGTATAAAATCGTTCGTTTGGCATAGACAATAAGTACTCAGATAATATGCATACATAGCACGTAATTTATATAAAATACTTCATATCTATGTGTAAGATGAAAGTAACTATGCACTCACTTGAAAAGGTGGTGATTCCAAACTCAGACAGTGCTTCACTTCTTGAAAAAAAAATTCCTTCGACGAAACCTAGTATTATTACCACTAGAGTTTAGTCTATTATTCACCGAGACTAATTAATAGTCTAGCTATTATTACTATTATATAGCCATTAAATAATACTTATATAACCCATAATAATAATAGCCCAATTACTTATTATACGTTCTTAATAATGTTAATACAATTAAATAAAAGTTATATTAAAAATAGCGTAGGTGTAGCTCACTTACAACGGGTTTTATAGAAAACCAGACTTTGCTTGGAGCAGCATTCCTGTGTGGAAAATCTCTTCTTCTCGGAGCCATCAAGTACTCATGGGCTTCCACCACGTGCTAGGGAGGTTCCCTAGGCTTTTCGGGGGGTTTCGGGGCTAGAGAGAGGTTCTAGAGAGAGAGTAAAGAGAAGAAAGAATCAGAAAGGTGTGAAGAATGAGGGTGGGAGAGGTTCTATTTATAGGGTGAAAATGGATGAACTTGGTGCCACATGTCACCATCTAGTGGCAAGACTTGGGGAGAAAGCAATGGCCAAGATTGTGCCACATCACCCATTTTCGCACAGCACACTTCCGACTTCTAGAATCTGTAACTTTCACATACAACCTCCGTTTTTGACGTTCTTTATGTCCACACGTAGGTAAAAATAATATCTACAACTTTTATTTTGACTCCGTCGGCTAATTCTCGACTGATTTTAAATTTAATAGTACGAGGCGTTTAGACTGTTAAATGACCGCGAAGAATTCGTAACTCCTTCATACGGACTCTGTTTTCGTCTGTCTTTTTACTGTTAAGTTCCTATTAATGAGATCTTCAACTCTCATTTAAGTCACGTAAGCCAAAAACCGCTCGAACTAAAATTCGAGTTTCAGGTCGTGTACTACTAAGCCGAATCTTAGGAAAATCATAACTTCTTCATACGAAGTCACATTTGGGCGTTCTTTTTATGGATTTTCTCAGTTTAACATATTCTACGACTTTTTTTTAGATCACTAAGGTTAAAAAGTCCTCCATCGTAAAATCACTATTTACGCTTCCCGGTGCCGTGTTGATTCCGTCGCGAAACTTCGACGGGTCATAACTTCTTCGTTATAACTCGGATTTCGACGTTCTTAATATGTTTGAAAACCTTGTGACATATTCTACAACTTGGTAAATAATCTTTTGTTTAAATTTCATTTTCGACCCCTATTACGTCTAAATTGACTAGTCCGGATCTACGGGCGTTACAATTATCTCCCCCTTAGGATGATTACGTCCCGGAATCATCAACGAAACAAGGCTCGTACAATGACTCCATACGTCATCTCTTCATCCTAGGTAATAATTATAACTTCTATATTCCTTCAAATCTATCTCGTAAACTCATTGACTGTAAGCAGTACTCGATCGTGCACCTGCTCTCTACCTCAGGATAGACTCTAAACTATGACCTTCAAGTCACAATCTCGATCCTTACTGGATACGAACTTGAGATAAGTTCTTTTATTACTACTATGGATCTATGTGTCATATTCTAATGACCTATCATCGTATGTTGCAACGCTTTAGACTTAGGTCTCTTAGATTCAAACTCCAAAACATAGTATACCTTCCTTCATGTTCTAATGTGATACAATCACATTTCAATATGTAGCATTTCTAGCTACCAACTTCCTTAACAATCATCGCGATACTTCTACTGATCGCCCTGGGTTAGCTTTCATTTCAATCTTTTGGTTTAAGTTAGATGCTACATCGAACTTGGTTCTCTGAACCACGTAACATACTCATCGTATTCGGACTCAATTTGATATGACCACTAGGGTCAGAATAACAACAATCTTCTTAGTCATTACCGAAACGATGGTAACAACATGCTTGAATAAAACAGATTCAATTATTGGCTTCTTGGTAATCTTGTGACTTTCCCTGATCCAAGCATGAGTCATGTGCTTCCGGTAGTATATGCATCTACTACCTTTCACACCTACTCATACTCGTCCCAAGTATTGTCTCGCAGTTTACCAAGTCATCATATATGAAAAATCACATAACAGTTTAACACATCAGATAACAAAACGAGGGCTTTATTATTTCTCGAAACTATTACATAGGTGTTCAAGTTCACCCTAGACTATGCCTCTAATAGGCTACATCATATGATACTATGGCTACTGCATAACTTGATCTTCATATATGAAGTCCTCATCCTTGATTCCTCACATGGTTTTCTGCTTCATCGAGGATCATGTGAAATGCCCTTGGCCTTGGTGGCGTTTATGGTCTTGCTGCTTTATTTTTCCTCGGGCAGTCCCTAGAAATATGCCCTTCTTTGTTACATCCATAACACACCTTCTTGTTGGATGCACACTTACTGGCGTAATGCCCTGTCTTTCCATATTTGTAGCAAGTCACATCCTCTCCATATTTCCCGAAGTGCTTCTTTTTACACTTCTCGCACCACTTGGTTTCACCTCCTCCTCCTTCTTCAGTCTTTGAGAATTTCCCTTCTTTGTTGGATTTTGAAGATCCTTCATGCTTCCTTTTCTCGCCAACTTCAGCTCTATCCAGAACTTTTTCCATAATTTGGGTCTCAACATTCCTGGCTGCCCAGATGGCAGCTTTCAAAGTGGTTGTTTGCTTAACCATTGGACCAAAGTCTGCTGGTAATCCATGGTCAAACTTGTTAACCTTGGAGAGTTCGGTTGGGACTAGATAAGTAACAAGCTTCATTTTCTCCGTAAAACTTGCAGCATACTCGATGACACTTATCCTTCCTTTCGTTAGATTTTGGAACTCACTGTTGATCTCCAGAAGATCTTGCTCAGAGCAGTACTACATTTTTAACTGCACCAAAAAATCTTCCCCCAACATCTTGCTCGCTTCTCCTTTGGGCATCGAATCAGCTAGTAGCTTCCACCAGCTTAGTACTCCAGATTTCAACAGAGGAACTGCGAGAGAGGTCTTTTGCCTGTTGCTACACTCATAACTCTCAAACATCATCTCCATCTCGGAGATCAAGTTCATGACTTCCACCGGCATCTGGCTTCCAGATAGACTCGGTGGTTTGGACGCCATGAAATCCTTGTATTTGCATCCACGTCCATCATTTCCTCCGTCCTGGTGGTTTTGCCTAACTATCGGTGGGTTGGCTTGACCAACGGTCCCACTGTAGTTTCCCTCATCAGTCTACCCTTCGTTCAACTCGGGTTGTTCGATCTGTATGGTCGCTTCCTCTCGATTTTTCTGGAGCAAACATCTGGTTTCCTCCATTTGACGATCCAACATCTCCTGGATCATCGCTTGCACCACGACCATCGTTATTGGCTCAGCAATGGCTACCACAACCGGTATTTGCTCAATCACTGGGGGTTGGTTTCTGTTCCCATTTGTATTCACGTTTCTGCTACGGTTCGTTGCCATCTTGATCTATACACCCAAAAAGGTGAATATAGATCTTTATTTAGGATTGATGTTTAAATCATCTTTATCACTCCAAAATGTTTATATGCTAGTTCTAATATCGTATTCGTACGTTTAGAATCCTAAACACATAAGGTTTCCAGATCCGGTCGGCAACAGACCATAGATCCGATCAAACTGTAGCATAACAAATCATTTAGCATGTAAAAGCAATTTAGGCATCATTCCTAAAATAAGCTAGTGCCCACACCTCACAATCATCGCTTAGCATTCTAAGTTTAAGTCTAGAAATTTCCTACAAATTCCTAGTTCGCTTAAACTAATGCTTTGATACCAACTGTGACATCCCCATTTTCACGGCCAGAAAAGACCGATTTTGTTTATGCTTTATAAAAATCAGAGTACTTCTTTTCATAAAAATTTTGCGGAATTTGTTTCCAGAAAAATACGATAAATACGTTATCAAAATATTTTCGAAGAAACGTATTTTATTCATTTTAAAACGTTTGGGATGTCATCGTCAATACAGAAACATAAGCATAAATAGAACTTACATTTATTTACACTAGTGATCTACATCTCTGTAATCTCTCAGTGTAATGTGACTTCATATCAACACATGTGATATAAATAAACTGAGTGGGTCAGGTTGGGAAACCTGGTGAGTACATAGGGTTTTCAACCCACAATAATATAATTATTATGTTTAAACAATCAATCAATCAACCCAATTACCCATCCCCATTATCTTCTCTAATCTTAAGGATCTACCCTAAGAATCAGCTATTCCTCGTTCATTCATTCCTAAGGATCATCCTAAGGAATCGGCAAAAAGTCCATCGTTGCCACGGTTTACACAACGGGCACTAAGTCTGCATTGTCGCCAGGGTTTAGGCATCAAGTCTGGATGATCACCAAGGTTTAGGCACCAAGTCTACATAATCACTAGGGTTTAGGCATCAAGTCTGCATGATCACCAGGGTTTAGGCATCAAGTCTGCATGATCACTAGGGTTTAGAGTACACCGGGTGAACACATCGTTCACAACACCTATAGGTTGCGAGCCTGCTAATGTTCCACTGGACTGTCTAGAATAGTCCGTGGTTGTCATCCATACTCTGCTAAATGATAGGGCCATCATTTGGGAAAAAGGCTTCTCACATCGTCCACCTCTCACCCTCACCTCGTGGTCTATAACACCTCTCAACTCATAATTCAACTCATATTCCATCTATTATATCTACCCATGTTTACCCCAACATTATCGTAGATATAAAATACATATACAGTTTAAATCATTTAAAACATGTATAAAATCGTTCATTTAGCATAGACAACAAGTACTCAGATAATATGCACACATAGCACGTAATTTATATAAAATACGTCATATCTATGTGTAAGATAAAAGTAACTATGCACTCGCTTGAAAAGGTGGTGATTCCGAACTCAGACAGCGCTTCACTTCTTGAAAAAAAAAATTCCTTCGATGAAACCTAGTATTATTACCACTAGAGTTTAGTCTATTATTCACCGAGACTAATTAATAGTCTAGCTATTATTACTATTATATAACCATTAAATAATACTTATATAACCCATAATAATAGCCCAATTACTTATTATACGTTCTTAATAACGTTAATACAATTAAATAAAAGCTATATTAAAAATAGCGTAGGTGTAGCTCACTTACAACGGGTTTTTATAGAAAACCAGGCTTTGCTTGGAGCAGCATTCCTATGTGGAAAATCTCTTCTTCTCGGAGCCATCAAGTACTCATGGGCTTCCACCACGTGCTAGGGAGGTTCCCTAGGCTTTTCGGGGGGTTTCGGGGCTAGAGAGAGGTTCTAGAGAGAGAGTAAAGAGAAGAAAGAATGAGAAAGGTGTGAAGAAAATGAGGGTGAGAGAGGTTCTATTTATAGGGTGAAAATGGATGTACTTGGTGCCACATGTCACCATCTAGTGGCAAGACTTGGGGAGAAAGCAATAGCCAAGATTGTGCCACATCACCAATTTTCGCACAGCACACTTCCGACTTCTAAAATCCGTAACTTTCACATACGACCTCCGTTTTTGACGTTCTTTATATCCACACATAGGTAAAAATAATATCTACAACTTTCATTTTGACTCCATCGGCTAAATCTCGACCGATCTTAAATTTAACAGTACGAGGCGTTTAGACTGTTTAATGACCGCGAAGAATTCGTAACTCCTTCATACGGACTCTGTTTTCGTCTGTTTTTTTACTGTTAAGTTCCTATTACTGAGATCTTCAACTCTCATTTAAGTCACGTAAGCCAAAAACCGCTCGAACTAAAATTCGAGTTTCATGCCGTGCACTGCTAAGCCGAATCTTAGAAAAATCATAACTTCTTCATACGAAGTCAGATTTGGGCGTTCTTTTTATGGATTTTCTCGGTTTAACATATTCTACGAATTTTTTTTAGATCACTAATTCTAAAAAGTCCTCCATCGTAAAATCACTATTTACACTTCCCGGTGCCGTGTTGGTTCCGTAGCGAAACTTCGACGAGTCATAACTTCTTCGTTATAACTCGGATTTCAACGCTCTTTATATGTACGAAAACCTTGTGAAATTGGTTAAGATTTATTTATTCTAAATAATCTTTTGTCGAAAAGTCATTTTTGACCCCTATTACCTCTAAATTGACTAGCCCAAATCTACGGCCGTTACAGATGGCTTCTATTTATACGATAAAAGCGGAAACTCTAAAAGAATTCTGATTATAGAAGGAATGTGTTAGAACTTAATTCTATCAGTATCGTTTGATTCAATGCATGCAAACAATTAAGAACGAAAATATAAACACAAATATGGCTTTGAATATGCCGTATGATTAATGCTTCAACGCCTTAGAAGAGCTCGACTATGAACTTCAACTGTAGAGGCGTTTAGGGTTACAAAGAATAAACGTAATAAAAGTCGTAAACCTATAATGCATACATGCATGCATATATATAGTATAACCCTACTAGATAATCATAGATGGACAGGCCTAATCCGGATACGAAACAAAAAGCCCATGACACAACACAATTAAGCTCTACAGCACGCATATATAGGACATCTAAATCTGACTTCATTAGACGAAGTTATGGTTTTTATAAGATTCAGTGTAGCAATATACAACTCATAAATCGAATTTTAGATCCATCTATTTTTAGCCGAAACAATCTAAATGAGAGTTGAAGATCTCATTAATAAGAGTTCAACATTATAAAGACATTCGAAAATGAATGTCGAATGACAAAGTTATGAATTTTTAACGGACTTTATGTCACAACTAGCAATTTAGGGTTTAAGATGTGAATCCTGTTCACAACAATTTCCTCTATGTAACCTTGTTGTGCCTTCCTAATAAAATTCAAACTACAATGTTATTCAAATTCATACGTACATACATTGTGATTCAAGTCGAAATAGCCTCATGCAAGCCCATAAACTTGATCCAATAGCTAAGCCCAATAAAATTTGGGCCTTGGTTCAAGAATTCTCAGCCTAACACCCTATTGGGCCGAAAACTCTTTCCTTGAACCTTATTGGGATGAGAGCCTTTCTTTGGGCCTTATTGGGCCGAAAACCCTTCCATAGGCCTCATTGGGTCGAAAAACTCCTACCTTTTTGCTTTGATGGACTGAAAACTCTTTTTAGTCCGAGCCAAAAATCGAAACCCATTTCTTTTGGGCTTTCTTTTGGGTCGAGAGCCCTAGGGTTCGGTTAGGTCTTGAACAAAAAAAGGAAAAAGAAAATGGAAAATACATTGCCAGCTTAATATTATCTCCTGTACAATAAGAGGATTATGCTATTTACACAACATATATTATAAATAGACAAGTCTATTAATGATTATTTATAAAAAGTGTTAATAAATAATTTAACCTAAACGGTATACAAAACAGAATTATACGACAGAAACATTTGCGTGTCATAATTTGTCCATCATAAAGCTTTTAAATGTACAAGTTATAAGTTGTATGTCATAAAGCTATAAAACGCGTGTCATAAAACTTCAGTCATAAATTTACACTAGTAATGTCATTTTCATTATTCAACGAGTGGAGTCAAAGTTCACGTAAATTAGTTAATGATCTTGTGAGAATTTTTCTTTGCCGTACCTACCTAGCATACACCGTAAGTCCTGTGTTATAACCAGAGTCTCCTGGAGGGAGTGGAGACTGTTATGTATAAATCTATACGAGATTGGCAACCCCACACCTCACCTGTTTGCTACAGTTAAACCGGTGTGTCATGGGAGACAAAAGTCCCCCCGGCTCCGACACTTGAAGAACGTCGTGTTCAGGCATATCAGTCATATTAGTATGGTTATAATAACTCGTATAGGGATTAACATACTATTTCGGTTTACGGGAAGCTTACACTTCATTAGTTTTTCTAAAAGATATAACTACATACTTTCGGTTTACGGGAAGCTTACACTTCATTATTTTTCTAAAAGATATTTACGAGAAGCTTACACTTCATTAGTTTTTCCAAAAGATATAACTACATACTATTTCGGTTTATGGGAAACTTACACTTCATTAGTTTTTCTAAAAGATATAACTACATACTATTTCAGTTCACGGGAAGCTCACACTTCATCAGTTTTTCTAAAAGATGTAACTAAATACTATTTCGGTTTACGGGAAGCGTACACTTCATTAGTTTTTTCTAAAAGATATAACTACATACTATTTTGGTTTACGGGATGCTTAAACTTCATTAGTTTTTTTCTAAAAGATATAACTACATACTACTTCGGTTTATGAGAAGCTTACACTTCATTAGTTTTTCTAAAAGATATAACTACATATTATTACAGTTTATGGGAAGCTTACACTTCAGTAGTTTTTCTAAAAGATATAACTACATACTATAGTTTAGTACAACAACTCTCATACATTTTTGATCTTAGGGTTTTAAGACTACAGTTTTTCATACATCAAAAAATATTGGATTTTCTGGGAACACACTCTTTACAACTACAAACAAAAGAAAATAAAGGACATACATGCATATATTCACAGTTTTGGAACGAGATATACAAAAACCATTTTCATAGAAAATATCTGATTTTCTGAAAGTACTACGAGAAATATTCTAAACAAATACAAAACCATTTTTATACAAAATGCTTATGAACTCACCGACTTTTTAGTTGACACTTTTTAAAACGACTTGTATTCTCAGGGATCCAGTAACAGGTAATCAGCTCTGCTATGAGATCAAGTGGTGCATCCTTATGAAATTTTACTCTTGTCACTTTTGTGTAACTGGTGAACAAATACAATATGTAAACAATGTAATTTCGTTATCTCAATGTATGTTGTCTGGTTGATGTGTTTCATTTATAGTCAATTGTTATGATATTATACAACGACTTCATCCGCCCCCGGACATTTCTGCCGTCCTGGTTCGGGGGTCTGACACTTTAACAGTCTAAGACTTTCAAAATATAACATTAAAAATAAATTCAAAATTAACCGATAGAGTCTAAACAAAAGTTGTAGATATTGTTGATAGCTACATGTGGATATAAAGAACGCCAAAAACAAAATTCGTATGCGAAAGTTATAAATTTTACAAGATAATTAATTTTCGGATAATGATGGTGCGGCACGTGTCGCGATCCGGCACACCCCTTCCTCCCCATGACTTGTCACCAGATGATGACATGTGTCACATGATGCCCAACTTAATTCTAGTATGCCCATTGTACTACTCCCCGGGCAGCCTATAAATAGATGACGAATTTCACTCATTTTCTTCACATCTCTTCATCCAAACTCTTCCAAACCCTCCCAAGGTACCTAGGCCTTGTACCAGTACTTCCTAATAGTTATTAGCGAAGCTCTGGAGCATTAGAGAGCCCCGAGATATAGAGCTTTCAGTTTAGAAGTTCTACTTGCCTTAAGACCGGTTTCTCACTAAATAACCTGTAAGTTTAGTTATGCTTATCGTTCTTGAAGTATAACTTATGTTTAAGTTCATTATCATTATTATGAACCTATAAACAAGATTTATCATTGATTCCAAGTTGTTATATTGATTGATCTAATTATAGGGATGCCAACAAGGCTAGATTTGTGAGGTGTTTAAAGTGGGCTTTCCAAACAGTATACTTTGTATACTAAACGGACCCTACCTCCGATATGATCTTACCTAGTTGTCACTTATCAACTATAGATCAGTAGACTTTGAACTAATGACTAATCTAGGCTAATAATTAGTCACAAGAAATATTAGACTAAGACTTAGTGATAATGATACTAGGTTATGTCAAAGGAAAACACAGTTGCTAGAAGTGAAGCACTATCCAAGTTTCGAGTCATCACTTGAAGAAGTGAGTGCATAGTTACTTTCATCTTATACATATATATGAAGTATTTAAGATAAATTACATGCTATATGTGTCTATTATCTATGTTCCTGATATCTATACTACATAAACTGTTTATACATGTTTTACTTGATTTAAACTGTATATGTATTTTATACCTATAAATATTTTAGGTAAAGATGGGTAGATGAAAGATGATATAGATGATAATAGAAGGTATAGATGATAAGAGATGAAAGATGAAATAGATGATGATAGGAGTTGACTTTAAAGATGATCCACTCATCTAGCAGAGTATAGATGACGACCACATACTATTCTAGGTAGTCCAATGGAACGTTGGCAGGCTTGTAACCTGTAGGTGTTTTTGAACTAAGTGTTCATCATGTGTACTCCATCCCCCAATGGTTTCCTTACTGACATATATTGTTAAGGAATCCCCTATGCATTACTGTCTATCCCAAAGATAATCCTTAGGAAAGGTCCCTTGAATTAGATGCTTTAGGGACATAAAGTGAGGATAACGGGAATGAGTAATCAAGTTAAATGATTTGATGAAAGTATATAACTAAATGAATTTAATTATTGTGGCTTGAAAACCCTATGTTCTCACTAGGCTCCCAAGCCTGATCCACTCAGTTTCTTGTATTACAAGTAGTTGCACAAGAGTACAGGTGTGATGAACAAATGAAAGATTTATGGATTATAGGCCAGTAGAATAATAGATGTTTTTAAGGCATGTACTATTTCCATTTATGCTTATGTACTGTGTTGACGATGACATCCCAATGCTTTTAATATAATTAAAATACATTTCTTCATAAATGCTTTGATAATATATTTATCATATTTTGGGAACAAATTCCGCAATATTATTCTTCAAAAGGGTACTTTAATTTGAAATAAAGTATAAACAAATTGCTCTTTTCTGGTCGTGAAATTGAGGATGTCACATACGTCTCTTCCAAGTTCCCACCATGACAAAAATCAAATGGTATGTGTGTGCTTATGCGTTCATATCCTTTACCCCCAACAAACACAAATTGATCTCGGTCTTACATCTTTTCATATCGATCGTGACTTGTGATTGCTTCCAGGTCTCAATCAAAGAACGAACCTCCTTTTTCTTCCTTCACAATCAATCATAGGAACCCTCCTTCCCTGCGTCTACTTCTTAGCAATAAGGAATAAAATCCCATTTTCTTCTTCATGTTATTGAAATTTAGGTTTGAGTGGGGTAATAATGGTGATGGTGATTGGGATGGACAAAAAATGATGGTTTGTTCGATTGTGCATGAAAAGGTGAAGAAGGTTGTTGTTGATGGTGTTTGAAGATTGTAAAGGGGTGAAGGGTATGTTGTAATGGAGAGACAAGGATGTTGGTTTTTTTTATGAAAGTAAGAGGAAAAGGATCATTGTTTGTGTTTCTTTGAAATACTATGTAACCATTCTGTCTTATGCACACAAACACTAAGCAAACTTGGTGTTCATCGTGTTCATCTGCGAAAGAACAGAGAGGAAGATTAAAAGCTTGAAATTCGTTTCAGATTGTGTTTCAGTTTCTTTTAAGACTCTTAGTGGGGTTAACTAAAAACTCACACCTCAAGAGTAGTTTCATGGTAGATTATGCCCAAAATCAGTGGAGCGGAGAAGATGGGGAAATATATGAAGAATGGGAAATTGGACCTATATAGCAGGATGTACAGTATGATGAACGAGGATATGTAAATCATTTATCCAACCAAGGAGGCCTATTCCTTTTTCTCTAGATCCACTGACGTTAATTCTAGAATCGATGATTTCGTAAACCATTGATGAATAAGAACCCATCAATTTCTCAAGCAATCGATCAAGATGAACCCTTATGAAACCATTGATTTCTAAAACCATTAGGATTAAGAGTTTGTTCGTGTAAAGGGAATGATTGGAACTATACTTGTAGACCTTTGATGCATATTTTTAGTTGGTTGTTTGTAATTAAAATCCGAATTTATCTGGGCATTTGTTGTTCATAAGGAAGAATATATATATATATATATATATATATATATATATATATATATATATATATATATATATATATATATATAGAGAGAGAGAGAGAGAGAGAGAGAGAGAAAGAGAAAAAGAGTGTGTGTGCGTGTGTGTGTGAGAGAGAGAGAGAGAGAGAGGAATACAGACGTGGGAAACCTCATTTTAAATTTAAAAAAAATTAAAAGAGCCACATAGACTAAGTGTTACCAGTGAAACTGAAATTATATTGGATGATTCCCTTATTTAATAGGTAAATTGATACTTTAATTTTGTTGTGCAAAAAAAAAGTTTACTAAATAAATCGGACAAATGGCTAAACTTTAATGTGCTACAGTAACATTTTCTTTAGAAAAAACCAAACCCTTATAGGATTTGTAAGTTGGCTAAAGTGCCAATTTGTGAAGGAATTTCGACACCAACTCTTGAGCTTCTCAAGGTGCTATGCATAAAGGTTCAGTTACATTAAATACTTCCAAAACTTATAACTAATAAAGGGCATTTTAGCCACTTAACTTAGAGATTTACGAACTAATAATTAAAACAAAGGTAAATGAGAAGGTAGTCATTAGTGAATTCATACAGAATAGAAAGACTTGTGAAGTTAACTAAGAAATCAAGTGTTGAATCTTCACCACCTAGATCACCGATTCTCCTATAAAAAAATGAACAAATAGATTAAATCATTTAACATATATTCCAGATTAAACCTTAAACTATTTCTGAATTTTAAAAAATTGCTAAAGGATCTTATAGATCTTCTAGTTGTGTTAAAGCTACATAACTACTGGGAATTGGACCTTCAAGAGATGTAATCTTCCTTCAAGTCTCCAGAAACACAAATGGGAATTTATTTACATTAATTAAATTTTAATAACCAAAAGATTTATGTGTTCTTAAAATAATGCTGGTTACAATGCTTTTAGATTTGTAAAACTTCTCAAACTCAAGATGATTTCCGATAAAACAAATGTCTAATGCCCACCTATTATGCAAAAAAAAATGAAGATATGGAAAATTTTATAATTAAAAGATGAACACCATGAATAATTATATGATCTTGACTTTCACCAAAACAACTTCATTCAGCCCTCTCTTTTGAACCCCCCCGGATGACAACCACATGCTTCACTACATGTCAATATAATTCATCATTCACAATAAATCCCTAATTTTTTTTATAGCATGTATGTCTTTTGAATGATAAACTAAAATTCGTCACTTACTTTCCAAGAGCATAATAACCTTTCATAATTGGGCCATCGTGCATCTGTACCTGATCCTAACCATCGTAACCATCAACAATCTTGAAGATGATAAGAAGAGCAAGTTTAAATTTTAGAAACAAAGTAGAGAAGGGAGGGCAGAATACTGAGTTGGTAGAAAAAGAAAGAATCGATCGAAGTCGGTGGTGCTCAAGAACAAAGGCAAATGCATGTCAGAAAGATGAAACTCAAACCTCAATTTTAAACTTTAGCGATGTCGTTCTTTTTTACAGAGAGAAACAGAAGATGAAGATGATAGATGAGACGATGGCAGAGTAGACGATGAACAATAATCTAGGGCGAAATTTACCTAGATGCGATCTTCAAGCATTTTGATGGAGGAGGTGACAAAAAAAAACAAATACATGAGATAAGCGGTGAAGGAGAGGTTTTAGGGAGACATTATGCTGCTATCGAATTCGACGATGCAACGACGACATGATGACTGTGCAAAAAAGAAGTCGCGAGTCAATAAACAGTAACTGACTCAGTCTATTTATAAGCCAACTCATAATATATATATATATATATATATATATATATATATATATATATATATATATATATATATATATATATATATATAATAACCGTGTAATTACGATTTAATTGTAAAAAAATAAGGAGCCTTACTAAATCGACTATAAAATCAAAACATAAGAACTCTTATATATGGCTTTCCTTTCTACTATAAAAAGTAAAGATCTTTTTTTTTATCATATGTCATATTCTCGTTCGTTTTGCGACATTTCATTTTATGGTTATCTTAAATTAATTTTTATTTCACATTTCATTTTATGGTTTTTTCATTCTATTAAATTCCACATATATTTAAATATAATACTAAATGCATATTAATTTCATTAATGTACTTTCCTTTTAATTTTAAAATTACTAAATATAAGCCTCATTAGTTTCGTTTATTTATCTATATAAATTATTTGTTTAAATTTAAAAGAGAAAAAACAATTTAATTTAATAATTCAAATTTTTTCTTATTTTCCTTATAAATTCAAACTTCTCAAATTTTTTGAGTTTCATATTTAGTTTTTTCTTTTGAAATAAACCCATATAATATATGGGTCGTAGTTAATCGAGAGAATTTTGTATATGCCATTACTAAACATCTAAATATCTTATTTGTCCGATGTAAACTCTAAATATCGTATTTATCCTTCTTAATATTTTAAAATATCGGATTTGCCCAAATCTATTTTCTAAACATTTTTAATCAGTTTTTGTAAAATTTTAATCATATTAATTTATGAGAAAAAGCTAATTGACTAAATTTCCTTTCAATATTAAAACCATACATTGCCTAGAATTGTTTTCAATGAAATGGTACATGTCCTTAAATGTGTAGATGTCTGTGATTACAGTTCTTTTCAAAGATGAAGAAGTGATTTTTTGGCGCAAAACATAAACTAAAAAATGTCGAGAAAATCACATAGGGCGTGTTCGGCACACAACTTTTGGGAGCTTCTAGCTTTTAAGAAAACGTTAGTTAAAAAGAAAAAACCTCGTTCGGCAATAGGAGCGTTTAACTTTTAGCCAAAACAAAAAACTCCAAAATCAAAAGCTACATGAACTACCTTTCAACAAAAAAAAACTCCAAAATCAGAAGCTACCTGCTTCCCGCTACCAGCTACCAGCTAATTTTGCCGAACACGCCCATAGTGGGGATATTCACCGATCAGAACTTCATGATGCTATTTTTAATTGTATTTTGCTTAAACCTCCTTGCCTTCAGTGTTGTAGGTGTATCATTTCGTTAACAGACCTCGCTTTGAGTTGGAGATTTTCCCCTTCGGTTGCCATTATAGAGTTCTAATTTCGGCCCCGACACTCAACCTCCAGATTCAATGTCGATAATTTATTTGCAACAATTGTTGGTGCCACAAACTTTTTTCTTTCCCGATTATTCTTTGAACATGGGTAGCGTACTGATATGATACTGTTAGGAGATATCTCGCCTAACCCTACTCCATGTTAACCAGTCAGTCCTATGAGGTGTCATTCTATCATAACATCTAGACAGGAAGACATACAATCATCTTCAGTTCTCAATCCACCTCGATGTTGGTTGCCAGCCGAACCTGATTTTGATTCTATATCCAGATTATGAGTCACGATTACATTTTCAACTCAAGACCAACTTCCAGTCATGCTTGTTCACTTAACAAGCTACCAATTACCTTTGGCACTAAATGCGTAAATACTTCTTTCTTTAGTTTTTTAAGGGGGGACACTATGCCCACTAATGAGTAGTTCCATAAAATGAAAATGGGTTCCATTTAAACATTAATAAATTCATTCATTTGGGGGTGGGCATTGTACAATTCCAAGTCATACAAAATTCAAATCGTGAAATACACATTGATTGGTGGCGTAAAAGGTTGACAATAAGAACAGTTCAATAGAGAATATATGAAGAACCCATTGCAAGAGGTGGGAAGATGTAATAATCTATCATACTCCAACAATGAATAATAGTTTCCAATCAAACCTACAACTTTACAACAGAAGGATCTTAGTGGATTAATTAAACCACTTTATCATTATTTATGCCCAAATATTTATAGCATGTTAACCATTTACTTTGAGCATCTCTCGTTAGTGCAATTGACTTTGCTTATGTCATTTATGGTACAATACAAGCATGAAAAGTAGCAGAGGATTAGAACAAGGGTACATCACACCTACAATTATCAAAGATGCATCTATAAATCCCTTTTTGAAACATCAAAATAGCAGGGGTTTCAAGACGATGTGTAACAGTCCGGATCCCCAGGTATCTTCATTTCATATATTTTTGACATTCTGTGAGGGGACTCGGCGAGTTGGTGGTCGAACTCACCGAGTCGGGTCGCGGTTTTTAGCGGGGGTTCGCGTCCGGACACGGCGAGTCCAAGGGATGGACTCGGCGAGTCCGTGCTGTTTGATGAAACCCAAATTTCCCGGTCCTAAGCCCTATTTAAAGGACCTTATGGCCCTCATTTGCGGCCACCTTGAACCCTAAGAGCCTCCATACGTCTGTAAGCCCTTGTGAGTGTGCTTGAAGGCCATTTGTTCATCATTTTGTGTGATATTGCAAGGAAAGGAGGGAGAGGAGCAAGCAAGCTTAGATCTGTTGCTATTTCTTCAAGGGAGTCTTCTTGAGGTAATTCTCAGAGCCAAACTTCGTGTTTTGTGTTGATGTGCCAAATCTAGGGTTTCTTCTTGCATTGCTTGGCTTGAATAAGAAGTATGAGAGGTCCCATGGAGATATGGAACCTAGATCTGGACTTTAGCAGGTCCAGGAGACCCCTTATGATAAGCTTTATGTCCATTCTTTTGAGTTAGAAGCTAAACTTGCCATATTAGAGGTTGTTTCTTCAAAATAAGCCTTGTATGCATTGCATGGCAACCAAGACTGAGACTTTACGTGACAAATAAGCTTCGGAAGGCCAGATCTATGTATGTATGGAACGGATCTGACCGAAAAAGCCAGTTTTAGTTGGTGCATGGCATGGACTCGCCGAGTCTGAAGAACAGACTCGACGAGTCGCTTGAAGATTGTCCTTGAGATCATCCTGTGTGTAATCCGGACCGAGTTGTGGGCAACTCAGTGAGTCGCAGAGAGTTGGAAAGGTTTTGACAGGTGGACCGAGTCAGGTTGGGACTCGCCGAGTTGACCTTCGACTCGGCGAGTTGAGTCGCGGTGGCCCTGTTTCAGACCCAGGGGGGGACTCGTCGAGTCGGGGGAATACTCGACGAGTCAAAGGGGAATAACCCTGATAGTTGATTAAAATGCGTAGACTTGCCGAGTCACTAGTGTGCACTTGCCGAGTCCGGTCCAAATTGATTAAAGACGTTTGACCAAGTCAACCTGTGCTGACGTGATAAGGATGGCCCACCTTTGTGGTACAAGTAATAATTATAGATTTATAATATCATAGGAGGATTGTAGCTCGAGGGTTCGAGTCCGAGTGATTTCAGGATTCACGATTAGCGACCTAGCGAGGCATTTGAGGTGAGTCTTCTCACTATATTGTACCCGGAAGGGTTTTGATTGTGTGACCGGAAGGTCGAATATGATATGAAATATATGCCTTATGTGTGTTAAGTTATTTGCTATATGTGTCATGTATGATATGTTTGATTTGGGCCGGAAGGCAACATGTTATGGGCCGGAAGGCGTGGTCATATGGACTGTAAGGGTTGATGTGGGTAGGACCGGAAGGTTTACCCAGTCGGGACGGAAGTCTCCTGAGACACATGGACCGGAAGGTCAAGGCCTGGAAAGGCGTATGTGCGTATGTTGTATTTTGGGAACTCACTAAGCTTTATGCTTACAGTTGTTGCATTATGTGTTTCAGGTACTAGTGAGGACCGTGGGAAGGCGCCAGCGTGACCGTACACACACTCGGGGAAACTATTTTGTTATCTTTTGTTATGTAATCGGTTGTGACTACATTGATACCTTGGAATCTAAACTTATTACTCATGTTTTGATGGTTGTAAAAATGAAAATTTTTTGTTGGAAATTTTATGACGTTACAAGTTGGTATCAGAGCCTTGGTTTGAGGGATTCGGGTACACCTTCGGGCGTAACTGAACCCAAACCGGGGATTTGAGAAAATTAAAAAAAAAGTAATTAAAATTAAAAATTTTGATAAGTGAGACGACCAAAGAAGAAAAAGTGTGTACGGTCAGCCAGCGCCCGAATGGTAAAAATCCCCAAAATACTCTTATTATATGTGTTACGATATATGATATGATATGATATGATACGCATGCTAGTAGACTAGGTATACATATTAGGACTAGAGTGGCCTGATTTTGTGATGCCTTAGTCTAGGGAAACTTGCTTCTATGAGGTGCTCGAGAGCGAGTGAGTAACTAGAGTATGATAAGAATAGAGTGCTCAGGATTCGGGGTTTGGGGAGGAGGACTTGGGGTGAATACCGACGCGGTGTAATTGGTAGTATTGGGCCCGTACTACCAAGGACATCGGGTCAGTGGGCAGCCCAAGTAAGAACCCTTGAGTATCAGAGACTGAGTAGGACTGCGTTATCGAGTGCAATTTTTCCCGATAGAGTCTCTGATATTTTTATGTTGTATTTCAGAGACATCATGGTTGGACCACGACACAGACCTGGCACGAGTGGAGTGACTGACGAGGAGCTTCGTCAGATGATTCATGAGGAGGTAGCTGCAGCGATCCGGGCCGAGATTCCGGAGATGTTTGGGTCTATTAAGACCACGCTGATGGAGACATTTGATGAGCGGTACGCCGCGTTGATTGAGGCTACCGCCGCTGCAGCTACCGCAGCTATGGCCGCTGCCAGACGACAGGGGGGTGACTCGTTGCTGTTCCGGGAGTTCAGCAACACGAAACCACCAGAGTTTGACGGGACGCGGGATCCGATTGCTGCGATGAGGTGGATTGCGGATATCGAGGGATGCTTCTATACTTGTTCATGCCCGGAGCATCTAAGGGTGCGGTTCGCCTTGAACCAGCTCCGCCTGGGAGCAAAGGATTGGTGGAAGTTCGTGACGGCGAACTTCACTCTGGCGGAGGTTTCAGCCGTGACTTGGGAGAGATTTATTGCTATGTTCAGAGACGAGTATGTTCCCCCGGTGGAGAGGGAACGGTTGGTTCATGAGTTCTTGACCCTCAAGCAGGGTAACGATTCGGTTACAGTGATCACACAGAAGTTTCATGAGAGGGCGATGTTCTGCCCCGAGCATGTGTCCACGGAGCAGGCTCGGATGAGCTGGTATTTGGGAGTGCTGAGGAGAGACATCCGGGAGTTCGTATCGAACTCGTCATATCAAACTTTTGCTGAGCTTCAGGCGAATGCCAGGAAGCGTGAGATCGAGTTAGAGACCCAGGCCAGGGAGGAGGTCGAGTCTCAACGGGTGGATCGGCGGCCGGCTCAGTCGCAGCCGGCAACCAAGCGGACCAAGTCCGCTGATTTGAGATCCGGAGGACAGAAGAGCCGCACTTGTGGGAAGTACGGCAAGGGTCACGAGGGGGCACGTCGATCGGGTGCTTGCTACAAGTGTGGCAAGGAGGGGCACATTGCGAGGGATTGCCCCAAGGGATTTATGGTTTGCTTCCATTGCAACCAGACTGGCCATCGGAAGGTCGAGTGCCCCCAGCTTCGCCAGGGATCTTCGCCTGCTGCCAGGGTTCCTGAGGTTCGGCCAGTGAAGACCGAGGCCCCGAAGGCTCGTAGGAGAGCTTTCCAGTTGACTGCGGAGGAGGTCCGCGCGGCGCCTGATGTAGTGGCCGATATGTATTCTTTCATGTATTTACATTTATGCTGAAATATTATGCTTATATTACTATCTGCGTAGGTACTTTTCTTGTGAATCATGTGCCTGCTTTGGGATTATTCGACTCGGGTGCGAGTCGGTCCTTTGTTTCGTTGGCTTTTAGCGAGCACATCGATATCGATCGGGAGACGAGGAGTCATCCCCTGTGAGTTGCTATAGCAAACGAGAGGGCGGTATACGCCACCGAGGTGATTCGAGGATGCGTGCTCGAGATTTTTGGGGTCGAGTTTCCTATAGACTTGGTCCTTATAGCTATGGGGGATGTTTGCATTATCGTGGGCATGGATTGGTTGAGTAAGTTTGGAGCAGTCATTGACTGCGAGAGACAGCTGGTGATGATTCGAGACCCTAGTGGGGGAGTGCTCACGGTTTATGGCGAAGGGACCCGGTGTGGGTTGGCGTTTTGTTCAGCAGCCAGGGCAAGGCAGAGTTTGCAGCAGGGCTGTGATGGATTCATAGCCTATGTGATGGATACTCGTGTGACCGCAGAGAGGTCCAATTCGATTGATGACGTTCCGGTTGTATGCGAGTTTGCGGATGTGTTCCCCGAGGAGTTACCAGGTGTGCCTTCGGAGAGGCAAGTGGAGTTTCGTATCGATTTAGTTCCGGGAGCGGCGCCCATCGCCAAGGCGCCTTACCGTCTCGCTCCACCGGAAATGCAGGAATTATCCTTGCAGCTTCAGGAGCTGTTGGGGAAGGGAGTCATTCGACCGAGTAGTTCGCCTTGGGGAGCGCCGATTTTGTTCGTCAAGAAGAAGGATGGTTCACATCGGATGTGTATCGATTATCGGGAGTTGAACAAGTTGACGGTTAAGAACCGATACCCGTTACCTAGGATCGACGACCTGTTCGATCAGTTGCAGGGGGCATCTTGGTTTTCCAAGATTGACTTGAGGTCGGGATATCATCAGATGAGGGTTCGCGAGGAGGATATCCAAAAGACTGCCTTCAGGACTCGTTATGGACATTATGAGTTTGTGGTGATGCCTTTTGGGCTCACCAATGCCCCGGCCGCATTCATGGATCTCATGAACCGAGTGTGCCGACCGATGCTGGATCGGTCGGTGATCGTATTCATCGATGATATTTTGGTGTATTCAAGGACTAGGGACCAGCATAAGGAACATTTGCGGGAGATTCTTCGGGTTTTGAGATCGGAGAGACTGTATGCCAAGTTCTCCAAGTGTGATTTCTGGTTACGAGAGGTCCAGTTCCTCGGGCATCTTGTGAACCAGAAGGGGATATTGGTCGACCCGGCCAAGATTGAGGCGGTGTTGAGGTGGGAGGTGCCGAGATCGCCCACCGAGATCAGGAGTTTTCTGGGTTTGGCTGGATATTACCGCAGATTTATCAAGGATTTCTCCAAGATCACTGTGCCACTTACTAGGATGACCCGGAAGGGTGTTACGTTTTCATGGGGACCGGAGCAGCAGTCTTCATTTGAGACGCTTCGTCAGAAATTGTGCGAGGCTCCAGTGCTTGCACTCCCGGAAGGGATGGAGGATTTTGTGGTATACTGTGATGCCTCTATATCGAGTTTGGGGGTGGTACTTATGCAGAGGGGTCATGTGATAGCGTACGCTTCGAGGAAGTTGAAGCCTCATGAGTCGAGATATCCCACGCACGACCTGGAATTGGGGGCGGTGGTGTTTGCCCTCAAGATCTGGCGACACTATTTGTACGGGGTTCGGTGTACGATTTACACGGACCATAAGAGCTTGAAATACTTGATGGATCAGCCAAATCTGAATATGCGACAGAGGAGGTGGTTGGATGTGGTGAAGGATTATGATTGTGAGATCCTGTACCACCCGGGCAAGGCTAATGTGGTCGCCGACGCATTGAGCCGTAGGGCGGATAGCGCCCCGATCCGAGATATTTGTATGAGGTTGACGGTTTTGACCCCGATTCTGGACAATATTCGAGGGGCTCAGATGGAGGCTGCGAAGCCGGAACACCAGAAGAAGGAACGGGTTGTAGGTCAGGTATCAGGATTTGTTACGGGTGGTTGAGGGCTTATGACTTTTCAGGGACGGATTTGGGTGCCGTTTGTGGGTGGTGCGTGCACTATTTTGATGGAGGAAGCACATCGATCGAAATTCTCGATTCATCCTGGTGCTACGAAAATGTATTTGGATCTCAAGAAGGAGTACTGGTGGCTATGCATGAAAAGGGATGTCGCTTGGTTCGTCGAGAGGTGCTTGACCTGTCGGCAGGTCAAGGCCGAACACCAGCGACCGCACGGTAAGCTACCGCTAGAGATTCCCGAATGGAAGTGGGAACAAATCTCTATGGATTTCATCACCAAGTTACCGCGAACGGTGAGAGGAGTCGATGTGATTTGGGTGATTGTGGATCGGCTGACAAAGAGCGCTCATTTTCTAGCTATTAGCGAGAGCTCTTCTGCGGAGAAGTTGGCTGAGTTATATGTGAGGGAAGTAGTATCTCGACACGGGGTGCCGATCTCGATTATTTAGGACCGCGAAGTGCATTTCACTTCCAGGTTCTGGAAGAAATTCCATGAAGAGTTGGGTACTAGGTTACATTTCAGTACGGCATATCATCCTCAGACAGACGGTCAGAGTGAGCGGACAATTCAGACACTCGAGGACATGCTTCGGGCATGCGTGTTGGACTTCGGAGGGAGCTGGGACACCTATCTACCTTTAGCAGAGTTCTCGTATAACAACAGCCATCATTCAAGCATTGGTATGCCGCCCTTTGAGCTGTTGTATGGGCGGAGGTGTCGCACCCCCATCTGTTGGGGTGAGGTGGGACAGCAGGTTATGGGTAGCACGGAGATCGTGCTTCAGACGACCGAGCAAATTCAGATGGTCAGGCAAAGGTTGTTGACCGCTCAAAGCCGGCAGAAGAGTTATGCAGACGGGCGACGGTCCGAGCTTGAGTTCCAAGTTGGTGATCTCGTGCTCCTGAAGGTCTCTCCTTGGAAAGGAGTGATTCGGTTCAGGAAGAGGGGCAAGTTGGGGCCCCGATATATTGGTCCTTTCCGTGTGATCGCAAGGGTGGGTCGGGTAGCCTACCGTTTAGACTTCCCAGCAGAGTTGGGACAGATTCACGATACTTTCCATGTGTCGCAACTGCGGAAATGTATAGCCGACGAATCAGCGGTGGTTCCGTTAGGGGATATTCAGGTGGATGCAAGTCTGAATTATGCTGAAAGACCTGTAGCCATCAAAGATCGGAAGATCAATGTTTTGAGAAACAAGGAGGTACCCCTGGTATTGGTTCAGTGGCAGCATCGGAGGGGATCAGAGATGACCTGGGAGCCGGAACGTGAGATGCGGGAGCAGCATCCGGAGCTTTTTGCCTAAGCGGGACTTCGAGGGCGAAGTCTTATTCTAGTGGGGGAGATTTGTAACAGCCCGGATCCCCAGGTATCTTCACTTCATATATTTTTGACATTCTGTGAGGGGACTCGGCGAGTTGGTGGTCGAACTCGCCGAGTCGGGTCGCGGTTTTTAGCGGGGGTTCGCATCCGGACTCGGCGAGTCCAAGGGATGGACTCGACGAGTCCGCGCTGTTTGATGAAACCCTAATTTCCCGGTCCTAAGCCCTATTTAAAGGACCTTATGGCCCTCATTTGCGGCCACCTTGAACCCTAAGAGCCTCCATACGTCTGTAAGCCCTTGTGAGTGTGTTTGAAGGCCATTTGTTCATCATTTTGTGTGATATTGCAAGGAAAGGAGGGAGAGGAGCAAGCTTGAAGTGTTGGGGAGCTTAGATCTGTTGCTATTTCTTCAAGGGAGTCTTCTTGAGGTAATTTTCAGAGCCAAACTTCGTGTTTTGTGTTGATGTGCCAAATCTAGGGTTTCTTCTTGCATTTCTTGGCTTGAATAAGAAGTATGAGAGGTCCCATGGAGATATGGAACCTAGATCTGGACTTTAGCAGGTCCAGGAGACCTCTTATGACAAGCTTTATGTCCATTCTTTTGAGTTAGAAGCTAAACTTGCCATATTAGAGGTTGTTTCTTCAAAATAAGCCTTGTATGCATTGCATGGCAACCAAGACTGAGACTTTACGTGACAAATAAGCTTGGGAAGGCCAGATCTATGTATGTATGGAACGGATCTGACCGCAAAAGCCAGTTTTAGCTGGTGCATGGCATGGACTCGCCGAGTCTGAAGAACAGTCTCGACGAGTCGCTTGAAGATTGTCCTTGAGACCATCCTGTGTGTAGTCCGGACCGAGTTGTGGGCGACTCAGTGAGTCGCAGAGAGTTGGAAAGGTTTTGACAGGTAGACCGAGTCAGGTTGGGACTCGCCGAGTTGACCTTCGACTCGGCGAGTTGAGTCGCGGTGGCCCTGTTTCAGACCCAGGGGGGACTCGTCGAGTCGGGGGAGTACTCGACGAGTCAAAGGGGAATAACCCTGATAGTTTATTAAAATGCGTAGACTCGCCGAGTCACTAGTGTGCACTCGCCGAGTCCGGTCCAAATTGATTAAAGACGTTTGACCAAGTCAACCTGTGCTGACGTGATAAGGATGGCCCACCTTTGTGGTACAAGTAATAATTATAGATTTATAATATCATAGGAGGATTGCAGCTCGAGGGTTCGAGTCCGAGTGATTTCAGGATTCACGATTAGCGACCTAGCGAGGCATTCGAGGTGAGTCTTCTCACTATACTGTACCCGGAAGGGTTTTGATTGTGTGACCGGAAGGTCGAATATGATATGAAATATATGCCTTATGTGTGTTAAGTTATTTGCTATATGTGTCATGTATGATATGTTTGATTTGGGCCGGAAGGCAACATGTTATGGGCCGGAAGGCGTGGTCATATGGACTGTAAGGGTTGATGTGGGTAGGACCGAAAGGTTTACCCAGTCGGAACGGAAGTCCCCTGAGACACATGGACCAGAAGGTCAAGGCCTGGAAAGGCGTATGTGCGTATGTTGTATTTTGGGAACTCACTAAGCTTTATGCTTACAGTTGTTGCATTATATGTTTCAGGTACTAGTGAGGACTGTGGGAAGGCGCCAGCATGATCGTACACACACTCGGGGAAACTATTTTGTTATCTTTTGTTATGTAATCGGTTGTGACTACATTGATACCTTGGAATCTAAACTTATTACTCATGTTTTGATGGTTGTAAAAATGAAAATTTTTGGTTGGAAATTTTATGACGTTACACGATGTGAACAAATCAAACATCACAAACGAAATTATATAGAGGGAAATTAGGAGTAAGGTCGCATTTTATTTACCTGTGCGACACAACAGGGGAAGAAACATCGACAATAGGGAAGAAGTGTGATACCATCGGAAGGAATACATAGGCCACAATCTTCGTGATGTACTACAAGTAAGGGCATTATTGTCTATTTAATATTTATTTTCAATTACATTGATTTAAGGTTATAACAAAGAACTATAAATCAATAAAAGTGGTAAAATAATAGATTTAGGTAAATCCAATATTTTTGAAGAGTAAGAATGACAATTACCATATTTAAAATTTGGAAACAAATAACAACTAAATAACAATTAAATTGTTTAGGACGAAATTCTTCCTAGTTATTTTACTTAACCATCCTCCGATCCAAGTTGACCCGAAGATAATTCCTCTTTCTTTCCTCGTTTAGTCGTTTCAAAACCTACGCTTGAACAACAAAAGGTCCAAACCAAAACCCTTGTTTTACAGGACTCTACTTAATCGATTCGAACCAGTACCCGTGTTTCAATCCTTACATGGCGTCCAAGAAGAAGGAATCAGAAGGCATCGCCCTTCTCTCTATGTACGGCGACGAAGACGACGATATGGATGAAGATTTAGATAACGACAACACCAACGATGACAACGCTGTTTCGACGAACAACAAGGAACAGAAAGAAGTCGGCGCGAACGAAACTGTTCATATGGAAGAAGATGATGCTGCGGCCCTAAATAATAGTAATATTATGGGTTACATTAATGCGAGTGGCATCGGTCCGGTTGTTAATTTGGATTCTGCTAATGATGATACCATACCTGATTCTATTGATAATTCTTCTCTCAACACACCGCCGCCTCCTCCTCCAGCTCAGCAAGCGATTTCTGCGGAGCCGATTAGAGGCAGGGAGGGGACTCTAACGATTGTTGACTACGGGCATGATGAGGCGGCGTTGTCGCCTGAAGCTGAGGTAATGTTTCCGTTTGTGTTTGCCTATATATGGGCCTTTGATTCCAAGGTTTGTTAATGCCATCTTGGTTATAGAATGTCGATATATAAGTTATCCGGAAAGGGTACACTCTGAGACATTGACAACCTTCTCTTCCAACACTTTTAACCCCAATTCTCACCTATCTTTGGAAATGGGTAGGAGTCCGAGCTTTTTGGTTAAGGAAAATTATTGAATTATATAATTGATATACACAAAAGAAGTACAAGTACAATCGTCTAAACTGTTGTATTCTTTTATATCTCTCTTTCCTATTTCACTGGACGAAAGGATTCCAGGGAGAGTGACAACGATCAAGTATCAACAATCAACTGTGTGATCTGACCCATGAACACTACTTATGCAAAAGTGGATTGGAAATATTTATATAAAAAGAATAGTAATAACTAATGCAATGGAATAGCTAATAAAATCAGGATGTATCATAAGAACAATAATGCTGACACATAACTCCATACTTGATACTAATGCATAAAGAAGTATAAAGCCACAGGTTAACCCATGGTAACTTAAGAAGTCTCTGTTTTTCTGAAACGTTTTATTTGTTTTTTCTGGTTTGTATCTTAATGAAACTTGACTTTGACTGCAGGATGGGGAAATAGTAGCAACTGGTCGAGTAATGTTTGGTGCAGAGCTTCAAACTGCAAATGGTTAGTACATTTCACTGTTAACTTTGGGAATGAAAATAAATCATCTGGATCTGGTTTGTAAGTAAGAAGCATCATGCAGAATTTACTTCACTTCCCTCAACAGCTATTTCCTTTGATTTTGGTCCAAATAGATCATCTTGTAGACTTTTCTTTGTCATCAGATCCATTTTAATTTTCTTCTTGCTTCAGTTCCTGGTGTGTTGGTGGGTTTCCTCAGAATAACAAGTAACTCCTGAGGTTTTCATTACATCTTCTCCAATCCATTTTGTGCTTTATGTTTTGTTGAATTTGCATTGCTCTTCAACTCCTTCTTTCACAACCTCTTCATCTCTTTGATTCACATTCACTGACTTAGGACTATGACAATACCCAAATCATTACTATGATAACAAGGATAGTACTTTCATTGATTCGAGAAACCCAATCTTCCCAAAGGAATAATAATATCACAAAAGATACCCTCATTATTCCCAGTAATAACTTATAACAGAAAATTACCCAAAGATTCCACCCTAATTACCAACATATGTGCCAGAAATGGATGTGTAGCATACACATAAGAATGATAATAGTGATATAGGAAAATTAGCTGTCAAATCACATAAAAGGACATTAATTTTAAAAAAGGGTAATCTTGCAAAATTATAAGCTTTGTATTGGAGAGCAGAGCAGTGGTGATTAGATGATGTGAACAGGAGCAGGAACACCACCAGGAACAACAGTAGAAGCAACTCCTCAATTATCAGAATCACATTCACAATCAGAAAAGGGAAACGAATCAGAGTCTGAAGAAGCTGTTAATAATAATATCACTGAAGATAAGGAGATAGATCCCTTGGACAAGTTTCTCCCTCCACCACCAACCACAACATGCCCTGATGAATTGCAAGTACGTTTCCAATATTTATCAATTTTCTAGATATCCAAGAGGGCGTTTTTGTAATCACACAATTACATTCCATTCCATTGGATCAAATCCACACCATCAAAGATTCAAATCCATTTGTTTTGGTGGTGCAGGAAAAGATCATTAAGTTTCTGTTGCTAAAGAAGAAAACAAATAGAAGCTTCAATTCAGAAGTGCGAAACAGGAAAGAATATCGCAACCCGGACTTTCTGACACACGCTGTCACTTATCAGAACATTGATGAGATTGGATCTTGCTTCAGTATTGACGTTTTTAACCCCCATGGCTATGACAAAGCTGACTTCTATGATGAAATAGGTCCTTTATTTATTTTGTGTATATATATTTTTTCTTACCTCTCTTATATAATAACTATTTATTTCAACAGAGGCTGATTTGAAGCGGGAAGCAGAGAGAAAAGAACAAGAGAAAAAGAAAAATCACAAGATTGATTTTCTCTCTGCTGGCACTGCCACACAATCTACACTACCTATTCCAACACCAAAAACCGTTCCGATTCCAGGTGTTTAAAATTCACATCATATTATATCGTATCTTTGGACTTTTAATTTGTTTAAAAAAAAAGAAAATTTGCGTCTATGCAGCAGCTGTGGGTGGTGGTGGTGGTGGTGGAGCAAATCCGGTTTCAGCTGGTGCTATTGATACGGGGACTCGGGAGGGACGACTAAATAAGAAATCCAAGTGGGATAAGGTATCATTGGTCTTGTGATGAGTTGCAACAAAATTTGCCTCATTTGATTTTTCCAAATGTGTTTGTCAATTTTATTGAGTGATGATTTTATCAGGTGGATGGGGACAGAAGGCAGGACTCCTCACATGCAGCAGCACTCCTCTCTGGCTCTGCTGCTACTGCTAATAATGCTGGGAGTGGCTACACAGCCTTCGCGTGAGTAAATCCAAAATCATTGATTTTGTTTCTTTTTATTCCAACATTTCATTCTACTTGCAAAAATTTATCCAAATTCAGGATGATTTTGCAAAGTATAATATAATGTCAAACAAATTGGAAGTAAGCTGTTATGAATAGAAAGAAACAGGACTTGTGTTTCTATTATGTATAAGTTTTAAATTTTTTTTTTTTTTTTTTATTGAATGGTTAACTAAATATGTAATACAGGCAACAAAGACGAAGAGAGGCAGAGGAAAGAAGGTCAATTGATAGGAAATTGGATAGAAGGTCATGAACAACAAGTTGTATCTTGTAAATTTCGGATAATATTTTTTACACATGTTTTGTGTTTTTGTTTTTGTTTTTGTTGCTACCTTTTTAACTACAACTTTACATTTTAAAAACCAATTTCATTGAAAACGGAAATTATCAATATGTACACATTCACAAAGATATCGTTTGGTTTATAGATACAAAAAATTAGATAAGTAGAATTTGAATGAAGTGGAGTTAAAATGTCATGAAACACGTGTATATATACAATACGTTTTTAGTTGGGGTGTTATATATATATATATATATATATATATATATATATATATATATATATATATATATATATATATATATATATATATATATATTAGGTTATAACCCGTGTACTACACGGGACAAATTAACATAACTTTGAAAGTTAATAAATCTTAAAAATAATAATACATTTGTCAACAGTAACAGTAGCAGCAAAATAAAACACAACTAAATTAAAACTTTGCTTCTCTTGTCTTTCAGCAAGCAAATATAATCTCTATTTGAAATTAGGAAAATGGTAAAAAAAACATTAGTTGACCATTCCAATATAGCCATGTACTTCTAGTAATTTTTCTAACAACAACCCAATTTTTTAATAACTGATTTCATCTCTTTGAATTAACATTTAGCAACACCAACATGCCTTCATGTGGCAACAATCAAATAAAAATTCAACATTTTACATATTACACAAAGAAATTGAATGATTAAATGATGATTCCACGCTTGTATCTTCAAATACTTATATGTTCTTCAATTTCAAATGTGCTTATGACCTCTAAAATTTGTCATTTTTCTTATTGCACAATGCAACATATTAGACATCAATAAGGAGGTCATTTATTGTAGGATTCTAGAAATCATTATCTTCGGGTAACAAATATAGCATTTTCGTGTGTGTATCATCTCATTTTTTGCATTTCGGTCGAACTAAGAAGATTAGCTGTGGAGCGAAAATGGAGTTGCAATAACACGCCTTCTTGATTTTTGGCAACTTTATAATTTTGATCCTTATCAGCTCCATATCTTTCCTTATACCCTTCAACTACCCTTTTATCTATAAAAAATGATTTCAAATGAATAATAAAACCATGATTTTAAAGGAGTAATAAAAAAAGTAAAACCTGTAATTTAAAGTAGTAATAAAAAAAAGTAATAAAAAAAATATCTACCTGATAGAAATCTCGATAATTTAAGTTCTGCCAATAGCTCAAAAGCAAGTGTTCATGGTGTTTGAACATGAAAAAAAGAATTGTGTTTTACACTCCAAGATCAGGAAAAAATGAAGTATAATGCTTTTTCTAGTAGGTTGCAATAAAAAAAAACTATTTTTTTTGTAAAGTAAGATGCTATAAAATGCTATTTTTAGTCCAAAAAACAATTAAAAAATTTTGTTTTAAAGTCCCAAAGCAATAAAAAAAAAGCTTTGTTTTCACTCCTAAAAATTGACTGATTTTAAACAACCAGTCAAATCTTTAACAAAGGGTTTCTTGAATTTGGGCTCTTGACATTTTTGCTCCTGGTTCCCTTAATGTGTGCTGGCAGCTTATCGGTCTCCCTTAAATATATGCTTTTAAAGGAGTAATAAAAAAAGTAAAACCAGTAATTTAAAGTAGTAATAAAAAAAAGTATCTACCTGATAGAAATCCCGATGATTCAAGATCTGCCAATAGCTCAAAAGCAAGTGTTCATGTTACTCTAACATTAACCTTCATTTTATTCTAACTTCTAAAGTCAAACAGACTTGTAATTGATATGATACCGAAAACAATCAATTCCACATGGTAAGATCCAAGCCTGGGACTTTTGTAATCCATGGTTTTGTAGTTGAAGCAGAGGAGCTTTAATTTAAGATGACATATTGTTGATTTGAGCAGACTTATCCTGGAATTTAAAGATTACAAAAGTTAAAAAAAAAACACTACATTTTAAAAACATGGCTGATGAAAAATACTAACTATAGATAGACACAATTAAGAAAATCAAAAACTATACACTTTCACATTTTTTAGAAAAAGTTAAAACATACACTTTCATCTTCTTGATCACATCACCTTCATAACTATTAAAAAAATCCAAAAACAAAAACAAAAAAAATCAATCCAAACAACAAAGCCCTCAATGAAAAATAGCTTTTAAAAAAAGTAAAAAAAAAAATAGCATTTAGAGTCACTTGTTCTGTTTATTATCGGATACCATGAAGAAGTCATGTTTCTTTTGAATCCAATAGCTACTTTCAAAGAATGAAAGCAGTCAGAGCCAATTGATATTTCAATGTTGGTGATCCTTTCACTCATTTTGATCCGAATAAGCATATTATTCATCAAAATTTTTAAATATTTGCATTTTGAATAATAGTGAAAGCATGAGCAGTTACATAAATTATCTATTTGTAGACGCCCTATTTTGAACTGGCAGACTCACGGTAGCCCTACACAAAAAAAATTAAAAATAATAAAATAATAATCATTGGACAACAAATACTCTCGGAAGGATAATTTGTAGGTATGATCATCAAAATCACAAACCATTGGTTGTAAAAACTGTGAGAAGAACCAATAACGCCTTACCATTAATCCATTTACTGAAATCATCTAAACCATAAATGTTATAAAAGATTGTCATCAGGGTAAATTTTCAACCAAACTGAAGCATGACACCAGACAATGTATAATCAAATTAATTCTATGGATTTTTGAAACAAAAGAAACATAAAATAAATGAATCCATGTGTTATAAGCTTTGGCTAGCTATAAAACCCATGAATCTATAATATATGCTTTGCTATTAATAGAAGCAAAGAATTTCCCAACAAGCTAAAGAAACTATGAATAAATAAAATAAACTTGAGAATGATAATTAATTACTTAATTGAAGCTAAACTGAATCTTTCAACTCCTGCAAGAGAAATATTCACTACAAGGAAATATTGATCAAATATACATGGTATGAAGACCAAACCTATGAGAGACAACATTAAGAACTATTGTGAGACAGAACAAAAAAAAAACCCATTAAAATCTATACTACATATGAACTATGAAGTAGAATTAGAAGTTAAAATCTCTTATCAGTCGCGAGCAACATACCTGTAATAGTGCTTCAATGGTACCAAATGAATTCCACAGTAACGGAGCCAAATCTTGAAACAACTCTCTTCTAAAGAAGAAACTAAAATACATAAAAAATTAAAAAAATAAAAATAAATAAGCATTACAGAATGAGTGTAGCCACAGAGACAGAATGAGTGTAGCCACAGTACCAAAAGAATCGCATACAGATGAGGTAAATCATGTCTATATTCATAAGACCTAAATCATGGTAATGGTCTTTGTTATACTTGCATGGAAGACCTTGGGAGGGGGGGGGGGGTTCCTGGGGCACTTAGGTGTAATACCTTGGAGGGTTTCCACAACATCCTAGGTAAAGATCTCGGGGGGTTCCCAAGGCACTAGGGTGTAAGACCTTGGAGGGTTTCCATGGCATCCTTAGTTAAGACCATGTGGGGGTTCCCATGGCACCTGGTGTAAGACCCTGGAGGGTTTCCATGGCTTCCCTATATGTTTATATGCATGGCTCGTGTAGTTGATATGATTTATGCGGTTATGTGAATAAGACCTTGGATGGTTTCCATGACATCTCCATGTAACAACCCGTTATTTCAAGTCAGTAAAAATCGAGTCCTGTAACCTCTTTGAGAAAGGAAATAGAATATCATCGAAAAATGAAGTATTCAAAAACTCTATTTGGAGTACACTATATGGTAGTTATCATCTTAAGGTTTCCAAACATATAAATAACACAAAAATCCGAGTTATAACGAAGAAGTTATGCTCATTCTAACTTTTCCGACAAAAACCAGCAATACGAAGTTGCGTAAAAACGCAAAGTTTCAATAAAACACTTTCCGACCTTAGGTGTCTAAATGAAAGTCGTAGATATCGTTAAACTAAAAACATGCATAAAAAGAACGCTCAAATCGGAGTTCGTATGAAGGAGATATGAATTTTCGAAGTTTGATAATTAATTTATATATATTTTTATTAAAACTTCGGTATTATCCGAAGGGGAGTCAGCGTCCTCATCCGAGGTACGCGCTGCGTACCCCTGTACGCCCCGCGTACCCGAGGAACTTGGCCTCAAACCGTCCACGTCGCCCTATGCGAGGCACCCGACCCGCCTGTCCGACCCGCCGTCCCATCCGACCCGACTGCCTGAGCCGTCCCATCCGAGGCCGAGGCAGTCGAGGCTTCGGTCACGCATGACGTACGCGTACGCGCTGCGTACGAGCGTACGCCCCGCGTACGAGGCCTCTCAGGCCCCCCTATAAATAGCATGCGAGGGTTCCCGGGAAAATGGCCCATTCTCTCTCCTTTTTCTTGCGTTTTACCTCGTTTTCCGTGCTCGCACTACCTCGAAGCCCTGGTCATTTTGTGCAAGTCCCGAAGGTCGATTTTTCTCCCGAGGAATCCCGAGATTTCCGAGAAAAATCCATTTCCCGAGACGAAACTCTGCCCGGTTTTCCATCTTGCTATCTTCAAGCTTTCAAGTGAGTTCATACCCCTTTCAAACACACTTTAAATACATTTTCAAATGATTTTATACTCTTTTAGGGGGGGAATACAAGTAAACATACGGTTATTATCGTGTATTTTATAAAGTTTCACTTAGCTTGTTTTACCGAATAAATCACTTGGAACTCATTACTATTATGGAAAACTCTTGTCATACTTTGTGTGCATTAGACTTATACAAAGTATATAACGATTTCAAAGTACCTTTCATTGCTAAGTCGTTTTATACATTCTAAAAACTTATGATTTTGATTTGTCAAACATTGTGAAAAAGGATAAACTTTGCATAGAAAACTATCACTTTAATACGGGCTTAATTGAGAATCCATGAGACGTGTATATCTTCAAGCGTTACTTTTCTTTATTAGAAAGTAATGATGCAAGTCCTGTCTATAACCAAAGTCTCTCGTTCGGAGAACGTGTCAAATGTGTATAGATCTATACGGGAAGTCATGATCCCGCGCCCTGACTGTTAGCTACAGTCCATCTTTTGGGGTGACAGTTGTCATAACGCTGCGATGCCTGAAGAACGTCATTACAGGCATATTATGTTTAGTATGGTTATAAAACTCATCGGATATACAATTATTATGGTATTATGCTTTTATGAACGAGTAGCTATTAAAACTATTCTTCATCTAACAAATGCGATCTTCGTATAGTTTTATTATATAAAACTATGACACAACTTTTGAGAACATCGGTTTCTTGCGATTTTCGGTCTTAGAGACTGCCATTTATGTTAGGAAAATAAGGGTTTCTCCTGCATACAAACCAAACAACTAATAGGAAAATAAGGGATTTTCCTGGTGCAATTATTTACAACTTATAACACGAACATTTATATGCATTTCATGCTTTTATAAGAAAATAAGGGTTTTTCTTGGAAAACACAACAACTCGTATTTCAACCATTAGGGAAAATATGGGATTTTCTGGATCTAATACATTCACTTTCAACACAACAAATCACAACTCTTTACATTTGAAATGCTGCGTTTTCTGGAAAATATACACCCATTTTGGAATGGCATCCAATTTTTCTAAACTACTTATGAACTCACCAACTTAATTGTTGAAACTTTTTCTTTGAAATAACTTGTATTCTCAGGGAACCGCTAAGCAGGTTTGGGAATCAACTTTTGGGATTAACGCGCTGGCGTTAATTACTTCTTTTGAATGATGTTTATGTATTTATCTTTTGAACATGTAATGAATACAACTATGTAAACATCTTGGTAACTTTAATATATATGGTGGTGTGTACTTTCCTTTCTATGAACTGTTATGATACTGAATATGACGTCCTCTGCCCCCGAACGTTTCCGCCGTTCTGGTTTGGGGGTGTGACAGATTGGTATCAGAGCTTTGTTTATAGGGAATTAAGTATATCAAAACAATTCCTTTTTGATATACAACTATAAACTCAACTGGGCAAAAACACTCTGAGGAAAATTCATACTTTTGAAAGTAAATCTAATTAGTTTTAAGGTAAGCATGCACTCATTTTTATACTAATAACAGTTTCATAGTAAATAACTTTAGAAGTATTATAAATAAGTTGTGCAGCACAGGTACGCCTTGGGACATGTAATCGGAACTGGGAAGAATATAGCCTGATCAACTATATTTGTCCAAGAGCCGACTAACGTATGCCAAGGAGTGTCTGTAATGGACAATGTGGAAGTACAAATCCACACGGCCGATATCAACCGCCTAGAGTTGTTGCAGAACGACATCTACATTCGCGCCGAAGCGTTTCAAGCACAAGCGAGTGCGGCCTTCGCAGAATTAAGAGAACAACAAGCTGCGTTTGATAGATGCCTCATGGAGTCGAAGCAATCCGACACGGAGTTGAGCTCCAAACGCAAAGCGCACCGCAAGTAGTACTTGCCCAACTCTCAAATTTTGTTATAAATTAGGACTTCGGATAAAAGTATTATTTTCTTTAAATTGTTCTGTAATCGGAGGCCTTTAGAAAGGCCAAGAATTTTTGTCTAGACCCCGCTGTAACACAACTATATGTTTAATATATATAAGGGTATACCCCTTTTCTTGTTGTTGTTAATCATGCGCAAATCGTTCGATTCATTGGTACATTTATTCAAACTTTACTTTCAAGCTCAAAACATTGTGTCAGTCAAACCCAACTTCTTAGAACTATTAGAAGTTAACTCAATATCATTCAACTCTGAACTGCCAAAACTTATAAATTTTTCCATATTTTTTCTTTTGGCAGCACGATGCCTCCTCGTCCAAACCTAAGGCCCAGGCCGGGCACGGTACCACCACCACCTTATGATCCAGCCATGGTTCAGGCTGCTATCACAGCAGCAGTAACTGCAGCCCTCTCGCAAATAAACTGCCATGGAAATGGAGGGGCGGGAAGCAGCACGAATCATCCAAATCATGGCACTGGTCATGGCCAAGGAAGAGAATGTACTTACAAGGAGTTCTCTAACGCTAAGCCAAAAACTTTTAATGGAACTGGGGGAGTCATTGCACTAATGCAATGGTTTGAGAAGACCGAAACAGTCTTCGAGATCTGCTCATGCCTAGAAGCAAGCAAAGTCAAGTTCGCTGCTTGCACTTTCGTAGATCGAGCCCTCACTTGGTGGAAAAGCCATGTGAATTCAGTGACGCTCACTGTCGCCAACGCCATGAGTTGGGACGATCTAAAGGTTCTACTACTGGAAGAATACTGCCCAAGGGGCGAAGTGCAAAAGCTTGAGCAGGAGCTCTGGAATCTGAAAATGACTGGGTCTGACCTAGTCACCTACACAGCTAGGTTCAACGACCTCGCTGCACTGTGCCCTACCATGGTCAACCCAGAATCAAAGAAGGTTGAAAGGTACATTTGGGGGTTGTCACCCCAGATTCAAGGGCATGTCCTAGCTTCCGGCTCTATTACCTACAACAGTGCTAAATGCCTGGCTCAGCGACTCATCGACCACGGAGTAAAACCCAGTATCATTTTAACAACCGCAAATCCACCTAGGGAGGCTCAGGGCCAGAGTAGGCCTTGGAACAAAAGGAGGGGACAAACTCTCCAGGAAAACGCCAAGAAACAACAAGTAATAGCGACCCACGCTATGACTGTACCTGTGAACCCTGCCCCCACAAGCTCATATAATGGGAAACTTCCTAAATGCAACCGATGCAGCTTCCACCACCACGGTCCTTGCCCTGATCTTCAATGCACCAAGTGTAATAAGAAGGGACATACATCCCGCTATTGCAAAGGGCCAACCCAACCATCCGTCCCCACTACTAATACCGGGGTAAGCCGCGCCTGCTTTGAGTGCAGAGACACGGGGCACTACCGCAGGGACTGCCCAAAGGCAAACAACCAGAATACCGGCGGAAGGGGCCGAGTTTTCGCAATGGGACAAGATGAAGCCATTGCGGACCCTACTGTTGTTACGGGTACGTTTCTTCTTGATAACTCGTATGCATACATTTTGTTTGATAGTGGAGCGGAAAGGAGTTTTGTGAGTCACGACTTTAAAGGCCTGCTAAAATCAATACCACAATCATTAAGTAAACCATTCATAGTAAAAATGGCCAACGGGAAAACCGAAGGCACTAAGGAGATATACTTAAACTGCACCCTAACTTTAAACGATAATCCCTTTTCAATCAACCTCATGCCAGTCTCGATTAAGAGTTTCGATGTCATCATTGGCATGGATTGGCTGAGTTCTCATCATGCGGACATTCTATGTTACGATAAGGTCGTTCGCCTTAATCTGCCAACCGGTGAAACTTTCATTGCCTTGGGCGACAAACCAAGTACCACTCTTCGTATCATCTCAAGTATCCAAGCTCGGAAATGCCTACGCAAGGAGTGTCACGCGTTCTTGGCACATGTTGTAGATGTGAAACGCGAAGTCCAAGACATCAAGAGTGTGCCCGACGTACGCGATTTTCCCGACGTCTTTCCCGAGGACCTTCTGGGAATACCACCCGCAAGACAAGTTGAGTTCCGAATCGATCTAGTTCCCAGAGCCACCCCAGTAGCCAAAGCACCCTATCGATTAGCCCCGGCAGAGATGCAAGAGCTATCCAGCCAACTGAATGAACTACTTGGAAAAGGATTCATCAGGCCGAGCTTCTCGCCATGGGGAGCACCCGTACTGTTTGTGAAAAAGAAGGATGGATCATTCAGAATGTGCATCGACTACCGAGAACTCAACAAACTTACCATCAAGAACCGATACCCCCTACCCCGAATCGATGACTTATTCGACCAACTCCAAGGAGCCAACTACTTCTCCAAGATCGATCTGAGGTCGGGATATCACCAGCTGCGAGTCCTGGAGAGTGATATTCCCAAGACGGCCTTCCGAACACGATACGGACATTACGAGTTCGTAGTGATGCCGTTCGGACTAACCAATGCCCCGGCCGTATTCATGGATCTAATGAATCGGGTATGTCGTCCATTCTTGGATAAATTCGTGATAGTATTCATAGACGACATACTTATTTATTCAAAGAATAAAGAAGAGCATGGTCAACATCTGAGGCAAGTTTTAGAGACGTTACGGACTGAGAGACTGTATGCAAAATTCTCAAAATGTGAATTTTGGATTAGAAAGGTGGACTTCCTCGGTCACGTGGTCAGCAAGGAAGGAATCCACGTGGATCCATAAAAAATCAAGGCTATCAAAAACTGGACTGCGCCAACTACACCAACAGAAATTCGCCAATTTCTAGGTCTTGCTGGTTATTACCAAAGGTTCATCCAGAATTTCTCCAGCATCGCAAAGCCTCTTATCGCCTTAACCCAGAAAGGTGTGACCTACAATTGGGGAGAAAAGCAAGATGCTGCATTTCAGACTTTGAAACAGGCCCTTTGCAGTGCGCCCATCCTTTCTCTCCCAGAAGGGACCGAAGATTTTGTGGTGTATTGCGACGCTTCGAAGCAAGGGCTGGGCTGTGTACTAATGCAGAGGGGAAAGGTTATTGCATATGCCTCACGACAACTGAAAACGCATGAGGTCAATTACACCACTCATGATTTAGAGCTTGGGGCGGTGGTCTTCGCTCTTAAAATCTGGAGACACTACCTATATAGTACCAAATGCACTATCTTTACAGACCACAAGAGCCTACAACACATCTTCGACCAGAAGGAGTTGAACATGAGACAGTGACGTTGGGTCGAATTGCTCAACGACTACGAATGTGAGATTCGCTATCATCCAGGAAAGGCTAACGTTGTGGCAGATGCCCTTAGTCGTAAGGAGTACTCTGGCCGAAGAGTGAAGTCATTAGCCATGTCAATCCATTCGCACCTGTCGACACAAGTCAAGGAAGCTCAAATAGAGGCCCTGAAACCCGAAAACGTGACAGGTGAGACCCTTAGGGGAATGGACAAGAATTTAGAAATCAAGAGTGACGGAGCACGCTACCTCATGAACCGAATATGGACGCCCAAGTTTGGTGGACTTAGAGAGGTAGTTATGAGCGAGGCACACAAGACTCCATACTCCGTACACCCCGGGTCAGACAAGATGTATCAAGATCTCAAACAACTCTACTGGTGGCCAAACATGAAAGCAGAGATCGCTACATATGTGAGCAAGTGTTTGACTTGCGCCAAGATCAAAATAGAACACCAGAAACCCTCAGGACTACTCCAACAACCTGAAATTCCTGAGTGGAAATGGGAGCAGATTTCCATGGAATTTATAATGAAACTGCCCAAAACTCAGGGTAGCCAAGATACTATTTGGGTAATCGTCGATAGATTAACCAAGTCCGCTCATTTCCTACCGATCAAGGAAACTGATAAAATGGAAAAGCTATCGAGAATCTACATCCGAGAGATCGTACGACTCCATGGAGTGCCAATGTCTATCATCTCGGATAGAGACATCAGATTCACGTCTAGATTCTGGCAATCATTGCAAAAATCCATGGGAACAAGATTGGACATGAGTACAGCCTATCACCCGCAAACTGACGGACAGAGCGAAAGAACGATCCAAACCTTGGAAGACATGTTGCGAGCATGTGTAATCGACTTTGGTAAAGCATGGGATGTTCGCTTACCTTTGGTTGAGTTCTCTTATAACAATAGTTATCATACTAGTATCAATACTGCTCCATTTGAAGCCCTTTACGGCCGTAAGTGCAGATCACCTCTATGCTGGACGGAAGTGGGCGACACACAACTAGCAAAAGGTCTAGTCCCTGATAGCACCCTCATTGGTCCAGAGATCATCAGAGAAACTACTGAAAAGATCGTGCAAATACGAGAACGACTGAAATCCTCGAGGGATAGGCAAAAGAGCTATGCCGACAAAAGCCGTAAACCCTTGGAATTTCAGATTGGCGATCGGGTACTACTGAAGGTCTCACCCTGGAAGGGAATGATATGCTTTGGAAAGCATGGGAAGCTAAATCCTAGGTACATTGGACCCTTCGAAATCATTTCAAGGGTTGGTCCAGTAGCCTACAAACTCCGACTTCCAATAGAGCTTAACAAAGTACATCCAGTATTCCACGTATCAAACCTGAAGAATTGTCTGTCCGACGAAACACTTGTAATTCCACACAATGAGATCGAACTAAATGAAAATCTTAACTTTGTGGAAGAACCCGTCGAGATCATGGATAGGGAAGTTAAACGAACTAAACAGAGTCGCATTCCAATAGTAAAGGTCCGATGGAATGCTAAGAGGGGACCTGAGTTCACGTGGGAACGAGAAGATCAAATGCAACAGAAATATCCACATCTCTTCCCCAGCCCCTAAGACTCTTCTTTTGTATTAAAATTTCAGGACGAAATTCCCTCTAACGGGGGGATGATGTAACAACCCGTTATTTCAAGTCAGTAAAAATCGAGTCCTGTAACCTCTTTGAGAAAGGAAATAGAATATCATCGAAAAATGAAGTATTCAAAAACTCTATTTGGAGTACACTATGTGGTAGTTATCGTCTTAAGGTTTCCAAACATATAAATAACACAAAAATCCGAGTTATAACGAAGAAGTTATGCTCATTCTAAGTTTTCCGACAAAAACCAACAATACGAAGTTGCGTAAAAACGCAAAGTTTCAATAAAACACTTTCCGACCTTAGGTGTCTAAATGAAAGTCGTAGATATCGTTAAACTACAAACATGCATAAAAAGAACGCTCAAATCAGAGTTCGTATGAAGGAGATATGAATTTCGAAGTTTGATAATTAATTTATATATATTTTTATTAAAACTTCGGTATTATCCGAAGGGGAGTCAGCGTCCTCATCCGAGGTACGTGCTGCGTACCCCTGTACGCCCCGCGTACCCAAGGAACTTGGCCTCAAACCGTCCACGTCGCCCTATGCGAGGCACCCGACCCGCCCGTCCGACCCGCCGTCCCATCCGACCCGACTGCCTGAGCCGTCCCATCCGAGGCCGAGGCAGTCGAGGCTTCGGTCACGCATGACGTACGCGTACGCGCTGCGTACGAGCGTACGCCCCGCGTACGAGGCCTCTCAGGCCCCCCTATAAATAGCATGCGAGGGTTCCCGGGAAAATGGCCCATTCTCTCTCCTTTTTCTTGCGTTTTACCTCGTTTTCCGTGCTCGCACTACCCCGAAGCCCTGGTCATTTTGTGCAAGTCCCGAAGGTCGATTTTTCTCTCGAGGAATCCCAAGATTTCCGAGAAAAATCCATTTCCCGAGACGAAACTCTGCTCGGTTTTCCATCTTGCTATCTTCAAGCTTTCAAGTGAGTTCATACCCCTTTCAAACACACTTTAAATACATTTTCAAATGCTTTTATACTCTTTTAGGGGGGGAATACAAGTAAACATACGGTTATTATCGTGTATTTTATAAAGTTTCACTTAGCTTGTTTTACCGAATAAATCACTTGGAACTCATTACTATTATGGAAAACTCTTGTCATACTTTGTGTGCATTAGACTTATACAAAGTATATAACGGTTTCAAAGTACCTTTCATTGCTAAGTCGTTTTATACATTCTAAAAACTTATGATTTTGATTTGTCAAACATTGTGAAAAAGGATAAACTTTGCATAGAAAACTATCACTTTAATACGGGCTTAATTGAGAATCCATGAGACGTGTATATCTTCAAACGTTACTTTTCTTTATTAGAAAGTAATGATGCAAGTCCTGTCTATAACCAAAGTCTCCCGTTCGGAGAACGTATCAAATGTGTATAGATCTATACGGGAAGTCATGATCCCGCGCCCTGACTGTTAGCTACAGTCCATCTTTTGGGGTAACAGTTGTCATAACGCTGCGACGCCTGAAGAACGTCGTTACAGGCATATTATGTTTAGTATGGTTATAAAACTCATCGGATATACAATTGTTATGGTATTATGCTTTTATGAACGAGTAGCTATTAAAACTATTCTTCATCTAACAAATGCGATCTTTGTATAGTTTTATTATATAAAACTATGACACAAATTTTGAGAACGTCGGTTTCTTGCGATTTTCGGTCTTAGAGACTGCCATTTATGTTAGGAAAATAAGGGTTTCTCCTGCATACAAACCAAACAACTAATAGGAAAATAAGGGATTTTCCTGGTGCAATTATTTACAACTTATAACACGAACATTTATATGCATTTCATGCTTTTATAAGAAAATAAGGGTTTTTCTTGGAAAACACAACAACTCGTATTTCAACCATTAGGGAAAATATGGGATTTTCTGGATCTAATACATTCACTTTCAACACAACAAATCACAACTCTTTACATTTGAAATGCTACGTTTTCTGGAAAATATACACCCATTTTGGAATGGCATCCAATTTTTCTAAACTACTTATGAACTCACCAACTTAATTGTTGACACTTTTTCTTTGAAATAACTTGTATTCTCAGGGAACCGCTAAGTAGGTTTGGGAATCAACTTTTGGGATTAACGCGCTGGCGTTAATTACTTCTTTTGAATGATGTTTATGTATTTATCTTTTGAACATGTAATGAATACAACTATGTAAACATCTTGGAAACTTTAATATATATGGTGGTGTGTACTTTCCTTTCTATGAACTGTTATGATACTGAATATGACATCCTCCGCCCCCGAACGTTTCCGCCGTTCTGGTTTGGGGGTGTGACACTCCATATGTATATATGCATGCTTATGTGATTGTTATGGTTTATGTAGTTATAGCTGATATGGATTATGTGGTTATGTGGATTATATGGGGTATGCTCTGGGAAGTCACTAAGCTTCGTGCTTACAATTTTATTTATGGTTTTAGGTATCATCGATTTGGAAAAGAAGGGATCAAACTGATCGTAGTTCACACTTATAGATTCCGCAATGAATGATTTTGGGATAAACTCTGATAAATATTTTACTTAATGATGATTTGAAACGTTTGATATAAATGGCATCAATGCTTTAGCTATATTTAAAAATGAAATTTTTACCCTTGATTTTTGGGTCGTTACAATGTAACAACCCAAAAATTCAAAGAAAATTTTCGCTTTTAATTAATAAAACATAAATGCATAAACCATGAAATTCCCACATAATTGTTTTCAAATTAATGATTCATTACAACTTATTTAAAACATTAGAGTGTCCCTAATTCCTAATAGTGAGAGGGAGAGAGAGAGAGAGAGAGTACACACCGCGCCATCATGCCTTGCCCTTGCCCTTGGGTTCAGATGTACCTGAAACAAATCAACAACCTGTAAGTGAAATGCTTAGTGAGTTCCCCAGAGCATACCATACACGACACATGCACATATCCTGTTAGCTAGTTAAGGCTACACACATATCACATAAACCATGCATACATAAAACATGTAATAGTGCCATGGGCTACCCCACATGGTCTTTACCTAGGACTGCCATGGGCTAACCCACATGGTCTTTACCTAGGACTGCCATGGGCTACCCCACATGGTCTTACATCCAATGCCACGGGCTCCCCTCGGGGTCTTCATGCAAAAACATAATCACATATCATATAAAAGCACATAATGGCTAACATATATATCATAAACACATAATGGGCCAGCCTTGGTGCCTTAGAACCATGGGTATGGTGAAAAGGCTCACCTCAATCTGCTGAATACAAACACTGCCCTCCTAACAGTCTGCAATCCATTGAGCTGGACAATAATAGAGGTAATATAATCAATATTAGCACTTTAAATCAACCAAGGGGAAACCAACCTCCAAACCCCTCCCCAAGGCCTAAATAACATTTTCTTACTAATGGGCCCCAAGTCCAAGTCCAATATCCTTCATGGGCCTTTTGGCCCAATAAGGCCCAACCATTGCATCCATGGCCCAGACAGATGAAGAATTCCATAATTCACAGAATACGACTAAGCCCTAAACCCAAATGAGGCCCACAAGCTTAAAGGTCCAAAATAGATTAAGGCCCAATTGCTGCTGCGTACGTCCAACGTACCATCTTGGAACACGCAGCGTACTGAGGGTTTGGGGCTACGCACCGCGTACACCCAATTTAAGCACTTTCTCCATAAAGTGCTTAATGCTTGGTTTCCTCACGACCAAAAGTTAGATCTATGTCTATCAAAACGTTCGAATGCAGTAGGGTATGTTCCGTTATGTGTTATATGCTATTTTGTACTATATGTGGTTAGCATGCGGGGCCCAAAGACAGGTGGGGCCTAAAAGAAATAGATTTGTATCTGAGCGGGGTTGAAGCCAGGTGGGGCCGTTGTAGCGGGCGGGGCCCAATGTAGGGGGCGAGGCCCGAAATAGCGGGTGTGGCCCAGTATATGTTGTATGTGTTTGTTCAGGGTATGTGGTAGGTTGGGGAACTCACTAAGCTTCATGCTTACGGTTTTCAGTTTTGGTTTCAGGTACTTCCGGTAGCGGAGGGAAGAGCTCGGGGTGATCGCATGGCACGCACCATTGAATAGTCAGCCTGGGATGTTTTACTCTGATAATGAAATATGTTTTGGAGTTAATACTCTGAATTTATGTTATGACTTATGATATGTTTTTATGAATATGGCTTTGATAATGATTTAAAAGAAAAATTGTGGTACAGATTTTTGGGATGTTACAAGTTGGTATCAGAGGCTTGGTTTGAGGGATTCGGACATACTCTCGGGTGTGTCTGAACTCAAACTAAGGGGTTGGTCTAAAAGTTTTCAAAATGAAAAGTCGGTTTTGTAAAAAGATTTTTTAGAAAGGAAATAGTTTTAGAAAAGCGGAAAGAATTCATAAAGAAAAGGAACTTTGATAAGAGAAAAGGATATGGTGCATGCAATCAGCCGAGCTCAAGTAAGTACCCCAAAATACCCATACAAGTTTATGTTATGTTTAACAGTTAGTAGAACAACATACTAGATTAGGACTAAGGATCTAGGGAGGATGCCTTATGTCCTGTTATATATGCTTAGAGTCGCATGATAGTGCTGATTAGACAGTAGTAGGATCGTCTATTTAGGTTATGCCGGAGTCTATGAGCTTATGTCGCATGCTAGTGCAGATTCTTGATATGAGATTATGATTGTTGAGTATGTTATGGTTAGATTTTTTCCTTGTCCGGATGCTGCTTGCTTTGTGCATTGTGGGATTCTGAGTGATGGGAGTTAGTCATTAGGTGAATACGTCATGTTACATATGATCAGGGTTGAATAATCTCAGAGTGCTGGATTTAGCCTTATTGTGCAGCTCTTGTCTGAGTCCAACCGTTGTAGGGACGAGTATTCTACTCGAAGGATTATTAGAGCCTCGTCACATGTGATGGTATTTAGGTGATGGCTAATTGGCATCACAAGGAGGCCTGCAGCAGTTGAGGACTAGTTTGAGTTGAGTCAGAGGTTTCCATAGGGTAAGCCTAAGATGAGATAGTGTTGGGAACTGTAGTAGTAGAGCAAGGGACCTGGTGGAGTCGAAGCAGCGTTTGAGGAAAGTACGGATAGATGTGGAAGGTAGTATAGGCCCATACTAATGAAAGCAGAGGATCCGTACTTGATTCGAGAAAGGCCGAGATGAGACCGGGAAACTTGTAGTGTGTGCATATGATCCATCAACAGTGATAAGTATTCTGATAGTATTGTGATATGTTTTCAGCATGGTGACATTGCGAGAGAGACCAGTGGGCGGATCAGGCATTGGAGAGGGATCAAGCTCGGGTTTAGGGGCCGAGCAGCTCGAGGAGCGGATGGGGGAGTTGATATCAGTGGAGGTTACGTGCAGTATCCTAGATCAGACTCTTATGATCTTTGGCACAGTCAAGGAGGGTATACTGGTGATCTTGGATGAGAGGCTGGGAGCCTTCCATACCGAGATAATGTCTTTGATAGGAGGGCATACTATGACATTCTGAGAGTTTAGAGCTTACAGAGCGCCAGATTATCATGGGGCTAGGGACCCCATCGCTAGCAGCAGGTGGTTGGCTGATGTTGCTAACGCATTCCATACGAGCAGGTGTCCCGAGGGGGACAAGGTCAGACTCGCCTCCTGTCTTCTGAAGGACAGAGCGAGGGTTTGGTGGGAGGAGGTTGGTCATGCTATTGGTGATGATGTCGCGTTGGACGCGATGGCATGGAGCGATTTCTCGGCCAGGTTTAGGGCCGAGTTTTCACCGATTATTGAGGTACAACAGTTAGCATGGGAGTTTCAACATTTGACGCAAACTAATGAGACTGTGGCGGAGATCACCGCCAAGTTCAGGGAGAGGGCCCTCCTTGTTCCGAAGTATGTCGTGGACGAGGAGATGAAGAAGGCCCGATATCACGAGATGTTGAGGGCTGACATCAGGGAGTTCGTGAGCAGTTTCGGCTTTAAGATGCTGGAAGATATCATTTGTCGAGCTACAGAGAGAGAGAGAGAGAGAGGGATAGAGAGAGAGATTGATTTGTAGCAGATCCGGAAGAGGAAGTCGGATGAGGTTCAGGTAGCCACAAGTTCGGGCAAAAGGCCCAAGGGGTCAGATTCGAGATCGAGGGATTACCAGAGCCGCGACCGATGCGGGAGGTGCGGCAGGATGCACGAGGGTGCATGTAGGAGTGGTAGTGGTGGAGATGCAGGCTGCTTCAAGTGCGGCCGGACTGGTCATCTTAGTAGGGATTGTACTGCTACCACCATATAGGGATCAGATTTGATATGTTTCCACTGTAGTCAGTGGGGCCACAAGAAGGCCCAGTGCCCCAGTTTGTTTTCAGCAGGATGGGTGATAACACCTGCCCCTGCAACTCTGAGGATCACAGACGGACATCAGGGCTGAGCAGAGGCGCCTGCGGTAGGAGGCATGGCTTTTCAGATGACTACCATGGAGACGCGATCAACGTCGGACGTAACAGGTGTGTGTCTTTTGTTTTTCTGTTTCCTTCATTCATGATTATATTGTTAAGGTTCCGCATTATTATTGGTATAAGTATTTTAGAATTGTGTGGATTGCTTGTGATTTAGTTATATGTCATCTGCATACCTTGGGTATTAAAATGGTAGTTAGGGGTCATGCCCTATGGAAGCAAGTTACATAGGATGTCGTAACTATAGCATGCTTATGTGGGACTCAGTAGTGTCCCGCTAGATTCAGGAAGGTGTCATCGAGTAATGGATCGGTTAGACCTCTAGCTATGGCAAGCTTGGTTCTTCAGCAGATTGATTGCGGTATAGCAGAGAAGATTGGGAATTCTTCTCAAGCATTGAGCAGTGAGGTATAAGCAGGATCAAAGTGGGGGAGAACCCTCCGAGAGTACAGGGGAAGAGCATGCAGATCCAGAATGAGTACACGACCTCTGAGAAGGAAAAGAAGTAGCACATCGATTGATGGATTGAGGAGTTCAGCGTTGGGAGTTTGAGAAACTTCCCAACAGTTAGTTCATGTAATCAAGATGGTTAGTATCTGGTTGGAATTTTAGGATGAAGGATCACCTGCAAGACTCGAAAGAGTTTGAATGAGGATCTTGAGAACGGTTAGCATGGGATGCTTTTGTGTTAGTAGTCAGTGGTAGAGACAACATGTAGAGCATGGTAGAGTGGCGGGAGAGCCGCAACTTTCTCCAGCAGCAGTCATAGGTGGAAAGTGTTGTAAGACTACAGGGTAGCCATAGCATTCAGTAGCAGTCAGTGAGTATGGAAGGTGTTGTAAGATTACGGGTAAGCCATAGCATTCCCTAGCAGCTTAGTTAGTGGAGTGTAGGCGGAGGCCCTTATCTCCTAGTTAGAGGAGTTGGGGCGAGGCCCTTACCTCCTAGTGATCAAGGTAGGAATCAGGAATGGGTAGTGGATGAGAATAGTATGGAGCTTGCCTGCATAGCCCTAGAGAGGTGAGAACTTGGGAGAGGCCACTCCAGGATGTAGTTGGGTGAGACCCGTGGGTGAGGCCCGTATGAGAGTAGCAGTATAGATGAGGCCTGAGAGTAGGGTTGCTCAGTAGTATAGTCGGGTAAGACCCGTGGACGAGGCCTGTGAGTTTTATTAGCACGGGTGGGACCTGGTAAGAACCTTAAGGTCGAGTTAGGGGGATCGAGGATCCCAGGACTTGTAGCGCCAGAGTGGCAGAGTAGAGGGGGCAGTATTAGGTAGCCTAAGTTTCCTCGTTAGTCACTGGGAGCAACTAGAAGTTTGTGTTGGGGCTAACGACCGATGGGATCCGGTAATCTAGATAGTGGTAGATCAATAGGGACCAGGGTGGTCTCAGTTCATCCAGAAGGAAGATAAGGGACAACAGAATTTTTCAGTTAGTCAGTTAGTGGTAGTGATGGTAAGCAGACTATGGTGGAATACAGTTAGTTGATCGAGGGGTGTTATACACATCACAGCAGGTTGGATAATCTCAGAGGGAAGGGTTTGACCCTGTTGCGCAGCTCTCGTCTGAGTCTAACTATTGCAGGACTGAATCTTTTACTCGAAGGATTATCCGAATCATTTGCTAGGAGGGGTGCATATCACTTAGTTATAGTAGTGAAAAGTGTCAAGTGGATATTGGCGGTAATGACCCGTTCTGGAAGTAGCGGGAGTAATGGAGATGGTGAAGGATAGGACCTTCACAGTGACAGAGGAAGTAGTTAGTTATGGAACGTTGCCTAAGGGAGGCCACAAAACGCATAAGGAAAAGGGGGGGGTGAACCCCTAGGATGTCCACCAGAAGTACTCGGGGAGTACCAGAAGATTTTTCAGTTGAGTAAGTTGTGTTGCCAGGATGGTCAGGGTTAGGGTTGACCCGAGAATATTATCCACAAGGATTAATGTTAGTTAGAATGACCGGGCGGAAGGCCAGCGGAGGTAGTCAGCGGGTGTTAGGTTTTCTCAAGCAGAGTGTTGATTGCAGGGCAATTGGCCGTAGAGAAACTTTGAGGATGAAGTTTAGTTTAAGTGGGGGAGAGTTGTAACACCCATAATCAGAAAAGACCAAGAAAGGAAAGGAAAAACCCTAGGTCAAAGGGAGTCCAAGGTGGAACTCGACGAGTCCGAGCGGGATCCGGGTCGAAGAGTAAGTGACCGACTCGACGAGTCGGAAAATGGACTCGACGAGTCCGGTCTGGATTGGGAAACCCTAAGTTTGGAACTTGGTGCCCTATTTAAATGTCTCATTCTCTTCCTTAGGGTTCATATACAGTCTCTCTCACCCAGAATACCGAACCCTAGCCACCATATCCATTTTGAGCAAGATCTAGCCTTGGTGAAGTGATTTGAAGCTTGGAAGAGAAGGAGGTTCATAGTGGTGCAAGAGGAAGCCTTGGATACAGAGTTGGTGTGACTTTTCAGATCCCTTGAGGTAATAAGCTGACCTTATTGCATTTAGATCTATCTTATGGTTGAGATTTGGGCATTTTGTGTATGGAGTAGGTTTATTTCGAGTTTAGAATAGATCTGTGGTTGCTACCTCAGATCTAGGCTATTAAGGATCCAAAAAGCCAAAAGTTTATGCCAATAAGTTGTTGGTGAAGCCCCTTGCTCACAAACCCTAGCCCTAGAGTGTTTTAAGCCCATATCTCTTTGGTTTCACGTAAAGTTTGCAACTTTACATAAGGAATAGACTTGGGAAGAGTGGATCTATGAGTTGGAGCCCCTGCATGGCTCGAAAAGCCAATGTATGGATTAAGAACTGAAGCGACTCGGCGAATCACATGGGTGGACTCGGCGAGTTAGATGAAGATGGGCATGGTCTCGATGAGTTGGAAGAACAACTCGGCGAGTCTGTTGAAGATTGTCATGGACTCGGTGAGTCTATTCTTGGACTCGGTGATTCGGGTCGCGAAACACTAACCCCTTATGGTTAAGGCTCAGATCAGTGAGTTGAATGGTGAACCAGTGAGTTGGACACAATGGGACTCAGAGATCGTTGAACTCGACGAGTCTTGGGGTGACACGGCGAGTTGAGTCGCATTGTGAGAGTTCTGAGTATATGTACTCGATGAGTCAAAGGACTGACTCGGCGAGTAAAGTCAGCCAGAAAGATTGACTTTGACCAGAGTTGACTTAGTTTGGCTTCTAGAGTTTAGTTGGAACTAAGTGATATATGTATTGATATTGGTAGCTCGGGGAGCTAGAGGAGCAGCGGTTCAGAGAATTTTCGGTCAGCAGCAAGAGAGTTATCAGCAAGTTCAGTAGTGTAGGTGAGTTTCCCTTTGTGTAAATGGGTCTACGGTCACAATGTCGGCCCATGTAGTTATGAGTAGGAAGACCCGGGGGTTAGCCCTAGGCATTGTTTGCTAGTATGATATTCTGAACCAAGGTCCGATGTCGGGCGGGTGCCCAAGGAATGGTTTGCATGATAGAGTACACTTGTTGTCTGTGTGATGCATGTATGTGCCTGGTAGGAAGGTGAGTGTGGGCGAGGTCCCGTATCTCACCAATAGCAGAGTATGGACGGTGTTCCATATCTCATTAGTAGCTAAGCATGGGCGAGGCCCGAGATAGGCATAGAGTGAGTGTGGGCGTGGGCCCATATCTCACTTACCATAGGAGCTTGGACGGGGTTCCATGACTCACTAGTGACAGGACAAGGGCAAGGCCCAAGACAGGCGAGGCCTAAGGACAAGAATGTAGTAGGTTCAATTATGTGTTATATGCTATTTTGTACTATATGTGGTTAGCGTGCGGGGACCAGAGACACGCGGGGCCTAAAAGAAACAGATTTGTATATGAGTGTGGCTTGAAGCCAGGCAGGGCCTGGAGCGGCGGGGCCGTTGTAGCGGGCGGGGCCCGAGGTAGGGGTGAGGCCCGAAATAGCAGGCATAGCCCAGTATATGTTGTATGTGTTTGTGCAGGGTATGTGGTAGGTTGGGGAACTCACTAAGCTTCATGCTTACGGTTTTCAGTTTTGGTTTCAGGTACTTCTGGTAGCGGAGGGAAGAGCTCGAGGTGATCGCATGGCACACACCATTGATTAGTCAGTCTGGGATGTTTTACTCTGATAATGAAATATGTTTTGGAGTTAATACTCTGAATTTATGTTATGACTTATGATATGTTTTTATGAATATGGCTTTGATAATGATTTAAAAGAAAATTTTTGGTACGGATTTTTGGGATGTTACACCTCAACTTTAATGATTTGTTGTCTTATAGTGGCCACTTCATCCTCTAAGGAGCATAGACAGTCGTAAGGTTCTCTTGCTTTGCGTGTTGGTTCGATATTTCTCCTGAAGAGTAAGGCTTGCTAAGAATCTCTCAGGCACCTTCATCCTTGTCTGACTCCTTATCAGAATCCTCCCCTTTATACTCCATCTCTTGGTATTCCTCTGGACCCACTTCTGGGTTTTCTTCATGAACCTCTTATGGCGCCTCCTCGATCCATTCGTTGGCTACTACAGCAGGGTAGTAGGGGTCTTCGTGGTGAAATTCAGCCATGTTGCCTGTGCGAGAAGAGAGGTATGAGAAACATCTAAAATGGGGTTATATGGTATCCTAAGATACTCCTATAGTATTTTAACCTTTATGTTCGATTCTTATGTTCCTTTACATGTATAGTTGGTAAGTTTTAGACTTGTTGGAACACCACTATCACTCCCAAACACATGTTGGTCATATCTTAAATAAATATACTTGATCAGGCTATATTTATCCTAGATATGATTACATAACTGTCTAGGTTTGACTGTAGTGTCCAACATCTAAATACTCAGGTTTTTTCTTATCATGACACTGTCCTAGTATGTATGTATACTTTTATAAAATACTTGTACATTTAAGGTATACTTTTACTCAGAATGTTTTAGTCCCATTGTATTTATCGTTGTATATCTTGTATGGTTTGATATATTAGTTCACTATAAACAATGCTCTCATACCAATCTATCACACCCGTAAACCAAGATGGCGGAAAAGTTCAGGGGGGGGGGGGGGGGGGGATGACACCATTGTATAGTATCACAACAATTAAATATGAATGAAACATAGCAACCAGAAAACATACATTCAGATAACACACTTACATTCTTTACATATTGTATATGTTCATGAAATTACACAAAAATGACATAAAGTATGATATTTCAAAATGCAGCGAATCTGGTTCTTAGGTACCTGCATACTGGTTCCCTGAGAATACAAGTCGTTTGAAAATCATCAACATTGAATGTTGGTGAGTTCATAAGCATATTTTTATGAAAATATTTGTACCATATTTGTTTGTAATAATTTGTAGGACTCCAGAAAATCCGTTATTTTCTGTGAAAAATGGTTTGTAAGTCTCGTTCCAAAACTAAGAATAATTGCATGTATGCCCTTGGTGTTCTTTTGTTTCTAATTGTAAATAGTGTGTTCCCAAGAAATCCCATATTTTCATTTGTATGAAAAATTGTAGTTTTAAAACCCTAAGACTGGAGTGGTGTTAATAGTGTACTAAAAAATGAAGCATAGTTTTGTATTTTATAAAACTAGTGAAGTGTATATTCTCCATAACTCCAAAATAGTGTTGTTAATCCCTATGTGAGTCATTACAACCATGCTTGATATGACCAATATGTCTGTCATGACGTTCTTCAGGCGTCGGTTTCAATAAGATATTTGTTACCCTATATGTAGCGAACAACTCAGGTGTGGGGATGTCAATCCTCATATAGATCTATACATAATTATCTCGCTCTCCCTCCAGTAGATTTTGGTTATAACTATAGGACTTAGGGTGTACGCTACGAAGGTACGATGAATGTAGTGTCTCACTAGAGCATTAATGGATTTACGCAAAATTTGAGTCCCTTTATCGATTAAAGAAATAACATTTCTATTGCAAACTTGTGACAACTGTTTTATGACACACGGTTGGCAAGTTTCATATTATTCAGTTTATGACGTGTGTTTTACAGATTTTATGACATGTAGTTTATTATCCATGTGTTAAGAGTTTTTATGAGACACAGATTACGACACGCCAATGTTTCTGTCATGAACTGTTTTGTACACCATTTTGGTAAATCTATTGATAACACTTTATAAAAATAGTCAACATTAAGCGTGTCTAGCTGTAACATTTGGTGTAAAAATAGCATAATATATTGGGCTTTAAACCATTAAAATGGTAAATACAAGTTTACGACCATTTTACAAATGTAATTATTTTTAATAAAACATCAAACTATGTATTTACGTTTTGCACTTTGTCACCAGTTTGAAAGTTTCGAGTCAAAAATATTTTCATGTTGATTGGACACTAGGGAGTCACGATTTTTATATTATCACAAATGATAAACTTTTCATTTTATCCAATTTTTTGTGTAAGTTATATATATATATATATATATATATATATATATATATATATATATATATATATATATATATATATATATATATATATATCCAAGAGTTAAACATGCATGGATATATACATGACATGTTTTCGAAACTTTTGAGTGTATAACCCATGTCCACAAGTTTTTATGTAACATATAAGTTAACAAACACATTCATCACGATTTTTATGAAGATACACATGATAAAATCATTTATGCACAAGTACTTGTCCCATTTTCAACACATAACTACGATGTATGCAATTATCCAAAGGTTAAACACATAACACATTGGTACATGCAAATATCCAATGGTTAAATGAAACATGACTTGTATTCTCCCCTAGAAAAACATGAAAAATACGAAAAACATGGGGGTATGAAGCTCACTTTGATTTCGTGTGGTAAGAAGATGAAGAGAGAAGAAATGTCGAGCCTAGCCTTGAACTTGGATAAAATATTCTTGAAAATGCATGATGTTCTTAGAAGCTACACACGAAAATGGTGTGTAAATGTGATGATCTTAACCTTTTGGTGTATAAAATCACTTAAGTTATACAAGAAACTCACCTAGATTTCTTAGGACCACTTGAATATGCAAGTTTTCTTGAAGGTGGTTCTCAAAAATTTGAGAGAAAAAGAGAGAATTTGGAGAGTGGAATGGCTTGCAAATGATTTTTGTGTGAATATGGGTGTAGGATTCGGCCATAAGCATAAGAGAGGGGAAAGGATGGGTTGACTTCTTTGATATTGATGGGATGTTTTCCTAGTAGTATGATGGTCCATAGCATTGTTATTTGTGGGATACAAATAAGGTCGCAAACTTTTTGCCAATTTCTTCTCTTTTTTTTTTTTTTTTTTTCTTTTTTACACATGCCCTAACCGAAAATGTAGAGGGTTTTCGGCTCTTATGGCTCTTCAAAAGCGTTTTCGGTTTTTAGGGTGGCCGAAAACACCCTATCTCCTTAAAGACATTGTGGTTTTGTTAAGTGTATGGGCTTGTGGTCTTACTTTAGCCCAATGTAATGGTGTTCGGTCTAATTAAGGCCCAAAGAAAGGGTTTTCGGCCTAGAGTGTTGGGCCGAGAATTCTTGGGTCAAGGCCCAAAGTTGTTTGGGCTTAGCTATTGGATCAAGTTTTGGGCTTGCATGCGGCTATTTCATCTTGATTATCAACGTATGCATGTATGTATTCAAATAACATTGTAGTTTGAATTTCACTAATTTGATGTTGTAAGGTTACATAGAGTAAATTTTTATACATGGAACACCATCTCAACCCTAAATTTGCTAGTTGTGTCACAATCCATGTATGTTTGAAATTTGAATTGATCCAAAAGTTAGTATTAAAACCATAGGGTGTTTGTAGATCTTTAAAAGATGATAGTCATGGATAGGAACACACATATATTCAAACCAAGATGGGTTGTGAAGCACATGTAGGCTTACGAAGTCCATTGATAGACTCTAACAAGCATCTCATGTTTGGATCATTTGTTCAATGAGAAATTCAAATGTTGATTGCGAGAAACAAAAGATAGTCCATATAAATGTCGAAGGTAGTAGGAGCAATATTGTCCCTTGTATTGAAATAAAAAACGATGTCCTAACTTTGATAAGTATACAAGCTTTACATGGCTTAGGAATCACTTCGCTATGAAACACATAGGAGGAACAAGAAACTATACTTAGAGTCTATGGATATAGATCTAAGTGAATTATTGATTTAATCCACATACTTGGAATCTTGAGGAAGCTCGAGATATAGAGAGTCCATGCTAGTAAAATAATGACTCGTATGCCTTATACATGATAGGTCTTATAATATAATGGCTATAATCAAAGAATCAAGAATATTCTTTGGAATCCTAAAAGGACGAGAGAGATAATCTTGTAGTATGGAAGAAATCAATGAAAAAGTTACAATGATAGTGAGTTACTTACTAATAGCGACATTTCCATTTAGCAATTGGAGTTAATGCGCTTAATAAATAATAAAGTATTAGCTTGGAAGAGTACCAAGTAATGCACCTAAGTGGATTTGATAATAATCTTAGAGTATATTGCAGTTGGTTAAATTACAAAGATAAACTATGTGACTAAAAGAAATTCATCAGTAACCCTAGTCTTGTATTCAATTATTAATGGTTCTCTTGAAGTTTCTTGTGACTATAAGGTGACTTTACCTCGTGTATAGATCCCAAGTTCCATAAGATCACATGGTAAATACTCAATATGTATATTCACGATTGTGAGGACATCATAGTCAACTAAAGAGAATCTTGTTGATTCATTCCTTTAAACCAAAGCTCTAATCAAGGTTAACAATCACATAAAGATCTAATGTTATCATACTTGCATGTGCATTAACTCGAGTCCTTATTTTAGTTTGTTTTAATTTAAGAACTGATGTAGTTGTCTTTATTTAATCTGTAAGTTGAGAACTTAATATTTGATGGAGTTCGGTCATTTCATTTAGATTATCAGTGTCTTCCACTTTTGCATGTTTAGAACCACTTTCATAATATTAATTTATTCAAACTTCCATAATCGGTTGTACTCTTGAAAGTAAGTAGTGATTTAAGATTGCCATGGAGCATTGGTAGATTGTTCATGGGGATGAACATAGCAAAGTTTGTGACCAATACTCATGAGTACTTTAAATGGAGATTTTAAGGTATTGGAGTAACCCCCACTTAAAGATTACTTCATGGATTCAATCATAAGTAATTATAAGATGGTAATATCATATATTTTTCAAACGGAGATGCATGAGATTTTCTCTTACAGTCTGTTGTGTCTCGGTTTCTCCTCAACATTGTTTGTAAATTGAAATCATACACGATTTTTCTAGATATGACATGAGAAATAGGTGGAATCTATGCAATCAAAGTTTATTAGTTCTTTTCTTCTTTAAACTGGATTCGATATCTTTGGACCCTTCGATGATTTGGTGTTGATATTAAGATGAATAGTTGTGCTCAAACTGAATTGATGGATCGATTATGAGGTTTACTTTTGTTTGACACAAGTCAGATTCGGGAAACAGAATCTTGAATGTTTGAGATTTCCTATATCCATGTCTCGTATTCATATAGATATTTTGAAGAATATATGAATATTTGATCACTTGTCTAAGATTTACATTTGGTTTTATACTTCCTACTCATTACTAGTGAATATTAGACCATATAGTGTTTTGTAACTTGTGCAAATAGGAGTGATGGAGAATGGTGACTATCATAACATGGTGACTATCATAACAACACAGTTATCACAATTTGTAATATTACTATTAATAGTAAGGCCCGTTTGGTTACAGCAAGGATATAAATAAGCAATAAATGACATAGAAAAAAAATATAGGGACTTGATTTGATAATTAACTAATAGTGTTTAATTAATTTAATTACCGTATATATGGATAATTATTAGGTGAATTCTCGCATATTATAAGTTGTATTATGGAGGTTGTTCATGGTTTTTCAAGTCTATTGAGGATCAAAAGTGATTGCTTCCCTTGTCCTTTTATTCCTTTTATTAATGTTGTTTAAGGATCCTTGAAACCCATCACTTTTGTTGGTGCGTTTTTTTTTTTTTTTTTTTCTTTTTTGGCACACTGTTCAAGTTGTTATCTTAGATAAGGAGTATGTAATACCTATGAAATTATTATACCAACCTTGTAACATAAGGTTATAGTTTAATAAACTACAAAGTCTAGGAACATCACTTTTTTAAATATTTTTCTTACTTCTTAAGCAAAGGTGAGGAGCACCACGTATGACCAAAATATATGACTAGCAAATATAAAAAGATAACTAAAAAGAAAAAATAAAAATGGAGTACCTTTATTTTGAACTTCAAAAGATCATTTATATAAAACGATCAAATGATATGCACAAGTTTATGGGCACTAGCTGCAAGGACAACACACTAAACATGTTACCAGTATCATAGCAAATTAATAGATGTATACTTTATAATCATTACATATATAATATATGATATGATGATTTCAAATAATGAAAATGGTATTCTTAATCAAACATCCTAAAACAACAACATAACTGAATTAGAACATCCAGCAAGAATCTGTTGAGTGTCCAAAAAGAAAAAGAAAATCACAGTAGATATTATCACCATTGTTACTCAACGTAATTTCTAAATACGTTATGTGATAAAGAAGGAAGAAAAAAAAAAAAAAAAAAAAAAAAAAAAAAAAAAAAAGACAAAAGTTAAGCACAAAAAAACAGATGTTGATTTTGGAACATGTTTTTATTACGCAGCAGAACCATCCTTCTTTGAAGGTGATGGAGGAGGTTGAGTGCCCTCAGCTCCCATTTCTGCCCTAAGATCATTAATACTCTGCTCCAACTCGCTTATCCTTTCACCCATCTCATCGAGTACATTGTTGTTAAGGTCATCATTTAAAATCCATTTATCTTGTATGACATAAAAAAATGTGGATACAGAATTCATAAGAAACAATATCGGAAAAAAAAAAAAAAAAAAAGGATATTCTTTGAAACAATAGAGTCAGACATTGTTTGAAATCTAGTTTGCTGCAAAGACAACACTCGTCAGTACAAAGTAGGATGTAATTGTACTAAACATGCAACCAAAGAGCCATTTACAGCTTACCATTTGCGTGAGAAGGTTTTGAACCTGCGAAAACAAGGGTATTACTGTTAGTTATTCGGAAATGGAACTCGTATAGGCTAAGGAGTTAATACTTTTAGAGTAAGTTACACGAATGGTCCCTATGGTTTAGGGTAATTTGCGCGTTTGATCCCTAACTTATTTTTTTAACTCGGAAGGTTCCTACTGTTTGTTTTTGTTACGCGCTTGGTTCCTATCTTACTTAAAAAGACTATTATGCCCTTGATTTTTTTAATTTATTTAAATAAACACTCCCCTAATCCCACCCCCTCACCTTACCTCACCTACCCCATTATTTTTTCCTTTTTAAATAATAGTCTTTTTAAATAAGATAGGGACCAAACTCGTAACAAAAATAAACAGTAGGGATCAAACGCGTAACAAAAACAAACCATAGGGATCTTCCGAGTTAAAAAAATAAATTAGGGATCAAACACGTAAATTACCCCAAACCATAGGGACCATTCGTGTAATTTACTCTAACTTTTAAGCAACAAGTGATACTTTATTGATAACAAAAATGAACATTCAAGAGCCTTTTGTCAAAGCAAAAACAATATTTTAAATTAAAATGGAGACCATATGTAGGTTTCAAGTGTTCTATAACCATTAATGGTATTTTGCAAAGATATGCGAGGTTCAAAATGTAACCTAACAAAATAAAAACTACAAGTCCAAGGAACTTACAAATTGTGTCATGTCAGCAGTATTTTGCTTGCCATCTCCCGAATCTTTTGCATCCTACAAACAAAAGCAGTTCAACCATTTGTATAGTGGGAAAAATGTTTCAAAAATACATGATTCACAACTATAAGTATAATTTTTACTTGTAACACAATGACAGGGTAAATTAAAATTCATGGGTCAGAAAATGAGGAGTGCTAACAATATCATATGAAATATCACCATAAAAGGGAGCCAAAATATCTCTTAAGCTAGAGGTCTATAACAAAACATACTTTAGATTCAGAAACAAGAAAAACCCTTGCTTTCAACGTAGATATGTAATATCTTAATATTACACATCTATGGGGGGAAACAAAATTTAGATTTATTTATGCATATCAACTCTAAAATCTGACACGCATACATCAAAGACAATTAACTGTAAAGAAAACAAGGATCGTTATGAAATTATACTAGTATTGCCAAAATTTAAATGGAAAATTCATGATTCTCCTATAATTTCATTTAAATCAACAATTTTCCGTAATTTAGAGAACCTTATTAATGTTGCAGTGATCATATATGAAAACCTAATCATAATAGAAGAATCGATTAGTGAAGATTGGCGGAGAGACATAGAGAAGGTTCTACATACCATTTTTCAAGCGAATGTGAATCAATTCCAGCACTTTGTGGCTCCTTGCTCTCACTACGGAGGTTTCTACAATTATGTCTCCCGATCACCCGTTAAGCTTTTGTTTGGAATTGCAACACTAATTAGAAATAAATAGCAAAAAAACAATTATGCACCATTAAATCATTTTTTACCCGTTGTAATTTTTTTTCTATTTTTCTATTTTTCATTTTTTTGGTGTAGTTTATGATTTATTTTGGTGTGGTTTTTTTTTTACCTTTTTTCGTGCAGTTTAACCAATCAAATTAAACGCATAAATTTACACCTACTATTAAAGCTTGAAGAAACACAAATTCTAATATTTCACATGGATCAAGTCAAATTAAATCCACGCCATTCATTCCAAAATCATCTAATGGTTAAGATGCACCAAAGAGGTCCCACCTTAAGCTTGCAGGGTTTTTTCTTGAAACCCAAAGGGTGCGTTTGGTTGTAGAAAATTGTTTTCATTTACTAAGAAAATGTTTTCAGAAAATAGAGTTGAGTTTCATTTTCAATTTTCAATGAAAATTTTAGAAAACGCGTTTGGTTGAAACCGGAGTAGTTTTCATTTTCCATCTTTGAAATTTGGAAAACTGTAAAAATCACTTTTTTAATTTACATACAATTTGAAAAACTGAAAATTTTCATTTTTTTGGAAAATTTTGGAAAACTGAACGAACATAACGCGTTTTCAAAATTTCCATTTTTCTTGGAAAATTTTCCTAAAGAACTAGAAAATTTTCTACAACCAAACGCACCCTAATCATTTTCTCTCAAGCCACCTCCCTTACACTCCCTCACAGCATCCACAACCCCATCGGAGAGCCACAATGAGTGTTTAAATCGTGTTTGTGTTTGTAAACGAAAATATAAAAAGAGATGATGTTCGATTGTGTGCATGTGTGGTTAAATCTAGATGTAAGTGTATTTTTAAATCGATGTTGAAATCTTACTAGCGTTTTCATCTATTTTAAGATATCCCTCAACTTTCATGGGTTCTCTATTTTTTAATAAAACAACGTAATGTATTATTTTGATGAAAACAAATCGTATTTAATAAAAAAAAACGTTTTGTAATCAACATGTATTTACTTTTTACTTAAAAAAAGAAGGTTTTATTCTAAAGATGTCAACTCGTAAATATCAAATCATACGTAAAAACTTACCTGGAATAACCAATCACCCGTAATTGATAAAAGCTTAAAATGGTTGGGCAACTCTAAAGCATCCCTACTGGCAAACACCTGAGACACACATCAAAATACCAACTTACGTTGGAAAGCCTATTGAGATACATAGGCTTTAAGACTCTTTAAGGAAGAAAATTAAAGAGAATATGGTCATAACAACTTTGGATTAATCTTTAGGTACTCTTATCATTTTAAATCTTACTCTTTTAGTCTTTGGCAGGGGGTCACCTAAACTTATGGCCTAGCGGGGGTTGAATGAATCATTCCACATGTCCCCCTTCATAAAGTTCACATACATAACATCATAGAATATAATAAAACACATAATCATAGCATGACATCACATCATATAACCGCATGCAAACAATTAGCACATAGACACCAAAATATAGTTTCTTTTAGGATGTGTGCTTAGAAAAATCCTATGTACTCACATTTGTCTAATTGACCCTTTTCATCAACTTTAAGTCTTAAGGCTTCTTGAAATCGTCAAGGTAATCCTATAACACATAAATATCTTCATATTAAAAGGTGTTTCTGATTTTTAGACAACCCAAATGTAGTTTTTAACACTTATTTGATTTTTACAATTTTTGCCCAAATGTAGTTTTTAACACTTATTTGGTTTGTACAATTTTTGTTTAGTTTTTAGGATTTCCTAGCCCCGACCCCTGAAAGTGTTTTGTTCATAACTGTGGATACAGAACTACAAATGACTTGAACTCGATGTTTCTAGAAACTAGAAACATTTTCCTACAACCTTGTCTCTTCGGGGTGTTTCACAATTCTACTATAATTTTTCGTTATACAACTTACAAGTTCAGTGAATGTTGTTGTCTTCTTATTTGTAACATCTTTTATACTCTTACTTCACCTTGTTATACCCATTTACCAATACACTTTTATACCCATTATTTGACATTAGTTTATTAAATGTATCTTTATTATTATATTTCTATTAGTCATATAATATTTAAAATTTACTTTTTATTCTGCCTCTCGAGCTTACGCCTCGGTTAGAAAATTTTATTCAGCCTTTAAGCTGTGGTTTCCAGACAGAAAACACAAGGAGTATTGTGGTCTTTTTTTATGGCTATTCAAGCTAGAATTCACGGGTAATCTTCAAACAATTTAACCAAGCATTACAAAAGGTCTTAAGGGTTGTTTTGAGGACTTTAATAGCAGCCATAACACATCATTCTGACAGCAATATCTCAGAAAAGGAATGGGAAAGAAACACTTAGAATTGCCCGGTTTGTGAAGAACAAAAGAAATGGATTTTACTGGGTCTTTAAGCCTCTAATACGTGCATGATTTTAGGGCAGAAAAACGAGTTGAATAGCTCAAGAATATACCTGGAATGTGACGTGGGATCAGCCCTAAACAAGCCAAACGGGATTCCTCTTCTTCCTCTCTTCTCTTCGCGGTTTCCTTCTTCCTTCCTCGTATCTCCTTCGTTTTTTCCTTCTTTTTGTCGCACCAATATTCTCCTGCTCTTTTCTGATATCGACCAAGTAGCAGCCCTATGGAAGAAGCCTTCTGCGAGTTATGTGAGCCACAAGAGGAAACGGACGAGAGAAAAAGAAGGCGGATCGCTCCATTCCGTTGTATGGGAGTTATTGGTTTTTTTTTTTACAGTTTAATCCCTCTACTTCTATCTTTGTACAACTCCAGCTCAACCCTAATTTCCTGTCATAGTTAGTTAACTTTTACTTAAATCAATCTATCTTTCACTTTGGTCCCCTATACGTATCATTTATTTGCTAGATAACAATTAAATCGTTTAAATGTGTTTTTTTTTTTTTATTGTTTTTTATAACTATTATCGTTATTAGTTTTTTTTTTTTTTTTTTTTTTTTTTTTTTTTTTTTTTTAAGTTTAATTTCATCACAAATAAAACTATATTCACCTATGAGGAGACGCACTTGTCACAAACATAATTCACACGGATCGTCACTTTGGCACTTTGTCTCCTCGGCTTTAATCTTTTTTGGTGAGGATTTTGAGCTTTACGCCTTATTCCCGAGTTCTATTTAAGGGAGATATCGATGGAAATAGAGAGAAAACGAAGGATATCGAAGGATAATCGTGTTTTCGAAATGGAAAATGAAGGAAGAAAATGGTTTTGAAGCCATATTTTTCTTCTGTATTTTCCTCTCAAATTTGGCAGATTTGGGAATAAAGTGAGGGAAATGAAAAGTTTTAAGTTTATTTTTTTTTCTCTAACTCGGAAACACAAAAAGTTAAAATTTTCCTCTCATTTCCTTTAATTTCATCCGAACTCGTGAATACGGAATAAAGAAATTTTTCCTTCCCCTTCCTTTTTTATTTTATCAATATTTTCCTTCCATTTCTTTTATTGAATTTACAAAAAAAATTCAGGACTAAGGCGTTAATCTTTTTTGTGTGATTTTTTTCTTTTTGGTGCAGTTTTTAATATTTTCTTATTTGTGCTATTTTTTTTTTTTTTTTTTTTTTCATTTTTTGGTTTGATTTGTGAACTTCTTTGATGTGGTTTGTTGAGCCTTTAATCCTTTTTTATGCGGTTTTTCTTTAATCCTTTTCGATGTGGTTTTGTTGGTGAGGCTTTTTTTAGAGTGATTTTTGATAGGGGTGACAGTTGATGACACGACATGACACGAAATGAAATTGGAACGAAACTAAAATTCGAATTTGTGTTCGTGTCAAGTATAAAAAACACGACGTCATGTTGTGTCTTGTTCGTGTTCAAAATTCAACACAAAATTGACACGATTTAGCATTTGTCAGTTGTGTTTATCGTGTTATGTATGATTATGTATTAATTAAATAAATTAATTGTTATATTTTGTCATTTTTTCGTGTCGTGTCATGTTTATTATTTTTTAACCAGTTCGTTTTCGTGTTAGTTGAAAAAACACGACATCATGTCTTGTCGTGTTCGTGTTATAAAAAACTTTGTAGTGTCGTGTCGATTTAGACAAAAACACGACATGATGCCCGAGTTTTTGATCTTTTTCTTTTTTGGTGTGATTTTTTTTTTTTTTTTTTTTACTATTTTGTGTGTTTTTCTATTTTTTTGGGATAGGACTAACTAAGGTAATTAACTTTTCGGTTTGTTCATATGTAGGTAACTATCTTTTTTTTGTACACATCAAGATAACAAACTTTTTGGAACTGTTTATGTATGATCATTATGACCTGCTGTAGCAGGTTATATCCGGCTATAATAGGTCATAATAGTTATATGTGAACACTTTCAACAAGTTCGTTACCTAGATGTGTACAAAAAAATAGTTACCCAAATATGAACAAAACCAAAAGTAACAGTAAATTACACGAATGGTCCCTGTGGTTTGGGAAAATTTGTGTTTTTGGTCTCTAACTTATTTTTTTAATATGGATGGTCCCTACTATTTATTTTTGTTGCGTTTGGTCCATATCTTACCTAAAAAGATTATTGTACCCTTATCAATTTAATTTTTTTAATTAATTTTCTTATTTATGTATTTTTATATGTTTAATAAAACTAATAGACCTCACATATCTGTATCTTCCCACCATCACATCTCTCATCATCCTCAATTTCTATTTCTTTTCCATCTTTAGTGATAGACAAAATTGCAAGAATGGTCCCTATGGTATATCCAAAATTGCTACTTTGGGCCAAACAGGTTTGGACTAGCAGCAATAGTCCAAAAGTTTTCATTTTGCTGCGGTTTTGGTCCAAAACAGTCTAAAATTTTTAAAAATGATGGATTTGCCCTTTTCCATTTGATTTTTGCTTTTCTTTTTATTATTTAATTATTCGATAAATAAAAAAAATAAAAAATAAATCAAATAAAATAAAATCTCTCTCTCCTCTCTCTCTCTCTCTCTCTCTCTCATCACCATCTTCGATCAGTGGCACCATTCCACATCCACTAAACACAAATGTTGGTGACTTTTGCACCACCTCGCTCCTTCTCAAATACATCGACCACCACCGGTGGTAATCAGCCCAACATCGCCGGAAAAATCGAGCATTGAGAATGGAGATGAAGCTCAAAGAAGAAGGAAACAGAGAGTATCAACAGATCGAGGAAGGGCAAAAAAAGAAGCGGTGACAAAGATTGACTTCCAGCATCGATGTAAGGTGTTACCCAAATATGTTCGTTGTGAGATTTTCTTCTAAAACCCTAAACGACGTCTAAAACCCTAGAAACTAGAAGGGTGGCGGTTGAAACCCTAATTTGTGAAGATCCTCGAATCACCTATCTATAACAACAACTTATGAAGAATCAGAATAGATCAGGTAGCGGAGGAATAATGTTTGGAGGAGGTGCTTACGAACGATGTGATGGTAGGTGAAGGGATAGGTGTTTGCTGGTGCTACACGACCGAAAGGGAGGCAGAGAGGGGTTGCATAGGTGGTGGTCGAAAACTTTCTTTCTTCGCCAATGAACTGAACAGTAGTATCAAATTAGAAATCAGACCCCTCCCCCTTCGATTATCAGAATCCATTTGACAAACACACTCACCCAAAGTGGTACCCTCTTTCTCCTTCTTCTATACTCGATGATAGCTCTCATTTTTCTACTTTCTGAATTGATGGCAACCCCTTATTTTATCTCTTTTTTTTTTTTTTACATTTCTAGTTGTTAGGGATGGTGGTAATGGAGGGATAAGGGAGGTCTTGGGTGATTGAAGGTGACATTGGGTGGTGTAGGGTTATGAGTGTGTTTGTGTATGGTTTTTTATGAGTATATTTGTTTTGTTTTTGTGTATGGTTTTTGTTTTTAGGATGTTTTTTAGATGGATATGAAGTGGTAGAAATAATTTAAGTGGAGATGGAGCTGACATACGGTGGTGGTGGCCGGTGGCAGTGTTAGAAGATGTTCTTGAGTGTTCTTAAGATTATGAAGATGTTCTTGATAGATAAACCCAAATGGAGAGAGAGAGAGAGAGAGAGAGAGAAAGAGAGAGAGAGAGAGAGAGAGAGAGAGAGAGAGGAGAGAGAGATTTTATTTTATTTGATTTATTTTTTATTTTTTTTATTTATCGAATAATTAAATAATAAAAAGAAAAGCAAAAAACAAATGGAAAAGGGCAAATCCGTCATTTTTAAAAAATTTAGACTGTTTTGGACCAAAACCGCAGCAAAATGAAAACTTTTGGACTATTGCTGCTAGTCCAAACCTGTTTGGCCCAAAGTAGCAATTTTGGATATACCACAGGGACCATTCTTGCAATTTTGTCTTAGTGATATCGACATCTTCACCATCCATTCGTCCTTCAACTCCAGCGAACCAACACCACAACCCACTAAAGTGAAGAGACAGTGGGTTATGGTGTTTGTTCGCCAAAGTTGAATGACCAAAAAAGAAAATGATGGTGAAGACTTCCATGTCACTAAAGATGGAAAGAAAATAGAAGTTGAAGAGGATGAGAGATGGGATGGTGACCGGTGGAACCCAAATTAAATTTCTCAAATGTGGTTTCAGGTTTACGGTGAAGAGATACATATATGTGCGGTCTATTAATTTTTTTAAACATATAAAAACAAATACATAAATAAGAAAATTAATTAAAAAAATAAATTAATAAGGGCAAAATAATCTTTTTAGGTAAGACAGGGACTAAGCACGCAACAAAAATAAACAGTAGGGATCATTTGAATTAAAAAAATAATTTAGGGACCAAACGCACAAATTCCCCCAAACTATAGGGACCATTCGTATAATTTACTCTTACTTTTGGTTTTGTTCATATTTAGGTAACTATTTTTTTTGTATACATCAAAGGTACGAACTTGTTGAAAGTGTTCACATATAACCATTATGACCTGTTGTAACTATTCACATATAACCATTAATTATGACTTGTTGTAGCAAGATGTAACTTGCTACAGCAGGTCATAATGGTGATATGTGAACAGTTACAAAAAGTTTGTTACTTAGATGTATACAAAAAAAAGATAGTTACATATATGTGAACAACCTGAAAAGTTAATTACCTTAATAAGTCTTATTCCTTTTTTTTTGTGCGGTTTTTGAGCCACTTTGTTTCCTATATGCCAAGAAAATGAATATACATTTCATCAAAATAAGAAAACATAATTGGTATATATATATATATATATATATATATATATATATATATATATATATATATATATATATATATATATATATATATAAGCGGAGGTTCATTTGAAACCATATTAATTTTGTGAGACATGGGGACGCGATCCTAGCCACTTATCTTGTAGATCAAAGAAATAAAAATTATAAAACGCAAAATAAAAGAAAAAAAATCCAATTTTCTTTTAATATTAATTTTGTTATTTAACTTATCAATAAATAAATAATTAAATATCACTGTTTTTTTCAAAATATAAATGAAATATTCTAATACAATATTACACTGTAAATAATCAATTCAAAATTTTATAATGTTAGAATCTACTCTAACTAATAAAACAATAGTTTTCATGTCCACTTGTCATCTTCCTGTAATGACATGTCAGCTTTTGCCACTTGTCAACATTTCACACCTTCACAAAAAATCTAAAATGTTAAATATCTACAAAAATAATTTTTGCCACATGTCAATCTCTAATTAGTTTTTATACTTGTCATTTTGTGATATTTTTTAAATAAATAATATCCACAAGTCAATTTATGAGTTTTTTAAATTTTAAAATTAAAAAATCACATAATCTTATACTTATATATGTAAAGTATCAAATGTAATAAATATTATAATAAATTGCAATTAATTGTTTCTTTATTCTTTATTTCAAAATTTTATTTTAAAAAATACTTATTATTTATATTTTAATATTTTATTTCTTTAATCAACCCGTGTAATACACGTGTTTTACACCTAGTGTGATATTAATACAAAATCGTTTGAATAAGTAAATAACTAATCACTTAAATACCATTTAATACTTTTCTTCTAATAGTTTCTATGGTCAAACGAAATCATTAAGTATTCCATAATAACTTTCAAAAAAATAAACGAATTTTATTTTGATTGCATTCCATAATTTTCTGCTTTCAAGTTTTATCATCCCAACATTTCAGAGGTTTTCAAAATCTTTTGTAATCTAACTCCATATATTGAAGCCAATACATATTTTCTTCCCTTCATTCTTAAACTTAAAATGTTCCAAACCTTCTACAAGTTCCGCATTTTGTATCTGGAATCTATTTTTTTTTTTACTTTTTGGTAATTTTGAAATTTATTATTATTAGCTTAACTAATTACATGTATTTCTCAACTAACACATCAAAGTTTTCATAATTCATTTTACCTGTTTTCTATTTATTTGTATTTCAATTCAATATCTTACATTTTACTACGTTTGTGCACCATTTACTTTCAGCATAATTCTGATCCAACCATCACCTACTTGAATGACATTGGTGTGGTATCACCTAATACCACATTTAAAGTACGAATACTCAGCTTGTGGAACTTCATTCCAAAATCAAAGAAACAAATCTTATCCATCGAAATGATTATTATGGATGAAAATGTTGCTTTCAATAATTGACTGACCTTCTTATTATACAAACATTTAGTTATATTTTTATTATATCATTGAGTGACATTCTTATTTTCTCTGTAGGACACTAAGATACAATGTTGTGTTTTTCAATAGTCACAAGTTCCAATATCTTCTAAATGTTGGAGACACTTTAATAATAAAGAATCCTAACATGGCTAAGAAACAAGAAGGTTTTGATATTACTGGATAAGACCAGCAAATTATGTTGCAATGGAATACTACTGTTAAGAGATGTATTGATTTTATGGGTCCGATTCATAGTTTTATGTTTGTTGATTTTGCCACGATTTTACAGCAACAATGTCCTACAAATTCATGTTTTGGTAAGTTTTTTTACTTCACTTTTTTTTAAAAAATTTTCTTATGAAACCCTATACGTCATATTAATCTTTTTATGATTATTAGATGTGATCGGTCATATCGTGTCATGTCATGATCTTGAATCATCTAATTTAATTCAATCAAAACACAACATCAAGTTGACTTTAAGTGATTTAGAGTTAGTTCTTTACCATTTCCTTTTTTTAATGTATATGTTATTTACTATGTAAAACTTTTACTTCATTATTGCAGTGGAACCGACCTTAAGATTACTTTGTTTGGTTTTTAAGCCAATTAGCTAAGTGATTTTTTGACAAATAACACAGATGTATCTTGTGTTATCATAATTGTCCAGTTTGTTGCCATCAATGTTTGGAATGGTTTGTGATAATATTATATATTTTTTAATTTTGGAAAATAAAATATTTGTTATTTTTTTTTCTTTATCAGAGCGTGTTTCAGTACAATCTTACTTTGATTCTTCTAAGTTGTTTGTTAATGCGGATATTGTTGAGATTAACGAGTACTGGAAAATGTTAGTTGCATTGTTATAATTTATTGTTAATGCCATAACATAGAATACTACTAATCTACATCTTTACATTTTAATATATTTATTACATAATACAGGTTGGATGGTGGGTGTTGATGGGATTAAGAAATCTGAAAGTAGTATTACTATACTGCCAAGTCATACTTTTTTCATCCCATCATTGGTTTCAAAGTAATTTTGAAATAAAAAATATGTGTGATGTCATCCAACCAATGAAGGTATATTATATCAATATATTTTATTGTTTTCTTTTTCAACAATTTACATTTCACATATGCTTTCTAATTGATCTACTTTTGTCTTTTGTGTCACACCCCCGAACCGTTAGAAATAATGGCGGAAACGTCCGAGAGCGGGCGACGTCATGCGTAGTATCACAATAATTGTATCATAGCAATCAAAGTAAACACAACCATTACATTAACATAAGAATATTTACATATGTTTGAAAACATAGTTTGTGTACATCAAAAGTAACAAAAGATAAAGACGAGACTCCAAAATGCTCCGTCTTCTCCAAAAGTTGGTGAAGGTACTTGTCTATCGTTGCCCTGAGAATACAAGTGGTTTTGAAAACGTATCAGCAGAAAGCTGGTGAGTTCATAAGCATGTTTTTGTATTGAAAACTAGTCACTGAAATTGTACAAATGATTTCTTTTCATTATAAGTAAAATGTCGTTTGTATTGGAAACCATTATTATCAAGTTCTGAAATATGTATGCACGCTTTCCAAGAAAATCCAATATTTTCTAACATGTTTGTTGATTATTATATGAAAAGTATGTTCCGTTTGGGAAACCCTGGCTACCACCAGTATGTAGTGTATGTTTTGTTTCGAAGACCTTGGCTACCACCAGTATGTAGTGTATGATCCATTTGAAAAGCCTGGCTACCACCAGAATGTATAGTAGTTTTATTACTCAAATAAAACCAAGAGTTGGATCCCTGGAATACCCTCCAGTAAGTAGATAGATAGTTTCATTAATTAAAATAAAACTATTGAAGAAAGAAATACCGTAAACAAGTTTAGTTTATACTTATTGTGAGTCGTATAACCATACTAATATGACTGATGACCGGCTTGACGTTTCTTCAGGCATCGTACGGTTACAGAATTTGTCACCCCAGGTATGTCCGCTTAACTGTAGCTAACAGTTCATGTGTGGGATTGTCGGTCCCGAATAGATCTATTCATAAATTTCACACTCTCCCTCCAGGAGACTCTAGTTGTACTAAAGGTGAGGATTTACTGGTACCCCGAGGGGTATAACGAAGATATGCCTCACAATCCTGTATTAACTAGTTTACGTGTGGTTCGGTTGTTCTCGAGTTCGAAATCGTTTGTAACGGTGTAGAGTATAAATAATTATACACAAAATAATTATTTAATAAGATACTCTAATAATGGATAAACTAAATCTATCATAGTTTATATGTTTGATTTTGTACGTAGTTTGATTCTGTGAAACTTGTAATGACTTTTCCCAAACTATATCTATTATAGTTTGACTGGTAAGTTGTGCTCGTATATTGTTCGGAAAAACTATGCAATTATGTTTAGAAAACGTCCCTTATGCTCCGCATATTACATAAAGGGAATAAGGCATCTAAATGTTTGACATAAGATCATTGTAATTGCATCTGTTTTTAACTTATGAAAACCGTTATATTTGGCTTGTATCCCCCCCCCCCCCCTTAGAACGTTTTAAAATACGTAAAAACATAGGGGGTATGAACTCACAGTTGGTTGGTCGTAAAGGATTGAACCGAAAGATCATTGAGTCGAAGCATGCGTCACTTAACGGAATCCTAATATCAAATAAATACATATATGTATAAAAATTAGCGATTTCGTTAGATAAAGTGTTAGATAAACACTTGGTTTTGGTTAAGGAATGTTACCTGGACTTGATTGAATTGAGAAAACAGGTTTTTCCCCACGAAAGAGCTGTTTACGGTCGAGAGGAGAGTTTACGGTCGACAGGCAGTTTACGACCGTGAACTAGGGTTTACGATCATAAACTGAGTTTATGGTCCTTGAAGATTTGACCGTAAATGGGTTTACGGTCTAAGAAGATTGACCGTAAACTCAAGAACAGTGATGTTGGTTTCGATGAAAACGTGTTTTAGATGCTCATACACTACCTCCAGAAGTGTTTCCTGATGCTTTTCCAATAGAAATGAGGGTGTTTTGGTGTTTATGGTCAGAGGTTCTAGAGAGAGAATGAGAGAGTTTCTGGTCCAAAGTGTTCAAATGAGGGTGGGGGTCTCATATTTATAGGGGATTTCGTGGTCGGTGAGTGGGGTTCACCCGACTCCGACTGTAAACAGGGTTTACAGTCGTACACGAGTTTACGACCGTAAACTCGTCCTAGACCGTGAACTCGGTGTTTTTCGAGGAAATTCAAGTTTTTCACGTGATTTCCGGTTTATTCCGACTCGTATAAAATACATATTATTTATTTGAAACGTAAAGTCTTTCTCAAACTAAGAAATTTGACGGAATTTAATAAAAACCTAAATTTTATTAACGAAAACTGGGTAAGGATAACGGAAAAAGTTTCAGGTTGTCACATTTTGTTACATGCATGTAAGTTTATTTTGATTGGAATAATCGAGGGTATCCGACAAGACCATGAGTGGTATTATAATGCTTGTATTAAATGTTGGAAGAAGTGCACAGTGATTTATAATATACGCCATGCCTCTAAATCCCAGAAACGCATTTCTAACTTAACAACATTTAAGTGTAAAAATAACATATGCAACTTGTCACTTGTGAAGAAAAAAGAAAAGTATTTAAAACAACCTTTGACTATTAAAATTGGAATCTTTAAAATATATAATTTTCTAATATGTTGATAATAACTTTTTTCCTATAGGTTTCTAATCTCTATCACCGACCAAGATGTTATAGGGACGATTTCACTAACACTTTTTGATACATTAGCAATGAAATGTTGGGATTTAAATGCGACTGATTTAGTCAAAATAGTGAAGGAGGTATAATCTATTTTTTTATTTTGGTTTTAAATGCAAGTGATTTACTCAACAATAGTGAATGAGGTATATCGAATTTGTTTTTCATCCATAGAGAGGTGATAGTTTGGTTTTGTTCCTAACTGAATTAAACGTCTTAAAACAACAAAAGACAACTTTCTTGGTTGAAGTTACACCTTACAATGAACAAAACCCGGCCAACTTTTCTCTATTAACAAAATTATTGAAGATGCTGAAATACTTTCTAAATTGGAGAGCAAAGTAGAATCTTTGGTATATACTTTAACTCCAATAATATTTAATTCCATTGTATTTTGTTACCTAACTAGTCTTTATTTGACATATTATTATGAAGGGCGGTGAATCCGAATCATATAATCAACAACCGATGTCTCATTTTCGGATGAGATAAAAGTTGTAAATGTATATATTATATTATTATTATATTACTTTATAATATAAATCGTCCCACTTTAATATATTTATGAACATATTTAACATTTACTAACATTTAATTACAAGTAACCAAGCATTATTTTTTCACTTTTAGGATTGTGCTTCTCAAACAGAAGATAATGTAACCCCTTCTGCTTTAGAAAAATCAACCGCGACATCACCTATTAAGACGTTTAACCACTCCATTCTATGAATGGAATTATATCATTTTCATTATGAAGTCGATTTAGTCCAACGTCCAAAGGAGCCATATCGACACAAGAGTAGCAGAAAACATGTGAAGGATCATAACCCAAACAACGGTTCATCATACGGAGGTGTGCAAAGGAGAAATAAACTATATTGACATGGTCAATATAGTCAAAATACCCACCAATTTATGATCTTTTTGATGAGTAATGAAACTGACATCCATGTTTGATATGGATCGAAAAGTATATGTTGTTCGGTTCTCTTGGAAAAATAAAAATTAGTTAATGTAAAATATAGACGTAAATCTTCAAATATTAACATTATTCATACCATGGAGTTCTACAAGATCCAGAAACTCAGATGAATCACGGGTATTCCATGTAGTAACTTGATTTGCAATTAGAGAAGTTTGTAGAAGATGAAACGAGCTTGGGAGATCAGCGATTAGTGAATCGGGTATGATCATATAGCAGGGTTAAAAGGAAGTTTATATGCAATTCATTATTACTTCTATTGATTTGAAAGGTGTAATGTGTAATTATTATTATAGAAGATATAAGTTTGGCGGTTATCTTATCTATATGCAATCATCAGATTATTTTGATACGAACTATTACTGGGAATGTGTATTAATTCCATTTTTGACTAATGGATACATTAAAATATAGTTATAAATGATATACATTCATATTTTTTGTCACACCCCCAAACCAGAACGGTGGAAACGTTCAGGGGTGGAGGACATCATGTACAGTATCATATCAATGCATAATAGTAAACAAGCAACAACATCATCCATTGCATTAATAGAATAATTTAATACAAGTGTGTTTTGTATAGTTTGAAAGACACCCAAAATATGAATCAAAATAAAAGACGAGTCGTGAACACACTCTGTCTTCTCAAAAGCCTGGTCTAGATGTACCTATCTACTGGTGACCTGAGAATACAAGTTATTTTGAAAGAGATGATCAGCATTAAAGCTTGTGAGTTAAGTATTTTAGTGTCATTGTTTTGTATGAAAGTGTTTGTAAACGTATGTTGTAAATGTTTGTAAGTGTTTTATGCAAATGTTGTATCTCCTAGAAAATCCTATATTTTCTACCTTATTTTGAAATGTAGCCTTCTACCAAGACTCGACTGTTCTGAATGTGTGTTTTTTGTAAAGTGAGTGTTTTTCCCAAGTATGACTATCATTACTAAAATATAGTTTACATTACCGTTTATGTGAGAAGATCACAATGTGAATGCAATGGGAAAAATAAAGATGTATTATAGTATTGTATATAAATAGCTATCGATGTACTAACTATCTTAAACCAGTTTGTTTAATTAAGGTAAAATGTGATATGATTATAACCATACTTATTGACTAGTGGATAACATGACAACCTACTGGTATCGAAACTGATGTGATATTTGTTACCCCTTGGCCTGCCGGCCAAACTGTAGCTAACAGTCGAGATGCATGATTGTTAGTCCCGTATAGATCTATACATACAATGCCCGCTCTCCCTCCAGGAGACTCTGGTTACAAAACATGACACAACAGTATGATGTCATGTCATGAAGTAGTAACTCACATTAATGTTATAGTATTCTTGTATTTGTATAATATGTTCGGTCTGTTCTTGTGTATTGTGTGTTCTCTATGTATAGTGTATAGTATGTTCCTCCTTATTTCTCATTATAGTATGTTCTTTCTATTTCTCGTTATAGTATGTTTGAACTGACTCATGTATGAACTGACTATTGTATGTTTCATTGTTCTTAGAAATAGTGAATAGTAAATCTCTAAACTATACATATTATAGTTTACTAGTAGTGTTGTTTGAATGACTGTGTATGTTTGTACACCTTTGCTACCCAAAGGTGTTGAACTGAGATAAAAGCTTTTATATCTATATACATATACATAATATATAACCAATATTTAAACGACACTCAGACAAACAACCGGATATCCTAAGTCCACAACCAAACAAGGAACATGAAATAAAGCGAGTTATCAGTCTGAAGCCCTTTCAACACTACTTATATAACTATATTTATATAAACATGATTTTGACAATATATAAGTTTAAAAGAGTTTTAATAAAGAGTTTAGCATATAAAAGAGTTTTAACCATTTGAATGGTTATAGTTGACTTGATGTTAGTTTATAAAATGTTTTGAAATAGTTTGTTTGATAACACAGTTTGGAGTATAAGAGATCCACTTGTTTTGATAGCTATAAATCACGTGTGATTGATTCGATAATTATAATGTTTTTTACTTGTATTCCCCCCCCCCCCTCCTAAAAGCATTTTAAATCGTCAAAAGATAAGTTAGGGGTATGAACTCACTTTGTAAATGGTGAATCGGGCAGTGTTTCGTTTCTAGGAATGATCTTTCTTGACGTAACCGCGGGCTTCTGGTGAAGAAACAAGCTTCACGCGGGCAGCACTTCGACTGGAAAGGAGCTAGTTTCTCTGTAGATTTGGGGCTTCGGGACTCGCGTTGTGTGCTAGAGGTGTTACCGGTGTTTTGGGGTGGTTTAGAGGGGCTTAACAGTGTATAGAAGTAGGAGAGAGGATGGATTTCAGCAACCAAAGTCGGAAGGCCTCAATTTCTATATATAGGGAGTAATTTTGGAGCTCACATCGTAAGTATGGATTGGCTCACGTTGTGAGTTCGATCCTATCCATCCGCTGACTTGACTTCTGACAGCTCGACCCTGGAACCTATCCATTACTGGCTCACGTCATGAGTCCTCTGATACGATGGGAATTCGTGTCCCGAACTTCATAAATTCATATCTCTTGCATATGAGTTCCGATTTTGACGTTCTTTATATCCACGCGTAGGTGATATTATGCTCTACAACTTTTGTTTAGACTCCGACGGCTAGTTTTGAATTTTCTTTTTAATATTATATTTTTAACAGGCCGGACTGGAAAAGTTCGTTAAAAATTCACAACTTCTTTATCTGACGTCCGTTTTCGTCTGTCTTTTTACCATTGTACTACTATTGTTGAGATCTTCGATTCTCGTTTAGTTTGTGTCGGCTAAAAGTCGATCGATCTCTATTTCGAGTTTTTAGCTGTCTACTTTATATCTGAAACTTAGAAAAATCATAACTTCCTCATACGAAGTCAGATTTTGACATTCTTTTTATATACGTTTACTGTTTAATGATATCTACGACTTTCATTTAGATACCTAAGGCTAAATAGCATTTTATTGAAATTTTCCGTTTTATGTTTAACAGTGTTTTACAGGTTTTGTTGCGGATCTTCGATTGGTCATAACTTTTTCATTATAACTCGGATTTTAGTGTTCTTTATATTTCTGAAAACCTTGTTACGATATCTATCACTTTATGTATCCCAATTGAGATTTTTGAACATTTCATTTTTGATGCTATTCTTATTATTTCAAAAACAGGTTACAATACTTGACTTTAGATCGTTACATTGACTTGAAAAATATGGGGTTGTTGCATTTTTTTAACTTGATTCACAATAAAATTAGTTTGGAATGTATATATGGAACCTAAATCAACAAATATTCAAAATTCAAAATACCCACAAAAATTTATGCCAGGAAATAAATCATTACCTTATTTTACACATATACATTTTCAAAATCCGAATACCTTTTACGTATTTAACGTTTTCTTCCAAACTCCCCACATTTACCTACAAAATCAACAATCGACTATTGTCTTTCATTTCTACATCAGTTGTTGCATATCATATCCATCAATTTAACTTCAATTTAAACAGGTTTATATATATATATATATATATATATATATATATATATATATATATATATATATATATATATATATATATATATATATATATATATATATATATATATATATATATATATATATATAATGTAACAATTGTTTATGTAATAATATATGTAATAATATTTAAACCAAATTTTTGTAACTGTTAAACTTGTAAAATTTTTAACCTATTTTTTTAGAAAACATTCTGTATTACACTTTAAAAAACATATAATACATGTCGGTAATATTTATTTTTAATACTTTTAAAATTAACATGTTGTACATTGTCCCCTACCACTAATTATTGATTAACATCTTGTAGAAATTGTATATAATTTATTATGTGTTATATTGATTTTATATAGTAATTAATATTTTTATTCAGATAATACTAATATCATTTATTTATCTAAGAAAAAAATATTAATTACTTTTATTTGGATAATATAAAAATTATTAATTTGCCTTCTATATCGATAATTCAAAGTCAAAAGAAGACAATCGATCATTCAAAGTCAAAAGAAGACAAATTCTCATGGACGTTATATTTTGAAATGATTATTAATAAAAATCACCACAATCATATCAAATTCTGGTTTGTTTCTCAAATACTCTGTTTTTCACATGGTTTGTATGCTATCTTATCTAATGTTGCTTATAAAGAGGTTTTGAAATTACGGTCGATTTTGTAATAAGGTTTAGTAACTCCTATGAAAAAAAAAATAGTGGGAGGTGGCGTATAAATAACGATCTATTTTATTATAATTAAGAATTCAAACACATCAACCACTTTTATATATATATATATATATATATATATATATATATATATATATATATATATTAAAACAGAAACCTGATGATATCACTTTCAACAATCAGAACCATTCATTAGATTTCTTTGATTGATTTCAACCCTTAGATCGTTCTTAATACTTATGGTGACGTCATCCTAACAAAACAATTTACTATTTATTTACGTCTATCATAACTATCTCCTATATTCAAATCGAAAAATCAGCCACCAAAGACGGGAACTTAACTAACCATCAATATTATCCTAATTTTAAATTTTAAAAAATAATCCTAAAATGCTCTACATTATCTATCATAACTATATTTGGAAATTCAACATTTAAGTGATTTTTATCTTATCCCTTCAATACTAACTTTGATTCAATATATATATATATATATATATATATATATATATATATATATATATATATATATATATATATATATATATATATATATATATATATATGACGTATTCCGTCAAAACCCATTTTTAGTTTTCCTTCCACGCTCCTGCAAAAGGTGGGTTTTTATTGTGTTTTATCTATGTTTTTACCTCTTCGTTTATATTAATATTCACGATACTAAATCAATACTTCTTCCTTTCTACAACCTTCTATAGCAGTAAACAATTGTTAGCTTAGTTAATCAAAGGCAAAAAGGTACGCATTTCATTGTTTATCAATAATTCTTCCTTTCAACATCTTTCTACAGCCTTCTATATGATAAGTGTTCATACTCATTTTTTTGCTATGTTGTTTTCTGTGAAAAATATATCAACATACTATGTATGTTTTGATTTGATACCATCCTACTTCCATTAATCCATAATTGCAGCCAACTATTATTTTGCAAAATACAGTTAATGTTTATTTTTTTTTTTTCATGGTTAAGTATGCTAACCAAAAATGTCTATGTTAATTGAACAACATCATATTTACATTAAACAAAAACCTTGTGAATCTTTGAATTACTTTTTTCATTATATCTCATAATTATCTCTAATACTTTTTTCACTATATCTCATAATTATCTCTAATACTTTTCTATCTTTAATACATTGTTTTAACATTACAAATCCATAACATAAAATGTTGATAGTTTTCAAAAGCACAACACCCTAACATACTTGGTACTACTCCTCGACTTACATGTTACTTGAGAATACAAGTTATTTTGAAAACGGTCAACATGTGGAATGTTGGTGAGTTCATAAGCAGGTTTGATATGAAAATGTTTTGTGTAGTCTGAAAGAAAACAACCCTGAAAATCCGATATTTTCTAAAAAGACCATTGTTTATATAAAAGTGTGAAGACCAGTAAATATAGGCATGATGATTTCAAAACGTGTACTATTGAAAAGCTTTGTATTAAAAGTACCAGTGAAAAATGTTGAACTTCCCCGGAAAACCCGATGTTTTCTGAAAATACAAATATCATATAACGGTTCGAATTGTTATTCCATCGCGAGGTTTGATTTTGACTTACCTTGATTACTTGATTTATATTGGATTTATTTATGTGAGTCGTTATAACCATGCATGATAATGACTAGTTCGTTTGTCTTGGCACTCTGGTGAACGCCGAAATTGATCTTAAGATTTTGTCACCCTAGACTAGCCGAGTCTAACTGTAGCGAACAACTGAGGTGTGGGGGAGTCACCCCCGTATAGATCTATACACAAACTCTCGCTCTCCCTCCAGGAGACTTTGATTATAACTACAGACTATGACCGACACACGTTGGTGCCACCTATTATTACTCACTAAATCCCAATTGACTTTGACTACCATTGATTATCGACCCGTATTTGTTTACTTGGATTAACGATAGGCCTAATAAACGAGGAGAAAAGGATTACAGGATCCTACTATTCCCGCGTATTATTTATGGCTATTAATTATACGAAGGACACGCTAGCCCATTTCACATTTGATTTACTTGGACCTTATTAGCAATGCTAATGGGCCACTAAGGCCCAATAGCACTTAAAAGCCATTGAGGGTCCCCTAAATATGAAATTGGGTCATAGAAGGCCCAATAACATTTATAATTATCCCTTGGGCCCAAAAATCATGTTAATGGATCACAAAGGCCCAATAAGTATGTTTGGAACTTTCAAGCCCAAAAAATTTAATGTTTACTTGTTTAGGAATTGTATAATTGTTTGGAAGGTTTGATTGAACGATTGTTATTTTTGTATCAACATGAAACCGATTGATTTGTTTATAACAATATTTGGACTATACGTATATTCATCTCTCCATTTTCATGAGTCGTAACTTTTGGTTATTTTTGACTCAACTATCTTAAAAATATAATAATTGGTTAACAAATGTTGGTTTGACCCCTTTTTAGCTCGTCTTTAATAAAAATAACCATTTTTGGTCCTTTATACAAAAAAAGAGACATTTTAAGCCCTTAATTCATTTTCTTGACACATTTGACCTATAGACTTTTTCAATTGATATTTTTAGCTCAAAATTTATTCTTTGGCAGTTTCAGTCCTTTCAGAAAGGTGTTTTTCGGTTAAAGCCCAAACTTTTTGCAACTTTTACAATTTTGGCCTAAAATTCAAAAACTTTACATTTTTTATCCTTTTTGGAAAAGAAAAGCATTTTAACCCTTGAAATAGTCTTGTTTAACTTTTCATCCCCTGTTTTGAGGAATTTATCATTTCAGTCCCTTGAAAATCATGTTTTTCGCAATTTTGGGCTTAGTGGGCCGAAAATCCCAAAAATTGGCCCATTAAGCTACAATTTACATTTCAAGTCCTTTGAAGAGAATAATATTCATAACAACATTTATTGTAACTGTTTTGACTCTTTTAATCCTTAAGAAAAACCGTGAATGGCAATTTTAACCCAACTTTTGTTTATTTGACAATTTAAGCCCAAAAATTAGTTTTATGTTGCAATATGTTGATTTAAATCTTAGAGGGTACTTTTCATGACTTGTTTAGGGTAGTATATATTAGATCATGTTTGTTTTCCTTCTTATGTCATACATCTCGAGATTTCTTTCTTTTTTGTTTACATATTTAACACATAAGCACATAAATTCACACATACATCCATGAAATCATACATAGCATACACATACACATAGATCTACACATTTTACTTGTATTCTCCCCCATAAAATTTTGTAAAAACCAAAAAGAGAGGGGTATGAACTCACCTTTTCTAATTGATCACGGTTTTGAAGAAAAATGGGAGAAGTTTGATGTTATTCTCGGCCTAGTAAGATTCTTGGAGTATCTTTGGCTTAGATGTGTTCTAAGAGGCAAGATCACGAATTTTATATGAGTTAAAGAGAGATTTTTAAGGAAATCAAGAAGTTAGAGTATGGATCAAGTAACAACTTACCAAAGATTTGTGATATTAAGAAAAGATCTTCTTATAGCCCTTGTGATTCTCGAAATTTTGAGGGAAAATGTGAGAGTGTTCTTGTGAGTGTTTGAGAGAATTTGGAAGTGTGTCGGTGTGTGTGATGTGTTCTCGGACAAAGAAGAAAAGAGAGGGGAGAAGAGAGAGTGTGAAGTGATGGATGCTTAGAAGTATGGGATAGTTGCATGGATATACCAAGTATAATTGTGAGGTGGTGTCACACCCCCAAACCAAGGATGGCGGAAACGTCCGGGGGTGGAGGACTTCATGTATAGCATCATAACCACAATTTCAATAGTAATTCAAGCAAACACAACCAACATATATATAATTGAAAAGTTACATCACTTGCATGAATTACATTTTTCAAAATCAATTACAATATGTTGTCAAAATATGAAAAGTTTGACGCCTCAACGTCCCATCCTCAAAAGCACTTGGTAACACGATTAATGCTTTCCTGTGAATACAAGTTGTTTGAAAAGTGTCAACACAAGGGTTGGTGAGTTCATAAGCTTTTATTAATAATCTTATTAGAAGTCTTTCACATGTAAATGTCGCGTTGTTTCAGAAAAATCCGATATTTTCCTTGAAATCCGAAAAATGTAGCCTTACAACCAAAGACTAGAATGTATGAAAAGTCATCGTTTCTTAGTAGGAATGTTGTGAGTTTAAAATGAATTGGAAAGTAAATTTATTTTATCAACCTAAAACCTACTTTGGTTTTTATGCAACCCCGTAAACTTTATGAATTGTTGTCTCCCTAAGTGAGTCGCTATAATCATACTGTGACTATGTGAACCTGCCACAACGTTTCTCAGGCGTCGCGAAAATGAAATGACATTTGTCACCCGTAGACCTGCAGGTCCCACTGTAGCTAGCAGCAAGGTGTGGGGTGTCAAACCCAATATAGATCTATATACAAGTATCACGTTCTCCCTCAAGGAGATTCTGATTATAACTACCAGGAATTATATCCCGCACTCGGACGTACGGGGAGAGAGAGAGAGAGTCTCACAACATAGGTTAACAAGTTTACTTGAAATGTGTGTGAATATAAATCTTTCTTGTATGAATGTACCCTTTTTGTACGAGTGCGTTGAGTGATGTATCATAAACTATACCTATTATAGTTTATCTAAAATGTATGTAATATGTATGAATTCTTTTATGGAAATGTATTAGTATTGTGAATTTATCAAACTATACATTTTATAGTCTAATAATACGTGTTCCAAAATGAATGAATAATATTTAATATTTAATATGAATGTCTTAATTCCAGTTCATAATGATAAACTAACACGGAAACACATTCAAATATTAGAACTTATGATTATACACTTTGCTCAACATAATACAAAGTGTTATGATATTTACATGCTGTTGGCTAACTTTAGCCATTCTGCCCTGTATTTGGAAAAATCATAGAAAAATCATACGAAGTCGAAAACTAGATCCGTAAATTCTGAGAGTTCACAAAATGTGTCTAGTTTGCTCATAAATTTTATCTCAATTTATAATGACCTCTAACTTGGGTGAAAAAGTCCAAAATCACAGACTGGTCCGAATTGTTGTTTGAAATGATAGGCAGTTTTGTAAAAATCGCCATAAATTGTAGAAAAATCGTATGGAGATGTGCAAGTAGCCATTTTAAAGCTAAAAACTTGAACTATTTGCACCTTGTACAGTTTTGAAAACAAAAATGTGTAAGATGCCCAAAACAGTCCGTGAATGGAGTTGAACTTTTCTGATGAAGGCTGTTAGAAAACTTTTGATAGGTTCTTAGTGTTTTAACTTGTATTCACCCCCTGAAAACTTGAGAAATCATGAAAATGTAGGGGTATGAACTCACCTTGAGTGATTTCAGTAGATGATTGTTGAAGAATGGAAGTTTTTAATTCAAGAACACTTGGAGATGCCTTGAAGGTTTTCGAGAATCTAACATCATAGTTAGGGAGTTTGTGTAAGCAACCAAAGATTTGAGTAGAATGAAGTGAAATAATAATAGGGAGGATGAATTTTTACTTACTAAGTGTGGAAGAACACTTGAATCCAGCCTTGGATCTCGAAAATTTGTGTAGAAGAGTTTGAGAGAAAAAGTGATGTTTGTTACTTAGTGGAATGAGAGAAATGAGAGAAAATGAGGAGTGTGGTTGATTGTTCCAGCTCAAAAACGTGGGAGTGAGTGAAATTTGAGTGTAAGGGAACATTGAAGTGACATAGGTAAGGTGGGGAGGTATGGCTGGTCATAGAGTGGGTGTGGGGTGGTTGCTTGTGACTTTGATTTTTTTTTTTTTTTTTTTTTAACTTGCAAGGCACAATGGAATATATTACTCCTATAAAGGAAATTGACTCAATCAAGGACGATTTCACAATTAAAGTTCGGATCATACGTCTTTGGACTCAAAAGTCAAGAACAATGTCTTATAATTGTCTATATCCCATTTTTAGTAATTTAATCTCAAAGAACAATGCTATAATCTGTAATTTATCATCTTTTAGTTTAATTTTCTAAATATATGTGTGGTTGTCTATGTGTGTGTATCTCTTTAAAAATTCTGCAATTTCATCATTTTATGACCCCCATTTGCGAAGTTGAGTATTTATTTCCAAAAATGCGAAACTCCAGGGACAATATTTGAAATCTTCTGTTTTCTTCCCCAATTCGCATTCTACTGTGAAATACTTCGCATCTTCATTCTTACACCCTTCGCATCCCTTCGCATTAATCACCTTCGCATTTTAACCTAATTAATCAAATGCGATTCACAAAATTTTTCATTCCAGATGCGAACACAGTTTAGTTCTTGAACTCTAAACTTGCGAAATCAAAAATTCATATGTTGAACCCATATGCGAATATTAACCCAATTGACTTCAAATTGATTCATAGATGCGAACACTCGATTGTTTTACTTTCGCAAAATGAGCATCAACAACTCCACAATCGAGTTTTTAAATTCTTGCAAACAACAATTTCATAGTCCTTGACTTCGCGTTTTCTTCACGAATCATCCCTCAATCATCAATCCAATTGCGAATCAAAAACTCATATGTTCTTGCTTTATCGATTCATCGACTACACTCATACAAATGCGAACAATACTCAATTTCAACATCGATTGAAACTTATAGCAAAGCTAAATCCAACTTCGCATTCAAAGCAGTGTTATTGATTGCATTCATGAAATACTAACAAGATAATATATTATAATACAAATATACATATTTTAGGTGGTGAAATCGTAACAGCCTAACAATTTGGTATGCAACTTTATTAAATCAATAAAAAAAAGTTATGCAAATTGGAAAAATAAATAAAAATATATCTTTTGTTGTTTTAATTAAGGAAATAAATATTTTATATGAATACTCACCAGGAAAAACGCATATTATACATTCCCGATGAGTATGCAACATGGTTTTCATCAGTTTAATTCATTGATTAGTACGAAGGCTTAGGAAATTTTTAACACAAACTTTTCTCCTGTGATGTTTTCCCATTAACATAGCAAGTTATACAATACGAACATAACACTAACCCTAATACACAAGGTTTAATAGAGTTGACCGGCTTGACTTGATGACTTGACTTGACTCAAGATTGACGATTGTCACATCTTCCCCCCGTTAGAGGGAATTTCGTCCCGAAATTTAAATTCGGCTGGGACTTCAAGGGTTTGGGAAAAGATGTGGATACTTTTTCTTCATTTGATCTTCACGTTCCCAGGTAAATTCAGGCCCTCGTTTCGCGTTCCAACGAACCTTCACTATGGGAATGCGACTTTGTTTTGTTCTCTTGATCTCTCGATCCATGATCTCGACGGGTTCCTCCACAAAGTGGAGATTCTCATTAACTTCAATTTCTTCGAGTGGTATTACGAGTGTCTCGTCAGACAGACACTTCTTTAAGTTGGACACGTGGAAGATAGGGTGCACATTACTAAGTTCTTGTGGTAGTCGGAGTTTGTACGCCACCGGACCAATCCTAGCAAGGATCTCGAACGGACCGATGTACCTTGGGTTTAGTTTCCCCCGTTTACCGAAACGTATCACCCCTTTCCAGGGGGAAACTTTTAGTAGTACCCGGTCTCCGACCTGGAATTCTAAAGGTTTGCGTCGCTTATCCGCGTAACTCTTTTGTCGATCACGAGACGCTTTTAGTCTTTCCCGAATTTGAATGATCTTTTCTGTGGTTTCCCTTATGATTTCCGGCCCCGTAAGGGTGCTATCAGGGACTTGCCCTCTGGCTAGCTGAGTATCTCCAACTTCGGCCCAACACAGTGGCGACCTACACTTGCGGCCGTAGAGAGCTTCGAATGGGGCGACTCCAATGCTAGTGTGATAACTGTTATTATAAGAGAATTCGATAAGCGGTAGATGGGTATCCCATGCCTTACCAAAATCTATCACACAGGCTCTCAGCATGTCTTCCAACGTCTGGATGGTTCTCTCGCTTTGTCCGTCCGTTTGTGGATGGTAGGCCGTACTCATGTCTAACCTGGTTCCCAGAGACTTTTGTAGGGACTGCCAGAAACGCGAGGTGAATCTACTATCTCGATCCGAGATAATGGATGTTGGTACACCATGTAGTCGTACGATCTCCTTAATGTACGTCCTGGTCAACTTTTCCATCTTGTCTGTTTCCTTTATTGGCAGGAAGTGCGCGGACTTGGTCAATCTGTCCACAACCACCCATATGGTATCCATCCCACCTGATGTCTTAGGCAGTTTGGTTACGAAGTCCATGGTTATTCGCTCCCACTTCCACTCGGGTATATCTGGTTGCTGAAGTAGTCCTGATGGCTTCTGATATTCCACCTTGACCTTGGCGCAAGTGAGGCACTTGCTCACATAAGTAGCAACTTCAGCCTTCATGTTTGGCCACCAGTATAACCTTTTGAGGTCTAGATACATCTTATCTGACCCCGGATGAATGGAGTATCGAGTCTTGTGGGCCTCATCCATTACAACGTCTCGGTATCCACCGAACTTCGGTGTCCAGATTCGATTCATGAGATAACGAGCTCCATCCCCTCTGACTTCCAAGTTCTTATCCATCCCCCTTAGTGCTTCGCTTGCCATGTTTTCTGGTTTCAGGGCTTCAAATTGGGCGTCCTTGATCTGAGTGGCCAGTTGGGAGTGGATGGTCATGGCTAGGGATTTTACTCGGCGACCCGAGTATTCTTTCCTGCTTAAGGCATCGGCTACTACATTAGCCTTGCCTGGGTGGTAGCGAATTTCACATTCGTAGTCATTCAGTAATTCCACCCATCTTCTTTGGCGCATGTTTAGTTCTTTCTGATTGAGAATGTGTTGAAGACTTTTGTGATCAGTGAAGATGGTGCACTTGGTGCCGTAGAGGTAGTGCCTCCAAATCTTCAGGGCGAACACCACAGCTCCCAATTCAAGGTCGTGGGTTGTGTAATTAACTTCATGTGTCTTCAGTTGTCTTGATGCATAAGCGATGACTTTTCCCCTTTGCATGAGCACACAGCCGAGGCCTTGATTTGAAGCATCGCAATACACCACAAAATCGTCAGTTCCTTCTGGAAGAGACAAGACTGGTGCGCTGCATAGGGCTTGCTTTAGTGTCTGGAAGGCGGCTTCTTGTTTATCTTCCCATTCGAACACCACCCCTTTCTGAGTCAAGGTGGTGAGAGGCTTAGCGATTTTGGAGAAGTTTTGTATGAATCTTCGATAGTAGCCTGCGAGTCCTAAAAACTGTCGGATTTCTGTCGGCGTTGTAGGTGTTGACCAATCTTCGATTGCTTTGATCTTCGAGGGGTCCACATGTATTCCTTCTTTGCTTATTACGTGGCCAAGGAATCCTACTTCTCGGAGCCAAAATTCACACTTTGAGAATTTAGCGTAAAGCTTTTCGGTCCTTAAAACCTCCAGAACTAGTCGTAGGTGATGTTTGTGCTCTTCTTCGCTCCTCGAATAGACCAGGATATCGTCGATGAATACGATGACGAATTTATCCAAGAAGGGTCGACACACTCGATTCATCAAATCCATGAACACCGCGGGCACGTTAGTTAACCCGAATGGCATCACTACAAACTCATAGTGCCCATAGCGAGTTCTGAATGCCGTCTTGGGGATATCCTCTTCTTGAACTCGCAGTTGACGATAGCCCGACCTCAGGTCGATTTTTGAAAAGTAGCTGGCTCCTTGGAGCTGGTCGAAGAGGTCATCGATTCGGGGTAGGGGATAACGGTTCTTGATAGTGAGTTTGTTTAGTTCTCGATAGTCTATGCACATACGAAAAGAACCATCCTTCTTCTTTACAAATAAGACTGGTGCTCCCCAAGGTGAGAAGCTTGGCCTGATGAACCCTTTGCTCAATAGTTCATTCAATTGGCTGGATAGTTCTTGCATTTCTGCCGGTGCTAAGCGATAGGGAGCCCTGGCGACGGGGGTAGCTCCTGGGATTAAGTCGATCCGAAATTCGACTTGTCTTGCGAGTGGTACACCAGGCAGATCGTCTGGGAAAACATCAGGGAAGTTGCATACTTCTGGAATTTCTTTGATGTCCTTCACCTCCTGTTTCTTATCTACGATGTGGGCTAAGAAAACATGGTATTGCTTTCGGAGGTACTTTTGGGTTTTAACACAAGAGATGATTTGTAGGTTCGCACTAGGTTTATTGCCATAAACGGTGAGAACGTTGCCATTCGGCAGATTGAGGCGGACGGCCCTTTCGTAACATAGAATGTCGGCACGATGAAGGCTTAGCCAATCCATACCAATGATTATATCGAAGCTTTTTATGGTGACCGGCATAAGGTCGATTTTGAACAAATGGTTGTCTAGAGTGAGAGTACACCCTATGTAAATATCATTAGCGCGCTCAACTTTTCCATTTGCCATTTCTACGATGTAAGAATCTTCTAGTGGTTGAGAATTTTGCTTAAGTATATGTTTGAATTGGTGACTTATGAAACTTCTTTCTGCCCCACTATCGAAAAGTACGCATGCATAAGAGTTATTGAGGAGGAACGTACCAGTAACCACAGAGGGATCCTTGACTGCTTCTCCCTGCCCTAAAGTTAGGACCCTCCCTACACCCCCAGCATTAGGGGCTCGTGCCTTGGGGCAGTTCCTCCTGAAGTGTCCCGTTTCACCACACCCATAGCAGGCTTGGCTTGCTCCAGTGTTGGCGGTCGTAGCGACTTGTGTGGCGGGTTGGGTAGTCGTTCTACAGAATCGTGCAGTGTGCCCCTTTTTTGTTACAGTTATTGCAGTGTAACTCACGACAAGCACCGTTATGGTGGTAGTTACACTTGTTGCACTTGGGAAGAGTTCCTGTATACTGTTTCGGTGGCGCTGGAGCGGCAGCAGTAGTGGCGGCGCGAACAGCAACAATCGGTTGCTTTTTGGCGGGGTCCTGAATTGGTTGTTTCCTTTTATTTCCCCAGAACTTCCTCTTGTTGTTCCCTCCTTTTGTTCGGTCGGTGGTGGTTATCACGGTACCACGGCTAGCCCTGTGATCTATGAGTTGTTGTGCCAATTCCTTGGCACTCTCAAAGGTAGTGGGTTTCGAGGCCAAGACACTATCTTGAATCTGGGATGATAGGCCCCAGAGATATCGTTCCACCTTTTTCTCTTCTGGAGTGACCATTGTTGGACAGAGGAGTGCTAGGTCGTTGAAACGGGCAGTATAAGTTTCAAGATCAGTGCCTGTCATCCTGAGGTTCCAAAGTTCTTCTTCAAGTTTTTGTATTTCGCCCCTCGGGCAGTATTCCTTCAACATTAGAGCTTTCAAATCCTCCCAGCTGATCGCGTTAGCTACTGCAGGAGTAAGTGACTTAACTCGGCCATTCCACCAAGTGAGTGCTTTTCCAGTGAAAGTGAATGCCGCATACTTGACCTTGCTCGCTTCGGGACAAGCGCAGATTTCAAAAACTGCCTCGGTCCTTTCGAACCATTGCACCAGTGTGATGACGCCCCCGCTTCCATTGAAAGGATCGGGTTTGCCATTCGTGAAGTCTTTGTAAGTGCACTCCCTCGTACGCCCCGTGCTGTCCCCATGAATGGAATTGGTAGCTCCGGATCCAGAACCGCCGGAACCATGGGTTCCCATTTGCGACATTGCTGCCGCCACGGCTGCCGTCACTGCAGCCTGGAACATTGCAGGATCAAACTGCGGAGGTGGTGGTGGAGGCGGCACTGGGTTGTTGGAAGGCCTTGGTCTTTTCCTTGGTGGCATGGTTCTGTCATAAAAAAAAATGACTAGTCGGTAAGACTTCAATAGTGATAACGAGTCGAGTGTTACTGGTTTCATCCCTCTTGTATTTTATCATAACTTTATTATTCGTAATTGTTTGTGTGATCAGGTTATGATGTATAGTGTCCAACATTCAATAAATAAAATACATGCCAAATTTCATTGATAACTTTTAGTACATAACGCTTAGAGAGAAAAGTTTGACCTCATAGGGGTCTACATTACATCGTTACAAAAGGTAGTTTTTTTTTTTTTTTTTTTGGCATTACAAAACCCCTTTGAATAGTGTAATCACATAATCGCAGGGTCGACCTACATACGAGGAGTAGCACCAACGCGTACTCATAAAATTCTACTACCTAGACGGGAGAATAGCAACGAGCTCTAATCACTGCGACCCTTCTTTGACGGAGGCTGCGATGATGTCGATGCGCCCTGTAGTTCCGCCAATTTGCGTTCGGCTGCAACCATTCTCTTTTCGAGTGCCATGTATCTTTCCCGATACTCTCTTGTTTCTGCTTGAGCCGCGAGAAGGTCTCTAATGAGTTGGTCTCGGTGGTGGGAGTCTCGTTCCAGGTTTCTGGTGCGATCCGTAGCAGACTGTACAATGGCACTTAACTCCCGGACCTGATCTGTCGTTGTCCTACCACGATCATCCATTCTTGCCATTCGTTGTATCGTGACGGGGAGAGCCCTATCAGCCGGTCCACCATGAGTGAGATCATAGTAACCTCGTTGGTAGCCATATGGTGACCGTTGGCGTTGTTGTCGGCTCCATCTTTCGATCGTTGTTACCCAAGGGGGTTCAGGTCCATTGTAACCAAAACGGTGCGCGGGTACCCTCGCGATGTAGGGAGGGTTGAATACTTCTGGTGGTTCCTCCGCTTCGTTCCCAACCATGACTACCTCATCACCTTCCTCTTCTTCCTCTTCTTCCTCTTCTTCCTCTTCTTCTTGGTTGTCTTCCTCTTCTTCCTCTTCTTCCTCTTGTTCGTCTTCCTCCTCGGGCTCCTCCTCGGGATCCTCTTCGGGATCTTCCTCGGGATCCTCTTCGGGATCTTCCTCGGGTTCCTCTTCGGGATTCTCCTCGGGCTCGTCTTCAATCCATCCCGCGTTTCCCTGATTGGGAAAGTAGGGGTCCCCGGGTATGTGAAATCCGGCCATGTCGTCTGCACGAGAAACGGGGTTAAGAAGTATGTATCGGAAAATAATAATTTGGCGCTATAGAAACGTACAAATACTCCTATAGTATTTTTAAATGTTTATATTTGGTTCTTAGCGTGTTCTTTATGGAGTGTTATTAGGTTTTCAGATTTGTCGCTCATTACGACTGTTCCTTAGTGTGCGTAAGTTACTTCTTGGACGGATATAGTTGATCAGGCTATATCCTTCCCAGAACTGATTACACATGCTAAGGCGTATTAATAATGTTCGACTCCTCCTCTTTCAATTTACGTTCTCCTAAGTTATGACACCATGCTAGTATAGAATGCATGCAAGTATACTTTAAAACAAGAAATTATTTGTTTTCTAAAAGTACAACTCTTTAAATCACTTTAAGAATCAGAGACTTTTAGTCCCAAATGTGTTTATAGTTTGTATATCTTATGTGGTTGATATACTGAATTCACTATAAACCGTGCTCTGATACCAATCTGTCACACCCCCAAACCAAGGATGGCGGAAACGTCCGGGGGTGGAGGACTTCATGTATAGCATCATAACCACAATTTCAATAGTAATTCAAGCAAACACAACCAACATATATATAATTGAAAAGTTACATCACTTGCATGAATTACATTTTTCAAAATCAATTACAATATGTTGTCAAAATATGAAAAGTTTGACGCCTCAACGTCCCATCCTCAAAAGCACTTGGTAACACGATTAATGCTTTCCTGTGAATACAAGTTGTTTGAAAAGTGTCAACACAAGGGTTGGTGAGTTCATAAGCTTTTATTAATAATCTTATTAGAAGTCTTTCACATGTAAATGTCGCGTTGTTTCAGAAAAATCCGATATTTTCCTTGAAATCCGAAAAATGTAGCCTTACAACCAAAGACTAGAATGTATGAAAAGTCATCGTTTCTTAGTAGGAATGTTGTGAGTTTAAAATGAATTGGAAAGTAAATTTATTTTATCAACCTAAAACCTACTTTGGTTTTTATGCAACCCCGTAAACTTTATGAATTGTTGTCTCCCTAAGTGAGTCGCTATAATCATACTGTGACTATGTGAACCTGCCACAACGTTTCTCAGGCGTCGCGAAAATGAAATGACATTTGTCACCCGTAGACCTGCAGGTCCCACTGTAGCTAGCAGCAAGGTGTGGGGTGTCAAACCCAATATAGATCTATATACAAGTATCACGTTCTCCCTCAAGGAGATTCTGATTATAACTACCAGGAATTATATCCCGCACTCGGACGTACGGGGAGAGAGAGAGAGAGTCTCACAACATAGGTTAACAAGTTTACTTGAAATGTGTGTGAATATAAATCTTTCTTGTATGAATGTACCCTTTTTGTACGAGTGCGTTGAGTGATGTATCATAAACTATACCTATTATAGTTTATCTAAAATGTATGTAATATGTATGAATTCTTTTATGGAAATGTATTAGTATTGTGAATTTATCAAACTATACATTTTATAGTCTAATAATACGTGTTCCAAAATGAATGAATAATATTTAATATTTAATATGAATGTCTTAATTCCAGTTCATAATGATAAACTAACACGGAAACACATTCAAATATTAGAACTTATGATTATACACTTTGCTCAACATAATACAAAGTGTTATGATATTTACATGCTGTTGGCTAACTTTAGCCATTCTGCCCTGTATTTGGAAAAATCATAGAAAAATCATACGAAGTCGAAAACTAGATCCGTAAATTCTGAGAGTTCACAAAATGTGTCTAGTTTGCTCATAAATTTTATCTCAATTTATAATGACCTCTAACTTGGGTGAAAAAGTCCAAAATCACAGACTGGTCCGAATTGTTGTTTGAAATGATAGGCAGTTTTGTAAAAATCGCCATAAATTGTAGAAAAATCGTATGGAGATGTGCAAGTAGCCATTTTAAAGCTAAAAACTTGAACTATTTTCACCTTGTACAGTTTTGAAAACAAAAATGTGTAAGATGCCCAAAACAGTCCGTGAATGGAGTTGAACTTTTCTGATGAAGGCTGTTAGAAAACTTTTGATAGGTTCTTAGTGTTTTAACTTGTATTCACCCCCTGAAAACTTGAGAAATCATGAAAATGTAGGGGTATGAACTCACCTTGAGTGATTTCAGTAGATGATTGTTGAAGAATGGAAGTGTTTAATTCAAGAACACTTGGAGATGCCTTGAAGGTTTTCGAGAATCTAACATCATAGTTAGGGAGTTTGTGTAAGCAACCAAAGATTTGAGTAGAATGAAGTGAAATAATAATAGGGAGGATGAATTTTTACTTACTAAGTGTGGAAGAACACTTGAATCCAGCCTTGGATCTCGAAAATTTGTGTAGAAGAGTTTGAGAGAAAAAGTGATGTTTGTTACTTAGTGGAATGAGAGAAATGAGAGAAAATGAGGAGTGTGGTTGATTGTTCCAGCTCAAAAACGTGGGAGTGAGTGAAATTTGAGTGTAAGGGAACATTGAAGTGACATAGGTAAGGTGGGGAGGTATGGCTGGTCATAGAGTGGGTGTGGGGTGGTTGCTTGTGACTTTGATTTTTTTTTTTTTTTTTTTAACTTGCAAGGCACAATGGAATATATTACTCCTATAAAGGAAATTGACTCAATCAAGGACGATTTCACAATTAAAGTTCGGATCATACGTCTTTGGACTCAAAAGTCAAGAACAATGTCTTATAATTGTCTATATCCCATTTTTAGTAATTTAATCTCAAAGAACAATGCTATAATCTGTAATTTATCATCTTTTAGTTTAATTTTCTAAATATATGTGTGGTTGTCTATGTGTGTGTATCTCTTTAAAAATTCTGCAATTTCATCATTTTATGACCCCCATTTGCGAAGTTGAGTATTTATTTCCAAAAATGCGAAACTCCAGGGACAATATTTGAAATCTTCTGTTTTCTTCCCCAATTCGCATTCTACTGTGAAATACTTCGCATCTTCATTCTTACACCCTTCGCATCCCTTCGCATTAATCACCTTCGCATTTTAACCTAATTAATCAAATGCGATTCACAAAATTTTTCATTCCAGATGCGAACACAGTTTAGTTCTTGAACTCTAAACTTGCGAAATCAAAAATTCATATGTTGAACCCATATGCGAATATTAACCCAATTGACTTCAAATTGATTCATAGATGCGAACACTCGATTGTTTTACTTTCGCAAAATGAGCATCAACAACTCCACAATCGAGTTTTTAAATTCTTGCAAACAACAATTTCATAGTCCTTGACTTCGCGTTTTTCTTCACGAATCATCCCTCAATCATCAATCCAATTGCGAATCAAAAACTCATATGTTCTTGCTTTATCGATTCATCGACTACACTCATACAAATGCGAACAATACTCAATTTCAACATCGATTGAAACTTATAGCAAAGCTAAATCCAACTTCGCATTCAAAGCAGTGTTATTGATTGCATTCATGAAATACTAACAAGATAATATATTATAATACAAATATACATATTTTAGGTGGTGAAATCGTAACAGCCTAACAATTTGGTATGCAACTTTATTAAATCAATAAAAAAAAGTTATGCAAATTGGAAAAATAAATAAAAATATATCTTTTGTTGTTTTAATTAAGGAAATAAATATTTTATATGAATACTCACCAGGAAAAACGCATATTATACATTCCCGATGAGTATGCAACATGGTTTTCATCAGTTTAATTCATTGATTAGTACGAAGGCTTAGGAAATTTTTAACACAAACTTTTCTCCTGTGATGTTTTCCCATTAACATAGCAAGTTATACAATACGAACATAACACTAACCCTAATACACAAGGTTTAATAGAGTTGACCGGCTTGACTTGATGACTTGACTTGACTCAAGATTGACGATTGTCACAGGTGGCAAGTAAAAAGTCAACTCTTCCTCCCTTTGCTTTGTGATTGGGCCGAGAGAGTGAGGGAAAAAAAGAATTTGGGCCCTTTTTGTGCTTAAGCCCATATTATGGCCCAATTAGATTAAGGGGTGGGTTTTATGGCCCTTTAGAGCTAATTAAGTTTGTTATGGCCCAATAAGGTCCATTAATGTATTTTATTTCATTCTAGGCCCAATATGGCCCAAATTATTAAAATAAATGGAAGTGGGTCCAATTAGAGCCCATTTAAGAGTTCTAAGCCCAAAATAATCAAATTGGAAGCTTTTTGGCCCATTAGGTCCAATAAGGAAATCCTAGTCCATAATGAGTTCGAGATTTCTAGGGTTTCCAATTCTTTGTTGACTATTTGAAGTGCTTGCACAGAGTGTTTGATGGAAAATTTGTTATCATTGAATAAGCATCATACATGCTTTCTCATTTTTGGTTCATAAATGTTATTATTGTTGTTGTTACAAAGCATCAAAATTCCTAGTTCTGACAGATAAATTTCTACAAGACAACCACAATTCGTATATTAACTCCTTTTGTTGATAAGATCAATCCTTTTAATTTTGTGAGTTTTCATGATCTGAAAGCCAGAAATTTTGGCACTCGTGTTGCATTTGTTGAGTTTTTTCACTTAACAGTTTTGCATTTATTATATTATATATTTTTTAACCAATTTATATTATAATAATTGATTCAAATTTACTTTTTGTAGATTTTATTGGTCAAGTTGTATCCACTGAACCCATGAGAGTGATTAAGGAGAATGCAAGGGAAACAAGGCTAATGGGTATTGTTGCACAAGATCTGAGGTACTTTTCTTTATTTTTCATTAATTTATCATGTTTAATATTTTATTCATATAACCCAAATAATCAATTATAGTGGTAGGAAAAGGCAAGTTGTTTTGTGAGATGGTTTTGCATTAAATGTGAACAGCTAGATATCTGAACATTAAAATGAAAATGTTAATGTGATAATCATCCTACGTATGGAAAAGCTCAAGACTTGGGGTAAAAAGAATAATTATTTTGAGATGTCTATTCTCATTACATAAATATTTTATTTATAATATGAAATAATCTATTACTTCAATTGTTATTTATAGGTCAGCCACAAGTCGGTAACTGTTTATTTGGGTTGAGATTGCGTATTAATGATGATATGCATCATTTTTCAAAGTTTTAAAAAGGCGTATGTATTAGATGACTATGATATAATTATTTATTGTTTTATTTTTACTTATTCTTAATAAATATTTATTATTATTGTTGATCTTCTCATTTTTCCTTCTTATATGTAGCATTGATGATATCAATTTGAATGTTGAGTCTTCCATTAATACTATATAACTTAACAAGGAAACTGTTGTGGCCAAGCCAGAAGATTACTATCTCCGTTTTCAAATAAAATATATTGATGATATTCCAGATTACAATGAGATATACTTAATATTATTCATATTTTTCCATTATATATAACAAATTTTTTAATATGTGTGTGTGTGCATCTATATATATATATATATATATATATATATATATATATATATATATATATATATATATATATATATATATTGTCTATCATTGCTACTATAATCGGTTTCGATTTGGAGGAAGGATGGTATTCTTTTTATTGTCGTGACTGTTCAGAAAAGGTAACTAAAAATGGTGATGATAGTGATGGTGAACCATTTAATTGTAATGGTTGCGGAGGAGTTTCTGATGTATTCGACAAGTAAGTTCATAATTTTACATTTGTAAACTTCTTGTCTCATGAATCTTTATTACAATGTTTCAATTTTTATTTCATTGTCCATTAACGTGTCATACAATAATATTTAGGGTAAGGGTCATAATACGTGTTCAAGATGAAATTGGGTCTGCTTCTTTTGAATTGTTTGACCGTTATGTTAAAGATCTTATTCACCGCGGTAGTCATTGGTTGATGGAAAAGATATCAAAGGTAGCATTATATTATACTATTCTATTAATTTGTGCAAACGCCAAGTTAATTGTATATTGTTATTGCATTTTATTTTAATCGGAATTTATTAACTACTCACATGTTTTATTATAATATTCTTTAGGATCAAGGACGCCAAAAGATCCCCGATGAGTTCAATACGATGCTTAATAGGAAGCTTGTTTTTAATGTTCAGATGTCAAAGTTTAATCTCGAGAACAATTATCATGCCTACACCATTCATAAGATGACTAATGATGAACTTGTAGTTGGTGCAGTTTTCAAACATTCACCCGCATACAAAGAAAACAATATTCATTTTGATGGTACTCTTATCAACAAGTCTATTAAGGTAAAATTAAATTCATATAATTTAGCATTTTAACATTATTAATAAACATTTATTCTTGATGTGGCGACAATATTAATGTTGTTGATTAACATTGTTTTATTAATTTGATACAGGAAAAGTGTGTTTCTGTTGAAGGTGACAATATTAATGTGTTGATCTTGATGCGGTGACACCGACAACTACTTCACTGATACGCTCTATTAAGATTGTTACCACCACTGAATCGTTTGAATGGTCTTTCTCAAAAGATGGTATTGCTCCTCATACCCTTAAGATTTCAAAAATGGAAAAACTCGAATAAATTTAGCAGTTCTGATTATTTGACATTTATCATTTACGATTTTTCTTTGAGTTTTTATTATTTCCTTAAGGATTTCTTTGACAAATACGTTGTTTTCATATTGAAGATTATGTTTGTTTTCATTTAATAATAACACAATAGTAGTCATGTTATTTGAGACAAGTTCATAGTTATGTTGAATTTTTTTAAGAATTTTAACTCTTACATCGTTTGATATATTTTCGCCTCAAATTATGTTACAAACTATGTTGATCAAGTTTATTATTGTCAATTTCTTTTAAGTTTAAATAACAAACTATGTTGACCAAGTCTATTTTTGTCAATTTGTTTTAAGTTTAAAAGTAATGTCATTAATCTTTAGCTTAAGCCATTGAGTTTGTTATTCCACAAACAAGATTTTATAACAATAATTTTTTTTATTGTTCGTGACAAACTATGTTGACATGCAATTCTATAAAAAAAACAAAAATAACATTTTCCAAATGAAATGTGTCTTTAATAAGAAAATGAAAATACAATGTCTTAATTTGTACACTTTTCAAAGTAAAATGCTTATATATAAAACAATATGTAGTAGGGGTTGTTTGGTATTAAATGTAAAGTCATAGAGCCGATTTGGTAAATAAAATATTCTTAAGCTATTAGAAAAATTATCATTTTTTCTAAACTAACCATCATCGTTATCCTAATTTTAAATTTTAAAAAACTAATCCTAAAACGTTCTACATTATCTATCCTAACTATATTTTGAAATTCAACATTTAAAAGATAAGATAAAAATGACTTTTATCTTATCCCTCCAAAACCATCTTTGATTCAATACATATATATGACATATTCCGCTAAAACCAATTTTTATTTTTCCTTCCACACTCCTGCAAAAAGTGGGTTTTTATTGTGTTTTATCTATGTTTTTACCTCTCCGTTTATATTGATATTCACGATACTAAATCAATACTTCTTCCTTTCTACAGCCTTCTATATAGCAGTAACAATTGTTAGCTTGGTTAATCAAAGACAAAAATGTATGCATTTCATTGTTTATACTTATTTTTCCGTGATTTATAATTTTTAATTAGGTTTATTTTATTTACATTCAAAAAGTATAATTGTGTTCATTTAAATAGATTTGTGTCAACAAAACGCATATAAAAAACTAAAAAAAACATATATATAAAAGTTCATTATAAACCAAAAATACAAAAATAATGCAAGTCGACATACTTAAACAAAGTCCATAATTCATACTTGAAAAAAATTGTAAACTATTTATATTTGTTAACCAACTTTAATTCGTTATTTTCTTCACCAATATCCTTTAATTCCATTATTTGTATAATCATTTTTTATGGTATGTTATGATATCTATTTATGCATTTACTCTTCTCTCCAACATTATGTACTTCATATTACATTTTACAGTATACAATATATATGAATACCAACAATGGAAGAACCAAATCAAAAAACATCGACATGTCTACCATTGTCGAACATCACAAATGGTAAACTTTTAATTTAATATTATCATTAGATGTCCAATACATATAATTTATTGATTTTCTTTTTATGAAATATATATTACCATTAAATTTCATATTTAGTGTCTAATATATTTTCATTTCATCCACATTTATCATACTTATTATTTTTTTTGAAGAAAATAATTTCTACATCCCCACTAATTGTCGAGTTATTCGAAAATGCCCGGAATTACATTCAAACTCATCATCACATAACGTCTTACAACCGAATTTGCAACCTACAACAATTTCATCAAGATCGTCACTTTCACAAATAACCAATCAGGGTAAATTATTAATAATTACTTTTATATTATTCTCTCACTGCCAGTCAAAACCATTAAAAGACTATTAGTTTTTCCAAATTTAATAACTGTTATGATACTAATAAACAGTTATAAACAATTCGTATACTTCGCCGACTTCAAATGTCCAAACAAACAAAAATGCAACAACTTTCAAGGATGTAAGGACGCATCACAACTCTGGTAACAGTTATCTTATTGTTATATTACTACTTATTATATTTTTTGTATTTAATTAATTATTAATTTAATGTCAATATATGTACTTTATTATTACATATACATATTGTCACACCCCTAAACCAAGGATGACGGAAACGTCCGGGGGTGGAGGACTTCATGTATAGTATCATAACCACAATGACAATAGTAATTTAAGCAAACACAACCAACATATATAAAATTGAAAGAGTTACATCATTGTATGAATTACATGTTTCCAAATCAATTACAATATGTTGACAAAACATGAAATGGTGACGCCTTAACATCCCATCCTCAAAATGCACTTTGATACCTGTTTAGTGATTTCCTGAGAATACAAGTTATTTGAAAAAGTGTCAACACAAAGGTTGGTGAGTTCATAAGCTTTTGTTTTAAAACTTGATAAAAGTCTTTCTATTGTAAATGTCATGGTTGTTCCAGAAAATCCGATATTTTCCTTAAAATGTGTAATGTAGTCTTGTATCCAAAGACCGAAATGTACAAGTAACCTTCCTAGTTAATAGAAAATGATATGTGTTTAAACCGACATAAATGCATTTGAATTAAATGAAATTCCCGTAAATTCTTATGTTTGTTAATACTTTCTATGAGTTTATTATAAACATACTATGACCTAGTTGGCCTGATACGACGTTCTTCAGGCGTCGGGAATGTTTATGACATTTGTCACCCCAGACCTGTCGGTCTAACTGTTGCATGCATTTAAGGTGTGGGTTTGTCAAACCCAATATAGATCTATATACAACTATCACGCTCTCCTTCCAGGAGACTCTGGTTACAATACAAGACTTAACGGTAAATGTGAAGCGAATGTCTCACAAAGTTATTAACGAATTTACGTGTAATGTAATGAAAATCCATTTTCGTATAAATGTACCCTTTTGAAATGTATGTATTATGTGGTGTATCATAAACTATACCTATTATAGTTTATCAAAAACAAGGGTAGTAATGGTAATGTACGTAAATTATATTTAACATAGTTTATTCAAATGTTTGTATGAAATGGATGTACTTTGATTATAACAATTTGTTATCCTTTGTATATGTATCAAAAACATTTTATTAACTCATGCATGTCCATATATCAAGACCAAAATATCAATTATTTGCAATAAAATATATTCACATAAAGATGTACACCTTGCTCGACATGTTACAAGGTGAAATGAAATCGTTAGTATTTCTCTTATTATTAACAAATTTCATTACTGTTCTTAGAAATTTTATAGAACACTCATAACAAATCCAAATCAGAATCCATAAATTCTGGGAGTTTGGAAAATGAGTCTAGTTTGTTTATAAATTTTCCCATGATTTTTAGTCACCTCCAACTTAAGTGAAAACGTCCATGAACATAGAATGGTCCAGTTTGGTTCTTGAAATGATAGACAGTTTTGTGAAAATCGCCATAAATTGTAGAAAAATCGTATGGAGATGTGCATGTAGTCATTTTAAGTCTAAGAACTTTAACTACTTTCACCTTGCACATTTTTGAAAAATAAAATGTTTTAGTTGACCAAAACAGTCCGTGAATGGAGTCCAACTTTTATGATGTAAGCTGTTAGAAACATTTAGTTGTGTTCTTGGTGATTTAACTTGTATTACCCCCATTAAAACTTAAGAAAATATTAAAATATAGGGGTATGAACTCACCTTGAATGAATTTTGTGGATGGATGTTGGAGAAGAGAAGTGTTCAACTCAAGAACACTTGAAGGATTACTTTGAAGATTCAAGAATCTAACACAATAATGATGGAGTTTGTGTAAGCATTCAAGGATTTGAGTAAAATGAAGTGTAATCATCACAAGGAGGATGAATTATACTTACCAAGAGTGTAAGAAAGCTTGATGATCATCCTTGAGTCTCGAATTCTTAGAGAGAAAAAGTGAGAGAGAGAGAGAGAGAGTTGTGTTTGATCTTTTGGTAAGATAAGAGAAAAGAGTAAAATGAGGAGTGTGAAATGTTGTTCCAGCTCTAATAGTGTGGAAAAATTTGGAAATGATTGAAAAGTACATTGACAAGACCTGGGTATGGTGGAAGATGTATGGCTGGTCATGGAATGGGTGTGAGGGGTTGCTTGTGTCATAAGCTAAAGATAAGTCAACACTCCACCCCCTTGTACTTCACCCACTAAATCTTGGATAATATTGGCATTAAAAACATGATTAATTATGTATTTTGGGTCTTCATTTGTTAAAATAAAGTTTTGGGTAAAAATACCGCGTTAAAATGATGAAAAACGGGCCTAAAATGCTAAAAATATTGAAAATCGAGTTAAAATTGACAAAATCCGAAGTTCCTGGCCGGAGGTCGCGAGGGTTCGGCTTCTGAGAAGCTTAGAACCGAAGCTGAAGTTTGGTTGATCAATAGGGCCGAAAGTAGAAAAGAGACCGAGAGGAGAAGGAGAAAAGAACCGAAGGTGCGAAGGCGGGAAAAGGAAGAGGCGAGGTGAGGTTTCGGTGGTTTCGGTCTCGGCGGGTTCGGCTCTCGGTTCCGAGTTTCGGTCTCAGCAGTTTCGGCTGTTAGTCAGTCTCGGTTGCTTCCTAGTTTCGGTTCCTTCCTAGATTCGGTTCTAGGGTTTCGGTTGCTAAGAGGTTTCGGCCTCTAAGAGGATTTTCGGCTCCTTAAGGCTGTTTTTCTCGCTTTTACCCCGTTTTAAGCCGTTTGTGACCCGGTTAAGTGTCGGGATGGCCCGAAAGACTATGAAAAGTCACGGGAACTTTTGAGAGATATTTGAAATAGAAATAGGTATGGTGAAAACGATTGAGAGAGTGACCTTTTTAAGTGTCCGACTTTGCAATGCAAGATCCGTAAACCCCGTTAAGCCATGTTTTAAGGTCCTACACACTCCCGATGAGTGTGCAATTGTGTTTTATCGCTTTGGTTCAATGTTTAGCATTTTCACAGCTATGGGAATTTAAACATACGAATTTTCCAATGATGTTTTCTCATCAAAATAGTGAGTTGATTAGTAAATACACAATGTAAACCTTAATGTTCAAGGGCTAATTGAGTCTTCCGGTTTGACTTGTTGACTTCATTTGACTTAGACTTGACTCGAAATTGACTATTGTCACATCATCCCCCCGTTAGAAGGAATTTTGTCCCGAAATTTGCATTTTGGCTGGGACTTCAAGAGTTCGGGAAGAGATGTGGGTATTTTTTTTCATTTGATCTTCGTGTTCCCAGGTGAACTCAGGTCCCCGTTTAGCATTCCAACGAACCTTCACAATGGGAATACGACTTTGTTTCGTTCTTTTAATCTCTCGATCCATGATCTCAATTGGTTCCTCCACGAAGTGGAGATATTTGTTTACTTCAATTTCGTCGAGGGGTATCACAAGAGTCTCATCTGATAGGCACTTTTTCAAGTTTGATACGTGGAAGGTAGGGTGTAGGTTACTAAGTTCTTGTGGTAATCGGAGTTTGTACGCCACAGGACCAATCCTGGAAAGGATTTCAAATGCTCCGATGTACCTCTGGTTTAGTTTCCCACATTTACCAAAACGTATCATTCCTTTCCAAGGGGAAACTTTCAGTAGTACCCGATCTCCGACCTGGAATTCCAAGGGTTTGTGTCGCTTGTCTGCGTAACTCTGCTGTCGATCACGAGACGCCTTTAGTCTTTCCCGAATTTGAACAATCTTTTCTATGGTCTCCCTTATGATTTCAGGACCAGTGAGGGCGCTGTTAGGGACTTGCCCCCTAGCCAGCTGGGTATCCCCCACTTCGGCCCAACACAGGGGCGATCTACATTTACGACCGTAGAGAGCTTCGAATGGCACGAATTTAATGCTAGTGTGATAGTTGTTATTATAGGAGAATTCGATAAGCAGTAAATGGGTATCCCATGCCTTACCAAAGTCTATCACACAGGCTCTGAACATGTCTTCTAACGTCTATATGGTGCACTCGCTTTGCCCGTCGGTTTGTGGATGGTAGGTCGTACTCATGTCTAGCCTAGTTCCCAGAGATTTCTGTACGGACTGCCAAAATCGCGATGTGAATCTACTCTCTCGGTCGGAAATAATGGATATTGGTACACCATGCAGTCACACAATATCCTTGAGGTACATCCTAGTTAACTTCTCCATCTTTTCGGTTTCCTTTATTGGCAGGAAGTGCGTAGACTTGGTCAATCTGTTTACGATTACCCATATGGTGTCAAGCCCACCTGATGTCTTAAGCAACTTGGTTATGAAGTCCATGGTTATCCGTTCCCACTTCCACTCAGGTATATCTGGTTGTTGTAGTAGTCCTGATGGCTTCTGATATTTCACCTCGACCTTAGCGCAAGTCAGATACTTACCCACATAGGTAGCAATCTCAACAATCATGTTCGGCCACTAGTACAACTTCTTGAGGTCTAGATACATCTTATTCGAACCTGGATGGATGGAATATCGTGTCTTGTGTGCTTCGTTCATGACAATGTCTCAAAACCCACCGAACTTCGATGTCCAGATCTGGTTCATGAGGTAGCGAGCTCCGTCCTCCTTGACTTCTAGGTTTTTATCTATCCCTCTCAATGCCTCACCCGTCATGTTTTCTGGTTTCAAGGCTTCAAGTTGAGCTTCCTTGATCTGTGTGAACATGTGCGAATGGATTGTCATTGTCAATGACTTCACTCGGCGACTCGAATATTCCTTTCTGCTTAGGGCATCGGCTACAACATTGGCCTTGCCCGGATGATAGCGGATTTCGCACTCATAATCGTTCAGTAGCTCTACCCATCTTTGTTGTCGCATGTTGAGATCTTTTTGATCGAGGATATGCTGAAGGCTTTTGTGATCGGTGAAGATGGTGCACTTTGTGCCGTAGAGGTAGTGTCTCCAAATCTTTAAGGCGAACACTATTGCTCCCAATTCGAGGTTGTGGGTAGTATAGTTAACTTCGTGGGTCTTAAGTTGTCTTGATGCGTAAGCGATAACCTTTCCTCTCTACATGAGCACGCATCTGAGACCTTGATTTGAAGCATTGCAATACACTACGAAGTCATCTGTTCCTTCTAGAAGAGACAAGATCGGTGCACTGCATAGGGCTCGTTTTAACGTTTGGAAGGCGACTTCTTGTTTATCTTCCCATTCGAACACCACACCTTTCTGAGTCAGAGTGGTAAGGGGTTTAGTAATCTTGGAGAAGTTCTGTATGAACCTTCAGTAGTAGCCTGCGAGTCCCAAAAATTGTCGGATTTATGTTGGCGTTGTAGGTGCTGTCCAGTTTTCATTCACCTTGATTTTTGAGGGATCCACATGTATTCCTTTCTTTCTTACCACGTGGCCAAGGAATCCCACTTCTCGGAGCCAAAATTCGCACTTCGAAAACATAGCATAAAGCTTCTAGGCCCTTAGAGTCTCCAGAACTAGTCGCAGGTATTGCCTGTGCTCATCTTCGCTCCTCGAATAGACCAAGATATCATCGATGAACACGATCACGAATTTATCTAGGATGGGTCGGCACACTCGTTTCATCAGATCCATGAACACCGCAGGCGTGTTTGTAAATCCCAATGGCATCAATACGAACTCGTAGTACCCATAACGAGTTCTAAATGCCGTCTTGGGGATATCTTCTTCTTGAACTCGCAGCTGATGATAACCCGACCTTAAGTCGATTTTTGGAAAATAACTTGCTCCCTGGAGTTGGTTGAGGAGGTCGTTGATTCGGGGTAGGGGATGTCGGTTCTTGATGGTAAGTTTGTTTAATTCTCGATAGTCGATGCACATGCAAAATGATCCATCCTTCTTCTTTACAAAAAGGACTGGTGCTCTCCAAGGTGAGAAGCTTGGTCTAATGAACCCTTTGCTCAATAGTTCATTCAACTGGCTGGACAGTTCTTGCATATCTGCTGGTGGTAGGCGGTATGGAGCTTTGGCAATGGGAGTAGCTCCAGGAATTAAGTTGATTCAGAATTCGACTTGTCGTGCTAGTGGTACACCTGGCAGGTCTTCTGGGAATACGTCGGGGAATTTGCACACCTCGGGAATGTCTTTGATGTCCTTCATCTCTTGTTTCTTATCTACGAAGTGGGCTAAGAATGCTTGGTATTCCTTTCGGTGGTACTTTTAGGCTTTAGCGCAAGAGATGATTTGTAAAATTGCACTGGGTTTATCGCCATAAATGAGAAGGGTTTCGCCATTTGTCAGATTAAGGAGAACGGCCATTTCATAACATAGAATGACGGCATGATGAGAACTTAACCAATCCATACCAATGATAATGTCGAAACTTTTTATGGTGACCGACATCAGATCGATTTCAAACGAATGGTTATCTAGAGTGAGGGTACACCCTACGTATATATTATTAGTGCACTCAATCTTTCTGTTAGGTCAAAAACATGGTTTATACTTTGCTTTTCTAGGAAAATATATTTTTATGTAATGTTGTATGCGTTTGCAGTTTGTGTGTACGGCCATACACGTGTGTACGGCCGCACACCCTGTGTACGGCCGTACACAGGGTGTGCGGCTGTACACATGTGTATGGTTGGAGGTCCTTATAAATAGAGGAATGCATGTGAGTGTACGGTTGGGAGAGGAGAGCATCTTGTAGAGAGATAATGTTAGAGAGAAGAAGTGTGTGTGTGTGAGAGAATCTATTGTAAGGAGCATCACTCAATATCATCAATACATCATTAGATTCATCTTCTTCCTCTCCTTCTCTTCTATATTGATCTGACATCATCCAATTGATTGGGATTCTGCACCATCAATTGGATCTGATTGATACACAAGCAATTTTGGGGACTTACAATTGGTATCAGAGCTTGGTTGTATCAATCAATTTTTTCAGATCTGGAGCTTATTTGATCTTATTTTGAAAAGAGAATAGCGTTTTTGGATAGATCTCGCAAAAATAAGGGGGGGGGGGGTGGGTTACTTCTTTGCATTTTTCATAAAAACGAGTTTTTGATCGAGTTTTAGAGCAAAAAAGGGTGAAAAACGTAGTTTTTTTTCGCTAATCTGTTGAAGGTGTGCGGCCCGGTTGAAGGTGTGCTGCTGGTTGAAGGAGTGCGGCCTCGGTGTGTGCGGCCCGGAGTACTGCTCGGTGTGCGGCTCGGACGAGTGCAACTCATCTTCGTTCAGCGCGTCCTTTTTATTAAAAAATATATATTGGAGTGGAGTGGGATCGAACCCGGGCCTCCTCCAAACAAAGCACCACGCGTTACCAACTCAGCTAAGCTGTCTGTTGATTCATACCTTCCGTTTTTATCCTTTATACACACAGCAACCTTCATTTAAAATAAATAAATAAATAAATAAATAAATAAATAATAAAAAAATAATAAAATGTTGGTTATGGAATGTGCTTGAGGGAGATGTTTTGGGAAGTGAGTGATAACGGGTAATCTGAGTCTGCGTAACATACCCAAAGTTGAAGGGTCTATGCTATGGTTTGATGCGTCGGTAGGCACGAAGAATTTAACAGACTTGACTAGGTGCAGATGAGCTTAAGGAATCTAGAGACTTGATAAATCTTGACCTAGTTAGTTCCGTTCAGCCTAACAATACGATGCTTGGATAGGTTGAGCAGGGAGATATATATGGGAATCTACTTGTCGCATTAAATGAACCCGTATCTGGAACTGTGGTTTAACTTTTCCTCGATGTGCGAATTTTGTCCTTAATTCCGGTATTGATGGGGCGAATGGTAAATTCCGATGAATTAGGTCTGTAGAAAATCATTTTCTTTCTTTCTTACTGTTAGTCATATGTTGCCTCCTCTGCGTGATTGGAAGAGATCCGACTTGGACTGCAACATATGCAAATCTATTTCTCTGCATAATATATCTATGAAATTCTTCTTATGTGTTAGCCATATGTTGTCTCCTTTGCGTGATTAACAATCCGACCTGGTACACAACATATGCAACCTTCTACTTCTCAATCCCTCTAAGTGATAATAATCTGAATCTATCTTCTCTCTTAATGATTGTCTGCTCACCCGATGTAAGGAGTACTCTGGAAGTCCTTGATTATCGGGGCATATCTGGAAGCGGGAAACATGTTCCAGTACAATTAAAATTGAACACTCAAAGATTGTCTATAGATCTCGCTGCTCAATTTAGGTGGACAACAATATCCCTGGTCGTCGTCAGCTGAATGGTCCTTAAGATATAGTATCTAGAAACTTAGGATCAGATATAATATCTAAGAACTTAGGATCACATTGTCTTGTCACTTATAATATGTCCTAATTTTGTCACAATTTTTCGTGTTTAAGTGGACAACAATACCGGCGATCGACCAGACAAAGACGTGAAGATAGAAGGTATCGACAAGCGGATAAAGGTTGTCTAAAAACTTTGATCCCAAATCATTCTTAAAGTTAGATATCATTTTATTTTTGTTAAATTTGTTCATAGTTTTCCTCTATGCATAATATTTAGGGGGAGAATTAAAAATAATTCAAAAATCAAACAAAAATCAGAAAATTAAAAATCAGAAAATGGTGTTATTTCTTGTTCAGAAAATTCAGAAAATCCAAAAAAAAAATATATTTTTTGTTTCTATTTTTATTTTGTGTGTTAATTTTTCTTTTAGTTTTGTTTTGTCTTGAAAAGTGATTTCATGTATAGATAAGACTCATGAAGATTGTGTTGAAGATTTCTGAGCCAAGGCTTCATCTGTGAGCATCGAAGAATTCGCATTCGGAGGACCAAGAAATGAAGATTATTCTTTAAGCATTCAATCCTTCAACCCCAGAAGCAAGGTGAAGCTGGAATTGAAGATTGTATCACGGATTGCATTGAAGCCTCCTCAATCAGTCTGCTGCTATCTTAAACCTGCTGAAGTGATCTAGAAGATTATTTCTCTCTGATAGTTCTCCCTGAAGATTCTCAAGATGAAAGTGCTATCTTTCAAGAATCCTTTTATCAAGCCTCCTCACACAATGTGCGTTCAGAGTCAAATCTTGAAGAAAAGCCCAACCGCTCGAGATGAATTCATTCATTGAAGGTTCATCAAGTTCATCTTGAAGCTGTGAAGAATCTGAAGAGTAATGCTGAAGCCAAGCTCCAAATGAAGATTAACAAGAAAAAGCCATCTACTTTTTAGGGGGATCTTGTTGGGTCAATTAGAAAAGAAAGCTATAAACCAAGGGGGAGATTGTTGGGTAAAAAATATGGTTTATACTTTGCTTTTCTAGGAAAATATATTTTTATGTAATGTTGTATGTGTTTGCGGTTTGTGCACGTGTACGGCCGCACACCCTGTGTACGGTCGTACACAGGGTGTGAGGTTGTACACATGTGTATGGCTGGAGGTCCTTATAAATAGTGGAGTGCATGTGAGTGTACGGTTGGGAGAGGAGAGCATCTTGTAGAGAGAGAAAGTTAGAGAGAAGAAGTGTGTGTAAGAGAATCTATTGTAAGGAGCATCACTCAATATCATCAATACATCATTAGATTCATCTTCTTCCTCTTCTTCTCTTCTATATTGATCTGAAATCATCCAATTGATTGGGATTCCGCACCATCAATTAGATCTGATTGATACACAAGCAATTTTGGGGACTTACACTTTCTGTTTGCCATTTCTACAACGTATGAATCTTTTAATGACTGTGGATTTTGTTTAAGTATTGATTTGAATTGGTGGCTCACGAAACTCCTCTCTGCTCCACTATCAAATAGTACGCATGCATATGAGTTATTGAGGAGAAACGTACCGGTAACCACTGTAGAATCCTCGACTGCTTCCCCATGTCCTATCGCCAGGACTCTCCCTATACCTCCAGCATTAGGGGTTTGTTCCTTGGGGCAGTTCCTCCTAAAGTGCCCCACTTCACCACATCCATAGCAGGTTTGGCTTGCCCTTGTATTGGCAACTTGGTTAATCGGTCGGGCTGACGCTTTACAAAAACGAGCAGTGTGCCCCTTCATGTTGCAGTTTTTGCAGTGCATTTCTCGACAAGCACCATTGTGGTGGAAGTTGCACTTGTTACACTTAGGGAGATTTCCAGCATATTGCTTTGGTGGTGTTGGAGTGGTAGCAGTGGTGGCAGCACGGATAGCAACAGTCTGTTGCTTCTTGGCGCGGTCCTGCGCCGGTTGCTTCTTTTTATTGTTCCAAAACTTTCTCTTGTTGTTCCCTCCCTTTGCTTGATCGGAGGTGGTTGACACCGTGACATGGCTAGCCCGATGATCAGTGAGTTGGTGTGCCAGCTCCTTGGCACTGTCAAAAGTGGTTGGCTTTGAGGCCAGCACGCTATCTTGAATCTGGGGTGATAGGCCCCAGAGATATCGTTCCACCTTCTTGTTTTCCGGGGTAATCATCGCAGGATAGAGGAGTGCTAGATCATTGAATCAGGCGGTGTAAGCTGCAAGGTCAGAGCCCGTCATCTTGAGGTTCCACAATTCCTGTTTTAATTTTTGCACCTCACCCCGTGAGCAATATTCCTTCGTCATCATAGTTTTCAAGTCTTCCCAACTTAACGAGTTAGCCACGGAGAGTGTCAGCGATTTTACGTGGCCGTTCCACCAAGTGAGGGCCCTGCTGGAAAATGTGCAAGCTGCGAATTTGACTTTGTCTGATTCGGGGCATGTGCAGATCTTGAAGACGGATTCAGTATTCTCGAACTACTGAATTAAAGCAATGATGACCCCACTTCGATTGAAAGAATCGGGTTTGCCATTTGTGAAGTCTTTATAGGAACACTCTTTCGAACGCCCTTCGCTATCCCCTTGAGTAGAGATGTTAATACTGATTCCTGTCCTCTTGGCATTGTTAGTGCTAATTTGGGACATAGCAGCTACCACTGTGGCTGTAACCGCAGCCTGGAACATAACGGGATCAAACTGGGGAGGCGGCGGGGGTGAATTTGTTTGCGTCCTCTCAGTGCGTCTAGCAGATCTACGAGGTGGCATTTTTCTGTCATAGAATTTTTAAAGATAAAAGGGACATCAGTCTTTTAGTAATCGGATGTAAGTCGAGTGTCGTGAAATTAGTTCATTGGTTTTCAAGTACAGTATTTCCCAACTTCCATATGTTTGCATTAGCAAGTAATTCATAGAAAAAGTTTATGCAATTAAACTTATGAATTAAATAGTGATCACTCAAACGGAGTCATGTGTTTGGTTCCGTGTCTGACTCACTCCTAAGATTCGTTCGATGTGCCTCAGTTATGCGTAATTAAAATTTTAATAAGCTGTTGATACTAATGAGTCTGCCCTAAGTCCACAACCAGACAAGGAATAGGTCCTAAGGCGGGCTCGTCATTTCTAAGTCGATTACTGCTTTAATTACACATAACAACAAGGTACACTTAAAATCTTAGAATTATCAGTTGTAAATTGTTTGTAATACCACATAGTAAATCTCATGTCAACATTCAATGAAGTAAAATGCATGCCAAATTCATTGATAACTTTTCAGTACAGATAGTTTTGAGAAAATTTGACCTCACAAGGGTCCACATTACATCAATGCAAAAGATAGTTTTGACAGCACAAAATCCCTTTGAATAGTGTAATCACTTAGTCGCAGGGTCAACCTACATACAAAAGAGTAGCACCAATGCATGCTCAGAAACCTATACTACGAAGATGTGTGAGTAGTATTGAGTCCTACTCACGACAATCCTTCCCTGGTGGAGCTTGGGATGATGTCGATGCACCTTGTGGTTCCGCTAGTCTCCGTTCGGTTGTAACCATTCTCTCCTCGAGCGCCCTGTATCTTTCTCGATACTCCCTTATTTCTGATTGAGCAGCGAGAAGGTCCTGAATAAGTTGGTCTCTGTGGTGGGAGTCTCGTTCCAAGTCTCTGGTGCGAGCAGTGGTAGACTCTATGATGGCACTCAGCTCCCGGACCTGATCGGTCTTCGTCCTACCATGATCATCCATACTCGCTATGCATTGAGTCATGACGGGGAAAGATCTAGCAGCCGATCCCCCGTGGATGAGGTCTTAATAGCCACGTTGGTCGCCATATGGTGACCGTTGGCGTTGTTGTCGGCTCCACCTTTCAATTGTTGTTGCCCAACGGGGCTCAGACCCGTTGTATCCAAAGCGGTGTGCGGGCACCCTTGTGGTGTAAGGAGGGTTGAAGACTTCCGGTTCTTTTTCAATTTCATTCTCAACCATGACTATCTCATCGTCTTCATCTTCTTCTTCTTCATCTTCCTCCTCTTCTTCTTGTTCTTCTTTGGATTCCTCCTCGGGATCATCTTCAATTTATTTCTTGGGCTCTTCCTAGATCCATCCAGCATTTCCCTGATTAGGAAAGTATGGGTCCTTTGGTAGGTGAAATCCTGCCATGTCGTCTGTACGAGAATAGGGGTGTAAGTGCCATGCAACGATTGATAATAATAATATTGTGCTATAGCAATCATACAAATATTCCTATAATATTTTGAATGTTTAGATTTGGTCCTTAATGCATTCCTTGTAGGGTGAAGTTAGGTTATTAGATTTGTTGCCCAACATGACTATCCCCTAGTATACGTAAATCACTCCTAGGACAGATATAGTTGATCAGGAGGCTATATCCCTCCCAGACTTGATTCACATATACCAAGGCATACTCATGGTGTACAACTCCTCTTCTTTTAATTTATGTTCTTCTAGTTATGACACTACGCGAGTATATATTCCATGTAGGCATACTTTTAAACGAGAAAACTATTTATTTTTTCTAAAAGTATTCCCTGTTAAAATGTTTTATAATAAGAGACTTTTAGTCCCAAATGTGTTTATAGTTTGTATATCTTATGTTGTTTAGTATACTTAATTCACTATAAACCGTGATCTGATACCAATCTGTCACACCCCGAAACCAAGGATGGCGGAAACATCCGGGGGTGGAGGACTTCATGTATAGTATCATAGCCACAATGGCAATAGTAATTTAATAATTGAAAGAGTTACATCATTGTATGAATTACATGTTTCCAAATCAATTACAATATGTTGACAAAACATGAAATGTTGACGCCTTAACGTCCCATCCTCAAAATGCACTTTGATACCTATTTAGTGATTTCCTGAGAATACAAGGTATTTGAAAAAGTGTCAACATAAAGGTTGGTGAGTTCATAAGCTTTTGTTTCAAAACTTGATAAAAGTCTTTCTCTTCTAAATGTCATGTTTGTTCCAGAAAATCCGATATTTTCCTTCAAATGTGTAATGTAGTCTTGTATCCGAAGACTGAAATGTACAAGTAACCTTCCTTACTGATAGAAAATTATACGTGTTTAAACCGACTTAAACGCATTTGAATTAAATGAAATTCCCATAAATTCTTATATTTGTTAATACTTTCTGTGAGTTTATTATAACCATACTATGACCTAGTTGGCCTGATACGACGTTCTTCAGGCGTCGGGATTGTTTATGACATTTGTCACCCTAGACCTACCGGTCTAACTGTTGCATGCAGTTAAGGTGTGGGTTTGTCAAGCCCAATATACATCTATATATAACTATCACGCTCTCCCTCCAGGAGACTCTGGTTACAATACAAGACTTAACGGTAAATGTGAAGCGAATGTCTCACGAAGTTATTAACGAATTTACGTGTAATGTAATGAAAATCCATTTTCGTATAAATGTACCCTTTTGAAATGTATGTATTATGTGGTGTATCATAAACTATACCTATTATAGTTTATCAAAAACAAGGGTAGTAGTGGTAATGTACGTAAATTATATTTAACATAGTTTATTCAAATGTTTGTATGAAATGGATGTACTTTGATTATAATAATTTGTTATCCTTTGTATATGTATCAAAATCTATTTATTAACTCATGCATTTCTATATATCAAGACCAAAATATCATTTATTTATAATAACATATATTCACATAAAGATGTACACCTTTCTCAACATGTTACAAGGTGAAATGAAATCGTTAGTATTTCTCTTATTATTAACAGATTTCATTACTGTTCTTAGAAAATTTATAGAAAATTCATAACAGATCCAAATCAGAATCCATAAATTCTGGGAGTTTGGAAAATGAGTCTAGTTTGTTTATAAATTTTCCCATGATTTTTAGTCACCTCCAACTTAAGTGAAAACGTCCATGAACATAGAATGGTCCAGTTTGGTTCTTGAAATGATAGACAGTTTTGTGAAAATCACCATAAATTGTAGAAAAATCGTATGGAGATGTGCATGTAGTCATTTTAAGTCTAAGAACTTTAACTACTTTCACCTTGCACATTTTTGAAAAATAAAATGTTTTAGTTGACCAAAACAGTCCGTGAATGGAGTCCAACTTTTCTGATGTAAGCTGTTAGAAACATTTAGTTGTGTTCTTGGTGATTTAACTTGTATTACCCCCATTAAAACTTAAGAAAATATTAAAAATATAGGGGTATGAACTCACCTTGAATGAATTTTGTGGATGGATGTTGGAGAAGAGAAGTGTTCAACTCAAGAACACTTGAAGGATTACTTTGAAGATTCAAGAATCTAACACAATAATGAGGGAGTTTGTGTAAGCATTCAAGGATTTGAGTAAAATGAAGTGTAATCATCACAAGGAGGATGAAGTATACTTACCAAGAGTGTAAGAAAGCTTGATGATCATCCTTGAGTCTCGAATTCTTAGAGAGAAAAAGTGAGAGAAAGTTGTGTTTGATCTTTTGGTAAGATAAGAGAAATGAGTAAAATGAGGAGTATGAAATGTTGTTCCATCTATAATAGTGTGGAAAAATTTGGAAATGATTGAAAAGTACATTGACAAGACCTGGGTATGGTGGAAGACGTATGGCATGTCATGGAGTGGGTGTGAGGGGTTGCTTGTGTCATAAGCTAAAGATAAGTCAACACTCCACCTCCTTGTACTTCACCCACTAAATCTTGGATAATATTGGCATTAAAAACATGATTAATTATGTATTTTGGGTCTTCATTTGTTAAAATAAAGTTTTGGGTGAAAATCTCGCGTTAAAATGATGAAAAACAGGCTTAAATGCTAAAAATATTGAAAATCGAGTTAAAATTGACAAAATCCGAAGTTCCTGGCCGGAGGTCGCAAGGGTTTAGCTTCTGAGAAGCTTAGAACCGAAGTCGAAGTTCGGTTGATCAATAGGGACGAAAGTAGAAAAGAGACCGAGAGGAGAAGGAGAAAAGAACCGAAGGTGCGGAGACGGGAAAAGGAAGAGGTGAGTCTCGGTTTCGGCGGGTTCGTCTCTCGGTTCTGATTTTCGATCTCAGCAGATTCGGCTCTCGGTTCCGAGTTTCGGTCTCAGCAGTTTTGGATGTTGGTCAGTCTCAGTTGCTTCCTAGTTTTGGTTCCTTCTTAGACTCGGTTCTAGGGTTTCGGTTGCTAAGAGGTTTCAGCATGTAAGAGGAGTTTTGGCTCCTTAAGGCTATTTTCCTCGCTTTTACCCCGTTTTAGCCGTTTTTGACCCGGTTAAGTGTAAGGATGGCCCGAAAGACTATGAAAAGTCACGGGAACTTTTGAGAGAGATTTGGGAGAGATTTGAAATAGAAAGGGGTATGGTGAAAACGATTGAGAGAGGTTTCATTTGTGACCATTTTGAGTGTCCAGCTTTGCAATGCGAGATCCGTAAAGCCCGTTAAGCCATGTTTTAAGGTCCTGCACACTCCCGATGAGTGTGAAATAGTGTTTTATCGCTTTGGTTCATTGTTTAGTATTTTCACGGCTATGGGAATTCACACATACGAATTTTCCAATGATGTTTTCTCATTAAAATAGTGAGTTGATTAGTAAATACACAATGTAAGCCTTAATGTTCAAGGGCTAATTGAGTCGTCCAGTTTGACTTGTTGACTTCGTTTGACTTAGACTTGACCCAAAATTGACTATTGTCACACATATTCATATTTTCATTGTCATTTACAATTCAATTTTTTTTCCAGAAAATCATAGCTTCATAACGCTTGTTTCTCAAGTTACCCGGGAAGTTACTCCATCACTTTCAACATCATCCTCTCATAACCGTATACAGCAAAATGTGTAACATTCATTAATTACTTCAAGGTCGCCACTGTCAAATATCACCGGTCAGGGTAAGTTTTTCATAATTATTTTTGTATTATGTTTACCTAAACAATTTAGATAATATAAAAACTTTAATACATTCAATATTTACTAACATAAAAAACTACCAATGAGCAGTTGTAAACAGTTCAAGTACGTTGTCAATTTCAAATCACCAAACAGTTCAAAATGCAACAACTTTCAACACAGGCAAGACCTATTTGAACTATGGTCATATATTTCAAATTATGTCATTATTGATTAATACATAATATTTTTTAGTGTTTCATATAATTACATTCACTATATTTCACTTTATTCCTTTTTTTCACATTTAAAAGTTACTTCACAATTATTACCAATACAATCATTAGTCATTATTTTTTCAAAAAAAAAGTGTTACATTTCAAGAAAATAACACAACAAAAACGACAAAAGGGAAACGAAAACAATTCAATACAAATGATATTCCTTTTTTGATTTGAATGAAGATTTTGTGGAGAACTCAAACAATACTACTATTCGTTCTCAACCTTCTTGCGGTTATACTGATAAGGTTGATTACCAATGTATGTTATCATTTAATTTGTTAACATGTCCACTTATACATTTTTGCACTTAATTTTATAAATATTCATTGTCTTATTAATGATTTAAATTATGTTTATTTTGGAGCACCAAGAAAAAAGAAACAAACATTTGTGTCTTATAATTCAGTTGGTCAAAATGATGTAAGGATTGACACCCAGACTAAATGTATTGGCATAAGCAAAGGCACTGTTTCTTTCTATTTAAAATTTAAAATTTTGGTTATCCAATGAAAATTATCCTTTCAATATGTTATCACCCTTTTCATATTATGCTTTTAGTATATATTATTTAATTAGTTTTTTTGTTTCTTTATAGATTATTTGGATTCTGGTGATGTGGTATACGTTTGCTCTGTATGTAAAGCTAGGGTTTGGAAGGAGAAGCAATAAGAGGAAATAAAGATTTAAGGAAAACCTCTTATTCCATATGTTGTCAATGGAAAAGTAGAATTACCAAACTTGATTCACTCACCTCAGTTATTGCTTGATTTATATAGCGGAGTTACTGCAAAAGTCAGAATATTATAAAATATATTCATAGATACAATATGATTTTTGCATTTACATCTATGGTTGGTAAGACTGATCATGCCATTAACTTTGGAGGTAGTCCTTATGCTTATCGAATGCATGGACAAAATTATCATATTGCAGGCAGCTTACTACCAAAGGAAGGCAAATTACCGAATTTTTGCCAATTGTATATATACGATACAGATCACGAGGTTGACAACAGATTCAATGCATACGAGTAAGTAAATACATTCTATCATATAATAACATTAAATACACACAAACACACCACACACACACACACACACACATATATATATATATATATATATGTTTAATATTTTTATTATGTCTCATAATATTTATATCCATGATTTTGTTTTTCTATTAATGTAGTTCAAAAAAGAAAAAGTCAATGTCTCATAATTCAGTGGGAAATCCTTTTTCATTCGAGTTCTTGACTGTTCATAAGCTAATGGGTTTATTGGATTCTATAAATCCATTAGTTAAGAAATTTACAATGGCATGTGATCGATTTGGATCGAATCCAATAGAGCGTATTAGGCTTAAATTAATTGGGACAATAGAAAAGGATGGTAGACAGTATAATCTTCCTACCATAAGTGAGGTTGCTGCACTTATTGTAGGTGACATTGACGGTTCCGATTCACGAGATATTATGTTGGAAATTCAAAGTCGTCAACTTCAAGGCATTAATGAGTTACATCTGCAATATCTTTCACTTCAATATCCTTTATTCTTCCCTTATGCCGAAGATGGATTTCGATTGGATATATTACATCATGGTGTTGAAGAACCAAACTCTAAAGGACGAATAACACTGACAATGCGAGAGTTTTTTGCTTATCGTATACAACAAAGAACTAATGAAATATCTTTGATATTACGTTCCAAAAAACTCTTCCAATAGTTTTTGGTTGATTCATATACAATGGTTGAAAATGACCGGCTAAATTATATTCGGTTTAACCAACCAACATTATGTGTCGCTTCTTATGGAGACTTGACCGAGGCTGCTCAAGAAGGAACTGAAGATGCTTCTGCGATGGGAAACGTATTATTATTCCATCTTATTTTACAGGTGGAAGCCGTTACATGCAACAGAATTACTTAGACGCAATGACTTTGGTTAAATGGTTTGGTTATCCTGATCTTCTTTTAACCATTACATGTAATCCTAAATGGTCAGAGGTAATTTGATTCGCTGAATCTGAAAATCTTAAACCTGAAGACAGGCCCGATATTTTGACAAGTACATTCAAAATAAAACCTGATTCACTAATCACTAGACTCAAGGAAGAACAAATTTTGGGTGAAGTCGATGGAGGTATAAATCTAAAATCTCATTATTCATTTTGTTTTATTTTGATTTTATAATATCATGCGTTAACCATGGTACATATTTGCATCATACAATTATATATATGATCGAGTTTCAAAAAAGGGGTCTTCCACATTGTCATATATGCCTATTTTTAGAAAAAAAAAATCTAAACTTCCAAATCCCAAAGACATAGATCGCGTTATATGTGCTGAATTGTAAGACAAGGAACGTGAACCAAATCTGTATCAAATTATTTCTCACAACATGATACATGGACCTTGCGGTAATGATTTTCCATTTATTCCATGTATGAAAAATGGCAAATGTTCTAAAGGATTTCTAAAAGACTTTACAAATGACACATACATTGATGATGACGGTTATCTAGTTTACCGAAGATGCAACAACGGAAACAATGTTGTGAAAAACGGAGTTTCTTTTGGACAATAGGTATAAAAATTCAAATTTTATTTATATAAACATTTATTTCTTTATAAATGTTATCTTTTATAGGAAAGATATGTTAAATGATCTTAATTTTCTTTATGACATTTTCTTTCTTTTTTCAGATATGTTGTTCCATATAATAAGACACTTTTGAAGCAATACCAAGCCCACATGAATCTTGAATGGTGTAATTAGTTTGGATCGATAAAGTACCTTTTTAACTATATTAACAAAGGTTCATACAGGATCACCATGTCTTTTTATGACGCCAAAAATAACAAAAAACAACATAAAGAAAATAATGATCGTGATGAAATTGTTGAGTATTACAATTATCGTTATATTTCTGCTTGTGAGGCATGTTGGAGACCATTTAGGTATGACATTCATTATAGAACGCCACCTGTTGAAAGGTTGTCGTCTCACCTACAAGACAAATAACTTGTTGTGTTTAAACCATCCCAACGTGTTACTAATGTTGTTTCTAAACCAACTATTGTTGCTTCTTAATTTTTGGCATGGATGGAATGTAATAGCTACGACAAAAGGCAAGGGAGTTATCCTATCTTGAATTCCCAATGCAATATGTTTGGAATAAATCAGATAAAGCATTGACAAGAAGAAAAACAAAGACAATGTCACTTGGCAGAATTAGTCATGTGTCTCCTAAGTCTGGTGATGTTTATTACTTGCGCATTTTGCTCAACAAAGTAAAGGGTCCTACTTGCTATGATATTAGAATGGTTAACATGACCGTTTATGACTTTTACAAAGATGCTTGCTACGCTCTTAGACTATTAGACGATGATAAATAGTACATATCTTCTATACAAGAAAACACATCATTGGGCCATCGCTTCTTTCTGCAAGTCTCTATTCTTTATGTTGATTACATCAGATAGTCTATCTCGGCCTCATCATGTTTTTCAAGAGACATATATGTCACATCCAAAAAATTTACGCCAAATTTAAACTTTTTCAATCATAAATAAAACCAAATAGTATTTGTTTACAAAATGTTTTCAAATCATTATTCATCAGAGTGTCCCAATAACTAGATCAAAAGGATGAGGAGCGGTACGGTGACGCCTTCGCCTAGCCATGATGTCCTGAAGTACCTGAAATAATAAACTGAAAACTATAAGCCCGAGGGATTAGTGAGCTACCCCTAAAATACCAATACCACGCTGATAATACCATGTCAGTAACAGGCAATCAATAACATGCATACTGGGCCATTGGCCTGATTGGACTGCCATGTAGGGCCTTCAGTCTATAGATCCTATCCCAAACCTTCGGCATGACTGGACTACCACGTGGGCCTATAGTCTCCTCGGACCGCTCATAGGGTATGTTGGCCTTCAACACAAATCAGGGCCACCTCAACCCAACCAACAAGAAAATAACCATGTACGCATAACTATCATATATTGGCATATACAAACATCAAACATATCTGTCTCACTAATCATCAATCATAGAAATCTCTCATAACTAGAGTACTGACCTAGCAGGTCACTAACATACCAATCCCTACAGATCATAAGAGCATAATATACTGTCTATCCTGATTCCGATCTAACATATCATAACCACATGTAGCACACAATAACAATAACAACTTAAGGTCCGACCTTAGTATCGTAGACCCTATTGATATAGTGAGGATAACTCACCATGCAGATGTCGACTCGGTAGATGAACTCCAACTCTCGGATCACTGTCAAAAACTCCACCACCTATTACCATAATATAATTATACCCATAAGTTCCCAACCTTTTAAGGTACCCCAAAAGTCAACTAATCAAACCCTGGTCAAAATCAAAGTCATCAGTCAAGGTCAACAGTCCATGTTGACCCTAACTTGCCGAGTACCCTCAGCTACTCGTCGAGTTCCTTGAAGTAATTGCCCACTCGCCGAGTCACGGAGTAACTCGTCGAGTTCCTTCGGTTTATGTTCGAACTCTAAGGCAACTCGTCGATTTTCCTTCTTGAAACTCGACGGTTACACACGCATACATAAATTGGGGAAACCTCAACCGACTCGCTGAGTTGTTCATACAACTCGTGTTCTATGGCAATCTTCATCGGACTCGCCGAGTTGTTCATCCAACTCGTCAGGTCCAGGCCTAGCTTCATATGACTCGCCAAGTTCCTTCATTCCTTAAGCCATACAAACTCTTTTAAGCCATGTAGTAGCTCCAAATTACAGATCCAAGCTTCTAACGCATGCATTTCACGTACAGTTGCAAACTTTACATGCATGCATGGCTAAAAAGGCTCTTAATGTCAAATCCTAGCTCACAATGCGGGTTTCTTACTTAAGGAGGCTTCATACATGACCAAGATCAGAGCTTTATGGCTCTAGAACCCAAGAAGGGTCCAGATATGATGTTACAACTTCAGATCTAGCTCATATCCCACACTATCATCTCAATCAAACCATAAAAACCCTAAATGTCAACCAAATGTGGTCTAGAAGGAAAATGAAGTAAAGGTTACGACTTGATACCTCCAAATGATGCTAACTGAGGTAGATTTTTTATTCCCACGCCTTCCTTGCTCCTAAACTCTTGCCCTCCAAGTTCTTCCTTTCCAAAAACCTTTTTTGTAAAGCTTAAGACACACAAGGATGAAGCGCCATGCGGATTAGGGTTTTCTGAGCTCACAAAGGACTATAAAGAGGCCCAAGGAGGGTTATGCTTCCTTACATAGGGTGAAAAACCCTGAGATATAGGGTTTCTTCTACCAGCTCCTACTCGTCGATTTTTTCATGGACTCGGTGAGTAGGCCTTCGAATACGTGATCTCACCCCGCTACTACTCGGTGAGTAGGGCAACTAACTCATCGAGTAGATATTAAAACAAAATAAAGTTTCATTTAAATCAATAACCGAGAATTGGGGTGTTACAATTCTCCCCCACTTGAATTAGACTTCGCCCTCGAATTCTGTTTGAGTAAACAATGTCGGGTAATGCTCGCGTATCTCTGCTTCCGGCTCCCATGTCCACTCGGATTCCCTCCGATGTTCCCACTGCACATTCACTAAAGGTATTTCTTTGTTCTGTAAAATCTTATTTTTCTTCTCCAAGATGGCCATAGGCCTCTCCACATAATTCAGGCGCTCATCGACCTGAATATCATCCAACGATACTACTGCTTCCTAGTCCATAATGCACTTTTGCAATTGTGAAACATGGAACGTGTTATGAATTCGGTTGAGATCCTCCAGTAGCTCTAGCCTATAAGCCACTTTGTTAAACCTGGAAATGATCCTGAATAGCCTAATATAACGGGGACCCAATTTTCCCCTCTTCCTGAAGGGGATCACACCTTTTCAGGGCGAGACCTTCATAAGTACCATGTTACCAACCTGAAACTCCAAATCTGATCGATGTCTATCAGCGTAACTCTTTTTCCTACTCTAAGCAGTCTGCAACCATTGTCTAATCTGCTGGATCTTTTTGGTAGTTTCAAGGCTACCTTCGTCCGACCCATCACTCTGTGTCCAACCTAACCCTAACAAACTGGGGTTCTACATCTCTGACCATACAACAAATCAAAAGGCGGGGCGCCAATACTGGAATGATAGTTGTTATTGTAGGTGAACTCTACAAGCGGTAGGTGGGAATCCTAGCTCCCACCGAAGTCAATGATGCACGTCCTCAACATATCTTCGAGGTTCTGAATGGTTCGCTCACTCTGTTCATCGGTCTGCGGATGAACGTTGTACTAAAGTGCAGCCGCATACCCAGTTCCTCATGGAACTTTCGCCAAAAATAGGAATTAAACCTGACATCCCGATCGAAAACGATGGAGACTAGAACTCCATGGCGAGAGACAATCTGGCTGACGTACATGTCGGCCAATTTTTCAGCCGACGAACTCTCCCGTATGGCCAAGAAATGGGCACTCTTGGTCAATCGATCCATGATGACCCATATAGCATCGAACCCCTTTGCCGTCCTTGGCAACTTCGTAATGAAGTCCATCGTGATCTGCTCCTATTTCCATATGGGAATCTCCAGAGGCTGCAACTTACCATGCATCCTCTAATTCTTGGCCTTGACCATCCTACAGGTCAGGAACCTCTCAACATACCAAGCGATTTCATGCTTCATATTGGGCCACAAGTAACTCAAACTCAGATCACGGTACATGTTGGTGGCCCCTGGGTGTATAGAAAAGTGAGACTTATGAGCCTCCTCCATCACTGTCTGCCGGACCCCTCCGAAAATCGGAACCCAAACCCGACCGTGTCGGGTTAATAATCCACGGCTATCCTTAGCAAACCGGGTGCTCACCCTTAATCCTCTCCAACTTCCAGCTCTCTAGTCTTATACCCTCTACCTGAGCATCCCTAATCAAGCTCACTAGCAGGGAATCCACCGCTATCCTCATACACCTTGCCGGGGTAGAAGACCCAACTGACTTGCGGCTCAATGCGTCCACAACCACATTCGCTTTACCAGGATAGTAAAGGATCTCACAATGGTAGTCCTTGACTACATCCAACCACCTGCGTTGCCTCATGTTCAGGTTCGGCTAATCCATGATGTGTCTCAAACTCTTGTGATCCGTGTATATAGTGCAACGGACCACATACAGATAATGCCTCCAAATCTTGAGAGCGAATACCACCGCTCCCAACTCAAGACCATGCGTAGGATTTCTCGTCTCATGCGGCTTTAGCTTCCGCGATGCATAGGCTATCACTCGTCCCCTCTACATGAGGACTTCCCCCAAGCCTGTGATGGATGCATCAAAAAATACTACAAAATCCTCAACTCCCTCGGGGAGAGTCAACACCGGCGCCTCACATAAACACCGCCAGAGGGTCTCAAACGCCCTATGCTGCTCAGGGCCCCACCAGAAATCCACCCCTTTCCTCGTTAGACGAGTGAGGGGTAGTGCAATCTTGGATAAATCTCGAATGAATCTCCGGTAGTACCCTGCTAAACCCAAGAAACTCCTAATGTCTAAGGGAGATTTCAGAATCTCCCACTGCATAACCATCTCGACTTTGGCTGGGTCGACCAAAATGCCCTCCTAGTTAACGAGATGTCCAAGGAACTAGACCTCTCGTAACCAAAACTCACACTTCGAGAACTTTCCATACAACCGTTCTCACCGCAGAACCTCCAGCAGCTCCCTGAGGTGCTCCTCGTGTTGCTCTTGGGTCTTGGAATACACCAAGATATCATCTATGAACATAATGACCGAGCGATCGAGCATTAGTCTGAAGACTCGGTTCATCAAATCCATGAACACTATCGGCGCGTTGGTGAGCCCAAACAGCATCACCACGAACTTGTAATAACCATAAAGAGTCTGAAACACGGTCTTCTCCATGTATTCCTCCCTTACTCTGACCTGGTGATATCCGGTTCAAATAGATCTTGGAAAACCAAGATGCACCCTGCAGCTGATAAAAAGATCATCTATCCTCGGGAGTGGATAACGGTTCTTCATCGTTAAGTTGCTCAAGTCCCTATTGTCAACGCACATCCTGTGTGAACCGTCCTTCTTCCCAACGATGAGGATCGGAGCTCCCCAAGGAGAACTACTCGAGCAAATAAATTGCTTACCCAGCAACTCATGCAACTGAGATGCCAACTCCTGCATCTCTAGCGGTGCCAGATGGTACGAAGCCTTAGCGATAGGGGCCGTACCTTACACTAGATCAATCCTGAACTCTACCTACCTCTCCGGAGGCACTCCAGGTAACTCCTTTGGAAACATATCAACAAACTCTCTAACCACTGGAACATCTGAAACTGAAGCATGATCCCTAAACCGTGTATCCATCACATACGCTAGATAACCAGCACACCCGTGCTGAATGAACTGTCGAGCTCTGGTGGCTAAAAAACCCTACTCCCACTCTGATTCCCTCACCATACACCACCAGTTCTCCCCCACTTGGGGTTCGAACTACCACTCACTGTCCCTCACAATCGATCATGGTGCCAAACCGACTGAGCAAATCCACTCCTACGATCACAGATACTTCCCCCATGGGGATAGGAATCAAATCTATCGGGAATGATACCTCGAAAATCTCCAACTCGCATCATCGGTAGACCAAAGAACCAGAAACCTCGTGCTTGTTGGCGATCGAAACTCGTAACGGACACTCAAGATCATCTACCAACACATTGAATTCTCTACTGAAGGTCTGAGATGCAAACGACCGACTCGCCCCCGAGTCGAATAAAACAAAAGCAATCAAGGAGTTTACTAAAAATGTAACTAATCATAGTTACAACTGATAAGCATACTGTTGGATAAGGTGTCCAAGTCCATAACTATTTCTGGTAAATACTTGACCCGACCCGGCATGGTCCATTTGGGTTGCATGGCAACATGCAATTGGATAAACTAAATGAGAGAAATAACACATATGGTTTATTAATATATTATAAGTTCTAATATATTAATAATATTATTTAATTAGTTTTGATCAAGAATTAATTTAGAATAAATTAAGTGATCAAAAGAATAACTAATTAAATATATGGGTAGATTATTTAAATCTTCCATATCTTATATAGTAGGCTAAAAGGCTCCATGGATTATCAAGTTGGGTTCCACCCATAGGATGCTCCATGGATGCTCCATGGAGTTGACCCATGGATTGAGAAATGAAGAGTCATATTACATTGGGGTTTTAACTAATGCAACACACTATATAAGGACCATGTCTCTCCCCAAAATCGGCTACACTAGAGAAACAAGAGGGCTTGGCCGATTTTGAGTGTGTTAGAGTATTCTCTCCAGTTTATACTTTGCATTTGGTGTTGTGTGAAGCATTTGAGGCATCACACTTGAGGTTCTAGGCTCACAAGGTTTCAAGGAACACTTACAACAACAAGGTATGTAGTTCTATCTATTATTCAAGTTAAATTTGTTCCCCATGTATGATAGATAGGATCATAGCCTTGGAAATCAACTTTGCATGATAATTAGACAAACATAGATCCAAGGTTATTAGGGTTGCATGTACACTTAGGAAGTGTTAGAAAGCTCAAAACCCAACAGTGGTATCAGAGCCTAGACTTGTTTGTTTGTTATTTGTGCTAAATAGTTGAAAAACGTTTATATTTTTTGGAATCTGATTGATGAACTCGCCGAGTCCATGGGGGGACTCGCCGAGTTCATGTGAATCTTCAACCTACTCACCGAGTAGGTTCATGCACTCGGCGAGTAGGAGCCTCGGAATGCAGTTTTTCGACTTTAGTTGCTGGAAATGGACTAGAAACATTACCCTAAACTATTTTGCTACTTGAAACTTGTTTTAGATGGTGTAATATCTTTGATAATCCATTTACAACAACTAGTTATCAAAATTACAAAGTTTTAAGTGTAAGTTTTGATTCATGAAAGTGTTCATATTCATGTTCTTGATCTTATGATGTTTAGATGATCATAGGAATTATTTGTAACCTATGTGGTAGATTAATTCTTGAACATTATGTGTTTTAATAGAGTCCATAACTTTGTCCTCAAGTTATGGAAAACCAAAATTCACTTTGTTTAAAAACCATTAAAAGAACACATGGGTTATAAAATGAAGTGTCTTCATTTTTAGTACCCTAATAAACTCATAAGTTACAAGAAATGAAAAGTTTTGAAAGTTTACAAAACTTGCCCTCAAGTTTTGGAACAAGTAAAGTCTTGATTAAAACTTTAGTTCCAACCCTTAGGATTTTAAAAGTTAAAATTCAACCCTTATACTTATAATATTATAAGTTATATATATATATATATATATATATATATATATATATATATGTGTGTGTGTGTGTGTGTGTGTGTGCGTGTGTAAGATTAAAGTCGTCTTACCGCTAGTACGCCTCATTCACGAAGCCGGTCTATAAGGTGGGTATAAGGTTGTTGCCTATAAAATTGCAACCTAATGGGTGTCTACTCTCACCCACCACTTGCTTGACTGGTGGAGGGTCGTTAGCTGAACGGGTAAGACAAGGACTTATAAATTCTCATTAAAAGTATGATGAATATTATAAAGTAACTAAATGTTTTATTAAATTCCCAATCTTAGTTACTTTAGGAAAAATGTGAATAAGGTGTTAATCCATGAAATTGCAATTTACACTTTGTCTAAGTCGTTAGTGGAGTGTGTGTGGTTAACCGACACACTAACTTGGAGTTAACAAGGTAGGTAAAGGGTGACTTAATATTTATCATAGTATCGATGGAGCGTGTGTGGTTAACCGGCACATCGATTGAGGGGTAATTTATTAAGGGTACCAAGTAATTTGCATGGTTACTTCACACCTCGTTTTGTGATCCTCGGCATCCCAGTCACAAAACTTGGAGGGCACACTCGAGATTGAAACATGCCTATGAAAAGTTCATTGAATCTCAAAAGAATCTAGGAGTTTCTTAGAACCAAATTAAATATTTTTAATATTTCGACTTTGGTGGAAATTGGTGAATCGTCATTCACCTACCTTTCAAATATGTTATTACTTAGATTACGACATACCTCTTCTAAGTATAATATATTGTGATTGGATCCTAGCCTTAATACTACATTTGGGTGTTTTATTAAGGACTATCTCTATTTCTAAACTAAACTTTTCTTCTTTTCAGATGTCTGCAAACACTGGTACTTCTGGCTCTAATCCTAATGGCTCCTTTTCTCTTATGAACTTGTGTGGGAAAGTCACTTTTGATGGATCCAAATTTAATGAATGGATCAGAAACATCTGAATGATTACCCGCTACTAGGACAAAGAATATGTCCTCGATAAGGAGCTTAAGGAGATTGATGAGACAGTTGCTACTCCTCAAGAGATCGCTGACTTTAGGGCACATGAAAGGGATGCCACCAAGGTGGCATGGATCATGATGGCCACTATGACAACCGATCTCCAAAAGTCCTACGAGGACTACTACCCTTTTGAAATGCACCAAGATTTGATGGAAAGATACCATCAAAGTGCACGACAAGAGAGGTATGAAATCATCTCCTCCATGATAACAACCCGAATGAAGGATGGAGAACCCATCACGAGCCACATGCAGAAAATGCAATGATTTGTGGACCGCTTGCTGAAGCTTAATGTGAACTTCCCCGAGGAGCTAGCAATAAATATTATTTTTCACTCCTTATCTTCATGTTATGATAAATTCCGCATAACATACCACATGTATAAGGAAGAGGTCACTCTCAGCAAACTTCAAGGACTCTTAAAGACCGCGGAAAGTGGTCTTAAGGGTAAGGTGGTTGTTACTACTCCTACTCCTACCAACTCCACCCCTGTCTTGGCAATCGGGAAAGGACGAGGGAAGAAGACAAAGAGTTCTTCGAAGGGTACCAAGTTTAGGACCCTTGATGGCTCTTCTTCAAGTGGAACCAGGAAAGGTTTCATCACTCCTTCTTCTATTGCCATGAAAAGGCACATTGGAAGCGGAACTGCCCAAAGTACCAGCAAGATGTGAAGGATGGGAAAGTTAAACCCAACCATGTAGGTATTTACAATATCTTATCTAATAACTCACCCCATTCTAATTCATGGGTCCTTGATACCGGTTGTGGTATTCATATCTGTTTTGATTTGCAGGGACTAAGAAGAAGTGAGAATGTGGAGCAAGGAAGAATAAACTTGATCATGGGAAACAGGAAAGCTTCACTTGTCACCAAGATTGGAGTTTATACTTTATCGCTAAGTAGTGGGTTTAGTTTAGATTTGAATAAATGTTGTTATTCGCCAAAAATGGCAAGAAATATTATTTCCTTTCATGCATTGTATAAATAAGGTTTTACCTTTTCATTTGATAATGACGTTGATTCGATTAATGCTTTCTTTAATAATAGTCTTTATTTTAAAGCATTACCTTGTGATGGCGTGTATGAAACTGTATCTATTGCCGATAACTTAGGAAATGATGTTTTGGGTATTGATTCTCCTAATAATAATAACTTGGATAAAGCATCACTATGGCATTGTCGTCTTGGACATATAAGCAAGAAACACATAGGCCAACTCCAAAAGGATGGAGTCTTGGAGTCATTTGACCTAAATTTTGATGATAGTTGCGAATCATGCTTACTTGGAAAAATGACAAAGTCACCCTTCATAGGTTCTTGTGAGAGGGGTGATGGTTTGTTGGACCTTGTACACACGGATATGTGTGGACCATTCAAACATGCCACAAGGGATGCTAATCATTATTATTTGACTTTTACTGATGATTATAGTAGATATGGATATGTCTACTTAATCAAGCATAAGTCAGATACTTTCGAAAGGTTTAAGGAATTTAAACAGGAAGTCGAGAATCAATTGGGCAGGAACATTAAGATGCTTCGATCCGATCGAGGTGGTGAGTATCTTAGTTTAGAGTTCCTCGACTATCTTAGGGAATGTGGGATTGTCTCACAATTGACACCTCCCAGGACACCGCAGTTGAATGGTGTGGCTGAGAGGCGTAATCGAACCTTGTTGGATATGGTTCGTTCCAAGATGAGTCGAGCTTCGCTACCAATCTCATTCTATGGGTATGCCTTAGAGACTGCCACCCATATTCTTAATCTAGTCCCTACAAAGAAAGTTGCCAAAACTTCTCACGAGATGTGGACTAGTAATGTACCCAAACTAGACCACATCAAGATTTGGCGTTGTGAGGCTTTTGTGAGGCGCAAGTCTCATGATAAGCTAGAACCCCGAAGTGAGAGGTGGATTTTCATCGGCTACCCACAAAGATCCTTTGGTTACCTCTTCTACAGACCTAGTGATAATGTGGTCTTTGTAGCAAGAAGAGGAGTCTTTCGAGAGAGAGAATTTATAAGCCAAGGAGACAGTGGGAGGAAAATTGACCTTGAAGAACTTCAAGAGTCAAGTGGTGAAAGGAACTTCAAACCCTAGCCCTTAACTTGAGGAGGAAACTCCTGTTGAGCCAATTGACGAATCTGTACCTCTGAGGCATTCCACGAGAGTTAGGAATGCACCTGAGCATTACTATGGTTTCCATATTACTGCGGAAGGTGAGACACTTATTAGTGATGAGACACTAGTAGGTCTGGATGAACCTAACAACTACACGGAAGCCATGGCAGGCCGTGAGTCTGCTAAATGGAAAGAGCCTATGGATAGCGAGATACAATCCATGTATGACAATCAACTTTGGAACTTGGTTGAGAATGTACCAGGTTGTAAGACTGTAGGGTGCAAATGGATCTTCAAGAAGAAGACGGACATGGATGGTAATGTACATACTTATAAGGCTCGACTGGTTGCAAAGGGCTTCTCTCAAATTCCTTGAGTGGATTATGATGAGACCTTTTCTCCAGTAGCCAAGATTAAGTCTATTAGGGTTATGTTAGCCATAGCTGCATTTCATGACTATGAAATTTGGCAAATGGATGTCAAAACCACTTTCCTTAATGGAAAGTTGACTGAAGATGTTTACATGAGTCAGCTAGAAGGTTTTGTCAGCAACGAGTACCCTAATAGAGTGTGTAAGCTTGAGAAATCCATTTATGGATTAAAGCAAGCACCTCGCAGATGGAATCCTTGCTTTGATGAAAAGGTCAAGGAATTTGGCTTTTCAAGGAGTGAAGATGAATCTTGTGTGTATGTCAAGGCTAGTGGGAGTATAGTTAGCTTTTTGGTATTGTATGTGGATGACATACTACTCATAGGAAATGACATCCTAACTCTGCAGGAAGTTAAGTCCTAGCTTGGGAAATGTTTCTCTATAAAGGACCTCGGAGAAGCTGCCTATATTCTAGGGATAAGGATTTTGAGAAACCGGAGTAAAAGACTAATTGGACTTAGTCAAAGTACATACTTGGACAAGGTGTTGAAGAGATTCAGCATACAGAAATCCAAGAAAGGAGAGTTACCCATCCACAGTAACGCCAGATTAAGTAAGACACAAAACCCAAGTACCGAGGCTGAGATAGCAGAAATGAGTCAAGTACCTTATGCTTCAGTAGTAGGCTCAATCATGTATGCTATGACGTGTACTCGACCTGATGTAGCCTTTTCCTTGAGCATGGTTAGCAGGTATCAGGGGAATCTTGGCAAGGCACACTGGACTGAGGTAAAGAATATCCTCAAGTACCTACGGAGGACTAAGGACTTGGTCCTTACCCTAGTGGGAGTATAGTTAGCTTTTTGGTATTGTATGTGGATGACATACTACTCATAAGAAATGACATCCTAACTCTGCAGGAAGTTAAGTCCTGGCTTAGGAAATGTTTCTCTAATAAGGACCTCAGAGAAGCTGCCTATATTCTAGGGATAAGGATTTTGAGAAACCGGAGTAAAAGACTAATTGGACTTAGTCAAAGTACATACTTGGACAAGGTGTTGAAGAGATTCAGCATGCAGAACTCCAAGAAAGGAGAGTTACCCATCCAGAGTAACGCCAGATTAAGTAAGGCACAAAGCCCAAGTACCGAGGCTGAGATAGCAAAAATGAGTCAAGTACCTTATGCTTCAGCAGTAGGCTCAATCATGTATGCTATGACATGTACTCGACTTGATGTAGCCTTTTCCTTGAGCATGGTTAGCAGGTATCAGGGGAATCTTGGCAAGGCACGCTGGACTGAGGTAAAGAATATCCTCAAGTACCTACGGAGGACTAAGGACTTGGTCCTTACCCTAGGTGGGAGTGATGACTTGAGAGTTGTAGGGTATAGTGATGCTAGCTTCCAGACTGATAGGGATAATTTCCGCTCTCAGTCGGGCTGGGTCTTTACCTTAAACAAAGGAGCAATCACTTGGAAGAGTTCCAAGTAGGAGACAGTGGCTGATTCCACTTGTGAATCAGAGTATATAGCAGCGAGCGAGGCAGCAAAGGAGGCAATATGGCTAAAGAACTTCATTGGAGATCTTGGAGTTGTACCAGCTATAAAGGAGCCCATGAAAATTTTCTATGATAGTGAAAGTGTTGTTGCCTTAGCCAAGGAACCAAGGGATCACGGAAGATCCAGACACATCGACACGAAATATCATTTTATCAGACATCGCATAGAATAACGAATCCTCGTGGCAAAGAGGGTATCATCGGATGAGAACCCAGCAGTAGGGTTAAGCATCTCTAGTATGCTCGGAGCATAGGGCTGAAGGATGATATGAGTTTTAGTAGTTAGATAAATTATGAAATTTGTAAAGTGTAATTGACAATTGATGATGAATAAAAGTTGTGTTTATTTATGAGTAAAGTGTTACTATCTTTTGTAAATCGTTTACTATAATTTCTTTTGCATGTTTTGACTTACATAATAGTATGTTGTGGTTTCACATATTGTTCAAATTTTCCACAGTCAATCATATGTTGGAACTAGATATGAAGTAAGACTATCATGAAGTTGGTTGTAGGTGTCAGGATATAAGACAACACTTCATGAGTGCTCATAAGTTCTGAGTATTGGAATCAACCCATGCTCACTGGAATCACTTCATGGGATTTTATCTCGAGTGATCGTGAGACGGTAATATCATATAAGTCTTCAAACCTAGAGATATGATTTGTTACTTACGAGTTGGTTATGCATTGATTGTACGAATACGCATTGGTAGCTCGGTGTTATAAAATGTGCTTTTATGTGTAATTCAATGAGTGGTAGAACAAACATATGAGTCGAAGTTTATCTGTTCTTTCTTGGATTAGAAGATGATATCTGGGCCCCTCGATGATTTTGTTTTGACCTATGTACCGGGCCCGGTCAGAACTAAGTTGATGTGTTCAATTAAGTTCTTTGTCAAACAAATCGGAAAACGGGAAACAAACTGCTGGACAATAAGTAAGACATTGTTCCATGTATTGGTCCGGCTGATATCTAAAACAAAGGATTATATGATCACTTATCTTAAATGGCGTATCAACATCTTCTCAGTTACAAGAGACCTTGAAAGAGCTACGATTGCCGATCGGTTCCTGAAGTATTACAGTTATAGTTATTAGACTTATCCAAGTGGGAGACTGTTGGATAAGGTGTCTAAGTGCATAACTATTTCTAGTAAATACTTGACCCGACCCAGCATGGTCTATTTGGGTTGCATGGCACCATGTAATCGGATAAACTATATGAGAGAAATAAAACATATGGTTTATTAATATATTATAAGTTCTAATATATTAATAATATTATTTAATTAGTTTTGATCAAGAATTAATTTAAATTAATTAAGTGATCAAATGAATAACTAATTAAATATATGGGTAGATTATGTAAATCTTCTAGATCTTATATAGTGGACTAATAGGCTCCATGGATTATCAAGTTGGGTTCCACCCATAGGATGCTCCATGGATGCTCTATGGAGTTGACCCATGGATTGAGAAATGAAGAGTCATGTTACATTAGGGTTTTAACTAATGCAACACACTATATAAGGACCATGTCTCTCCCCAAAATCGGCTACACTATAGAAACAAGAGGGCTTGGCCGATTTTGAGTGTTTTAGAGTATTCTCTCAAGTTTATACTTTGCATTTTGTGTTGTGTGAAGCATTTGAGGCATCACACTTGAGGTGCTAGGCTCACAAGGTTTCAAGGAACACTTACAACAACAAGGTATGTAGTTTTATCTATTATTCGAGTTAAATTTGTTCCCCATGTATGCTAGATAGTATCATAGCCTTGGAAATCAACTTTGCATGATATGTAGACAAACATAGATCCAAGGTTATTAGGGTTTGATGTACACTTCGGAAGTGTTAGAAAGCTCAAAACCCAACACATACCACATATATAATAACTGAAACAGAAAATAGAAACATACCAGCAACCACATCTGCTTTGGCCTCCTCGGTCGTGAGCTGAAAGGCACGCCCATGAGCCTTCGAAGGCTCTACCTTGACTAGCCTTCCATCGCCAATCCTCAAAGTAGCCGATGCGGATCCCTACGCCGGCTTGGCGGCGAGCTGCGGACAGTTGGTCTTCACGTGACCAACCGGCTTGGCGGCGAGCTGCGGACAGTTCCTGGCATAGTGCCCCTCCTTTCCACATTTGTGGCAACCACCTCCTGCTTGATAAACCCTGGAATGACCCCTACCACACTTTCCACAAGTGCGACTCTGCTGACCCCCGGTTCGAGTATCAGCGGTCTTGGACCACTTAGGTGCCGACTGAGACTGTGCCGAAACCTGACACTGCACCTTCAACTACAGCTCTATCTCCAACTCACGCCACCTCGCGGCTTCCTGAAGATCCAAAAGAGTCTCACAACGTTGCGTAGCAACAAACTGTCCAATATCAATCTTGAGCATACTCAGATAACGAGTCATCTGAGACTGCTCTAAAGCAAACTTCGGGAAAAACATTGCCCTCTCCATGAACATACAAGTGATCTCCATCACTGACTCCCCATCCTGCCTTAATGTCAAAAACTCCTGAGCAAACCGCTTTCGCTCAATGCGTGGGACGTAGCGGGTGTGGAACTTATCCCGTAACTGCTCCTAAGTAATAGCAGTTCGCTGATCATCAGTGTACGACCATGTCATCAATCTCCAATAGTCTTTTGCCCCAAGCCTCAGTAGGTTTAGGGCACACCTGACCTTATGGTCAGCAGGACATGAACACGTGAAGAAACATCCCTCCACGTCAGATAACCACCTCATAGCCCTGATCGCATCTTGCATACCATCAAACGTCAGGGGCTTCATGTTATCGAAGTCCCGATACTAGAAAGCCTTGTCGGCTCCTCCTCCAACCACTGCCAAGGTTACAGCCGATGTGGCTACAATGACAATTTTCTCTGCTAGAGCTGCACACCGCTCATCAAAGTACTCAACCATCACAGTCTTAATCGACCCAAACATCTTTGGCAGCTGTGCTCGGAATGCCGCAACAATCTTGTCGTGGAGAATGTCTTGGATCCTGGCATCCAACTCCTCTGTCCCTATCTGTACCACGGGCTCAGGTGTCACCGGCACCTCCGACCCTCCGTCCACTGATCCTGATCCTGATCCAGACCCTGATCCGGATCCAGTAGTAAAACGTCTCATCACAACCATACTGAAAAATATAACCAAGACGTCAGATAAACGACATGATATTGGGAGACAAATTACCACAACCCTAGGGGTTGTGACTTCCTTGCTACGCGTATGGTTCCTATGCTTTCAGTAGTACGGGCCCATACTACCCTTCCACACCTACCCATATTTCTCTCAAGTATCATCACAATGCCCTACCACTATCATCAACATAATATGCGCTCAACCCTCACTTCTAGGGGAATATCGACTATCTCGCAACTGATCTCACAGCTCACACATTCATGGAACTTTCACCAACCCTGCGTCACTAGTGTATGCTAGCCACACATAACGTTGGACCCGATAGACTTTCGAATATCCAATCCTACACTAATTTCGAATTGGACATTCTCAGGCTATAAGATCTTGATTATACACAGTCGTGATGCATACACTAAACATCTACAGTTATGATGTCAAATCCATATACAAGAAACCCTATGCTAGTATGCATCATATAATCAGGCAAATCTTTATCATGTGATTCCTGAAGACTCCTAGCCTAGCACTAACATGCTGTTCTATCATATCATAATATCAAATAACTGTATGGTATTTTGGGGCATACTTACAGGCTCCAGATGATCGTACCCTCTGCATCCTCCATCCTTTATTTTGAAAACCATTTTAGTATTTATTCCGAAAATTCCCTTGATTTGAGACTGGATTCACACGAGCGTTCCTCCAATTCACTCAAACCAACTCCATGATACCAACTTGTCACATCCAAAAAATTTACGCCAAATTTAAACTTTTTCATTCATAAATAAAACCAAATAGTATTTGTTTACAAAATGTTTTCAAATCATTATTCATCAGAGTGTCCCAATAACTAGATCAAAAGGATGATGAGTGGTACGGTCACACCTTCTCCTTGCCATGATCTCCTGAAGTACCTGAAAAAATAAACTGAAAACTGTAACCCGAGGGCTTAGTGAGCTACCCCCAAAATACTAATACCATGCTGATAATACCATGTTAGTAACAGACAATCAATAACATGCATATTGGGCCATCGGCCTGACTAGACCGCCCTGCAGGGCCTTCATTCTATCTGATCCTATCCCGAGCCTTCAGCATGACTGGACCACCACGTAGGCCTACAGTCTCCCCAGACTGCTCATAGGGTATGTTGGCCTTCAACACAAAGCAGGACCAGCTCAATCCAACCAACAAGCAAATAACCATGTGCGCATAACTATCATATACTGGCATATACAAACATCAAACATATCAGTCTCACTGATCATCAATTATAGAAATATCACGTAGCTAGAGTACCGACCTAGCAGGTCACTAACATACCAATCCCTACAGATCATAAGAGCATAATATACTGTCTATGCTAATTCCAATCTAACAGATTAGAACCACATGTAGCACACCATAACAATAACAACTTAAGGCTCGACCTTTGTGCCGTAGACCCAATTGATAGAGTGAGGATAACTCACCTTGCAGATGTCGACTTAGTAGATGAACTCCAACTCTCAGATCACTGTCAAAAACTCCACTACATATTACCATAATATAATTATACCCATAAGTTCCCAACCTTTCAAGGTACCCCAAAAGCCAACTAATCAAACCCTAGTCAAAATCAAAGTCATCAGTCAAGGTCAATAGTCCATGTTGACCCTAACTCGTCTAGTACCCTCGGCTACTTGCTGAGTTCCTTGAAGTACTTGCCCACTCGCCGAGTCACGGAGTGACTCGTCGAGTTTCTTCGGTTTATGATCGAACTCTAAGGCCACTCGTTGAGTTTCATTCTTGAAACTCGACGGGTACACACACATACATAAATTGGGGAAACGTCATCTGACTCACCGAGTTGTTCATACAACTTGTCGAGTTCTATGGCAATCTTCATCGGACTCGCTGAGTTGTTCATCCAACTCGTCGGGTCTTGGCCTAGCTTCATATGACTCACCAAGTTGACCTTGCGACTCGTCGAGTTGCTTCAGTCCTTAAGCCATACAGACTCTTTTAAGCCATGCACTGGCTCCAAATTACAGATCCAAGCTTCTAAGGCATGCATTTCACATAAAGTTGCAAACTTTATGTCCATGCATGGCTAAAAAGGCTCTTAATTTCAAATCCAAGATGATAATGGGGGTTTCATACTCAAGGAGGCTTCATACATGACCAAGATCGAAGCTTTATGGCTCTAGAACCCAAGAAGGGTACAGATATGAAGTTACAACTTTAGATCTAGCTGATATCCCACACTATCATCTCAATCAAACCATAAAAACCCTAAATCTCAACCAAATGAGGTCTAGAAGGAAAATGAAGTAAAGGTAACAACTTGATACCTCCAGATGATGCTAACTGATGTAGATTTTTGATTCCCATGCCTTCCTTGCTCCTAGACTCTTGCCCTCCAAGTTCTTCCTTTCCAAAAACCTTTTTTGTAAGGCTTAAGACACATAAGGATGAAGCACCAAGCGGATTAGGGTTTTCTGAGCTCTCAAAGGACTATAATGAGGCCAAAGGAGGCTTATGCTTCCTTACATAGGGTGCAAAACCCCGGGATCTAGGGTTTCTTCTGCTAGCTCCTACTCATTGAGTTTTTCATGGACTCAGCGAGTAGGCCACTAAATACGCGATCTCACCCTGCTGCTACTCGACGAGTAGGGAAACCAACTCATCGAGTAGATCTTAAAACCAAATAAACTTTCATTTAAATCAATACCTGAGAATAGGGGCGTTACAATATAATTGTCTTTCTGATGATGTCGTTCATGTTCGTGAACAAGAAATAGGAATGAAAGGTACATTCACACAAAAAAACATTCCCACTTTAATTGATATTATAAATAATTTATTTTGTTACTTTTTAATGTTTTCAGGCTTGAAGCTAAAACCGGAAGCAATTTACCACCTATCGTTGTCATACATTGAGAAATCTTTATTGAGCTATGGACTTAGTCTTAAGGAAATACCTAATATGCCATTACCTGATCACAAATATATTTAAGATTCTTTCAATATGTTAATTCAAGATGAGCTTAATTATGATCCTTCCAGTCTTGAATCTGAACATCAACAACTGCATTCAAAATTACATGTCGAGCAAAAAAATGCTTATGATATAATTATGAATGCAGTTAACAACAAAAAAGGTGGTGTCTTTTTCCTCTATGGTTATGGAGGAACAGGAAAAACGTTTGTTTGGAAGACATCGTCCGCTGCTATTAGATCTAAAGGTGAAGTAGTTATTAATGTTCCTTCAAGCGGAATTGCAGTACTTTTGCTTTCTGGTGGTAGGACAGCTCATTCAAGATTTCATATACCAATTAACTTGAATGAGAATTTGTTTTGTTTTATTACGCTAGTTAATGATGTAGCTGCCCTGTTAAACAAAGCGAGCCTTATAATTTGGGACCAAGCCCCAATGATGCATCGTTATTGTTTCGAAGTAGTTGATAGGACATTTAAAGATATTATCCTTCCTAAGAACAATGATAAACCATTTGGAGGCAAGACCATTGTATTTGGAGGTGACTTTCGACAAATTCTTCCAGTGATACAAAGAGGAAATCGTTCAGATATTGTGCAGACATCATTGCATTCATCAAGATTATGGTGTGAATGTAGAGTTTTATGTTTGACTGTAAACACGAGGCTTCATTTCGGTTGTCCCAACAATGATTTCAAAGAGACAAAATCATTTACTGGTTGGATTCTTAAAATTGGTGAAGGTAATATCGGTGGTCCTAATGATGGTGAAGTTCAAGTTGAATTTCCAGAAGATGTGATCGTTCCCTCTACGGGTGACCATATTCATTCAGTTGTATCATGCATTTATTCATCTTTTTAGAACCATCTTGATGAGCATTTGTATTTTCAAGATAAATCTTTTTTGGTCCCTACTAATGAAGAATTTGATGTATCAACGACTACATGTTAGAACTGATGAAAGATGAAAGGAAAACATATATCAGTTTAGGTTCCTTATGTGAGACCGAGACATAAGATTCTTTCGAGGAATTAGTATACTCTCCGGATGTGTTGAATGCTTTTAAGGCCTTCGGAATTCCTAACCATAAACTTATACTAAAAAGGTGTTTCGGTCATGTTGCTTCGTAATATTGACCAAACCAGATGACTATGCAATGGTACTAGATTACAAATCATAAGGCTTGGAAAACACGTCATTGAAGCACAAATCAAATCTGATAGATTTTTTAACGAGACTACTTATATACATCGCATGAAGTTGACCCCATCCAATTAAAAAATTCCATTCTTTTTTCAACATAGGCAATTCCCAATAGCATTTTGTTTTGCTATGAACATTAACAAAAGTCAAGGGTGGTCATTATCAAATATTGGATTATACTTGCGCAGACTTGTCTTCACCCATGGTCAGTTATATGTAGATGTTTCTCGTGTAATAAGCAAAAAAGGTTTGAAGGTACACATATGTGACGAGGAAGATCGTTCAACTAATAAAACAAAAAATGTTGTCTACAAAGAGCAACGAAACAAATGAAATTATATTTGGATAACCGGAAAGCGAAAAATAAAACTATTGTATTAAAGGGTCAAAGTTCATCTACCGCGCAACTATTTCAAACTTCGCAAAACTGTAATTAATTGCTATATATGTTTTTTTTATAAACCTCAACATACTTTTTATTACATATTTCAACCGAATTGTATATATATATATATATATATATATATATATATATATATATATATATATATATATATATATATATATATATATATATATATATATATATATATTAACTACATTTATAATTAAATGTAGCTGATGTATTCAATTATAATCAACATATAAATTATCAAAATATTTTTCAATATAACTCTCCAAACTTCCAATCTCCTTCAAATATCGATTGTAGGACTCGAGTATCTACTATAACAAATGGTATTCATATTTTTTTTCTTTTTACACGTCCAATATTCTTTTTACATTAAAATAATTATATGAGTAACAATTAATAATTTTTCTTGTCAGCTTTTTTAGCAATGAACATAATGGTGGAACTCCATTATCAAATAACAGACAATACTCTACAGTATGTAATCCAGTGCAGTCACCAAATTCATCCACAGTTATTCACGCATATTCATCCAATAACTTATCTTCATCCATGCACAAGTTAAAAAGAAACTCTGGAAATATTTCTCAAATGCCTTTATCTGATCTAAATACACATGACCATAATAACGGTCAAGATATTCTTCAAACCACACATGCAAGTATATCAAAAATTATTCATCATATATAGAATAAAAATTTAGGTACGTATTGTACATAAAAATTTAATTATAATTATGTTTATATATATATATATATATATATATATATATATATATATATATATATATATATATATATATATATATATATATGTATGTATGCAAAATAAATTTAATTATACTTATGCTAAAGGGCAACGAAAATTAAGGAAATTATATTTGGATAATAAAAAATTCAAACATATATCTACCATGTCAAACAATCAAAGTTCATCTGCAATAGCAACATTTAGAACCAACCAAAGTAGCATGGGTTAGAACGGTAATTATATTTTGTAGTTTTATTTTATTTATTATCATTAATATATTTTATAATGAATATTTCAAGAATATTACTATTCATTATTATTAAACATTTTATTTGGTATTAACTAAATTTATTATTATATGTAGCTGATTTCTTTAATCATCATGAAAAGGAAAGCGCCAACTCTAATAAACTTCTTCAATCTCATTCTACGAACTTCCAATCTTCATTAAATAAATAAACTTCTTCAGTCTCATTCTACGAACTTCCAATCTTCATTAAATACCAATTCTACAACGCCACTATGCAACATCTCAAACGGTATGCATAGCTTTTTTTTAATTTACATCAATATAAGTACATTATTTATAAGTTTAAGTTTTTCAAGTTTTTATAGTAATCATGTTAATGGCCGATCATTATCAAAAAAGCACTCATTATCTTTCATTTTCTAATGGCATGCAATCAACCGATTCATCTGCAGTCACTCAAAGTTATTCATACAACAACCCTTCTTCTGGAGTGTTGAAGAAAAAAGAAAGTCTATACATATATCTCATATACCTATATTTGATCTAACAAGAGACGATGATGGTAATGGTCAAGATATTATCTAACCTACACATGCTAGTATATCATTAGGTAACCATAATGATACAAGACTTTTGATATTTAAAGTTATAATTATTAGAATATTTTTATAGTTACAAATTTCAATGTTGTTTATTTAACAGCTTATTTAGATCATGGTGATCAGAATGTTGTTTGCCAAACATGTTGTGCTAAATTATGGAAAGATGAAACTTCAAGAGGCAATAAAACATGGACGAAAATTAATTCTCTCTGTTGTGGTTATGGAAAGGTAGAACTACCTCCTTTGAAAGAACCACCACAAAGTTACAAATAATTTTATCATGCATGTGACTTTAAAAGCAAACACTTCATGAAAAACATTCTTCGTTACAATTCAATGTTTTCATTTACGTCGATGGGTGAGAAAGTTGATTCATCAATTAATAGAGGGAACACACCTTACGTATTCAGGCTTAGTGGTCAAACTTATCATAGTATTGGAAGCATTCTACCTAAAAATGGATGTCAACCAAGATTTTCGCAATTGTACATACACGATACTGAAAATGAAACCTTAAATATACAGAAATGTTTCAGGTATATATTAAATTTTACTATTACTTGATATTATCATCTTAATAATAATATGTAGTATGTTTAATTGATTTTATTGCCAGTGGAGCAAAGCATGCATCTTCATCGTCCAATGATTCGATTGATCTTCAAATTATAGAATATTTGAAGATTATGTTGGATTCAAATAACAAGTTGGTTAAGTGTTATAGGATGGTTAGAGATGTTTTTAGTGCATGTCCTCATGTTGACCTAAAGTTACGAATTATTAGTAAACTGCAACAAGATGGAAGGACATATAACCTACCGACTGCTTCTGAGGTCGCCGATTTAATTGTAGGAGACATTAATGATTTAACTAATAACAAGGACATTGTTGTACAAACTTCATATTAAGCTCTACGACGTATCAGTGAACGCATCCTTCTTACCTTCCTCTACAGTGTCCTTTTCTATTTCCATATGGAAACGATGGTTATAGGGTTGACATCCTTCATAGAGGTGTTACGTCTACGAGCAATAGCAAGCGTTCAAACACAACAATGAGAGAATATTTTGCTTACGAAATTCAAGACATGGATACTTATTTATCATTGATTTTGAATTCAAAAAGTCTTTTCCAATAGTTTTTGGTAGATGGTTATACAATGATTGAAAGTGAAAGGTTATATTACGTACGGAAACAACAAAAAGCTCTTCAATGTGAGTCTTATGAGAATCTTCATAAGTTTCAGAATCAAGGGACTAAAAATATTTCGAAATTCGGCCAATGAGTTATATTGCCTTCTTCTTTTACTGGTGGTGCACGTTACATGATGCAAAACTACTTAGACGCCATGTCGCTGTGTTAGTGGTTTGGATATCTTGATTTCTTCATAACCTTTACTTGCAATCCAAAATGGCCTAAAATTTAGAGATTTCTCAAAGACACTACGCTTAATCCAAAGGATAGACTTGATATCATATGTAGGTTGTTTAAGATAAAGCTTGATGCATTGATTAAAGACGTCCTAAGAGAGAATGCAAATATCAACATGGTTCAAGCAGATATTTAACATTAAACTTTCATACCAACCATATTATATATTAGTGTTATGTTTTTTTAAACAATTGTTATATTTATTACATTATTTTTTGTTACTAATTTAAATCACCCATTTCTTTATTTATATTAATGTAGTTGTCTATACAATTGAATTTCAAAAAAAATGGTTTGCCTCATAGTCATATATGTCTATTTATGCAATCTGAATACAAGCTTTCTACCGTCAAACACATTGATCAATTTATTTCAGCTGAGATTCCCAACGTCGATGAAGATCCTGTTTTGTATTCAGTTGTCAAGGAGTTCATGATCCATTGTCCATGTGGAGCTCAAAATGTCAACTGCCCTTGCATGGTAGATAACAAATATTTTAAAAACTTTCCAAAGAATTTCTCTGAACATACTTCAATTGATAAGGATAGTTTTCCTTTATATAGGAGAAAAAATGATGGATCGTTTGTCGAAAAATCCAGTGTCCAGTTAGATAATAAAATGTTGTCCCATATAACAAATATCTTCTGGAAAGGTACCAAGCACACATAAATGTGAATGGTGCAATCAAGGTTCTTCCATTAACTATTTATTCAAATATATTAACAAAGGTCCTGATAGAGCTACTGTTGTTGTACAAAACAATAATGAGTGTGATAATGATGATGCAGTGGATTAGATAAAAGAATACTATTCTTGTAGATATTTATTTGCATGTTAAGCATCTTGGCGAATTTATGTATATGATGTTCATTACCGGTATCCTTTGGTGATGAGACTTCCTTTTCATCTTCCCAATAAAAAACAACTTGTATACAGTGCAGATGATGACATCGACGATGTTCTTAAGAAGCCTTTAATTGCTTCTTCTATGTTCACAGCTTGGATGAAGGGCAATAAAATTTACAAACAAGCAAGAGATCTTACTTATGTTGAATTTCCAACAAAGTTTGTTTTTAAACGTAATTGGAATACTTGGAAGCCAAGGTAGGGTGGATATTTGATTGTCATAATTAATTCAGTATCACCTAATCTTGGCAAAGCATATTTCTTAGGAATTCTTTTAAACAAAGTGAAAGGACAAAAATCATTTGAAGATATTTGGACTGTTAATGGTGAAATATGTCCTTCCTTTAGAGATCCATGTTATGCTTTAGGCCTCTTAGATGATGATAAAGAATACATCGAAGCCATTAAGGAAGCAAGTCATTCTAGATCTGGTTATTATCTACAGTTCTTATTTGCTAGATGTTATTATCTAAAAGCTTGTCTACACTGGATGTCGTGTGGGAAAATACATGGGAATACTTGTTTGATGGAATTCTTTACATTCAAGAATAGAGATTAAAGTCTCTAAGTATTATATTATTGCCTATTTATTTTAAAATATATATTTTTATTTTACTATATATATTAGTTTATAAAATAAACAAATGTATTTTTAAATTTATTCTAATTATTATACCATTTTCGTTACAGGTTTATCACTTAATGAAGATCAAATTGAGAACCTGACTTTTTTTGAGATTGAACAAATTTTACTTCATAATAATTCAACTCTCAAAGATTATACAATGATGCCTTTTCGTGATGTTGATTATGTATCTTCTTCAAACAATTATCTCATCCCTGAGGAGCTAAATTATGACATATCAAATTTAAAGAACGAGTTTGATCAGTTTTCTGTTGCATTAACACATGAGCAACAAAGCATTTTTGATGACATCATGACTGCAGTTCATAAAAATAGAGGATGTGTTTTCTTTGTGTACGGTTATGGTGGAACAGGTAAAACCTATCTTTAGAAAACTAATTGCCAGTTAGATGTAAATATCAAATTGTTTTAAATGTTGCTTCAAGTGGGATTGCTTCCTCATTATTAACTAGAGGCAGGACAATGCACTCCTGGTTTATAATTTCATTGGTTCTTACTGAGGATTCTGTTTGTTCCATATCACCAAACATTGAACTCGCCAGCTTATTACAAAAAACCCCCTTGATCATATGGGATGAAGCATCCATGATTCACAACCATGCATTTGAAGCTTTAAATTGAACTTTGAAAGATGTATTATAGGGTCATAATCCTAGAAACTCAAAATTGCAATTTGGAGGGAAAGTAGTTGTGTTTGGAGGAGATTTTATACAAATTCTGCCTATTATCCCAGGTGGTAGTAAAGAAGATATTGTTAATGCCACTTTAAGTTCTTCATATTTATGTAAATAATGCAAAGTCCATAAATTAACCAAACACATGAGGTTAACTGTCAGAAGCGATACATTTTCTATTCAGCAAACAATGGATTTTGTAAAATGGCTCTTGGATATAGGAGAAGGCAAAGTTTGTGGTCCTAATGATGGAGAAGTGATTATTGATATTCCACATGATCTTATCATTAATGATCTGTGTGATCCTATAGGTTCATTAGTTGACTTTGTGTATCCTTCAATTCTTGAAGATTCCAACAATTTGAGACATTTTCAAGAAAGGGCAATACTTGCTCCAAAAATGAAGTGGTTGGAAAAATAAATGACTGGTTGTTATCATTGTTTCTAGGAGATAAAGTTGAATATTTAAGTTCAGATAAACTATGCCAATCAAAGTTTATTCATGATCAGTTTGATGCTAATTTATACTCTTATGATGTTTTAAATGGTCTTAAAGTCTCAGGTCTACCTAATCATAAGTTAGTTTTGAAAGTCGAGGTTCCAATTATGTTGCTGAGAAAAATTGATCAGAAAAATAGCTTATGTAATGGCACTAAACTACATGTGATATATTTGGCCAAACATGTTATTGAGGCAATTATCATATTTGGAAGTAATATTGGAAATCGGATCTTTATTCCAAGAATGTTGTTAATGTCATCTGAAAAAAATCTCATTCAAATGTCAAAGAAGACAATTTCCATTATCCATTTGTTTTGCAATAACAATTAATAAGAGCCAAGGATAATCCTTATCTAAGGTTAGTTTGTTTCTCAAAGATCCAGTTTTTACACATGGTCAACTGTATGTTGCATTATCTAGAGTTAAAAGTAGAGAATGATTAAAATTGTTAATTTTAGATAAGGATGATTGAATCACAAATAAAACTTCTAATGTTGTGTATAAAGAAGTTTTTAGAAATTTATAAGTATTTTATACAATATTGTTTATTATAACTTACTTTGGTTTTTAAAAACACTTTATTGTTAATTTTGATTTGTAATTTGTTATATTTGTCATATATTGTTGTTTCAAGAACATAATTTTCCTATTTTCCATATATGTATTTTAATTTACTCCACATGTCGCTGTTGTTTTATTTTTTTATAATTAGAATATAATTAATTTAATATTTAATCATACAATATTATTTTTTTCATTACAAATAAAATATAAAAAAACATCATAAATGGTCCATATGGTTTCCCCAGATTTGAAGTTTAGTCCCTATGGTTTAAAAACATCATAGATGGTCCCTGTGCTATCAAAACTTTTGACGATTAATCCTTATTGGTAATACCGTTAACTTTTTTCCATTAAATGAAGGACATTTTCGTCATTTCACTACCACCGGGGGACCATTTATGATGTTTTCTCGTTTTTTTTAAGAAAGTAGCAAAAGAACAAATTGACAAAGCTATATCTCTAATCATAAAAGATGAGAGGCCATTGATTTTATTCGACAAAGGGGCATCTAGAGTTTAAGATGAACTTACGAATCTAATTGAAAAAACCAGAATCTCATTCTTGCCGACTCCAATGGGAAATGGTCTATTATCCAATTCCCATGACCTAGCTGCAACAGTTGACCGATCACTTGTAATTGGTGAATGTGATGTCGCCGTAGTTATTGGTTCTAGATTGAACTAGTTATTTCACTTTGGAGAACCTTCAATGTATTGAAAAGATGTTAAATTCATCTTGATTGACATAGATGAAGAAGTGATTAATCTCTGAAAACCCTATTTAGGTCTAATTGGGGATGTAAAAAGGATTCTTCAAGTACTAAACAAAGAGATCAAAGACGACCTGTTTTCTTTGGGTTGAACTCATCCTTGTATCGAATCCATAACCAACAAGGTGAAAGAACATGTGTCAAGAATGGAGGTACATTTATCCAAAGCTGTTGTCCCCTTTGATTTCTTGACTCCAATGAGGATTATTAAAGAAGCCATTGCTAGTTTAGGTAGTCCTACTCCTATATTGGTTTCAGAAGGGGCTAACACCATGGATGTGGGTCGACCCGTTTTGGTCCAAATGGAACCCAGAACCCTTAGATGCAGGAACATGGGGGACAATGGGTGATGGTTTAGGATATTGTATTGCAGTAGCAATAGCTTCACCTGATCGGCTTGTGGTTGCTGTTGAAGGTGATTTTGGGTTATGATTTACTGCCATGGAAATCGAGGTTTGCTTTCTTTTTCGTGTTTTCTTCCCCTGAATCTAGCTTCTTCTTTTTTTCAATTTTAGTCCTGAAACGTGTTGTGGTTTTACTTACACATCCCCTGAATCTAATTTCTTTCTTTTTGTAGGTGTGTTTGTGTGTTTTTCCTTTAATTGTAGGTTGAGAAGTAGGGGCAGAGAATGAGATGGCCACATGCAGATCTAAAATGGAAATAGAAATTAGGGAAGGGAAATGAGGTGAGGTATCTAGGTGATGACAAGAGAGAGAGAGAGAGAAAGAGAGAGAGAGATAAACCTTTTATATATTTAATTATGTTTATTTTTAAAAAATATAAGAAAACATCATACTGTTGGATTAGTGTCTAAGTCCATAACTATTTTGGTATGTACTTGACCTGATGGTGCATGGTCCTTTTGGGTTGCCTTCACCAAAGCAACTTGATAGGATGATTTATGGAGAGTAAGGATTAAATATGATTTATTAATGTATTATGAGAATAATATATTAAAGGAGAAATCATATTGTTTAATTAATATTAGTCAATAGTTAATTGGTAATTAGTTTTGAGACTAAAAGAGATTAATTAAACTTAAGGGACTGGAATTGTAATTATAGGATAATTGCAATTTGGGCCATGGATTGCCTTATATTAAGGGATGGACGAATTCTAATGGGAAACCCATAAGGAAATCGTCCGTGGGCTTAATTAAAGGAGTCTATGGGTTGCTTAGGGCTCAAGCATCCAAATTAGGGTTTCCTTGTTAGATAACCCTAATAGCCCAACTATATAAAGACCCCTTAAGGCTCAAAAACGTGGCTAAGCTTCTTGTAAGGGCTTTCTCACGTTTTTGGCAGCCTCCATCCTCTCTCCTCTTCATCCTCTTGCTTATGGTGTTTGTGAGCCATTAGAGGAGTGACACTTGTGACTCTAAGCCTTCCAAAGTTAATACAAGGAGATTTGGGATTGTTATTGCTACATAACAATCAAGGTAACACTATAAACTTATTCTCATGTTAATATGATTATATGTATGCTAGAATTAGGGTTTGTAGTCTTGGATTCAAAGCATGTACAATAGAGAAACCTAGATCCAAGCATTAGGGTTTGTATGAGCACATAGGATGTCTTATGACCAAAACCCATCAGTGGTATCAGAGCCTGGTTTGGTTTCAATTGTATTGATGCATTGTATAACTGGAAAATCATTTTTTGGGCTTTATGGCTGAGGAACTCGGCGAGTACCCCTCAACTCAGCGAGTACAGTGTAGTACTCAGCGAGTTCGAGCATCTGATAATGCTTATCTCGGGATTTCTTGCTGTTTTTGCATTTGGATAGTTACCTTATCATGTTAGATCTATATAAATCCGATTTTATGATATATATGACTATATTCTTGATCTAATTAAAGATAATTATCAATTAACAAGATAATTGTTTCCTTATAAGATAATTGATTAATTATTTTGAGTAAATTGATAAATTGTTTTGCAAGAAATCATTAAACAAATCAAATATGGATAATTATGTAACTAAATGTTAGTTTAGATTATTTGTTATTTGATCCTTGTTGTTATGAAAAGTTTCATATTTTACCCTTTAGGTTTTATAATTTAAATTTGAACCCAAAAGTTTTGAAGTTTTGAAATTTAAATAGTTAAAACCCTAATGTTTTGAAAAAGGTTTCAAAACTTGCCCTCAAGTTTTGGAATTTAAATGTTGATTAAAAGGTTTAATTAGAAATGTTAAATTCTAAAACTCTAGTAATGTTTTGAAAAGTTCAAATCACACCCTTATGGTTTTATTAATTAATTAGGGAGTATAATTAAAAGAGGTTTAATAAGTCCATAAAAGTTTAGGTTAACCTTTTAATTGAATTAAAAGTGTAATTGTTAAAGTTAAACATATAGTATTTAAAAGTATAAAATACACCCTATACTATATATAACATTAAAAGTCTAACATTATATATATGTATGAGTAAAAGTCAGTCTTACCGTTAGTAGGCCTCATTCACGAAGCTGGTCTATAAGGGGTGTTTAAGGAAATTGCCTATAAAATGGCGATTGAATGGGTATCCACTCTTACCCACCGCACTCTTGACTAGTGGAGGGTCGTTAGCCGAACGGGTAGGATAGGACGAAACCTTCCATTATAAGTATAATGAAATACCAAGTAACTAAATGTTTTTCAAATTCCCAATCTTAGTTACTTAGGCAAAAGTGAATTGATGCAATTCCATGAAATTACACTTTGTGCCCTTGCGAAGACGTTAGTGGAGCGTGTGTGGTTTACCGGCACACTAAATGGTTCTAAGCAAAGGTAGCAAAGGGTGACTCAATGTTTGTCATAGTTCGGTTGAGCGTGTGTGGTTTACCAGCACATCGAATAGGTGATTGTAACATGTGAGGGCACCATGTAGTTTGCATGGTTATTCACACCCGCTTTGTGATCCTCGGCATCCCAGTCACAAACAAGAGGGGCATATCGAGATTTAAACATGCCATTGAAATTTTCAATGAATCTCAAAGGATCTAGGAGTTTTCATAGATTTAAAACTTAAATTTCTTTTTCGTTTTTCATGGTGGAAATTAGTGAATCGTCATTCACTTACCTTCAAATGTTCTGCAATTTGGGTTACGGCATCCCTCTCCCGAGTTGTAGGATATTGTGTTGGGTCCTAGCCTTGGAATTTCATTTGGGTGATTTACCAAGGACTCAATCAATCAACTAACTTGAATTCGTTTTTCTCCCTTTTTGTAGATGTCAAAGTTTGACAACTATGGTCTTCCCAAATCCCGTGGAACAAGCATTCCACATGAAGATGATATTCTACGATTCGATCGAGGAACAAGAAATCATGCTTCACTTCCTCCTCCTCCTCCAATTATTCTCCCTAACCCACAAGATTGTAAAATTGAAAGGTTCAATATCACTCAAGCCCTTTTGGCAAGTAAACATAAAGAGGGCAAGTCGGTGTGTGCACATGTCTTAGGGATGAAGTCACACATTGATAGATTAAGAATGATGGGATCCGTTGTCGGTGAAGCGATGGCTGTTGATTGGGTTCTTCGGTCACTTCCTAACTCATATAGTGAGTTCGTAAGAGAGTACTATATGATGAATCGCGACGTGACCCTTATAGATCTCACCTATATGCTTATTGCTGCTGAATCAGCAATGGTTTGGCGCAATAGAAAAGCAAAGTTGATTGGTGAATCTGCCTTCAAGACCTCTATGGATATAGACAATGGCAATAAAAGACATGCAATGATCAAAAAGTTTGATCATAAGAGAAAGGCGATGTCTGAGGTAGTTCCATGTGTTGTTCCAAAGGAGTCAATTTGCTTTTATTGCCAAGAGAAGGGGCATTGGAGACAAAGTTTCCCTATTTACCTAAGAGATCTAAGAGATGGGAGAGTCAAAAGTATGACTACGCTTTAGGTAAGAATCCACTATCTAACTCCATTAAGTTCCTATTCATTGATTCTTAATACATGATGTGATAAGATTGCATTTGAATGTTTTGAAGGATCGGTGAAAAGAAAGGAAGCTTGATAAGAGAGCAAGATGAATCTAATCACAAGTGATGGATCTCGATCTCATGGATTTGAAGATTGGATTTTGAGCTTAGATAGTTATGATAGAGTTGTTAGAAATTTTCTTTTTACATAGTTTTCAATAGATTGTGCATTGTAAGGACAAATGCTTTTCCGCTGCTTTTATAAATAAAATAAATTTTGTTTGACTTATTTATTTATTTGTTTACTTCCTTGCAATGAAATCGCTATGTGAAAATTGATGTTTGCATATTTCTACAACGAATGGATATGATTCTTAGTTATGTTATTTATGGAAATGTGGAGAATTTACCAAATAGGGAGAGTTTCTCATCGCCCAAGTTTCAATTGGACAGAAACTTGGAATCATGCAACGTGGATGCACGATGAATGAGAAATTACGTATTTGGAAATTAGACTAACTCATTGACAAAGTGTCAAGTGAAGGACTAGGAGATCGAGTACACAAAGTTGTGTGTTGATCAAGTTCACCATAAGAGTAACAAAGATATTCGTCATGATTTACTAAAGGCTTAGTAAATATGATTACACTTACAAGATTAAGTGTAATTTTGAATTGATTAAAGGGTTTAGATCAATAGCAAAACGAATAAGAAGAATCAAGTAGGCAGAAAGATAAGAGTTTCTCCATTCTAAGAAGAAGGGAGAGTAGCTTTTATGCTTTATGATAGGTCTTAATGATTAAGAACCATATCTCAATTGATCCTCTAATGAGTCTTGGTACAATTGTATGTCCAAGAAGAGGAATCAAAGATTGAAGAAATGGTCAAATCAAGAAGTCAATCATGCTTCGTTCCAAAACAAGTCTTAAAGTCAAGATTGTGAAATTGAGTGAATAGTATTAAGAAGGTTTATAACATTCATCAATTGTGGAAAGTTGTGATGTCTTGGATAAGACAAAGACCAACTAAGACCAAAATTATGAAGTGTTTTGTTTTGATATAAGCTACACTAACTCTTGAATATTTGTTTGTCAAGAAATGTTTTGATAAGAGAATCGTATATGTCAAGGAGTCAGTGGAGTCTTAATAGTCTTGAAAAGTTTCAAGAACAAATCAAATAAACCTTATTGATCATCACTAGCGCACGAGTTGAGGTTTACAACCTATCGTGAAGACATTATTTTGTTTCTGTGCCAATCCAATCAAGTTAATTATGCATATGAGTCCTATGAGTTCTCATTTGAATGCATAAAAGGCAAGGACCTTGATCAATGGAAAGTACATTGATAGGAAAGGGTGAGCTGCTTTGGAAGACGTGGTGGGCAGCTGTGCTACCATAAGGCAAGAAATCAAGATTAAGAAAGTTCGATCCATATGAGTTTGAATTTGTCGTAAACTTTGGTTTTAACAAATTCACATGGATAGGAACACATACACCGTTTAAATCTAAGTGTCATAAGATTTCCTCCTTCATGAAAATGATTGTGAGAAAATCCTTTCACTAAGAAAGATTTTAAAAGATAGTGGTTGTAAAATTGCATTCTCGAATTTGATCATGGTTACAGCATCCCTTTCCATAATTTGAATTGTGAGGTTTGGCAATTAGTCTTAATTGTTAAGACACACATATGAACTATCTAAGGCAAAATTGTATAAGTTCAAGAAGTCTTGATAAAAGATTATCAAAGCACTAAGTATTAGAAACATGAACTTAAGAAATTCAATAAGGATTGTTTTTCTAAAAGTTAAGATGTTTATGAATATATGTCGAAGCTAGTGAGAGCATAAGTGTTATGTTTTATAATAATCATCATGATAGTGGGAGCATAAATGTTATGATTGTATGATTATTAAGGCAAGTATTGCATAGTTGGCAATATTAATTATAGAAAACAAGAGTCATACTTTGCAAAGTTGTAAGAGTTGAAAGGTTGTTTTGCTATAATTAAGGGAGAGAATATTATGCTTCATTTCAAATCTAAAGGATTAGGTTGTGAAATGTTAATAAATTTAGTCAAAGGTACATAGTGTGTTCTTAAAATTTCGATTATGATTACGACATTCCTCTTCACAATTCGAATTTTGAGAACATAGCAAATAAAACATTGTGCATCATGTCCCATACGCTTCGGGTATAGGATCGATTGCAAATGCTTTAATGTTTGACCATTCTAAAATTTTCCAAATGTCTAGCGCATTTAGAGGGAAAAGGGACAGGGACTAGAATCGGTTTTGACTAAAATAATTAAACAACTGTCAAAGAACAATCCAAAGTTCGACGAGGATTGGTTGCTTGTGAGTAGTTGGAAGCATGGTATTAATGGACCATATTGACATTATGATGAATAGAAAAGATTCTATTAAGAAATGAGTTGTCATATGGAAAGTATGGAAATGTGTCCATATTGGGAAGTAAAGATTGAAAATCTATGTCTAGATTAGAAACTTTTATGCAAAAGGATGTTCAAAGGAATGTACTTTGAGTGAGAGACATCACATCTAAGGAATTGTCTTGTAACAATCTCCGATAGAGGACTTTGTAATATCATTGGCAATAGTCTTTGAGACTTTGGTGCAGTGACATTACAAAAGGATCGTTGCATAAAGTGTTAGAATCTAGTATATTCTATAAGTAACAAGAATTTGATATTCTTACACTTAAGAAAATGGATTTGGAGTTGTGAAATGAGAATGATTGGAAATATATTCAATTTGTCTATTTCACAAAAGTAAGAACCATAGGTAAACATTGTGTGCATGCTAGGAGCATGGGACAAGTGTAATGATTCAAGTAAAAAAGTTGATTACCCGAAACGACAAATAATGAGTAATCGATATGGTGATAAATAAAATGTGTTTTGTTTATACTCAAAGGTTTGAGGCCATATGGGATTAGTATTATTCTTGTGTTTCACTTTGCATGTTTTGACTTCCAGAATAATTGAGTTTATTAAGAATAATTGAATTATTCAAACGGGCCACAGTCGTTCATATGTTGGAAGTAGATATGAATGAAGACTGTCGTGAATTGGTGTGTGGATTGTCTAAAAGAGTATTAGACATAAGCAAATGTTTGCTGCAACGTTCATGAGTGCTTACGAATATGATTTGAGCATTGGATTAAACCCACGCTCACTTGGATCACTATCTCGAGTGATTAGTGAGACGATAACATCTTATATTCTTGAAACCGAGATGTGTGAGTTGTATCTTGCTGATCGGTTGCACATTGATAATATGTAAACGCACCAGCAACTTGGTGTTATAAAACATATTGTTGTGTGTAATTCGGTGAGTGAGTGCAAGAGAGCATTGTATCAAAGTTTATCCGTTCCTTTTATCCAAAGTAGGATAAAAGCGATATCTTTGGGCCCCTCGATGGTTTAGTGATTACATACGTAAATGCTCGGCCGGGCTAGGACTAATTTGATTTGTTCAATTAGTCTGTCGTCATAAATCGGAAATCGAGATATAGTACAAAGAGAATGATTTGAAATCATATCTCATACGATATCTAGAATGGAGGAATATATGATCCCTTATCTAAGGACACGCGTATCTGATATGATCAGAGTTGACAGCGGCTTTGGAAAGCTACGATTGCAGATCAGGATCTGAAGTCATACGCAGAATAGTTGTTAGACTTATCCAAGTGGGAGACTGTTGGATTAGTGTCTAAGTCCATAACTATTTTGGTATGTACTTGACCCGATGGTGCATGGTCCTTTTGGGTTGCCTTCACCAAAGCAACTTGATAGGATGATTTATGGAGAGTAAGGATTAAATATGATTTAGTAATGTATTATGAGAATAATATATTAAAGGAGAAATCATATTGTTTAATTAATATTAGTCAATAATTAATTGGTAATTAGTTTTGAGACTAAAAGAGATTAATTAAACTTAAGGGACTGGAATTGTAATTATAGGATAATTGCAATTTGGGCCATGGATTGCCTTATATTAAGGGATGGACGAATTCTAATGGGAAACCCATAAGGAAATCGTCCATGGGCTTAATTAAAGGAGTCTATGGGTTGCTTAGGGCTTAAGCATCCAAATTAGGGTTTCCTTGTTAGATAACCCTAATAGCCCAACTATATAAAGACCCCTTAAGGCTCAAAAACGTGGCTAAGCTTCTTGTAAGGGCTTACACATGTTTTTGGCAGCCTCCATCCTCTCTCCTCTTCATCCTCTTGCTTATGGTGTTTGTGAGCCATTAGAGGAGTGACACTTGTGATTCTAAGCCTTCCAAAGTTAATACAAGGAGATTTGGGATTGTTATTGCTACATAACAATCAAGGTAACACTATAAACTTATTCTCATGTTAATATGATTATATGTATGCTAGAATTAGGGTTTATAGTCTTGGATTCAAAGCATGTACAATAGAGAAACCTAGATCCAAGCATTAGGGTTTGTATGAGCACATAGGATGTCTTATGACCAAAACCCATCACATACATGGTCTATGTGGTAGTGAAATGATGAAAAAACCCTTTAGTTAATGGACAAACGTTAATGGGGTTACCAATAAGTGTTGGGTTATGTGCATAACATCAACCCTATGGTGTACATGCAACCCTAATTGTTTTGATCTAGGTTTTTCTAAGTAAACATACAACAATGAATACCAAAGCAATAAACCCTAGTTCTAGCATATCAAATTCGAAAATCACATATGATTAGGGTTTAGATCTTATCTTGATTGTTATATAGTAATAACAATCACAAACCTTCTTGATCTTGAGTACTGAAAGCTTAGTGTCCCAAGTGTTGCACCTCTAATGGAATCATAAACACCACTAGAAACAAGATGACTTAGGAGAGGGAGGAGGAGGCACAAAATTTGTCCAAAATACTCTTAGGAATGCTTAGCCATGTTTTTGGGAGACATAGGGGTCCTTATATAGTTAAGGCTACTAGGGTTTTCAACTTGGAAACCCTAATCCAGTTGCTTAGTCCTTAAGCAGCCCAAAGATCCTTCCAGAAGGCCCTTTGGACGATTTCTATATGAACTCCCATATAGAATTCATCCATTGCTTCCTTATGGATCTTAAGCTCAACTCTGTAACTATCTTATAATTATAGTATCATTCACCTTAATTTAATTAATCTCTTTTGACTACAAAGTCAATTATAAATTAATTCTTGATCAATATTAATTAAACAATATGATTTCTCTTTTAATATATTATTCACATAATATATTAATAAATCATAATTAATCATTTTCCTCAATTCATCCTATTAGTTTCTATGGTGAAGGCAATCCAAAAGGACCATGCTCATAATCGAGTGAAGTACATACCAAAATAGTTATAGGATTAGACACCTAATCCAACAGTCTCCCACTTTGATAAGTCTAATAACTATTTAGCAAGTACGACTTTAGAACCGGATCAACAATCGTAGCTTTCAAAAGTCGTTGTCAACTCTGATCTTATCAGTAACGCATCCTTTAGATAAGGGATCATATATTCCTCTATTCTAGATATTGTATGGATATGAGATATGGATTATAATCATTCTCTTAGTCTATGTATTGTTTCCCGATGTCCGATTATGATGACTAACAATAGACTACAATTAAACACATCAACTTAATCCTAGCTTGGCCAAGCGCTTAGGGTGTCATCACTAAATCATCGAGGGGCCCACAAATATCTCTTTTATCCCACTTTGGGTAAAAGGAATGGATAAACTTCGACTCATATGCTTGCTCTATTTAGTCATCAAATCACACAAAACAAAATGTTTTATAACACCAAGCTACTAGTGCGTTTACATATTATCAATGAGAAACCGACTCGTAAACTGTGTGACAACCCGATATTTCGACTCTATGTAATGACCTAAAAAGTCAAGTATTGTAACCAATTTTGAAATAATGAAATTAACTTCGAAAATAAAATGTACAAAAGTCTCTATTGGGTTACCTACTATGCTAGATATTGTGTCAAGGTTTACAGAAATACTAAGAACACTAAAATCCGAGTTATAACGAAGAAGTTATGACCATTCTAAGATTTCCAACAAAACCGGCAACACTGATTAACGAAAAACGCGAAGTTTCAATACAGTATTTTTTAGCCTTAAGTATCTAAATGAAAGTTATAGATATCATTAAATCGTAAACGTACGTAAAAGAACGTCCAAATCTGACTTCGTATGAGGAAGTTATGATTTTTCCAAGATCTGGATATAACAGTAGACAACTAAAAACTCGAAATAGAGATCGAGATAATTTTGGCCGAAACAACCTAAATAAGAATCAAAGGTCTCAACCAAAGTAGCGCAACGGTAAAAAGTCTGGCAAAAACGGACGCCGGATGAAGAAGTTATGGATTTTTAACGGGTTTTTCCATTCCCGGCCTGTTAAATATTAATAATTAAAAATAAATTCAAAATTAGCCGACAAAATCTAAACGAGAGTTGTAGAGTATATTCTCACCTACGTGTGCATATAAAGAACATCGAAAACGAAGCTCGTACGCGAAAGTTACGGATTTTACAAATTTAAGGCTCAAAATCCAAGGTTGTCATGTCTGCCATCACGTGGCACAGTTCGCCACAACCCGACAAGTGACTGAGGGGGTCCAATCAATGGAAGAGGATAAGATTTTTCACACCACGACGTGGCACAGTTGGCCATGAAGTGGCACACCATAAATGCCCCTATAAATAGAAGGTTTAGGGTGTCGGGTTTGGTGCTCATCTCTTTCCATCTAAGTGCTGTTACTCTGCGTAATTACCTCGAAAAGCCATCCCGAAGCCCCAGTTTTCACACTCAAGTTCCGAAAGAAGGTTCTACACTCCTGAGATTCCCGAGAATCCCGAGAAAATCAACTCTTCCAAGTCGAAGTGCTACTCGATTATCATCTCGCTTTCTCTCATCAATCAAGTGAGTTCATACCCCTATAAACTACACATTCAAATGTTTTATCAATGCTTTTTATACACTTTTAAGGAGGGGGGGGGGGGGGAATACAAGTAAACACACAGTTATTATCGTGTGTAACATAAATTATCACTATATACTCTTTTTATCAAGTAAATCATATGTGATTCATAACTACTACATGGGAACTTTCTTATGCAATATATATTCTCGATAACATCTTGTCTTTTGGAAATAAAACATATTTATATATATATATATATATATATATATATATATATATATATACACATATCAAAAACTTTATTTATACTTTAATTATATGTGATCATTTATGTCACTATAAATATTATGCTTTACCTAACAAGTGAGCATTAGACTAGGGTTTACTATACGAACGAAACACACAGTTTGAAAAACTATAATAGGTATAGTTTACGAGAAAATCATGAACATTTACATACTAGAAACACTATATCAAAGAGATATTTTCATACACAAGAACAAATGGACATTTTCATACGTAATTCTATTTTATACTAAGTTTTGTGAGACATTTCATGTACTTTCGAGTATGCATTTTAACTCCTTTATTATATACCAAAATCCCTTGTAGGGGGAGCGTGATACTTGTGTATAGATCTATACGGAATTGACAATCCCACACCTAAGTTGTTAGCTACAGCTAGGCCGGCAAGCCAGGGGTGACAAATGTCATAGCCTTCTAAAGCTTGAAGAACGTTGTTATAAGCATCCTAGTCAAATAGCATGGTTATAAGACTCACATGGAGTATTAAAAACACATTGACTTACGGGGTTCTTCAAATGCCTTAGCGATTTATACATAAACCTACTATTTTAGGTATGAAAAGCACTATTACATTACAAGTTTTGTAGCAATTAAACTACCATCTACTATAGTAGAAAATATGGGATTTTCTAGGAACATTCAAACATGTAAAACCATTTCATTCTATTTCATACAAACATTATCACTAAATAATTACGAACTCACCAGCTTAAATGCTGATCTACTCTTTCAAAACTACTTATATTTCTTAGGAATTCAGTAAAACAGGTAAACAAACAGCTTTTGGAGATGGGACACAATGGCGTCAGTTTAGTTTCTTTTTGACGTCATATTGTAATTTGTTTTGAAACAAGTACCTTTCAAAAATGTAAACTTTTAAATTATATATATGATGGTTGTATTACTTTCTTTACTATGTATTCAATTGTTACGATACTACATGAAGTCATCAGCCCTCGGACGATTCCGCCGTTTTGGGTTGGGGGTGTGACAGATTGGTATCAGAGCATTGTTTATAGTGAAGTAAGTATATCGAACCACATAAGATATACAAACTATAAATGCATAGGGACTCAAAGTCTATGACAAAACATTTTTACACCTGAACCGCGTTTCATTTTAACTTAAACTATTTGAGTCGTAAAAGCATAAATACATGCATACAACGATTTATTTTCATACTTAGAGCAATATAGAAGTATTATAAATAAATTGTGCAGTGCAGGTGTGCCTTGGGATATGTAATCGGAATTGGGATGAATATAGCCTGATCAACTATATTTGTCCAAGAGCCGACTAACGTATGCCAGGGAGTGTCTGCAGTGGACAACAAATTTGAAACTTACCAAGTGCATATCATTAAGAATACTATGGGAGTATTTGGATATCTTCAACCGTCAAACTTAGGGGTAAATTTTATGTGCTTTAGCTTATAGTCAATTGTTAACCCTATTCACTTATAAATTCAATGCCCGATGACCCCTACTACCCCAACCAAGGTAATGAAGGATGGATCACCTCGAGGAGGAACCTATGGAAGACGAGGAAGAAGAAGATTCAGATAGCTCAGCTTCAAAGCCCAAGGTAATCAATCCGCCAGTCGTCCGACCTCATCGGTTCGACCTCCTTTCAAGATGGGATTTCAAGGACCAACTCCCATCTCGGGAAACCACATCCACCATTGGAACCAGCAGCAAGGACTGCGTCCTCCTTATGGTATGTGTCGGGACTTCAACAATGTTAGCGGAGGAAGTTTAGCTGATCGAGCACTCCCAGTTGTGGTAGGCAAACTTGCCAATCAGGCTTATCAATCCGGAGTCCAAGCAAACCGGATTCGCGAGGTTGACATAAGGATGGAAGAGAACGCATCTGATATCCGTTGCCTAGACATGCTACAAGGGAATGCTCAACTCCACACCAACTCCCTCCAGGAACAAATGACTACAGCTCTCTCCGAAATGAGAGATTTGAGGGAGAAACAAGCTGCCTTTGACAGACTTCTCATTGGAGCCAAGAAATCGGATGTGGAATCAAGATCCAAGCGTAATCCGCACAGCAAGTAGTGCTCTCCTAACTCCCAAATTTTGATATAGAATAGGACCATTGGCTAAAAGTTTTACCTTCTTTAACTTTCTGTAATCAGAGACCTTTAGAAAGGTCAAAATCTTCTAACTTCGGATGTAACGCAACCAGATGTTTAATATATATATATATATATATATATATATATATATATATATATATATATATATATGGCATACCTCTTTCGTGTGTTAATTTTGTGCATTTTATTCGGGTTCATGAGTTTGTTTATTGTTATTCAAACTCCATTGGTGAATCAAACTCAAAGCCCTGTGTTGGTTAAACCAAATTCTTGAGCTATCAAAGATAGTTAACTTATTATCATTCAACTCTCAACCACCAAAACTTATAATCTTTTGTTTTTATTTCTTGGCAACAGGATGCCTCCTCTTCCAAACCTAAGACCTAGGCCGGGCACAATACCTCCACCACCACCACCACCTCCATCGATGGAATATGCCACATCTACAGTAACAGCAGAATGGCACAGATGAGTAATAATGGGTCGGGAGGAGGAGTGAATAGCTCTACAAATGGCCAACGTCAAGGTCGTTCAAGGGATTGTACCTTCAAGGACTTCACCAATAGTAAGCCCATGACTTTTAACAGATCCGGAGGGATAATGGCTCTATCACAATGGATAGAGAAAACAGAAGCGGTTTTCGAGATCTGTGCATGTATGGAAGTGAGCAAGGTAAAATTTTCCGCCTGTACATTCTCTGAGAGAGCCCTGATGTGGTGGAATCGACACGTCAAGTCACTAACCCTAGTAGTGGCAACTTCTATGGGCTGGGAGAATCTAAAACAACTGTTAATGAAAGAGTACTGTACAAGGGGCGAAGTACAAAAGCTAGAGCATGAACTTTGGAGCCTTACTATGGTAGGCTCGGACATCAAAACCTATACCAATAGGTTTAGTGATTTAGAAATCCATGGTTGCTCTAGAGAGCAAGAAGATCGAAAGATACATCTGGGGACTGTCACCCCAGATTCGAGGAAGTGTACTAGCTTCCAAACCAGTCACTTTCGATAGTGCCAAACAATTGGCACAAGCTCTTGGTTAACATGGAATCTGTCAAGGCTTCGCAACTACTATCCTGGAGCAAACCACAGGAAACAAGAACAACAACATCAGTACCAACAACAACAGCAAGAAGAAGTTTTGGAACAAGAGGAAGGGTTAGTCATCATAAGAACCTTCCAACAAAACAACAAGTAGTGGTAGTCCATGCTGCTACTACCCCCACTGCTGCTCCAGTTACCTCTGCACCAGCGAAGCGATACGCTGGGAACCTACCGAAATGAAGCAAATGTAGTTTCCATCACAATGGAAATTGTCGGGAGATACACTGCAACAACTACAACAAGAAGGGGTAAACTGCCTGTTTCTTTAAGGCACCGACGTGACCAATCACTCAAGTCCCGGGTGTCGGTGTGGGCCAGGCGTGTTATGGGTGTGGGGAGGCTGGACACTACAAGAGGGACTACCCTAAGGCAAGGAATGTTGGTGGCATAGGAAGAGTGCTGGCAATAGGGAAGAATGAAGCAATAGCTTATCCCACGGTGGTTACGGGTACGTTTCTCCTCAATAACGCTTATGCATGCATACTCTTTGATTGTGGTGCGGAGAGGAGTTTTGTGAGTCATAAATTCAAGCACATACTAAAACAGAACCCTAAATCACTCGACAAGATATTCACAGTTGAAATGGCAAACGGTAGGACAGAAATCACAAATGATATGTACATAAAAAGCTTTGATGCCAATCACCATAAAAAGCTTTGATGTCATCATCGGTATGGATTGGTTAAGCCTGCTCATCATCGGTATGGATTGGTTAAGCCTGCACCATGCCGATATACTTTGTCACGAAAGGGCCGACCGCCTAAATCCGCTAAAAGTCGAAACTCTTGTAATTTATGGTGACAAACCCGGTTCCAATTTACAAATCATCTCTTGCGTCAAAGCCCAGAAATACCTACGTAACGAGTACCATGCCTTCTTAGCCCACGTGGTAGATAAGGAAAAAGAATCGAAAGGCATCAAAGACATTCCGAAAGTCTGCAATTTTCTAGATATCTTCCCTGAAGATCTCCCTGGAATCCCACCAGAATGACAAGTCGAGTTCAGGATCGATTTAATTCCTGGAGCTACCCAGTAGCTAAGTCGCCGTATCGTCTGGCGCCAGCTGAGATGCAAGAATTATCCATCCAATTAAACGAACTGCTCAACAAAGGATTCATTAAGCCAAGCTTCCACCTTGGGGAGCACCAGTCATGTTCGTAAAGAAGAAGGATGGATCTTTCCGCATGTGCATCGATTACCGGGAACTCAACAAGCTCACTATCAAGAACCGATATCCCTTACCATGCATTGACGACTTGTTCGACAAACTCCAAGGAGCGAGTTACTTCTCGAAGATTGATTTGAGATCCGGGTATCATCAGTTGCAAGTCTCAGAAGGAGATGTTCCCAAAATAGCCTTTCGAACTCGTTATGGTCACTACGAGTTTGTAGTGATGCTCTTTGGATTAAAAATGCACCGGCAGTGTTCATGGACTTAATGAATCGAGTGTGTCATTCATTCCTGGACAAATTTGTGATCGTGTTCATAGACAATATACTCATCTATTCAAAGAGTAAAGAGGAACATGGTCAACACATCCGACAAATCTTGGAAACTATAAGAAATGAAAAGCTATACGCAAAATTCTCTATGTGCAAATTTTGGTTTCGGAAAGTAGATTTCCTAGGTCACGTGGTTAGCAAAGAAGGGATACATGTGGACCCTTCCAAAATCAAGGCAATCGAGAACTGGTCAGCTCCCAAAACCCCAACATAAATCCAACAATTCTTGGGCCTTGCTGGCTACTATCGAAGATTTATATAGAACTTCTCGAAGATTGCGAAACCACTTACCACCCTGACCCAAAAGGGTGTTACTTTCAATTGGGAAGAAAGACAAGACACTATATTCCAAACACTGAAGCAAGCTCTATGCAGCGCACCTATATTGTCCTTACCAGAAGGAACAGAAGACTTCGTGGTCTACTGTAATGTATCTAATCAAGGTCTTGGATGTGTTCTAATGCAACGAGGAAAATTCATCACCTACGCCTCAAGACAACTCAAGACGCATGAGGTCAACTACACTACACACGATCTTGAACTAGGAGCAGTCGTTTTCGCGTTAAAGATCTGGAGACACTATCTCTATGGCACGAAATGCACGATTTTCACCGATCACAAGAGCCTTCAACACATTCTCAATCAAAAAGAACTCAACATGAGGCAAAGATGATGGGTTGAACTGCTGAATGACTATGAATGCGAGATTCGTTATCACCCAGGAAAAGCGAATGCAGTAGTTGATACTCTTATTCGAAAGGAATATTCGGGCCGCCGAGTGAAATTATTAACCATGACGATCCATCCACACATGTCCACACCAATCAAGGAAGCTCAGAGGGAAGCCTTGAGAACAGAGAACGTGGCAGGTGAAGCCTTAAGGGGAATAGATAAGAATCTTGAAGTCAAGGGTGACGGAGTTCGTTACTTCGTGGATCGGATCGGGACACTGAAGTTTGGGGGATTCAGAGACGTGGTCTTGAATGAGGCTCATTAGACTAGATATTCCATGCACCCAGGCTCGGACAAGATGTATCTGGATCTCAAGAAACTTTATTGGTGGCCGAACATGAAGCAGAGATCGCTCCTATGTGGGCAAGTGTCTGACTTGCACCAAAGTCAAGGTAGAGTACCAAAAGCCATCAGGAGTGCTACAACAACCCGAAATACCCGAGTGGAAGTGAGAACGGATAACCATGGACTTCATAACCAAATTACCCAAGACAACAGGTGGGCTAGAAACCATCTAGGTAATCGTGGATAGATTAACAAAATCCGCACACTTCCTACCCATAAAGGAAACCGACAAGATGGAGAAGCTATCTCGAACATACATCCGAGAGATTGTACGGCTACATGGTATGCCAATATCCATTATCTCTGACAGAGATAGTAGATTCACCCCGTGGATCTGGCAGTCGCTACAAAAATCTCTTGGAACGAAACTAGACATGAGTACTGCTTACTATCCACAAACTAACGATCATAGTGAGAGGACCAAACATACCTTGGAAGATATGCTAAGAGCTTGTGTAATCGATTTTGGTAAAGCGTGGGATACCCATTTACCACTAGTCGAATTTTCATACAACAATAACTATCACTCTAGCATTAAAGTTGCTCCATTCGAAGACCTCTACGCCCGGAAGTGCAGATCACCACTGTACTGGGCTGAAGTGGGTGACACGCAACTATCCAAGGGACAAATACCCAACATCACTCTCACTGTCCTGGAGATCATAAGAGAAACAATCGAGAAGATTGTACAAATTCGGGAACGACTAAAGGCTTCAAGAGACAGATAAAATAGTTATGCAAACAAAAGACGGAAACCCTTGGAATTTCAGGTTGGGGACCAAGTGTTATTGAAGGTCTCGCCCTGGAAAGGACTAATACATTTTGGAAAACATGGGAAACTAAACCCTAGGTATACCAGACCATTCTAGATCCTTGCAAGGATCGGCCCGGTAGCCTACAAGCTTCGTCTACGGCAGGAAGTCTATAAAGTACATCCTACCTTGCATGTGTCAAAATTGAAGAAATGTTTGTCCGATGAGACCCTCGTCGTCCCTCTAGACGAAATCGAAATCAATGAGAGTCTCCACTTTATAGAAGAACCAATTGAAATCATAGATAGGGAAATTAAAAGAACAAAAAAAAGTCGCATACCCATCGTGAAGGTCCGCTGGAATGCAAAGCGGGGACCTGAATCCACCTGGGAACGCGAAGATCAGATGAAACACAAGCTCCCACATCTTTTTCTCTAATCCACAAGTGTTTTTCTTACATTAAATTTTGGGATGAAATTGCCTCTAATGGGGGGATGATGTGACAACTCGATATTTCGACTTTATGTAATGACCTAAAAAGTCAAGTATTATAACCACTTTTGAAATAATGAAATTAACTTCGAAAATAAAATGTACAAAAGTCTCTATTGGGTTACCTACTATTCTAGATATTGTGTCAAGGTTTACAAAAATACTAAGAACACTAAAATCCGAGTTATAACGAAGAAGTTATGACCATTCTAAGATTTCCAACAAAACCGGCAACATCGATTAACGAAAACCACGAAGTTTCAATACAATAGTTTTTAGCCTTAAGTATCTAAACGAAAGTTGTAGACATCATTAAACCGTAAACGTACGTAAAAAGAACGTCCAAATCTGACTTCGTATGAGGAAGTTATGATTTTTACAAGATCCAGATATAACAGTAGACAACTAAAAACTCGAAATAGAGATTGAGAGACTTTTGGATAAAACAACCTAAATAAGAATCAAAGGTCTCAACCAAAGTAGCACAACGGTAAAAAATCTGGCAAAAACGGACGTCGGATGAAGAAGTCATGGATTTTTAATGGGTTTTTCCAGTCCCGGCCTGTTAAAAATAAATAATTAAAAATAAATTCAAAATTAAAATGAAGTCTAAACGAGAGTTTTAGAGTATATTGTCACCTACGCGTGCATATAAAGAACGTCGAAAACGGAGCTCGTACGCGAAAGTTACGGATTTTACAAGTTTAAGGCTAAAAATCTGAGGCTGTCAGGTCTGCCACAACGTGGCACAGTTGGCCATAACTCGGCAAGTGAATGAGGGCATCCAATCAATGGAAGAGGATAAGATTTTTATCAGCACAATGTGGCACACCAGAAATGCCCCCATAAATAGAAGCTTATGGGTGTTGGGTTTGGTGCTCATCTCTTTCCATCTAAGTGTTGTTACTCTGCGTAATTACCTCGAAAAGCCATCCCGAAGGAAGGTTCTACACTCCCAAAATTCTGAGATTCCTGAGATTCCCAAGAATCCCGAGAAAATCAACTCTTCCAAGTCGATGTGCTACTCGATTATCATCTCGCTTTCTCCCATCAATCAAGTGAGTTCATACCCCTATAAACTCCACTTTCAAATGTTTTATCAATGCTTTTTATACAATTTTAAGGGGGCGGGGGGGGGGGGGTGGGGGAATACAAATAAACACACGGTTATTATCGTGTGTAACATAAAGTTTCACTATATACTCTTTTTATCAAGTAAATCATATGTGATTCATAACTACTACATGGGAACTTTCGTATGCAATATATATTCTCGATAACATATTGTCTTTTGGAAATAAAACATGTTTATATATATATATATATATACACACACACACACACACACACAAATCAAACACTTTATTTATACTTTAAGTATATGTGATCATTTATGTCACTATAAATATTATGCTTTACCTAACAAGTGAGCATTACACTAGGGTTTACTATACGAACGAAACACACACTTTGAAAAACTATAATAGGTATAGTTTACGAGAAAATCATGAACATTTACATACTAGAAACACTATATCAAAGAGATATTTTCATACACAAGAACAAATGGACATTTTCATACGTAAATTTGTTTTATACTAAGTTTTGTGAGCCATTTCACGTACTTTCGAGTATGCGTTTTAAGTCCTATATTATATACCAAAATCCCTTGTAGGGGAGTATGATACTTGTGTATAGATCTATACGGGATTGATAATCCCACACCTAAGCAGTTAGCTACAGCTAGGTCGGCAGGCCTGGGGTGACAAATGTCATAACCTTCCAACGCTTGAAGAATGTTGTTATAGGCATCCTGGTCAAATAGCATGGTTATAAGACTCACATGGAGTATTAAAAACACATTGATTTACAGGGTTCTTCAAATGCCTTAGCGCTTTATACATAAACCTACTAGTTTAGGCATGAAAAGCACTATTGCATTACAAGTTTTGGAACAATTAAACTACCATCTACTATAGTAGAGAATATGGGATTTTCTAGGAACATTCAAACATGTACAAACCATTTCATTCTATTTCATACAAACATTGTTATTAAATACTTATGAACTCACCAGCTTAAATGCTAATCTACTCTTTCAAAACTACTTGTATTTCTCAGGAATTCAGTAAAACAGGTAAACAAACAGCTTTTGAAGATGGGACGCTGTGGCGTCAATTTAGTTTCATTTTGACATCGTATTGTAATTTGTTTTGAAACAAGTACCTTTCAAAAATGTAAACTTTTAAGTTATATATATGATGGTTGTATTACTTTCTTTACTATGTATTCATTTGTTACAATACTACATGAAGTCATCCGCCCTCGAACGATTCCGCCGTTCTGGTTTGGGGGTGTTACAAACTACAACTATATGTCTCTGTTTGAAGAATATATGATATTATCGTCTCACTAATCACTCGTGATAAAATCCATGAAGCGATTCAAGTGATTGAGGGTTTAATCTAATACTCAAATCTTATTTCATAAGTAGTCATGAACATTGCAGCAGACTTTTGCTATGTCTAATACACTTTAGACAATCTATAATCCAATTCATGACAGTCTTCTTTCATACCTACTTCCAAAGTATGAGCGACTGTGGATGGTTTGAATAATCTTATTATTCGAGAAGTCAAAACATGCGAAGTGAAACACAAGAATAATACTAATGCTATATGGCTCCACAACACATTTATTTAATCACCATATAGGTCACTCATTATTCATTGTATAATGTTTCGGATAATTAACTTATTACTTGAATTATAACAACAGTCACCCCATGCTCCAAGAATTCACACGATGTTTACCTATGGTCCTTAATTTGTGAAAAAGATCAATTGAAAACATGTCCAATGATGCTCATTTCACAATTCCTAATCCTTGTCACTAATGTAAGAATACCAAATTCTTGCCACTATTAGAATATGCTAGATTCTAACGTTTTATGAAACGATCCTTGCGTAATGTCATAGAGCCAAAGTCACCAAGACTTTGCTAATGAAATTACAAATTTATGTATTGGAGATTGTTACAAGACAATTCCATAGATACAAAGTCTCACATTCAAAGTACATTCCTTTGAACATCCTTCTTGCATAAAAGTTTCTAATCTAGACATAAATTCTTAACGTCCAACTCCCAATATGGAAACATTTCCATATTTGTCATGTAACAACTCATTCTAAATAGAGTCTTATCTATTCATAATAATGTCAATATGGTCCATCCATTACTATACTTCTAACTGTCCATAAGCGACCAATCATTGGCGAACCTTAGATCGTCCTTGATAGTTGTTTAATTATTTTAGTCAAATCCGGTTCCAGACCTTTTTCCCTCTTAACGCCGTAGGCATTTGGAAAATTTAGAACGATCGAATATTATAACATATGCAATTGATCCTATACCTAAAGCGTACAGGACACGATTCATAATGAAAAATGTGATATTACCATATATAGAATCCTTTTAAGTTGAACCTTTTCAACATAACATCCATATATGTCCTTTGACTAAATTTGATTAAATTTTCTTGATCCAAGCTTTTGTATTTTGAAACAAAGTATAATATTCTCTCCCTTAATTATTGCAAAACAACTTTTCAACCCCTGTAACTTTTCAAAGTGAAACATTTGTTTTCTATAATTAATATTTCTAACTTGAAACAATTAAATAATCATGCTCCCACTAACATGATAATAATATCCATATCAGCATAACATTTATGCTTCCACTAGCTTCGATACGTATTTAGAAATCAATTAAACTTCTAGAAAACAATACTTATGACTTTCTTAACCATAGTTCATACTTTTGATATGAGATGCTTTGATAAGCCTTTATCTAAGCTTCTCAAACTCATACACTTTTTCTTAGATAGCTCATATGTGTGTCTAAACAATTTCAGCAGTTATAGCAATAAGTCTTAAATGTTTAAACTAATTGCTAAATCTCACAGTTCGAACTATGAAGAGGGATGTTGTAATCATAATCAAATTTGAGAATGCAATTTACTCAATCTCTATCTCCTTAAAATCTTCCTAGTGAAAGTGTTTCCTCACAATCATTTTCATGAATGAGAGGAACCTTATACACTTAGATTTTATGGTGTATGTGTTCCTATCCATGTGAATTTTTCATAACCATAATCATAAGACAAGGTTTGTGACAAATCCAAACTCATATGGACTGAACTTGTTCAATCTTTATTTCTTGTCGCCTGGCAGCACAAGGGCCTTCCATGTCTTCCAAGTAGTCAGGCAACTCACCCATACAGATCAATGAACTTTCATTGATCAAGGTCCATTGCCATTATGCATTCAAATGAGAACTCTTAGAACTCACATGCATAGACAACTCTACTGGAATGGAACAGAAACCAAGAATATGTCAACATGATAGGTTATAAAGCTTAAATCGTGTGCTAGTGATAAAAAAACTAGGTTTACTCTTGATTAGTTCTTGACACTTTTCAATAGCATTTAGACTCCCACTAACCTCTTGACATATAAGATTCTCTTGTCAAGAATCATTTCTTGACAAACAAATACTCAAGAGTTAGTGTGGATTCTTATCAAGACAACACTTCACACAATTGGTCTTAGTTGCTCTTTATCTTATCCAAGACATCTGAAGCTACCAATTTCAAATGTGCATGAATAAGAAAACCTTTCCTACTCCACACTTGATGAGTGTTTTAAACTTACTGAAGATGTATCAATCAATATCACAATCTTGGAGTACGATTCTAAGACTTGATTCTGGAATGAAGTATGATTCATCTTTTGATTTAAGCACTTCAACAACTCCTAATTCCTCTTCTTGGCCCTACTAGTGCACTGAGATTTACGTAAAGGATCAGTTGTGATATGGTTTCATAATCAATGAGACGATCATAAAACATGATACTAAAGTACTCTCTCATCTTTTCAGATTGGAGATACTTTTATCTTTCCGCCCAATTGATTCTTATTATTCGTTCTACCATTCATCAAAACTTTTCAATGATTCAGAATTACACTTAATCTTGTAAGCATAACCACATTTACTAGACTTTTAGTAAATCATGACGAATAATCTTATTGTTATTTGCGGTGGACTTGACCACTACACAATGTTGTGTACCAAATCTCCTAGTCTTGACTCACATACTTATGTGAACAAGTAATTAGTTTTAATTACCTAAGTACCAAGATTTCCATACATCACATGACTCAAATCATATGATTCCATGCTTCTGTCCAATTGAAACTTGGGCGACGAGAATCTTTCCTTACTTAGAAAATTATGACACTACCATAAATAACATAACTAAAAATCACATCCACTTAATATTTCTTATAATAGAAACACACAAGCATCATTTTTTACAAATGACATTGTAAGGAGATATAAATAAGACAAAACTCAAAGTTTATTTTATTTATAAAAAGGTGCGGAAAACTTATCCTTACAACGCAAATTCAAATGAATACTATGCTATTACATATTCCTAATCAATCTATCATAACTCTAAGCAGCAGCTCAAAAAACAGATCATTGAATCATGCGATCGAAATCCATTTCTTCGCGATCAAACTCAGCTCACTTCTTCTTTTAAGCTTCCTTTCTTTTCTTCAATCCTACAACACATCAAAATGCAATCTTATCACATCATGTGTTAAGAATCTCCAATAGGAGCTTAATAGAGTTAGATAGTGGATTTACCTGAAGCAGAGTCATACATCTTGACTCTCCCATCTTCGTAATCTCTCAGGTAAATATGGCAGCTTCGCATCCAATTCCCCTTCGCTTGGAAATAGAAACAATTGGACTCTTTTGGAATGGTACACAGGACAATCTCAGACTTAGCCTTTCTCTTGCATAGAGAAAACGTTTTTGGACTTCTAATGTTGCCATTGTCCATAGAAGTATGGGAGGTTGATCTACCAGACTAATTTGCTTGACCAGTGCTCCAAATCATTGTTGATTCAATAGCAATAAGCAAATAGGTGAGGTCAATGAGGGTTACATCATGCTTCATCATATAGTACTCTCTAATGAACTCACTATATGATTCGGGAAGTGATTGAAGAACCAAGTCAACAACCAACTTCCTTGAGACAATGACACCCAACATTCCCAATCAGTCAATATCTAACTTCATCTCTAAGATGTGAGCATACACAGAGTTTCCATATTTGTGCCTTTTTGCCAATAGGGCTTGAGTGATCTTGAACTTTTCAAGTCTTTGAACTTGTGGGTCATGGAAAATAATTGGAGGATGTGGAGGAAGTGAAGTTCCACTTAACCATAAACAAGGGATTGATCTTTCACCTTGATCGTTACGTGGACTTCCACTTGTATGAGGAAAACTTTTTTCCAAAGGATTTGGGAAGACCATAGTTGTCATAAATAAACATCTATAAGGGGAGAAAATTCAAGTTAGTTGATTGATTCCTTAGTAAAACACCCAAATGAGATATTAAGGCTAGGACCCAACACAATATTCTACAACTCGGAAGAGGGATGTCGTAATCCAGCTAGAGAATAGTTGAAGGTAGGTAAATGACGATTTAGCAATTTCCACCATGAAAAACAAAAAGAAAATTAGGTTTTAAATTTTTTGAAACTCCTAGATCTTTTGAGATTCATTGAACTTTTTCAGTGGCATGTTTAATCTCGATTATACCCTTCAAGTTTGTGACTGGGATATCGAGGATCATAAACAGGGTGTGGATAACCATGAAAATTAGCTTGGTACTCTCGAAGATGTCATCACCTAATCAATGTGTCAGTTAACCACACACACTCCATTGATCTATGATAATCTATGAGCTAGCCATTTCCATCCTTCATTGGTCTCATATTAGTGTGTCGGTTAACCACACACGCTCCACTAACGACCAACAAGGTGCAATGTGTAATTTCATGGATTAACACCAATTCCACATTTTCCTAAAGTAACTAAGATTTAGGAATTTGTAAAAGTGTTTGGTTACTTTGTATTTCATTATACTTATAATGGAAGGTTGTTCCTATCCTACCCATTCGGCTAACGACCCTCCACTAGTCAAGCATGCGGTGGGTAATAGTGGATACCCAATGGCGGTCATTTTATGGACCACTTCCTTAAACACCCCTTATAGACCAGCTTCGTGAATGAGGCCTGCTAATGTGACAACCTTCAAACTCTGGTCAAGTCAAAGTCAATAAAAGTCAACGAGTCAACCGATAAACTCGTTTAGTGCTTGTATGATAGGTATTTTCTAATGTAAAACTTTCTATCATAATACAAAGCATCATTCAGAAGTTTCAAATGTTCAGAAGTTCTAAACCCTATCTAGGGTGAGTGATGTAATGACTTTATAAAGCACTACTAAACACCTTTTAGTGGTGTAAATCACTCATAACAAGGCATAATGGGGTTTACGAACTTTGCATTACGGGGCCAAACACTAGTAAATGCCAACAACCAAGTCTCTCTCAATATCTCTCACTCTAGCTCTATCTCTCGCAAATCTCTCTAAAAAATCTCTCCCGGTCTCTCTCAAAACTCTTGTTATTGAAAATCACGTTTTCCAAATTTTATATGATCATTTGTACCATCCCGAACCATCCCTTAGTCGAAAAACAGCTTAATATGGAAGAAAGAAGTCAATTAGAGGGCTAGAGGTTTGCAGGGTACTGTTCACCTGCGAACCCTCGTGAGCCTTCGCATCCCTTTCCTTGCCATGTTCGTTGTTGAGTCGAAGTTTGTAGGTCTACCCGGGAGGATTCGCACCTGACACTCTCTCAGGCAAAAGCTGAGCAGTTTCGCATGAAAACGGGCTGGTTTTCAAGCACTCGGATGCGTTCACTTCTCAGCGACAAGACTCGTAGCCGAAGCCCTCTCGTTCCGAACCTCCTCTCGCACGAAGCTACTTTCTCATCGAACGTCACCTTCGCACCTTCTCCTCCCCACCTTCGCAACGAACCTCCTATGACCAGCGAACCTTCTCCCATGCAAACCTCAGCTTCACAGGTTCACACTTCCTTTCTAGTTTTCGACCACTATCTCATTTTAAGCCCGTTTTTGATGATTTTGACGGGGGATGCTCACCCAAACTTGTATTTTAACATATTAGACCCTATAAACTCGCATTTTATTCCTATTTTGGGGAAATTCTTATTATAGATCATATCTTTTGTACAAGATATTATCTAGGGGTTTGTTGACTTTTCTAAAATGTTACGACACCAAGCCATCCACATACCCACTTTATGTCATTATTCACACTCTACCTAGTTAAATCACTGTTCTTTTCTACTCTTCGCAACACTACACCAGATTTTCTTACACCAAATCCACATCAAACTCTATATTCTCCACATTTCGCAAAAAGTTTAATTTGCCATATCCAAAAATCAAACTCTCTCTCTCTCTCTCTCTCCTCTCTCTCTCTCTCTCTCTCTTTCATATTTCTTCTCTCTGGAACTCAAAACTCCTATCAGGTCACGATTCCTTCCCTCACTGTTGGTAAGTTCTTCATTATTACTCTTAAATATTCTAAATTCCCTCACTCAAATCTGGATTTCTTACACAAATATCGTCATATTTGTTCTTAGGATCTTCAAATCCTTAAGCATTCTTCAAGTGTTCTTGAGTTAGGAACCCCTTTCCTTCAACCATCCATCTCAAGAAATCACTCAAGGTGAGTTCATACCCCTATCTTTTAACCTTTTTCATCTAATTTTATGGGGAGGGATACAAGTTATAACTCCAAAACATGCTCAAACTCAAATAATAGCTTTTAACATAAAAGTTATAGAACAATCAATAACTATTTTGAGCACCTTAAACTCAATATTTTTCAAAACTGTTCAATATGAAAATATTTTTGGTTTATACCTTTCAAATGACTACTTGCACATGTTCATATGGTTTTCTACAATTTATGGTGATTTTTACAAAATTATCTATCACTACAGAAATGATTTTGGTCCAGCCAGTGAAGATGGCCATTTTCACACTGGCTAGAGACCATTAAAAATCATAATAAAAATTTTGAGCATACAATACACATTTTATGAACTTTCGGAGTTTACGGATTCATATTTTGACTCCCAATGATTTTTCTGTGATTTTACAAAAGCAGTGACAGAAAAGTTAAAACTAGTTAAAAACAATTTACAAGTTTACTAACACTTTGTAATTTGTTGAGCAAAGTGTTTATCAATGATGAATACATATTGAATTGTGTTTCCTATTAGGTTACACTTATAAAACAGAAATACTCATCCATCATAAGAGTTTTTATTCACTATAAACATATAAGATAAACTATAATAAGTATAGTTTATGTTTCGTTACATTACAATTCACTATGAAAGGTTCAGTTTTCACTACAAAAGGGTTTTACATTTATTACAAACATACACGATGAGCTATAATACGTATAGTTTACGATATATAAACTCTATGAACTTACTAAGGAAGGTTGTAATCTTACTACAAAAGGGTTTTCAATTACACTACACGTAAACTCGTTAAATCTGGTTGTGAGGCACTACATCATTGTACTCTTAAAGTACTAGTTAAAATCTTGTAGTTAGAACTAGAGTCTCTTGTTGGGAGAGCATGATACTTGTATATAGATCTATATTGGGATTGACAACCCACACCTTAGTTGCATGCAACAGCTAGACCGGAAGGTCTGGGGTGACAAATGTCATAACATTCTGACACCTGAATAACGTCGTAACAGGTTACTATATCAATCAATATGGCTATAATAACTCACTTAGGAAAATAACGACTCACATAGCTTATGGGGATCTTTACATTCAAACGGGTTTTATTTATATAGAACTGCATACACTATTATAAGTATGGAATAATACGTGTACATTTTCGTCTTTGGGTCTTAAGACTGCAACTCATTTGGTAAGGAAAATATAGGATTTTTCTTGTGCATACACTACATTTAAAAAGAATGGTTTTCAACTTTATAAACAAGAGCTTATGCACTCACCAATGTAATCGTTGACACTCTTTAAAAATTACTTGTATTCTCAGATAATCAATAAAAATAGGTGACTACCAGCTTTTTAGGATGGAACGCTTCGGCGTTCGACAAACCATTTTATCATTATATTGTAATCGATTTTGAAACATGTACTATTAAAACCATGTAACTTTCTCGATTATATTTATGATGGTTGTATTTACTTTGATCACTATTATAATTGTTGTTATGATACTATACATGAGGTCCTCCACCCCCAGATGTTTCCTTGTTGTTATGATACTATACATGAGGTCCTCCACCCCCAGATGTTTTCGCCATCCTTGGTTTGGGGGTGTGAAAACTAACGGAAAGACTGATTCTTTACTCATACATATATAATATCATACTTTTAATTTTATATAGTATAAGGGTGTATTATACACTTTTAAAATGTTAGGTGGTTTAATCTAATAAATTATACCTTTAATTTTATTAAATATAAACCATTACATTATGGATTTATTAATTCTCTTTTAATTAAACACTTAATTAATTTAATAAAACCACAAGGGTGTAATTTGAACTTTTCAAAATACTAAGGTTTTAGAATTTAATATTTCAAAATCAAGACCTTTTATTTAAATTTTAAATTCCAAAACTTGAGGACAAATTTTGAAGCTTTTAAAAATATTAGGGTTTAACTATTTAAATTTCAAAAACTAAAACTTTTAAGTTCAAATTTAAACTATAAAACCAGAGGGTGTAAATTGAAACTTTTTCAAACTTACTAAGTCAAACATTTGACTTATAATAATCTTATATTATCCATATTTAACCAAATCCATCAATTTTGATAAGGATAACCATTCAAAACTTAAAAAATCGATTTTAGGTAAGAAAACTAAGTTTTGGAAGTAATCCTTAACAAAATCTGGCAAGAAAATCGAAATTTCCGGCACTAGACCCTTGGACTTGTCGAGTCCACTATGGAACTCATCGATTAGGACCTACTCATCGAGTCCATACATGGACTCAGCGAGTCAGCCAGTCAGAAGGCAAAATATTTGATTTTCTTGAACTTTACAATTTACTTTTGCATCTATTCACTAGCGATTTGAGGCTTGGATCTTGGATTTTGAAGAAAGAAGGATGTTACTGGACAGCTTGACCCATCGTCAGTGTTTTGGCCATATCTCATGAACCGTAACTCCGATTGATTGGATTCAAAATGTTCAGCTAACTAGACACAATTTCGGACGACTTTCGTGTTTTGAGAAAATCTTGATTCCAAATGGAATCGACGAGTTAGGCCTCAACTTGACGAGTCACTTTGAACTTTCGCGATTCTAGATGCGCTGACTTGCCGTACACTGGTTTTAAGTGACGGACTCACCGAGTAGGTCACAGGACTCGCCGAATAGCCCCTATTTTGTGAAAATCTATATAAGGGACTTTCAGATCGATATCCTAGCATATAGATGAACCCTTGGAGGCCAACTGTCGACTAAAGGTGCTGCTGGAGTGTGGGAAGCTAAGGAATCAACCTTACATTCAATTTTAAGGAGAATCAAGTCAAAATCAAGTTTAATCTTACCTAGTATCTTGTTTGATCTATGTTTTTACCAATTGATTTCGTTTTTGAGCTTGAATCTGTTATAATCATGAGCTAAAACTCATAACTTCTGTTTAGGTAGATGAATTTGTGAACATGGATTGATTGTTTGATTAGGATTAATTTTAATTGGTGATTATGTTTTATTAATCTTATTAAAGAACTTTATGTGTTAACAATAAGTATTCTTCTATTAATAAATCAGTAATTAAGTTGTATGAACATCTCTTAGTTATTAATTTCATATGATTTATTGTGACCACATAGTTGTATGTCTAGGAATAGCGAATATGAAACTAGAATTAACTAGAAGATAGGTAAGTTAATGTGTGAGCTTGTTTGATGAACATCGGTAAGAGGTTAATTGAAGGGCCAATTTAATTAACTATTACAAGTCTTATTTAACCTGAATCAATAACTAGGAAATCCGTTAATTTAGACAACTGGCCACTGCTTGAGTTAATTTGTTTCCTAAGGATTAGTAATAGCGAACGTGGAACTAATCATCATAGTCGGTAGCCAATGAAGAATTAATCCGATACATCGAAATCATCCATGGGAACAAATGAGTCGAACCTAAACAGAAGTCCTCTATATTATTGAATTTAGTTGATTTTATTTGCTTAGCTCTTAGTTTCTTAGTTTAAGTTTTAGTTAATTGTTTAAGTTTCTAGTCTTGCAAAACTAGAGAAAACCTCATTTCTATTACTTGTTTTATTTAGATAATATTAGCATTCATTTTAATTGTTTACCGTTCCCTGTGTTCGATACCCTACTTACCTGAACTAAATTGCTAATCGATAGGTACACTGCCTTTCGTGTGTTTGTCTTTGTGTTTAAGTTCGTAGGATTAAAACTAGTTTGTTTTACATACATCAAGTTTTTGGCATCGTTGCCGGGGGAACGGTTCAAATAGTTAATTTTATTTGCTAATTTTTATCATTTTTATTTTATTGATTTTTTTATATAGTTTAATTTTTATTTTTATTTTTTTTATTTTATAATGTATTTTCCAAATCTCGATGCTTTTGATGCTTTTCTTGAGGAAGTAGTGCAGGAAATTGAGCAAGAAGATGAGGAGTATGACTCAGATGATGATTTGAAGAAATTTGGAAGATGGTTGGATAACTTCTTGACTAACAAACAAGAGCAATCTGAGTCACAAGAGCTAAATTTACTAGATGAAGAATTTAATCCAGAAAGAGATTTGGAGGAGCTGGAAAGGTTGCTGGCAGAAGGGTCAGATGAAGAACAAGAACAAGCTGAATTGCAGGTACCAACCCGTGGTTTGACCATTACCATGACATGGCCCCCCATTCTTCCAGTTTGTGTTTCGAAGCATGGCATGACGATTCCAACTTTGGAGAAAGTTCTAAATCACGATCCATTTATGATTAGTATCCAACCGGTTCCAACCCTTGTCAATATTCTTGGGTTTTCTGAATTCAAGCTTGTTTGGCCAATTTTTGAAGCAAAGAGTCGAATTTTACAAATTGGTCCAAAGAAAATATTTAATTCAATGGATTGATGGGCATCGAATTTATTAGAAGTTTATTATGTTGGGAGTCCAGCTAAAGACTCACACAAAAAGAAGCGCTTGCGGGAGGTAACCCGTCATTAGAGTTTGCTTTTTTTTTTCTTCTAAAATTCTAGTATTTAGGGATAATTTAGGATTTTTATTTTGATATTTTTTTATTACCTGGTATTCGTTTTTGATCTTTTCAGAATATAGGGTGAGGGATAGAATGAACGAATAAAGCGTGAGGAAATAAAGTGAGGGGTCGAGTCGTAGACGAGAAGATTAGAAGATTTGAGTGATTTTATAAGTTCGATGGTTTTAACGGTTAAAAAGGAGTTTCGTCATTGAAGAATATAAGGAGGTGTATTACCTTAATACCCTCTTTGACCTCAAAAACAAACCTGAAGCAGAAAGAAGAATTTGAACGATCAGAGCCGAAAACTCGTCGAGTGCACCGTTATAACTCGACGAGTTCCAGCAAAAATTCACGATTTCTACCCATATGTCAATTCAATTCGGCGAGTCTCCACATAAAACTCGACGAGTTGCTCATTCTTTTATCTTTGAGTCGACGATTTGATTCAATTCAAGGCAGCAATTGGCTATATTTTTGAAGACCATTTCTAGGCGATTCCAAGATACTTTTTCACACATATTTAGAGTTGTCAACCACACGAGACGAATGACACCCAAGGCATGGATGAGATGTTCCCATGTCTAAAGTTAGCTGAAGATGGAGCTTTAAATGAATAAGTTCAACCTTGCAACTACTATCCCAGGGGAGTTTGTTCCAATTCCCTCTTTATTTTATTGTTGTTTATCATGCATAATATGCAATGGGGACATTGCAATTAAGTGTGGGGTAGGGGTTGATTTCATCTTAGTAAATTTATAATCTTAATGTCCTAATTTAGGTTAACTTTAAAAATTTTAATTCTTGCATCCCAAATATGTTACTTAAGACTTAATTTAGAAAATTTTGATAAAAAGTGTTGAGATAAAAATCTTTAAGATCGATTAGATCTTTGAAACAGGTATATAAAGAATGTAAAGCAATACTCAAGAATGGATTTGAATATGTCGAATGATTAAAACTTTCAATCCTCAGCAGAGCTCGATGAAGAACTTCCACTGTAGAGGATCCTAGGGTTACAAAAAGATAACTTGTATAATTACACCGTAAAACCCTGATCTATCGGTTACGTAAAAGATGCATGCAAGCATCTATAAATACACAAACCCTAGAAAACAAGATACGGATGGACAGGCCCATACCGCATAAAGGATGGGCTAAGAAGCGATTCCAAGACGCAACACCAATAACCCAACAATCTCCCCCTTTGCGTCAATTGAGGCGAGACTTCACTCCAGCTTGCTTGCCCCTGCAACACTGGCTTTCTTGACTGTCTTGAACAGGAAAGGGATGATAGCAAGTAGTGTTTGACGGAAGTGAATGTACCAGTTTATCATATCATTGAAGTACTTTTTGTCACTATCCGTGTTCTGCTTGCAACGATTGATTATACCCAGAACATGCTCTAGACAAGTAGTGGTGTAGAGATGTTTGTCAGCCAAAGCAAACAGGCATTTATGGCCTTCTACTCTAGTGAACATGACTGAGTTCTGTTTCGGGTCAATCTTTCCCATCTTCATTCGGTTTATATCACTAGCAGAACCGACTGGAGTGATGATGGGCTTCTTCCTTAGGATATTAGCAATCTCATGATCAAGCTTAGCCACCTCCAAAATATAGCAAACTAACATTCTCTTGAAATGGTCTATGACCGGACCATATTCAGCTTCATTGACAAGAAGAATGTTGTGCAGAACGATCCAATCGTGAGGGTTAAGGTTGGGAAGATCAGCCAGAGAGATAGAGTGCTCAGATTTTTCAGATCCCCTCAAGACCTTGAATATGACATTAACAAAGTTACCTTCACAAACAGGCTTGAGTACCCGAACGTTGGTTATCTTCTGTGCGCTCCAAGTTTGGTATTGAGGTTGAGCAGTCCTCAGGTAATAGTCTATAAGCTCCCTATCCACCTTCGGGTGAGGATGGGGAACTTCAGCTATATGAGCGAACACATGGAAGATGAAGGCCTTTCGGGTCAGGGGCATGTCGAACTGGGAATCGACTAAGTTGACACGGTCTAGTGAGATGACCGGTTCTAGCTATAGAGTGCAAGGGGACTCAATGGCTTCTTTGATGAGCACCTCGAGGGTCCAAGAAGGAAACAGAGTTTTCTTGCTTTCAAGGAGATCATGAGCCTCCTTCATCTTCCTCTCCTTGGCCTCGGCTTCCCTGACTATTCGAGCATTTTCATCCAGTTCTCTCTCTCTGGTCTGCTTCCTGACCAAGCTGACAATCGGCTCTTGATCATCACTTTCATCATTGTCGTTGGCAATTTGTTTGGCTTTGGCTTGAGCACTCAAACCTGATGAAGGACCAGATGTTGGTTTGGGTGCTTTTGGAGGGACAAGTGATGAAAGTGGAGGGGGTTTCTGTTGAGCTGTGGACTTCTTCTTTTCTCCCCCTTGTTTCGGATGGTCCTCCTGCTCAGGAATGCCTTCAATACGGCTAAGAAGGGCAAGAGCAGGAGCGAGCTTCTCTACAAGACTTCGCCTCACCGAATATTTGAGAATCGGATCATGGGCTTCAATGATATTAGACAAAGCTCCGTGGACATCTGAAACACAACTCCTGACCACAGCTTTCTCGGACCGAAGAGAATCGATCTCCTTCTCGGCCTGGGAGAACTGATGAGTTGCCAAGGTAAGCTCGGAAGACTTTCGGGCAAGCTCTTCCTTTGTGGTAGATTCGGCGGCAAGAGTGGCTTGGAATGAGAGAAGACGATCCGCAACCGAAGACTGAAATGATTGGTTGTCTTCTTTGAGTTTTTGGCGGAAGCTGGCAAATTGATCTTTTTCCGTCTCGAAGGAATGGACCAGCTTCTCCACAACGGTGCGGATCTTCTTAGTGTTTAACTCTGAAGCCGCCTGTAAAGTCTCCAGCCAGATCTGGGCGTCATGAAATAGTTTTTCGACTTTTTCGGTCGCAACAGCACTAGCCTGCGTGGATTTGTCAATGGCAGCAACAACTGTGCTGATAGAGGCTTCATGTGCTTTTGTAAGTGACTCCACCATACTTTGAATAGCAGCCTCTGAAAAGTGAGATGTTGAGGAGGAGGAAGAAGCCACAAGATTGTCAATCTTCTCGTGGAGCTCCTTGATGTGCTTTTTGGTGACCGGAGCATCATCATCATCATCACTCTGAAGTTGATAGGGGCTGTAGTAGATGGAGTCAAAAACGGTATCCTCCCCTCCCAAAAAGGTTTCGGTTTCAGCAGATGGAGTGGGAGATAAGGGTGCAGTGGGTGGTTCGGTAGTGATAGTGGGTTCAGGTGTAGATGTAGGTTCGGGTTGTGAAGTAGAAACCCCCGTATCAGATACGTTGGTTAGAACCTCACGGGTGGTAGTGGTGGTGGCTTCTGTAATAAGTAGTGAGGGAAGGGTGGTTGATGTGGTTTGAAGAGGAGTAGTTATGGGGGGAATGGAAATAGGGTCAGATATGGAGGGAATGGAAATGGAGGAGGTTATGATGGGAATGGAAGAAGTGGGTATAAGAGAAGGTGAAGGAGGTTTTGATGAAATATGTACCTCATGATCAGGGGAGTGAGGTGGGGTTTCGCCTCTAGCTGACTCATCGGAGTTAGAGTGATTCTCTTCCGAGTCGCTGGAGGAAGAGGAGAGAATAAGTTTTCTCTTGGGTTGGACCCTCTTCTTCTTTGCTGGTGGGGAAAGATCTGGTTTTGAGGGTTTTCGCTTCTTAGGAGAAGGACCCTTTGCCCCCATTGCTGCTTTCTTTATCTTCCCTTGCTCGGGTTTCTTTCCGCGAGCAGCAGGTTTATCTGCATCATTAATGGATTGAACCATTTCAGCAGAAAGTTCCCTTGGGCCCGAAGGACGAAAGTCCTTGTAGGCTTTCATGATGATGCTCTCCTTTGACACCCCAGCGGACATAGAGTCTGGAATGGATCCGACGAAAGAAAATTTTGTCGGATCGGTGACAATTATTTTGGTGGTGTGGAAGATGCTGATGTTGGAGAGAAGGGAACCTGCAACAGTAGGAACATGAAATTTATCCATGGCCCACTTGGTGATGAGCGTCCAGAACCTGGCGTAGGATACCTCAGTGTGGCGAGAGGAGGAGGCAAGGCTCTGAATGAGTTGCTGCCATAGAACCGAGCCATAGTCAAGGTTAAGGCCGTGATAAAGACCATAGAGAATGGTCATAAACAGTTTGCTGGCCACATCATAACCAGAACTACGCTCGGAGAGCCCTTTGAAGAGAATGGTGAAGAAACCATTCCATGGAGGAGGGAGACACGCTTTCTTGAATTTTGTGACCGTTGTGAGAATCTCCGTGTACCCCATATTGTAGAACATCGAAAATAATTTCCCGACGGTAATGGTGTCGGGATTAACCCTAGATTCATCAGCTTCAAAGCCTAGGAGCCAACATAATCGTTGCTTAGAGATGGAGGTATTGTGAGAAAGAAGATCAAAGTAGATGCGATCCACTGATCTGTCATAATGGGTTGTGGAGAAGACCTGGGAGAGGCATTCCATTGGTACAAGCTCAACTTTAGAAAGAGCGAGCACCAACAGAGAGTATTTGAGGCACTCCACCATGGGATACATGTAATTTTCATAAGCCTTAGGGTTGAGATCAATCACCAGACTTTGTTGGGCACGGATTGGAAGAATATTTGTGCGGGAGGAGGTTTCCTGTACTGATGAAGAATCCGCCATGGTTGAAGGTAGAAGATGATGAACAATAGATGAGAAATCGTCCGATTTTGCTTGTTTGAGTTGTGAATGTGGTAAATTGGGAATGAAGCAGATGAGTTCCTTTTATACCGTGGGTAGAGGAGAGAGAAAGATCATCCCCAAATCTTCTTGATACAATAAAACGGTTTCGGATTTGACTGAAGCGCGACGGTTGGCACCCCCGATGATTATGCAGGAGAGAGAAGAACTGTTCCGTTTTACACGCGTGCACATCACCTCACTATTGAGGCCGTTTCTGTCGGCTGAGTCAGCATCTTATCTGTTTAATAGCTGTCATCCAAACATAAGATTATAAAGTAACCGAACGAGATGTTTGGAAAATCAAAGATTTTCGTGCATAGAGTGTAAAAGATAAGGAAATAAAGCGAGATATATAGGGGAAGAGTGATGTCAAATTAGACACAAAACAGATGATCCCGGGCACGAATCACTTTCTTCAAGGTCAAGAGAGACCTTAAAGTGTTTGTATGGATTCCCGTTGAATTACGATCAAGCACTTTTTAAGAAGTGTTGAAAGGCATCTTTTTGTTAGACATAAAAGGGTGGGTTTCACTTCAATTTAGAAACCTGGACCTTGACATAAGACTGAGACTAAATGAAGTACTTGTGAGACCGATGTGGTCTGTTGAACAAGTAGGCTGGATAACAGATATAGTGACTTGGAAAAATATATGATGGTGAAATCTCAAAAAAGAAAATTTAAACTGGATTCCAAGGGAAGAAATGTTATGGTAAATAACAAATTCATAAGAATCGCACAAACAAAGAGAGATTTCATGTTGACCATCAATTCATGATAGGTAGTGAATTTTGGGTTTCACTAAGCACGTTGTGACACGTGGCTTAGATCATAAACACAGATATTTTGTAACCATAAACCTCAGTGGTTAATTCTGAGACTCTCAAGGGTTACGATATGGGACCGAAATATGATGGAGAAAAGTAGGGTGGTGAAGAAAAACGATAGTACCTCTGCTGAAAATAGTGACCAAGCAATAAACTCTCAACTCATATGAGAAGAGAGTAAGGTAGCTCAGGATTAGAATAAATGGAGCAGCCTTATTGGGAAGACAAGGTTTGTATATACCTAGTCATTAAGGCTTTTATTCAAAATCAGTTGAGGCTTTGGACAACATGCAGCAGCATGCTTCTAGGGATGCTTAACTAGTTAAAATAAAGAAAGAGAAAAACCAAACAGAATAAAAATAAAAAAATAAATAAAAAAAATAAACTGAACCCGAAATGGACCGAACGCTCGGTTCATTTCGGTTCCAAAAAATATTTTTGGATTTTTGGAAAACAACTTTACAAATGGGAAAAACCAATACAAAATAATTAATAATAATAAACAATAAATAATTTTTTTTTTGAACCGAACCCGAAATGGACCGAACGCTCGGTTCATTTCGGTTCCAAAAAAAATATTTTTGGACTTTTAGAAAACAGCTTTACAAATGTGTACAACCATAGACAACATCTTTTTGAGATTGAGCGAAAATATGTGTTACGGGACCGAACCCGAAATAGACCGAACGTTCGGTTCATTTCGGTTCCCATGTGAACCGAACCCGAAATGGACCGAACGTTCGGTTCATTTCGGTTCATTTCGCTCCTTACTTTTTAACTTTGGGATGAAGTCTTTTGGTACCGATTCAGATTCCATCATTCCTAGACCATGAAGGATTTTATTGAAACTGCCTTCAGGTAGGGCTTTGGTGAAGATATCTGCCAGTTGATCGGTGGTACGAACAAAGTGAATTTCGACATTACCATCCTCCACATGATCCTTAATGAAGTGATACCTCAGTGCTATATGATTGGTCTTAGAGTGTTGCACTGGGTTGTGATAGATCCTAATTTCACTTTCTGAGTCGCAATATAGTGGGATCTTTTTCATGTTAAGTCCATAATCCCTGAGCTAGCTTTGGATCCATATTACTTGAGATGTGCAGGAGGTGACTGCAATGTACTCTGCTTCAACTGTAGAAAGGGAAACGCATGTTTGCTTCTTTGACTGCCAACTGACCAATTTCCCATCAAGGAATTGGCAACCCCCTGTGGTGCTTTTCCTGTCTAAACCACATCCTCCAAGGTCTGCATCAGAGAAGGCTTGAACGAAGAAGCCTGAGTTGGATGGATACCAAAGACCGAGAGAGGTAGTTCGCTTCAGATACCTAAGTATGTTTTTCACTGCAAGCATATGAGGTTCTCGTGGGTTTGCCTGAAACCTAGCACAATAACATATGGAAAACATGATGTCAGGCCTGCTAGCAGTAAGATACATTAAAGACCCAATCATCTGGCGGTATAGCGTAATGTCAACTGCTGCTTTCTCTAGTGAAGGGGTGAGTTTGGTTCCGAAAGCCATTGGAACCTTGACCTTTGAATCTCCCATCATACCAAATTTGGCAAGAAGAGTTTTGGTGTATGCTTCCTGGTTGATAAAGATGCCTTCGGGTCCCTGTCTAATATTTAATCCAAGAAAAAAGTTAATCGGACCCATGGAGCTCATTTCAAATTTAGTCTCCATCAACTTTCTGAATTTAGCTGTTAAGCTGGGATTCGTTGAGCCAAAGATGATATCATCGACGTAAATTTGTACAATCATAAGGTGGTTACCTTCCTTTTTACGAAAGAACGTTGGGTCAACTGAACCTTGTTTGAATTTAGACATCTTTAAAAACTTTGTTAGCGTTTCATACCAGGCCCTAGGAGCTTGTTTCAGACCATAAACCGCCATGTCCAGAATATGGCAGTGATTTGGGAACTTCTCATTGACGAAGCCGGGAGGTTGCTCCACGTAGACTGTTTCTTCAAGTTCTCCATTCAGAAAAGCGCATTTGACATCCATTTGATAGACCTCGAAGTTTTTGTGTGCTGCATAGGCCAGAAAAATGCGAACAGATTCCAGCCTTGCAACTGGAGCGAAAGTCTCTTCATAGTCAATCCCTTCCTCCTGACAGTATCCTTTCACTACCAGACGTGCTTTGTTTCGAATCACATTCCCTTCCTTGTCCATTTTTTTTCCTGAATACCCATTTTAGACCTACAACTGATGCATTTTGAGGAGTTGGAATAAGGCGCCAAACTTTGTTCCTTTCGAATTCGTTCAGTTCGTCTTGCATAGCTTGAACCCAATCGGAGTGATCGAGAGCAATATTAACTGTCTTGGGTTCAACTTTTGAAACGAAGGAATTAAGCATACAAAATACTACTTTGGAGAATAGGGAAGTTTGTTTTTCCTTAAGTTGTGATCGGGTCAGAACCTTTTCAGAAACACCACCTACAACTTGAGAGACTGGATGATTTCTGGTCCATTTGATAAGAGGAGGGTAATTTGGATCATAGGAAGGATCCAATTCAGCGTTTACCATCTCTTCTGGTTCGGATTGACTTTCATCATTAAAGAGCATATTGGCATTCTCCCCCTCGAATGAAGAGCTTTCTGAAATAGTCGGACTTTCGGGTATATTGAAGAGTTTGGGTGCTCATGTGCCTTCAGATGCTGTGGAGTGATCAGATGCTACAGTACCTTCGGGTGATACAATACCTTCGGGTGTGGTTGTGCCTTCTAGTGTTGTGGAGCGTTCGGGTGCTACAGTACCTTTGGGCGCTACAGTACCTTCGGGTGCTGTTGTGCCTTCTGGTATTGTGGATCGTTCGGGTGCTACAGTACCTTCGGGTGCTGCAGTATCGGCGTGCTCCCCCTCAACTGATGCTCCAGAACTGGGCACTTCTTCATTCATTCGCCTTGTAGCATCTTCTACTAATTGCTTCAGATGATCCACCTTGTTGTCTGCTGCGCTGGCTTCCGAATTAATAGCCTTCTCTGGTTCATCAAATAACTCAACAAACTTCTCAAAGAGATTTGCAATTGATGCTGTGACTTGACCTGTTTGAGGAAAGATTTCACCAGTTGAGTTTATGTTTGCTGTTGACTTTTTGACATAGCTATCATCAAAGGTCACGTAATACGTCTCTTCTATTTTCCTTGAACATTTGTTTAATACCCTGTACGCTTTAGAAGTGAGAGAATAGCCCAGAAAAATCCCTTCATCGGCTTTGACATCAAATTTGTTGCGATGCTCTTTAGAATTGAAGATGAAGCACTGGGAACCGAACACATGGAAGAATTTGACATTCGGCTTCCTGTTGTTTATGATCTCATAAGGAGTGAGCGTGAATCGCTTATTGAGATATGACCTATTCTGTGTAAAGCAAGCTGCAGATATAGCATCAGCCCAGAAATATAAAGGTAAAGAAGCAAAACTTAGCATGGTTCGAGCTGCTTCAAACAAGGATCGGTTCCGCCTCTTAACTATACCGTTTTGTTGAGGTGCGTAGGGAGCTGAGAAGTTGTGGGTAGTTCCTCTTTCCGTCAGGAATTCTTCGAATTTTTTATTTTTGAACTCCAGGCCATTGTCACTCCTGATGTTTCGAACGACTTTCTTCAGTTGTACTTCCACCTGCTTGATGAACATCTTTAGCTTGTGAGTCGCTTCAGATTTAAGCTTTAGAAAGAACACCCATGTAAAACGTGAAAAGTCATCAACAATAACAAGAATGTACTTGTTACCGCCGATACTTTCATTTGATGAGGGACCACACAAGTTAATGTGAAGTAACTCAAGTGGTTCAACAACTTTTGTGTTTATAATTGATGGATGACTTTGACGACTCTGCTTCCCCATTTCACATGCCGCACACAAATGTTCTCTATCGTACTTGAGCAATGGAAGACCACGAACATGACCTCCGGCGACAAGTTTGTTGATGTCCTTGAAGTTGAGATGAGAAAGCCTTCGGTGCCACAACCAACTTTCATTAGATTGTGCTTTTAATAACAAGCAGATTGTTGGATTCCCTTTGATTGGTTTGAGATTTAGGGGAAACATTTCACCTTTGCGCTCTGATTTGAGAATAACTTTGTTCGTTTGCTTCTCAACAATTTGCGAACCCTCATCATCGAACGAGACCTTGAGACCGGTACCTCCAACAAGCTGAGATACACTGATGAGATTATGTTGTAGTCCTTCTACATATGCAACCTTCCTGATCGTGAAATCACCGTTTGTAATCATTCCATAGCCTTTTATGGTTCCGAAGGAGTTGTTCCCGAACTTGACATTTCCACCATTTGAAAGAGATCTGAATTCCCTAAGCTCTTCCTTCCTCCCTGTCATGTGACGTGAGCAGCCACTGTCAATATACCATTCTTCATCGAACTGCTCGTCACTTATAACCTGCACAAATCAAACAGATTTAGGAACCCAAAGTTTCTTGGGTCCACGTGAGCCTTTCACAGGAACAGGAGCAGAAAAAGAGATGTCAACAAAATAAGTTCTTTTTATCAAAGTTGTTTCATCTTTCTTTTTGATGGTGTAAACCTTAATCTTTGTGGGATTTAGTGTTTTTGGTTTGGTCTCTGATTTAACTAACGAAACCTTTGATTTCCCTTTCAGGTCAGTTGGAGATTTAGAATGAGATTGAGAAGAAGAATGATTGGAAGAATTAGAATGAGAGAATTTAGACTGAGATGATTTCTTGACTTGATATTCTAGGTGACTCTTTCAGTTTTGATTATCAGTGGGACCGAACCTAGAATTTTGGTCTCTTTTGCTCTCAGAACCGAACTCCTGCTTTCGGTTGATACTTTTTTCTGAACCGAACTTCTGCTTTCGGTTGATACTGTGCTCTGAACCAAACTTTGGCTTTCGGTTGATACTGTCCTCTGAGCCAAACTTCTGCTTTCGGTTGTTATTTCTCTCTTGAGATCCAACAGTATGTTTCTCTGACTTTAAATTTTTGTCACGATATGAGAAATAAGCATTTTGAGATTGCCAAAACTGTTTTCTTTCAGAAAGATTCTTCTTGTATCTCTGATTCCTTTGTCGTTTTTGATTTCTCATCTGTTTCGGCTGATGATGAATGTTCGCCTTTTGATTTTGACTGGTGTTAATAGGTCCACTTTGAACCGATGATGATTCTCTTGAATCTGCCTTATCTTTAGGAACATCTTTTGTACCACTAGAACTCGGCATGTCAAAGTTATCAGGTTTGTTAAGTGGCTCAGGAATGTATCTTCCTTTTGCTTTCCAGGATGTTTGCTCTGATAGACCAACAGTTTCATCAGCATTGTCAATAGGAGCCGACCAGAAGAACTCATCACAACCATCGGCATTGTCTTCGTTTACAATGGCTATGAGTTCGGCTGTCTGATGTTCGGTTACACTTGTGACCTTATACACCTGATTTGGTGTTGTCCTTACCTTTTGGTAAACAACAACTTTTTCTTCAAGTTTCAGGGACTTTTGTTGGGACAAGCGAGCGAACTCCACAGAATTTTCTGAGATGAGATTTTTGTGGATTTCAGGTTCACTTTTGACAAATTCCGAGCAGTCAACTTCATCCTCTACAGAAATTTCACTCATGTCATTATCCTCATTGAGCTCAGATGCATTTTCAACATCAATTTTATTTTCTGAGCTCAAATTGGCATTCAATGAGTCAAATTTTTGTATGGTTTCGGTCCTTAGATTCAGTTTGTCATTTTCATCCAAAAGGTTTTTCAGCATGTCCTTATGGTCTTTGGATTCAATAAAAGATTCAATTTTGTCTAGACCATACATATACGTTGGATTAACATCCTCAGACGAAACCACACTTTCACAGTTGTATGCTTTAGCATCGATTTCATCTTCCTTAAACTCAAGAAAAGGCAAGATCATACGATGAATTTTCTGCCCTATTTCACAGTTTAAATGAAGTTGAGTGATATTATTGTAAAGACGCTTAGCAATCAAACAAAAAACATTTCGCTGTTTCAAAAGTTTTAAATTGTCTCTTTGCAAATAAATGTTTTCGTCCTTGGTTTTGACTAACTCTGACTCTTTCAGTTCGATCCACATCCTCCGTTCCTCACTCTTCGACGACACCCTGCTTATTTGGTCAGTTAGGTTAGAATTGGTGACTCGAGTTTGAGTTAAGCTGCTGTCTAGATGAGAAATTCTTGAATTAACATTTTTTAATTCTTTTTCATATGAGAATTGTGGGACTTTAAATGAAACAAACACGGATTGTACCTTCTTGATTAATTCATCAAGCTCGTTGAATTGCACGCTAAGCGGTTTTGCTGTAAAGCACATGTCCTGTTGCTCCTTCGAGTCTTTGTTCCCACCATCTGTGTTATATCCCCTCATTTGAGATACATCAGACACCATCAAGCATCTTCCACTGTTGTCCTTCTCTTTCGCCACATAAGCTTTTCCATGAGAAGGCTTCCTTACTTCATCATCCTCGGAGTCGGTTGACCAGACCTCCACTCCTCCGAATTCATCATTTGCTATCGAACCCTGCACAATTAAAGCATTCATAGACGAGTTAGCAGTAGATTTCTTCTTCCTGATCTCATCCAGCTTTTTCAGTAACAATGCTTCTTCATCTTTTTCCTCATCCTTTTCAGCCATTTTCTTGAGGACACAATCTTTAGCATAGTGATTCTTTCCTCCACAGTAAAAGCAGCTCACTCCCGAATCTCCTTCAGATTTCGGTTCCTTCTTTGATTCTTCTGCTTTCGGTTCTTCTTTGACCTTTTCAGAGCTATAACTTCCCTGCCAATTACGGTTCTTATTGGTGGGAAATCTTTTCTTGATGAACCTCTTGGGATTTGATACCATCATAGCATAGTCTTCAGAAGTAAGATCATAATCTTCTAAGTTGAGGTTTTCATTTTCCATCGCCGCTTTACTTTTGGATAGTAGTGCCATGGAACCCAGGCTTGAAACTACATTTTTTTCCTGTAGTACGATCTTCTCTTGAGATTTCAGTATGCCCACTAGTTTCGCTTGAGAATAAGATTTGAATTGCTCATGCGCTTTAACTGTGGACACAACAGCTCTCCACTCAGATCTGAGGCCGTTCAGAAACGTGACTTTCTGCTCAATCAACTTCCTTTCAATATCATGTTTAATCATCTTGCTAAGAAGATGATTGAAGCGATCGAACATTTGAGTCACAGTTTCTTCGACTCTCTGCTTGAATTCACCAAACTCGGATAAGAGTAAGGTTTGAATGGAGTGTTCAAGATCTTCATCCGTAGAATACAATTCGCGAAGCCTGTCCCATATTTCTTTGGCAGTAGTGCACGAACTCACCAGCCTGAAAGTGTTAGATTGAAGAGCGAATCTGATTAATCTTAATGCTTTAATATTGCACTGAAATTTATCTTTTTCGTCTTGGGTAACATCTTTAACATCTTTCAAAAGATCATTATACTCCTTTTAAGTTTTAATAATCCTTGAAGTTGCAGAATGAGCAAAGGGTCCCGAAACGATTGCTTCCCAGATGAGGTATCCATTATCCTCAGATCCTATAACATAGTCTTCAAAGTGATTTGCCCAGACTTCATAATCTTGGGTGTAAAGGATGGGAATGTTCGTTGTTGATCCAATGTTGTTCGAAATATTAATGGGATTAGATGGCGACTCGTCCATGCTTGATTGGATAACCTGTTTGAAAGATCAGACTTGTAATATATAATATTAGGGCAAAACGAACAAGTAATGAGATACGTCAATTATGGTATGACGACTCAATAAATATTAGTTAATGCGGAACAAATCCTAATAGCTTCTTTCAGAGAAGAGATGTGTATGAATTACACAGCCTCCTGCTCTGATACCAATTGTTGAGATAAAAATCTTTAAGATTGATTAGATCTTTGAAACAGGTATATAAAGAATGTAAAGCAATACTCAAGAATGGATTTGAATATGTCGAATGATTAAAACTTTCAATCCTCAGCAGAGCTCGATGAAGAACTTCCACTGTAGAGGATCCTAGGGTTACAAAAAGATAACTTGTATAATTACACCGTAAAACCCTGATCTATCGGTTACGTAAAAGATGCATGCAAGCATCTATAAATACACAAACCCTAGAAAACAAGATACGGATGGACAGGCCCATACCGCATAAAGGATGGGCTAAGAAGCGAGCCCAAGACGCAACACCAATAACCCAACAAAAAGTAATTAGGATTTCATGTTAGAATTGTGTTGATGATTGCATGAAGACCCAAATGTTTAGTTGAGCCTATATACGTTCTAGTGCATTTGTGGCTTCCTTATTCCAGTGAAATCATGGGACAAAAACGGGACCTCGCTTAGTTTGAAGGATGCAATATGTTTAGCATCGTGTACCAGAAATGTATCCAGGAAAATTATTATCGCTAACAATAAAGGTTGAAGTTAAGTGCCCTTGCTTAAGCACGTAGGGTTTTTAGTGGAAAATGTGAGTTATATGTAAAATAAAAAATAAATTAATTAAAAAAAGAGAGAGAATTACAAGAAAAAATTGTAAGAGTTTTGGAGCAGTCTAAAGTATGAAGTTCAAAGATCAAAAATTCAGAAGAAATTCAAAAGTTGAAGATACCCGAAAATTAAAGATCAAATGTCAAAGAAGTGAAGAATTCCAAAATACCTTGAGGTTAGGAGGTTTTCTGCGGATGGATTCGGAGGGATGCATAAAATGAGCATTGTTCAAAAGAAGTGGGCGAGTGTTTATGAGGATTGTGAGTATTTAGGATTAAGGGGGGTTCTTAGGAAAAACTTTAGACACAGATGCATGTGTTGCGGTCTTGGCATAATGGATGGGTTCGATTGGGATTATCTTATGTGGTATTAGTATGTTAAAATTCAGTTTTGCTTGGGGGCAAGCAAAAGTCAAGTGTGGGGTATTTTGATATGGGCATATTTAGTCATAAGAAACATGCTTGGTCTTAATACTTTATTTTAATTTTATCTGAAATAATGAACCAAAGGTGCTTAATTAGCTTAAATATTTCATTTTCAGCAACAAAGACATGATCGGATGGAAAAGGAAGCGGCACTAGCGATTGGAGGCTTGGATCTTGGATTTTGAAGAAAGAAGGATGTTGTTGGACATCTTGACCCCTCATCAGTTTTTTGGCCATATCTCATGAAACGTAACTCCGATTGACAAGATTCAAAATGTTCTAAAAACGAGACACAATTTTGGACGACTTTCGTGTTTTGCGAAAATGCTGATTCCAAACGGACTCGACGAGTCACTTCGAACGTTAGCGATTCTAGACGCGCTGACTTGCCGTACACGGGTTTTATGTGACGGACTCGCCGAGTAGGTCACTGGACTCGCTGATTAGCCCATGTTTTGTGAAAATCTATATAAAGGGACTTTTAGATCGATACCCTAGCATATAGATCAACCCTTGGAGGCCAATTGTCGACTAAAGGTGCTGCTGGAGCGTGGGAAGCTAAGGAATCAACCTTACATTCAATTTTAAGGAGAATCAAGTCAAAATCAAGTTTACTCTTACCTAGTATCTTGTTTGATTTATGTTTTTACCAATTGATTTCGTTTTTGAGCTTGTTTCTATTGTAATCATGAGCTAAAACTCATAACTTCTGTTTAGGTAGATGAATTTGTGAACATGGATTGATTATTTGATTAGGATTAATTTTAATTGGTGATTATGTTTTATTAAGCTTATTAAAGAACTTTATGTGTTAACAATAACTATTCTTCTATTAATAAATCAGTAATTAAGTTGTATGAACATCTCTTAGTTATTAATTTCATATGATTTATTGTGACCACATAGTTGTATGTCTAGGAATAGCGAATGTGAAACTAGAATTAACTAGAAGATAGGTAAGTTAATGTGTGAGCTTGTTTGATGAACATCGGCAAGAGGTTAATTGAATGGCCAATTTAATTAACTATTACAAGTCTTATTTAACCTGAATCAATAACTAGGAAATCCGTTAATTTAGACAAATGGCCACTGCTTGAGTTAATTTGTTTCCTAAGGATTAGTAATAGCGAACGTGGAACTAATCATCTTAGTCGGTAGCCAATGAAGAATTAATCCGATACATTGAAATCATCCATGGGAACAAATGAGTCGAACCTAAACAGAAGTCCTCTTTATTATTTAATTTAGTTGATTTTATTTGCTTAGCTCTTAGTTTCTTAGTTTAAGTTTTAGTTAATTGTTTGAGTTTCTTAGTTTAAGTTTTAGTTAATCCTCTTTCTCGTTAATTTATCATATCAGTTGCTATGGTGAATGCAACCCAAAAGGACCATGCTCATAACCGGGTCAAGTACATACTAAAATACCTAGACACCTAATCTAACAATAAGGACCAATCATCAACAAATTTGAATGCATATGGACCATCTATGATTTTTTAAACCACGGTGACTAAACTTTTGATTGGGAAAAACCACAACTATTTTGAAAGCATATGGACCATCTATGTTTTATCTGAAATATAACTTCACAAATAATGTTACATATTTATTTAAATCAATGATTATAATGTTAAATAAACAAAAAGGACATAACTATTCTAATTAAGTTTTTCTTTAAAATGATTGATTAACAATTATAAACTTTTAATATAAAATTTTATTTAAAAAATCACTCGTGGTTTCCACGGTCTATAATCTAGTATTCTAATATTGTATTAAAAGTGGTGGATATGTTAAAATATTATAATATTCTCCTTGAATTTTTAGATTTGTTAGAATATTCTAGTATTCTGTTAGAATTTTTTAAATATTTATAGTTTAATGTTCTAGTAAAATATTCTAATATTCTAAAAATTCGATTTGAATATTTACAATATAATATTCTATTAGAATATCACGTATATATTGAAAAAAAACAGTAAATTATTTTGTTGCTATTTCTTTTTTGGATTAAAAAATGATGAAGATAATATTTAAAAAAGATTTTTCGAAAATTTTCATTTATTTTGCATTTTAAAAATCTATTTTTTTTATCTCCATAATAAATGGCTAGGAGTGCACCCCCATGTCTCACCAAATATAATGGTCTAACATTAACCTAACCATATATATATATATATATATATATATATATATATATATATATATATATATATATATATATATATATATATATATATATATATATATATCCTGTAAGATTTTTTTTTTCATATGAAAGTAAGAAATTTTTATTCTGCATATTTTTTTGGCGAAAAAAACAAATGAATCACTAGATGAATAAAAAATTATATGATTCTCAAAAAAAAATCCCAAAAAAACATCTTGATGATTAATTTATACAATGATTTTGTTGTTATTCACTAAAATTATCATAAAAGTGAAATTATATATATATATATATATATATATATATATATATATATATATATATATATATATATGTGTGTGTGTGTGTGTGTGTGTGTGCGTGTATCTATGTATGTATAAAAGACAAAGTTTATGTTTTTTAGCATATATAAGGAGTTGGTAATAGCTATGGGATTATAATACCAAATTGTGACAAAAGTTTATATTTTAATAAACTATAATATCGAGGAACATAAAAAAAAAATTAATTTTATCTTACTTCTTAAGCAAAAGTGAGGAATACCAAGTCGTATTCCACAATCAAATACAAAAAGGTAATTAAAATGAAAAATAAAAAAAGGAGTACCTTTATTTTGAACTTATTTATATATATATATATATATATACACTAAGGATGTGTAAGGGCCGTGATTTAGCACGACCCATGAAGATTTATTTGGAAAAGAGTAAAAAAATATTATACAAGTATAATGCCATAATGTGTAAAAGCAAAAGTCTGTTATTTGTTTCGAACATGTGAATGTACCACCTCTTGATGTAGTTGAACCAATAATGAAAAAAGGGGAGTAGTTATTAGAACAATGGAGCAAGTGAATATCAAAGTTAATGTCAAATGGAAAAAATAACAACACACTCCTAATAATGAGTTTAGTACAACACCCAACGTATTATATTTTCTTCCTTTTACAACATTGTACTTTGGAGAATCTACCTAATTATGGCAATGTCATCCAAATACAATTTATATGAAACTACAAAAAAAATGAAATTTAAATATGTTACATTGAACATGAAGAAAATGATTATATTAACCTTCATCCTTCATCTGATTGTTCCAAGTAAATGAAAATATGAACCTGATCTAAAATTTTAAATGAGAATTATTTATAAAAAAATATATAAAAGGGCAATTTAGTCATTTGAGGTGGAACATGAACAAAAAATTTGCAAACACCTTGAATAAAGAACAACATAACTCTATTCCCCTTTATTTATATATAAGAATAAGGTAACAACAAAAAGATTGATATTTTCTTGAATAACAAGCAAAAAATTCAAGATTCTTAATACTAACTCGTTTCGGATATGCATCCTGAAAAATATCTATTCTTTTCCCACCATATATTTCACCAGCAACAATATAAGTCTCGATGTCACAGTCAATATCAAGTGCCCAAAGTGTAAGTGAAGTTTCTCCAAGAGTGTAAGGGAATAACATGTCTTTTTATATTTAATTCAGAATTTATAATCTTTTCTTTCCCTCGTGGATCAACATGTCTCATTTTTGTTAACTATATCTCATCAAAATTGCATCCTTGTGTACATACATAAAGAACATATCAGACCAACTAACATGTGGCAAGGTATGCACAATTCCTAATTCGACACCTCTTTTTAAGCATAGGGGAAGCTATTTAATTATATAGACTTCGTCTCTTTAGGATGTAATGAAAATATCATTGTCAAACAGTTCCTCAAGCTCCCTGAAATTCAAGAATTCGAACAATTAGAATTGAGAAATATGAATTCCAATATACAGGGAAAGATGTATAAATTAAGCACATACCTTGGATCAGACCTAAAAGAAGTTTAGTCGACCTCTGGAACTATAAGAGTAATAATTAAATATCTAGCAATTGCAACCATATCACAAATCTGCATGATGAAAAGATTGTCAAGATAGTGTTTGTGTATTTGATCTTATGAGTTCAAAGTTTTGCTAAAATGGTTTGACTTGCCTAATATAACTGAAAAGTCGTAATCATATATCATACTTGTATATTATATGATGAATAATTGATGGGGAATCATTACCGACCACAAAAGTTTCACATCCTTGTGTTTATTTTATTGAATCCTCACAAAGAAATGTGATATGGGCTGATACATGAAAATTTTACCTTCTAACACAACTGCAAGTCGAAACCACTTGGAAAGCAAAGTATCTTTTAAATTCTTTTAAAAGAAAATTGTTATATAACTATTGGCTTCATCCGTCTCTCCTTGTGCATGACCATGTTGCTGGTGCCAAAAGAATAGTGTAGAAGAAATCATAGTCTATCAATAAAAAAATATATCAAAATCTTTAACAATTTCAAACATTTTATTAAAAATAATATGCAAGATCCATTCAAACTTGTGAAATTCTAATACCCTCTGCCAATTATTTCCCTTGATAATATTTTGATATTCCTCATAACAACCACCATCATAAATCTACAAATGGGTGTCACAGGGACATTAAACATTTGCCACATGAAACAAATCAATATAACAAAACATAAAAATACTAAATAACTTGCAGCCCTTTTAACTTAAGGTTTATGGTTTCTATTACATTCATGTTTTTAAAAGATTTTACTTAAATTTTTGTTTCAATTTCAAACCTGAAGTAACTAAAATTAAGTTCTTAAGATATTAATTGGCTGACATAATATTTTCGATTCCACACAATTTTTTTTGCATTAAGAAAAAAATCTTCATATTGTCCACCAATTTCACTCACAACCACGAGACCTCTAATTTTCCTTTGTTTCTCTATGAAGGTGTTTTCACTGAGCACTTCAAGTGAATAAAAGAATTTGTAACTTTTTATGTATAAATATGCTTATATTATATTATAGGAAATAACAAATGACCTTCAAAGTGTCTGTCATTGTTGGAAACCAATTGACTTGTATCTGTTATGTCTTTTCCAGTAGCTTTTTATATTGGATTTCTAATTCATTTTTAAAAAAAAATCCATTCATTTGATTTAGATGCAAAACTAATGATTAAGAGTCATGTGTCATCAAAGATAAAGAGGATTTTCTAAATTGGAGGTAAAGACTCACCTCGTTATATCTTTTGAGGATAAAAAATATTAAAATTCCAACTTCAAAAGCTATAATTTGGTCAACAACAATAGACATTAAGTAGGCCTTTCCCTGAAAGTGACTTAGCAATCAAACACAATTGACATAATAGTAAGAATGTTGTGATTGCTTCTAGTTTATGAAGTGGAAGTGGTACAAGAAGGTCTAGTTTTAACCACATAATCTAAATAAACAGTTATAAATTAAATCCTACAACAAACAAATAACAAGAATAACACATCATAAATAAATTCAGAAATAAAGGAAACATGATCCCTAAAAACATAATATTCAGCCAGTTAGGCATCTTGAAAAATATTGTGTTTTAAACTTCCTTATGTAGAATTTATATCTAAAAAGAAGAAAAAACTAAGTTGAAATTAACAAACCTTGGATTTGTTAGTGGAATCGTCACATCACATACATATTATGGTATTCATGATTGCTCCCATTTCAGATTTGAGCCCTTGTCAAAACCACAAACTCTCCACCCAATTTTTGTATAATCAACTAATTCCCTAAAAGAAAAATAGAAAGCATATGAAAAGATAGAAAAGGGGGATGATGTGGTTGGGGAAGATGAAGAGAAGAAGAGGCAGTATAGTAACCAAATTTGTTGGAGGAGAGAAAGAGAGAAGGTGAAGGGTAGTGTTTTGATGGAGGTGGTGGTGTATTGGGAAAACCAAAATATAGATGTATCATTTTCTGAAAGCAGGTGGTTGAATAGGCAGTGACCCTCTATCAAGTTCATACGCTTCTTTGCCATCAATTTGACAACTATCAGAAATCAGGAATCGGTAGAAGTAGCCAAGATAGAAGAAAATGGAGCTCAAATAAAAAAAAATCAAAAACAAAAAAAAAAGTGAAAATTAGTGAAGTTCAACCTGATATATAAAGAAACGAAGATAAAGATGATGGAGAACCATGAAATGAAGTTATTGAGAGATAGAGAGAGAGAGAGAGAGAGAGAGAGAGAGAAAGAAAAAAAGAAAGAGAGAGAGAGAGAGAGAGAGAGAGAGAGAGAGAGAGAGAAAGAAAGAGAAAAAGAGAGAGATGCTGGTAAATTTCTTTTATACATACTTCTTATTCATCCTGAGAGAGAGAGAGAGAGAGAGAGAGAGAGAGAGACGATTGTGTATTTTTTATACATACCTCTTATTCATCCTCATCGTTTTAGCCATAGTCAATGATGAGATCTCAACATAACTGTACAGGCAGAAATTAAAGATTAAAGAAAAAGAAATATAATACAAGAAATAGAAATTGAAGATGGCAAAGTGTTTTAATACCTAAGGAATAGGAAGAAGAGAAGAGAAATCGGATGATTTTAAAAATTTAGTCAATTTGAAGGTATGAATCACATTCTAGAGAGAGGAATAAGAAAAGAAGAGAAATAAATAAGAAGAGAAGAGAAATGGAGAAGCGTAGGGACAAAATGGCGATGATATCTAGGCATGTATTGGGAATAAGGAAAGAAGAGAACCAGGTGTCCTCGTTCATGAAACGTGTATTCCTTAAAAGAAGAAATCCAAACGCGCCAAAAAACCCTATGCGTGAAGATCACGAACAAACTTTAAAGTTAAAAGGTTTTTGTATATATATATATATATATATATATATATATATATATATATATATATATATATATAGAGAGAGAGAGAGAGAGAGAGAAAGAGAGAGAGAGAGAGAGAGAGAGAGAGAGCTAGGTTCAGGCATTTAATGTATCTATTGTGTTATTGTATGCATAAATGTGGGCCAATCAAAATTTAAAATATCAATAAATAATTAAATAAATAAGGATAAATAGGTAATTTGATAATCAATTTCCACAAATAATATCCTATGATTATGGTAACTATTGACTTTAGCTGCCTAGGTTTTCTCCGTTGGCTTTTTAAAACCACCACCTATTTGATCCCAACCATTACTGCCGATGTTGAAGGCCACAACACAACCATAATTACCATAATCACCGACAGTCCTCCACCACTCGTCGCCTTCATCCCCCAATGTCGGCCAGCAAGCGGAATCAACTGCAAGGATCGATTTGAGACGAGCAAATACAATTGCGCTGTGAAGAGGCCTCATGGATTCAACCATTTCCAATGCCCCAACAATCCTGAAGAATAACACTACAAAGTTTAAATCGATTTCGCATAATTTAGAAATAGGGTTGGTTGTAGTGCGTGTTTCGGTGTGTTTTTTTTGTATGTGTAATCGGTAAAGCATCTACCTTGAAGCTGCACGCGGGAGTGTTCTTGTAGATGACGAAAATGGAGAAATAGGTACATGTTTTGGGGCTAGGGTTCTTGAAATTATGGTGGTTTGAGATGCGATTGTTCGCATACCAAACATTAACGCTGATCTGCTTGCAGATGCAATTGCGCTATGAAGAGGCATCATTGAGGATATGAGTGCAAGCCCAGATTTTCAACTCCGAATCTTTGATTGTTCACAGGTAAGAAGTTTGCAATATCTCAATTTTGAGTTTTCTATTTGACCATTCAAAACCCGATTTCATTCGCTCCGATTATCACACTACCGGTTGCGAATTCAATACCATTTGTTCCGATTGTAATCACTATTCTGATTTTGACTTTTTATTGATTGACAATCCAAATTAAGATACAGTGCAGTTCATGTGTTCATCATCTGTTCATCATTGGACTTCGAGATTTGCTTTCAACAAACATATGTGCAAGAATATTTTTATTGACTTTAAAACTTTTTGTAGAATAACCATAGAAAGGTAAGAATTTTCTGATCTTTTGCTTCTCAGTTTTTATATAACAAGTGGAGAGTGTTCTGATCCATTGTTTTGATGAAAATTCAGTGGAGTGTTGATGGGTTTTGGGTTTGATTGTTCTTTATAGAAATGGATGAATGGAATGGATTTCTTGGGTTAATGTTTACAGGAAATTGTTTCTTTTGCTTGACAGAATTTGATGTGTTGTTTATTGCTTGAAATTGCCATGGAAAGAAGATTAAACAATAATAATGAGTGGTTGTATTTCTCATTTGCAGGTATACATGAAATCAAGAACAAGAATGTTCTTGTTTTCTTGGTTGGGAACAAAACGAGAGATCTCAATGCAAAATATGGTACATATGAAACTTACAACATTCTACTGGAATGGAATCTTGAATTCTGATTCGGTCGGAATAAAATATTGAAGATGAATATTGTATGGGATGAAGATGAACAATGACCACCAATCTTACAAAAAGAATGGATTATTCTACCAGAATTATGTACAGTATAATGTAGAAAATATATCTAATAGTATATTCTGGTAGAATGATTTATATATTATCTTTTTTTGTTATTAATAAGTGTAACATTCTCATTGAATACTATATAATTTTTTTTTCTTTTCTTAGAATGTAATGAATTTTTTTCACTTGTTATTCTTCAAGAAGTTCATTAAATCAAAATATATATTATGTCAGAATGTGTATTCTTGTATGGCTCAATCATATTTTTTATTTTTCAATATATTGATAAACACATTCCATCATAATTTCCGAATTAGGAGAATTATCATCCATAGAATCAGATTTTTAAAATTAATAGAATCTATTTCCCTTAAAATATGCAATTTTCTTATTTTAAATTTATGTTGATTGACTAAAATACCCTTACAATGAAATTAGATGGTATTTTTAGTTATATTTAATTTAATAATATGTATTATTCACTTTTCAAAAATAAGTAAAATGATTGGCCCACAATTATGCATATAATAACACAATACTTAGTTTAAATAGAATAACCTAAGCCTATATATATATATATATATATATATATATATATATATATATATATATATATATATATTGTGACAACCATCAAAATTTGAGTCGGCTCTAGGTTTGAATAAACTTAGTTGCACATGTAGGCAAGACACATTCTAGACTTGAGCGTGTGTGGTTAACTGAAACATTAACTTGGACTAGTAAGGATGGAAAAGCGTAGCTTGATGTTTGTCATAGATCGATGGAGCGTATGTGGTTAACCGGCACATCGATTAGGTGATAAATGACATCAAGTGTACCAAGTAAATTTGCATGGTTATTCACACGTTGTTTGTGATCCTCGGTATCCCAGTCACAAACTTGTAGGGCATAATCGAGATTTAAACATGCCATTGAAAAGTTCAATGAATCTCAAAAGAATTTAGGAGTTTCAATCCAATTAAAACTTAATAATCAATTTCGTTTTTCATGGTGGAAATTGGTAAATGGTCATTTACCTACCTTCACATATTTTCCGAGTTGGATTACGGCATCCCTCTTCCAAATTGTAAAATATTTTGTTGGGTCCTAGCATTAATATTTCATTTGGGTGTTATATTAAGAACTCTTATCTAATCTAAACTTTGTCTTCTTTTTCAGATGTCTTCCAACACTGCTTCTTGCTCAAACCCTACTGGCTCCTTCTCTCTCATGAACTATGTAGGAGAGTCATCTTTAATGACTATATTAGGAACATCAAGATGGTCACTCGCTATGAGGATAAGGAATATGCCCTAGACAAGGAGCTTAAGGAAATCGATGAGTCTTCTGCTACTCCTGAAGGGATCGATGAGTTTAGGAATCATGAGAAGGATGTCACGAAGGTGTCTTGTATCATCTTGGGTACTATGAAAACTGAACTCCAAAATTCCTATGAGGACTTCTACCCTTTTGAGACGCACCAAGACCTGATGGAAAGATACCATCAGAGTGCTCTTCAAGAGAGGTATGATATTATATCTTCCATGACAACAACTAAGATGAAGGATTGAGAGTCCATCACGGCCCACTTGCAGAAAATGCAAAGGTTTGTGGACCGTTTGCTAAAGTTGAATGTCAACTTTGATGAAGAGTTAGCCATAGATATCATTCTACACTCGTTGCCTCCCTATTATGATCAGTTCTGCATGACCTATCATATGAATAAGGAGGAGGTCACTCTTAGCAAACTTCAAGGATTTTTTAGGACTGTTGAAAGTAGTCTAAAAGGTAAATCAATTGTTACTACTCCTACTACTGCCCATGTTCTAGTAATTGGGCATGGTAAAGGGGAGAAGAGGAATACCCCTTCCAAGGGACACAATGGAAGTTCTCTTGATGGATCATCTTCAAGTGGAACCAAAGGTGGTTCTGCTACTTCCTCAACCAACCCAAAAGAAGAAGAGTGCTTCTATTGTCATGAAAAAAGCCACTGGAAGTGAAGTTGCCCCAAGTAGATGCATGATGTTAAGGATGGGAAGGTTAAACCCACCCATGCAGGTATTTACACTATTCTATCTAATAACTCATCACATGATAATTCTTGGGTCCTTGATATAGGTTGTGGACTTCACATTTGTTCTGATATGCGAGGACTAAAAAGAAGTAAGGATGTGGAGCACAGGAAGATAAACTTGATCATGGGGAATAGGAAAGTCTCACTTGTCACCAACATTGGAGTTTACTATTTATTGCTTAGTAGTGGGTTAGAAATAGATTTGAATAATTGTTGTTACTCGTCTGATATGGCGAGAAATATTATTTCCTTTCATGGTTTGTACAAACAAGGTTTTAGTTTTTCATTTGATAATGAAATTGGTGCTATTAATGCTTTTTATAATGGTGTATTTTATTTTAAAGCTTTGCCTTGTAATGATGTATATGAAACTGTGATGGTTGTAGACAACTTAGGAAATAATGTGTTACATATTGATTCTTCCAATAGTTTGGATAAGGCATCCTCGTGGTATTTTTGTCTTGGACATGTTAACAAGAAGCGCATATGCCAACTCCAAAAGGCTGGAGTTTTGGAGTCATTCAACTTAAAGTCAGATGACACTTGGGAATCTTGTTTGTTTGGAAAGATAACCAAGTGACCCTTCACCGGTACTTGTGAGAGGGTTGAGGTTTTGTTGGATCTCATACACACCGATGTGTGTGGGCCCTTCAGAACCGCCACAAGGGATGCTAACCACTTCTATGTGACTTTTACTGATGATTATAGTAGATATGGCTATGTCTACTTAATCAAGCATAAGTCAGAAACCTTTGAAAAGTTCAAAGAGTTTAAACAAGAAGTGGAGAATTAGTTGGGTAGGAAGATAAAGATGCTCCGTTCCGATCGGGGTGGTGAGTATCTTAGTATCGATTTCCTTAACTATTTTAAGGAATGTAAAATTGTTTCACATTTCACGCCACCTAGGACACCATAGCTTAATGGTGTGGCTGAGAGGCACAATCGAACCTTGTTGGACATGGTTTTCTCCATGATGAGTCGAGCTTCGTTACCTATCTCATTCTGGGGTGTGCCTTAGAGACTGCCGCCCATATCCTTAATCTAGTCCCAACTAAGAAAGTTGCCAAAACACCTCACGAGATGTGGACACGGAAAGTTCCCTCATTAGCACACATCAAGGTTTGGGGTTGCGAGGATTTCGTGAGATGTGAGACTTACGATAAGATCGAACCTCGTAGTGAGAGTTGTATTTTCATCGGCTACCCGCAAAAGCCCTTTGGATATCACTTCTACAGACTGAGTGGCAATGTTGTCTTCCTTTCTAGGAGATGGGTCTTTCGTGTGAGAGAGCTCATATTCCAAGGGGACAATGGGTGGCAAATTGATCTTAAAGATCTTCAAGATTCAAGTGGTGAAGGAACCTCAAACACTAGTGATCAACCTGAGGAGGAAACTCTTGTTGAGCCGATTGACGAGTCCGTACCTCTGAGGCATTCCAATAGAGTTAGAGTTCCACCGGAGTTTTATGGTTTCCATATTACTGCAAAAGGTGATACATTTATCAATGATAGCACACTGGTAAATTTGGATGAACCTAACAACTATAAGGAAGACATGGCAGGCCCCGAGGCTGATAAATGGAAAGAGGCAATGGACAGCGAGATTCAGTCAATGTATGACCATTAAGTTTGGAACTTGGTAAATAATGTACCAGGTTGTAAGACAGTCGGGTGCAAAAAGATCTTCAAGAAGAAGACCGACATGGATGGAAAGATATATACATATAAGGCACGACTAGTTGTGAAGGATTTACTCAAACTTCAGGAGTTGACTATGATGAGACCTTCTCGCCAGTAGTAGAGATTAACTCTATTAGGGTTATGCTAGCCATAGCTGCATTTCATGATTATGAAATATGGAAAATGAATGTCAAAACCACTTTCATTATTGGAAAGTTGGTTGAGGATGTTTACATGAGTCAGCTAGAGGGTTTTGTCAATGAAAAGTACCCTAAAAGAGTGTGTAAGCTTGAGAAATCCATTTATGGATTGAAACAAGCATCTCGCAGATGGAATCTTTGTTTCGATGAGAAAGTCAAAGAGTTTGGAATTTTGAGAAGCGAGGATGAGTCGTTTGTATATGTCAAGGTTAGTGGGAGTATAGTTAGCTTTCTGGTGTTGTATGTGGATGACATACTTCTCATAGGAAATGACATCCCAACCTTGCAGGAGGTTATGTCCTGGCATGGGAAGTGTTTCGCTATGAAGGACCTCGGAGAAGCTACCTGTATTCTTGGGATAAGGATATTGAGAGACAGGACTAAGAGACTATTTGGACTTAGTCAAAGTCTCTACTTGGAAAAGGTGTTGAAAAGGTTCAACATGATGGATTCCAAGAAAGGTGACTTGCTGATCCAAAGAAATGCCAAACTGAGTAAGACTCAGAGTCCAAGTACAGAGGATGAGATAACTTAGATTAGTTGAATACCATATGCTTCCACTGTTGGCTCGATCGTGTATGTTATGACTTTTACTCGCCTTGATGTGGCCTTTGCTTTAAGCATGGTCAACAAATATCAAGGGAATCCTGGTAAGGCTCACTAGACTGCGGTAAAAAACATTCTCAAGTATCTGCAGTGGACTAAGGATTAGGTCCTTACCCTCGATGGGAGTGATGACTTAAGAGTGGTAGGGTATAGTGATGCCAACTTTCAGACTGACAGAGATAATTTTCTCTCTTAGTCGGGCTTGGTATTTACCCTATATGGAGGAGCAATCACTTGGAAAAGTTCCAATCAGGAGACTGTAGCTGATTTAACATGCGAATCAGCATACATAGCAGCAAGCGAAGCGGTGAAGGAGGCGATATGGTAGAAGAACTTCATTGAAGACATTGGAGTTGTACTGGCTATAAAGGAGCCTATGGAGATTTTCGGTGAAAGCGATAGTGTGGTTGCCTTAGCCAAGGAACCAAAGGATCATGGCAGATCCAGGCACATCGACAGAAAATATCACTTCATAAGACACCGGATAGAATAAGGACTCCTCGTAGCAAAGAGGGTATCATCAGAGGAGAACCCAGTAGATCCCTTCACGAAGGGACTGAGTAGGTTTAAGCACTTACAACATGTGAGGCGCATCAGGCTTAAGGAAGATATTAGTTTTAATGATTAGATAGTTGTTTTGAAACTTCTAATAGATAAATTGTAATTGACATTCGATGATTAAATAAAAGCTGCTTTATTTATAAGTAAAGTTATTGTCATGTATCAATTATTTACTATTGTTTCACTTTGAATGGTTTGACTTCTAGAATAATTAAGTTATTCAAACTATCAACAGTCGATCAGACTTTGGAAGTAGGTATTGAGGCAAGACTGTCATGAATTTAGCTTGTAGATGTTTGAGTTATTTAGACATAGCAAAGGATTGCTACAACATTCATGAGTGATCATAAGGTCTGAGTATTGGATTAAACCCACGCTCACATGAATCACTTCATGGAATTTATCACGAGTGATTGTGAGATGATAATATCATATGTCACACCCCAAAAACCAAAGGCGGAAACATTTCCGGGGTTGACTCCACGTTGAGTATCAAATCCAATGCACATAGTAAAATAGTAAACACAAAACATTACATTACATAATATTGATTACATCTGTTTGAAAGAAAACTTATACAAGTGTTAAACATATATCATATGAACAAAAGTAAAGACTAGACTTCGGGACGCTCCGTCTTCTCCAAAGCATAGTTGTGTACGTCTCTAACGCTGACCTGAAAATACAAGCAGTTTGAAAATCAGCATAAAGCTGGTGAGCTCATAAGCGGTTTAGTTTTGAAAAGAACGAGTTTCCCTTGATTTCTGAAAAAGTTGTTGTTCAAGAAAATCCCTTATCTTCTTATGAAAACAGTTTAGTTACCTTTTGTTACCAATTCGAAAACGGTTCGTTATGTCATTCCAAGAAAATCCCATATTTTCCTAATAGTTTAGTTATTCGTTTGTTACTTTATTCGTTTATGAGTTGTTATACTATCCCAGGAAAATCCCATATTTTCCTATGTGTTGAGTTATCTATTCGTTTCTAATCTCGTTACTAGTTGTTATGTTACTTCAGGAAAATCCCATATTTTCCTATGTGTTGAGATTGGTTCCTAGGTTTGATTTCGAAGTACTAATAATTACCATACTTGCAGTATTAGTTATGCATTCTAAACTCTTAGTTATCCTCTTAGTTATCCTACATTCGAATGTGTATCATCTACTAACTTAGTTGTATTTTCGAATATTTGGAGTCACACAGAAGCGTACATTACAGTATTTTCGAAGTTCTGGTGATTTCCAAAAGAGTACATTAGATGTATTTTCGAATCTCTGTCGACATTCTGAGACGGATGTATTCGAAACTCAGTAGAGGTCCAGAGGCATACTTTCGTATTTAATTCGAAACTCTGGTGACACTCAAGGGGTACTCTAACTGTAGATTCGAAGTCTTGGTGTCATCCAAAGGCGTCATTTCGCATTCATATTCCTATATCTATACTTATTCGTATTCATATTCGCATTTGTACTATCCTATTGGTTATATTCGTATTCATATTCGTATTCATATTCATATTCGTATTCGTATTTGTATTCGTATTCGTATTCGTATTCGTATTCATACTATCCTATTGGTTATATTCATATTCGTATTCGTATTTGTATTCGTATTCGTATTCGTATTCGTATTTGTATTCGTATTCGTATTCGTATTTGTATTCGTACTATCCTATTGTTTATATTCGTATTCGTATTCGTATTCGTATTCGTACTATCCTATTGGTTATATTCGTATTCGTATTCGTATTCGTACTAATCTTAGTTTATGTTTAGTATGATTTCTTTTGAAAAATGTAATATAGTTTAAAACACTTTTAAAAGAAATCTAACTTTAGTCTGACAGTATACCCTACAATTCGAATCATTAGTTATCATGATTTTCGATATTAGAAACATACATGAAATAAAACATTTGGACTGAAAATACGTTTAAGTACAAGATTTCCTTGTACTTTTGCTTGTATCCCCCCTGAAGACATTTGAAAAACATTGAAAAACATTTGAAAAAGGGTATGGGTATGAACTCACCAGTTGAGAAACGCGTCAGTTTGGATCCTAAACGTCAGTTCTGGGTTCGCGAATGCACAAGATTCCTATGGATTATGAAATGATATACATTTGTATCTAATTAGAACTTGATTAATTTATCTTTTACGGACATACATTTCTAGTTGCGGAAACACTCCATTATAAGTGTTTGGAAGGACCCGAGTGGCATTTAAGGACTTGTATGACAAGGGAATGGAGTTTACTCTTCAAGAGTAAACTCCTTAAGGAGTTTACTGCCCTAAACACCTCATCCACATGAGTTCACAGCCGTGAACTCATGGATGGTGATTTTGGGTGCAAAATGGCTTCATAACAATCGGGAATAAATGCTAGACTTGGATTTTTGACTTTGGAATGGTTTTAAAACTCACTTAGGGACCATTTATAGGAGTTTACGGCAGTAAACATGGAGTTTACGGCCGTAAAATCCCCCTCACATCCAATCCTTAAAGTTTTGGTCCTTAAACAATCACATGTGATTCCAATGATTTTTCCCTAGCCTTGTATGGATTTTTAGGGGACTTTTAGCATGGATTTAGGAGTTTACGGCCCATGAACCCCCTCATGGCCGTGAACTCCATAGATGGGTGTTTTATTATGTTTTAAGGCTTCTAAATTGATGGTAGACACTTCTAGAATTTATCCCAAGGTTTAAGGTGTGTTTAAGTGGCATCTTAACACATTTAGAGGAGTTTACTCTCCAAGAATATGAGTTTACGGCCCAAGCATGTTCTTGGGCAGTAAACACAAGTTTACTCCTCTAAATTTAGTGGAGTTTACTCTCCAAGAATAGCTTGAACACGTTTAAATAGGTCCCAAAACTTGGACACGGTCAAATTCTACCTGATACCAGCATTAAACGGGGCTTTTGGTCGCACCCGATTAAGTTTCTGTAACCCGGCGGGGATGTTTCTAAAATTTCTGAAATAAACATTTTGGGCTAATTTTATGAGTTACTAAGGGTATTGGACACTCATTAGCATTAAATAAACATATAAGTTTAAATAATTTATCCCAAAAACGAAATCGGAACGAATTGATAAACGGTGAATTTTTACAGGTAGAATAGGTTTCGGCGATAGACAACTTCGGGTTGTTACATTATCCCCCCGTTAGAGGGAATTTCTTCCCGAAATTTAAAGATTAAGATACAGACCATGAAATGAAAAGGGATGCGGATGGATCAGCTGCTCTGGGTCCTCATGCTCCCAAGTGACATTGGATCTCCTCTTGACTTTCCAGCGAACCCTCACTATCGGGACGCATCTAGGTTCGTTGGGTAGATACTTCTTAAAGACCGAGACGTGAAGTACCATAGGAATGTTACTCAGTTCTGAGGGTAGCCGAAGTTTGAAGGTTACGGAATCGATCCTACGAGGATCGCAAAGGGTCTAATGTATCACGAGGGAAGTAGTTCTCACTCCTCAAAGCATATCACGCTTTTTCTGGGATAAAGCCTTCAACAGGACACACGCTCCAACAGGAAAGCACATCTTCATGGAGCTGAGTAGCTAAGAGTCTGATGGTTCTAGAAGAAATTTTTGGGTAGGTCTGCGATAATAGTCGACGGAACCCAAGAATTGATAGGTTTCTATGGGTATTTTTCGGGTGCCGACTAATTCACTATTGCCTTAGTTGTTGGAAAGGTTCACCAGTATGACTGCTTTGCTTAGCTACATAACTAGGGAAAATGGTTTGACTGAAGGGCACCACTACGAATTCGTGGTGATCATATCAGGTCCTGGTTGCTGTATTGGACACATCATCCTCCCGGAGATTCGGCTACAAGGTAGTTCCAGGAATTAGGTCGATACTAGACTTGACTAGACGTTCGGAAGGAATGCTCGAGAATTTTCGAGAAAGGCATCGGGGAAAGAGTTGTAGACTTCTCGTTTCCCGAATATCACACGGACGAGGAATGCATGGGAAACTTTCTAAGCTTTGATGCACGAAGATGCGAAGGTTTGATGCCGATGATCATGAAAGTCGGGTCGGGGGAAAGATTCGGACGGACGACTCTTTCGAAATCTAGAATAACAGCATGAATGAGACTCAGTTATTACATGTCAATGATCGCATCAAAGCTTTTCATGCAAAGTTTACCATTAGATTGAATGGAAAGGAATAATCATCCGAATTGAGGATACGATCTATAGGTATGACGTTAGTGTTCTCTTCTCACTTGGTAACCAACTCGATGGTACACGTTTTCGATTATTAACAAAGGACTAAGTTTAGAAAGGTGTTTGAATGGATAGTTAGCAATATCTTTCAGCATTAAAATCGAAAAGGATCACAGGCATAAATTCAACGATGGGAAATATACCTATGGCAACGGTGGGGTCGGCGGCTGTCCTTTCTTGTCCGATAGTTAAGGATCTCCCGGTGTTGCCAGCTGTTACTGCCTTAGGGCAGTTTCGTTTGTAATGTCCAACTTCTCTACAACTGTAACAGGTCCGACCGACACTAGACCCAGAAGCTTGACGAGTTGATTGGGTTGGTGCTCTGCAACTTCGCGCGAGGTGACCTTCCTGGCCACAGCTTTTACAAAACTTTGCACGAAAAGGGCCAGGGATACGATGGTGGTAACTGCACTGGTTACACCACGGTAGGATATCGACATATCCGGTGATAGATCCTTGGGTTGAGGAACCGACAACGGAAACAGCAACAGGGTTAGTGGCAGCGGGGACTGCCACTATTTGCTGTTTCTTCGAGGGCTCCGGGGAAGACTGACTCTTCTTCTTCTTCCAAAACATTCTTTTCTCGCCACTCTTCTCTGTTGGCTCAGGAGTGGTGGCTGCTTCTTCTTGTTCGTCATTGTGGTCGATCAGGATTTGCGTTAGGCATTTGGCACTATCGTAGGTATCTGGCTTTGCAGCTATAACGTTCCCTTTGGTTGGCTGGGTTAATCCCCAGATAAACCTCTCAATCTTTTTACTCTTCGGGGTAACCAATCCCGGACAGAGAAGCGCTAAGTCATCAAATCTGGATGTGTAGGCGGCGATATCGGAACCCTTCATCTTCAGGTTCCAGAGTTCATGCTCCAGCTTCTGAATTTCACCTCGAGGGCAATACTCTACGTGTAGAAGTTCCTTCATAACTTCCCAACCCATAGCATTGGCTACAGGTAGAGTTAGGGATTTGACTCGGCCGTTCCACCAAGTCAGAGCTTTATTGGTGAGAGTGCAGGCGGCAAATTTCACCTTGTCGGATTCTGAACAAGCACAGATCTCGAAGATGGATTCGATCTTCTCTAACCACCGAGTTAGAGCAATGACACCTCTTGTGCCATCGAAGAATGTGGGTTTTGCGTTCATAAAGTCATTATAGGAACACTCCTTTCGGTGTCCCTGACTACCTTCTTGGTTTTGAGGCAGGGGACCACCTCCTGAACTACCGGGGTTCGTTTGCGATATGGCTGCTGCCACTGTAGCAGTAAAAACTGTCTGAAGGGTTACCAGATCGATTTGAAGAGAAGGTGGTGGCGGAGGAGGGTTTTTGTTGGTCTTTGAGCTAGGTCTCTTTCTTGGAGGCATCTTGATCTAATAAGATCAAGAAAGAGAGGATGGTAAGTCCTCCGAATTGAATCAAGAGATATGATACAAGGGATATGTCTTTATGATAGACGTAGAATTCTATTAAGCGATAAAGCAGGAATGAATTATCAAAACAGATAAATTATCGCTAAAGGAATGATTGAGGAGCAATGTTGGGATAAAGATTTATACAAAGGATTGGTCCAAGAAATACTCCCATAGTATTTCATTTCTTGCTGCAACGATGGCTCATTGTTTGGGTATTGGGTAAGTTTTAGGCATGTCACACACCACAGTCACTCCCAAGAACATGTTGGCGTGTCTCGAATGAATATAGTTGGCAAGGCTATATTGATCCTAGACACGACTACATAACTGCCCAGGTTTAACCGCAGCATACAACACCCATTTACTTATGTTTTGTTCTACTTGTAGTTACGGATCTCGACGGTTAGGTATACTTGTATACTTTTGAAAATACTTCTACTTTGAAGTATACTTTTAGTTCAGAGCACTTAGGCCCCTTAATGTTTATAGTCTTATAGCATGCAAGCTTTGGTATACTAGTTCACTATAAACAAGGGATCTGATACCAATCTGTCACACCCCGAAAACCAAAGGCGGAAACATTTCGGGGGTTGACTCCACGTTGAGTATCAAAACCAATGCACATAGTAAAATGGTAAACACAAAACATTACATTACATAATATTGATTACATCTGTTTGAAAGAAAAGTTATAGAAGTGTTATACATATATCATATGAACAAAAGTAAAGACTAGACTTCGGGATGCTCCGTCTTCTCCAAAGGGTAGCTGTGTACCTGTCTAACGCTGACCTGAGAATACAAGCAGTTTGAAAATCAGCATAAAGCTGATGAGTTCATACCGCTACCCTTTTTCAAATGTTTTCAGGGGGAATACAAGCAAAAGTACAAGGAAATCTTGTACTTAAACGTATTTTTCAGTCCAAATGTTTTATTTCATGTATGTTTCTAATATCAAAAATAGTGATAACTAATGATTCGAATTGTAGGGTATACTGTCAGACTAAAGTCAGATTTCTTTTAAAAGTGTTTTAAACTATATTACATTTTGCAAAATAAATCATACTAAACATAAACTAAGACTAGTACGAATACGAATACGAATATAACCAATAGGATAGCACGAATAAGAATACGAATACGAATATGAATACGAATATAACCAATAGGATAGTATGAATACGAATACGAATACGAATACGAATACAAATACGAATACAAATATGAATATAACCAATAGGATAGTACGAATACGAATACGAATATGAATACGAATACGAATACGAATACGAATATAACCAATAGGATAGTACGAATACGAATACGAATATGAATATGAATACGAATATGAATATGAATACGAATACAAATACGAATACGAATACCAATACCAATACCAATACCAATACCAATATAACCAATAGGATAGTATGAATACGAATGTGAATACGAATATGAATAAGAATAGATATAGGAATACGAATGCGAAATGATGCCTTAGGATGACACCAAGACTTCGAATATACAGTTACAGTACCCCTTGAGTGTCACCAGAGTTTCGAATTAAATACGAAAGTACGCCTCTGGACCTCTACTGAGTTTCGAATACATCCGCCTCAGAATGTCGGCAGAGATTTGAAAATACATCTAATGTACTCTTTTGGAAATCACCAGAACTTCGAAAATACTATAATGTACGCTTCTGTGTGACTCCAAATATTCGAAAATACAACCAAGTTAGTATATGATAGACATTCGAATGTAGGATAACTAAGAGTTTATAATACTTAACTAATACTGCAAGTATGGTAATTATTAGTACTTCGAAATCAAACCTAAGAACCAACCTCAACACATAGGAAAATATGAGATTTTCCTGAAGTAACATAACAACTAGTAACGAGATTAGAAACGAATAGATAACTCAACACATAGGAAAATATGGGATTTTCCTGGGATAGTATAACAACTCAAACGAATAAAGTAACAAACGAATAACTAAACTATTAGGAAAATATGGGATTTTCCTGAAATGACATAACGAACCGTTTTCGAATTGGTAACAAAAGGTAACTAAACTGTTTTCATAAGAAAATAAGGGATTTTCTTGAACAACAACTTTTTCAGAAATCAAGGGAAACTCGTTCTTTTCAAAACTAAACCGCTTATGAACTCACCAGCTTTATGCTGATTTTCAAACTGCTTGTATTCTCAGGTCAGCGTTAGAGACGTACACAACTATGCTTTGGAGAAGATGGAGCGTCCCGAAGTCTAGTCTTTACTTTTGTTCATATGATATATGTTTAACACTTGTATAAGTTTTCTTTCAAACAGATGTAATCAATATTATGTAATGTAATGATTTGTGTTTACTGTTTTACTATGTGCATTGTATTTGATACTCAATGTGGAGTCAACCCCGGAAATGTTTCCACCTTTGGTTTTCGGGGTGTGACATCATATAGTATTCAAACCAAGAGATATGAATTGTTGAATATGAGTTGGTTGTGCATGGATAGTGCGAAACTCCATCAGTAACTTGATGCTATAAAACGTGCTATTGTGTATAATTTAACAAGTAGTTAGTTCAAGCATATGATTCGAAGTTTATCTGTTCCTTTTAGTCCTTGGAATATTAAAAGCGATATCTTGGGCCCATCAATGATTTTGTTTTGACTTATGTGTTGGGCCCGGTCAGAACTCAATTGATGTGTTCCATTAAGTTCTATATCAAACAAATCGGAAATCGGGAAACAAATGTTGGACAATAAGAATGATTATATTCCATGTATTTGTCCGACTGATATCTTGAGAATAGAGGATTATATGATCCCTTATCTAAATGGCGTGTCACAGTTCGACAAAGGCTTTTAAGAGCTACAATTGCTAGTCGGTTCCAAAAGTCATACTTGCAGCTATAGTTATTAGACTTATCCAAGTGGGAGATAGTTGGAGAAGGTGTCTAAGTCCATAACTATATTTGGTATATACATGACCTGAAAGTAGCATGGTCCATTTGGGTTGCATTTCACCGAAACAATTTGTAAGGATGGACTTTTGAGAAGAGGTTATTTATGATTTATTAATATATTATAAGTTCTAATATATTAATATGAAATCATATTATATAATTAGTATTGATCAAGAATTAATTTGGAATTAATTTAGTGATCAAAAGAGACTAATTAAATGTACGGGGATTGATTTGGTAAATTAATGATTCTTATAGTATGGGCCTATGTTTATTTAGGATAGGCAAAACCAATATGGTAGTCCATGGATAGTCCATGGAGGTTTAACCTGTGGATCCTAAGTAATATGAAAGGTCATGGTGCATTAGGGTTTTTCATGGATGCAAACCTAGTTTTGCCACACTATAAAAGAAGCCCCTTAGCTCCTAAAATCGGCACTAGTTGTTCTAGGAGATCATAAGAGTCGATTTTTGTGCAAGTCACTCTCTCTCAAGTCCTCCATTGTTGGTGGTGTTTTGTGAAGCATTTGATGCATCACATTTGGGGTACTAGGCTCTTAAAGGTTCAAGTTAACTAGCCACAACAAGAGGTAAGTCATCTAACTAGTTTTTGTTATTCAAGTACCCATGTTTTGTATGCTAGTTAGGATAATGCTTTGGAAAATCAAATTGCATGTATAATTAGAGAAAAGATAGATCCAAAGCATTTAGGGTTGCATGTTCACCATAAGGTTGTTAGAGTGCTCAAAAACTTTCACTTCTTATGTCTATCGGATAGACCCTAAAAGCTCTATGTGCCACATAAGCAATGAAGATATGTATGGCCTCAAGACATGCAAGTGCATCAAAGGTTTCATCATACTCAAGAACTTTAATTTGATTAAAAAATTTGGTGACTAACCTGGCCTTTTTTGGAGTACCCATTAGGTTCCAACGACAAGGTGATCCGAGGGATGAGGGACTAAGTTCCAAACTCAGCTGTAATCAAATTCTACCAATTCCTCCTACACTATTGTAATCCAACATGTGTCTTCCAAAGCCTTTTTTATAAATTTTGGTTGGAAATGAAAGCAACAAAGTGACATTCAATTTGAATGTCAGTTGTGGATCGGGTTTGAACACATGCATTCAGATTACCTATGACTTGATTGGGTGGGTGACCATTGTTTAATATGTAACCTTCGAAGTTCAGTTGTTGTTGAAGATCCAGTTTCAATTATGTAGTTTTAGTGAATTTCCGTAGGATGTTCCCCCTGAACTTCATAACATCCTCTTGACATCTTGATGTCATTATAGGGAAAGTTAAAGAAGTTGACATCCCAAAATAGTCAAAATTTATAGACTAGTAATTGAGAAAAAATCCCCTCAAAATGTGATTCGAAGGTTGGATTATCATGTTGCTTTGGAGGAACAGTGGTAGAATATTTTCCCCATTAACCTGAGAAGGAATAACCCCAGTGTTGGAAAGGTTAGAAATAGGAGGGATTGAATCAGAAATTGGTTAGGATACAGATAGATCCGAAGATCGACAAATTTTCAAGTCAATATTAGTTTCTTAAAGTCCAAATAGAGTATCAAAATCTATTTCATAAATGATTTGGCGATTCGGAGAACTGGGTTGTGGAGCATCACTCTTAAGAATCTGAGTGGTGACATGATTTTGGTTAGTTTTCATGACATAGTGATAATTAACTTCTATGTCAAGATTTGTTCCATTACACGATTATGTCGGTTAAGAATCCAATAGACCGTGGATTGTGAAGAATAGCATAGAAAGATGGCCTCATCCACCTTTGGTTGATACTTGTTGAGTTGATCTTGTTTGTTCCTGATAAAGCACATGCATCAAAAAACATGTAAGAAGGAAATACTAGGTTTCTACTATTCATGACTTCATACAGATTCATGTTGAGACATCGGTTGGCAATGCTTCGGTTTCAAGTAAAGCAAGAAGTATTAGCAGCTTCAGCTCAAACATACAAAGGTAGATTTGTGATGTTTAACATCAATCTTGTAGCTTCAACTAAGATTCAATTTCCCCTTTTGACCACACCACTTTGTTGTGGAGTGTATGGAGCTATAAAGTTGTGTTCAATCTCCTAGCCTACCAAAACGTTTTCAAGAGTGTAATTGGTAAACTTGGTTCCATTGTCACTCTAGATTCTTCGAACATGAAGTGTGACATCCCGGAATTTATGGCAAAAATTATAACCGGCCAATTCAAAAGTAAATCTCGTGACAATCTGACTTATTTAGTTTTAGTGCATCTAAAGTAAAATATATAATATTATTTCAATTACTATATGATATGATACCTTACTTATAAATGTGTAAACTGTAAACCAAATCAAACCGCTTAGCAACGCTAATTAATGCTTTTGAAAAACATAAATTTTGCATTAAGCAGTTTTGAACAAAGAAAACACTAAAATATTATAGTACATGTTCCTATGTTTCTGAAAATATAAAGAACGTCCAAAACGGAATTCATATGCAAAAGATATGATAGTTTTAAGAAAACGGATGGTAAAACACCGTTTTTTCTTTAATCGCGTAAAACCAAATCGATCCGTTGAGGTACTTACGCATTGCCGACAGGATTTCTGAGAATGTTTTTGGAATCAGACTATAATCTATTATTTAATTTCACACTTGAAATATTTTTAGCAAAAATATTTACAAAAGTCACAAAAACGGATACTGCGAACCGTTTAGACACAAAACTTCAAACGCAATTTCCCAGAGTTATGTAACTCCAAAAATTAATCAGTTTGATATTCCAGAATCCTTGAATTAAAATCTATCTAACGGTACCTTTGAAAAAAATATCGATATTCTAATCGTGAAGCACCTGATTTTTGTGTTTTTAATGAATGTGTAAGATCAAGTGCGACCCACTAAGCTTGAATTAAACTCTATATAACCATAAGTTTGAAAAAAATCTCAACATTCGAATCGCCACCCAATTTTTTGTGTTTTTAATGAGTGTGTAAGATCAAGTGGGACCCACTAAGCTTATGATAACCCGATTTTCAGCTCGCTATTTCTCTTATTCCGTTTTCCTTCATCATGGATGGAGAATGGCTTCAAATGCTTGTATGTATAACCTTTGTTAACAATCTCAGCCTCATCTCTATTCTCGATCACTCTCTCACTCTCTCTTTCTTAGTTTACTTCCAAACACCCATAACCCACCACCTTATACCACCTTAAATTGATCACGATCACCACCTCAACCCTTTTCCCACCCTCCTCTCTCTTCCCCCTCTTCTTTGGTCGAAAGAATGTTAGAAATATGATTTAGTGGCACTTGGAAATATGAGAATCGTGATAATCACTTTCAAATCGAAGTATTTGGGTGGTTCTCCCAAATCCTCAATTGGATAAGACTTAGATAAAATCAGAGAGAAAAGAAATAGAGAGTGTTATTGTGTAATTTCATGAGTACCAGAAAAGTGACTAAAATTGGTTATAAACCTTCCTTATCTGAAAAACTGTCAAAACTATCATATAACAGTTTTTCTCAACAGTAAAAACTGTCATAAATCCGGGTTTTGTATAAAGATTAATTCAAAGTCAAAACCGGGTCAAATATTCAAAATTTGGATTTTCAGCTCAAACCCCGCCAGGGGCTGCCGCCCCTTGGACCCTGCTCCGAGGGGCGCTGCCCCCGGACCCCCGTTCGTTCAGGGGCTTCGCCCCTAATTGACAGTATACTTTAATACTTGATCAAACTTAAACAATTGTGTACTCCACACCTTCCTTACTTGTTTAATATTTATCAAGATCATTTTACTCAACAAAGTAATCCCTATTACACTTAAATAACATTGATGATAACAAATCACCAACACAGAAAATGGAACAGAAGGCAGCAGAAGGCTGCCGGATTCCCCTGTCACCACCAAACACCCTCCTGCCACCCTTCAATGCCGGCTGCCACCATCTTGGGTTGTTGTGCTACAGCTTCATAAGTCCTCTCCACCCTTCCCCCTCTCCCTCTCGTTGAACTGAAGATCGCTATCTGTTGTCCGACTTTTCTCCTTCTTTCTTTTAGCCGAGAGCACCACCGTGAGTATTGATGCTTCCAATCACCAAGAACCACCATTACCAGTGATTTTGTCGACCATCAGCAACTGAGACCACCTCCACTGCCGTCGCTGTTAATGCCTTTCCATGCTTCGTTTGTGCCACTTCCAGAACAAGAAACAGGAAGCAGCAAGGAAGCTATCGGAGCTCCTCGCCACCCCACTGCCACCGTCGAACCAATCACTCTCACTCCCAATATGAGTCTCAGCCACCGCCATTGTAAAATTTCCGTTCCTTCGTGCGCATTCAAACGAGACCGAGTCACTGAGAGACCCGTTTGTGAGTATTGTTTGTGTTTCACAATCTGCGAATGAAACTGGAGAAGATGGTACAACCCTTGTTTAATTTTAATTATATTAGACCCTTTAGTATGCTGAACTTACAGATTTGGCGCCTCCTGAGAAATAACTCATTTCAGTCAAACTATCATTAAAATGGTCATGATCAGCCCTCCATTTCGAAAATCCCTTACAAATATGGTCCCAACATGAATTAAATATACCATTTTTACCCTAACTCGAAAACACTTTTTCAAAATATATCCTAAATTATAATACAAAATTCTAATACATTTATTTTTAAATAACATTGATTTATTTTATAAACTTTAGATTAAATAAAATTTTACAAATTATTACTTAAATTTTAATTTAAATAAATTTCTTAAATTAAGATTTTGGAAAAATATTAAATTATATTTTTTGAATAAAAATTTATTTAAATAAATAAATATTTAAATAATTTTTTCGATTAATAAAACCTTGGAAATTATTAAATAGGTCATTTAATTAGTAAAAATGTCAATACTCTCCACATATTATTTTATGTTATTATTTCCTTAGGAGTCTAAATTATCTCAGAATATCGTGTATGCGGCAATACATCTTGTTTTTCTCGCATTCAATACTCGAAGCAAATCGACAATCCCACGTTAAGGTGATTGTTACGGCCCCAGTTTTACATGTTTTCGCGGGAGGACCGGGGGGATCGAATACATGTACTACTTGTAATATATATTATATATATTTCCTAAATGTGTTGTTTATACAAATAACATCATCATTTTTATGCAATATAAATCACACAAAAATATTATTTATTACGCTGTACTTATAGTACGGGAAATCTAATTTGAAGGGCCGCATAGGGTTGTTGGATTTTAGAACGGCTTAAATGCTAAAATGGTCTTGCCCTCCAGTGTTTCATGTCTGGTCATCGTCAGTATATGGTAGTATGTGTACTAAGTAATATTTATCATACAAAATACACATGAATTATTATTATTTTGTGTAAACATATTTCTAGCTTGTGAAATATTTGTTTAAATACTTATATGTTATAAGTAAACAAAATCATTTTAAACATCAATATTTACATATGTTATGTTTTTAAAATAATACAAGTAATAAAAACAACATATTTTCCGTCTATAAATGTGTTATGATTGTATAGACAGTTATCAACTTGGTAGTTTCAATGTACCTCATACATACACAAAAATATACAAATTTATATATTTATACAAGTTATAGAACTTGTATCCTAGGCTCATACATCTGCTTGTATACACTACCCTAAGTTTTATCAACTTTTTAAACAATTATCGTACACTTTTACGTGTACGCTTATCAAATATACTTGGTGTTTATCCGTTTATCCGTATCTACGGTTGTTAAGTACAACCTTGGCAGATAACTTTATACGTATATAAGTATGTCTGTTTATCCGTCATCCGTACAACCATGAGCTTGGTTTCTTTCAAAACTATTGTAAGTATGGAATTACTTATATAACATCATGTTTTGGCTTTCAAAGATTCATCACAAACACAATTTTATGTATGGATTTACTTATACAAACTATACATTTTTTTCTTTTAAAGACTCATTGAAAACACTATTTTAACTGTTGTTATACATACAAAGAAAATACTTTTTGGACTTTTTAAAAGTATTAGTGCAGTTAGCAGAATACTTGTAACGCTAACCAACCTTTGTGTTAACCCTCAAACTTACATGTATTCTCAGGAAATCATTAGACACGCGTTCAAATAGAAGATTGGTCATGGAATACATACGACCTAGTGTGACAACCCGGAATTTTCATTCGTACAAACCCTAAAGTCCAGCACTTCAAATAAAAGTCAAATACATTTCTGATAATTGTTAGCCAGTTTAAAGTTCGTTTTGGGTGTTTTTAGTATTTATTCTTCAAACGAACGGATGAAAGGAAGTACTTTCTCGGGTCTTGGAGTAGCAAACCCACACTTAGCACCCTAATAAGGAGTTCACGGCCAAACTTTTGAAGTTTGGGCAGTAAACTCTTATGTGGCCGTGAACTCATGCCTTAGGCATGAGTTTACTCCCCATTTCTTTCATTTCTCAACTTCCACTCTCAAGAACACTCACCATTCTCTCTCAAGTAGCTTCACCCGATATTCCGAAAATGTAAGTGTTTCTTGACTTGATTTGTTGTTATAACCTAACATCTAGTTGTTATACATCATTTCATCAATTCATTATTGATTTTCACTTAGATCTTCAAGTGTTCTTCAAAACACCAAGAACACACACTAGTGTTCTTGGACCTTAAACACCCAATCAAGCTTCTATCTTGTAATTACACTTTCCCTAGCTTATTGTGTGCGTAATATGAACTTTTTTACACTTGGAAAACACCAAGAAACATAAGATCAATGGAGTTTACGGCCAAGGGATCTTCTTGGGCCATAAACCCTTCTAAGTGGGGTTAAATGAACCCTAGTCCCTCCCTAAGCCTTGGATGCTAGTCTTGATCCTTCCTTGAAGTGTGTAGGACCTTAAACAACAAAGAAAACATGTCCCCATAAGATTTTACGGCCGTAAACACATAAGGAAATGGTCCTTAGGCCATAAACTCTACAAAGTGGTGATATTGTGCCCCTAATGCTTCCTAAGGCTTGGACTTGATCAATGGATGCTCAATCTTGACTTATAAGGCCTCAAAACACCAAATGAACTTAATAACTTGATTTTACGGCCATAAACTCATGGAGAAATGACCATGGGCCATTAACTCCATAAGGAGTGGTTCTTGGGCCATAAAATCCAATGTCATGCCATACAACCCTTAGATGCAACCCTTTGGTACCTATAACACTTGAATCAAAGTGTTTCCATGTTCTAGGGTGTCTTAAGTTGGTTAATTAGTTTATTAATGACAAATTAGATACGTATATGTTTTATTATATGTTAACTAGGGTCATTGTGTGTGTTGAAGTCTTCACTTGACACCTAGCACCTTGTCCAACACTTCCGTACAATCAACTCACTACAGGTGAGTTTATACCCATTAATTAACCTTTGAAATGTTTTTAAATGCTTTTATAGGGGGAATACAAGTTGAATCATGTTAGTTATTAGATCAATCACATGTGATTAATAACTAGCATACAAATGGACTTTCCATACTTTTAACTGTTTTACTAAACCAATGACTTCAAACCGCTTATCAAACTATTTTACATGTCAAACTCTTTATCAAATTCACTTTTGTATACTAAACCTTTCTTTTATAGTTTTCAAACTTATATATTGTTAAAACCATGTCTACTACATATATAGTTATATAAATAAGGTTTGAAGGACTTAGGACTAATAACTCACTTTACTTCCCGTTCCTCGTTTGGTTGTGGACTTAAAGTACCCGATTGTTTATCCGAGTGTCGTTGAATCCTTAGTTATATATTATGTATATATGTATAGATATAAATACTTTTATCTCAGTTCGGTACATTCAGTCATACAAACAAGTCTACTAGTAAACTATAATAGGTATAGTTTAGGGGTATACTACTTACTACTTCTAGTCCAATGAAGCATACAAAGAGTCAGTTCATTCATGAATCACTACTTACTATTATGAGAACTTATACAACTATACTATGATGAAAACTTATACAGCTATACTATGAGGAGAACCTATACAACGATACTATGATGAGAAACAATACATTCATTACACAAGTACATACATTACATATACAAGTATACTATAACCTAAATGTGATCCACTGTATCGGAGCATGCCTTCATTTTCATGGCCCAAGTTGTAACCAGAATCTCCTGGAGGGAGAAAGTGAATTTGCATATAGATATATACTGGATTGACTATCCTACACCTTGCTGCTAGCTACAGTGGGACCTGCAGGTCTTCGGGTGCCAAATGTCATTTGTTTGACGACTTACATTGTCGTGTTCAAAGTCGATAGTATAGTACAATTAATCACAAAATACCTTAATATAAATACGGTTTAAGGTAGTTATTACAGCAGTAGTTATTATAATACAACATTGTAGTACTACATTAATTTACCCTTTACATTTATTTGGTGATCACTTCACTTAAACATTAATGTACAAACTATATTTTGATAATGATAGTTACACTTGGGAAAATTACACACTTTTACAAGAAACAAACATACAAAACAGTTTTACCTTGGTAGAAGCCTACTTTTAGTAGAAAATATACGATTTTCTAGGAGTTACAAACTTTTACAAACACTAATAAACATTCACATACTTTTCTTACAAACGTTTACAAACTCGTACTTCAAACATTTTGATACAAACATAGACACTAAATACTTATGAACTCACTAGCTTTAAAGCTGATAAACTCTTTCAAAATAACTTGTATTCTCAAATCATCAGTAGACATGTACTGATGCTAGCTTTTGAGAAGATGGAGCGTGTACAAGACTCATCTTTTATTTTGATTCGTATTTTGGTGTCTTATATACTACAGAACACACTTGTATTAAAATTATATATTTAATGCAATGGATGATGTTGTTTACTTGTTTACTATTATACTATATTGTAATACTATACATGACGTCTTCCGCCCCAGAACGTTTCCGTCGTTCTTGGTTTTGGGGTGTGACAAATTGGTATCCGAGCATCATTTATAGTGAATCTAGTATATCAACCCATAAAAGATAAACTAACTATAAACACAAGGGGATTAAAACACTCTGACCAAGAGTATATATTTACTTTTAAATTATAAAATATTTAACTAAGTATACAAGTCTGCATTCATACTAAAATGAATGTCACAATGACAAATACAAAAGTATTACGATTGTTGAATATCACTAGTAAGCTCAGGGATGTATGGTCAGTCCTGGGAGTGGCATAGCCTGATCAACTATGATGGTCTGAGGAGTGATTAGCATATGCCCAAGAATGGTTGTGATATGGAAACAAGTCTAAAAGCTTACCAACACTACTACAATGAAAATACTAGAACAGAACATAAGTTTAAAATACTATAGGAGTATTTTGTGTTACTATAATTATTTATATGAGAACTAAAAAGGTCTCTATCAAGTAGGTCAATAGTCATTAAGTGTATACACTATGGTTATATGAAATTTAGGTGTTATAGACTCTGAATATGTGATCTTTACTTTACTTCCTGTTCCTTGTTTGGTTGTGGATTTGGAGTTAGGATCACTTATTCGAAGTTCTATCCTTCTTCAATTTCATATAACTAGTATACACTACACAAGTATTAACATAACTGATAAAGATCATCTTATAATTATCTTCGGTGGTACGTCTATTTATATAAGATTCTTATACCCCTTTTCTCTCGTAGATATCATGGTTGGATTCCATCATCATGGTGACCCGTACTTTCCACCCCACGGCAATGTAGGATGGCTTGAAGATGAGCATCAAATACCTTTGGATGATCATCACGCAGAAGGCTTCTTGGATGGATCCGACTCTAAACCCAAAGTCAACAAACTACCCCAACTAGGTCATGCCCCAACTAACAACCCCCGACCTGCATTTCAGGGTCCCACACCCTTGTGGGCAACAAACTTGAACCGCTGGAGCGACGAACAGGGTCAACCCTTAACCTACAATAGGGACCAAAGCTTCTACAACGTAAGCAAGGGTGGCTCGGCTGACCGATCCCTACCCATCATGGTCTGAAGGATTGTTTGGAATGTCGAGCAAGGTCGGGCAGCCATCGGCCGAGTAGTGGAGATTGATGCCAACTCTGGTGTCAACACGGTTCACATTCGCCATCTCGAAGAGGCGATGGAAAGAACCAGAAGGACTAATGAGACTCTGCAAAAACAACTAGCTGCCTCCCGAGCTAAAGTCATAGAACTTCGAGTTCGCTAGAGGGCTCATGAATGACACCTTCAAGAAGTGGTTCGTCATATGGAAGACCTTAGGGTTCGCCCGAGGAATTCCCATCGCCGTTAGAAGATGTTGAGCACATCTTATCTTTTAACAAAGGAATAGCCTTTCTTATCTGTGCTCTATGAAGCACTTGTCTGTAAAATATTCCTATCTTTCAGTACACTATCTAGTCTACTAAGCTATCAAACATTTTCCCTCATATGGTTTGATGTAAGACCTATTGTTAGGTTGTTTTTCCCGAACTAATTTACATCAGTAATACCAGTAATATTGATAGTTATCTAATCTTTTGGAAAAATCTATACCCACGTGTTTTCCTACTCTCCTACTATACTGCTATTTCAAAACATACACTCATTCATCTGTTGGACTATGGCGATTTAGCCCATGGAACACTCTCATTATGCTTACAATTGACTCTAACTATTCCATTCATCTTTATAAACTTATAGTTGAAAGATGCCTCCTTGCAAATCAACAAGGCATAATCCTCCACCTCCTCCACCACCACCTCCTTCAGCAATCGATACGACAACTCTGAATGCTGCAGTAGCTGCGGTAGTAGCAGCTGCCATGGCTCAGTATCACTCCACCGTTGCTAGCGGAGGTGGAACGCCGGTTCATTCTACTCAAGGTGAAATATGTGTGCGTTCAAGAGAGTTCTATTACAAGAACTTCACTAACTGCAAGCCAAAGTCCTTCAAAGGGACTGGTGGAGTCATTGCCCTCTTGCAATGGTTCGAAAAGACGGAGTCAATCATCGAGATTTTCTCCTGCCCTAATGCGAGCAAATTTAAATTTGTTGCGTGCACCTTCGAACAGAAAGCCCTGACATGGTGGAATGTCCATGTCAAGACACTAACTCTCATAGTGGAAAACGACATGGGCTGGGAAACTATGAAAGACCTCATGATTGAGGAGTACTGCCCGAGGGGCGAGATCCAGAAGTTGGAACAGGAGCTGTGGAGCCTAACCATGAGGGACTCCAACATAGTCGCGTATACCGCCAGGTTCAGCAGACTGGTGGGCTTCTGTCCCAATATGGTTCCACTGAGGGAAAGAAAATCGAAAGGTACATTTGGGGGCTGGTGCCTCCGTATCAGGGAAATGTCTTATCTTCACACCCTGCTACCTTCGACAGTGCCAAACGATTGGCACAGTGACTCATCGATCATGGAGTCCAATCCCAGACATCAACAACAACCCTGGCCATCTCAGAACCCTCCAAACCCGCTGACAACAAGTGGAAGTTCTAGGATGACAAGAAGAAACAACAAGCTGCTAAAAAGCAGAGATTTGTGGCGGTTCATGCTGCAATAGTACCTACCACTGCTACTCCAATAAGGCAGTATGTTGGAAGTTTGCCAAAGTACAACAAATGTAACTTCCACCACAACGGGCCCTTCCATGAAATGCAGTGCTCTAACTGCAACAAGAAAGGACACAGTATCTGTTTCTGCAAATCTCCGGCAATGTTGATCACCCAAGTCCCCGGCACTGGTGAAACAACCCAAAAATACGACCCAAAAATTTCGTTTTTCGATATAATCAAAACCATAATCAGGGTGTCATATAATAAAACCATCCGTGATGTATTCCAATCATAAATGAAAACACTGTGCGGAAACTGTATCATACTACGGCAAATCAAAACAAACTAAATCAATCCCAGGCTAAAAGCTAAAGCTGTGGTGTGTGCGACGCCGTCACCCCGAGCTCTTCCCTTTGCTTGCGGAAGTACCTGAAACCAAAACTGAATCTGTAAGCACGAAGCTTAGTGAGCTCCCCCAAAATACCACATACCATACAATAACATATAAACACCTATTGGGCCTTGCCCACTGCATCGGGCCGAAGCCCGGAAACTGCATCTGACCGAAGTCCGGAACTGACTGGGACCTTGTCCCTGCATCGGACCGAAGTCCGGAACTAACTGCATCGGACCGAAGTCCGGAACTAACTACATCGGGCCAATGTTCGGAACTAACTGCATCGGACCGAAGTCCGGAACTAACTGCATCGGACCAATGTCCGGAACTAACTACATCGAACCGAAGTCCGGAACTAACTGCATCGGACCGAAGTCCGGAACTGACTGACTGAACATGGCATAGCATAACACATCAACTAGCATAAACACATATGCGCATACTACATCGGGCCGTAGCCCGGAACACATAATACTTAACGCATAAAACATAGCACACAAAATCCTGTTCGAGCCACGAAGGCATCGAACATACTAGTTACTGCATCGGACCTAAATCCGGAAACTGCTGCTAACTGAACGGGCCGGCATTGTGGCCTTAGACCCGTTCCTACTGGAAGGAAACTCACCTCGTAAGCTGGCTGTTGAGTGTGTGGCTCGGGAAGCTAACGGCTGCTGCTCCTGAATCTCCTCGGCTACAAGTCCATAAACACACTCAATCAAATACTAAACACTGCGCTTGGGGTAAAATGACTCTTTTACCCTTGGTCAAAGTCAACTCTCTTTTGGGCTGACTCGCCGAGTTGGGCCACCCAACTCGCCGAGTCCTACTCTCACTTTTCACTCTTACTCGCTGCTACTCGTCGAGTCTGGCATCGACTCGACGAGTACCCTCTTGATCCAAGAACTCAGACAATCTTCATCCGACTCGCCGAGCCGGATGAACAAACTCGACGAGTTGTTCTTGACCTTTAAGAAGATTGCCTTGGACTCGCCGAGTTGATGAACAACTCGCTGAGTCCCTCCATCACTGAGTTTACCCTCAACTCGCTGAGTCCACTCTCTAGCTCACTGGGTTCACTCGACACTGGTAAAAATGAAGGAATCGGGAACTCGCGACCCAACTCGCCGAGTCGTTCTTCCCGACTCGCCGAGTTGCCACCATGCAACTGATTTTTACTCGATTTTGTTTGAATCCAACACATACAATTGATAGATCTGGGTCCAATAAGCTGATTTACCACGTAAAGTTTCCAACTTTACGTGTACAACCTCATGAATAAGGGAAATAAGGCTAAAATATGCACAAAATGGGTAGATCTATGGTTAATATGCAAAGTAACTCCAAAAGACAGTAGATCTGGGCTCTACAACACCCCACCATTCAGATCCAAAGATATTTCGACTTATTAAGACATTCATGCAAACATAAAGCTTGGAACAAGCATCAACTAGCTCTTAGGAGAGCTCTAATGGAAGTTAAAAGCATATAACAAGAAGGGAACTCCGAAAATACCTCAATTAACTCAGATTTGCCCTTGGATCCTTGCACTACAACTCTTCTCCTTGCTTCTTTCTTCTTCTCCTTCTTCACACCTTCACAAAATGGCACCAAAACACTTATAAGCTCTCAAGGGAGGATTAGGGTTCTTTCTCACAGTGTTCTCAGGGTGAGGGAGGCGAGAATGGGGGCTATAAGGTGGTATAAATAGTGGGCAACCCGGGGATTTAGGGTTTCACCCAGACGAATGGACTCGCCGAGTCAGGGATATGGACTCGCCGAGTCCCCGGCTCACGCGTGCTCGAAGACGCGACCCTACTCGGCGAGTCAGGCTAGAACTCGCCGAGTCCCACTTGAAAACTTACAACAATTACTAATGAATTAACGTACCGGGAACGGGTCGTTACAATTCTCCCCCACTTGTCTCAGACTTCGTCCTCGAAGTCTGCTATGGCTGGATCTGCAAAAATCTCCGGGTAGTGCGCTCTCATCTCCTCCTCAGCCTCCCACGTCCATTCAGACCCCTTCCGGTGCTGCCACTGCACCTTTACTAGCTGAATTACCTTGTTCCTCAAGGTCTTGATCTTCCGTTCCAGAATCGCGACCAGTCTCTCGATATAATTCAGGCCGCTATCAACCTGGATATCCTCTAAGGGAACGACTGCCGTCTCATCCACCAAACACTTCCTTAACTGCTGACACGTGGAAGGTGTTGTGTATCTGACTAAGCTCCTCAGGGAGATCTAACCGATAAGCAACCCGACCCACCCGGGCCAAAACCCTGAAAGGACCAATAAATCTGGGGCCCAATTTGCCCCTCTTCCGGAACCTGATGACACCTTTCCAAGGTGAGACTTTCAGAAGAACCATGTCGCCCACCTGGAACTCCAAGTCCGAACGCCTCCTGTCGGCGTAGCTCTTCTGCCGACTCTGCGCAGTCTGTAGCCTACTACGGACCTGTTGGATCAACTCAGTCGTCTTGAGCACCACTTCGGTGCTCCCGATGACTCGCTGACCGACCTCGCCCCAACAAATCGGGGTCCTACACTTCCTCCCATACAGCATCTCAAAAGGAGGTCGATCAATACTCGCATGATAACTGTTGTTATACGAGAATTCTGCTAACGGAAGATACGTATCCCAACTGCCCCCAAAATCTAGAACACATGCCCTAAGCATGTCCTCAAGAGTCTGAATCGTCCTCTCGCTCTGCCCGTCAGTCTGAGGGTGGAAAGCGGTGCTGAAATGGAGACGAGTACCCATCTCGTCGTGGAACCGCTTCCAGAATCTGGACGTGAAACGAACATCTCGGTCCGACACCACCGATACCAGCACTCCATGACGTGCCACAATCTCCCGCACATAGATATCGGCTAACTTTTCCGCCGATATACTCTCCTGAATCGGAATAAAATGGGCACTCTTCGTCAACCGATCCACTACTACCCATATCGAGTCCACTCCACGTGCGGTCCTGGGGAGCTTGGTGACAAAATCCATGGTGATATCCTCCCATTTCCACACGGGAATGTCTAACGGCTGCATCTTGCCGTGAGGTCTCTGGTGCTCCGCCTTGACCTTCCGGCAGGTCAAACATCTCTCAACATACCAAGCGACGTCCCGCTTCATGCATGGCAACCAATAATCAGGTCGAAGATCTCGATACATCTTCGTCGCTCCCGGGTGGATAGAAAATCGAGACTTATGAGCCTCGTCCATCAATACTTGCCGTACCCCACCCCAGTACGGTACCCATATCCTACCATGAAGCGTCAACAAACCCCGACTGTCGTAATCAAATGAAGCTACTCGGCCCACTATCCTCTCACACTTCTGCCTCTCCTCCTTGAGGCCCTCCATCTGAGCCTCCTTGATCCACTCCAACAACGGAGTGATCACTGTCATCCTCATACACAGATCTCTGATAGGGGCCGTCGACACCTTGTGGCTCAGGGCGTCGGCCACCACATTGGCCTTCCCTGGATGATAAAGGATCTCACAATCATAGTCCTTCAGCACGTCTAACCATCTCCTCTGCCTCATGTTCAAACTCGGCTGATCCATAAGATATCGCAAACTCTTGTGATCCGTGTATATAGTACAGCGGACCCCATAAAGGTAATGTCTCCAAATCTTGAGGGCAAACACAACTGCCCCCAGCTCCAAATCGTGGGTAGGATAATTAGCCTCGTGAGGCTTCAACTGTCTCGAGGCATAAGCTACCACATGGCCTCGCTGCATCAATACTGCTCCCATACCTGTGATCGAAGCATCACAATAGACTACGAAATCCTCTACTCCCTCTGGCAAGGTAAGGATCGGAGCCTCGCACAATCTCTGCCTGAGAGTCTCGAACACCGCCTGCTGCTCAGGCCCCCAACGAAAAACCACCGACTTCTTGGTTAGCCGGGTGAGCGGCACTGCTATCTTGGAGAAGTCCTGAATAAATCTCCGATAATACCCTGCCAACCCCAGGAAGCTCCGAATCTCAGATGGAGACCTCGGGACCTCCCACTGCATCACGGCCTCAATCTTGGCCGGATCTACCAAAATACCCTTCTGGTTGACGAGATGACCAAGAAACTGCACCTCGCGCAACCAGAACTCACACTTGGAGAACTTTGCGAAAAGTCTCTCCCTCCTCAAAGTCTCCAACACCTCCCGCAGGTGCTCCTCGTGCTACCCCTGTGTCTTGGAATACACCAAGATGTCATCTATAAACACTATCACCGACCGATCCAGCATCGGTCTGCACACGCGGTTCATGAGATCCATGAACGCGGCTGGGGCATTGGTGAGCCCAAATGGCATCACCACGAACTCATAATGACCATATCGGGTCCTGAAAGCAGTCTTCTGTACATCCTCATCTCTAACCCTCATCTGATGATAACCGGAGCGTAGATCGATCTTGGAGAACCAAGACGCTCCCTGAAGCTGATCAAACAAGTCATCTATCCTCGGAAGTGGGTAACGGTTCTTCACCGTTACTTTGTTCAACTCCCGATAATCAATGCACATACGATGCGACCCATCCTTCTTCCTCACAAATAAGATCGGCGCTCCCCAAGGCGAACTGCTCGGCCGAATGAAACCCTTGTCTAACAGCTCCTGAAGCTGTGTAGACAACTCCTGCATCTCAGGGGGAGCAAGTCGATACGGTGCTTTGGCTATCGGAGCTGCACCAGGAACTAGGTCGATCCTGAACTCAACCTGCCTCTCTGGAGGTATCCCCGGCAAATCCTCGGGAAACACATCCGGGTAGTCATGAACAATAGGAACATCATCAATCGTCGTCTTGCCCTTCTCCCGGGCATCCAAGATGTAAGCTACAAAACCAGCGCAACCCTGCTGAACATAGCGCCTCACCCTTGCGGCGGAACAAAAGGTCGGTCCTCGCTGGGGCCTCTCGCCCTGAATCACTATCTCTCCCCCACTGGGAGTGCGAACCCTCACTAGCTGAAGCTCACAATCAATCACCGCCCCATTGGGGCTGAGCCAATCCATGCCCACAATAACTTTATTCCCACGCAGGGGAATAGGAACCAGGTCCACTGAAAACTGCTCATCAAATATCTGAAGGGAACACCCTCTATGTACTCTGCCGACCCTCACGGTCCTATCATCTGCTATCTCAACCTCTAATGGACAATCCAGCTCCCCTGGAGCTCTGCTAAATCTCTTGCTAAGCGCAAGCGATACAAATGATCGGGTAGCCCCCGAATCGAACAATACCAAAGCAGGGATGCCGTTCACCGAGAACGACCCTAAATAAAACATATCATCAAGTAATATTCAAACGATATTATAACAATTAAGAGATGGAGGAAAGATACATACCCATCACCACATCAGGAGTCGCTCGCGCCTCCTCTGCTGTCATCTGAAATGCCCTGCTCTTCACCACTGGCGCATCAGATCGGCCCTACCGGCCATCCGTAATCCTCAAGGTGGCAGGGGCAGGTGCAACCACCTTCCCTGCTGCAGCTAAACTGGGGCACTGGGACCTTTTATGTCCCCTCTGATTGCACTGAAAGCAAATCAGATCTGATGCTGTAACCGTAGTAGCAGGAGCTGTACAATCCCTACTCAAATGCCCAGTCCGACCGCACTTGTAGCAGCCGGAACTCCCTGCCTTGCACGCCCCCTCGTGCAATCTCCCGCACTTGCCACACCGACCATGGCTCTGCTGACTCCTAGACCTGTGATCTGAAACCTTGGGATTTTTGCTCACACTGCCTGAACCCGAAACCGCCTCCGGTTTCCTCTTCTTCTCCATCTCGAGATCAATCTCCCTCTCTCTAGCTCTGGCAATCATGTCGTCCAGCGTTTTACAACTGGACCGGCTCACAAACATGCGGATGTCACTCCGCAACATCTCATGATAACGGGCCTTCTTCATCTCCTCATCGGCTGCATACTGAGGAACAAGAAGGGCCCTCTCCCTGAACTTGGCGGTGATCTCCGCCACTGTCTCTGTAGTCTGGGTAAGGTCCTGAAACTCCCTAGCTAACTGCTGCACCTCAATGACCGGTGCAAACTCCGCCCTGAACCTGGTAGAGAAATCAGCCCAGGTCATGGCATCCAATGCCGCATCATCCCCAATGGCATGTCCGACCTCCTCCCACCAATCCCGTGCCCTGTCCTTCAGGAGACAGGACGCCAATCTGACCTTGTCCCCCTCGGGACACCTACTAGTGCGGAAAGCGTTGGCCACATCCGCCAACCATCTGGTACTCGCTATGGGGTCCCGCGCCCCATGATAGTCTGGAGCTCCGCATGCCCTGAACTCCCTGAACATAAGTGTGCGCGACCCCATCACGGCCGCCATCTCAGCACGGAAAGTACTCAATCTCTCATCCATCAGTTCTAAAATATCCTCCTTGATCGAACCGAAGATCACAGGAGTCTGCTCCAGTATGATGCGGGTAACCTCAGAAGAAAGGAACTCTCTGGTCTGCTCATCCATCTGCCCGACCTCCGGGCCTGATCCCGATCCGGATCCCCCTCCGGCATCTGAGCTGCCGACTACTGGTTTCGGATGCAAAACTACCATTCTGAAACATATCATAACAACATCAGAACACTGAAATATCTCAAGGGATCATGTTACTACTACTAGCTTCCTGGTCTTGCCTTGGCCTTCCTTGATTTGAGTACGGATCCTCTGCTTTCAGTAGTACGGGCCCATACTACCTTCCACATCTATCCGTACTTTCCTCAAGAACTGCCTTGACTCCACCAAGTCACTTCTACTACTGCTATTCTCTGTTACTCTCATCCTAGGATTGCCCTAGGGAAACCTCAAGCTTAACACGACTGGTCCTCAGCTGTTGTAGGTCTCCTCATAGTGCTAGTTAGCCACCACCTAAACACCATCACATGTGATGAGGATCAGATAATCCTTCAAGTAAAAGATCCGTCCCTACAACGGTTGGACTCAAACAAGAGCTGAGCAATAGGGCCAGTTCCAACACTCTGGGATTATTCAAACCTGATCACATGTGGTGTGACGTGTTCATCTAATGGCTAACTCCCACTACTCAGAACCCCACAAAGCACGAAGCAAGCAGCATTCGGACAAGGGAAACAGACTCAGGCAAAACTATTCTTATAACAAGAAACTGCACTAGCATAGGATGCTAAGCTCACATTATCAGGCATAACCTAAACAGGCTATCCTACTGTTGTCTACTCAATTCTAGCATGCAATACTCATAAAGCTGTAACACATAAGCAGGCACATAAGGCATTCTCCTAGATCCTTAGCCCTATACTAGCATGCTGTTCTACTGAAACTGAAACTGAACAAATAACTTGTATGGGTAATTTGGGAGTATTTACTTGAGCTCGGCTGACCGCATGCACACACCTCTATCTTGTTAAAAACAATTCTTTCTTTCTAAGTGCTTTCAAAATTCTTTTTGTAAAACACTTTTATTTTACTAAAATCTTTTATTTCCCTTAGTTTGAGTTCAGATACACTCGGAAGTGTATCCGAATCCCTCAAACCAGGGCTCTGATACCAACTTGAAACGACCCAAAAATTCCGTTTTTCGATATAATCAAAACCATAATCAGGGTGTCATATAATAAAACCATACGTGATGTATTCCAATCATAAATGAAAACATTGTGCGGAAACTGTATCATACTACGGCAAATCAAAACAAACTAAATCAATCCCAGGCTAAAAGCTAAAGCTGTGGTGTGTGCGACGCCGTCACCCCGAGCTCTTCCCTTTGCTTGCGGAAGTACCTGAAACCAAAACTGAATCTGTATGCACGAAGCTTAGTGAGCTCCCCCAAAATACCACATACCATACAATAACATATAAACACATATTGGGCCTTGCCCACTGCATCGAACCGAAGTCCGGAACTAACTGCATCGAACCGAAGTCCGGAACTAACTGCATCGAACCGAAGTCCGGAACTAACTGCATCGGACCGAAGTCCGGAACTGACTGACTGAACATGGCATAGCATAACACATCAACTAGCATAAACACATATACGACATACTACATCGGGCCGTAGCCCGGAACACATAATACTTAACGCATAAAACATAGCACACAAAATCCTGTTCGAGCCACGAAGGCATCGAACATACTAGCTACTGCATCGGACCTAAATCCGGAAACTGCTGCTAACTGAACGGGCCGGCATTGTGGCCTTAGACCCGTTCCTACTGGAAGGAAACTCACCTCGTAAGCTGGCTGTTGAGTGTGTGGCTTGGGAAGCTAACGGCTGCTGCTCCTGAATCTCCTCGGCTACAAGTCCATAAACACACTCAATCAAATACTAAACACTGTGCTTGGGGTAAAATGACTCTTTTACCCTTGGTCAAAGTCAACTCTCTTTTGGGCTGACTCGCCGAGTTGGGCCACCCAACTCGCCGAGTCCTACTCTCACTTTTCACTCTTACTCGCTGCTACTCGTCGAGTCTGGCATCGACTCGACGAGTACCCTCTTGATCCAAGAACTCAGACAATCTTCATCCGACTCGCCGAGCCGGATGAACAAACTCGACGAGTTGTTCTTGACCTTTAAGAAGATTGCCTTGGACTCACCGAGTTGATGAACAACTCGCCGAGTCCCTCCATCACTGAGTTTACCCTCAACTCGCTGAGTCCACTCTCTAGCTCACTGGGTTCACTCGACACTGGTAAAAATGAAGGAATCGGGAACTCGCGACCCAACTCGCCGAGTCGTTCTTTCCGACTCACCGAGTTGCCACCATGCAACTGATTTTTACTCGATTTTGTTTGAATCCAACACATACAATTGATAGATCTGGGTCCAATAAGCTGATTTACCACGTAAAGTTTCCAACTTTACGTGTACAACCTCATGAATAAGGGTAATAAGGCTAAAAGATGCACAAAATGGGTAGATCTATGGTTAATATGCAAAGTAACTCCAAAAGACAGTAGATCTGGGCTCTACAACACCCCACCATTCAGATCCAAAGATATTTCGACTTATTAAGACATTCATGCAAACATAAAGCTTGGAACAAGCATCAACTAGCTCTTAAGAGAGCTCTAATGGAAGTTAAAAGCATATAACAAGAAGGGAACTCCGAAAATACCTCAATTAACTCAGATTTGCCCTTGGATCCTTGCACTACAACTCTTCTCCTTGCTTCTTTCTTCTTCTCCTTCTTCACACCTTCACAAAATGGCACCAAAACACTTATAAGCTCTCAAGGGAGGATTAGGGTTCTTTCTTACAGTGTTCTCAGGGTGAGGGAGGCGAGAATGGGGGCTATAAGGTGGTTTATATAGTGGGCAACCCAGGGATTTAGGGTTTCACCCAGACGGATGGACTCACCGAGTCAGGGATATGGACTCGCCGAGTCCCCGGCTCATGCGTGCTCGAAGACGCGACCCTACTCGGCGAGTCAGGCTAGAACTCGCCGAGTCCCTCTTGAAAACTTACAACAATTACTAATGAATTAACGTACCGGGAACGGGTCGTTACAACTGGTGTGAGCCAGGCTTGCTACGGATGTGGCGAAGTGGGCCACTACAAAAGGGACTGCCCTAAAGCAAGAAATGATGCTGGAGAGGGAAGAGTTCTGGCTATAGGCCATGGGGAAGTAGTTGCTGACCCTACGGTGGTAACTGGTACGTTTCTCCTCAATAACTCTTATGCATGCATACTGTTTGATAGTGGAGCGGAGAGAAGCTTCGTGAATCATAAATTTGCTCGCCTACTTAAACAAAAACCACGCACACTTAAGGAACCATTTACTATAGAAATGGCTAATGGGAAAAGTGAGAGCACTAATAGCATATACATAGGATGTACCCTAACTCCAGATAGCCATTCATTTCCAATCGACTTCATGCCGGTCTCAATTAAAATCTTCGATGTCATCATCGGGATGGATTTGTTGAGTCTTCATCGCGCCGACACCATGTGCTACGAGAAAGCAGTCTGTCTAAACCTCTCGGCTAACGAAACTCTCATCATCTATGATGAAAAACCTGGCCCGAGTCTTCGTATCATCTCAAGTATCCAAACACAGAAGTATCTACGTAAGGAATATTGTTCATTCCTTGCTCACGTTGTCGATGCGAGCCTAGAAATGAGAGAACTAAAGAACATTCCGATAGTGAGAGACTTTCCCGACATCTTTCCAGAAGAACTACCAGGATTACCTCTGCAATGACAATTCATGTTCAGAATTGACTTAGTCCCAGGAGCTACCCAAGTAGCCAAATCGCCCTACCAATTAGCACCAGCTGAGATGCAGGAACTATCTGGTCAACTTAACGAACTACTCAGCAAGGGCTTTATTAGACCAAGCTTCTCACCCTGGGAGCACTGGTCTTGTTTGTTAAGAAGAAAGACGGATCATTTCGTATGTGTATCGACTACAGATAACTCAACAAAATGATGGTCAAAAATCGTTACCCTCTACCTCGCATAGATGATTTATTTGAACAACTGCAAGGGGCGAGTTACTTTTCCAAAATTGATCTAAGATCTGGATATCACCAGTTAATAGTGCTAAAGGAGGATGTTCCAAAGACAGCCTTCCAAACTTGTTATGGACACTACGAGTTCGTGGTGATGTTATTCGGATTGACCAATGCGTCCGAAGTATTCATGGACCTAATGAATAGAGTATGTCATCCTTACTTGGATCAGTTTGTCATTGTCTTCATTGACGACATCATGATCTACTCTCGGAGTAAGGAGGAGCATGGCGATCACCTGCAACAAGTTCTAGGAAGTTTACGAACGGAGAAGCTATATGCGAAGTTCTCTAAATGTGAATTTTGGATCCGAAGGGTCGAATTCTTAGGACACGTGGTTAGTGAAGAGGGAATCCACATGGACCCATCCAAAATTAAGGCCATTGAGAACTGGTCAGCACCAAAGACGCCTACAAAAATTCGTCAATTTCTAGGTCTCGCTGGCTATTACCGCAGATTCATACAGAACTTCTCCCGGATTTGGAAACCTCTTACTACACTGACCTAGAAAGGCGTGGCCTTTGACAGGGAAGAGAAACAATAAAAATCATTTCAAACACTGAAGCAAGCCTTATGCACCGCACTGATACTGTCCCTCCTCGAAGGGATTGAAGACTTCGTGGTATACTACGATGCGTCCAACAAGGGGCTCGGTTGTGTTCTAATGCAACGAGGTAAGGTCATCGCATATGCCTCGAGACAGCTGAAGACACACGAAGTCAACTACACCACACACGATCTTGAGCTGGGAGCAGTTGTGTTTGCCCTGAAGATCTGGAGACATTACATGTATGGCACGAAAAGCACCATCTTTACAGACCACAAAAGTTTACAACACATATTTGATCAGAAAGAGCACAACATGAGACAACGACGGTGGGTCGAGCTACTCAATGACTACGAATGTGAAATTCGTTATCATTTGGGTAAAGCCAAAGTAGTAGCCGACGCCCTAAGTTGGAAAGAATATTTTGGTCGAAGGGTCAAATCGTTGATAATGACTATCCATTCACTCTTGTCTACACAAATCCAGGAGGTTCAACTCGAAGCCTTGAAACCTGAAAACGTGTCAGGTGAATCCGTTAGAGGAATGGATAAGAACTATGACAACCCGAAACTTTTATCCTGTACAATCGATCATCATATCAATATTTAAACTCGATTATGTTGCCTTCTAACGGCATTTAAGGGTCTGTTTAAGTGTTCTAAGCTTGAGTACAGTTGGGAATGAGATTAGGAATGAGTCAACATGTCGTTTAGAAGCAAATCGGGCCATACACCCTCATGATAGGTGTGTACGGCTGCACACACGGGTGTGCGGCTACTCACCCATCCTCCAGCCGTACACCCACCTCTGTATAAAGGAGGAGACCCCTTCACTCATTCCTTTTCTGGTTGCACTCTACTTTCTCTCACTACATTCTCTCTCTAACAACTTCATCCAAGAACACTCTAAAGGCCTCAAAAACGTGAACTACTTCATCATTCAGCTTGTTATATTGGTAAGACACCTGAATCTAAGCCTAAAACTCATAGTGTTGTTCATGTACTTCATCCTTTGAAGCTGTAAGGCCGCACACCTTCATAAGGTGGCCGTAGACACCTTAAAACTCTCCAAAGTGAAGAGTTTGGCCTTCATTAACTAGGAGGACTTGGTATTAGCACAAGAAAACCTCAAAATCAACATTTTGGGCGTAAATGAGGAGTGTACGGCCGCACACTCATGTGTGCAACCGCACACACAGCCTGGTAGCACACTCACTCAAATAGTCGTACACCTCCCTTATTTGATCACACATGGTCCCGACAAGCATTCCCAAGTCTTTAAGGTGGTTTCCTGTCATGTTTAGTCATGAAACACCGTAATTTTAACACACATATGTGTTATCACATGTTAATAGGATCCACTTGCGTACAACACATCTGTTGACACTCAGCATTCGTAACTGATCATACACCCAAATCCTACGTAAAACGGTGAGTTCATACCCCTATGCTTTTTCCGAGTTTTTCATGATTTCAGGGGGAATACAAGTAAAAGTACAAGGAAACTTGTGCTCAAACTATCTTGTTTGGCATAAAATGAATTTATGTTCAGTATGCTTTTAACTCAGAAAACCGTTTTACCAATCGATTAAGGAATCAACTTGTATAAACAGTTTTCAAATCTAAAGCACGAAACTTGTAAATCTTATCATAAAATGGGATATTTTATAAAGAATTTATACAAAACCTAAACAAGATTTTCATACTATTACTTGTAAATTTGTTAGGCTAAGTTTGAGACTTGTCCTCTGTAACACTCCCTCGGATTCGTGAGTGGAGGACCACGACTTATAACCAGAATCTCTTGGAGGGAGAGTGTGACTATTGTGTATAGATCTATATGGGACTAATTATCCTGAACCCTTGCTGCTAGCTACATCGGAACGATTAGGTTCAGGGGCTTGACAAATTCATAAAAGATATTGGCTCCGTTTCGTGCCTTATCCAGTCTAAATACGGTTATGGAACTCACAACTTAGGTAGCGAAAATTTATTTATGTAATACGGCTAATATACTCCTATGGGTTTAACCATAGCTTAGATAATACGACTAATATACTCCTCTAGGTGTAACCAGAGCTTCGATAATACAGCAAATATACTCCTCTGGGTGTAACCAGAGCTTCAATAATATGGCTAATATACTCCTATGGGTGTAACCAAAACTTCGATAATACAGCTAATATACTCCTCTGGGTGTAACCAGAGCTTTGATAATACAGCGAATATACTCCTCTGGGTGTAACCAGAGCTTCGATAATACGGCTAATATACTCCTATGGGTGTAACTAGAGCTTCAATAATACGGCTAATATACTCCTCGGGGTGTAACCAAAGTTTTAAAAAGAAAATTGTTGTCCGAGTATGGTAGATACTCGCGTATGGATAATCAATCATCAACTTTTAAAAAAGAAAACATAGGATTTTTCACGGGATAACCCGACTATTCAAAAATCAGATTGTTCATCATGTAACTAATGAATAATCAAACCTCTTTCATAAGAAAATATAGGATTTTCTTGGGAAACAATTTTTCAAAGAATCAAGGAAACGTTTCTTTCACCCGAATTAAAACGCTAATGAACTCACCAGCTTTATGCTGATATTTTTTTAAAAATGTTTGTCTTCTCAGGGCATCAATAGACAGGTACTTCCAGGAGTTTGGAGAAGACGGAGCGTTAGGGTCACATTTTTACTTTTGATATGAACAAAACTATGTATTGAACAATTTAAACCTTTTTTATGTATGTATTCAATGTTTGGTTGAGTTAACTTTGCTTTCTATGATACAATTGTGTGATACTCCGCATGACGTCACTCCGCCCCTGATCGTTTCCACCACCGGCTTCGGGGAGTGACAAGAACTTAGAATCCAGGGGCGGCAGAGCCTTATATTTCATGGACCGGATCTGGACACTGAAAGACAGTGGCCTCTGAGACTTGGTCATGACCGAGGCACACAAGACTTGGTATTCCGTTCACCCAGGTTTAGATAAGATGTATCTGGATCTTAAAAAGTTACACTAGTAGCCTAACATGAAACCAGAGATTTCTACCTTCATGAGTAAATGCCTTACTTGCACAAAGGTTAAGGTCGAATACCAGAAACCCACCGTTTATTACAGAAACCAGAGATTCCAGAATGGAAGTGGGAGCGGATCATTATGGACTTCATAACCAAGTTTCCCAAGACAACGGGTGGACTTGATACCATATGGGTCATCGTCGATAGATTGAACAAGTCTGCACACTTCCTGCCTATCAAAGAAACTGACAAGATGGAGAAGCTTAGAGAACATACATTAGGGAAATAGTACGACTACATGGTGTTCCTATATCCATTATCTCCTATACAGATATTAGGTTCACTTCAAGTTTCTGGCAGTCAATACAAAGTTCCCTAGGAATAAGGCTAGACATGAGCACAGCCTACCATCCTCAGACCGACAGACAAAGTAAGAGAACCATCCAAACACTGGAAGATATGTTGAGAGCCTGTGTGATCGACTTTGGAAAGGCATGGGATACTTGTTGGATTAATGTCTAATTCCATAACTATAATTGGTAAGACTTGACCCGGCCTGACATGGTCCATTTGGGTTGCATGCCATCATGCACTTGGATAGACTATAATGAGAGAAATAAGACACTTATGGTTATTAATATATTATAATTTCTAGTATATTAATAATAAGAATAATGAGATTATTTAATTAGTAATGATCAAGAATTAATCTAGGATTAATTAAGTGATCAAAAGAAGACTAATTAAATATATGGGTTGATTGTGTAAAACATCCATACTTGTATAGTGGGCTAATGCTCCATGGATTATCTAGTTGGGCCAAAACCCATACGATGCTCCATGGTGTATTTGAACCCATGCATCCAAGGAAATGGAAAGTCATGACAATTAGGGTTTGCCCTCATTGTAACACTATATAAAGATCTTATTCTTGACAAAATAAGCCACTAGAATCATTCTAGAGAGAGCTAGCCGATTTTCATGAAGTGTAGAATTATCTCAAGTTATTCCAAGTGTATTTGGTGTTGTGTGAACCATTTGATGTGTCACCCTTGGGGCACTAGGCACTCAAGCTTCATGAAGACTTTCTACATGAAAAAAGGTATGTATTCTATCTTGTTATATCCATTGATTTGTATGCTAGATTAGGATAATACCTTGGATGTTCATATTTGCATGTATGATAGAGAAAACATAGATCCAAGGTATTTAGGCTTACATGTACACTTAGGAGTGTTAGAATGCTCAAAACCCAACAGTGGTATCAGAGCCTAGGCTTGTTTTCTTGTTATACTTGCAAATAGAGCTGAAAAAATCGAGTTTTGATGTTGTCTGCCCAACAGACTCGCCGAGTCCATGAATGGACTCACCAAGTCCAAGGCAAAATGCATCCAACTCGCCGAGTTGGTTCGTGCACTCGACGAGTTGGACCCCCAGACAGCATAAATTCGACTTTTTGGCTGGAATTGGACTAGGAACATTACCCTAAGATGTTTTTGAACTCATAAACCTGTTTTTGATGTGGTAATGTTCATGCTAATCCAATTTCAAATATAATTGTCAATAGATTCATGTTTTGTATTACTTTAAGGTTTAGACTAATTACATGAAAAAGTTTGATTTGAATTATCTTGTTCTTATGAGTTGCTTAGATTAATATAAAAGTTGAGTGAAATAGTTGTTTTCAATCCATATTAATCTAAAAGTTGATTCTAAAATGTGTTTTTGTAACTTGTCCTCAAGTTATATGAAAAGTCACATTTAAGTTTCATAAAACTCATAAAAGTTGGCAAAGGTTACAAAATGAAGAGTCTAGTTCTAATTAATTAGTGTTATGACTCCATAACTTGTCCTCAAGTTATGGAGGACCAAGAGTCTCTTTATTAAATAATAAATAAAAAAAGTGTAACCTTAATTAATTCCATAAGTTATAAAATAAATAAAAGTTAATTCTTTTATTAGTTTAAAGTCTTCCATAACTTCTCCTCAAGTTATGGAACTTGAAGAGTTTTTGGATTAAAACTACTTTAAACACATAAGTTATGGAATTAATAAGTTTTTAATAGTTTCAAAACTTGCCCTCAAGTTTTGGAATTTGTAAAGTTTTCTCTTATGAATACTTTAATTCCAAGTTAGCCCTTAGAATTTTAAAAGTTAAAATTCAACCCCTATACTTTATAATATTATAAGTTAATAATATATATATATATATATATATATATATATATATATATATATATATATATATATATATATATATATATATATATATATGTATAAGAGTAAAGTCAATCTTATCGCTAGTACGCCTCATTCACGAAGCCGGTCTATAAGGTGGGTATAAGGTTGTTGTCTATAAAATGGCAACTTAATGGGTGTCCACTCTCACCCACCGCTTGCTTGACTGGTGGAGGCTCGTTAGCCGAACGGGTTTGACAGGACTATAATTCTCCCTTCATTAAAAGTATTAATGATAAATTCTAAGTAACTAAACTCTTAATAATACCCAATCTTAGTTACTTAGGAAAATGTGAATAAGGTGCTAATCCATGAAATTACACTTTGCACTTTGTTTAAGTCGGTTAGTGGAGCGTGTGTGGTTAACCGGCACACTAACTCATATTTAACAACGTAGGCAAAGGGTAACTTAATGTTTATCATAGTATCGATGGAGCATGTGTGGTTAACCGGCACATCGATTGAGGGGTAAACACTTAAGGGTACCAAGTAATTTGCATGGTTACTTCACACCTTGTTTTGTGATCCTCGGCATCCCAGTCACAAAACCTGAAGGGCACACTCGAGATTGAACATGCCATTGACCAGTTCAATGAATATCAAAGATCTAGGAGTTTCAAAACCAATTAAAACCTATTTATTATTTCGTTTTTCATGGTGGAAATTGGTGAATCGTCATTCACCTACCTTTAAATATTTTATAGCTTGGATTACGGCATCCCTCTTCTAAGTTATAAAATAGTTTGTTGGGTCCTAGCCTTAATATTTCAGATTGGGTGTCATATTAAGGACTTTAAATCAACTATCTTGAATATCTCCCAAAAGATGTCTAGTTTAAACATTTATGATCTTCCCAAATCTCTTGAAACAAACTTTCCTAATGAAGATGGTGTCCCTTGAAAATCATACTTCTTTCACCTCCTCAATTTATTCTCCCTAACCCACAAGTTCAGAGTCACTCAAGCCCTATTGGCAAGGCAAGGTCTAGGTGTGATCACATCTTGGAGATGTAGTCACATATTGACAAGCCGGGAGAAAATGGTGTCAAAGTCTTGAGAAAGTTGGTGGTTCAACTACTTTCTAAGTCACATAGTGAGTTCTTTTTGGAACACCTATGAAACAGACTATGACAAGATCCTTAATGATCTTATCTATTTGCTAAGATCAACTTCTTAAAACTTTATGGACATTAACAATGATGACATTGGATATCTAGTAAAGCTCTCTCTTCCCAGTGGAAAGGGATCGGCCATAGTCAACTCGGTTGACCAAATGGTAAAGAGAAAAGCTAAGTATGTGATAGTCCTGTGTACCATTATCAAAGGGTCCATGTGTTTATATTGCCAAAGGAAGGGTCATTAGTTGCGAAGCTGCAAAATTTACCTAAGGATGTTAAAGTCAATAAGTTTGACTCTACTTCAGGTAAAGTCCACTATCTAACTATGCTAAGTTTCTATTCTGAGATTCTTGATACATGATGTGACTAGGTCACATGGTGATGTTTTAAGAATCAAAGAAAAGTGAAGAAACTTAAAGAAAGAATATGCTGAATCTGATCGCATAGATGGATTTCTATCGCGTAGTTTGAAGATCGGATTCTTGAGCTACTTCTTAGGAGTTATGAGATATTGCTTAGGAATAGATAACAACAAGTTTTCATATGGATTGTAAGGATAAATTTTTCCGCATAGTTTTAAAATAAAAGAAAATTTTTTATTTTATTTATTTTAAAACATCCTTACAATGGCATTTGAGGAAAAATTGTTGCTTATATGATTCACTTAATAGCAAGAGTGGAAATATGAAATTGATTCCTTCATTTGTGGTAATGTCTAAATTTACCAAATAAGGAAAGATTCACATCACCCAAGTCTCAATTGGACCGGAACTTGGAATCATGCAAGTTGTATAGCATGATGGATGACAACTTTCAAGTATTGGAAAATTAAGACTAAGTACTTGCTCACATGGATGTGTGAGTCAAGTAAAGGACTAAGGGATCGAGTACACATTCTTGTGCATTGGTCAAGTCTACCACAAAAGATCGATAAGACTATTTGTCATAATTTACTATAGCTCAGTAAATATGGTTATACTTACAAGCTTAAGTGTAATTCTGAGACATTGGAAAGAGGTTCCAACATATGGCAGAGCGAATAACAAGAATCAACTTAGGCAGAAAGATAAAAAGTTTCTCAAATCTGAAAAGATGGGAGAGTACTTTAGTATCAGTTTTATGATCATCTTAATGATTTAGAGACCTTATCAGAATTCATCCTCTAACTGCATTCTGATAGTTAAGAAGAGGAGTGATGAATTGTTGAAGTGGTTAAATCAAGAAGATGAGTCATAATTCGTTCCAATACAAGTCTTGGAGTTATACTCTAAAATTGTAACTTGAGTGACATGTCTTAAAGAAGGTTTAAAAAACTTGTCAAATGTAAGAGTAAAAGTTTTCTAGTCTTGTACATTTGAAATTGGTAAGTTGTGATGTTTTGGATAAAACAAAGACCATCTAAGGCCAACTGTGTGAAGCGTTTGTCTTGATTAGAATCCGCACTATCTCTTGGATGTTTGACAAGGGAGTCTTATAAGTCAAGAGGACAGTGGAAGTTTTAAAGGTCTTGAAAGTCTCAAGAACTAATCAAGAATAAAACCTAAAGTTCCTCACTAGCACACGACTTAAGGTTTATAACCTATCGTGTTGACATATTCTGTGACCATTCCAATTAAAGTTTGCTTTGCATATGAGTTCTTAGAGTTCTCAATTGGTTGCACAATAACTTGGAAGCAATGGCAAGCCCTTGAGCTGCTAGGTGGCAAGAAATTAAGATTGAGTTATGTCCATATGAGTGTGGATTTGTCATTATCCTTGTCAAGTGACTATGGTTTTGACAATTCACATGGATAAGAACACATACACCATTAAATCTAAGTGTCATAAGGTTTCTCTATAATTCATGAAAATGATGGTGAGGAAACACTTTCACTAAGTAGATTTTAGTTAGATAGCAATTGTGATATTTGCATTCTTAAAGTCGTTAGTGGAGCATGTGTGGTTTACCGGCACACTAATCTGGACTTGTGAGAAGTGGCAAAAAGGTCTAACCATTATGATTACGGCATCCCTCTTCATAATTGTGTAGACACACAAGTGTGCTATCTAAGGGAAGGTGTATGATTTTGATAAAGTTTTATCAAAAAAATCTGGTATTAGAAATCTGAACTTTGGTAAGAAAGTCAGCTGATTTCTGAGAACATGTCAGAGCTAGTGGGAGCATAAGTGTTATGCTAATAATCATCATGTTAGTGGGAGCATGATAATTATGATAAAGGTTGCAAGTTAGCAATGTTAATTATAGAAAACAAAAGGTTTCAATTGGGAAAAAGTTGTTTTGCTATAATTAAGGGAGAGGAAATTATACTTCATCTCAAATCTATAAGCTTAGATCATGAGGCTTTAATCATTTAGTCAAGGAAATATATATGAATTTCATGTTGGAATGGCTCAACATAAGGAAATTCTGTATATGGGTCCATTATTTGCGTTCTAAAATGCGATTATGATTACGGCATCCCTTTTCATAATCTGAATTATGAGAACTTGGCAAATAGAAATGGAAATGTTATTGCAAAAGTCTGGTTTAGTCTTTATGTGAGACATCATGAATCGTGTCTCATAGGCTTCGGATATAGGATCGATTACATGTGCTATATTCATCATTTCTAAAAACTTTCCAAATGCCTGGGGCATTAAGAAGGGAAAAGGTTTAGAACTGGATATGACTAAAAGGATTAAACAATTGTCGAGGACAATCTAAGGCTTACCAAAGATTGGTTGCTCAAGGATAGTTGGAAGTATAGTGATAATTCTAGAAGGACCATATTGACATAATCTGTAAGTAGGCAACTCTTGTTGTGAAGTGATAGTCAAAATGAATCTGGAAATGTTTCAAAGTCAGAAATTTCAATATGTGTAAGATTAAGGAAACTTAATGCAAGAAGGATGTTTCCAAGGAGTTGATCTCCTTTGGAATACTCTGTAATGATTGTTGCCAAGTCTTTGTGAATTTGTGCATAATCGTTACAAGAGGATCAATGCATATAAGTTTAGAATCTAACAGATTTCAGTAAATGGCATGAATTTGGAATTCTTACATTTGCAGTAAGGATTTGGGAGTGTGAAAATATAATCATTGAAGTTATGTTCAATTGATCTAGTTTACAAAGTAAAGATCATAGACAAACATTGTATGCATACTTGGTGTATGGCATGACTAGTGTTTAGAAAACATAGTGTACATGCTTGGAGCATGGGACAACTATTGTTTTAAATTCAAGAATAAAGTTGATAGCTGAAACAATATACAATAAATAATGTGTAATCATATTGTGATAAATAAAAGGTGTTTTATTTATGTTCATAGGTTTTGATACCATATTGGATTCAATTATTATTGTGTTTCACTTTGCATGTTTTGACTTCCCGAATAAACTAGGTTATTCTTCCGGAATGACTAAGTTATTCAAACCATCCACAGTCGGTCATATGTTGGAAGTAGATATGAATTAAGACTGTCATGGGTTGGCTTGTAGAGGTCTAAGGTGTTGGACAAAGGGCTACAACACTCATGAGTGCTCATAAGTTCTGAGTATTGGATTCAACCCGCGCTCATTGGAATCACTTCATGGATTTTATCACGAGTGATCATGAGATGATAATATCTTATATTCTTCAAACCTAGAGATATGAGTTGTTACTATGACTTGGTTGTACATTGATTGCACGGAAATGCATTTGGTAACTCGGTGCTATAAAACGTGCCTTTGTGTATGATTCAACAAGTAGTAGAACAAGCCATATGAATTGAAGTTTATCCATTCCTTTTACCTTCGGGATAAAAGCGATATCTGTGAGCCCCTCGATGATTTGATGATGACAAATGGAAGTGCTCGGTCGGGCCAAGACTGATTTGATTTGTTTAATTAGTCAGACGTCATAAATCGGAAATCGGGAAACAACAAATGGATAGAGAGAATGATTATAATCCATGTCTCAGTCCATATGATATCTAGAATGGAGGAATATATGATCCCTTACCTAATAGACAAGTCATTGACAAAGGTCAGAGTTCATCTACAAGGTCAAAGTTCGACAGAAGCTTTTGAGCGCTACGATTTACGGTCGGTTCTTGAAGTCATACGCAATAATAGTTTTAGACTTATCCAAGTGGGAGACTATTGGATTAATGTCTAAGTCCATAACTATAATTGGTAAGACTTGACCCGACCCGGCATGGTCCATTTGGGTTGCATGACATCATGCACTTGGATAGACTATAATGAGAGAAATAAGACACTTATGGTTATTAATATATTATAAGTTCTAGTATATTAATAATAAGAATAATGAGATTATTTAAATAGTATTGATCAAGAATTAATCTAGGATTAATTAAGTGATCAAAAGAAGACTAATTAAATATATGGGTTGATTGTGTAAATCGTCCATACTTGTATAGTGGGCTAATGCTCCATGGATTATCTAGTGGTGTATTTGAACCCATGGATCCAAGGAAATGGAAAGTCATGACAATTAGGGTTTTCCCTAATTGTAACACTATATAAAGATCTTATTCTTGACAAAATTGGCCACTAGAATCATTCTAGAGAGGGCTAGCTGATTTTCATGAAGTGTAGAATTCTCTCAAGTTATTCCAAGTGTATTTGGTGTTGTGTGAACCATTTGAGGTGTCACACTTGGGGCACCAGGCACTCAAGCTTCATGAAGACTTTCTACATGAAAAAAGGTATGTATTCTATCTTGTTATATCCATTGTTTTGTATGCTAGATTAGGATAATACCTTGGATGTTCATATTTGCATGTATGATAGAGAAAACATAGATCCAAGGTATTTAGGGTTGCATGTACACTTAGGAGTGTTAGAATGCTCAAAACCCAACAATACTCACTTACCCCTTGTCGAATTTTACTACAATAACAGTTATCACACGAGCATCAAGGCTGCTCCATTTGAAGCCCTCTATGGCCGAAAGTGCAGATCCCCTCTGTGCTGGGTTGAGGTGGGTGACACCCAGTTAGCTAAAGGAAGAGTTCCTGACAGCACTCTCATAGGTCCGGAAATCATTCGGGAAACAACAGAGAAGATCGTTCAGATTCGTGAACGATTAAAAGAAGCTGAACGATTAAAAGCCTCTAGAGACCGATAGAAAAGCTACGCAAACAAACGAAGGAAACCTTTGTAATTCTAGGTGGGAGACCGATTCCTTTAGAAAGTCTCACCCTAGAAGGTCTTGATACGCTTTGATAAGCATGGAAAGCTATATCCAAGATACATAGGGCCTTTCAAGATTCTCACTAGAATAGGCCCTGTAGCTTAAAAAATCAATCTACCCAACGAACTCAGTAACATACATTCTACATTCCACGTCTCGAACTTGAAAAAGTGTAGGTTCAACGAGACTCTTGTAATCCCACTCGACGAGATCGAGATCAACGAGAGCCTCAACTTCGTGGAAGAACCTGTAGAGATCATGGACCGTGAGGTCAAGTAGACGAAGCAAAGCCGCTTCCCAATAGTGAAGGTTCGCTGGAATGCCAAGCGAGGACTCGTATTCACATGGGAACACGAGGATCAAATGAATTTGAAATATCCTCATCTATTCACTTAGTTATTTGTAACTACTTTATTTGCTTAAACTCTAATTTCTAGACGAAATTCCCTTTAACGGGGGGATGATGTGACAATTCAAAATTTTCATTCGTATAGTAAATCACTTCAGATAAAAGTCAAATACATTTCTGATAATTTTTAGCCAGTTTAAAGTATGTTTTGGGTGTTTTTAGTATTTATTCTTCAAACGAACGGATGAAAGGAAGTACTTTCTCAGGTCTTGGAGTAGCAAACCCACATTTAGCACCTTAATAAGGAGTTCACGGCCAAACTTTTGGAGTTTGGGCCATAAACTCTTATGTGGCCGTGAACTCATGCCTTAGGCATTAGTTTACTCCCCATTTCTTTCATTTCTCAACTTCCACTCTCAAGAACACTCACCATTATCTCTCAAGTAGCATCCCGTTCGTCACCCGATCTTCCAAAAACATAAGTGTTTCTTGACTTGATTTGTTGTTATAACCTAACATCTAGTTGTTATACATCATTTCATCCATTCATTATTGATTTTCACTTAGATCTTCAAGTGTTCTTCAAAACACCAAGAACACCAAGAACATACACTAGTGTTCTTGGACCTTAAACACCCAATCAAGCTTCTATCATGTAAGTACACTTGCACTAGCTTACTGTGTGCTTAATATGAGCTTTGTTACACTTGGAAAACACCAAGAAACATAAGATCAAAGGAGTTTACGGCCAAGGGATCTTCTTGGGCCGTAAACCCTTCTAAGTGGGGTTAAATGAACCCTAATCCCTTCCTAAGCCTTGCATGCTAGTATTAATCCTTCCTTGAAGTGTGTAGGACCTTAAACAACAAAGAAAACATGTCCCCATAAGATTTTATGGCTGTAAACACATAAGAAAATGGTCCTTAGGCCGTAAACTCTAAAAAGTGGTGATATTGTGCCCCTAATTCTTCCTAAGGATTGAATCAAAGTGTTTCTATGTTATAGAAACACTTAACTTGGTTAATTAGTTGATTAATGACTCATTAGATACATATATGTTTTATACTATGTTAACTAGGGTCATTGTGTGTGTTCAAGTCTTTACTTGACACCTAGCACCTTGTCCAACACTTCCGTACAATCAACTCACTACAGGTGAGTTTATACCCCTTAATTAACCTTTGAAATATTTATAAATGCTTTTATGGGGGCGGGGGGGAATACAAGTTGAATCATGTTAGTTATTAGATCAATCACATGTGATTAATCACTAGCATACAAATGGACTTTCCATACTTTAAACTGTTTTACTAAACCAATGACTTCAAACCGCTTATCAAACTATTTTACATGTCAAACTCTTTATCAAATTCACTTTTGTATACTAAACCTTTCTTTTACAGTTTTCAAACTTATATATTGTTAAAACCATGTCTACTACATATATAGCTATATAAATAAGGTTTGAAGGACTTAGGACTAATAACTCACTTTACTTCATGTTCCTCGATTGGTTGTGGACTTAAAGTACCCGGTTGTTTGTCCGAGTGTTGTTGAATCCTTAGTTATATATTATGTATATATGTATAGATATAAAGACTTTTATCTTAGTTCAGTATATCCAGTCATACAAACAAGTCTACTAGTAAACTATAATAGGTATAGTTTAGGGCTATACTACTTGCTACTTCTAGTCCAATGAAGCATACAAAGAGTCAGTTCATTCATGAGTCGCTACTTACTATTATGAGAACTTATACAACTATACTATGATGAGAATTTATACAACTATACTATGATGAGAACATATACAACTATACTATGAGGAGAACCTATACAACGATACTATGATGAGAAACAATACATTCATTACACAAGTACATACATTACATATACAAGTATACTATAACCTAAATGTGATCCACTGTATCGGAGCATGCCTTCATTGTCATAGCCCGAGTTGTAACCAGAATCTCCTAGAGGGAGAGCGTGAGTTTGTGTATATATCTATATGTTGGATTAATGTTAAAGTCCATAACTATATTTGGTATGTACTTGACCCGACCCGACATGGTCCATTTGGGTTACATGGCATCATGCACTTGGATAGACTAAATGAGAGAAATAAGACACTTATGGTTATTAATATATTATAAGTTCTAATATATAAATAATAAGAATACTAATATTTAATTAGTATTGATCAAGAATTAATTTCGAATTAATTATGTGATCAAAAGAAGACTAATTAAATATATAGGTTGATTGTGTAAATCATCCATAACTTATATAGTGGGCCAAAGCTCCATGGATAATCAAGTTGGGTTATGCCCATAGGATGCTCCATGGAGGTTACATAACCCAGAGGCCATGGAAATGAAAGGTCATGACAATTAGGGTTTACATGTTGTAACCCTAATGTAACACACTATATAAGCATCATATTATTCACCAAAATCGGCCACTAGTGTGTGTAAAAGAAGAGCAAGCCGATTTCATGAAGTGTGGATTTCTCTCTAAGTTATTCCAAGAGCATTTTATGTTGTGTGAGCCATTTGATTTGTCACATTTGAGGCACTAGGCACTCATACCCCATGGAGTCAAGCTACACTACAAGAGGTATGTATTCTATCTATATTATTACCTAAGTATCTATGATTGTATGCTAGATAGGGTAATACCTTGGAATATTAGTATTTGGATGTATATTAGAGAAAACATAGATCCAAGGTCTTTAGGGTTACATGTATACCATAGGAGTATTAGAATGCTCAAATCCCAACAGTGGTATCAGAGCCTAGGCTTGTTTTCCTGTATACTTGATGCAATTGCTGAAAAATCGAAGTTTTTGTGTTGTCTGGGCAGTGGAATCGCCGACTTCCCTCATGGACTCGACGAGTCCAAGGAAAAAATCATTCAACTCGACGAGTTGGTTCATGCACTCGACGAGTTGGACCCCCTGACAGCTTATCTTCGAGTTTTGGTGCTGGAGTTGGTCTAGAATCATTATCTTAAACTGTTTTGGACTTATAAAAACTATTTTTTTTGATGTGATGATGATTATGGCAAACCAATTTCAGAGTTGTTATCAAAATTTCAAGTTTTATATGGTTAATTTTACGATTCTTGAAATTGTCGATATGCATGTTCTTGAATTTATGAGTTTTGATGATCATTGGAATTATTTGTAACCTTCTTGGTAGTTTTATTCTTGATCATTATGTATTTTAATGGAGTCCATAGCGTGTCCTCAAGTTATGGTTAACCAAAAGTCATAAGTTATTAAATCCATTAAAAGAACACAATGCTTACATAAAATGAAAAGTCACTCATTTTAATAAGCCATTAAATCATAAGTTATGAGAAAAGAAAAACTTCCATAAGTTATGAATTATGAAGAGTCACTTTTTTATTAGTTTAAAGTCTTCCATAACTTGTCCTCAAGTTATGGAACTTGAAGAGTTTTTTTAATTAAAACTACTTTAAACACATAAGTTATGGAATTGAAAAGTTTTCAAAGTTACAAAACTTTCTCTCAAGTTTTGGAATTTTAATAATTTTCTTTTATGAATACTTTAATTCCAAATTAAGCCCTTAGAATTTTAAAGATTTAAAATTCAACCCTTATACTATTATAAGTTCATAATATATATATATATATATATATATATATATATATATATATATATATATATATATATATATATATATATATATATATATATATATATATGTCTTACCATTAGTAGGCCTCATTCACGAAGTCAGCCTATAAGGGGGTATAAGGTTGTTGGATATAAAATGGCAACTTAATGGGTGTCCACTCTCACCCATCGCTTCCTTGATCGGTGGGGGGTCATTAGCTAAAAAAGGTAGGAAAGGACTATAATTCTCCCTTCATTAAAAGTATTAATGATAAATACTAAGTAACTAAACACTTATAAATTCCCAATCTTAGTTACTTAGGAAAATGTGAATAAGCTGCTAATCCATGAAATTACACTTTCCACTTTGTTTAAGCCGTTAGCAGAGCGTGTGTGGTTAACCGGCACACTATCATGGACTTAACAAGGTAGGCAAAGGGTAACTTAATATTTATCATAGTCTCGTTGGAGTGTGTGTGGTTAACCGGCACATCGATTGAGGGGTAAATATTAAGGGTACCAAGTATATTTTCATGGTTACTACACACCTTGTTTTGTGATCCTCGGCATCCCAGTCACAAAACCTAAAGGGCGCACTCGAGATTGAAACATGCCATTGAACAGTTCAATGAATCTCAAAAGATCTAGGAGTTTCAAATCCAAGAAAAACCTAATAAATTATTTCATTTTTCATGGTGGAAATTGGTGAATCGTCATTCACCTACATTCAAATATTCTATAGCTTGGATTATGGCATCCCTCTTCTAGGTTATAAAATATTGTGTTGTGTCCTAGCCTTAATATTTCATATTGGGTGTTATATTAAGGGCTTAAATCTACTTACTTGAAATTATCTCATTGAGATGTCTAGTTTAGACAACAATGATCTTCCCAAATCAAGCTTTCTAATGAAGATGATTTCCCAAGTTTGTCTCATGGAAATCATACTTCTCTTCCTCCACCTCCTTCAATTATTCTCCTCATCCCACAAGCTCAAAGACTTGAAAAGTTCAAGATCACTCAATCCCTACTCACAATAAAACATAAAAAATGGAAGTCCTGTGTGCACTCATGTCTTAGGACTAAAGTCACAGATTGTCAGGTTGAGAATGTTGGGTGTCATTATCCAGAGGAAGTTGGCTATTTATTAGGTCTTTCAGTCACTTGTTGAGTCATATAGAAAGACTAATATGTGACAGGTCATGACATGACCCTAATGGATCTTTCTTATTTGCTTATTGCTGCTAAATCAAGAATGGTTTGGTGCAATAGTCAAGCAAATATAGATGGAAGGTCTATTTCTCGAACTTGCATGGACATAGAGAATGGTAACACTGGAAGTCTAGAAAAGCTTTCTCTTTCCAATGGAAAGGGATCGGCCTTGGTCAACCCGGTTGACCAGAAGGTAAAGAGAAAGTCTAAGTCTTGGAGAGCCTTTTGTGCCATTCCCAAAGAGTCTATATGTTTTCATTGTGAAGAAAAAGGGGCATTGGAATCAAAGCTGCCCTAGCTACCTGAAAGAAAGAAGAATCAAAAGTTTGACTCTGTTTCAGGTAAGTCCACTATCTAACTCTCTTAAGTTTCATTTGAAGATTCTTAATACATTTTGATGTATGAAAGGATCAAGAAAAGGGTAGGAAACTTAAAGAAAAGAGTATGCTAAATCTGATCGTGTAGATGGATTTCTATCGCATGGTTTGAAGATCGGATTCTTGAGCTACTTCTTAGGAGTTATGATAGATTACTAGGAAACCTGAAATATCATAGTTTCCATTTGAAGTTGCATTGTAAGGAAAAATGTTTTTCCGCATTTTGAAAAAATAAATAAAAGTTTTCTTTATTTTATATCTCCTTACAATTGCATTCATGAAAACTTGATGTTTGTATGTTTCTAGCAATATTGGAAATATGAACTTGATTCTTTCATTTGTGGTAGTGTCTAAATTTATCAAATAAAGAATGATTCTCACCACCCAAGTTTCAATTGGACCAAAACATGGAATCATACAAGTTTTTTAGTATGATGAATGAGAATTTTCATTTTTGGAAATTTAAGACTAGTTTCTTGTTCACATGTATATGTGACTCAAGTGAAGGACTAAGGGATCAAGTACACATTCTTTTGCACTAGCTAAAGTCCACCACAAAAGATGAATGAAACTATCCATCATCATTTACTAAGGTTTAGTAAATATGATTATACTTACAAGCTTAATTATAACTCTGAGACATTGGAAAAATTCCAAATGTATGGCAAAGTGAATAATAAGAATCAAATTAGGCAGAAGGATAAAAGTTTCTCAAATCTAAAAAGATGGGAGAGTAATTTAGTATCATGATTTATGATCATCTTAATGATTTCGAGACCTTATCACAATTCATCCTCTAAGTGCCAAAAAGAAGTCTTAGAGTTATACTCTAAGGTTGTGACTTGAGTGCATGTCTTAAAGAAGGTTTAAAACACTTCTAAGAGTAAAAGTTTTCTACTCTTGTACATTTGAAGTTGGTAAGTTGCTAAGGCCAATTGTGTTAAGTGTTAGTCTTGATTAGAATCCACACTATCTCTTGAATATTTGACAAGTAAGTCTTATAGGTCAAGAAGATAGTGGGAGTCAAAAAGATCCTGAAATGGTTTCAAGAACTAATCAAGAATAAAACCTGTATTTCATCACTAGCACACAACTAGAGGTTTAACCTATCTTGTTGACATTTCTGTGCCCATTCCAGTTAAGTTGGTTATACATTTGTGTTCTATTCTCAATTGTTTGCATAACTACTTGGAAGCAATGGTAGGCCCTTGGTCTGCCAGGTGGCAAGAAGTTTAGATTGCACAAGTTCAATCCATATGAGTTTGGATTTGTCACTAACCTTGTATAGTGATTATGGTCTTGACAAATTCACGTGGATAAGAACAAATACACCATAAAATCTAAGGGTCATAAGTTTTCTCTCCGATTCATGAAAATGATGGTGAGGAAACACTTCCACCAAGTAGATTTTAAGTAGATAGTAATCTTTGCATTCTCAAAGTCGATAGTAGAGCATACTAACATGGACTTATGAGAAATAGCAAAGGTCTAACCAATTGAGACTATGATTACGACATCCCTTTTCATAGTTCTTAAATTGTTTAGGCACACCAGCGAGCTATTTACAATAAGGTGTATCATTTTGATAAAGTCTTATCAAAGCAATCTAGTATTAGAAATTTGAACTTTAGTAAGAAAGTCAATAAAGTATTGATTTCTAGAAGTCCACTAATTTTTGAATACAGGTCAAAGCTAGTGGGAGCATAAGTATTATGTTGATAATCATCATGTTAGTGGGAGCATGATAATTATGATAAATATTGCAAGTTAGCAATGTTAAATTATAGAAAACAAAAGTTCAACTCGTGAGTTTGCAAGGGTTGAAAAAGTTGTTTTGCTATAATTAAGGGAGAGGAAATTATACTTCATTTCAATTCTAAAAGGCTTAGATTGAGATTTTAGTCATTTTAGTCATATATATATATATATATATATATATATATATATATATATATATATATATATATATATATATATATATATGAATTTCATGTTGGATCGGTTCAACTTAAGGAAATTCTATATATTGCGTTTTTAAAATTCGGTTATGATTATGGCATCCCTCTTCATAGTCAAATTTTGAAAACATGGCAAACAAAAATTATTGTAGCAAAAAGACTGGTCTAGAATCATGTCTTTATGTGATACATCATGAATCGTGTCCCGTTTGCTTTGGGTACAAGATCGATTGCATGTGCTATAATATTTATCCTTTCTAAATTTTCCAAATGCCTTGAGCCATTAAGGGGAAAAAGGTCTAGAATTGGATATGACCAAAGTGATTAAGCAATTATCGAGGACAATCTAATGTTTTACCAAAGATTGGTTGCTCAAGGACAGTTGGAAGTATACTGTTAATATCGGAAGGACCATATTGACATATTCTGGAAAAGAGACAACTCTTGTTCAGAAGTAGTAGTAAAAATAGGAATATGGAGTTGTCTCCATAGGTGGAAGTTATATGTGTAAGATTAGAAAACTTAATGCAAGAAGGATATTCAAAGCAATGTGCTATGAGACTTCGTCTCCATGGAATTGATCTCCATTGCAATAACCTGTAATGATTATTGACAAGTCTTTGTGACCTTGTACATATTCATTACAAGAGGGTTTGTGCATATAAGTTTAAAATCTGAACAGATTTTGGTAAATGTTAGGAATTTGGAATTCTTACATTTTTCGATAAGGATTTGGGAGTGTGTAAAGAGAATCATTGAAAGTACGTCCAATCGATCTATTTCACAAAGTAAGGACCATAGACAAACTTAGAGTGCATACTTGATGTATTGCAAAACTATTGTTTAGAAAACATAGTGTACATGCTTGGAGCATGGGACAACTAGTATTTTTAAATTCAAGTATAAAGTTGATAATACTGAAACAATGAATAATGAATAATCAATATGGTGATAAATAAAAAGTGTTTTATGTATATTCATAGGTTTGATACCATATTAGATTCATTTATTCTTGTGTTTCATTTTGCATGTTTTGACTTCCAGAATAAACTAGGTTATTCTTCCTGAATGACTAAGTTATTCAAACCATCCACAGTCGGTCATATGTTGGAAGTAGATATGAATCAAGACTGTCATGGGTTGGCTTGTAGAGGTCCAAGTTGGTGAACAAAGTGGTGCTACAACACTCATGAGTGCTCATAAGTTCTAAGTATTAGATTCAACCCACGCTCATTTGAATCACTTCATGGATTTTATCACGAGTGATAATGAGACGATAATATCTTATATTCTTCAAACCTAGAGATATGAGTTGTTACTATGAGTTGATAGTACATTGACTGCATGAAAACACATTGGTAACTCGATGTTATAAAACGTGCATTTGTGTATGACTCAACAAGTAGTAGAACAAGCCATAAGAGTCGAAGTTTATCCATTCCTTTTACCTTCAGGATAAAAGCGATATTTATGGGCCCATCGATGATTTACTGATGACACATGTGAGTGCTTGGCCAAGCCAGGACTGATTTGATTTGTTCAATCAGTCAGTCGTCATAAATCGAAAATCGGGAAACAACAAATGGATAGATACAATGATTATTAATCCATGTCTCAGTCCATATGATATCTAGAATGGAGGAATACTTGATCTCGTATCTAATGGACTAGTCATTGACAAGGTTAGAGTTCAGTTACAAGGTTAGAGTTCGACAACAGATTTTGAGAGCTATGATTGCTAGTTAGGTTTCGAAGTCATACACAATAATAGTTTTAGACTTATCCAAGTGGGAGACTGTTGGATTAATGTCTAAGTCCATAACTATATTTGGTATGTACTTGACCTGACCCTACATGGTCCATTTGGATTGTAAGGCATCATGCACTTGGATAGACTAAATGAGAGAAATAAGACACTTATGGTTATTAATATATTATAAGTTCTAATATATTAATAATAAGAATAATAATATTTAATTAGTATTGATCAAGAATTAATTTAGAATTAATTATGTGATCAAAAGAAGACTAATTAAATATATGGGTTGATTGTGTAAATCATCCATAACTTATATAGTGGGCCACAGCTCCATGGATAATCAAGTTGGGTTATGCCCATAGGATGCTCCATGGAGGTTACATAACCCATGGGTCATGGAAATGAAAGGTCATGACAATTAGGGTTTACATGGTGTAACCCTAATTGTAACACACTATATAAGCATCGTATTATTCACCAAAATTGGCCACTAGTGTGTGTAAAAGAAGGGCTAGCCGATTTCATGAAGTGTGGATTCCTCTCTAAGGTATTCCAATAGCATTTGATGTTATGTGAGCCATTTGACGTGTCACATTTGAGGCACTAGGCACTCAAGCCCCATGGAGTCAAGCTACACTACAAGACGTATGTATTATATCTATATTATTACCCAAGTATCTATGATTGTATGCTAGATAGGGTAATACCTTGGAATATTGATATTTACATGTATATTAGAGTAAACATAGATCCAAGGTATTTAGGGTTGCATGTACATCATAGGAGTGTTAGAATGCTCAAAACCCAACACTATACTTGATTGAATCTCCTACACCTTGTTGCTAGCTATAGTGGGACCTACAGGTCTTCGGGTGCCAAATGTCATTTCTTTGACGACTTACATTGTCATGTTCATAGTCGATAGTATGGTACAATTAATCACATAATACATTGATATAAATCCAGTTTAAGGTAGTTAGTACAGCAGTAATTATTATAATACAACACTACAGTAGTACATTAATTTACCCTTTACATTTATTTGGTGATCACTTCACTTAAACATTAATGTACAAACTATATTTTGATAATGATAGTTACACTTGGGAAAATTACACAGTTTTACAAGAAACAAACATAAAAAAACAGTTGTGCCTTGGTAGAAGGCTACTTTTAGTAGAAAATATAGGATTTTCTAGGAGTTACAAACGTTTCAAACACTTACAAACATTCACACACTTTTACTACAAACGTTTACAAACTCGTACTTCAAACATTTTGATACAAACATAGACACTAAATACTTATGAACTCACCAGATTTAAAGCTAATAAACTCTTTCAAAATAACTTGTATTCTCAGTTCATCAGTAGACAGGTACCGATGCCAGCTTTTGAGAAGATGGAGTGTATACAAGACTCATCTTTTATTTTGATTCGTATTTTGGTGTCTTATATACTACAAAACACACTTATATTAAAATTATATATTTAATGCAATGGATGATGTTGTTTACTTGTTTACTATTATACTATGTTATGATACTATACGCGACGTTCTCCGCCGCAGAACATTTCCGCCGTTCTTGGTTTTGGGGTGTGACACCTAGCTATTTTAGTTTTTGTTATCTACTTACCTATTTAAGGTAACTATTGTACTATTTTTATTTGTAAGAGCCCTGTACTCAAACTTAATGATGGAATACAAGTGTAGTTTTGTTTATCGTTGTACTTGTGCTATATATTCAGTTTATCTGTGATCCATGAACTTAGTCGCACTCCCGGCATGTTCCGCTGCGGTCGGGGTGTGACATGAAGCTTAACACATTAATGAGTTTATTTGTGGTCTCTGATTTCAACCTAATGAAGAAAACTGATGTAAACCAAGTGTTTTCATCAACTAAAACCAAAATGTATTTCTTATGAAGGAGGCTTTCAATAGAGGATGAACCACAAAGATCAATATGAAGAAGTTTAAGTGGCCCGAAAATTGATTTTTCAATAATGATAGGCTGACCTTTCTTTGATTGCTTGCCACACTCACACACATATCTCAATAATGTCCATTTTCAAGTTTCAGGAGTAGAAATCCTCTGACCATATAGCTAGGGACTAGATTATTCATAGATCGGAAGTTTGGATGAGTGAGGCTCCAATGCTATAACCAACTAACAATGAAAATTGCCTTTGTAAAAAAGCATAATTACGGCTTCCTGAAAATAAGTTTTATGTCTAAATGACACATATTTTTGTTATGATTTGATTCTATCAAACATATAGATCTATTTTTTTTTGTCATGTTGTAGTTGTGTATCTCAGTAAATTCCACACGAAGTTGTGCATCGGTCAGCTGAGCTACATTAATGAGATTATGCTTTAACCTACAACGTATGCAACATTTTGAGTCGTGAAGTTCTGTTGGTCAAAAATTCATGGCCTCAGATGGCGCAATTTGATTTTTTTTTTAATGTAACAAAACCATCTTTCGAGGTCAACTTGTATTTATGCAGAAATTCCAATCTGCCAATCATGTGAATTGAATAATCACTATGAATATACTATATTGTATCTTGTTCTTATGCACAAAGTGCCTGCAAAATAAGAGATATTTGGAGGTTTTAGGCTCTACATTATAAACAAATCCTTTTGCATCGGCTTTTAGAGACGATTGAGGTTTGGTCTCGGATTGATTAATATGAGATGGTTTGGGGAAGAAACGGAAGGTAAGAGTTTTTTCATTGATCCAGAAGTCATATTATACTTTTTCTTGAGGTTCATTGATGATTGGTTGGTGGAGAGATTGAATTCGTGATTCTCCCCTCAAGCTTCATAGTTGATTTTGATGGGACATAATTTTCAGAGATAGTCATTGACTTTTTTCCTTTGTCCACAATCTTAATAATATTTTCTAGATTCAAAGAGATTTTTGGTTTTGTCTCGATAGACATATAGTTGCAAGTGCATGTGGAGTCAAAGGAAGTGGATTTCTGAAAGACCCCAACTTTCGTATTTATGAAAGACCCAAACTTTCATACTATTTCAAAAGATTTCTTAAGTTACTTCCTCAAAACATGCTACATGCATATTTATAAAACAATATTTTATATTGATAAAGTGATTACAAAGGATTGGATACAAACCGATTAAGTTTTATTACAATTTCATGTCTACCCAGGAATCTACTATTCATATACATACATGAACATTAAAAATACATAGAAATACTATTAACTATTCTAAATCTTTCAGCAGTATAAAGCTATATTGGAATACTCATCACCTGTAATTGTTAAATATTGAGAGGAATAAGCGATAACGCTTAGTGAATTCAATAAATAGATACAATATAATCTTATGCCTTATATATACTTCAATGTGGCAAAAGCAAAGAGGAACAACAAGACATATGTGAAATCATGTGACAAGCGTTCATATCAATCAAAGACTTTATTCAAAGATATACTTTTCAATGAGACATAACGATTTCAATACTTGATATGCATCAATAAAGCTTTGGCCCAAATGGCACAGAAGACATATAATTTCTGATTAACATTTTGGTAGATTTCAGGCTTATAGCATTGTCTAACCATTTGCCAATACCATAGAATAGAGTTCATTCTCTTACGGAGTCATGCTCTACATGGTCAGAGGCTACATACCATTCTTATCTAACCTTCTGCCAATGCCATAGAATAGAAGTCATTCTCATACGGAGACATGCTCTACATGGCCAGAGGCTACGTACCAGTACCAATGTGAATCTAATTCCTTTCACTGATCACATGGTCAAGGTATTATAATTGCTATAAACATAGCGAATAAAATAACATTGGAGAATAACTTAGAATAATAACACTGAGAAGCACATAGCACATATAACACATAACATACAATTGTTCCTATATATTGAACTCACCTTAAGTTAACTGATGGTTCAAATAGTAATTTGGACAGCATTTCAGCTTTAAATATGACTTTCTATGTTGAAAACCGAGCTCCGCGAAGGTAAGGCTTCAAAACTGAAAAGATAAAATTTTCGGGCTTCTCGGGGGTCTCGGGGCGTGTTTTCGGGTGCTAAAATTGACACCGGAGCTTCGGGAGAAGTCAAAATAGTGAAGATATGGAAAGAGTGGTTAAAATTGTAAAATTTGGAATTTTAGTCGGAAGGTCTCGCAGCCCCCTTTATATAGGGCCGAGGTTCGGAGTCGGTTTGGGAGGGAAGCAAGCAGCGAAGCAGCTCGGTGGCATCAGCAGCGAGGGGCAGGTGGCGCGAAGGCGAGGCTCGGATGCGATGGTCGGAACAGTTAGCGCGCATGCGAGGCTCGGTTAGTGTGGTCCGGACGCGAAGCTGGTAGGCGAGACGTGTCTCGCTCCTGCTGGATCTCGGCCTTGGCGAATCGGAAACGACACGCGCTTGCTTCAGATTTGACCACGTCTCTGGTGACGCACCTGCGTCGTGCGAGGTGACGTGGCCGGTACTATTCATGCGAAATTCTCCAGTTTTCAGGCCCCGAACTTCTAAAATCCATAACTTTCGCATACAAACTCCGTTTATGACGTTCTTTGTATGCACGCATCGCTAAAATTACGCTCTAAAACTTTTGTTTAGACTTTGTTGGCTAATTTTGAATTTATTTTTAATATTATTATTTTTAACAGATCGGGACAGGAAAATCCTTTAAAAATTCATAACTTCTTCATCCGGCATCCGTTTTCGTCAGACTTTTTACCGTTGTACTACAAATGATGAGACCTTCGATTCTCATTTAGGATGTATCGGTAAAATATCGCTCGATCTAAAATTCGAGTTTTTAGTTGTCTACTGCTAAGTTGAAACTTCGAAAAATCATAACTTCCTCATACGAAGTTAGATTTTTGCGTTCTGTTTATCGAATTTCTCGGTTTAACGCATAGTACAACTTTCATTCAGAATACTAAGGCTAAAAAGTAGATTATCAAAAACTCACTTTTTACGTCATTCGGCACCGTGCCGGTTTTGTCGTGGATCTTCGGTTGATCATAACTTCTTCGTTATAACTCGGATTTTGATGAGGTTTTCGCCTACAAGTTTCTAACAAGATGATTTACAACATCAAATAATAAATTTTACTTATTTCAAATTTTATATTTTCACTAAATTTCACTATTTGGCTATTAATTGGAATCTCATAAGACTTCCAATATTTTATGAGTGATTCTAAACATAGTTTTACTTCATTTCTAGTAAAAACTAGCTCTTAGAACTCAACACTCAATTTTATTCACTTTTAATAATAACAATACACAATTTTAGAACGTGTATGTTACAAATACCTCCTCCTTTTGAGGATTTCGTCCCCGAAATCATAACGATTAAAACAATTAAGGATACATCACTCTTATTTCATTCTTATTTTTCCCTTGTATAATTTGGGCCTCGATGGTGCTTCCACTTGACAATCACCAACTTCATTTCTTTATTATGTAAACTAGTCGTTCTTTTATTTACGATCTCTTCTACTTAACTTGTTATCCAGTATCATCTCGGATAATAGAACCATTTCATCATATATGCTTAAACCTTTACATAGATAGCTCACATGAAACACTTCATGAATATTTGTCAAATCTTTAGGCAATTCCAAGCAGTATGCTTGCTAACCAACCGTTCTTTCTTCCAAAGTTGTATAACGCCTTTTCGAGAAATACTTTCAGTATTACTAAATCATCCACCCGGAATTCTATGGGTCGTCTCCTCTTTTCTGCATAGAACATTTGTCGATTCTGGGCTGCTTTCATTCTTTCTTGGAAAATTTAGGTTGCCTCTCCATCGGGGAAATCCAACCTTTATAGTTCAGCTAGCCTATTAGGCGCTGTGTAAGAGTTGTATGCTATATATGGAATAGCGGTAAGTGCTGCTTGATTGACTGCTTTAAAGTTTGAAACAAGTCTTGGATTCGGAAGAAAAGTAGGCGTAGAGGATATTGAGAAAGATGGCTAACTGCTTGCTTATCTTGTTAGTGATGTCTTGAATCATTTCAAATCTTCTATGTTACGTCACGCCAACATATTTGAGTATGACATTTATGCTCATACAGTACTTTATATATCTTCAATATATTTTCTACTGTTTGGATTGCCCTTTTCTTTTGACCATTTGTCTGAGGATGATAAGTTGTACTAAGAGCAACTCGAGATCCTAATTCATGCTTCATTCTCACCCAAAAGTGAGGAGTGAAATGAGTATCATAGTAGGAAATAATCTATAGTGGTGCACCATGACTTGCCACAATTTCGTCTAAGTAACTTATGCGTATTTCTCCAAAGGAGTCGTTTCACGTGTGGCGAGAATATATGAACTCTTCATCATTCGGTTGATAATTATCCAAATGTTATCATTCACAGTTTTCTTCTCCTCTTTCAAGGTATTAACTGTATAAGCCGGATAAGTAAAATATCCCTTCGACATAATTTATGAGTTTTTAAGAAAGAAATTTATTACTTTCACCGTAGACATAAATACGATCTTCCCTTTCGATAGGGATGCATATCATCTCTTTGTAGATCAAGAGCTTTGTGTGGTTCTTTAACAACCAATCCATGTCGAAAATAATATCAAAGATAGGAATTAGGTTAGCAGGAAGATTAGAACATTCAATTCCTATAACACTAACTCTATAGGCTTTATCAGCAAGTAATGATATATTTCTTATGTTATTTATATGAAATGATTGTACAACTGCGTAACAAGCAATTTGAAAAGAATATGCGAATTTATAAGGCACGAAAGAATTTGAGGCATTGAAATCAAATAAGATGTGAGTAGATCCAGAGTTTACGAGAAAATTACTAGTCACAACATTCGAGGATTTTTTAACTTACTCTATCACACCCCCAAACCAAGGATGGCGGAAACGTCTGGGGGTGGAGCACTTCATGTAGAGTATCACAACAACGAGTATAATAGTGCTCAAAGTAAATACAACCATCATAAATATAATTGAAAAAGTTACACCAAAGTATATGTTTACATGATTCAAATCAATTATATTATGATACAAAATGAACTGTTTGACAAATTATCATCCCATCCTCAAAACGTTGTTGATTTCCTGTTTCACTAAATTCCTGAGAATACAAGTAGTTTTGAAAAAGTGTCAACACAAAGGTTGGTGAGTTCATAAGAGATTTCGTTAGAGAAGTAAACCGTTTTCCTTGTAAAAGCGTTAGAATATGTATCCAGAAAATCCGATATTTTCTTTAAAATCTGTGTAATGTAGGCTTATAACCGAAGACCAAAATGTATAAGTAACCTCTCTTACTAATAGAAAATGATATGTGTTTTAAATTGACATAAACGCGCTTGAATTAAATGAAATTCTCGTAAATTCTTATGTTTGTTAATACTTTATGTATATGTTGTCCTAAATCCCAGGACCGAGAAATAACAAGTATTGGCCATACTTAAAGATATACAAGAGGTTTCAAATGATGTGTAGTCATAAATACCAAAACTGAAAGTGTACAATAATATATGTACTTCTTGATATAAAAAGTGATTTTAAATCGACATAAAACCCTTTTTATTTTATAAAAATCCCATAAACTTTATGTATTTTTAGCTCCCTATGTGAGTCTCTATAACCATACTATGACTAGAGGTAACCTGCACAACATCTTTTAGACGCCCTGATCCTATGACTCTTGTCACCCGCAGACCTGCCGGTCCGGCTGTAGCTAGCAGCGAGGTGTGGCATGTCAACCCCAATATAGATCTGTTCACAATTATCACGCTCTCCCTACAAGAGATTTTGGTTATAACTTACAGGAATTGGGATCCCGTACTCGGACGTACGGGGAGAGATAGTCTCACATTCTGAGTTAACGAGTTTACGTGTAGTGTGCGAGAGTGTAAAACCTTTTTGTATGAATGTACCCTTTTTGTACGAGTGTGTTATGTGATGTATCATAAACTATACCTATTATAGTTTATCCAAAACGTTTGTAATATATAAGAACTCTTTTATGAAAATGTATTAGTGTTATGAATCCATAAACTATGCTTATTATAGTTTAATATACGAGCTCTAAATGAATGAATAATCTTATAATGAGTGACTAAGTTTCAGTTTATGATGATAAACTAACAAGGAAACACATTCAAAATTTAGAACTTATTGTTATACACTTTGCTCAACATAATACAAAGGGTTATGAAATTTATATGTTGTTAACTAACTTTAACCCTTCTATGCTGTTTTAGAAAAGTCATAGAAAAATCATACCAAGTCAAAAACTAGATCCGTAAATTCAGAGAGTTCCTAAAATGTGTCTAGTTTACTCATAATTTTTAATGACCTCCAACTTGGGTGAAAAAGTCCATAATCACAGACTGGTCCGGATTGGTGTTTGAAATGATAGGCAGTTTTGTAAAAATCACCATAAATTGTAGAAAATCGTATAGAGATGAGCAAGTAGTCATTTTAAAGATAACAACTTGAACTACTTGCACATTGTATAGTTTTGAACACAAAAATCTTTAAGTTTCCCAAACAAGTCCGTGAATGGAGTTGAACTTTTCTGATGAAGGCTGTTAGAAAAGTTTAGTTATGTTCTTGGTGTGTTAACTTGTATTCCCCCGCCGAAAACTTCAGAAAACATGAAAATGTAGGGGTATGAACTCACCTTGAGTGATTTCAGTAGATGAGTGTTGAAGAAGAGAAGTTTTCAACTCAAGAATCACTTGAAGATTCGAAGATCTAACAAGAATGTGATGATGTTTGTGTAAGCAATCTATGATTTTGAGTAGGACGATGTGTAATAATCATGAGAAAGATAATGATACTTACTAAATGAAGGAGAAAAGTATTGGAGTATGCCTAGAAGTTCTCGAATTTGAGAGAGAAACATGAGAGAGTTTGGAGTGTGGTTCTTGGTGGAAAAATGAGAGAATGAATGAAGTGTGAGGAAAAAGGAGACTTTTCTAGCCTTTGACCAAATGTGAAGTTGGAAAAAGGTGGAAAAAGTACAATGAAGTGACTAGGTAAGGGCTGATGGTGAATAGTGACATGGAGTGGGTATGGGAGCGGTTGCTTGTGTCATAAGGTAAAGCAAAGTCAACACTCTACCTCAATTATTCATCCACTAGATTTTATTATTTAAATAAGGATTTCCATGAAAATATGTTTAAATTATGAATATTTGGTGTCTTTTATATTAAAATATGATTTTTGGAGAAAAGCTCGCGTTAAAATTACGAAAAACGGGCTCAAAATGTGAAAAGTATTCAAAATGGGCCAAAAATGTCAGAAATTCTGAAGTTTGGTCGGAGGTTCAACCTTCTGGTGCTTGGAACCGAGAGGAGAAAAGAAGGACCGAGAGAGGGAAGGGAACCGAGAGTAGAGAAGGAAGGGCCGAGAGAGGGAAGGGAACCGAGAGTAGAGAAGGAAGGACCGAGAGAGGGAAGCAGGGACCGAGAGTGCCAGAGAAGGAGGAACCGAAAGTGAGGTTCTGCTGAAGACTTTCGCAGACGAGAAGGGAGTCAAAGGCGAGGCTTAGTTCAGGTGGTTTCGGCTCGCAGGAGGTCTCGGCTCCAGGGTTTCGGTTCTTTCTTGGTTTCAGCTTCTAGTCTCGGTCTCGGTCTCAACTAAGAATGAAAATTGCCTTTGCAAAAAAGCATAATTATGGCTTCCTGAAAATAAGATTTATGTCTAAATGACACATATTTTTGTTATGATTGATTCTATCAAACATATAGATCTATTTTTTTGTCATGTTGTAGTTGTGTATCTCAGTAAATTCCACACGAAGTTGTGCATCGGTCAGTTGAGCTACATTAATGAGATTATGCTTTAACCTACAACGTGTGCAGCATGTTGAGTCGTGAAGTTCTCTTGGTCAAAAATTCATGGCCTCAGATGGCGCAATTTGAGTTTTTTTTTTAATGTAACAAAACCACCTTTCGAGGTCAACTTGTATTTATGCAGAAATTCCAATATGCCAATCATGTGAATTGAATAATCACTATGAATATACTATATTGTATCTTGTTCTTATGCACAAAGTGCCTGCAAAATAAGAGATATTTGGAGGTTTTAGGCTCTACATTATAAACAAATCCTTTTGCACCGGCTTTTAGAGACGATTGAGGTTTGGTCTCGGATTGATTAATATGAGATGGTTTGGGGAAGAAATAGAAGGTAAGAGTTTTTTCATTGATCCATAAGTCATATTATACTTTTTCTTGAGGTTCATTGATGATTGGTTGGTGGAGAGATTGAATTCGTGATTCTCCCCTCAAGCTTCATAATTGATTTTGATGGGACATAATTTTCAGAGATAGTCATTGACTTTTTTCCTTTGTCCACAATCTTAATAATATTTTCTAGATTCAAAGAGATTTTTGGTTTTGTCTCGACAGACATATAGTTGCAAGTGCATGTGGAGTCAAAGGAAGTGGATTTCTGAAAGACCCCAACTGTCGTATTTATGAAAGACCCAAACTTTCATACTATTTCAAAAGATTTCTTATGTTACTTCCACAAAACATGCTACATGCATATTTATAAAACAATATTTTATATTGATAAAGTGATTACAAAGGATTGGATACAAACCGACTAAGTTTTATTACAATTTCATGTCTACCCAGGAATCTACTATTCATATACATACATGAACATTAAAAGTACAGAGAAATACTATTAACTATTCTAAATCTTTCGGCAGTATAAAGCTATATTGGAATACTCATCACCTGCAATTGTTAAATATTGAGAGGAATAAGCGATAACGCTTAGTGAATTCAATAAATAGATACAATATAATCTTATGCCTTATATATACTTCAATGTGGCAAAAGCAAAGAGGAACAACAAGACATATGTGAAATCATGTGACAAGCGTTCATATCAATCAAAGACTTTATTCAAAGATATACTTTTCAATGAGACATAACGATTTCAATACTTGATATGCATCAATAAAGCTTTGGCCCAAATGGCATAGAAGACATATAATTTCTGATTAACATTTTGGTAGATTTCAGGCTTATAGCATTGTCTAACCATTTGCCAATACCATAGAATAGAGTTCATTCTCTTACGGAGTCATGCTCTACATGGTCAGAGGCTACATACCATTCTTGTCTAACCTTCTGCCAATGCCATAGAATAGAAGTCATTCTCTTACGGAGACATGCTCTACATGGCCAGAGGCTACATACCATTACCAATGTGAATCTAAGTCCTTTCACTGGTCACATGGTCAAAGGTATTATAATTGCTATAAACATAGCAAATAAAATAACATGGGAGAATAACTCTGAATAATAACACTGAGAAGCACATAGCACATATAACACATAACATACAATTGTTCCTATATATTGAACTCACCTTAAGTTAACTGGGGTTTAAAATAGTAATTTGGACAGCAGTTCAGCTTTAAATATGACTTTCCATGTTGAAAACCGGGAGCTTAAATGAAAACCGGGTTCTGCGAAGGTAAGGCTTCAAAACCGAAAAGATAAAATTTTCGGGCTTCTCGGGGGTCTCGGGGCGTGTTTCGAGTGCTAAAATTGACACCGGAGCTTCGGGAGAAGTAAAAATAGTGAAGATATGGAAAGAGGGGTTAAAATTGTAAAATTTGGAATTTTAGTCGGAAGGTCTCGCAGCCCCCTTTATATAGGGCAGAGGTTCGGAGTCGGTTTGGGAGGGAAGCAAGCAGCGAAGCAGCTCGGTGGCGTCAGCAGCAAGGGGCAGGTGGCGCGAAGGCGAGGCTCGGATGCGAGGGTCGGAACAGCTGGCGCGCATGCGAGGCTCGGTCAGTGTGGTCCGGACGCGAAGCTGGTAGGCGAGACGTGTCTCGCTCCTGCTGGATCTCGGCCTCGGCGAATCGGAAACGAACACGGGCTTGCTTCAGATTTGGCCACGTCTCCGATGACGCACCTGCTTCGTGGGAGGTGACGTGGCCGGTACTATTCATGCGAAATTCTTCGGTTTTCGGGCCCCGAACTTCTAAAATCCATAACTTTCGCATACGAACTCTGTTTTTGACGTTCTTTATATGCACGTGTAGCTAAAATTATGCTCTACAACTTTTGTTTAGACTTCGTTGGCTAATTTTGAATTTATTTTTAATATTATTATTTTTAACAGATCAGGACAGGAAAATCCTTTAAAAATTCATAACTTCTTCTTCCGACATCTGTTTTCGTCAGACTTTTTACCGTTGTACTACAAATGACGACGCCTTCGATTCTCATTTAGGATGTATCGGTAAAATATCGCTCGATCTAAAATTCGAGTTTTTAGCTGTCTACTGCTAGGTTGAAACTTCGAAAAATCATAACTTCCTCATACGAAGTCAGATTTTTGCGTTCTTTTTATCGAATTTCTCGGTTTAACGCATAGTACGACTTTCATTCAGATTACTAAGGCTAAAATGTAGTTTATCAAAAACTCACTTTTTACGTCATTTGACACCGTGCTGGTTTTGTCGCGGATCTTCGGTTGATCATAACTTCTTCGTCATAATTCGGATTTTGATGAGGTTTTCGCCTACAAGTTTCTAACGAAATGATTTGCAACATCAAATAATAAAATTTTCCTTATTTAAAATTTTATATTTTCGCTAAATTTCACTATTTGGCTATTAATTGCAATCTCATAAGACTTCCAATATTTTATGAGTGATTCTAAACATAGTTTTACTTCATTTCTAGTAAAAACTAGCTCTTAGAACTCAACACTCAATTTTATTCACTTTTAATAATAACAATACACAATTTCAGAACGTGTATGTTACAAATACCTCCTCCTTTTGAGGATTTCATCCCCGAAATCATAACGATTAAAACAATTAAGGATACATCACTCTTATTTCATTCTTATTTTTCCCTTGTATAATTTGGGCCTCGATGGTGCTTCCACTTGACAATCACCAACTTCATTTCTTTATTATGTAAACTAGTCGTTCTTTTATTTACGATCTCTTCTACTTAACTTATTATCCAGTATCATCTCGGATAATAGAACCATTTCATCATATATGCTTAAACCTTTACATAGATAGCTCACATGAAACACTTCATGAATATTTGTCAAATCTTTAGGCAATTCCAAGCAGTATGCTAGCTAACCAACCGTTCTTTCTTCCAAAGTAGTATAACGCCTTTTCGAGAAATACTTTCAGTATTACTAAATCATCCACCCGGAATTATATGGGTCGTCTCCTCTTTTCTGCATAGAACATTTGTCGATCCTGGGCCGCTTTCATTCTTTCTCGGAAAATTTATATCTTGTTAGTGATGTCTTGAATCATTTCAGATCCTCTAAAGATCTTCTATCTTACATCACGCCAACATATTTGAGTATGACATTTATGCTAATACAGTACTTTATATACCTTCAGTATATTTTCTACTGTTTGGATTGCTCTTTTCTTTTGACCATTTGTCTAAGGATGATAAGTTGTACTAACAGCAACTCGAGATCCTTATTCATGCTTCATTCTCACCCAAAAGTGAGGAGTGAAACGAGTATCATAGTCGGAAATAATCTATAGTGGTGCACGATGACTTGCCACAATTTCGTCTAAGTAACTTATGCGTATTTCTCCAATGGAGTCATTTCACGTGTGGCGAGAATATATGCACTCTTCATCAGCCGGTCGATAATTATCCAAATGTTATCATTCACAGTTTTCTTCTCCTCTTTCAAGGTATTAACTGTATAAGCCGGATAAGTAAAATATCCCTTCGACATAATTTATGAGTTTTTAAGAAAGAAATTTATTACTTTCACCGTAGACATAAATAGGATCTTCCCTTTCGATAGGGATGCATATCATCTCTTTCTAGATCATGAGCTTTGCCTGGTTCTTTAACAACCAATCCATGTCGAGAATAATATCAAAGATAGGAATTAGGTTAGCAGGAAGATTAGAACTTTCAATTCCTGTAACACTAACTCTATAGGCTTTATCAGCAAGTAATGATATATTTCTTATGTTATCTATATGAAATGATTGGACAACTACGTACCAAGCAATTTAAAAAGAATATGCGAATTTATAAGGCACGAAAGAATCTGAGGCATTGAAATCAAATAAGATGTGAGTAGATCCAGAGTTTACGAGAAAATTACTAGTCACAACATTCGAGGTTTTTTTAACTTACTCTATCACACCCACAAACCAAGGATGGCGGAAACGTCTGGGGGTGGAGCACTTCATGTAGAGTATCACAACAACGAGTATAATAGTGCTCAAAGTAAATACAACCATCATAAATATAATTGAAAAAGTTACACCAAAGTATATGTTTACATGATTCAAATCAATTACATTATGATACAAAATGAACTGTTTGACGAATTATCGTCCCATCCTCAAAACGTTGTTGATTTCCTGTTTCACTAAATTCCTGAGAATACAAGTAGTTTTGAAAAAGTGTCAACACAAAGGTTGGTGAGTTCATAAGAGATTTCGTTAGAGAAGTAAACCGTTTTCCTTGTAAAAGCGTTAGAATATGTATCCAGAAAATCCGATATTTTCTTTAAAATCTGTGTAATGTAGTCTTATAACCGAAGACCAAAATGTATAAGTAACCTCTCTTACTAATAGAAAATGATATGTGTTTTAAATTGACATAAACGCGCTTGAATTAAATGAAATTCCCGTAAATTCTTATGTTTGTTAATACTTTATGTGTATGTAGTCCTAAATCCCAGGACCGAGAAATAACAAGTATTGGCCATACTTAAAGATATACAAGAGGTTTCAAATGATGTGTAGTCAAAAATACCAAAACTGAAAGTGTACAATAATATATGTACTTATTGATATAAAAAGTGATTTTAAATCGACATAAAACCCTTTTTATTTTATAAAAATCCCATAAACTTTATGTATTGTTAGCTCCCTATGTGAGTCGCTATAACCATACTATGACTAGAGGTAACCTGCACAACATCTTTTAGACGCCCTGATCCTATGACTCTTGTCACCCGCAGACCTGCCGGTCCAGCTGTAGCTAGCAGCGAGGTGTGGCATGTCAACCCAATATAGATCTATTCTCAATTATCACGCTCTCCCTACAAGAGATTTTGGTTATAACTTACAGGAATTGGGATCCCGTACTCGGACGTACGGGGAGAGATAGTCTCACATTCTGAGTTAACGAGTTTACGTGTAGTGTGCGAGAGTGTAAAACCTTTTTGTATGAATGTACCCTTTTTGTACGAGTGTGTTATGTGATGTATCATAAACTATACCTATTATAGTTTATCCAAAACGTTTGTAATATATAAGAACTCTTTTATGAAAATGTATTAGTTTTATGAATCCATAAACTATGCTTATTATAGTTTAATATACCTGCTCTAAATGAATGAATAATCTTATAATGAGTGACTAAGTTTCAGTTTATGATGATAAACTAACAAGGAAACACATTCAAAATTTAGAACTTATTGTTATACACTTTGCTCAACATAATACAAAGGGTTATGAAATTTATATGTTGTTAACTAACTTTAACCCTTCTACGCTGTTTTAGAAAAGTCATAGAAAAATCATACCAAGTCAAAAACTAGATCCGTAAATTCAGAGAGTTCCCAAAATGTGTCTAGTTTACTCATAATTTTTAATGACCTCCAACTTGGGTGAAAAAGTCCATAATCACAGACTGGTCCGGATTGGTGTTTGAAATGATAGGCAGTTTTGTAAAAATCACCATAAATTGTAGAAAAATCGTATGGAGATGTGCAAGTAGTCATTTTAAAGATAACAACTTGAACTACTTGCACATTGTATAGTTTTGAACACCAAAATCTTTAAGTTTCCCAAACAAGTCCGTGAATGGAGTTGAACTTTTCTGATGAAGGCTGTTAGAAAAGTTTAGTTATGTTCTTGGTGTGTTAACTTGTATTCCCCCGCCGAAAACTTCAGAAAACATGAAAATGTAGGGGTATGAACTCACCTTGAGTGATTTCAGTAGATGAGTGTTGAAGAAGAGAAGTTTTCAACTCAAGAACACTTGAAGAATCACTTGAAGATTCGAAGATCTAACAAGAATGTGATGATGTTTGTGTAAGCAATCTATGATTTTGAGTAGGACGATGTGTAATAATCATGAGAAAGATAATGATACTTACTAAATGAAGGAGAAAAGTATTGGAGTATGCCTAGAAGTTCTCGAATTTGAGAGAGAAACATGAGAGAGTTTGGAGTGTGGTTCTTGGTGGAAAAATGAGAGAATGAATGAAGTGTGAGGAGAGAGGAGACTTTTCTAGCCTTTGACCAAATGTGAAGTTGGAAAAACATGAGAAAAGTACAATGAAGTGACTAGGTAAGGGCTGATGGTGAATAGTGACATGGAGTGGGTATGGGAGTGGTTGCTTGTGTCATAAGGTAAAGCAAAGTCAACACTCCACCTCAATTATTCATCCACTAGATTTTATTATTTAAATAAGGATTTCCATGAGAATATGTTTAAATTATGAATATTTAGTGTCTTTTATATTAAAATATGATTTTTGGAGAAAATCTCGCGTTAAAATTACGAAAAACTGGCTCAAAATGTGAAAAATATTGAAAATGGGCCAAAAATGTCAAAAATTTTGAAGTCTGGCCGAAGGTTCGGCCTTCTGGTGCTTGGAACCTAGAGGAGAAAAGAAGGACCAAGAGAGGGAAGGGAACCGAGAGTAAAGAAGGAAGGACCGAGAGAGGGAAGGGAACCGAGAGTAGAGAAGGAAAGACCGAGAGAGGGAAGCAGGGACCGAGAGTGGCAGAGAAGGAGGAACCAAAAGTGAGATTCGGCTGAAGACTTTCGCAGACGAGAAGGGAGCCGAAGGCGAGGCTCGGTTCAGGTGGTTTCGGCTCGCAGGAGGACTTGGCTCCAGGGTTTCGGTTCTTTCTTGGTTTCAGCTTCTAGTCTCGGTCTCGGTCTCAGCTTCTTAGGGTTTCGGCTGCTTAGGGCTTCGGATCCTTAGGGTTTCGGCTCCTTGAGAGGTTTTGGTTCCTTGAAAGGGGTTTCGGCTCCTCAAGTCCGTTTTTCTCGTTTTTACCCCTTTTTAATTCGTTTTTGACCCGGTTAAGGGTCGAGATGGCCCGAAAGACTATAAAAAGTTTAAGGAACTTTTGAGAGAGATTCGGGAGAGATTTCACATTCTTGGAGAGATTTCTCATACAAAGAGAGATTTGGGAGAGATTTCACATTCTTGGAGAGATTTCTCATACAAAGAGAGTTTTTAGGAGATATTTCACATACTTAGAGAGATTTGGGAGAGATTTCACATTCTTGGAGAGATTTCTCATACAAAGAGATTTTTGGGAGAGATTTCACATACTTAGAGAGATTTGGGAGAGATTTCACATTCTTGGAGAGATTTCTCATACAAAGAGAGTTTTGGGAGAGATTTCACATACTTAGAGAGATTTGGGAGAGATTTGACATACGTGGAGATATTTGGGAGAGATTCTAAATAGAGAGAGATAGAGTGAAAACGATTGAGAGAGGTTTCGTGTGTGGCATTTGTGAGTGTTCGACTTCGTCGCGCAAGGTCCGTAAATCCTGTTAAGCCTTGTTTAAGGATCTTACACACTCCCGATAAGTATGCAACATTGTTTTATCGGTTTGGCTCGCTACGTACCACAGTTTTAGGTTAAGGAGATCTAGGTGTTCGCACTTTTTGATTTATGATATCCCATTAGAATAGCGAGTTGTATAGTATTTACATAATGTAAACTCTAGTACCCACAGGCATAATGAGTCAAACGGTTTGACTTGTTGACTTCGGTTGACTTTGACTTGACCGGAAATTGACGGTTGTCACATACTCCCTTTGTGGTATGTATGATATTTAACTTTTAGTTTGCCAAACGATTGTCAAATTCTTCAAACTTCCTAATTACTGGCGGTGTTCAAATTTGCACCCGCTCTTCATTCTTTATTGAACATTCGATCCTAATCTTTGAGTTAAAACTCAATTCTCATTGCAGATTCCTGCTCCTTCTTGGTTTATAGACTAAACCCATGATAAGGTCTTTACTTTTTCTATAACAGCAACTCGAATGGTTTTATTATAATGACATTTGTATTTATAACACACAAGACACATAACAAACCAAACACTTGTAATAGAATCAGATCAAATAAATCAAGCTGATGGAATAAAGAAAATGAAAAGAGTTTGATCAACACGTAGATGCTTTGGAACAGAAAGAATAGCACCACGTATCTCTAATTCATGCTTTCGGACCTACACAACTTTTAGCTTTTGTAACCTCCTCCTTTTTAGTTGGAGTACTCTTTGATTGTTGAACGGAAACTTGACTCCCCGCCATTTGACTAGTAAGAGTATGGCATAAACATTTCTTGTGGCCAGTAACTCCACATAGCAAGTCACATCTCTGGCTAATGATTGCTCAATCCTTTAATGAAGATCGTTATATTTCTATCGACTATCTTGACCATTTACTTCTTTAGTATTCCTACTGAAGTTTTGTCACTATATAAGACATGGTTCTCTGAACCAATCAACTCCTTTCGCGGATTTATACTAATCGGACTCAATTATTTATGACATTAAGAGTTGAACAATACTTATCTTCTTAGTCATTACCGAATCGAAGGTAACTACACACATGAATAAAATTGAATCATTTACTAGCTTCTTGGTAACCTTGTGACTTTTACTGATCCAAGTGTGAACCTGTGCTTCCAGTAGTATAGGCATCTACTACTATTCACACCTACTCATACTCGTCCCAAGTATTGTCTCGTAGTTCCCAAGTCACCATTCAAAAGTTTTCACAAAGCAATTTATTACACATGAATGTGTTTAAACAAATACGTACAACAGTTTCTCCTAGACTCAACTAGGGTTTTCACGTTTCTATCAAACATATATTGGATTACTTATACTCGCCTTCTAGGATTTTTCTCATGCATATGCTCGATTTAATATATCCTAATACTTTTCCATAGGTCGATAGAAATTTTACTTCTATTTCTTCATACTAATTCTTTCTTGAGTAGTGTCTACTTACAAGACACACTATTCCAAAATTTACTTTAGCTGCATGGAGATAAACGGTCTTCTACTACTTGCATCATCTTCTAACTCATGCAATCCATCATGCACTTTTGTTCATTTCATTATTCTTCCTTGACATCTTTATTCTTGTATCTGAGTAGGTCTATGTCTATTTCATAGGAGTCTATCCTAAGAAGTCTGCATCTTAGCTGCATCTCAGCAAGGTTTACTAGCTTCAACTTGGTTCTCTGTCATTCCTGACTACAACATCTCTTCATACGATACTATTGGTGTATTTCTCCTTCAATTAAGCATTCTACCTTACGTAAACAAGTAAGTTGCTTAACCATTTCCCACTAAATGACTCAATTCACCATCCCAATCTTGTATGTTAAAGTCGGCTTAACACACAATGGAACTTTATATCACAAAGTCTCGGCCTATTGAGTCTGAAAACTTCATTAGCCTTTCTTTTGATCTTCATTTAATTCTTCTAAATTTTGCACAACATTCATTGTGATACTGCCAAAGTACTGATTACCGTCTTCGGTTCTTTTGACTCTATTAAACAATCACTTCTTCAATCTGAACAGCGGTAGAACAACTTCGTGGATTTGTACCAACTCATTTATCTTGTCCAAATGTGTTTCAAACGCATATCTTTCTTCCAAAGATGTTATTAAATATCAAACATACTTTAAATGTATATTATCACTCTATTGGTATTTATACATTTATTACGATAACAATTCATATTTATTATTTTACGATATCTCGCGATCGTTTATTTATAAACTTATTGATGTCAACTATCATAAGTCTCTTTATCACTCCGAAAAATTCTATTATGAAAATTATTAAAATTTTCTAAACCATGGTCGGCAACAGACCTTAAGCTTTCTCACATAATAGAATATAAGGCATATCTCTTCTCTATATTCATTTATCATTTAGCACATAATAGAATATAAGGCATATCTCATCTTTATATTCATTTATCATTTAGTACATAATAGAATATAAGGCATATCTCCTCTTGATATTCTAGTGCTTGCCTCCATTAGGTATTCAACCTAAAATATATCGTATCATCTTTACTTAATAATTCTTGTTTAAGTTTAGAAATTCTTAAAATTTCTAGTTCACTTAAACTAATATTCTTAAAATTTTGAAGTAACTTAATATCATAGAATACTAGGGTTTATCACTACCCAATCCCCACTTAAATATTTCCTATGCTTTGTATCCATATACTTATAATGAATCAGCTCATATATTGAGCTTCCAATAGTTTAAGTCTAAATACCAATCCATGATATTTAGTTCACTTAAACCATTGCTCTGATACCATGGTTGAAAGACCCCAACGTTCGTATTTATGAAAGACCCAAACTTTCATACTATTTCAAAAGATTTCTTATGTTACTTCCTCAAAACATGCTACATGCATATTTATAAAACAATATTTTATATTGATAAAGTGATTACAAAGGATTGGATACAAACCGACTAAGTTTTATTACAATTTCATGTCTACCCAGGAATCTACTATTCATATACATACATGAACATTAAAAATACAGAGAAATACTATTAACTATTCTAAATCTTTTAGCAGTATAAAGTTATATTGGAATACTCATCACCTGCAATTGTTAAATATTGAGAGGAATAAGCGATAACGCTTAGTGAATTCAATAAATAGATACAATATAATCTTATGCCTTATATATACTTCAATGTGGCAAAAGCAAAGAGGAACAACAAGACATATGTGAAATCATGTGACAAGCGTTCATATCAATCAAAGACTTTATTCAAAGATATACTTTTCAATGAGACATAACGATTTCAATACTTGATATGCATCAATAAAGCTTTGGCCCAAATGGCACAGAATACATATAATTTCTGATTAACATTTTGGTAGATTTCAGGCTTATAGCATTGTCTAACCATTTGCCAATACCATAGAATAGAGTTCATTCTCTTACGGAGTCATGCTCTACATGGTCAGAGGCTACATACCATTCTTATCTAACCTTCTGCCAATGCCATAGAATAGAAGTCATTCTCTTACGGAGACATGCTCTACATGGCCAGAGGCTACGTACCATTACCAATGTGAATCTAAGTCCTTTCACTGGTCACATGGTCAAAGGTATTATAATTGCTATAAACATAGCAAATAAAATAACACGGGAGAATAACTCAGAATAATAACACTGAGAAGCACATAGCACATATAACACATAACATACAATTGTTCCTATATATTGAACTCACCTTAAGTTAACCGGGGTTTAAAATAGTAATTTGGACAGCATTTCAGCTTTAAATATGACTTTCCATGTTGAAAACCGGGAGCTTAAATGAAAACCGGGCACTGCGAAGGTAAGGCTTCAAAACCGAAAAGATAAAATTTTCGGGCTTCTCGGGGGTCTCGGGGCGTGTTTCGAGTGCTAAAATTGACACCGGAGCTTCGGGAGAAGTAAAAATAGTGAAGATATGGAAAGAGGGGTTAAAATTGTAAAATTTGGAATTTTAGTCGGAAGGTCTCGCAGCCCCCTTTATATAGGGCCGAGGTTCGGAGTCGGTTTGGGAGGGAAGCAAGCAGTGAAGCAGCTTGGTGGTGTCAGCAGCGAGGGGCAGGTGGCGCGAAGGTGAGGCTCGGATGCGAGGGTCGGAACAGCTGGCGCGCATGCGAGGCTCGGTCAGTGTGGTCCGGATGCGAAGTTGGTAGGCGAGACGTGTCTCGCTCCTACTGGACCTCTGCCTCGGCGAATCGGAAAGGAACACGCGCTTGCTTCGGATTTGGCCACCTCTCCGGTGACGCACCTACTTCGTGCGGGGTGACGTGGCCAGTACTATTCATGCGAAATTCTTCGGTTTTCAGGCCCCGAACTTCTAAAATCCATAACTTTCGCATACGTACTCCGTTTTTGACGTTCTTTATATGCACGCGTAGCTAAAATTACGCTCTACAACTTTTGTTTAGACTTCGTCGGCTAATTTTGAATTTATTTTTAATATTATTATTTTTAACAGATCGGGACAGGAAAATCCGTTAAAAATTCATAACTTCTTCATCCGACATCCGTTTTCGTCAGACTTTTTACTGTTGTACTACAAATGACGACACCTTCGATTCTCATTTAGGATGTATCGGTAAATATTGCTCGATCTAAAATTCGAGTTTTTAACTGTCTACTGCTAAGTTGAAACTTCGAAAAATCATTACTTCCTCATACGAAGTCAGATTTTTGCGTTCTTTTTATCGAATTTCTCGGTTTAACGCATAGTACGACTTTCATTCAGATTACTAAGGCTAACAAGTAGTTTATCAAAAACTCACTTTTTACGTCATTCAGCACCGTGCTGGTTTTGTCGCGGATCTTCGGTTGATCATAACTTCTTCGTTATAACTCGGATTTTGATGAGGTTTTTGCCTACAAGTTTCTAACAAGATGATTTACAACATCAAATAATAAAATTTTACTTATTTCAAATTTTATATTTTTGCTGAATTTCACTATTTGGCTATTAATTGGAATCTCATAAGACTTCCAATATTTTATGAGTGATTCTAAACATAGTTTTACTTCATTTCTAGTAAAAACTAGCTGTTAGAACTCAACACTCAATTTTATTCACTTTTAGTAATAACAATACACAATTTCAGAACATGTATGTTACAATTTCCTAAGAGAACAATCAAAGATAGACCTAAATATCAAAGATAATACTTCAAAGACTGGTCTGGATCTAGATCAGAAGGTAGTACTCAAGTCATGAGAATCTAAGGATTTTGGAGTAGAATAATCTGAAAGTCTCTTAAGAATTTTGATAGGAGAAAATTTGATGTGGTTCCTAGTTGAGACATAGGAAGTAACTACTAATGACTTTGTCTTTGGCAAATCATATATAATCTTACAATCTAGCATGGGTTTTACTTCATTGGCTAACTAGTTCCTAACATCTACTTTAGGAGAAATTAAATCCTTTTTATTCAGCCATGGTTTTCTTCTAGGAAAAGGCTTTTGTCCGTTTTTATCTCTAGATGAATCAGATATTTGTCCTATTTATGGATTGGAGAAATTTGGATTGATAGATGTGACCTTAGATTTGGTGGCAACTGATGGGAGGGTAATGGGTCTTGGGGCATTAATGAAATGCTTTATCGTTTTCATTGATGATTTCATCATCACAATCACTATCAAGGGTGGCCCATAAGGATCCAACAACTTCAATGGATTTATCCGAGTCATATACATAAATTATGGGAGCAATTTCCTCAATAACACAATTGTTTTTTTGGGATATGTATGGTACAAAAACATATGTTCCATGGGAAATGTTCAGAGACTGATGTAGTTCCGAGGATATCAGAGGTAGAAGATTGGTGGGATCAGGACATGAGATGGACATGGGAGTAAATTCTAGAACAAGTGATTGATAAGTATTGATTTCTTCTAATAATGTTGATAAAGATGAAACTGTTAACTTAGGCTACGTGTTGTTCAGAATGTTACCCATGTGTGTGGGGTTTTGAAGTTCCTTGTCAGGAGTGTGAATTTTGGATTCGAGTCCAGCTATCTTAGACCAGGGGTAACGAACTTATGAGTTATATTTGCATTCAACTGAATTGTGTCCATGGTATTATGGACCTTTTCAGTTGTCGTATTGACTCTTATATTATCTACTACTAAGATGTTTCATTCACGAACAAAAAATTCACATTTATCATTGGAAATAGATTCATCCTAAGCTATTACAACTTCATATTATAATTAGTTAATCTTAAGCTTGTGGTCTTCATGATGGGATCTAAGATTGGAGCATGTAAATGCTCTATAAATTATGAGTGATAGTTAGGTTATTTTATTCCCTTTATTGTATTGCCTGGTTTCTCTCTCCTTATAAATAGAGAGAGTTGGCCATGTATTATTAAGAAAGAGTTGGCCATGTGTTATTAAGAAAGAGTGCACAAAATGTAGTTCCTAGTGAGAGAGAGTGTGGTGAGACCTCTCCCACCAAGGGAGAGTTATCTCTCCCAACCCATGTTCTTCATGTATTATTTTATTTCTCTCTTTCTAGTAAAATCATGGTATTATTCATATCTTTTACGTTCTTCATATTTTTAAGATCGTTAAATCTCAAGATGTTCCTATTCCGCACAAACTAATTGTGAAAATGGGTCACAACAATTGGTATCAGAGTTGTACCTTGAAGGTTTAAGCGACTATTTCAAGGGAACGACTCCCGATCGGTGTTTATCTTGAAGATTTTTTCGATTTTTGCAAGAATTTTCGGATTCAAAACTGGATGTTCTTATGATGAGTTTTTCTATTTTTTAGTGTTGATTCAAGCTTTCAAGAATAAAAAAGTTGTTGATGCTTGTTCATATTTTCTGTTGGAAAATTCGAATTTACAAAGTTCTTATGATACTGTTGAAGAACAAGAAGAAAAAGGGATAAGAAGATTGTTAGGAATATTATGTTGCGTCATTGTCTATTTTTGTTAGTCCATTTATGTAAACGGGCTTGGGCTTGTCCAACCATATTTTATTAGGGTTAGAGTATTTAAGGTGCATGCATGCATCGTATTTCAAAATCTTGGCAATTATTCTTGTAACCCTATTACGCCTCTACAGTAGCAATTCTTAATCGAGTTCTTTTAAGGCTATGGAATATAATCATTCAACACACTTTGAATCATTGCCTTTGTTCATACTTGTAATCTATTTTGAATCTAATCGATCTTCTAAGGTTAATTATCCTATCAATTGGTATCAAAGCAGGAGACTATGTAATATATACACACCTCTTCTGTTTATAGAGTTATTAGGGTTTCCATTGATATTGGATATGGTTCAGCCATCATCACTATGTTCTTGATGCTATACTGTGATTCTAATATTACCCTAAAACTGTTTGAATTTACACGTCTGATCCTTAACATGTTACAAAGGTTATATCATCATGCAGCATGACGATTCTTACGTCAACTCCATAAATCTTTCGAGTAGCATTGGATCAACCACTAGGATCCCAATTCTCTTCCCTAATGAATATCAAGTTTGGGCGCTTCACCTAGAAGATTACGTTCTTGGCCTAGAAGACAACGGATATCTTATATGGGAGGCAATCACTAATGGACCATTTGTTCACACTGAAAGCAAAAGAGTTATCAAAACTCAAAACGACTACAACAAACTCCTTCTTGATATTAAGGACATTCCTCAATGTGAGAAGGAAAAACTGATTAGCAATGTTAAGGCATTGAGAATCATTCGATTTGCCTTGCAGGCTAACACTTTTCGTCTGGTTAGTTCATGTGACACAACCAAACCTATCTGGGATCGGCTTGAGGAACTCTACTCAACAGATGCGGATCTTGAGCACTCAACACAAACGCTCTTCCTTTCAGAGTTTGGTGCATTTACATAGAAGTATGAATAGAGTTTGAGTCAAACTTTCAATCGTTACAATCATCTATAAAGAAGAATGATGAAACATGGCATTGGACATGCAGTTATTGAACAAAAGGTCATGTTCATGAATGGGCTCAAATCAGAGTGGAAGGCGGTGGTGTCTACAGTTAAAGCACATGATCAATTCAAGAATTATTCTTTGTCCAAGCTTGTTGGTATTCTAAAGTCACATGAAGATGAAGTGACTAAAGAAGTGAAAGTTGTCTCTAGGATGGGATCATTCGCACTTGTCGCTAAGGGTAAGAAAGTTGCTGAAGAGGATGATTCTAATTTTGAGCTTTCTGATTGTGAACTCTCTAAAAAAGAATTTGTAATGATGGTATCGAATCTAACGAGGTTCAAAAAGAAAAACTTTAACCGGAACAAGAACCAAAACTGGCAGGGCAGTTATAGCTCTAAAAAGGTGAAAGAGGAAAATGCGAACGGTTCGCAAAAGGATGAAGACAAGAAAGAAAAGAAGCTCTCAGGTGACTCCGGCTATGATTGCAACTATTTCCATGGCAAAAACCATTTAGCGAAGGAGTGCATGCTACGAAGATTGAACGAAAAGAAAGAGGGAGAAAATGATGAATCTTACCATCTGCGAAAGCTTGAAGAAATAAAGAAGAAAAAGAATGCAGATAACACTATGCCTGCTTTGATTGTGCGGGAAAATGAAGTTGTTGATGAATTTGGTAGGGTGGAAGCCTGGTCCACAGATGCTGAAGACGAGGAGGTTCGCAGGCCTACTCATGGGAAAAGCTTCGCTGCAAAAGAGCAAGATTCGTAGTTTGGAGGAAGATGCTATGTGGTGAAAAATGATGTGTCACAGATGCGAGGATATATCACTGATAGTGGACGAGGGAGTGATAGCAGTTTTGCTGTGAAACCGGTATTTGAACAAATCAGTGAATGTGATCAAATGATCAATAAGGTACACTCTATTCTTGAATCACTTAATCTTCCTGTGTCACGATAAGAAACTGAACTAAATGAATTAAAATTCACATTTTCAAGCATAAGTATTAGTTTAAAACAAACTTGCTTGACAAATTCTAACCTAACTGATCAAATCAGCAAGGTTTCATCAAAAAGCGAGGAGGGATGCATTTGGATAAAGAAGATTGAGTCGGACTTAGCCAAGTCTAGTGATGAATTGATTTATTTACAACGAGACAATTTAATGCTTTTGAAACAACGTAATATTTTTTGTTTGATTGCAAAAATGCTTTATTTAACATTACTCAGTTGCATCTTGATTGTGAGATTGGTAACAAAATTCACAAAATCATTTTACCATTCCTTGAGTTAAAGGAAGACGAAATCGACGTTGATTGTTACAAGTGCGAATAAATAGTTTCGTCTGATGAAACTTCAGATGCTTATAGTATAGGTCTGGACAAAATCGAATCATATATTCAGTCCAAAGACAATAAAAACATGTTGAAGCAACTATTGGACGAAAATGACAAAAGAAAAAATAAATCTGATACTTTACTAAAGTACGACTCATTTAGTACCAATTTAAGTTCAGATAATAAGCTTAATGTTGAAAATACATCTGAATTTGATTGGGACATTGATATGAGTGAAATTTCGGTAAAGGATGAGGTTGACTGCTCTGAGTTCATTAAAAATGAACATGTCACTGTGAAAGTCCTAATTTTTGAGGATTCAATAGAGTTCGCATGAATTTCCAAAACTAAACCTGAGGTTTTAAAAGTGAAAGCGACCGTTTTTCCTAAAGTCCAAACTGTCCCCAACCAAGTTTTTACATCAAAAGGACTTGACAAAATCAAAACCACTAAATTAACATCCTTAGTTGAAAAAGAAAATGCAGATGGGTGTGATGCGTACTTATGGTCAGTGCCAATCGATAATGTTGATGAAACAGTCAATCTCTCTGAAAGGACGACATGGAGAGTAAAAGGAAGATACATGGAAGCACCTTTGACCAAAGTCAATTCTAGCTACGAGAAAGGATGCCCCAGTGGAACTAAGAGTGTTTCTAGTGACACATCTTCTATGCAAAACGAAACTCCTGTGAGAAGACCAAGAGTGAAAGCAAACGTTTACCAATCTTCAGAACACTTCGCAACACAGAAACAACAAAGGAACGTCAGATACAACAAAAATCTTAGGGAAAGAAAACAGTTCTGGTAATCCAAAAATCCCAACTTTGTTCACATTGAGAAACCTCTCAGTCAAAAGGTGAAAGTAGTACCAAAATCGAATCCAAGGAACTTTTCGCAAAATCAGTTTCACAGTCCATAGAATTCTAAACAAAAGCTTTTTCAAAAACTCATTTTTTCAAAGAAAAAGGCCCTGTGGAGAATCCAAAACATCACTTACACACCAAGAATGCTTTGCATCCTCACAAGACATCAACAAATGTTAATGGAAAAGGAAAGAAGGTTTCGGATAATCATGTTCAAGTAAAGAAGTCTGAAACTAACACAAAGAAAAGTGATAAAGTGTTTGTGAAAAGAGAAAACAAAAACCAATCATCTTCGAAAGATACTAACTTAAAAGATAAAAGGATTAAGGTTTTTAAAATTATCACACCCCCAAACCAAGGATGGCGGAAACGTCCGGGGGTGGAGGACTTCATGTATAGTATCATAACCACAATTGCAATAGTAATTTAAGCAAACATAACCAACATATATATAATTGAAAGAGTTACATCATTATATGAGTTACATGTTTCCAAATAAAGTACAATTTGTTGACAAAAACATGAAATGTTGACGCCTTAACGTCCCATCCTCAAAATACACTTTGATACCTGTTTAGTGATTTCCTGAGAATACAAGTTGTTTGAAAAAGTGTCAACACAAAGGTTGGTGAGTTCATAAGCTTTTGTTTTAAAACTTGATGAAAGTCTTTCTCTTGTAAATGTCATGTTTGTTTCAGAAAATCCGATATTTTCCTTAAAATGTGTAATGTACTCCTATATCCGAAGACCAAAATTTATAAGTAACCTCTCTTACAAATAGAAAACGATATATGCTTAAATTGACATATACGCGTTTAATTAAATGAAATTCCTGTAAATTCTTATGTTTGTTAATACTTTCTGTGAGTTTATTATAACCATGCTATGACCTAATTGGCCTGAAACGACGTTCTTCAGGCATCGGAAATGTTTATGACATTTTTCCCCTCAGACCTGCCGGTCTAGCTGTTGCATGCAGCTCAGGTGTGGGTTTGTCAATCCCAATATAGATCTATACACAACTATCACACTCTCCCTCCAGGAGGCTCTAGTTACAATACAGTACATATTGGTAAATGTGAAGCGAATGTCTGACAAAGTCTTTAACAAATTTACGTGTAATGAAATGAAAATCCCTTATTATATAAACATACCCTTTTTGTATGAGTGTGTTATGTAATGTATCATAAAATATACCTAGTTTATCAAAACAAGGGTAGTAAATGTAATGTACGTAAACTATATTCAACGTGGTTCATTCAATTGTTTGAGTAAAATAGATGTACTTTGATTACAACAAATCGTGTTATCCTTTATATCTCATATGTATATACATATCAAACATCCATTTATTAACTGATGCATGTTTATATACCAAGATAAAATGTCATTCATTTGCAATAACATATATGCACATAAAGATATACACCTTATTCAACATGTTACAAGGTGATAATAAATTGTTAGCATTTTTCTATTAGTAACAGCTTCGATCACTCTTATTAGAAAAAATTATAATAACTTCATAACAGATCCAAATTAGAATCCGTAAATTCTAGGAGTTTTGAAAATGAGTCTAGTTTGATCATAAATTTTTCCATGATTTTTAGTGACCTCCAACTTAGGTTAAAATGTCCATAAACACAGACTGGTCCGGATTGGCTCTTGAAATGCTAAACAGTTTTGCAAAAATCACCAAAAATTGTATAAAAAGCGTATGGAGATGTGCAAGTAGTCATTTTAAAGGTATAAACCTGAACTATTTGAATCTAATATAGTTTTGAAAACAAAAATGTTTAAGTCGACCAAAACAATCCGTGAATGGAGCCCAACTTTTCGGATGAAAGCTATTAGAAGTATTTAGTTGTGTTCTTAGTGATTTTAACTTGTCTTCCCCCCACCCCACCCCCCTTAAAACTTAAGAAAATACAAAATTGTAGGGGTATGAACTCACCTTGAGTGATTTCAGTGGGTTAATGTTGAAGATGAGAAGTGTTTAACTCAAAAACACTTGAAGCATCACTTGAATTTTCGAAGATCTAACATGAATGTGATGATGTTTGTGTAAGCAATCTATGCTTTTGAGTAAGAGGGAATGTAATAATCATAAGGAGAGTGATGAAACTTACCAAAAACGAGAGAAAGTACTAGTAATGTACATGTATAACCTGAAGTATGCCTTTGCTACCCAAAGGTACCGAACTGACTGAGGAAAACTTTTATGTCTACATATGTACACATGATATATATATATATATATATATATATATATATATATATATATATATAACTAATATTTAGACAACATTCGGACAGATAACCGGTATCACATAGCCACATCCCAACGAGGAAAAGGAAATAGAATGAGTTAGCCTCCATAAGTCCTTTAAACATTACTTATATAACTATACATATATGGGCATGCATTTGATAATATAAAAGCATAGAAAAAAATTTGGAAAACCTTTGAAAAAGATTAATATCTAAGAAAAGATCGACTTGATGTCAGTTTATATAATGATTGCAAGTATTTTGTTTGATAAGACAGTTTAAGTATAAGGAAAATCTTTGTTTTAAAACACCCATGTAACAGAGTTTGAAAGGAACTTACAGTGTGTAAGACAGTGTGATAAAGAGTTTTAAACATGTAACAACATTTAAGAAGTCATTTGAAGTATTATGTTTGGTGAAACTGCTAAACGTGTAGTAAATCCATTTGTATACTAGTTATAAATCTCATAACATTGATTAATTAAAAACAAGTATAGCAAAAGATTGATGTTTTTCGTGCCAAAGATGGACACATATACATACAGTATAAGCAAAGTGTTTGATTTACATATATACATAAATCATTTCTTATTTCAAAAGATAAGATGTTATCGTGGTATATTCTGCATACGAAAGTTTCCCTATAATAGTTATAAATCACATATGTTTCCATTGATAAAAAGTGTATAATGAAACTTTATATAACACACGATAATAATCGAGTATTTTACTTGTATTCCCCCCCCCCCTTAAAAGCATATAAAAGTATTTATAAAACATTTAAAAGTGTGGATTGTAGGGGTATGAACTCACTTGATAGATTGAAGAAAGCGTGACGAAAACCGAGCAGAACTTCTACTCGAGAAAGCGGATTTCTCGAGATTCTCGGGAATCTCGGGAGCGTAAAACTTCCTTCCGAACTTGGATATGAAAACCGGGACTTTGGGATGACTCCAAGGGTTGAAACGCAGAGCTTCGGTGCGAAAAAGGGAGGAAATGAGCAAAAATGGCCGACACCCTCGCATTCATTTTATAGTGGCTGAAAGCCTCGCGTATGCTAGGCGTACGAGAGTACGCTGGGCGTACGCAACGTCAGGCATGACCACATCCTCGGTCGAAGCATTGGAGCAACGTGGACGAGCCGGAGCCTAGCATCTGAGTATGCTGGGCGTACGAGGGTACGTTGGGCGTAACCTAGATTGGCCCGATGACTCCTCCTTCGGATAATACCGGTTTTTAATTAAATTTATATTTTAATTATTTAGTAAACTTCAAAAATTTATATCTTCGTCATACGAACTCCGTTTTCGACGTTCTTTATATCCACGCGTAGGTGAGACTACGATCTACAACTTTCATTTAGATTCCGTCTGCTAATTTTGAATTTATTTTTAATATTATATTTTTAATAGGTTGGGACAGTAAAAGCCCGTTAAAGTTCCATAACTTCTTCATCCGATGTCCGTTTTCGTCAGACTTTTTACCGTTGCACTAGTATTGTTGAGCCCTTTGATTCTCATTTAGTTTGTGTCGGCTAAAGGTCTCTCGATCTCTATTTCAAGTTTTTAGCTGTCTACTGCTATATCTGTAACTTAGAAAAATCATAACTTCCTCATACGAAGTCAGATTTGGACGTTCTTTTTATGTACGTTTATGGTTTAATGATATCTAAAACATTCATTTATATACATAAGGCTAAAAACTATTGTATTGAAACTTCGCGTTTTACTTCTATTAGTGTTGCCGATTTTGCTGAGAATCTTCGGTTGGTCATAACTTCTTCGTTATAACTCGGATTTTAGGGTTCTTTATATGTACGAAAACCTTGATACGATTCCTACTACTTTATTTAACCCAAATCAGATTTTAGGAAAGTTAAATTTTGAACTAAAATTGACTTGCGTTCCATCATATTGCCTCGAAATATCGGGTTGTCACAAAGTTTGATGATCAGCCCTTAAATCTCGAAATTTGAGTGAGAGGATTTGAGAGAAAAGTGATGTTTGATACTTGGTGGAAATGAGGAAAATGAAGTTAAGAGTGAAAGAGAGTTTTCCAGCTCATTTAGACGTGGGTTTCCTGGGAAATGAGTGGGGTAGTGCCTTGAGGTGACTAGGAGTAGTGGGGAGTACAATAGCTGGTCAAAGGAATAGGCATGGGGTGGTTGTTTGTGCCAATTATTATGGCAAGATCCACACTCCACCTCAAGATCTCACTTAATAGATTTTATTCTTAAAAAAAAAATTTCCATAAAAATATGTTTAAATTATGAATATTTAGGGTCTTATGTGTTAAAATATGATTTTTGGAGAAAGTCTCACGTTAAAATAATTAAAAACGGGCTTAAAACGGAATCGTGGTCGAAAACTGGGTGAAAAAGAGGAATTTCCGGAGTTCTGGGCGAGGTCTCGGCCTCAGCAGCCAAGAACTGAAGCAGCATATGCGGATCCAGGGGAAGAGGTTGCGGTCTGAGGGGTCCTGATGCGGGCGTGGCTGCGGCTCGCTTGCTGCGGTCGGGGCTGCAGCTCGCTGGCTGCGACTCGCATGCTGCGGTTCCAGCCCGGGGGAGGTTCCGGATCCTTTGGGGTATTTTACCCGTTCTAACCTTGTTTTAAGCGATTTTTGACTCGGTTAAGGGTCGGAATGACCCGAATGACTTCAAAAAGTTATGGGAACTTTTGAGAGAGATTTGGGAGAGATTTGGAAGAGATTTGGGAGAGATTTCAAATAGAAAGAGGTATAGTGAAAACAATTGAGAGAGGTTTTGTCTGTGACCCTTTTGAGTGTCCGACTTTGAAATGTGAGGTCCGTAAACCCGGTTAAGCCATGTTTTATGTTCCTACACACTCCCGATGAGTGTGCAATAGTGTTTTATCGCTTTGGTTCAATGTTTAGCATTTTCACGGCTATGGAAATTCAAACATACGATTTTTCCAATGATGTTTCTCATTAAAATAGTAAGTTGTTTAGTAATTACACAATGTAAAGCCTAATATACAAGGGCTAATTGAGTCGTCTAGTTTGACTTGTTGACTTTGTTTGACTTTGACTTGACCTAAAATTGACTATTGTCACATCATCCCCCTGTTAGACGAAATTTCATCCCGAAATTTACATTTTGGCTGGGACTTCCAGAGTTCGGGAAGAGATGTGGGTATTTTGTTTCATTTGATCTTCGCGTTCCCAAGTGAACTCAGATCCTTGTTTAGCATCCCAACAAACCTTCACAATGGGAATACGACTTTGTTTCGTTCTCTTGATCTCCCGATCCATGATTTCGACTGGATCCTCCACGAAGTGAAGATTTTCGTTAACTTCGATTTCGTCAAGGGGTATCACTAGAGTCTCATCTGATAGGCACTTTTTCAAGTTTGATATGTGGAAGGTAGAGTGTAGGTTATTAATCTTTTGCGGTAATCGGAGTTTGTACGCCACAGGACCAATCCTGGCAAGGATTTCAAACGGTCCGATGTACCTCGGGTTTAGTTTCCCATGTTTCCCAAAACGTATCATTCCTTTTCAAGGGGAAACTTTCAGTAGTACCCGATCTCCGAACTGGAATTCCAAGGGTTTGCGTCGCTTGTCTGCATAACTCTTTTGTCGATCACGAGATGCCTTAAGTCTTTCCCGAATTTGAACAATCTTTTCTGTGGTCTCCCTTATGACTTCAGGACCAGTGAGGGGGCTGTTAGGGACTTGCCCCCTAGCCAGTTGGGTATCCCCCACTTCGGCCCAACACAGGGGTGATTTGCACTTACGACCGTGGAGAGCTTTGAATGGAGCGACTTTAATGCTAGTGTGATAGTTGTTATTATAGGAGAATTCGATAAGCAGTAAATGGGTATCCCATGCCTTACCAAAGTCTATCACATAGGCTCTCAACATGTCTTCTAACGTCTGTATGGTGCGCTCGCTTTGCCCGTCGGTTTGTGGATGGTAGGTCATACTCATGTCTAGCCTAGTTCCCAGAGATTTGTGTAGGGACTGCCAAAATTGTGAGGTGAATCTACTATCTCGGTCGGAGATAATGGATATTGGTACACCATGTAGTTGCACAATCTCCTTGATGTACGTCCTGGTTAACTTTTGCATCTTGTCGGTTTCCTTTATTGGCAGGAAGTGTGCAGACTTGGTCAATCTGTCTATGATTACCCATATGGTGTCAAGCCCACCTGATGTCTTAGGCAGCTTAGTTATGAAGTCCATGGTTATCCGTTCCCACTTCCACTCAGGTATATTCGGTTGTTGTAGTAGTCCTGATGGCTTCTGATATTCTACCTTGACCTTGGCGCAAGTCAGACACTTTCCCACATAGGTAGCAATCTCAGCTTTCATGTTCGGCCACCAGTACAACTTCTTGAGGTCTAGATACATCTTATCCGAACCTGGATGGATGGAATATTGTGTCTTGTGTGCTTCATTCATGACAACGTCTCAGAACCCACCGAACTTTGGTGTCCAGATCCGGTTCATGAGGTAGCGAGCTCCGTCCTTCTTGACTTCTAGGTTTTTATTCATCCCTCTCAATGCCTCACCCGTCACATTTTCTGGTTTCAAGGCTTCAAGTTGAGCTTCCTTGATTTGTGTGAACAGGTGTGAATGGATCGTCATTGTCAATGACTTCACCTGGCGACCCAAATATTCTTTTCTACTTAGGGCATCGGCTACAACATTATCCTTGCCTGGATGATAGCGGATTTTACACTCATAATCATTCAGTAGCTCTACCCATATTCTTTGTCACATGTTGAGCTCTTTTTGAATGAGGATATGCTGAAGACTTTTGTGATCGGTGAAGATGGTGCACTTTGTGTCGTAGAGGTAGTGTCTCCAGATCTTCAACGCGAACACTACTGCTCCCAATTCAAGGTCGTGGGTAGTATAGTTAACTTCGTGGGTCTTAAGTTGCCTTGACGCGTAAGCGATAACCTTCCCTCTCTGCATGAGCACGCATCCGAGGCCTCGATTTGAAGCATCGCAATATACCACGAAGTCATCAGTTCCTTCTGGAAGGGACAAGATCGGCGCGCTGCATAGGGCTTGTTTTAACTTTTGGAAGGCGACTTCATGTTTATATTCCCACTTGAACACCACACCCTTCTGAGTCAAACTAGTAAGGGGTTTAGCGATCTTGGAGAGGTTCTGTATGAACCTTCAGTAGTAGCCTACGAGTCCTAAAAATTGTTGGATTTCTGTTAGCGTTGTAGGTGCTGACCAGTTTTCGATCGCCTTGACTTTTGAGGGATCCACGTGTATCCCTTTCTTGCTAACCACGTAACCAAGGAATCCCACTTTTCAGAGCCAAAATTTGCACTTCAAAACATAGCATAAAGCTTCTCAACTCTTAGAGTCTCCAGAACTAGTCGCAAGTGTTGCCTGTGCTCTTCTTCACTCCTCGAATAGACCAAGATATCATTGATGAACACGATCACGAATTTATATAGGAAGGGTCGGCACACTCGGTTCATCAGATCCATGAACACCACAGGCGCGTTGGTTAATCCGAATGGTATCACTACAAACTCGTAGTGTCCATAGCGAGTTCTGAATGTCGTCATGGGGACATCTTCTTCTTGAACTCGTAGTTGATGATAACCCGACCTCAAGTCGATTTTTGAAAAATAACTTGCTCCCTGAAGTTGATCGAAAAGGTCGTCGATTTGGGGTAGGGGATATCGGTTCTTGATGGTAAGTTTGTTTAATTCTCAATAGTCGATGCACATGAAAAATGATCTGTCCTTCTTCTTTACAAAAAGGATCGGTGCACCCAGGGTGAAAAGCTCGGTCTAATGAACCCTTTGCTCAATAGTTCATTCAATTGGCTGGACAGTTCTTGAATTTCTGCTAGTGTTAGGTGGTATGGAGCTTTGGCAACAGGGGTAGCTCTAGGAATTAATTCGATTTGTCGTGCGAGTGGTACACCTGGCAGGTCTTTTGGGAATACGTTGGGGAAGTTGCATACCTCGGAAATGTCTTTGATGTCCTTCACCTCTTGTTTCTTATCTATGACGTGGGCTAAGAATGCATGGTATTCCTTTCGGAGGTACTTTTGGGCTTTGACGCAAGAGATGATTTGCAAATTTGCACTGGGGTTATCGCCATAGATGAGAAGGGTTTCGCCGTTTGGCAGATTAAGGCGAACGGCCCTTTCGTAACATAGAACGTCGGCACAATGAGAACTTAACCAATCCATACCAATGATGACGTCGAAACTTTTTATGGTGACTGGCATTATATCGATTTTGAACGAGTGGTTATCTAGAGTGAGGGTACACCCTATGTATATATCATTAGTGCGCTGAACCTTTCCGTTTGCCATTTCTACGACGTATGAATCTTTTAATGACTGGGGGTTTTGTTTTAGTAATTGTTTGAATTGGTGGCTCACGAAACTCCTCTCCACTCCACTATCAAATAGTACGCATGCATAAGAGTTATTGAGGAGAAACGTACCGGTAACCACTGTAGGATCCTCGACTGCTTCCCCATGTCCTATCTCCAGGACTCTCCCTACACCTCCAGTATTAGGGGCTTGTGCCTTGCGGCAGTTCCTCCTGATGTGCCCTGCTTCGCCACATCCATAGCAGGTTTGGCTTGCCCCTGTATTGGCAATTTGGTTGATCTTTCGTGCTGGCACTTTACAGAATGAGCGATATGCTCCTTCCTGTCGCAGTTTTTGAAGTGCATTTCCTAACAAGCACCATTGTGGTGGAAGTTTCACTTGTTGAACTTAGGGAGATTTCTAGCATATTGCTTTGGTGGTGTTGGAGTGATAGCAGTGGTGGAAGCACAAATAACAACAGTCTGTTGCTTCTAGGCGGGGTCCTGTGTCGGTTGCTTCTTTTTATTGTTCCAGAACTTTCTCTTGTTGTTCCCTCCCTTTTCTTGATCGGAGGTGGTTGACACCGTGACATGGCTAGCCTGATGATAAATGAGTTGGTGTGCCAGCTCCTTGGCACTGTCAAAAGTGGTTGGCTTTGAGACCAACATGCTATCTTGAATCTAGGGTGATAGGCCCCAGAGATATCGTTCCACCTTCTTGTTTTCCGGGGTAACCATCGCAGAACAGAGGAGTGCTAGACCATTGAATCAGGCTGTGTAAGCATCAAGGTCAGAGCCCGTCATCTTGAGGTTCCACAATTCTTGTTCTAATTTTTGCACCTCACCCCATGAGCAATATTCCTTCATCATCATAGTTTTCAAGTCTTCCCAAGTTAACGAGTTAGTCACGGAGAGTCTCAGTGATTTTACGTGGCCGTTCCACCAAGTGAGGGCCCTGCTAGAGAATGTGCAAGCTGCGAATTTGACTTTGTCTAATTCTTGGCATGCGCAGATCTCGAAGACGGATTCAGTCTTCTCGAACCACTACATTAAAGCGATGACGACCCCACTTCGATTGAAAGAATCGGGTTTGACGTTTGTGAAGTCTTTATAGGAACATTCTTTCGAACGCCCTTGGCTATCCCCTTGAGTAGAGATGTTAATATTTATCCTTGTCCTCTTGGCACCGTCAGTGCTAATTTGGGGCATAGCAGTTTCCACTGCGGCTGTAACCGCAACCTGGAACATAACGGGATCAAACTAGGGAGGCGGCGGGGGTGAATTTGTTTGCGTTCTCTCAGTACGTCTAGCAGATCTACGAGGCGGAATTTTTCTGTCATAGAATTTTTAAAGATAAAAGGGACATCAGCCTTTTAGTAATCGGATGTAAGTCGAGTGTCGTGAAATTAGTTCATTGGTTTTCAAGTATAGTATTTCCCAACTTCCATATGTTTGCATTAGCAAGTAATTCATGGAAAAAGTTTATGCAATTAAACTTATGAATTAAATAGTGATGACTCAAACGGAGTCATGTGTTTGGTTCCGTGTCTGACTCACTCCTAAGATTCGTTCGATGTGCCTCAGTTATACGTAATTAAAATTTTAATAAACTGTTGATACTAATGAGTCTGCCCTAAGTCCACAACCAAACAAGGAATAGGTCCTAAGGCGGGCTCGTCATTTCTAGGTCGATTACTGCTTTAATTACACATAACAACGAGGTACACTTAAAATCTTAGAATTATCAGTTGTAAATTGTTTGTAATACCACATATTAAATCTCATGTCAACATTCAATGAAGTAAAATGCATGCCAAATTCTTTGATAACTTTTCAGTACAGATAGTTTTGAGAAAATTTAACCTCACAAAGGGCTACATTACATCAATGCAAAAGATGGTTTTGACAGCACAAAAGCCCTCTGAATAGTGTAATCACTTAGTCGCAGGGTCAACCTACATACAAAAGAGTAGCACCAATGCATGCTTAGAAACCTATACTACGAAGATGTGTGAGTAGTATTGAGTCCTACTTACGACGATCCTTCCCTGGTGGAGCTTGGGATGATGTCAATACACCTTGTAGTTCTGCCAATCTCCGTTCGGTTGCAACCATTCTCTCCTCGAGTGCCCTGTATCTTTCCTAAAACTCCCTTGTTCCTACTCGAGCAGCGAGAAGGTCCTGAATGAGTTGGTCTCTGTGGTGGGAGTCTCGTCCCAAGTCTCTGGTGCGAGCAGTGGTAGACTCTACGATGGCACTCAGCTCCTAGACCTAATCGGTCGTCGTTCTACCGCGATAATCCCTAATCGCTATCCGTTGAGTCATGACTGGGAGGGCTCTATCATCCGGTCCCCCGTGGATGAGGTCGTAATAACCACGTTGGTCTCCATATGGTGACCGTTGGCGTTGTTTTCGGCTCCACCTTTCGATCGTAGTTGTGCACCGGGGATTAGACCCGTTGTATCCAAAGCGGTGTACGGGCACCCTCGCGATTTAAGGAGGGTTGAAGACTTTCGGTTCTTCTTCAATTGTAATCTCAACCTTGACTATCTCATCGTCTTCCTCTTCTTCTTCTTCATCTTCCTCCTCTTCTTCATGTTCTTCGTCGAATTCCTCTTCGGGTTCCTCTTCATGTTCCTCTTCGGGATCCTCCTCGGGATCTTCTTTGGGATCCTCTTCGGGTTCCTCTTCGATTTGTTGCTTGGTCTCTTCATCGATCCATCCAGCATTTCCCTGATTGGGAAAGTATGGGTCCCCTGGTAGGTGAAATCCTGCCATGTCGTCTGTACAACAATAGGGGTGTAAGTAGCATGCAACGGTTGATAATAATAATATTGTGTTATAGCAATCATACAAAAATATTCCTATAATATTTTGAATGTTTAGATTTGTTCCTTAACGCATTCCTTGTAGGGTGAAGTTAGGTTATTAGATTTGTTGCCCACTACGACTATCCCCTAGTATACGTAAATCACTCCTCGGATAGATATAGTTGATCAGGCTATATCCCTCCGAGACGTGATTCGCATATACCAAGGTATACTCGTGGTGTACAACTCCTTTTCTTTTAATTTATGTTCTTCTAGTTATGACACTACGCGAGTATGTAATGCATGTAGGTATACTTTTAAACGAGAAAACTATTTATTTTCTAAAAGTAATCCCTGTTAAAATGTTTTAAAATCAGAGACTTTTAGTCCCAAATGTTTTTATAGTTTGTATATCTTATGTTGTTTGATGTACTTAATTCACTATAAACCGTGCTCTGATACCAATCTGTCACACCCCCAAACCAAGGATGGCGGAAACGTCCGGGGGTGGAGGACTTCATGTATAGTATCATAACCACAATTGCAATAGTAATTTAAGCAAACACAACCAACATATATATGATTGAAAGAGTTACGTCATTGTATGAGTTACATGTTTCCAAATCAATTACAATATGTTGACAAAACATGAAATGTTGACGCCTTAACGTCTCATCCTTAAAATGCACTTTGAAACCTGTTTAGTGATTTCCTGAGAATACAAGTTGTTTGAAAAAGTGTCAACACAAAGGTTGGTGAGTTCATAAGCTTTTGTTTTAAAACTTGATATAAGTATTTCTCTTGTAAATGTCATGTTTGTTTTAGAAAATCCGATATTTTCCTTAAATGTGTAATGTAGTCTTATATCCGAAGACCAAAATGTATAAGTAACCTCTCTTATTGATAGAAAATGATATATGTTTAAATCGACGTAAACGCGGATGAATTAAATGAAATTCCCGTAAATTCTTACGTTTTTTAATACTTTTTGTGAGTTTATTATAACCATGTTATGACCAAGTTGGCCTGAAACGACGTTCTTCAGGCGACGGAAATGTTTATGACATTTGTCACCTCAGACCTGCTGGTCTAGCTGTTGCATGCAGCTCAGGTGTGGGTTTGTCAATCCCAATATAGATCTATACACAGCTATCACGCTCTCCCTCCAGGAGACTCTGATTACAATACAATACTTATTGCTAAATGTGAAGCAAATGTCTCACTAAGTCTTTAACAAATTTACGTGTAATGAAATGAAAATCCGTTATTGTATAAATGTACCTTTTTTGTATGAGTGTGTTATGTAATGTATCATAAACTATACCTATTATAGTTTATCAAAACAGAGGTAGTAAATGTAATGTGCATAAACTATATTCAACGTGGTTCATTCAATTGTTTGAGTAAAATGGATGTACTTTGATTACAACAAATCGTGTTATCCTTTATATTTTATATGTATATATATATATATATATCAAACATCCATTTATTAACTGATGCATGTTTATATACCAAGATAAAATGTCATTCTTTTGCAATAACATACATGCACAAAAAGATATACAACTTTCTCAACATGTTACAAGGTGATAATAAATATTTTGCATTTTTCTGTTAGTAACAGCTTCGATCACTGTTATTAGAAAATTTATAAAAACTTCATAACAGATCCAAATCAGAATCCGGAAATTCTGGGAATTTTGAAAATGAGTCTAGTTTGTTCATAAATTTTTCCATGATTTTTAGTGACCTTAAACTTAGGTGAAAACGTCCCTAAACACAGACTGGTTCGGATTGGCTCTTTAAATGCTAGGCAGATTTTCAAAAAATCACCATAAATTGTAGAAAAAGCGTATGGAGATGTGCAAGTAGTCATTTTAAAGGTATAAACCTGAACTATTTGAATCTAATACAGTTTTGAAAACAAAAATGTTTAAGTCGACCAAAACATTCCGTGAATGGAGCCCAACTTTTCTGATGAAAGCTATTAGAAGTATTTAGTTGTGTTCTTAGAGATTTTAACTTGTATTCCACCCCTTAAAACTTAAGAAAATACAAAATTGTATGGGTATGAACTCACCTTGAATGATTTCAGTGGGTGAATGTTGAAGATGAGAAGTGTTCAACTCAAGAACACTTGAAGGATCACTTGAATTTTCGAAGATCTAACATGAATATGATGATGTTTGTGTAAGCAATCTATGATTTTGAGTAAGAGGGAATGTAATAATCATAAGGAGAGTGATGAAACTTACCAAAAATGAGAGAAAGTTTGATGATCAGCCCTTAAATCTCGAAATTTGAGTGAGAGGATTTAAGAGAAAAGTGATGTTTGATACTTGGTGGAAATGAGGAAAATGAGTGAAGTTAAGAGTGAAAGAGAGTTTTCCAGCTCATTTGGACGTGGGTTTCCTGGGAAATGAGTGGGGTAGTTCCTTGAGGTGACTAGGAGTAGTGGGGAGTACAATAGTTGGTCAAAGGAATAGGCATGGGGTGGTTGTTTGTGCCAATTATTATGGCAAGATCCACATTCCACCTCAAGATCTCACTTAATAGATTTTATTCTTAAAAAAATATTTCCATAAAAATATGTTTAAATTATGAATATTTAGGGTCTTATATGTTAAAATATGATTTTTGGAGAAAGTCCCACGTTAAAATAATTAAAAATGGGCTTAAAACGGAGTCGTGGTCGAAAACCGGGTGAAAAAGAGGAATTTCCGGGGTTCTGGGCGAGGTCTCGGCCTTAGCAGCCAAGAACTGAAGCAGCATGTGCAGATCCGTGGGAAGAGGCTACGGTCCGAGGGGTCCTGATGCGGGCGTGGTTGCGGCTCGCTTGCTACGGTCGGGGCTGCGGCTCGCATGCAGCGTTTCCAGCCCAAGAGGGTTCGGCCTCTAAGAGGTTTCGTCCCTAAGGGGAGGTTCCGGATCCTTTGGGGTATTTTACCCGTTCTAACCTTGTTTTAAGCGATTTTTAACTCGGTTAAGGGTCGAAATGACCCGAATGACTTCAAAAAGTTATGGGAACTTTTGAGAGAGATTTGGGAGATATTTCAAATAGAAAGAGATATAGTGAAAACGATTGAGAGAGGTTTCATTTGTGACCCTTTTGAGTGTTCGACTTTGCAATGCGAGCCATGTTTTAAGTTCCTACACACTCCCGATGAGTGTGCAATAGTGTTTTATTGCTTTGGTTCAATGTTTAGCATTTTCACGGCAATGGAAATTCAAACATACGAATTTTCCAATGATGTTTTCTCATTAAAATAGTGAGTTGTTTAGTAATTACACAATGTAAACCCTAATATACAAGGACTAATTAAGTCGTCCGCTTTGACTTGTTGAATTTGTTTGACTTTGACTTGACCCGAAATTGACTATTGTCACAAAAATCACAAAGAAAGATAACAGCACCTTAATAAAACGAACTTATATGTTTGATCTTTCAATAACTTTCCCTTTCTCTGTAAAAGGCTCACAAGGACCCAAACAACTTTGGGTTTCTAAATCTGCTTGATTTTTTTGCAAGTGATTCATGAAGAATAGTTTGACACTAAATGGTATATCGACAATAGTTGTTCGCGTCACATGACCGGTAGGAACGAGGAGTTGCGAGAGTATAGGGAACTGAAGAATGGTGGAAAAGTAAAGTTTGGGAATAACTCTCTTAAAGAAATAAAAGGTTATGGGATGATAACAAATGGTAAATTCTCAATTCTAAAAGTTGTGTATGTTGAGGGTCTGCAACATAACCTTATAAGCGTTTCGCAGTTGGTTGTTGGTACAGGATTAAAAGTCTTATTTGATAACGAAGGTTATGAGTTTATTGAAAACAAAACCAATATTGTTCTTTTAAATTCCGAACGAAAGGATGAAATGTATCCATTGAACTTAAATCCAATTCGAGGGAAGCCAGCCATCTGCCTTCTAACGAAAGCTCCTATAGACAAAGGTTGGCTATGGTATAGAACACTTTCGCACCTTAACTTCAAAGATATCAACAAGCTCGTTCTTGGTGATCATGTGCAAGGACATACTCTCCTAAAGTATGACAAGGATCATCTTTGTGTTGCATGCAAAATGGGGAAGCAAAGTAGCAAAATTTATCCGACTGTGGTGAAAACGAAAGTCATTGAGCCACACGAATTATTACACGTCGATCTTTGTGGTCCATTTGCGATCGAAAGTATTGGTGGTAATAAATATATACTCGTAATTTGGATGATATTTCTCGTTTCACTTGGGTTTATTTTATTAATCAGAAATCTGAAGCCACTTCAAAGCTCCAAGACTTCGTAAAGCAGATTGAACTACAACTGCGAAAGTTGGTTCGCAAGATTCGCAGTGACAATGGGTTGGAATTCAAAAACTAGGTGTTTGAAGAATTTATGACTGCAAAAGGAGTTTTACATAATTTAGCTCCTTACACTCCACAACAGAACGGGGTAGTTGAAAGGCGAAACCGATCATTGTAATCGGTTGTGAGAAACATGCTCTCATTTGCAAATTTGCCACTCTACTTTGGGGCAGATGCGATAGGAACTGCTTGTTATACCCAAAACCGCTCCTTTCTCAATAAATGGTTCTTTGTCACTCCATATGAAATATTAAACAAACGAAAACCTAATGTAAAGTTTTTTCATGTTTTTGGTTCAAGGTGTTTTATCTTTAATTCTAAAGAACAGATGAACAAATTCGATGTGAAAGCTGACGAAGGCATCTTCTTGGGATATTCGCTGACTTCTAAGGCATATAGGGTTCTTAACAAACAGTCAAAACGAATAGAAGAAACCTATTATGTGACGTTCGACGATAACCACTTAAAGAAGATTCAACCTAACAACAATCAATCAAAGGAGATTTTTCCTAAACCAAACCCAGCCACCATTCTTCTATCCAATCTCTACGAAGACTTCATGCTACTGTTTGATGAGCCATAGAAGGTGATCACTTCCAAATCTAAATCAACTGACAACAAGGTCGATGAATTGAAGAAGATTATTGACAACGCTGCACATGATATGCACAAAGAGTAACCAAGTGCGAATGATCCAAAAGACACGAATGTTGCAGTTCAGGGGGAGATTTCAGAATCAACTACCGATGCAACCAATTAGGGGGAGCACCCAACTCCAACAAATACCCACGAAATTCCGCTCCAAGGGGAGAATCCGACAACCAAAGAAGAAATATACTCATCATTCGAGGGGGGGAAAGATGATGTGAATGATAATTCGGATGTACAGTCAGAATTTGAGGACATAAATAATGAATTGGATTCCACTTATGATCCTAATTATCCTCCTCTAACTAAATACACAAGAGACCATCCAATAAAGCAAGTAATAGGTGAATCATCTATAGGAGTTCTTTAAAGGGCAGAAGAAAAGGCGAATCGGACGGCTTTGCTCTCCAAAGTAGAATATTGCATGTTCAATTCGTTCATCTCCAAATTCGAACCTAAAAATGTTCAGATTGCTCTAGATCATTTGGATTGGGTGCAAGCGATGTAGGAGGAACTCAATGAATTTGAACAAAACAAAGTCTGGAGGCTAATTCCTACTCCAAAGGATGCATCTATTGTAGGGTTAAAGTAGGTGTTTTGCAACAAGCTTGATAAAGAAGGAAATGTTATACGAAACAAAGTGTGATTGGTTGTAAAAGGGTATTGTGAAGAACAAGGCATTGATTACGAAGAGTCTTTCGCACCTGTCATTAGGCTAGAATCAGTTTGCATCTTTTTGGATTACAAAGCACACAAGAACTTTGAGGTTTATCAAATGGACTTCAAGTGTGCATTTTTGAATGGGGAGCTAGAAGAGATTGTTTATGTGGAGCAACCACCAGTGTTTGTAAATGAGAAGTATCCCAATCATTGCTATATTTTGGACAAAGCAGTCTGCGGTCTGAAACAAGCTCCAAGAGCCTGGTATGAAACTCTAACTCGTTTCTTGAAAATGTATAAATTTAAATAAGGTTCGGTTGACCCAACATTCTTTTGTAAGAAAGATGGTGACCACTTAATGATTATCTAAATATACGTTGATGACATTATCTTCGGATCAACTAATCCTAGCTTAACAACTGAATTCCGAAAGCTAATAGAATTGAAATTTGAGATGAGCTCAATGGGTCCAATTAACTTTTTCCTTGGATTAAATATAAGATAGAGCCAGGAAGGTATATTTATCAATCATGAGACATACACAAATACCTTGCTTTCTAAGTTTGGGATGGTGGGAAACTCAAAAACGAAGTTTCAAATGGCATTCAGAATGAAACTAACACCATCTCTGGAAAAACTAGCTGCTGATATGACACTCTGGTCTTAGAGTTTAAGATTACTTTTCAATGCTATGAAAATATTGGATTTTATTGAGAACATACAAACATTTTCACTGACTCAATGATAGGTTTTCATTACAAAAACATGGTTATGAACTCACCAGCTTAATGTCGATACTCTTTCAAAATCGTTTGTATTCTCAAGAAATCAGTAGACAGGTACGCCCGCAAGCTTTTGAGAAGACGGAGCATATAAAGTCACGTATTTTATATTTTTTTATACTTTTTATGTATACAAACTATTTATCAAACAGATGTAAATATTCATATCTTAATGTAATGGTTGTGTTTACTTTGATTACTATGATGCAATTTTTGTTATATTGTACATGACGTCCTCCACCCCCTAACGTTTCCGCCATTTCGGTTTAAGGGTGTGACAAATTGGTATCAGAGCTATTGTTTATAGCGAACTAAGTATACCGAACCCTATGTGGTATACAACTATCAACATTAAAGGACCGAAGTGCTCTGAAGCTAAAAGTATACTTTAGAATATAAGTATTTTTCAAGAAGTATACAATAATACATAGGTACAAGAAGCTACAACACAGTGAAAACTACAAAAAAGTATTTAAGGTGAATTGGAAACTATGGTTAAACCTGGATAATTATGTAGTTATATATGGGGCCAATTTATCCTGATTAACTATATTTATCCAATATATGACCAACATGTGTTTGGGAGTGGCTGTGGTGTCACGACGAGTCTAAAACTTACCAAATCCGATAATAATGAAGCACAACTTTAAAATACTATAGGAGTATTTTAGCTAGAGCCTAACTCAATGTAAAGATTCATTCCAAGTGTTACTACTTATTCCTTTTCTAGTGATAGTTCACTTATATTGGTAGCCTTTATTTGTATATCGCTTAGTATAACACTTTGAATATCAGGTTGTGATATGTCTTGTTTCATATCACTTGATTCTAGGGGACTTACCATCCTCTTCTTCTTGATTCTTTTAGAATAAGATGCCTCCCAGGAAGAGACCCAACATAAAAAACAACAACCCTCCGACAGATCTGATGCCACCACCTCCTAAGTTCGATCCTGCCATGTTCCAGGCAGCAGTTACAGCCGTTGTGGCTGCCATAATATCGCAGATTAATTCTGGCGGCTCTAGTGAGTCGGGAAGTGGTACCCATCCCCTTAATCTTGATGGTGGTTAGGGACACCAGAAGGAGTGTTCCTATAAAGACTTTATGAACGTGAAACCTAAATTCTTTGATGGCAATGGAGGTTTCGTTGCCCTCACTCGTTGGTCCAAGAAGATTGAATCAATTTTCAAGATATGTACGTGCCCTGAGGCAAGCAAGGTGAAGTTTGCCGCCTGCACCTTCAGTGATAGAGCCCTGACTTGGTGGAATAGCCGACTCAAATCCCTAACTCTACCGGTAGCAAATGCCATGGGTTGGGAGAATTTAAAAGAACTTATGCTTGCTGAGTACTACCTAAGAGGCGAAATGAAAAAGTTGGAACATGAGCTTTGGAACCTGAAGATGAAAGGTTCCGACATTGCCACTTATATAGCTAGATTCTGCAATCTAGCTCTTCTTTCTCCATGAATGGTCACCCCAGAAAGAAAGAAAATAGAGAGGTACATTTGGGATTAACGCTCCCAACTCAAGGAAATGTTTTAGATGCTAAACCTCTCACATTCGACAATGCCACGTGTTTAGCGCAAACTCTCATAGATCACGGAGTTGATCTTGATGCAACGGCAGCTGTTCCCGAACCACAGAAGGCGAGTGGTGTGAAGAAAAAGTTTTGGAATAAGCGTAAGGGCCAGTCTTCGCAGGAGCCCTCCAAAAAACAACAAGTAATGGCAGTTTATGCTGCTACCACTCCTGTCGTTGTTCCCGCAGCTCAAGCACCTGCCAATAGATATGTTGGTACTCTTCCAAGGTACGACAAGTGCAACTTTCATCATCACGGACCTTTCCGTGATTTGCAATGCAACAGTTGTGGCAAGAAGGGGCACACAACTCGATTTTGCAAGACACCAGCGCAACCAATCAATCATGATATTGGAACATTCTAGTTATCAAATCAATCACATGTGATTTATAACTAGAACAAACAGAGATATTTTCTATTACTTACACACTGTTATCAAACTTATGGATTTCAAATACTTCGAAATGTTTATCAAACCCTTTTACATACTAAACTCATTATAAACTTGTTAATTTATGCCAAACCTTTCTTTTACAACTTTCAAACTATTATATTGTCAAAACCATGCCTAATGCATATATAGCTATATAAGTAAGGTTTGAAGGAGTTAGGACTGATAACTCACTTTATTTCTTGTTCCTTGTTTGGTTGTGGACTTAGAGTACCCTGTGATCTGTCCGAGTGTCATCTGATCCTTAGTTATATATTATGTATATATGTACGAGGCATAAAAGCTTTTATCTGAGTTCAATACATTCAGTCATACAAACAATTCTACTAGTAAACTGTAATAGGTATAGTTTAGGAAGATACTACTCATTACTTCTAGTACAATGAAGCATACAAAAAGTCATTTCATTCATGGGTCAATACATACGATTATCAGAAACTATACAAATATACTATGATGAGAAACTATAAAAACATACTATGATGAGAAATAGTTAGAGAATACTATAACGAGAAACATTACATACACTACACTATACAAGAGAACATACTATATACTAGACAGAGAGAACATACAATACTCTAGTACATACAATACATATACAAGTATACTATAACATAAATGTGAACCACTGTTTCGGGGCATGTCATCACTGCCATGGCTCGATTTGTATCCAGAGTCTCCTGGGGCGAGAGCATGAATTTGCATATAGATCTATATTGGATTGACTATCCTATACCTTGTTGCTAGCTACAGTGGGACCTGCAGGTCTACTGGTGCCAAATGTCATTTCTTCTGACGTCTTTCATCGTCGTGTTTTTAGTCGATAGTATGGTACAATCAAATCACATTATACCTTAATAAATAACTGGTTTAAGGTAGTTAGTACAGTAGTAGTTACTATAATACAACCCTAAATTACTATATTATTTTCCCATTTGCATTCACATTGTGATCTTCTCACATAAATGGTAATGTACAAACTATATTTTCATAATGATAGTCACACTTGGGAAAATCACACACTTTTACAAGAAATAAACTTACAAAATAGTCAAGATTTGGTAGAAGGCTACTTTTAGTAGAAAATATAGTATTTTCTAGGAGATACAAAAATATACAAACTTTTTACAAACTTATACATTCAAACACTTAAAAATATTTTCATACAAACAATGACACTAAAATGCTTATGAACTCACCAGCTTTAAAGCTGATAAACTCTTACAAAATAACTTGTATTCTCAGGTCATCAGTAGGCAGGTATCGATGCCAACTTTTGAGAAAATGGAGCACATTCAAGATTCATCTATTATTTTGATTCATATTTTTGGTGTCTTATAAACTATACAGAACACTTGTATTAAAATACATTATTAATACAATGGATGATGTTGTTTGCTTGTTTACTATTATTATGTGTTGTGATACTGTATATGACATCCTCCACCCCGAACATTTCCATCGTTCCGGTTTTGGGGTGTGACACTAGTGATGGGCCAGGAGGAGGCAGTTGTTGATCCCATCGTTGTTACGGGTATGTTCCTCCTCGACAACTCTTATGCATGCATTCTTTTCAATTCTGGTGCGGAGAGAAGTTTTCTTAGTCATGCATTCAAGCATCTACTCAAGCATAAACCCCAACCTTTAACCGAAACATTCACCATTGATATGGTGAACGAAAAGAAAGAGAGCACTAACGACGTATTCATCAGCTGCACCCTTACCCTAAAAGTTTCAACGTCATCATTGACCTTATGCCATTTTCCATAAAAGGCTTCGACGTCATCATCGGCATGGATTGGTTGAGCCCCAATCGTGCTGATATCCTTTGTTATGAAAAAGCCATTCACCTCAATCCACCATCTGGCGAAACCCTCATTATTTATGGTGATAAACTCAGCTCAAACCTTCGTATCATTTCATGCATCAAAGCCCATAAATATCTGCGAAAGGAGTGACATGCATTCCTACCCCATGTCGTTAATGAGAAGCAGGAAGTTAAAGGCCTCGAGAGCATCCCCGAAGTTTGCAACTTTCCTGATGTCTTCCCCGAAGAGCTTCCCAGAATCCCTCCTGAGCACCAAGTCGTGTTCTGAATCGACTTAATTCACGGAGCTACCCCCGTAGCTAAATCCCCATAATGTCTAGCGCCGATATAAATGCAAGAGTTATCCAGCCAACTCAATGAGCTACTCAACAAGGGATTCATCAGACCGAGTTCCTCACCCTGGGGAGCCATAGTCTTATTTGTGAAAAAGGAGGATGGATCCTTTCGGATGTGTATAGATTATCGTGAACTAAACAAGCTCACCATCAAAAATCGTTATCCTCTTCCCTGAATCGACGACCTCTTCGATCAACTATAATGAGCTAGTTACTTCTCAATGATAGACCTAAGATCAGGGTGCCATCAACTACGAGTCCATGAGGGTGATGTTCCTAAGACAGCATTTCAGACTCAATATGGTTACTATGAGTTTGTAGTGATGCCCTTCGATCTAACCAACACACTGGTGATATTCATGGATCTGATGAATCGGGTATGCCACCCTTTCTTAGACAAGTTCGTAATAGTGTTCATTGATGATATACTTGTCTACTCTCAGAGTGAGGAATATCATAGACAACACTGGGGGCTATTGTTAGAAACACTAAGATCGGAGAAACTTTATGCAAAGTTTTCAAAGTGCGAATTCTGGATCAGAAAAGTAACTTTCCTTGGTCACTTGGTTAGCAAGGAAGGCATACACGTGGACCCTTCCAAAATTAAGGTGATTAAGAATTGGTCAGCACCAAAGACGACCACATAAATCCGTCAATTCTTGGATCTCTTTGGCTACTATCGCAGGTTTATCCAGAATTTCTCCAGGATTGCTAAAACTTTAACCACCCTGACTCGGAAAGGTGTATCATATAGTTGGGGAGAAAAACAAGACACTTCGTTTCAAACATTGAAGCGGGCCTTATGCAGCATACCTATCGTGTCTCTTCAAGAAGGGACATATGACTTTGTTGTCTACTGTGATGCATCCAACCAAGGCCTATGTTGTGTGCTTATGCAACGAGGAAAGGTTATTGTCTATGCCTCGAGATAGCTGAAAGCACACGAAGACAATTATACAACTCACGACCTGGATTTGGGAGCAGTAGTCTTCGCATTAAAAATATGGAGACATTATCTATACGGAACCAAGTGTACTGTCTTCACCGACCATAAGAGCCTACAACATATTTTCGATCAGAAAGATTTAAACATGAGGCAACGGTGGTGGGTAGAGATACTCAATGATTATGAGTGTGAAATACGCTATCATCCCGGCAAGGTCAATGTGGTAGCGAATGCCCTCAGCTGGAAAGAGTATTCAGGTCGTAGAGTGAAGGCACTAACAATGACCATCCATTCCCTCTATCCGCTCAAATCAAAGAGGCTCAACTGGAAGCCTTAAAACCAGAGAGCATGTTAGATGAAGCCTTGAGAGGAATGGAAAAGAACTTGGATATTAGAGAAGATGGAGTTTACTATTTCATGAACCGGATCTGGACCCCAAAGTTCATTGGTTACAGGAAGGTTGACATTAACGAATCTCACAGGACTAGATACTCTGTTCATCCAGGTTCGGATAAGATGTACCTGGATCTCAAAAAGCTCTATTAGTGGCCAAACATGAAAGCAGAGATCGCTACTTTTGTGGGCAAGTGCCTGACTTGCGCCAAGGTGAAAGTGGAATATCAAAAGCCCTCAGGTCTACTTTAGCAGCCAGGAATACCTGAGTGGAAGTAGGAATGAGTTACGATGGATTTCATCACTAAGTTACCCAAGTCTCCGAGTGGGTATGATACCATCTGGGTAGTTGTTGATCGATTGACTAAATCCACCCACTTCCTGCCAATCAAAGAAACATTCAAGATGGAAAGACTTACACGAATCTACATCTAAGATATAGTTAGTTTGCATGGTGTGCATGTGTCCATTATCTCCGATCGGCATAGCATATTCACCTCGAGATTGTGGCAGTCAATATAGAAGGATCTTGGAACTAAGTTGGATATGAGCACAACTTACTATCCTCAAACCGATGGCAGAGTGAGATGACCATTTAGACATTGGAAGACATGTTGAGAGCATGTGCTATAGACTTTGGCAAGTTGTGGGACACCCATTTACCCCTGGTCGAGTTCTCTTACAATAATAGCTATCACACTAGCATCAACGTTGTGCTGTTTGAACCCCTTTATGGCCATAAGTATAGATCCCCTATGTGCTAGGTTGAGGTGGGTGACACGCAGTTAGTTAGAGGTCAAGTTTCCGCTAGCTCTCTCACTGGCCCATAAATCATCCATGAAACCACATAAAAGATCGTACAAATCCGAGAACGATTAAAGGCTTCAAGAGATAGACAAAAGAGCTACGCTGATAAGAGACAAAAACCCTTGGAGTTCCAGGTTGGTGATCGTGTTCTATTGAAGGTTTCACCTTGGAAAGGCATGATACGCTTGGGAAAGCGTGGAAAGCCGAATCCGAGATACATAGGACCATTTGAGATCCTTGCTGGGATCGGTCCCGTAGCATACAAACTTTGTTTACCCCAAGAGCTTAACAATATTCATCATATCTTCCATGTCTCGAACCTTAAAAAAGTGTTTATCCGACGAAACCCTTGTGATCTCTCTTGATGAGATTGAGATCAATGAGAGCCTTAACTTCATGGAAGAACCAATCGAAATCATGGATCGGGAAATCAAACGAACGAAACAAAGTCGCATACCGACAGTGAAGGTCCGCTGGAATGCCAAGCGGGGACCTGAATTCATTTGGGAGTGTGAATTTCGGGACGAAATTCCCTCTATCGGGGGGATGATGTGACAACCTGAATATTTTTCCGTTAAAGTTAGCCGTTTTCCGTTAAATAAATTTCACATTTTTATTTGTTTCGCTAAATTTCTATGGTTTGGAAAATCATTTAAGTTTTATATAATTAAATTTATATATGAGTCAGAACCAAAAATCGCGCGAAAAACCCAATTTTCCTTCGAAAAATCAATAGTTTCCCGCCTGACTGGTGTTCACGGCCGTATGGCCGTAAACCCATTCACGACCATAAACTAGTTCGCGGTTGGTGGACCTCACCACCGACCATGAACCCCCTATATATACGTGATTCCTACCCTCATTTACACTTTTCTGGCCGAAAACTCCCCCATTCTCTCTTTAACCTCTCGACCGTAAACACCAAAATACCCTCTTTTCTTCCAAAAATGATCAAGAATCAACTTTGGGCGTTATTATAGAGCTTCTAAAATGCATTTTTCATCGGATCAAGCATCGTTGTTCTTAAGTTCACGACCGATAACCCTTCAAATCTTCAAACCTTCAAGGTCCGCAAACCATTCACAGTCGTGAACCCTTCAAAAATTCATATTTCCTTCAAGAACACCGTTCACGCCCATAAACCCTTCAAGGGGCAGTTCACGACTGTAAACCTCTTCACGGCCGCAAACCCTCCTCAAGTGGTGAACTTGACTGAAAACCCGCTTTCCTAGATTCAATCAAGTCCCGGTAACATTCCTAAACCAAAAGTGATACATGTGTGGAAGTGACAAATTTTGAAAATGATAATGGTTACAATGTGGATTTGGGAGGAGACCATGGAATGCATGCTACCTTTAATGTGGGAGATCTTTCACCTTATCTTGATGATGATGGCCTTGATGAATTGAGGTCAATTCCTTTCAAAGGGGGAGGGGATGATCCATGCATGGAACATGAAAGCCCAAAAGGTGATGGATTAGTGATTTATCCCCCTGTTAGAGGGAATTTCGTCCCGAAATTCAAAGATTTGAACTCAAATTGCAAGCTGAAAAGAGAATCGAGGATGAGTCTACTACTTCGGGTCTTCACGCTTCCATGTGGAATCGAATCTCCACTTGACGTTCCAGTGAACCCCCACTATCGGGAAGCATCTAGGTTTCGTTGGGTAGATACTTCTTAAAGATCGAGACGTGAAGTACCAGAGGAATGTTACTAAGTTTCGAGGTTAATCGAAGTTTGTAGGCTACGGGATCAATCCTAATGAGGATTTCGAGAAGTTCTACGTTTATGGAGAGATTCGAATGAATAGATAAAAAGAACTGTAAGTATAATGGTTGTCGAAAAGGAATATACCTGGGGCAACTGTGGGATCGGTGGCTGTCTCACCTTGTCCTACAGCTAGGACTCTTCCAGAGTTGCCAGCTGTTGTTGCATTGGGGCAGTTTCTCTTATAATGCCCGACCTTTCCGCAACCATAACAGACCTAACTGATGCCCGCTTCGAGAGCTTGATTTGTTGGTGTTCTACAATTCCGTGCAAGGTGACCCTCTTAGCCACAATTTTTGCAAAGTTTTATACGACAGGGACCGGGAATATAGTGGTGGTAACTGCACTGGTTACACCACGGGTGAACACCGGCATATCCGGTAATAGGTGCTTGAGCTGAGGAACCGATGACGGGTACAACAGCAGGGGTAGTGGCAGTGTGGACTGTCACCATTTGTTGTCTCTTCGAAAACTCTTGGGAAGGCTGATATTTATCCCCCGCCTCCCAGTACTTCCTTTTCTCACCACTTCTTTCCATCGGCTCAGGAGTAGTGGCTGCTTCCTCTACGTCCTCACTATGGTCAATCAAGATTTGCGCTAGGCATTTGGCGCTGTCGTATCTATCTGGCCTCGCAGCTAAGACGTTCCCTTTGGTTGGCTGAGTTAATCCCCAGATAAACCTCTCAATCTTCTTACTTTCAGGGGTAACCATCCCTTGACAAAGAAGCGCTAGGTCGTCAAACCTAGATGTGTAGGTGGTGATATCGGAACCTTTCATCTTCAGATTCCATAGTTCATGCTCCAACTTCTGTATTTCACCCCGAGGGCAATACTCTGCGTGTAGAAGTTCCTTCATAACTTCCCAACCCATAGCATTAGCTACAGGTAGAGTTAGAGATTTGACTCGGCTATTCCACCAAGTCAGGGCTTTGTTGGTGAGGGTGCAAGCGGTAAACTTTGTCGAATTCTGAACAAGCACAGATCTCGAAGATAGATTCGATCCTTTCTAACCATCGAGTTAGAGCAATGACACCTCCTGTGCCATCGAAGAATGTAGGTTTCGCGTGCATAAAGTCTTTATAGGAACACTCCTTTCGGTGTCCTTGGCTATTCTCCTGGTTTTGAGGTTGGGGACCACCTTCCGAACTACCGGGGTTCGTTTGCGACATGGCTGCTGAAAATGCTGCAGTTAAAACTGACTGAAGGGTTGCCAGGTCGATTTGAAGAGAAGGTGGTGTTTGAGGAGGGTTGTTGTTCTGCGAGCCGGGTCTCTTTCTTGGAGGCATCTTGATCTAATAAGATCAGGAAAAGAGGATGATAAGCCCTCTAAATTGAATCAAGAGATATGATACAAAGGATATCTCTTTATGGCATGCATAGAATTCTATTAAGCGATAAAGCAAGAAGGAGTTATCAAACAGATAAATTATCGCTAAAGAAATGATTAAGGAGTAACGTTGGGATGAGGAATTCTATAACGGATTTGGCTCGAGAAATAATCCCATAGTATTTCATGATTTGCTGCAGCGACGGCTCATTGTTTGGGTATTGGGAAAGTTTTATGCATGTTGCGTACCACAGTCACTCCCAAGCACATGTTGGCCGTGTCTCGAATGAATATAGTTGGCCAGGCTATATTGATACTAGACATGACTACATAACTGCCCAGGTTTAACCGCAGTGTACAACACTCATTTACTTATGTTTTGTTCTACTTGTAGTTACGGATATCGACGGTTCGGTATACTTCTATACTTTTGAAAATACTTATAATTGAGGTATACTTTTAGTTCAGAGCCCTTGTTTATAGTGAATGGAGTATACCAAACCTTACATGGGATAAAACTATAAACACTAATCTGTCACACCCCGAAAACTGAAGGCGGAAACGTCTCCGGGGTGGACTACCAAGTTGAGTATCAAATCCAATGTACATAGTAAGCAAAGTAAACAACCATTACATTACATATCAAAGTTTACATTTGTTCAAAAGTAAAGTTGTACATTCGTAATACATAGTATATATGAACAAAAGTAGAGACGAGTCTTATGTACGCTCCGTCTTCTCCAAAAGATTCGCTTAGTACCTGTCTAATGTTGACCTGAGAATACAAGCAGTTTGAAAATCAGCATAAAGCTGGTGAGTTCATAAGATGTTTGCTTTGTGAAAATGTACGAGTTTCCTTTAGTTTATCGAAAAGTTGTTATCCAAGAAAAATCCCATATTTTCTTAAAAGAGAAGGTTGGTTGATTGTTAGGTTATACGGTTCTGATTGTTTAACTATGATCCCAGGAAAGTCCCATACTTTCCTGATTGTATATTACTAGTTGTAAAAGATGTAATGTTATTCAGTTTGTTACTATTTCTAGTTATATAAGTGTTACCCAGGAAAGCCCCATACTTTCCTGCATGTTGGTTTCTAATGTGAATGATGTTAAAGATGTAAAAGATGTAACTTGGTTAGGTAATATTTTATTTTCCCCAGGAAAGTCCCGTACTTTTCTAAAAGTAATTTTTAGTTATTGAACTTCGACATACTGATTTATTTCCTTTCGTACCTATTGTATTAACTAGGTATTCTGATAATCTAATGCTATTATCTTGGAGTATACTTAGATACATATCTTCATATTCGTGTTCTTATTCTTATACATATTCTTATACTTATTCATGTTCATATTCGTATTCGTTGTTGTATTCGTTTCCCTATTCCTACTCCTATTACTATTCGTATTCGTATTCGTATTCGCAGTCGTATTTGTATTCGCAATCGTATTCGTTTCCCTATTCCTACTCCTATTACTATTCGCAGTCGTATTCGTATTCGCAGTCGTATTCGTATTCGTTCTGTTCCTAATTATAGTTCCGTTATCCATTCTGTTCCTAATTATAGATGTGTTATTCGTTCTGTTTCTAGTTGTAGTTTCGTTATTCGTTCTGTTCCTACTTATAGATGTGTTATTCATTCTGTTTCTAGTTGTAGTTTCGTTATTCGTTCTGTTCCTAATTATAGCTTCGTATTCGTTCTATTCCTAGTTATAGCTTCGTATTCGTTTTCGTTTTCGTAATTAGTCATAATTGGAAATTAGTATAGTTATTCGTAGATTATGAAACATAGTTTAGATTAGAGCATTTTATCGAGAAATCTATGTTTAGTTTGAAAGCTAAATTCGTAATTCGAACTATTTGATAAACACAGTTATTGATATTAGAACATACAGAATGAAAACGATTAAACTGAAAACAATAAGTTGTGAGTACAAGATTTCCTTGTACTTTTGCTTGTATTCCCCCCCTGAAATTAGTGAAAACAGTTGAAAAAGGGTAGGGGTATGAAATCACCGAACGAGAAATGTGACAATTTGGATGCTAAGAGTTGATCCGGGGCTTGTAAACACACGAGGTTCCTAAGTATAATGTAAAGATACACATTTGTACCTAATTAGGACTTAGATTGGTTATTTGGTAAGGACAATTGTTTCTAGTCGCGAAAACACCCGGATACAAGTGTTTGGAGGGACCCGGGTGGCGTTTAGGGACACATATAGTTAGGATAATGAGTTGGGACATCAAAGGAACACTCCCTAAGGAGTTTACGGCCACAAGACCCTCTACCCATGATTTTACGGCCATAAACTCATGGTGGGGTGAGTTAAGGGCAAAAATGGCTTGAATCACTTAAGGGAATTTTTCTAGGTTTGGATTAAAGTCTTGGAATGGATTTTAGACATTAAAATGACCTATTTAAGGGAGTTTACGGCCTAGCATAGGCTCCTGGCCGTAAACTCCTAATTACTCAAGAAAGATTGTGTTTTTGGTTTCCAAACAAATCACATGTGATTACTAAAAATTCCCACAAGCCTAGAAATGAATTTTGGGCACCATTTGGCATGTTTTTGGGAGTTTACGGCCATGGAGCATGCCAATCTGTCACACCCCGAAAATCAAAGGCGGAAACATTTCAGGGGTGGACTACCACGTTGTGTATCAAATCCAATGTACATAGTAATCACAGTAAACAACCATTACATTACATATACATGAAAGTTTACATTTGTTTCAAAAGTAAAGTTATACAAGATATACATATGCATCATATTAACAAAAGTTGAGACGAATCTTCTGAGCACTCCGTCTTCCCCAAAAGATATCACCGGGTACCAGTCTAACTTGGACCTGAGAATACAAGCGGTTTGAAAATCAGCATAAAGCTGGTGAGTTCATAAGCAGTTTTGTTTTATGAAAATGTATCGGTTTCCTTTAGTTTCCGAAAAGGTTTGTTATCCAAGAAAATCCCATATTTTCTTATGTGAAGTTGGTTTAGTTATCATTTGTTACCAATTCGATTACGTGTTGTGTTTTACCCCAGGAAAATCCCATATTTTCCTAATTGTAAGATCAGTTGTATATCACAAAGTATAGTTTAATACACAAAACTATATGTTGAAAATCTTGGGATCACTATCCCGTAGAAGATATAAAATAGTTTGACACATATACAAATACAGATTTAAGATCATGGGACTACCATCCCGGACTAGACACGAGATACTTTGATATATGTGGAAATATAGATTGAAACCATGGGATCACTATCCCGAACAAGATATAGATTTAGACCATGGGATTATCATCCCGTACTTAATATAGATTGAAATCATGGGACTACTATCCCGAAATAGATATAGATTGAAAACCGTGGGATCACTATCCCGGACTAGATATAAGTGTAAACCATGGGATTACTATCCCGTACAAGATATAGTTAAAAATCATGGGGCAAACATCCCGTACAAGTTATAGATACCTAACCATGGGATCACTATCCTGTATAAGATATAAGATATATATACATACTGAAAAACCATGGGAATAACATCACGTACTAGATACAAAATAGCTAGACAATACCATGGGATCACTATCCCGAACCAGATATAAGATTATAAAACCCAAGCTGTGAATAACTTCTGTTAATACATGTTGTGAGTCGGGTAACCATGCTAATACGACAACGAGACCTCCTTGACGTTTGTCAGACGTCGAAACGATATCCAGAAATTTGTCACCCCAGGCATGCCCGCCTAACTGTAGCTAGCAGTTAAGGTGTGGGATTGTCAGTCCCGAATAGATCTATTCACAAATTCCGCGCTCTCCCTCCAGGAGACTCTGGTTACACTTCTGGGGAGGATTTACTGATCATCCATAAAGGGTAGTGACTATCTCACAAACTAGTACTAAACTATTCACAGGGTTCTCATACGATACCAACATACAGTAGATTATGAAACGTAATACAATGAATATAGATACATACAACGAAATTATCTGACAATACATTCAAATGATACAGAGATAAACTGAATCAGACATAGTTTATCTAATAACCTTATATAGATATCAGTACATGATAAAACGAATAGCAAAGAACCCCAAATTATTCCTATAATAATTGATTAGTTTTGTTATTTCCTTAACTAAAATCCATTTAGTTGTAGTTTAATAAATCATTCCTTATGCTCAGCATAATACATAAGGAGTAAAAGAGTTTATAAGATTGTCAGATATAATTTGAAACATATCAATGTTATGATTTGAAAACAATTATAGTCTGCTTGTATTCCCCCCTGAAAACATTGAAAACAGTGAAAAGGGAGTAGGGGTACGAACTCACCGGACGAGAAATGTGACGATTTGGATGCTAAGAGTTGGTCCGGGGCTTGTAAACACACGAGGTTCCTAATTATGATGTAAAGATACACATTTGTATCTAATTAGGATTTAGATTGATTGTTGGATAGGGACAATTGTTTCTAGTCGCGAAAACACCCCGATACAAGTGTTTGGAGGGACCCGGGTGACATTTAGGGACACATATAGTTAGGATATTGAATTGGGACATCAAAGGGACACTCCTTAGGGAGTTTACGGCCACAAGACCCATTCCCCATGAGTTTACGGCCGTAAACTCATGGTGGGGTCAATTATGGACAAAAACGACTTCAAACACTTAGGGGAATTTTTCTAGGTTTGGTTCAAAGTATTGGAAAGGATTTTTAACATAAAAATGACACATTTATGGGAGTTTACGGCCTAGCATAGGCTCCTGGCTGTAAACTCCTAATTACTCAAGAAAGATTGTGTTTTTGGTTTCCAAACAAATCACATGTGATTGCTAAAAATTCCCACAAGCCTAGAAATGAATTTTGGGCACCATTTGGCATGTTTTTGGGAGTTTACATCCATGGAGCATGTTCTATGGCCATAAACTCTCATTTGTGGGGTTTTGATATGTTTAAAGCCCTAAAACTATTTTTGGTTGATCCTTTGATTTATTCCAAGGCTTTTGGTGGTGTTGGATGGCTTTATAACACCTTAGAAGTGAGTTTACACCCAAGTTTAAGGAGTTTACGGCCCAAGCACATGCCTTGGCCGTAAACTCACACAAACCCCTCAAAAATTATGTTTCAAGTGTCCAAATGCTAATACCAATATTCTATAATTCATATCTAAGCCTTGTTTGTGGTTTGGAAGGGTTTAAGGTCAAGAAAACCCTATTTATATGAGTTTACGGCCCAAGCACATGCCTTGGCCGTAAACTCCTTCAAACCTCACAAAATCCATGTTTTAATTGTTTAGAGTCCATATCTTGAAGTCATTTAGCCATATCTAGGTCCCAAAATTGTGTACGAGGGGTTTAAGGGCTCAAAACCCTTCAATATTGGTGTTTACGGCCTAGGCACCTTCCTGGGCCGTAAACTCATATTTTGTGTCCTATTTCATGATTAAGTCTCGAATTTGGAAGTCAAATAAGCTATACAATGAGGTTAGAAAGTTACCTTAAGGATTTGAGACCTTAAAATTGAGTTTTGGACCCTTAATCTTGGATTTTAGGAGAGAGAGTAGAGAGAGAAGGAAAAAGCTTCAAAAGAAAGGTTTAACACGTTTATATAGTTCCCAAAACTTGGACACAGTGGAATTCTACCCGATACCGGCATTAAACGGGGCTTTTGGTCACACCCGATTAAGTTATCGTCACTCGGCGGGAATGTTTCTAACTTTTTGAAATGAATACTTTTGGGTTAATTTCATGAGTTCCAAGAGGTTTGGACACTCATTCAATTATAATAAACATATAAATTTTAATTAGTTTAACCCAAAACGAGAACGAAACGAATTGACTAACGGCGAAATTTCACGGGTAGAACAAGTTTTCGACGATGGAAAACTTCGGGTTGTTACATTATCCCCCCGTTAGAGGGAATTTCGTCCCGAAATTCAAAGATTTGAACTCAAATTGCAAGTTGAAAAGAGAACCGAGGATGAGTCTACTACTTCGGGTTTTTACGCTCCCAAGTGGAATCGGGTCTCCGCTTGATGTTCCAGCGAACCCTCACTTTCAGGTCGTGTCTTGGTTTCGTTGGGTGTTTTCGCGACTAGTAGTCTTTGCATTGAAGATTTGGAGACATTATCTCTACGGAACCAAGTGCACGATCTTCACTGATCACAAGAGCCTGCAGCACATCTTTAATCAGAAAGACTTAAACATGAGGCAACGACGATGGGTAGAATTACTCAGTGATTATGAGTGTGAAATCCGTTACCACCCCGGTAAGGCCAATGTGGTAGCATATGCCCTTAGCCGAAAGGATAGTGCAGGCCACAAAGTGAAGAACCAGACGATGACCATCCATTCCAACTTACCCATACAAATCTGAGAAGCCCAGTTAACAGCCCTCAAACCCGAGAACATGTCAAATGAAGCCTTGAGAGGAATGGAAAAGAAACTTGAGATCAGAGGTGACGGGGTTCACTGTTTCATGGATCGAATCTGGATTCCCAAGTCCGGAGGATTCAGGGAAATAGTCATGGAAGAAGCGCACAGAACCAAATACTCTGTTCACCCGGGTTCGGACAAGATGTACCTGGATCTCAAGAAACAATACTGGTGGCCAAACATGAAAGCTGAGATAGCTACATTCGTGGGCAAGTGTCTGACTTGCGCCAAAGTCAAAGTTGAACATCAGAAACCTTCAAGTCTGCTCCAACAACCCGAGATTCCTGAGTGGAAATGGGAGATGATTACCATGGACTTCATCACCAAACTACCCAAGTGTTCTAGTGGGTACGATACCATTTGGGTAATTGTCGATCGTTTGACAAAATCCGCTCACTTCATTCCGATCAAAGAATCATACAAGATGGAAAGACTCGCACGAATCTACATCCAGGAGGTAGTACGTCTACACGGTGTACCTGTATCTATTATCTCTGATCGAGATAGCAGGTTTACCTCCAGATGCTGGCAATCCCTCCAGAAAGCCCTTGGAACCAAACTAGATATGAGCACGGCATATCATCCTCAGACCGATGGACAGAGTGAGAGAACAATCCAAACCCTGGAGGACATGCTTAGGGCATGTGTCATTGACTTTGGAAAGTCGTGGGACACACATCTATCTTTGATCGAATTCTCATACAACAACGGTTACCACACCAGCATTAGGGTTGCTCCGTTTGAAGCCCTATACGGTCATAAGTGCAGATCCCCTCTGTGCTGGGCCGAGGTGGGGGATACACAGTTAGCCAAGAGTCAAGTCCCTGACAGTGCTCTCACTGGTCCTGAAATCATCCGCGAAAGCACCGAAAAGATCATTCAAATTCGTAACCGACTAAAAGCTTCACGTGATCGTCAAAAGAGTTACGTTGATAATCGTCGGAAACCACTAGAATTCCAGGTTGGAGACCGTGTCCTGTTAAAAGTCTCGCCCTGGAAAGGCACTGTACGCTTTGGTAAGCGTGGGAAACTTAATCCAAGGTACATTGGACCCTTTGAGATCCTCTCTAGGATCGGTCCAGTTGCCTATAAACTTCATTTACCTCATGAACTCAGTAACAGTCATCTTGTCTTCCATGTTTCAAATCTCAAAAAGTGCCTATCCGATGAAACCCTAACAATTCCCTTAGACGAGATCGAGATCAATGAAAACCTCAACTTTGTGGAGGAACCGATCGAAATCATGGATCGAGAAGTCAAACATACAAAACAAAGTCGCATCCCGTTAGTGAAGGTTCGCTGGAATGCCAAGCGGGGATCGGAATTCACTTGGGAACGGGAAGATTCAATGAAACAGAAGTATCCACAACTCTTTCTTGATCCATGATTTGTATCTTGTCTGGTGTTTTAAACTTTGAATTTCGGGACGAAATTCCCTTTAACGGGGGGATAATGTAACAACCCGAAATTTCCGTATCATTTCTTGTAACTCTTTCGTAGTACAATTCACGCAACCAATCGTAGTTTCCAAATTCAATTTTCGATCTTCCGTTTAATTAAGTCATTAACTTGTACGTATTTAAAATGACTTAATGGGTCTCTTAATACATTTAGAAATCATTTTAATACCCAACTTTAGTGATCGGAATAATTCTAGAAATTACCGTATCGGGTTACGGCAACTCAATCGGGTACGACCAAAAGCCTTGTCTAACGCCGGTATCGGGTAGAATTCCACCGTGTTTAGGTTTTAGAACCTATATAAACATGTTTAAGCCTCCATTTGAAGCCTTTGGCCAATTTCTCATTTAACTCTTTCAACCTCTCTCCTCATCCAAATTCAAAGGTCCAAAACTAAGATTTAAGGCTTCCAATCAAAGAGGTAACACCCCTAACTTGTTATTCAACTTCTTTAGCCTTCAAATTTATGTTTAAATTATGTTTTGGGACCAAGAACATGATTTTACGGCCAAGGAACAAGCTTGGGCCGTAAACTCCTACAGATGGGGTTTTTAAGCCCTAAAACCCCTCCTAAGCAATGTTGGACATTACATATGGCTTAATGACTTAATGGAAAGGACTTATAACATTTAAAACATTAATTTTGAGCCATTTGAAGGAGTTTACGGCCAAGGCATAAGCTTGGGTCGTAAACTCATGTACATGGGGTTTTTGAGCCAAATAACCCTTCCAAATCATAGTTAGGACTTAGATATGACTTTAAGGCTTGCTAAACTAGACTTGGAACACTTTAAACATGATTTTTGGGGGACAAAAGTGAGTTTACGGCCAAGACATATTCTTGGGCCGTAAACTCCACATAAATGGGGATTTAGTGCCTTAAAACATGTCCAAATGCCTTGAAACTCAACCAATGGCCTTGTGGTAAAATCTAGATGCATCTAAAAATAGTTTAAGGGTTTTAAACACATCAAAAATGTCATTTATAGGAGTTTACGGCCTAGGAACATACCCTTGGCCGTAAACTCATAAAACTTGTTAAATGATGCATCAAATACACTCAAATGGTTTGCATAAATTTCTAGAATCACATGTGATTGTTTTAAGCATCAAAAACCAACTTTTTCATGGGTATAAGAGAGTTTACGGCCTTAGAACATACCTCTAGGCCGTAAAATCCAAAAATTATGTTAAATAGTGTTCTAAATTCATAACAAGGCTTGGAAAATTAACTAGAATCACATGTGATTGTCCTTTGTAGCTCAAATCAATTTTCCTTGGCCATAAGTGAGTTTACGGCCGTAAACTCTTATGGAGTGGCCGTAAACTCCCATTTAAGTGTTAAAATTTCATACAATCAATTCCAAGGCATTTTAGAAATCCATTCCAACAATCCCCATGTCCATTTAAGCCATTTAAACACTCAAAACTACACCCACATAAGTTTACGGCTGTAAACTCATGTGTGTGTGTGTTCTATGGCTATAAACTCCTTAAAATGTTAACTCTTGGGGAGTAACCTCAACTCCCAAGTCGCTAGTGCCATTACACATCCGAAGATGTCACCCGGGTCACTCCAAACCCTCGTTTTGAGGTGTTTAACCTCGTTGGAGTGTAATGTTCCATATGATTAGTGAATGTATCCCTAATTGTATATATATATATATGGATATTATTTCATTTTACATAAGGACATCGCGAGTAATCAAACCTCAAACGAACGACTAGTATCCAAAACCGGCGTATTTCGAGTCCGGTGAGTTCATACCCCTACCCTTTTTCACTGTTTTCACTGTTTTCAGGGGGAACACAAGCAAAGTACAAGGGAATTCTTGTACTCAAAACATGTTTTCAAATGTGTGTTTCATATTTCATATGCTTTTATTATTGATTACCATAACTGATAACCAATTGAACATGCAGATCACGTAACATATATTTGTGAAATAGGTCTTTAAACTGTTAAGTTTTACATATATTTCACAAATGGATTTCCATATTTTATCAGTTAAAAGCATAACATTAAACATTTGAATAATTATTGTACACTGTTTTGTCCTCGATAACACTCCACACATATACGCGAGTGGAGGACTATTATATTATTACTAGTAAATTTGTTAATCCTGTATTATTGGAGACACGTCCTCGGCGAACACTCCACCGAGATACGCGAGTGGAGGACTACACCCATAACCAGAATCTCTGGTATTTAGAGAGCGTGACTTACAGGACTGACTACCCCACACCTGGCTGCTAGCTACAGCCGAACCGAAATGGTTCAAGGGTGACGAAAGTCATAAGTATGTGGACTACTTATTGCCACATGTGGACTACTTATTGCCATAGGTTTTAGTCTATTGTATGGTTATGGAACTCACAATTAGGATAACAGAGATTTACTTATAGTAATAATGAACCACTTTATACATCTTTTACATCTTTCACATACTGTAACTAACATTCAGGAAAGTACGGGACTTTCCTAAGGAAAACATAGAACCTAATCACGTTTACATCTTTTACATCTTTAACATCATTCACATTAAAAACCAACAAGCAGGAAAGCATGGGGCTTTCCTGGGTAACACTTACATAATCAAAAAAGAGTAACAAACTGGATAACATTACATCTTTTACAATTGGTAACATACAATAAGGAAAGTAAGGGACTTTCCTGGTAACACATGATAAGTAAACAGAACAGTTTAACAAGTCAGATAACCAACTATACATTTTCATATGAATAGACATGTTTTCAGTGTACAAACTTACTATACTTTACATTTGTGAAACAATAACCAACTTTTAAGAAAATACGGGATTTTCTTGGTGTACATAACATTTCAGAAACAGAAAGGAAACTCGAAACATTTTCACAAACAAAAACCACTTATGAACTCACCAACTTTATGCTGATTTTCAAATCGCTTGTGTTCTTAGGTCAGCGTTAGAACAGGTACCCGAAGATCCTTTTTGCTTGAAGACGGTGTACATGAAGATCCGTTTCTTTTTGTTTATATATATTATGTATCACGACTGTACAAACTTTACTTTTGAAACAACTGTAAAACTTTCTTATGTAATGTAATGGTTGTTTTACTTTACTTACTATGTGCATTGGATTTTATACTCAACGTGGAGTCAACCCCGAGAACGTTTCCGCCTTCGTTTTTTGGGGTGTGAAAGATTGATACCAATCTGTCACACCCCGAAAACTAAAGGCGGAAACGTTCCCGGGGTTGACTCCAAGTTGAGTATCAAATCCAATGTACATAGTAAGCAAAGTAAACAACCATTACATTACATATCAAAGTTTACATTTGTTCAAAAGAAAAGTTGTACATTCGTAATACATAGTATATATGAACAAAAGTAGAGACGAGTCTTCTGTATGCTCCGTCTTCTCCAAAAGATTCGCTAGGTACCTGTCTAATGTTGACCTAAGAATACAAGCAGTTTGAAAATCAGCATAAAGCTGGTGAGTTCATAAGATGTTTGTTTCGTGAAATTGTACGAGTTTCCTTTAGTTTACCGAAAAGTTGTTATCCAAGAAAATCCTATATTTTCTTAAAAGAGAAGGTTAATCAATTATTAGGTTACGCGGTTCTGGTTGTTTATCTATGATCCCAGGAATGTCCCATACTTTCCTCATTGTATATTACCAATTGTAAAAGATGTAATGTTATTCAGTTTGTTACTGTTTCTAGTTATATAAGTGTTACCCAGGAAAGCCCCATGCTTTCCTGCATGTTGGTTTCTAATGTGAATGATGTTAAAGATGTAAAAGATGTAACTTGATTAGGTAATGTTTTGTTTTCCCCAGGAAAGTCCCGTACTTTCCTAAAAGTAATTTTTAGTTATTGAACTTCGACATACTGATTTATTTCCTTTCGTACCTATTGTATTAACTAGGTATTCTGATAATCTAATGGTATTATCTTGGAGTATACTTAGATACATATCTTTATATTTGTGTTCTTATTCTTATACATATTCTTGTACTTATTCATGTTCATATTCGTATTCATTGTTATATTCGTTTCCTTATTCCTACTCCTATTACTATTCGTATTCGTATTCGTATTCACAGTCGTATTCGTTTCCCTATTCCTACTCCTATTACTATTCGCAGTAGTATTCGTATTTGCAGTCGTATTCGTATTCGTTTTGTTCCTAATTATAGTTTCGTTATCCATTCTGTTCCTAGTTATAGATGTGTTATTCGTTCTGTTTCTAGTTGTAGTTTCATTATTCGTTTTGTTCCTAATTATAGTTTCGTATTCGTCTTATTCCTAGTTATAGCTTCGTATTCGTTCTATTCCTAGTTATAGCTTCGTATTCGTTTTCGTTTTCGTAATTAGTTATAATTGGAATTTAGTATAAGTTATCCGTAGATTATGAAACATAGTTTAGATTAGAGCATTTTATCGAGAAATCTATGATTAGTTTGAAAGCTAAATTCGTAATTCGAACTATTTGATAAGCACAGTTATTGATATTAGAACATACAGAATGAAAACGATTAAACTGAAAACAATAAGTTTGAGTACAGGATTTCCTTGTACTTTTGCTTGTATTCCCCCCTGAAAACAGTGAAAACAGTTGAAAAATGGTAGGGGTATGAACTCACCGGACGAGAAATGTGACGATTTGGATGCTAAGAGTTGATCTGGGGCTTGTAAACACACGAGGTTCCTAAGTATAATGTAAAGATACACATTTGTATCTAATTAGGACCTAGATTGATTATTTGGTAGGGACAATTACTTGTAGTCGCGGAAACACCCCATTACGAGTGTTTGGAGGGACCCGGGTGGCGTTTAAGGACGGGAATTGAAGCGAGGGACTTGGGACTTGAGTTTACTCCCCGTGAATAAACTTATACAAGAGTTTTTTTGGTCCAAAACACCCATTCCCCATGAGTTTACGGCCGTAAACTCATGGTGGGGTGGTTTATGGTGCAAATTTGGGTCACAAATGGATATGGACACTTGGAAATGCTTGGAATAATTTTACCTAAGGCTTGGATTGAATTAAAAACACCATTTGCAACACTTAAGGGAGTTTACGGCCTAGGCATGGGATCTTTGGCCGTAAACTCTCATATCCCCTTGATTAAGTGTTTTTAAGGTCTTAAAATTAATCACATGTGATTCTAAAAATTCCCACAAGCCTAGAAATGAGTTTGGGGCACCAATTGACACCCTTTTATGATTTTACGGCCATGAGACATGTTCTATGGCCGTAAACTCTCAAATGTGGGGTTTTGATGTGTTTAAGGTCCTTAAACTATTTTTGGTTGGTCCTATGATTTATTCCAAGGCTTTTGGTGGTGTTGGATGGCTTTCTAACACTTTGAAATTGAATTTATACCCATTTTTTCTAATTAGGACTTAGATTGATTGTTGGATAGGGACAACTGTTTCTAGTCGCGAAAACACCCCGATACAAGTGTTTGGAGGGACCCGGGTGACATTTAGGGACACATATAGTTAGGATATTGAATTGGGACATCAAAGGGACACTCCTTAGGGAGTTTACGGCCACAAGACCCATTCCCCATGAGTTTATGGCAGTAAACTCATGGTGGGGTCAATTATGGACAAAAACGACTTCAAACACTTAGGGGAATTTTTCTAGGTTTGGTTCAAAGTCTTGGAATGAATTTTTAACATAAAAATGACACATTTATGGGAGTTTACGGCCTAGCATAGGCTCCTGGCCGTAAACTCCTTAATATTCATGAAAATGGTGTTAAATGATGCTAAAACAAATCACATGTGATTGGTAAAATTGTTCCAAGGCCTTATATGCATTTGTATGAAATTTTGAAGGGGTTTTTGGAGTTTACAGCCAATGAGACCCCTCTCATGGCCGTAAACTCTCTTAGAGAGTAATTCCATGTGTTTTAATGCCAAAAACTTGTTTTTATGGACTTCTAAAATTCATTCCAAGGCTTTAGGGTTGGTTTAAGGACATTTTGACATGTGTTTATGAGTTTACGGCCAAAGGCTATGTGCTTAGGCCGTAAACTCCTATATGTAGTGTGTTTGATGTGTTTAAGGTCTCCAAACCATTTTTAGATGATTCTAGGATTTACCACAAGGTCATTGGTTGAGTTTCAAGGCATTTGGACATGTTTAAAGGCACCAAATCCCCCTTTTAGAGGAGTTTACGGCCCAAGCACATGCCTTGGCCATAAACTCTTGTTTGTCCCACAAAAATCATGTTTAAAGTGTCCAAATGCTAAAACCATTATTCTACAAGTCATATCTAAGCCTTGTTTGTGATTTGGAAGGGTTTAAGGGCATGAAAACCCCATATATATGAGTTTACGCCCCAAGCATGTGCCTTGGCCGTAAACTCCTTCAAATCCATCAAAAACTATGTTTTAAATGTTATAAGTCCTTTCCATTAAGCCATTAAGCCATATCTAAAGTCCAATAGTGCTTGGGAGGGGTTTTAGGGCTTAAAAACCCACTTATTATGAGTTTATGGCCTAAGCATATTCCATGGCCGTAAACTCATATACAAGGCCTTAAATCATGATTCAATCTCGAATTTGAAGGTTAAAGATGCTATACATTAGGGTTAGGAACCTCGTGTGTTTACAAGCCCCGGATCAACTCTTAGCATCCAAATCGTCACATTTCTCGTCCGGTGAGTTCATACCCCTACGCCATTTTCACTGTTTTCAATGTTTTCAGGGGGGGAATACAAGCAAACTATAACTGTTTTCAAATCATAACATTGATATGTTTCAAACAATATTTGACAAACTTATAAACTCTTTTACTCCTTATGTATTATGCTGAGCATAAGGAATGATTTATCAATTACAACTAAATGTATTTTAGTTAAGGAAATAAACCAACTAATCAAATTATTATGGGAATAATTTGGGGTTCTTTACTGTTTCGTTCTATCATGTATTGATATCTATATAAAGTTATTAGATAAACTATGTCTGATTCAGTTTATCTCCGTATCATTTGAATGTATTGTCAGATAATTTCATTGTATGTATCAATATTTAATGTACTATGTTTCATAATCTTCTGTATGTCGATATCGTAGGAGAACCCTGTGAATAGTTTAGTACTAGTTTGTGAGATAGTCAGTACCCTTTATGGATGATCAATAAATCCTCCCCGGAAGTGTAACCAGAGTCTCCTGGAGGGAGAGCGCGGAATTTATGAATAGATCTATTCAGGACTGACAATCCCACACCTTAACTGCTAGCTACAGTTAGGCGGGCACGCCTAGGGTGACAAATTTCTAGATATCGTTTCGACGTCTGACAAACGTAAAGGAGGTCTCGTTATCGTATTAGCATGGTTACCCGACTCACAACATGTATTAATATTAAGTTTATTCACAGCTTGGGTTTTAGAATCTATATCTAGTTCGGGATAGTGATCCCATGGTTTATCAAACTATTTTGTATCTAGTCCGGGATAGTGATCCCATGGTTTTCAACTATATTTCTTAGTATATCAAACTATCTTGTATTTAGTTCGGGATGTTAGTCCCAAGGTTATCAAACTACTTTCTACCTACAATTCGTGTATATTATGGTATTTCATATCTAATTCGGGATGTTTGCCCCATGGTTTTTAACTATATCTTATACGGGATAGTAATCCCATGGTTTTGAATCTATAACTATTACGGGATAGTAATCCTATGGTTTACATTTATATCTTGTTCGGGATAGTGATCCCATGGTTTATAATCTATATCTATTACGGGAGAGTAATCCCATGATCTCAATCTATATCAAGTACAGGATGATAATCCCATGGTCTAAATCTATATTTTAACTATATCTTATACGGGATAGTAATCCCATGGTTTTGAATCTGTAACTATTACGGGATAGTAATCCTATGGTTTACATTTATATCTTGTCCGGGATAGTGATCCCATGGTTTATAATCTATATCTATTACGGGAGAGTAATCCCATGATCTCAATCTATATCAAGTACGGGATGATAATCCCATGGTCTAAATCTATATTTTAACTATATCTTATACGGGATAGTGATCCCATGGTTTTGAATCAATAACTATTTCGGGATAGTGATCCCAAGATTTTCAATATATAGTTTTGTGTATTAAACTATACTCTGTGTTATTAAATCTTGCATTTAGGAAAATATGGGATTTTCCTGGGGTAAAATACATCACATAATCGAATTGGTAACAAATGATAACTAAACTAACTTCAAATAAGAAAATATGGGATTTTCTTGGATAACAAACCTTTTCGGAAACTAAAGGAAACCGATACATTTTCATAAAACAAAACCGCTTATGAACTCACCAGCTTTATGCTGATTTTCAAACCGCTTGTATTCTCAGGTCCAAGTTAGACAGGTACCCGGTGATATCTTTTGGAGAAGACGGAGTGCTCAGAAGACTTGTCTCAACTTTTGTTAATATAATGCATATGTAAATCTTGTATAACTTTACTTTTGAAACAAATGTAAACTTTCATATATATGTAATGTAATAGTTGTTTACTGTGATTACTATGTACATTAGATTTGATACACAACGTGGAGTCCACCCGGAAATGTTTCCGCCTTTGATTTTCGGGGTGTGACTCATCCTCGGTTCTCTTAGAACGTAACAACCCGAAGTTTTCCATCGTCGAAAACTTGTTCTACCCGTGAAATTTCGCCGTTAGTCAATTCGTTTCGTTCTCGTTTTGGGTTAAACTAATTAAAATTTATATGTTTATTATAATTGAATGAGTGTCCAAACCTCTTGGAACTCATGAAATTAACCCAAAAGTATTCATTTCAAAAAGTTAGAAACATTCCCGCCGAGTGACGATAACTTAATCGGGTGCGACCAAAAGCCCCGTTTAATGCCGGTATCGGGTAGAATTCCACTGTGTCCAAGTTTTGGGAACTATATAAACGTGTTAAACCTTTCTTTTGAAGCTTTTTCCTTCTCTCTCTACTCTCTCTCTAACCTCTCTCCTAAAATCCAAGATTAAGGGTCCAAAACTCAATTTTAAGGTCTCAAATCCTTAAGGTAACTTCCTAACCTCATTGTATAGCTTATTTGACTTCCAAATTCGAGACTTAATCATGAAATAGGACACAAAATATGAGTTTACAGCCCAGGAAGGTGCCTAGGCCGTAAACACCAATATTGAAGGGTTTTGAGCCCTTAAACCCCTCGTACACAATTTTGGGACCTAGATATGGCTAAATGACTTCAAGATATGGACTCTAAACAATTAAAACATAGATTTTGTGAAGTTTGAAGGAGTTTACGGCCAAGGCATGTGCTTGGGCTATAAACTCATATAAATACGGTTTTCTTGACCTTAAACCCTTCCAAACCACAAACAAGGCTTAGATATGAATTATAGAATATTGGTATTAGCATTTCGACACTTGAAACATAATTTTTGAGGGTTTGTGTGATTTTACGGCCAAGGCATGTGCTTGGGCCGTAAACTCCTTAAACTTGGGTGTAAACTCACTTCTAAGGTGTTAGAAAGCCATCCAACACCACCAAAAGCCTTGGAATAAATCAAAGGATCAACCAAAAATAGTTTTAGGGCTTTAAACATATCAAAACCCCACAAATGAGAGTTTACGGCCATGGAGCATGTTCTATGTACAAACCCCTCAAAAACTATGTTTCAAGTGTCCAAATGCTAATACCAATATTCTATAATTCATATCTAAGCCTTGTTTGTGGTTTGGAAGGGTTTAAGGTCAAGAAAACCCTATTTATATGAGTTTATGGCCCAAGCACATGCCTTGGTGGTAAACTCCTTCAAACCTCACAAAATCCATGTTTTAATTGTTTAGAGTCCATATCTTGAAGTCATTTAGCCCTATCTAGTTCCCAAAATTGTGTACGAGGGGTTTAAGGGCTCAAAACCCTTCAATATTGGTGTTTACGGCCTAGGCACCTTCCTGGGCCGTAAAATCATATTTTGTGTCCTATTTCATGATTAAGTCTCGAATTTGGAAGTCAAATAAGCTATACAATGAGGTTAGGAAGTTACCTTAAGGATTTGAGACCTTAAAATTGAGTTTTGGACCCTTAATCTTGGATTTTAGGAGAGAGGTTAGAGAGAGAGTAGAGAGAGAAGGAAAAAGCTTCAAATGAAAGGTTTAACACGTTTATATAGTTCCCAAAACTTGGACACGGTGGAATTCTACCCGATACCGGCATTAAACGGGGCTTTTGGTCGCACCCGATTAAGTTATCGTCACTCGGCGGGAATGTTTCTAACTTTTTGAAATGAATACTTTTGGGTTAATTTCATGAGTTCCAAGAGGTTTGGACACTCATTCATTTATAATAAACATATAAATTTTAATTAGTTTAACCCAAAACGAGAATGAAACGAATTGACTAACGGCGAAATTTCACGGGTAGAACAAGTTTTCGATGATGGAAAACTTCGGGTTGTTACAACTAGTGGGCTAGATGGTGGTTTGGGCTCAATGGTTGGGTTGTGCATGGTAACCCACAAATTGAATTAGGGTTGCATGAAGGCTAGGGCAACATTTTTTAAGGCTTCATAAGTGCTAAAACCGTTACTTTTTACTTCATAAAGCCTTCTAGCCATTTTTATCACCCTTTGGTGGATTAGGGTTCCACTTTAATGCTTCTGATGGCTCATTAATGCTTCTTATGGCTCCTTAATAAAGCATAGACATTTTTTCTTCATCCTCAAGTGTCTTGGATGTTTTTTTGTGTTATTTCAAGAGTTTCCTTAATTTTCATTTACTAGTTTTAATGAATAATTGGTTGGTTGGCTTGTAACCACCAAGTTTGTAATAAAAGCTTCATATAAAGCCAAGTTTATGCATGGGAAATATAATAGACGAATTTTTACCAAAAAAAGCTTTGTTCAATTGGAATTATTGTTATAATTCACAAATTATCTTGTTAGGACGTGTTCTTGACTTGATACGAACTTAATCCAATAGGTCTTGGATTGTTTTCAACGGTATACAACTTAATAGGTCTTGAGTTGTTACTAATCTATCCATTTCTTTCCATTCACATATCATTTGTGGTTGTTTTTCTCTTAATTTACCTAAACACTACCCTACTCATCAAATCAAGCCCATACACGCATCATAAGTGGTATCAGAGCTGAGTTCCGATTGGGTGTTGTTGAGTTCTTCTTTAAAAAAAATCCCTACTAATTTTGTTTGATTTTAGTTCCTGTTCAGAAGTTGTTGTCCAAAAATGTTGCGCAAGTTATATGATGAAGAAAACATTAAGGAGGAAGAGGAAATTGAAGAAGGGGAAGAAGAAGATTTTGGTCCCATCTACAACACTGATGGGGAAGGGGAATTTGTTGAAAGAATCAATTTAGTGATTGGAGAAGAAATTATTGAACACTCTAAACCTTTCTATGCCACTGATGGGGAAGACGACCATGAAGAAGTTGAAGAAGAAATAAAGTTTGAGGTTGGAAACAAAATTGTTGAAACAATTGTGAAAGAAATCAATTTTGTTGTTACAAACAAAATTGTTGAAGAATCCGAAGAGGTGGAGCAGGTTCTTGACCACGAAGATGTGGTTGTGGTTAAGAAGGATGATGATACTCGTCTTATAACAAACCGTCTTTGTAAGAGCCTAGAAGAAGGTGTGACCATCAAGTTCCAAGTTCCAAGCAGTTACGAGGGAGGGACTTCATAATGCTTGGATTCCTATTCTTGTGGTGTACCTTCAGTTGGGAAGCCATGTTATTGGAACATGTTGTTCATCAACCCACAAGTACAAACCATGATCTATTATTTCATATGACCATTGTTAATCCTTTAAATTATTTCAAGGATAACTTTCTAGGTTCCAATCTTGTTCATAGGAGTGTACAAAAGTGGTTTTTGATCCACAAATGGAAGATACAGTTAGGATTTCATTTGGCGAGTTCTTTTAGTTATTTGAAGAACATGTGTATGTGGAGAATAGACCAACTTGGAGTAAAGAAAAGGTCACATTCTTCAACAAAAATATGTTTTCAAGACATGATTTCATGGAAGGTTTGTATGGGAGAACAACAAAATTTGGTTCTTACTGAATTGAGGAAAATTCCTTTCGAAGAAGGAGGGAATGATATATGTGTGGAAGTGACAAATTTTGAAGATGATAATGGTTACAATGTGGATTTGGGAGGAGACCATGGAATGCGTGCTACCTTTAATGTGGGAGATCTTTCACCTTATCTTGACGATGATAGCCTTGATGAATTGAGGTCAATTCCTTTCAAAGGGGGAGGGGATGATCCATGCATGGATCATGAAAGCCCAAAAGGTGATGGATTAGTGATTACTGTAACAACATAAATTTAAAACAAAATTTTCAGTTTTGTAAGCATCAAAAACCATCGATTAATGTTCCAAATTCAATCGTGAACAATGTTATCATAATATAATACATCCCAATGATCATAAAATAGTTTTTCTTCGACAATGTGTACGATCACGTCGGCGCCTTCCCACGGTCCTCGCTAGTACCTGAAACACATAACACAACAACTGTAAGCATAAATGCTTAGTGAGTTCCCCAAAATACAACTTACGCACATACGCCTTTCCAGGCCCTGACCTTCCGGTCCATGTGTCTCAGGGGACTTCCGTCCCGACTAGGTAGACCTTCCGGTCCTACCCACGTCAACCTTACGATCCACATCACAACGCCTTCCGGCCCATAACATATTCGCCTTCTGACCCATAACATAATGCCTTCCGGCCCATATCAAGCATATCATACATGGCACATATAAGCGATTAACTTATCACACACAATACATATATCTCATAACATATCCGACCTTCCGGTCACACAGTCAGACCCTTCCGGGTACTGTATAGTGAGAAAACTCACATTGTGGAAAGTTTAAGATCTCGCGTCCTCGCTATCTCCAAATCCCAACGACGACTCTACCTCGCCTAAACATAAAAATATCATTTAATACTCAAAGACTTCCACCACTAAAACTTTACCCCTTATCATCATTCCTCAGAGGGTAAAAGACCATTTTACCCTTCCTTGACCTAAAGTCCTCATGTTGACAAAAACCCTAAAAGTCAACCCTGAGAGTACGCGGGGCGTACATCGCCAACCCATGGATCGGGGTCTCCACCCAGTACGTTGCGCGTACTGGAAGTTATGCCCAGCGTAACCATCAGATTCTAACACTCTTCATTTCTGGTCTTAATCGGTTAAGCCATTACTCCAACTTTTAGATCCGACTCTGTTAATGTGTCTAAACCCATAAAGTCGAGACCTTTAAGCCTTGGCATGGCTGTAAAGGCTCCAACACCTCTTAACAACATTCTATTCCAACTCAAGGACCTAGATCTCATGCATGGAGCAATATTCACGTCCAAGATGTCATTTTTATGAGTCTACAACTCCAATAGACTAGAAATATAAAGGATCTAAGCTTGTGGAGGCCATTTGCACAAAAAGTCTCCACCTTTGGGACTAAAACCCTAGAAAATGGTACTTGAAGCATATAACATGAACCAAGTGACAAGATCCGAACTTTTTACCTGATAATGAAGCTTTAACCCTTGCAAAGCTCAGATCTACACTTGAACACCACTTCTAGTCTTTCCAATGAGCTCTTATTCTCCTTTGCAACCTTGGAATGGCACCACCAAGCTTAGAATATACACAAAATGGCTTAAGGACGAAGGCTCATTCTTTTTAGGGTTTCACTCTGAGGGATGGTGGCTGAGAAGTCCAGCCACACATTCCTTTTACAGCCCTCCAAAGGAATTAGGGTTTTTAGATCTGGACAAGTTACGCCAAGCATAACCTTGGGTACGCCCAGCGTACCTGAGGGTGAACGCGTCCAAATGAGGTGCGCGAGTACGCGCAGCGTACTCGCTTGTCATGAAAACCCTAAAATGACAACATAACTAAAAATAGAAGAATACCTGAATTTCGGGCTGTTACAATTCTCCCCCACTAGAACTAGACTTCGCCCCCGAAGTCTCATACTGAAAACAACTCCGGATACTGATCCCGCATCTTAGACTTGGACTCCCACGTCAGCTCGGACCCCTTCCGATGTTGCCACTGCACTTGTACCAGGGGTACTTCCTTGTTACTTATAACCTTAACCTTCCGATCACTGATCGCTACTGGTCTCTCCACATAGTTCAAGCCTGCATCCACCTGAATATCATCTAATGGCACCACCGCTGACTCGTTCGCAATACATTTCCTCAACTGTGAGACATGAAAGGTATCATGGATCTGCCCCAACTCAGCAGGTAGATCCAACTGGTAGGCTACCCTGCCTACCCTAGCTATTACCCTGAAGGGTCCAATATACCGGGGTCCCAACTTGCCCTTCTTCCTGAATCGAATCACTCCTTTCCAAGGAGAGACCTTTAGGAGCACAAGGTCACCAACCTGAAACTCGAGCTCGGACCGATGCCTGTCCGCATAACTCTTCCGGCGACTCTGCGCGGTCAACAACCTCTGCCTGACCTGCTGAATCTGCTCGGTCGTCTAGAGTACAATCTCCGTGCTACCCATCACCCGCTGCCCCACCTCTCCCCAGCAGATGGGGGTGTGACACCTCCGCCCATACAACAGCTCAAAGGGTGGCATACCAATGCTCGAATGATGGTTGTTGTACGAAAACTCTGCTAAAGGTAGATAAGTGTCCCAACTCCCTCCAAAATCCAAAACACATGCTCGGAGCATATCCTCAAGCGTCTGAATCATCCGCTCGCTCTGTCCGTCCGTCTGCGGGTGGTATGTGGTACTGAAATGCAGTCTCGTACCCAACTCCTCATGAAACTTCTTCCAAAACCTGGAAGTAAAACGTACATCCCGATCTGTAACAATCGACATCGGAACCCCATGCCACGATACCACCCCCCTCACGTATAATTCCGCCAACTTCTCCGCAGAAGAGCTCTCGCTGATGGCTAGAAAATGAGCGCTCTTCGTCAATCTATCCACGATCACCCAAATCGCATCGACTCCTCTCGCAGTCCTCGGCAATTTGGTGATAAAATCCATGGTAATCTGTTCCCACTTCCATTCGGGAGTCTCTAGCGGCTGCAATTTACCGTGCGGACGCTGGTGCTCAGCCTTAACCTGTCGACAAGTCAGGCACCTCTCAACAAACCATGCAACATCCCTTTTTATACAGGGCCACCAATACTCCCTCCTTAGGTCCAAATACATTTTTGTAGCCCCGGGATGAATCGAGAATTTCGATCGATGCGCTTCCTCCATCAAAATAGTACGCGTACCGCCCACAAACGGTACCCAAATCCGACCCTGAAAAGTCATAAGCCCTCGACCATCCGTAACGAATCCTGATACCTGACCGACAACTCGCTCCCTCTTCTGGTTTTCTGGTCTCGCAGCCTCAGCCTGAGGTCCTCGAATGGTATCCAAAATTGGGGTTACCACCATCAACCTCATACAAATATCTCAGATCGGGGCGCTTTCCGCCCTACGGCTCAACGCATCGGCCTCACAATCATAATCCTTCACCACATCCAACCATCTCCTCTGTCGCATATTCAGATTTGGCTGATCCATCAAGTACTTCAGACTCTTGTGGTCTGTGTAGATGGTACACCGAACCCCATAAAGATAGTGCCGCCAGATCTTGAGGGCAAACACCACAGCCCCCAATTCCAGGTCATGGGTGGGATATCTCGACTCATGAGGCTTCAACTGCCTCGAAGCATACGCTATAACGTGTCCCCTCTGCATAAGCACCACCCCTAAACCCGATATAGATGCATCACAGTATACCACAAAATCCTCCATCCCTTCCGGGAGTGAAAGCACCGGGACCTCGCACAATTTCTGACGAAGGGTCTCGAATGAGGACTGGTGCTCCGGTCCCCACAAAAATGCAACACCCTTCCGGGTCATCTTAGTAAGTGTCACGACGATCTTGGAGAAATCCTTGATAAACCTCCGATAATAGCCGGCAATCCCAGAAAACTCTTGATCTCAGTGGGCGATCTCGGCACCTCCCATCTCAACACCGCCTCAATCTTGGCCGGATCGACCAATATCCCTTTCTGGTTAACAAGGTGTCCAAGGAACTGGACCTCTCGTAACCAGAAATCACACTTGGAGAATTTGGCATACAGCCTCTCTGATCTCAATACCCCAAGAATTTCCCTCAAATGCTCCTCATGCTGCTCCCTAGACCTCGAATATACCAAAATATCATCAATGAATACGATCACCAACCGATCCAGCATCGGCCTGCACACCCTGTTCATAAGATCCATGAACGCAGCCGGGGCATTGGTGAGGCCAAAAGGCATCACCACAAACTCCTAATGTCCATAACAAGTTCTGAATGCAATCTTCTGAATATCTTCATCCCGAACCCTCATATGATGATATCCCGATCTCAAGTCTATCTTGGAGAACCAAGATGCCCCCTGCAACTGATCGAACGGATCATCGATCCTGGGTAATGGATACTGGTTCTTAACCGTCAACTTGTTCAACTCCCGGTAATCGATACACATCCAGTGTGAACCATCCTTTTTCTTGACAAATAAAATCGGCGCTCCCCAAGGTGAGCTACTCGGTCGAATAAACCCCTTTCCCAACAGCTCCTGAAGCTGCGAGGATAACTCCTGCATTTCCGGTGGAGCGAGGCGATAAGGCGCCTTGGCGATGGGCGCTGCTCCCGGAACCAGATCGATACGGAACTCCACTTGCCTTTCCGTAGGCACACCTGGTAACTCTTCGGGGAACACATCCGAAAACTCGCATACTACAGGAACGTCGTCAACCGAATTGGGCCTCCCCGCGGCCACTCGAGTGTCCATTACATAGGCTATGAATCCACTGCAGCCCTGCTGCAAACTCTGCCTCGCCCTGGTAGCCGAATAAAACGCCGACCCACATCGGGTGCCCTCGCCATACACAGTAAGCACTCCCCCACTAGGGTCTCGTATAGCCACCAGTTGTCTCTCGCAGTCAATGACTGCCCCAAACTTACTCAACCAGTCCATGCCCACGATGACGCAGACATCCCCCATCGCTATAGGAACCAAGTCTATAGGGAACTTGACCCTGAAAATCTCGAGTACACATCCTCGAATCACGTCAGTGGCGTATAACGCTTTCTCATCCGCTATAAAAACTCGCAGGGGTCGACTCATCACCTCCCGATCAATACCGATGTGCTGGCTAAAATCCAACGATACAAAAGACCGACTCGCACCCGAGTCAAATAATACCAAAGCAAGTATAGAATTCACAAGAAAAGTACCTACGCATATCATAATATAAGCACAATATCTTAGCATAAAAGTAAATACACGAAAGATTACATACCAGCTACGACATCAGGCACCGCGCGGACCTCCTCCGCAGTCAACTGAAAAGATCTCCCACGAGCCTTCGGAGCCTCGGCTTTCACCGGCTGAGTCTCGGTAACCCTGGCAGCAGGGGTAGATCCCTGGCGAAGCTGGGGGCACTCGGCCTTCCGATGGCTGATCTGGTTGCAATGAAAGCAAACCATGAATCCCTTGGGGCAATCCCTAGCAATGTGCCCCTCCTTGCCACACTTGTAGCACGCACCCGATCGATATGCCCCCTCATGACCCTTGCCGCACTTTCCGCAAGTGCGGCCCTTCTGACCTCCCGTCCTCGAATCGGCGGACTTGGTCCTCTTGGCTGCCGGCTGGGACTGAGCCAGCCGCCGATCCACCCGTTGAGACTCGGCCTCCTCCCTGGCCTGGGTCTCCAACTCGATCTCTCGCTTCCTGGCATTCGCCTGGAGCTCAGCAAAGGTCTGGTATGACGAGTTCGATATGAACTCCCGGATATCCCTCCTCAGCACACCCAAATATCGTCTCATCCAAGCCTGCTCCGTGGACACCTGCTCAGGGCAAAACATCGCCCTCTCATGAAACTTCCGAGTGATCACTGTAACAGAATCATTACCCTGCTTAAGGGTCAAGAACTCCTGAACCAACCGTTCCCTCTCCACCGGGGGAACATACTTATATCTAAACATAGCATTAAATCTCTCCCAAGTCACAGATGAAACCTCCGCAAGAGTGAAGTTCGTCGTCACGAACTTCCACCAATCCTTTGCTCCCAGGCGGAGCTGGTTCAAAGCGAACCGTACCCTCAGATGCTCCGGACATGAACAAGTGTAGAAGCATCCTTCGATATCCGCAATCCGTCTCATCGCAGCGATCGGATCCTGCGTCCCGTCAAACTCGGGTGGCCTTCATTTCAGTTTCATTGTTCGACATTTCATGTAACCAACAGTGAGTTCATACCCCTATACTTTTATTATTTTAATGTTTTCAGAGGGAGGATACAAGCCAAACACAAATAATTTGTGAATTTATACAAAAGGATTTATAAGAACTTAAAACCAATGCAATGAATATAGTCACACAGTTTCCACTTCTCATAGAATACTTAGATATTTTACCCCTTTTGTATTATGCTGAGCATAAGGGACGTTTTCGACTTACTGCTAAATTGCATAGTTTTTAGATCAATTCATGAACCGAATACATAGTATTCATGCAAACTATAATTGGTATAGTTTGGGGTTTCAAAATACAACATTACAAATTTAGAGTTTATACATTGTTAAATATATAAACTATGACAAACCTAGTTTATGATATTCTCGGGTAACAAGGATACTTTATTACATAATTATTTAAGTATATTCATTACTCTATAAAGTACACACGGGTAAATACAATAGATCAATACAGAAATGTACGTAAACTATACAGAATTGTGAGACTCTACTTCAAAACTGTACCCTTTGGTGTACTGAACTAAATCCTATCATAGTATAACCAAAGTCTTCTGGAGGGAGAGCGTGAGATTTGTGAATAGATCTATTCGGGACTGGCAATCTCACACCTAAACTGCTAGCTACAGTTAGGCAGGTATGCTTGGGGTGACAAATGTCATATATCCGACACTTGAAGAACGTCGTAAAAGTCTCTAGGTCATATCAAGCATGGTTATACGACTCACAATAAACACAAACGAACAATTTGTTTAGGATTTCATTCTTCATTAGTTTTATTTTAATTAATAGAACTACTATACATTACACTGGAGGATTCCAGGGATTTAAACACATAGTTTTATTTTAAATAATAAAACTACTATACATACTGGTGGTAACCAGGGGTTTTCATACAAGGACATACTATACAAACTGGTGGTGGCCAGGGTTTTCATAAAAAGAGCATATTATACATTACTGGATTTTATCCATAGTTTTTATACAATACATTATTTTACAATACTGATGATATCCAGGGATTTTCATATACAAATATAGAATTTAGTAATAAACATACACTCCGGTCTTAGAGTTTAAGGCTACTTTTCAATACTAAGAAAATATTGGATTTTCTTGAGAACATACAAACATTTTCACTGACTCAATGATAGGTTTTCATTACAAAAACATGCTTATGAACTCACCAGCTTAATGCTGATACTCTATCAAAATCGCTTGTATTCTCAGGAAATCAGTAGACAGGTACACCCGCAAGCTTTTGAAATGACGGAGCGTATAGAATCACATCTTTTATATTTTGTTATACTTTTTATGTATACAAACTATGTATCAAACATATGTAAATATTCATATCTTAATGTAATGGTTGTGTTTACTTTGATTACTATGATGCAATTGTTGTGATACTGTACATGACGTCCTCCACCCCCGAACATTTCCGCCGTTTCGGTTTGAGGGTGTGACACTCTGCTTTCAGTAGTACGGGACCATACTACCTTCCACATCTATCCGTACTTTCCTCAAGAACTGCCTTGACTCCAAAAAGTCCTTTTCACTATTATTGTTCTATGCTAATCTCATCCTAGGCTTGCTCTAGGGTAATCTCTGACTCACTCTCCGCCATCAGCTGCATAAGAAGTCCTTGCTATCTCCCCCTAACTAGATCTCGAATACCATTACATATCACTAAGACTAGATAATTCTTCAAAATAGTGGTCCTAACCTACAACAGTTAGAATCAAACAGGAGCTATGAAATAAAGTTAAACATAACCTTCTAAAATTATTTAATCCTCGTAATATGTAACTTAACGTATTCATTTACTAGTTAGTCAGAGATAAATAGAACTCCTAAAATCACAAAGCAAGAAACATTCGAGCATTAAGTAAACATAATCAAGCATATCCTACTCAGGCCATCATATTACTGACAAATTAGTATTAACATACAGTTCAATAAGCTCATACAACAAGCATATATGACATCCTTCCTAGATCCTTAGCCCTAAACTAGCATGTAGTTCTCATACATATATAACATGCATACAAGGCATCATTCCTAGATCCTTAGCCCTAATATAACATGCAATTCTCATAATCATAACATAACAAACTTGTATGGGTAATTTAGGAGAACTTACTTGGGCTCGGCTGATTGCATGCACCACACCCTTTTTTTTCTTTTCAAAATCCCTTTTTGTAAAAATGTTTTTCTTTTAAAAATTTTATACCAAGTCCTTAGTTTGAGTTCAGACACACCCGAGATTGTGCCTGAATCCTTCAAACCAAGACTTTGATACCAACTTGAAACATCTCAAAAATATGGTCCAAAACTTTTGTTTTTAATTATTAATAAAAACCATAGTTATCAAATCATCACATAAAATCATAAGTCATAGTATCTAAAAACATCATAATCATCTATCAAATACATCAGAGTAAAAACATCCCAGGCTAAAAACATGGTGTGTGCACTGCAGTCATCCCGAGCTCTTCCCTTTGCTATCAGAAGTACATGAAACCAAAACCGAAAACTGTAAGCACGAAGCTTAGTGAGTCTCCCCAAACTACCACGTACTATACACATAATCATATAATCACATAATAACATAACATGGGCCTTGCCCGCTATATCGGGCCCGATCGGGCATCGGACCGAAGTCCGGCAACAGGCCTCGCCCGACATTGGACCGAGATTCGGCATCGAGAAAAGGTCGGTATACATATAAACATATCAACAAATACATATAAATATAATTACATAACAAAAGCATATAAACATTCCTCGGGCCCCGCCCAACATCGAACCGAAATTCGGAAGCATACAAACATTCCTCGGGCTTTCCCGGTATTGGACCGAAGTCTGGAAGCTTATAAAACAAGCACATGCAAGAATTACGAATACATCAAGCATTCAAACATTCCTGGAGCTTTCCCCGACATCGGACTGAAGTCCGGAAACATATAAACCTACATCGGGCCTTGCCCGACATCGAACCTAAGCCGGAACATACTAACATATACGGGTCGACATTGGTGCCTTCGACCCATTCATACAGGAGGAAACTCACCTTGCAAATCTGAATGCAAAAATCTCACGGTAAGGAATCTCTAACGGTTGCTCTAACGACTCCCTAGCTATCATTATCACAACAATACTTAGTCAAAATACCATAATCCTTCTTAGGGTAAAATGACCATTTTACCCCTTGGTTTAATTTGGACCATATCTAAGGCCCAATTCCATCTAATCTTTCCAAGACCACAATGGCCCACTAAAGGCCCAATTTTCCAAATTGGGCACAACTTCACAAATGGGCTTTTTCCTAAGCCCAAATATGTCCTTGGCCTAATAACTAACTCTAGGCCTAAAAGCTAAGAAGTCCAAAGTTTGGCCCAAACCGAGGCCCGAATGACATGAAGCCCAAATCAGTGATTACGCAGGACGTACTCCCTTGTAAGCTAAGCGTACAAGCTGCATGGCTTGTACGATGCACGTATTGGCTTGTACTCCTATCGTACTACCCTGTTAAGCCATATTCCTCAAAAGTACTTAATCCCTTAAGACATTTAGCCCAAATTACAGATCTGAGTCCATTAACACGTCTTAACTCATAAATTCGATTACTTGGTGGCTTGCAACCCACCAAATGGACCCAAACTTGGAACATAGCAACTAAATTCCATGGAAATGACTGGAACTCATGCATGGTCACAAAAGAACCTTAAATATCAAAACTTTATTGCTAATGGGACTCATATAACACTAAGGGTGGCAACCTAATCCTAGATACAAAGTTGATCAATAAAAATCCATTATTGGGACCTAAAAGGCCCAAAACTCCATTAACATAGATCTAAGCATTCATGAGGCAAGTTGACAGCTTTTTACCTCAAATGAGTGCCAAATAGCGATGTTATCTCAGATCCTTGAGCTCAAGCTCCTTAAGTTCTTCTTCTTCAACTTCTTCTTTCTCCTTTAAGCTTCTAAATACCACAATGAACCTCACAAAGCCAAAAACACACAAGGATGAAGAATGAGAGGCTATCTAGGGTTTCTGAGGTTGAGAGGTTGGAAGGAGGCTAGGGTTTGAGTTATAATGTTGTATTTATATGGATTAAACCCTAAAAATTAGGATTTTAAGTCTGCTTGCGTACGCTGCGCGTACACCTTGGTATGCTACACATACGCACCTCCGCCCCCCGCATCCAACGTTACACTATGCCCCGCGTACGCCAAACTTACGCCAAATGTACGTCTTCGGCTAGCCTCATCCTATTGGCCCACTTGCTAAAGTCCACTCAATAATCCATTACTTATTCCATAGCCCAACAAATAAATTACAAATATTTAAAAATAATTATTACCTCAAGTGACGGATGTTACACCATTACTCTATTTCTCATCCTTAGAGGACCAATACCAATATACATTTTGAGACAATAAGAACAAAGGTTTTTTTTTTTTTACTCTCAACTAACTCTTTTACTTTTTTTCATAGTAAGTTGAGTCCTTGATCTTCAGTTTGGCTTGTCTTCAGATTGACATGCATGAGCAACATGATTTTCGAGACCACACTTGTGATAGATTATTTCAGGTTTTACAATAGATGGTGTCGGATGGCTTTGAGGAGTCGAAGAAGGGTTTATTGGATGATTAGGGTGGTTTTGTGGATGATTTTGATGATTATCAGAGCGGTTGTGATAGGTTTGATGGTTTGTTTGGTGAGGAGGTTGGTATATTTGTTGGTAATTCTTGTTTTGGTATGGGTTTTGAAACGACTTCAAATTTTTGTTGTTAGGATTTGGATTACGCCGATAGTTATACTTCACGGTAAGAAGATAAAACTCATTTTGAAATGATTGTTCCTCAGTTTCGACTTCAGGGTTAATCCAAAAGATTTCTCTAGAGTCGGAACCTTTAACTCTTGAACGTGTGGCTCTATTGGGATATTGCCATATGACTTGTAACTTGTTGTACTAACAAGAGCAAGAGGTCTACCAGATATCTCTATCAGAGTTTGTTCCACATTGGATTTATGTCCTTGAATTTCATCAAATATTTGAAAAAGTGTCAACCTTTTCAAAGAACTATTACTTGGTAAACAAGATTTCACATTACACCAACCTTTTTCCAAGGTTGTTAAGGAACTTGAGGTCGTGCTCAATGGGATTTCTTGAGACACCATGGGCAATAAGATTGTTGACAATAAGATGAATCGATTTGAAAGTAGCGTTATAGTTATTAACAACAGAGGTCAATCATTTGTCTTTGATGTTTTTTTGAATCTTCTAACAAGTCTGAAGTGTATCCTAACTTTATTTTTCACTTTTACATAACTCGATTTGCTTAAAAAGATGAGGATGAATGCTAAAGAGCATTTATTAGAATGAAATATTGTGGACCTACATCTTCTCGATATCAAGAGCAGTTAATTGAGCTTCTCTAACAATACCTTGACCTAGAATCCGAGCAACGTCATCTTAACTTATGGTTCTAACTGGAGCATGAGGTCTTTTAGTAACAAATCTCTAAAACTCTTTACCTTTTCCTTTAGAGTTTAAAAAATGTTTCATTCATATTTTACAGTGATCATATTCATTAACCACCAACAATGGGGCTCATGCAGGTTAACCCAAGTTGTTGGCTATGTGCATTAAGTACGACAGTTGATTAGGGTTATTTCTTAGTTTTTAAGTTAAGAGCGAAAGTGATATGTATCAAGAACTTTTAGACGAATTGCTTTGGGAGATGGAGTTTTAGATGTTTTGCCAAAGAGACGCAATTCAGTTGGTACGATCAATGATCACAAAGGGCAACCCTTTTTGCTTAAGCCCTGCACCAACTGTAAGACCAGATGGTCCAACTTCTACAATAACTAGTCTATTGACCAGTATGCACCTGCGTGAAATATCAGTTTATCAGGTACCTGGAATAAGGTAGAATATTTACGAGCTTCTTGATATCAAAGGATCGTGGTCAAGGAATTTGTCAAGGAAAATTCATGAGATGGAGAATGCAATGCACACTAATAGCAAACTAATTATAGCACAACGTGTGTAGATGCCAAATTTTTTATGTTGTTTTGCTCAAAAAGTTTGCCCAAAAATGGTCTCCAACCCTCCAACAAGTCCTAATTACTGTGTTATAATAAAGGAAAGGGTAAACCACACTATTAATCCCTCGTGCATGTTCCAAAACACATGTTTAGTCTTTATTTTCAAAAATTAACTTACATCATCCCTGAGTTTGTTTCTTCTTGCACGCTTAGTCCCTATAAACAAAAAATGACTATTTTACCCTTAATAATTTATTTTTTCATTTTCTTTTATTTCTTTATCAATATTAAAATTAAAAAAAGAAATTAATCAAATATCCCCACCCGTACCCTTCCAGTTCCCTAACTTCAAATTTTCCACAAATTACCCACCACCACTTATCACTGCCAACTCCTCCAACCAAACCATAATCTGAAAACCTTGTACCTACCTTATTCCACAGGTTTACCCACAACCACCTATCGTTATATCTCTCTTCTTTGCTTCTTGTTCTTAAACAAACATCAATGATGACATCACTGCCTCCTTACCCATACTTCAAAGATCGCCACCAATCGCACACAATCCCTTCAAAGATCGCCACCAATCAACATTGATTAGTAGATAACACACCTATACACCAAATCTTGAAAGGAAATATAATGAAATCGACTTATAGAAATCGATAGGTGGGGTGGGGATTGTACACCGATGGAAAAACAATCCATTACCATCTCGTCAGAAAAACCAGAGGCGACTAGGGTTTGGTTTGGTGCAGCGACGGACCACCTAGATTTTTCGGTACACCTGCAACACCAACATTTGAAGATGAATCCATAGCTCTCTTTCTCAGCTCCACCACAGATGACCCCCCCCCCCCTATAGATTCAAAAATCAAAATGGTGGTGGTTTCAGGGCAACAATTTGGAAATAGAAAGGATGGTAGTTTCACAGTCATTCTTCATCTTTCTTGCGACATCTCAAATGAAGGTGAAGGAGATCGGAGACGGATCTGCACTCCGATAACTATCAAACCTCCCCTATTGACAAACACACCCACACCTTCCACATTTTAATGCTTTCTTTTCCAATCGTTGTTAACCTAACATAATGAAAAAGGGTGAGGAAAGTTCGTCGGAGGGTCGTCTGTGACTGTATACGTATGTGTGTTTGTGTTTTTCCCTCTGATCGCTAACAAAGTGATGGATTGGGGCAAGTAAAGGGGAGGGGACATTTATTATTATTTTTAATTGAAAATCATAAAATAGACATTAAATTAATTGAAAAATACAAATCATAAGGGTATTATGGTCATTTAAAATTTAGCACAGACTAAGTTCACAACAAAATCATCTTTCAGAGATGAAGTGTGCAAGAAAAAACAAACCCATGGACGATTCAAGTTATTTTTTGAAAATAGAGGCCAAACATGCATTTTGGTACATGCACGAGGGAAAATTGCCAAAAAACACTACGTTTTGAGAAAAGTTTAATTTTGACATTGTGTTTCTTTTTCAATTAAGTCACAAATTTATTTTATTTTTCATTTTTGATATCTAGAAAGTGACGTCACCAAAAAACCATTCATCATTCTACGTGAGTGTCACATCATCAAAGACCGACATGTCATAATACCACGTCGGTTCACAATATGATTGATTAGTCAAATGGTCAACATCACAACAAATTGGAAAATATAGCATTAACATTACTCTTTTTTGAAACTTAGTGTCTTAATTAATCTTTTTTTTAAAACCGTTTCTTAATTATAAAAAAATAAAACAATGTTAAAATCAAAATTCTGTATAAAATTAACGACTGTATTGCGATTAACAGCAAAATATTTTATTAATAGTCTTTTAATAATAATCATATATAAAACAAAGGGTATTTTAGTAATTTTAAGGTGTAATAAAACCTAACGAGGGGACCTAGAAATATTCTTCGTCACTCTCTTTCTCTCTCATCACCTCAAGACACAGCAAATGAGAGACGAGCTGTAATCACATGGAGCTGTTTGTCTAATGGGGCCTCTCTCTTTCTCTCTCCCTCTTCATACCAATTATGAGCTAGATAATTAAAAAAAAGGAAAATATTTCTTTACCATATCGATCGTCTGAACAGAGAAATGGCTGATGATAAGGTATCAACATCTTTCTGTGTTTTTGCCGGAAATTGTTCTATTTTTGCTACGATCTGTTCTAAAGTTATGATTCTCCTTGTTACTCCGATTTTGAGAAAATTTAAGGATATGAAGAAAGAAAACCCTCTTGTTTACTAGTATAAAGAACCAGGTTACTTATTCTGGAAATTTGGAGTTTATCATGTTAAATTAGGGCAAGATTGGGGGTAGTTTTGTTAATATAGATGCAAAACTTTTGCAGCTGCTAACATCAAGTGGACTAGGGTTTGAAGGTCTCTGATACTGCGATTTATATTTGTTTTGTGTTGATCTAGTTGAATTTTGTTAGATGAATGCGGTATTATTCGGATTTAATCTATCGGCCTTTTATGACTTTTGAAGTTTATCGCATGAGTTTCAACTACATCTTTGATTATGCCTCTAATAGTCTGGTTACATTTTTTGATTTTCGTTAAGCTGATCTGATATTGTGCTTTCTTTCTACGTTATTTAAAATCATTAGTTTTGTGTAAGTATCTTATTATTCAGTTGTCTGTTTTCCTAAATACTATTGATGATGCAAGACTTCCTAGTTTGACTCGGTCTGAAGGACATTCAGTCTGTTTCTGAAACTCTGGAAATTACTGTGTTTATCAGTTAAATTGATAGTATATTTGAGTTACATAATGTTAAATGCTTTTAAGTTTATTTATTGTGTGAAAATAATACCACAACAGTCCTCTATAGACAGCAAGTCAAGGTCCATGTTGTTGTGACATTATTTTCATACAACAAACAGCCTTAAAATACATTTGTAACAATATGTTATTGATATGGTTTTCTTTTGCTTTGGTGGATAAATATGGTTCCATTCCATATCCAATTATCCATATCATTTAAATATGTGATACAGTTATGATGATAAAAACAAAAAGATAAAATTGCATATTTTCATATTTTGATTGATAAATTAAATGGTGCAGGAAATGTCGGCACAGGTTGTTGATGGAAATGGAGCTGAAACTGGTCACATCATATCCACTACAATCGGAGGCAAGAATGGAGAACCAAAACAGGTATAGAGAAAATAATTGTTTTTTTTTTGTTAAATAAATAAACTTTTCACTGCCATTTATTTTATTTTTGGGTGTTGTGTGATGCAGACTGTGAGTTACATGGCAGAGCGTGTGGTAGGGGCTGGATCATTTGGAATTGTTTTCCAGGTATGTAATTCATATCACTGAAAATAATATAATAATAATAATAATAGTCAATTAATTACATGCCATCTTTTTTCACTGAAACTGCAGGCAAAATGTATAGAAACGGGGGAAACTGTGGCTATAAAAAAGGTTTTACAAGACAAAAGATACAAGAATCGTGAGTTGCAGTTGATGAGAACAATGGATCATCCAAATGTGGTTTCTTTGAAGCATTGTTTCTATTCAACTACAAGCAAAGATGAACTTTTTCTCAATCTGGTGATGGAATATGTCCCAGAGACAATTTTTCGGGTTTTAAAGCATCACAGTGATGCTCGTCAAAGGATGCCTCTCATTTATGTCAAACTATACACATATCAAGTTAGTTAGTTTCATCCACAATCCAAATGGATTTTTTTTTCTTATACTTTTGGTTTATTATAAAAAATTAACCAACATGTGATTGTGAGTGGCATTTCAGATATTTAGGGGCCTAGCATACATGCATATGGTTGCTGGAGCATGCCACAGGGACTTGAAGCCTCAAAATGTCCTGGTGTGTGTGTGTGTGTTTGTGAATATATATATATATATATATATATATATATATATATTCTTACTTTTTCGGGTCTTTGATTTTAGTTCTGATTTGTTTTACTACTTCTTTTCAATAATAGGTTGATCCTCTTACTCACCAAGTCAAGATCTGTGACTTTGGAAGCGCAAAAATGCTAGTACGTTATGTTTACTTCTTGATAGCCCACAGTTGTTGGGGATTAAATGTTGTGCAGATAAATTAAATGGTGTTTTTGAAATTAAGGATGACAATACATTTAACGAAAAAGGAAAAATCACACCTATATTTAGTTTACCTGATTAATTCGTGGCTCCATTTAAGTAAAAGAAGAAACTGCACAGGTCTTTGAGTTGATAAAATATATGTAGCAGTGTTTTTTGTGGTTTGTAAGTTTTAAAGTCTATATATATAATTTTGGTAATATTGAAGTTTTAAAATATATGATTGGGTTATTTATTTGCAGCCTTTGTGTAATTCATGTATTAAGTAGTTATTTTTGGTGTCAGGTGAGGGGAGAAGCAAATATATCATATATTTGTTCTCGTTTTTATCGGGCCCCAGAACTTATCTTTGGTGCTACTGAGTATACAACTTCGATTGATATATGGTCGGCTGGTTGCATTCTTGCTGAGCTTCTTTTGGGGCAGGTTAGCTTAGCTTTAGCTTAGCAGTTGAAATTGTTGTTTAAAAGTTTTATTGATTTTTTTTTTTGGTTCTTGTAGCCACTATTTCCTGGAGAAAATGCAGTGGATCAGCTTGTGGAGATTATTAAGGTATGTTTTGTAGCAACATACTTTGGTTTATTTATTCTATGATCTGCTACAACATATTAATCTTTTTCTTATCAAGACATACATGTACTTTAAAAAATTGTATAGCTTTGTTTTGGTCTTGGATGACATTCAAAGTAGAAACAAAATGAATAAAAGGACGTTGCTATTTGTAGCATTTTTATTTCTACCATGTAATGTTTTATGTATCATATTCATATATGTTTATGGTTTGTTAGAAATTAAAGTATTGAAATATCAGGTTCTGGGGACGCCAACTCGAGAAGAACTTCGATGTATGAATCCCAACTACACTGATTTTAGGTTTCCTCAAGTAAAGGCACACCCTTGGCACAAGGTAGCGTATGAATGATAATTAAAATACTGACATTTTTTGGTATCTAATCGGCCATTTGTGTTGTTTTTCAGGTATTTCATAAACGGATGCCTCCGGAAGCCATTGATCTTGCTTCAAGGCTCCTTCAGTACTCTCCAAGTCTTCGTTGCAATGCTGTGAGTTTGAGTTTTACTCATTTCTTCCTATTACAACATTGTAATGCATATACAAAAGCAGTTTTTCAGTGCTATGAATATGATTTCAAAGTATAATAATGTCCTACTAGTAAGAAAGACTAAGAGAAAGCTTCCATTGTGGATATGCTCTTATAGTTTTTGGTTAGGACATTCTAGTTTGAAAAATCTACCTAATTATTGCTGTGTTTGTAAGAGTAAGACCAACCAATATTGCTATAAATAGGAAAAGATGAAAGTGGGATGCTATAAATAAGAGTAGGTTGCTAGTTGTTGCACTTATGATACATTTGGTGCTCCTTTTTCTTACCAAGTATCTTATGACACAAAACATCACAGCTTGAAGCAATAGCACATCCTTTCTTTGATGAGATTCGGCAACCTAATGCTCGCCTACCAAATGGTCGACAATTACCACCTCTATTCAACTTCAAACAAGAGGTAAACAAACACTACATATTTAAACCATTCATTATATATTTTTCTGCAATGCCTTTCTCATATTCATAATTGAAACTAGCCCTAGAAAGCGTGGCTTCATCTTCATGTGTTTTGATGTAGATGCAAGAAACAACAATGTAGGATCCATTTATTTGTTTATTTTGTTTCTATTACATTACTACAACATTATTGTACTTTGAAAAATCTACCCAATTATTATCTTTCATCTTCATCCAATACAAACCAATTTTCACTGCTAGAATTGGGTAAGTAAAATACTTAATAAATACAAAATTACAAGTACAACATTGTAATCACTATCATAAACAATTAAAGAAAGTCGTTGCTATTTCTTGCATGTAATGTAGCCCTTTAAATTAACATATGGACGGTGTTAAATTTCCTGAAATGCCATGATGATGAATTATCAATCAAGATTACTAAAATATTAATGGTGGTGCACTTCCTTATTAAGTTGTCTTAATTAATTGCAACTTTCCTCTTCAGAAACCAACTTTTGGATAAAGTGTTTCACTTTACCCCAAACTTAAGTTGATGACCCTCCACCTTTTGGACCACCTTTAAATTTGTCTATAAAAGAGTAAATTACAATTTTGCTCGTTAAATCCTTAAAAATTACCCTTTTGCTTCCTTCCACTTTTATATTTTCCATCAGTTATATCAGAGTAGTAAATTACAACTTTCATCCCTTGGGTATATCAAAAGTTATGGTTTTCATCCGAATGTTTGATTTGTTGCATCTTTGGTCCATTGCTTGGACAACGTGAACATTTTCACGATGGAGGTGAAGATTAGTTTTAGGGTTTTGGTTGTAACTATTACTAAATTGTATATTTATTTATTTATGATCCAGCTATCTGCAGCATCTCCCGAGTTAGTGAACAGGCTAATTCCTGATCACGTCAAGAGGCAAATCGGTCTACAAATTATACCACCTGTCACTGTGGGTGTCAGAACATAATATATATACAAAGGAGATCTGTTGTGGATTGTGGAATTTTAACCAAAATTCACAGAGAGGGTTGGGTTCACATGAAACCGCATCATATCTTCTTTCACAAACTTAAGTTTGCCAGGACAAAAGAAAGGAGGACCGTTTGTGTATTTTTTTTATATAGTATGAAAGGCTCAACCACTACGTCGTAAATGCAAGTGTACAAGGAAAGGAAAGACCCGAAAATACAAGGAAGAGTGAAGTTTTTGGGTGGCTGTTGAAGGGTTTTTTATACTTGAAAAGAATTCAGGGATATGTGATGATGAGATGTTGTGTAGCTTTTTAGTAAGTAATGACTTGTGTTTTTTTTTTTTTTTTTTTTTTTTTTTTTTTTCTTTCCTTTGCTTTACATGTGTAATTTGGTAGATGTTATGTTTATAACTTGGTTGTGTAAATGATAGAGTGTTTTGTAATTCTTGTTCGGATTTCCAATGGTAGTTTATTATCGTCTTGAATGTTACTATAGATAATAGCAATGCACTTCACTTTTTATTTATTTACCAATTTGCCCCCTAATTGTAATGTAATTATATTTCCTCAATCATATGCTATTTGAAGCTACGCAAGTTTCACGTTAAAGCAATAAAATATATAAGTTTTGGGAAATGTAAGTCCGTTGCAAAATTAGACAAATAACTTAAAAATAGTTTTTATTTATTTATTTGTTTATTTTTTTTCGGAATTAGCTACTCAAATAGTAGATGATTAACCACACCTGCAATTTTGTGCGTTCTCTTTGCGATTTGTAGCCTTCGGGTTGGATTTTAGCCCATTGGCCGTTACTGGATATGCCTTAAATTTTCAAATAACCCTCACTTTTACATTTTCAGCTTACAAAAATCCTTTCAACGCTCTCTGCTGAAAATATGTAATCTTCCAAAAATTGTAACATCTCAAAAATCATGACAATTTTTGATTTTTAAAAAACATTTTCATAAAACCATAAGATAGACAAATATTGTTTTCAAAACAAATCCATAGAAATCCGAGTAAGAGTTCGTTTGATAGTTGCTGATTGGGTTAGAGCTGACTGAGTTAGAAGCTGACTGTGTTAGAAATGCTGATTGAATCCACATTTGACTGAGTTTATGTTGTTTGATTATTTATCTGACTGATTGTGCTGAATGATAAAAATACCCATATTATCCTTATGTTGTTGTCCCTTGTGTTGAATAAAATAATTATAAAAATAAAAATTATCACATAAAATCCAAATTAAACATACATCATTTAAAATCCAAATAGAAAGTGTAATACAAAATCCAAATACACATTGTCATATATAATAAAAAAGTACATTTAACGTGAACCATTTGAAAGTAACTGATTAGCAATATGGTCACGCAAAGTAATCATATAGTCTACGACTTTTGAACCCCATTCTATGCCTTATATGTTTTGGCCGTCACTTCCTCCACCCCCCAAATTAGGAGTAACCATATTGAATATCGTATTTCCTTATAAAATTATGGACCGCAACACAAGCAATGACTATGTCTCTTTGCACTGGAAAAGGATAAGGAGCCATACGTTTTAAAACTGGAAATCTCGCATTCAATACACCATAAGCACGTTCAATGATATTTCTAAGTTATGCATGAGCATGATCGAACCTTTCATCCTTATTTAAAGCTCTGTTTCATCGAAAATCGGCTAACCAATACCTAGTATTGCGGTAAGGAGCCATAAATCCATGGGTGTTGGTGTATGCGACATCACAAAAGTAATATTTATCTGCAGATGGTTGACAAATTTATCATATTAATAACATAGATAATGAAACTTATAGAAAAATTACAAACCTGGTGGAGGGAATGGAAATCCAGAAGTCGGATTAAATGCAACTTCTTTCAAAACTTTAGAATCATGTGTTATGCCCTCCCATCCAGCCCATATAAAGGTGAATATCATATCAAAATCACAAATTTCTATTACATTTTGATAACATTCACGTTTTCCTCTTCCCCTATAGCGAATTTGTTCATCAACGGGCACAACTGTATGTACAAGTGCTCCATCTAGTGCACATAATGCTCCAGGAAATATGTTTTTTAGCAGTCTATGTTGTTCATAGGTATTTCTTGTTGTATTAGAAGATGTTGGTGCAATAATTTCTCTTGCAAAACACATCATTGCTTTTAGCACTTCGTGAAAACATTGATGGATCATTTGTATGGAGTGGTGAAACCTTTATTTAACGGCTCGAAAACGTTCATTATGTCCTATAAATGTAAAAATATAACCATCTTCTCTTCAATGCTTATTGTCCTACTACCTTGCAACCAATTTCTTTGAGTAAAATGATTTCATAATACTACAAATGCATCTTGTGAAAGACGCATCATATCGTAACATTGTATAGGACACCCGTGTATCAAATCTTCTGTATATGAATGCCCGGTTTCTTCCAATTCGTTAGCTTTTATTCTTCCAATTCTATTTTTCCTTTTTCGAACCAACATCAACCAATATCATGAGAGTATAAGGAAACCTAAAATCGCACCATCCTTGTCCATGTGTAACTTGTTAAACGTTAAATATAAATCACATAAGTTTTATAACAAAAACCATAACATTAATCAATAACATTACAATGCATAACATATAACTCCATAACATAAAAATCAATGCCAAATAACAATCCTAAGCATAACACATAAAAAACCTAAACTTAAAAATCCTAAACATAACACATAACAAACCTACACATAAAAATCCATAACATGTACCATAATATAAATTCATAAAGCATAAAGCCAAAAATATCCTAAAATCGTACTAAAGTCAACCAAGTAATCCAAAATTCTTTCCCGCACTTGTCACCCACAACTCACAAGTCGAAGACTCGAGGCGTAACCAAATTTTCCTGTTACCAGGATTTTCAGCAAATAACATAAGAGCAGTGATGTATTTCGGATCAGAATTTCCCCACTCCAAGCCTTTCAATTTTTCAATACATTCATCCATCTCATTGTCAAGATTATTAGTTTGCGCAAACGCCTGAATCGCTTTCATAATTTCCTTGCCAACCTATCTTATGTCATCATCCAGTGTGTTCGTGGGTGCATTTCTTTTTCCTCTTGTATTTTTGGACCTAGCAGACGAATCTCCACTTGCATGTGATGCACTTGTAGGTAGGGGTACTGTTGAAGCGAAGGCTGGGATATCCGTTTGAGGTGGTGTATCTACCATCTCAATATCATCATAATCTTGTGTAGTAAAGACTTTTGCAGGATGAGGGAGTGTGGAAGATGGTCCCCAACTAGCAGCATCGGTCGAGGTCGCACCGTCAAACAAGTGGATGCATAGAACAGGGTAAAGGAGGGGTGCATTTCTTAATTTCTCAACCATCTTGTTCAATTGTTTGAAAAAAATGATTTTATTATTAAAATTTTTAAAAAATAATAATGTGTTTTAAATTAAAATTTTACCTTTGCCTCTGCTTTCCACTCTTCATCCGTCATTTGAAACGTGTTTGTGACAGGATTATAGAGATTTCCAGTTTTGTTTTTTAATTTCAACCAAACTGCATACTTGCTTTTCAAGTAATCATAAAGATATTTCATTTGTTTTTTCTCAACAACAAAGTCGTGTTTTATTTATTTATTTATTTTTTTTTAGTTTTTCAGCTATTATATTTCATGAGGTACATTTGAGACCACTACCCTCTTTACCGTTACTTGTTTGTTCTTGGATACATGCATCAAGAAAAGTTTTGTTCACAAAATTCGAAGGCCAACTAGCTCTATTTCTCTTTTCTGCCATGTCTAACGAAGAAATGAATGATAAACAGGTTGTGAAAATATATACACATATTTGCACACATAAACACACACACACACACACACATATATATATATATATATATATATATATATATATGTGTGTGTGTGTGTGTGTGTGTGTGTGTGTGTATACACACACACACACATACACATTTAGTTTTTCGTATAAAAATTTAAGATGTAAATTAGTGTCTTGTTATTTTTTATAAGGGAGAAAATTTTCAAAGAATACGAAAATATAATAATTCTGAAATATTTTTCTATTATCAAATTTATAATTTTGATAAAACTTTACAATATTGTTATTACTAAAACAAAAAACAAACATGATAATATGCTTAAATGTATTGGGACTGGGCGTGGTATTAATGCAAAGGGGGCATATTATCGCCTACGCGTCGAGATAGCTGAAGCCTCATGAGGCGAACTATCCGACGCATGATTTAGAGTTGGGGGTAGTTGTTTTTGCCCTCAAGATTTGGCGTCATTACCTTTATGGGGTCCGTTGTACCATTTACATAGACCATCAGAGTTTGAGGTACCTTATGGATTAGTCGAATCTGAATATGAGACAGCGTCGATGGCTTGATGTTGTGAAGGATTACAATTGTGAGATCTTCTACCACTCAGGGAAGTCCAATGTCGTGGCCGGTACACTTAGCCGCAAGGCAGCACAGACCAGAGATATCTGCATGAGGATGACCGTGGTGACTCCGTTGTTGGATCAGATTCGAGAGGCCCAACAAGAGGCTATGAAGGAGGAACATCGCAAGAGTGAGCGTATTGTGGGTCAAGTTTCCTCCTTCGATTATGACAGTCATGGATTGTTGACTATACACCGTAGGGTGTGGGGTCCCATATTGTGGAGGTGTGCGCCAGGTATTGATGGAGGAGGCCCACAAATCCAGGTTTTCTATCCATCTCGGAGTGACGAAGATGTACAGGGATCTTCGTCTTGATTATTGGTGGCCCTGCATGAAGAGGGATGTAGCTTGGTTCGTTGAGAGATGCCTGATCTGTAGGAAGTTCAAGACCGAGCACCAGAGGCCTCACGACAAGACCCAACCATTGGATATTCCGCTATGGAAATGGGAATATATCACTATGGATTTCATCATGAAGCTTCCCAGGACCGCACGGGGAGTGGATTCGATTTGGTTCATCGTGGATCGGTTGACCAAGAGTGCCCATTTCATTCCAATTCAGGAGAGCATTTTGGCCGAAAAGTTGGACGACATCTATATCAAAGAAGTGTTGGCTCGGCACGGGGTACCAGTTTCGGTGATTTCCGATAGAGATGTGCGGTTCACTTCCAGATTCTGGAAGAAGTTTCACAATGAGGTGGGTACTCGTTTGCACTTTAGCACCACTTTTCACCTGCAGATGGATGGTCAGAGTGAGCGAACCATCCAAACTCTAGAGGATATGTTGTGGGCGTGTGTTTTAGACTTTGGAGGTAGTTGGGATACTTACCTTCCTTTGGCCGAGTTTTCCTATAATAATAGCTATCATGTGAGTATCGACCGTCAGATGTTGTACGGGAGGAAATGTAGTACCCAAATATGGTGGGGTGAGGTTGGCTAGAGGGTCATGGAGAGTACCGAAGTGGTACTCAAGACTACAAAGAGGATCCAGTAGGTGTGGAGCAGGCTACTCAGAGTCGGCAGAAAAGTTATGCCGACAAGCTTCGTTCAGACCTAGAGTTCCAGGTCGGGGATATGGTGCTCATGAAGGTGTCGCCCTAGAAAGGCGTCATTCGATTCAGGAAGTGGGGTAAGTTGGGCCTCGGGTACATTGGACCTTTCAGTATTGTAACTCGGGTGGGTAAGGTGGCATATAGGCTGGACTTGCCAGGCGAACTCAGTCAGATTCACAATAGTTTTCACGTTTCCCACTTACGGAAGTGCCTAGTGGACGACTCGGCAGTGATGCCGTTGGAGGATGTTCAGGTGGATGACAGCCTGAACTACATCGAGTGGCCAGTGGCGATCCTCGACAGGAAGTCGAAGGATCTGAGGAATAAGAGGATGTAATTGGTGAAGGTGTGATGACAGCACCACAAAGGGCTTAGAATGGACTTGGGAGCCTGAGGATGAGATGAGGGAACACTACCCCGATCTTTTTCTGGATTCAGCAGCATACTTCGAGGATGAAATCTAAAATAAGTGGGGGAGATTTGTAACATCCAGTTCCTGGTACGTATTTTAATTAAAGTAAACTCATGTTTTGCTTTGGGACTCGGTGAGTTGGAGGTCCAACTCGTCGAGTAGACTCGACTTTGGATCAGTACGATAAGTGACCTACTCGACGAGTCGGGAGACCGACTCGACGAGTAGGACTATCTGGTTGAAACCCTAATATTTAGGGTTTGCATCCTATTTAAACAAATTATAACGCCCCAAACCATCCTCCATTGTTCTTCCTAACCTAGAGAAAACCCTAACTCGAACCCTAAGCCTCTTTTGAGTGTTCTTGAGCTTTTTGGTGACTTTTGTGTGCATTTGAAGTTAGAAGAGAAGAAGGAAGCTTAGGAATTCAAGTGGAAGCAAGTAGATCCAGAGGTTTTGCTTCATTCTTAGTTCATTCAAGGTAAAAATCTTGAACCTTGACCATATATCTCTTAGATCTTGTTTTGGGGATATTTTCTACCATTTTTATAAGTTTGTGGAGTTATAATTGGATTTTGTGAGTGTGTTTGGAGTTACACTTCAGATCTGGAACCATTGAGGGTTCCCATGGCATAAAGGTGCCAACTTTATGGCCATGGGAGCCCCATGCTTCTTATATACCTCTTTTTATGGGTTTTTGAGACAAAAACCCCATGCATGGACGTCAAGATTGGAACTTTACATATAAAATGGACCTTTGGAGGTTAGATATATGATTTTGATACATTAAGACTCATTATAATCGACTGAATAGTTTTGAACAAAGAAAGACTCGACGAGTCGCTTGGGTGACTTAATGAGTCGGGTCGCATTTCCCCCCGAATGTCTTCTGGTAATGGTCTTTGGTTGAGTGGAAGGAACGATCAACCTGTTAGGGTTTTGTTATGTACATGAAGATCGAAGGATTTGATGAGTTCAAGGAGGAACTCCGCGAGTTCAAGGTAATGTCCCAACCATATGAAGACGGACTCGACAAGTTCTGTAACAGCTTGAAATCCAGGTATTCTTCTTTTGGCCTTGCATCTTGGTTAAGTTGTTAATTTAGGGTTTTCATGGTAGGCGAGTACGCTGGGCGTACAAGGTGTACGCTGCGCGTACTCGCGCGCCTCAGTTGGATGCGTTTCCCCTCAGGTACGTTGGGCGTACCCAAGGTTACGCATGGCGTAACTTGCCCAGATCTAAAAACCCTAATCTCTTTGGAGGGCTATAAAAGGAATGTGTGGCTGGACTTCTCAGCCACCATCCCTCAGAGTGGAACCCTAAATAGTGTGTGCCTTCGTTCTTAAGCCTTTGTGTGTGCATTCTAAGCTTGGTGGTGCCATTCCAAGGTTGCAAAGGAGAATAAGAGCTTATTGGAGAGGCTAGAAGTGGTGCTCAAGTGTAGATCTGAGCTTTGCAAGGGTTAAAGCTTCATTATCAGGTAAAAAGTTCGGATCTTGTCACTTGGTTCATGTTATATGCTTAAGGTATCATTTTCTAGGGTTTAAGTCCCAAAGGCGGAGACTTTTTGTGCAAATGGCCTCCATAAGCTTAGATACTTCATATTTCTGATCTATTGGAGTTGTAGACTCATAAAAATGACATCTTGGATGTGGATATTGCACCATGCATGAGATCTAGGTCCTTGAGTTTGAATAGAATGTTATTATGTGATGTTGGAGCCTTTACAGCCATGCCAAGGCTTAAAGGTCTCGACTTTATGGGTTTAGACACACTAAAAGAGTCGGATCTAGAAGTTGGAGTAATGGCTTAACCGATTAAGACCAGAAATGAAGAGTGGCTGATTTTGATGGTTACGCTGGGCGTAACTTCCAGTACGCGCAACGTACTGGGTGGAGACCCCGATCCAGGGGATTGGCGATCTACGCCCCGCGTACTCTCAGGGTTGACTTTTGTTGACTTTTAGGGTTTTGGTCAACATGAGGACTTTAGGTCAAGGAAGGGTAAAATGGTCTTTTACCCTCTGAGGAATGATGATAAGGGGTAAAGTTTTAGTGGTGGAAGTCTTTGTGTATTAAATGATATCTTTATGTTTAGGCGAGGTAGAGTCGTCGTTGGGATTCGGTAATAGCAAGGACGCGAGATCTTAGACTTTCCACGAGGTGAGTCTTCTCACTATACTGTACCCGGAAGGGTTTGACTGTGTGACCGGAAGGTCGGATATGTTATGAGATATATGTATTATGTGTGATAAGTTATTCGTTATATGTGCCATGTATGATATGTTTGATTTGGGCCGGAAGGCATTATGTTATGGGCCGGAAGGCGTTGTGATGTGGACCGTAAGGTTGACGTGGGTAGGACCGGAAGGTTTACCCAGTCGAGACGGAAGTCCCCTGAGACACATGGACCGGAAGGTCAGGGCCTGGAAAGGCGTATGTGCATAGGTTGTATTTTGGGGAACTCACTAAGCATTTATGCTTACAGTTGTTGCGTTATGTGTTTCAGGTACGAGCGAGGACCGTGGGAAGGCGCCGGCGTGATCGTACACATTGTCGGGGGAAAACTATTTTATGATCTTTGGGATGTATTTTGCTGTGACAATATTGTTTACGTTTGAATTTGAAATATTAATCGATGTTTTTGGATGTTTACAAAGATGGAAAATTGGTTTTAAAATTTACGTCGTTACAAGTTGGTATAAGAGCCTTGGTTTGAGGGATTCGGGTACACCTTCGGGCATAACTCAACTCAAACCGGGGATTAGAGAAATTTTTAATTAATAAAATCAATAAAAATTTGATAAGAGATTTTGAAACAACCAAAGAAGAAGAAGTGTGTACTGTCAGCCAGCGCCCGAACGGTAAAATCCCCAAAATACTCTTACAATATGTGTTATGAGATATGATATGATATGATACGCATGCTAGTAGACTAGGTATTCATATTAGGACTAGAGTGGCCTGATTTGTGATGCTTTAGTCTAGGGAAATCTGCTGCTATGAGGTGCTTTGAGAGCGAGTGGGTAGCTAGTGCATGGCAAGAATAGAGTACTCATGATCCGGGTTTTGGGGAGGAGGACTTGGGGTGAATGTTGATGCGGTGTAGTTGGTAGTATTAGGCCCGTACTACTGAAGACACCGGGTTAGTGGGCTACCCAAGTAAGAATCCCTGGGTATCGGAAACTGAGTAGGGTTGCGTTATCGAGTGCGATTATGCTTGATAGAGTCTCTGATATTTCTATGTTGTATTTCAGAGGCATCATGGTTGGACCACGCCACAGACCTGGTACGAGCAGTGTGAGTGACGAGGAGCTTCGTTATATGATTCATGAGGAGGTGGCTGCAGCGATCCGGGATGAAATTCCGGAAATGTTTGGTTTTATTAAGACCACACTGATGGAGACTTTTGATGAGCGGTACGCTGCGGTGACTGAGGCCGCAGCCACTGCAGCTACCGCAACTGTGGCTGTTGCCAGACCGCAGGGAGGTGACTCGTTGCTGTTTCGGGAGTTCAGCAACACGAAGCCACCCGAGTTTGACGGGACGCTGGATCTGATCGCTGCGATGAGATGGATTGCTGATATCGAGGGATGCTTCTACACTTGTTCATGTCCGGAGCATCTGAGGGTACGGTTCGCTTTGAACCAGCTCCGCCTGGGAGCAAAGGATTGGCGGAAGTTCATGACGGCGAACTTCACTCTGGTGGAGGTTTCAGCCGTGACTTGGGAGAGGTTTACTGCTATGTTCAGAGATGAGTACGTTCCCCCGGTGGAGAGGGAACGGTTGGTTCAGGAGTTCTTGACCCTCAAGTAGGGTAATGATTCTATCACGGTGATCACGCGGAAGTTTCATGAGAGGGTGATGTTTTGCCCTGAGCAGGTGTCCACGGAGTAGGCTCAGATGAGCCGGTATTTGGGTGTGCTGAGGAGGGATATCCGGGAGTTCGTATCGAACTCGTCATACCAGACTTTTGCTGAGCTTCAGGCGAATGCCAGGAAGCGTGAGATCGAGTTGGAGACCCAGGCTAGGGAGGAGGCCGAGTCTCAATGGGTGGATCGGCGGCCAACTCAGTCTCAACCGGCAGCCAAGCGGACCAAGTCTGCCGATTCGAGGTCGGGAGGTCAGAAGGGCCGCACTTGCGGAAAGTGCGGCAAGGGTCACGAGGGGGCATGTCGATCGGGTGCTTGCTACAAGTGTGGCAAGGAGGGGTACATTGCTAGGGATTGCCCCAAGGGATTTATAGTTTGCTTTCATTGTAACCAGACCGGCCACCGGAAGGCCGAGTGCCCCCAGCTTCGCCAGGGTTCTACGCCTGCTGCCAGGGTTACCGAGACTCGGCCAGTGAAGGCCGAGGCTCCGAAGGCTCGTGGAAGAGCTTTCCAGTTGACTGCGGAGGAGGTCCGCGCGATGCCTGATGTCGTAGCTGGTATGTATTCTTTCGTGTATTTACTTTTATGCTAAGATATTGTGCTTATATTATGATATGCGTAGGTACCTTTCTTGTGAATTCTGTACCTGCTTTGGTATTATTTGACTCGGGTGCGAGTCGGTCTTTTGTATCGTTGGCTTTTAGCCAGCACATCGGTACTGATCGGGAGGTGATAAGTCGACCCCTGCGAGTTTCTATAGCGGATGAGAAAGCAGTATACGCCACTGACGTGATTCGAGGATGTGTGCTCGAGATTTTTGGGGTCAAATTCCCTATAGACTTGGTTCCTATAACGATGGGGGATGTCTGCATCATCGTGGGCATGGACTGGTTGAGTAAGTTTGGGGCAGTCATTGACTGCGAGAGACAACTGGTGACTATTCGAGACCCTAGTGGGGGAGTGCTTACGGTGTATGGCGAGGGGACCCGGTGTGGGTCGGCGTTTTGTTTGGCTGCCAGGGGGAGGCAGAGTTTGCAGCAGGGCTGCAATGGATTCATAGCCTACGTGATGGATACTCGAGTGGCCGTGGGGAGGCCCAATTTGGTTGACGATGTTCCTGTAGTATGCGAGTTTTCGGATGTGTTCCCCGAAGATGTGACATCCCCATTTTCACGGCCAGAAAAGACCGATTTTTTTTTGTTTATGCTTTATAAAAATCAGAGTACTTCTTTTAATAAAAATGTTGCGGAATTTGTTCCCAGAAAAACATGATAAATACGTTATTAAAACATTTTCGAAGAAACGTATTTTATTTATTTCAAAACGTTTGGGATGTCATCGTTAATACAGAAACATAAGCATAAACAGAACTTACATTTATTTACACTAGTGATCTACATCTCTTTAAATCTCGCAGTGTAAAGTGACTTCGTTTCAACACCTGTGATATAAATAAACTGAGTGGGTCAGGTCGGGAAACCTGGTGAGTACATAGGGTTTTCAACCCACAATAATATAATTATTATGTTTAAACCATCAAACAATTAAACCCAATTACCCATCCCCATTATCTTCTTTACTCTTAAGGATCTACCCTAAGAATCCTCGTTCATTCATTCCTAAGGATTATCCTAAGGAATCGGCACAAAGTCCATCATTGCCACGACTTATAGAATATATCTGGTGAACACATAGTCCGAAACATCTGGTAAACACTTAGTTCAAAAGTAACTAGTGAACACACTTAGTTCAAAATACCTAGTGAACATACTCAGTTCAAAGATATGTAGTGAACACACTCAGTTCAAAATACCTAATGAGCACCTAGTTCAAAAACACCTATAGGTTACGAGCTTACTAGCGTTCCACCGGACCGTCTAGTATCGCCCATGGTCATCATCTATACTCCACTAGATGACTGGATCACTGACAACATTGATGTCTCCCATCGTGTTATCACAAAACAACTATTTCATCTACCCATGTTTTACCCAACACATTTTGTAGATATAAAATACATATACAGTTTAAATCATTTAAAACATGTATAAAAATCTTTCACCCAGCATAGACAACAAGTACACAGACAATATGCACACACAACACGTAATTTATATTAAAATACATCATATCTATGTGTAAGATGAAAGGGACTATGCACTCACTTGATTAGGTGGTGACTCAGCACTCGGGCAGCGCTTCGATACTCTCAAAACGATATTCCTTCGATAAAACCTAGTATCGATACCACTAGGGTTTAGTTTAACGATAACCGCGACAAATTAATTAGTCCGAGTATTATTAAGCGTTAATAATACTCAATATAACTCAAAATAATAGCCCAAATAATTATTTTAAGGACCTAATAACATTCCTATAATTATTCGAAAGCTATATTAAAAATTGCGTAAGCGTAGCTCACTTACAGTGAATTTTATCGAAAACCGGAACTTTAATTGGAGCAGCGTTTCAAAACCGAAAGACCCTTTTTCTCGGGACTCCGGGAGCCTCAGGGCTTCCCTAAGGTGCTAGAGGTTCACCTAGACCTTAGAGATGGTTTGGAACCTTAGAGAGAGAAAGAAACTAGAGAGAGAATGAGAATTGGTGTGTGAAATTCGGAGGAGTTCGGACCCTTTTTATAGGCGCCAGCAGCCTCGGTTACGCTGGGCGTACCGAGGTTACGCTGGGCGTAATGCTCGGATAAGGGTGCCAGCTTCGCACCAGCTGGCTCGCAACACCGGAAGAGGTAAGGCGGGGTACGCGGGGCGTACAGACTTCGGACGCGGGGCGTAAGAAAGGGCGACGTGTCATCATCCGAAGTGACTCCGTGTTCAGCAAGCGACGGTCTGGATTAAGCCACGTCATCGGATTTGCAACAGACTTCGCAATTTCATGCTTCAACTTTAAAAATTCGTAACTTCCGTATACGAGCTCCGTTTTCGATGTTCTTTATATCCACGCGAAGGTGGGAAAGTACTCTACAACTTTTGTTTAGACTCCGTCGGCTAATTTTGAATCGATTTTAAATTTTATATTATTAACGGGTCGGGACAGGATTGGTCCGTTAAATCCTCGTAACTTCTTCATCCGACATCCGTTTTCGCCCATCTTTTTCTCGTTATGCTACTCTTATCGAGATCTTTGATTCTCATTTAGGTCGTGTCGGCTAAAAATCACTCGATCTAATATTCGAATTTCAGGCTGTACACTGCTAATCCGAAACTTCGAAAAATCATAACTTCTTCATACGAAGTCAGATTTGGGCGTTCTTTTTATCGATGTTATTAGTTTAACATATTCTACGACTTTCATTTAGACCGCTAAGGCTAAATCTCGCTCTATCGTAAATTCACTATTTACGCTTCCCGATATCGTGCTGTTCCGTCGCGAAACTTCAACGGGTCATAACTTCTTCGTTATAACTTGGATTTCGGTGTTCTTTATATGTACGGAAACCTTGAGACATATTTTAAAACTTGGTTAAGATTATTTATTATAAATAATCTTTTGTCAAAAAGTCATTTTCGACCCTTATTGCCTCTAAATTGACTAGCCCGGATTTGCAAGCGTTACAGAAGAGTTACCAGGTGTGCCTCCGGAAAGGCAAGTGGAGTTCCATATCGATTTGGTTCCAGGAGCAGCGCCCATCGCCAAGGCGCCTTATCATCTCGCTCCACCGGAAATGCAGGAGTTATCCTCGCAGCTTCAGGAGCTGTTGGGGAAGGGTTTATTCGACCGAGTAGCTCACCTTAGGGAGCGCCGATTTTGTTCGTCAAGAAAAAGGATGGTTCACACCGGATGTGTATCGATTACCGGGAGTTGAACAAGTTGACGATTAAGAACCGGTATCCGTTACCTAGGATCAACGATCTGTTCGATCAGTTGCAGGGGGCATCTTGGTTTTCCAAGATAGACTTGAGGTCGGGTTATCATCAGATGAGGGTTCGGGATAAAGATATTCAAAAGACTGCTTTCAAAACTCGTTATGGACATTATGAGTTTGTGGTGATGCCTTTTGGGCTCACTAATGCCCCGGTTGCGTTCATGAATCTCATGAACCGGGTGTGCCGGCTGATGCTGGGTCGGTCGGTGATCGTATTCATTGATGATATTTTGGTATATTCGAGGTCTAGGGAGCAGCATGAGGAGCATTTGAGGGAAATTCTTGGGGTATTGAGATCGGAGAGGCTGTATGCCAAATTCTCCAAGTGTGATTTCTGGTTACGAGAGGTCCAGTTCCTTGGGCACCTTGTTAACCAGAAAGGGATATTGGTCGACCCGGCTAAGATTGAGGCATTGTTGAGATGGGAGGTGCCGAGATCGCCCACTGAGATCAGGAGTTTTCTGGGATTGGCCGGCTATTATCGAAGGTTTATCAAGGATTTCTCCAAGATCGTCGTGCCACTTACTAGGATGACCCGGAAGGGTGTTGCGTTTTCGTGGGGACCGGAGCAGCAGTCCTCATTCGAGACCCTTCGTCAGAAATTGTGCGAGGCCCCGGTGCTTGCACTCCCGGAAGGGATGGAGGATTTTGTGGTGTACTGTGATGCATCTATATCGGGTTTGGGGGCGGTGCTTATGTAGAGGGGACATGTGATTGCGTATGCTTCAAGGCAGTTGAAGCCTCAAGAGTCGAGATATCCCACCCACGACCTGGAATTGGGGGCGGTGGTGTTTGCCCTCAAGATCTGGCGGCATTATCTTTATGGGGTTCGCTGTACCATCTACACGGACCGCAAGAGTCTGAAGTACTTGATGGATCAGCCAAATCTGAATATGCAACAGAGGAGATGGTTGGATGTGGTGAAGGATTACGATTGTGAGATCCTGTACCACCCGGGCAAGGCTAATGTGGTAGCCGATGCGTTGAGCCGGAGGGCGGAAAGTGCCCCCATCCGAGATATTTGTATTAGGTTGACGGTGATGACCCCGATTTTAGATACCATTCGAGGAGCTCAGGCTGAGGCTGCGAAACCAAAAAACCAGAAGAGGGAGCGGGTTGTAGGTCAGGTATCTGGATTCGTTATGGATGGTCGAGGGCTTATGACTTTTCAGGGTCGGATTTGGGTACCGTTTGTGGGCGGTACGCGTACTATTTTGATGGAGGAAGCGCATCGATCGAAATTCTCGATTCATCCCGGGGCTACGAAAATGTATTTGGACCTAAGGAAGGAGTATTGGTGGCCCTGTATGAAAAGGGATGTTGCATGGTTTGTTGAGAGATTCCTGACTTGTCGTCAGGTTAAGGCCGAGCACTAGCGTCCGCACGGTAAATTGCAACCGCTAGAAATTCCCGAATGGAAGTGGGAACAGATTACCATGGATTTTATCACCAAATTGCCGCGTACTGCGAGGGGAGTCGACGCGATTTGGGTGATCGTGGATAGATTGATGAAGAGCGCTCATTTTCTAGCCATCAGCGAGAGCTCTTCTGTGGAGAAATTGGCAGAATTATACGTGAGGGAGGTGGTATCGCGGCATGGGGTTCCGATGTCGATTGTTTCAGATAGGGATGCGCATTTTACTTCCAGGTTTTGGAAGAAGTTTCATGAGGAGTTGGGTACGAGACTGCATTTCAGTACCGCATACCACCCACAGACAGACGAGCAGAGCGAGCGGGCGATTCAGACGCTTGAGGATATGCTCCGAGCATGTGTTTTGGATTTTGGAGGGAGCAGGGACACCTATCTACCTTTAGCAGAGTTTTCGTACAACAACAACCATCATTCGAGCATTGGTATGCCACCCTTTGAGCTGTTGTATGGTCGGAGGTGTCGCACCCCCATCTGCTGGGGAGAGGTGGGGCAGCGGGTGATGTGTAGCACGAAGATTGTACTCCACACGACCGAGCAGATTCAGCAGGTCAAGTAGAGGTTGTTGACTACGCAGAGTCACCAGAAGAGTTATGCGGACAGGCGGCGATCCGAGCTCGAGTTTCAGGTTGGTGACCTTGTGCTCCTAAAGGTCTCTCCTTGGAAAGGAGTGATACGATTCAACTAGATGGGCAAGTTGGGACCCCGGTATATTGGACCCTTCAGGGTAATTGCTAGGGTAGGCCGGGTATCCCACCGGTTGGATCTGCCTGCTGAGTTGGGGCAGATCCATGATACCTTTCATGTCTCGTAGTTGAGGAAATGTATTGCTGACGAGTCGGTAGTGGTGCAATTAGATGATATTCAGGTGGATGCAGGCCTGAACTATGTGGAGAGACCAGTAGCGATCAGGGATCGGAAAGTTAAGGTTCTAAGGAACAAGGAAGTACCCCTAGTACAAGTGCAATGGCAACATCGGAAGGGGTCCGAGCTGATATGGGAGTCCGAGTCTGAAATGCGGGATCAATGTCCAGAGTTGGTTTCAGTATGAGACTTCGGGGGCGAAGTCTGATTCTAGTGAGGGAGAATTGTAACAGCCCGAAATCTAGGTATTCTTCTTTTGGCCTTGCATCTTGGTTAAGTTGTTAATTTAGGGTTTTCATGGTAGGCGAGTACGCTGGGCGTACAAGGTGTACGCTGCGCGTACTCGCGCACCTCAGTTGGACGCGTTTCCCCTCAGGTACGCTGGGCGTACCCAAGGTTACGCATGGCGTAACTTGCCCAGATCTAAAAACCCTAATCTCTTTGGAGGGCTATAAAAGGAATGTGTGGCTGGACTTCTCAGCCACCATCCCTCAGAGTGGAACCCTAAATAGTGTGTGCCTTCATTCTTAAGCCTTTGTGTGTGCATTCTAAGCTTGGTGGTGCCATTCCAAGGTTGCAAAGGAGAATAAGAGCTTATTGGAGAGTCTAGAAGTGGTGCTCAAGTGTAGATCTGAGCTTTGCAAGGGTTAAAGCTTCATTATCAGGTAAAAAGTTCGGATCTTGTCACTTGGTTCATGTTATATGCTTAAGGTATCATTTTCTAGGGTTTAAGTCCCAAAGGCGGAGACTTTTTGTGCAAATGGCCTCCATAAGCTTAGATACTTCATATTTCTGATCTATTAGAGTTGTAGACTCATAAATATGACATCTTGGACGTGGATATTGCACCATGCATGAGATCTAGATCCTTGAGTTTGAATAGAATGTTGTTATGTGATGTTGGAGCCTTTACAGCCATGCCAAGGCTTAACGGTCTCGACTTTATGGGTTTAGACACACTAAAAGAGTCGGATCTAGAAGTTGGAGTAATGGCTTAACCGATTAAGACCATAAATGAAGAGTGGTTGATTCTGATGGTTACACTGGGTGTAACTTCTAGTACGCGTAGCGTACTGGGTGGAGACCCCGATCCAGGGGATTGGCGATGTATGCCCCGTGTACATCTAGCAGTACGCCCGGCGTACTCTCAGGGTTGACTTTTGTTGAGTTTTAGGGTTTTGGTCAACATGAGGACTTTAGGTCAAGGAAGGGTAAAATGGTTTTTTACCCTCTGAGGAATGATGATAAGGGGTAAAGTTTTAGTGGTGGAAGTCTTTGTGTATTAAATGATATCTTTATGTTTAGGCGAGGTAGAGTCGTTGTTGGGATTTGGTGATAGCGAGGACGAGAGATCTTAGACTTTCCACGAGGTGTCTTCTCACTATACTGTACCTGGAAGGGTTTGACTGTGTGACCGGAAGGTCGGATATGTTATGAGATATATGTATTATGTGTGATAAGTTATTCGTTATATGTGCCATGTATGATATGTTTGATTTGGGCCGGAAGGCATTATGTTATGGGCCAGAAGGCGAATTTGATATGGGCCGGAAGGCGTTGTGATGTGGACCGTAAGGTTTACGTGGGTAGGACCGGAAGGTTTACCCAGTCGGGACGGAAGTCCCCTGAGACACATGGACCGGAAGGTCAGGGCCTGGAAAGGCGTATGTGCGTAGGTTGTATTTTGTGGAACTCACTAAGCATTTATGCTTACAGTTGTTGTGTTATGTGTTTCAGGTACGAGCGAGGACCATGGGAAGGCGCCGACGTGATCGTACACATTGTCGGGGGAAAACTATTTTATGATCTTTGGGATGTATTTTGCTGTGACAATATTGTTTACGTTTGAATTTGAAATATTAATCGATGTTTTTGGATGTTTACAAAAATGAAAATTTGGTTTTAAAATTTATGTCGTTACAAGTTCAAGGATGAAATCGGCGAGTCATAGACTGAACAGCTTCATACGGATTAAGATGGAATCGACGAATTCAAGGAAGAACTCGACGATTCAGTTGAAGAAGGTATCAATGTTTGTTGAAGGTGAACTCGTCGAGCGCTTGTTAGACTCGACGAGTAGAGATGAGGTTGTAACATTTCGTGGAAGTGGGGTCTCGACGAGTTGGTGGACCAACTCGGCGAATCAAGTCAACCAGATGTTGAATTTGACCAAGGTTTTGACCTTGACTTTCACTTGGACTTGAGTGACCCTTGTAAGGTTATGAGTGTGAATGATAACTTAGAAAAGTTGTCGTGTATGGATTGAGGAGTCAAGGAAATTTGGTTCCATACAGAGACGGTACAGACACTACACAACATCGAGGTGAGTTACCTTCCAGTAGAAGTGGATCTAACGCACCAAGGCCGACCCACTATTAGTTGATTATAGTAGAGATGATTGTCTGGTTGCTATTATTAGGTGTGTTCTATGTGTCAGTATGATATGTTCTATGTGAAAGTGGTAGTAGGAAAGGGAATAGCCCCCGATTCCGTCGTTAGGACCAAAGGGTAGGTCGAACACCCCAGATATATCTGACAACATGATTATGATATATATTATTCTGTGATAGTAGTAGGGGTGAAATAGTCCCTGTGACCGGGTGAGATAGACCGGAGGGTAGGAAAGCACCCTAGAATGGCTTTACATGGGTAGGTCAGCACCCAAGAATGACTTGACACGGGTAGGTCGGGCACCCAGAACTGCCCGACAGTATTTATGGTTGTATGGTATGCGGTATGATCAGGTAACTCACTAAGCTTTGTGCTTAGGATTTCAGTTTTGGTTTCAGGTACCTCTTCATTTAAGGGGAAGGAGCGACAGGGTAGCAGCGCATCGCACACATATGTTTCCGCATTTAAGAACCATGGGCTTGTACTCTGAGATTATACTATTTGACATTATGGTTTTTGAGTCATGTAACTATGGTTTTGTGGTTTGATGTGATATCAATACTGTTTTATCCTTAAACAATGTTTCAAGTAATATAAATTAAAACAAAAAATTTTGGTCTCAATTTTTGGGATGTTACATTCTTCCTCGAGTATTGTCATAATCTCACACTCGACAAAAGAGATTTACAATATATAGGGATGAGAGTGAGTCCAAACCCGATCGGGATGGACCCAAACCCGAAAAACTAAAAAACCGATTAAGAGGATTTTGTAGAAATGAAAATTGGATCGGTATATAGGAACCGGTTCCGGTTTGGTTTCAGGAAGGTACCGAGTAATGTGGGTCTAGAACCAAAAAAACCTGAAAATATCAAAGTGGGTCGGGTGGAACTAGGTATAGTGGGTTTAGAACTGGAAAACCAGGAAAACCAACTTTTTTTTGGTAATTACTTAGTCGGTTTAACTTTGAAAAATTTCAGCTTTGATATCCTGACTTGGGGAACTGCAAGTCATTGAGAATAAACCAAAAATGAAAAAACTATAGTCTAGAATCATGTAAAAACTCTAAACTATGCGTTGAAAAACACTTCATGCTAATCCAACTTAAAACGGATTAGATATGCATGTTCTAAATTTTTCACAAAATATAGAAGAATGCTGAGAAAACATAAAATTTTCAGCTTTGATATCCCGCCTTTAGGGGACTTTAAGTCAATGAATATGAAACCAAAAATGACTACACTATAGTCTAAAATAATGTACAAAATCTAAGTTACATGTTGGAAAAAACCGCATGCTAATCCGATTTAAAACAAATTAGATATGCATGTTTTTAAATTTTTACAGAATACAAAAAAAGCCGAAAAACAGAAACTTTCCAGCTTTGATATCCCAACTTTGGGGGACCGTAAGTCAATGAATACGAAACCAAAAATTAGAACATTATAGTCTAAAATCATGTACATACTTTAAACTACACATTGGAAAAAACCAGATGCCAATCCGACTTCAAATGAATGAGATATGCATGTTTTAAACTTTTCACAGAAACCGGTTCCTGTTCCTAACACTGGTTTCAGTTCTTAAACCCAGAACCAAAGGACCCAAAACCCGCATTACCCAGAACCCAGATAAAGCCGTTCTTTAACCCAAAATCCGGACCGATTCTACATATTCCGATTCTAACAGTTTCAATTTTGGTCCAGTTTTCAGTTTTAAATCTCATCCCTAACAAGTGCCATGACCGCAATAGCTAACTTTAGTGGTTAGTTATGACTAGGGCTGTAAACGAATAGAACGAGTATGAATAAATACTTGTTCATGTTCATTCGTTTAAGTTAGCTGAACAAACGAATGAACACAAATGGATAATAGGTCATATTAGTAGGGATTGCACTGGTACTACACCATTACCGCGATATCTAATTTTATTTGCTTTCATTGCAATCATAGGGGTCACAAAAAGGGCCATTATCCGAGTTTGGTTGCAGTAAGACCGGTGTCAGCACCCTCTCCTGCAACTCTTCGGATTACTGACGGCCACCAGGGCTGGGTGGACACACCTGTGGTGAAGTGCAGAGCTTTTCAGTTGATGGCCGAGGAGGCTCGTGTAACTCCTGACGTGGTGACGAGTATGCATATTCTCTTTATCTCTTTATTTATATTAATTTGTCTAATTATATTTATGTGTTTTATTTTAGGATCGTTCCTCGTGAACGGTATTTTTGTTTTGGTGTTGTTTGATTCGGGGGCTAACCGATCCTTTGTATCGCTTGCGCTTAGAAAGAGGTTTGCTGGAGCTCCGGGGAGCTAGATTGTCCATTAGATGTCAAGACCGTGGATGATAGCTCTATTAGGGTTGCGAGAGTTCATTGGGGTTGTTCTCTTGAGTTGTTTAGTGAGGAGTATTCAATTAATTTGGTTCCCATCCCTTTACGAGGGAACAAGGTTATTGTGGGTTTGGATTGGCTGAGCCCTAATGAGGCGGTGATCAATTGTGAGCAATAGTTAGTCCACATTCGAACCCCAAGTGGGTTGAGTTAGTGGTTCAGGGAGAGAAAGCTCAGAGTAGGCCGATGTTGTGTTCAACAGTGAAGGCCAGGCGCTATATTCAACATGATTGTTCAATATTTGTTGCCTATGTTACGGGTACCCTGGATAAGGGTAAGACGACCATAGATGATGTGTCGATTATATGAGATTATCCTGATGTGTTTCCAGAGGATTTTCCTAGGGTGCCTCCGAAGAGGCAGATTGAGTTCAGGATTGATCTGATTCCAGATGTGGCTCTGATAGTCAAAGCACCATATCGGTTGGCTCATCTCGAGATGTAGGAATTGTCTACACAACTACAAGAGCTGTTAAACAAGGTATTTAATCGACCGAGCAGTTTTCCATTAGGAGCATTGATCTTGTTTGTGAAGAAGGAGGATTGGTCTCATCGTATGTGCATTGACTACCGGGAGCTGAATAAGGTAACGGTAAAAAACCGTTATCCACTCCCGAGGATTGATGATCTTTTTGACCAGTTTCAGGGTGCATCTTGGTTCTCCAAGATTGATTTGATATCGGGTTATCATCAGATGAGGGTTAGAGAGGAGGATGTGCATAAGACAACTTTCCAGACTCGTTATGGTCATTATGAGTTCGTGGTGATGCCTTTTGGGCCAATCGCGCTTATGGATCTCATGAACTTCGTGTGCAGGCCGATGCTGGATTGGTTTGTGATTATATTTATCGATGATATCTTCGTCTATTCCAATACCTATGAGCAACATGAGGAGCACTTGAGGAAAATGTTGGAGACTTTGAGGGATGGAGGAGCGGTAACTTGGAAAAGTTCTAAACAAGAGACGGTGGATGATTCTACCTAAGAGTTAAAGTACATAACGGTGAGAGATGCATAAAAGGAGGAAATTTGGTTGAAGAACTTCATTAGAGACCTTGGAGTTGGTCAAGCCATTAAGGAGCCAATGGAAACTTTCTGTGATAACAAAGGAGCAGTTGCCTTGACAAAGGAACCAAGAGATCATGGCAGATCAAGACATATCGATAGAAAATACCATTTCATTTGATATAGAGTAGAAGGAGGTCACTTTGTTATAAAGAGGGTGTCATCTGAATAGAATCCTGCAGATCCCCTAACAAAGATTCTGAGTAGAATCAAGCACGTTCAACATGTTAGGAGCATTGGTCTGAGAGATGATATTAGTTTTAGTAGTTAGATAGTTAGTTGGAAACTTATAAGAAAGTAAATGTAATTGAACTTTGGTAATTAAATAATAGAGAATTATTTATGAGTTTGTTTACTACCTTTTGTCAATTGTTTATTATTGTGTTTCATTTTACATGTTTTACTTCCCAATAATTCAATTATTCAAATTCCACAGTCATTCATACTTTTGGAAGTAAGTAGTGAATTAAAACCATCATGAATTAGATTGTAGATTGTCTAAAAGGTTTTAGACATAGAAATACTATTACTGAAATATTCATAAGTACTTTGAAATTGTCACACCCTCGAACCGTCAGAAAAACAACGGCGGAAACGTCCGGGGGCGGATGACGTCATGCGTAGTATCACAACAATCGTATCATAGCAATCAAAGTAAACACAACCATTACATTACGATATGAATATTTACAAATGTTTTAAGAACATAGTTTGTACATAACAGTATATAGCAAAAGATAAAGACGAGACTCTAAAAATGCTCTGTCTTCTCCAAAAGCTGGCAAGGTACCTATCTATCGTTTCCCTAAGAATACAAGCAGTTTTGAAAATGTATTAGCATAAAGCTGGTGAGTTGATAAGCATGTTTTTATGTTGAAAACGAGTCACTGAGTTTGTATAAATGGTTTCTTTTCATTATAAGTAAAATTTCGATTATATCGAAAACCATTGTTACCAAATTCTGAAATATGTATCCATGTTTTCCAAGAAAATCCAATATTTTCTAACATGTTTACTGATTTCTATATGAAAAGTATTGTTCCATTCGAAAACTCTCGTTACCTCAAGTATGTAAGATCTGTTCGAAAACCTTGGCTATCACCAGTAAGTATAGTAGTTTTATTACTTAAAATAAAACCAAAGGTCGTGTCCCTGGAATACCCTCCAGTAAGTAGATAGGTAGTTTTATTACTTAAAATAAAACTATAGAAGAAAGAAATCCTATAAACAAAGGTTATTTTACACATATTGTGAGTCGTATAACCATACTAATATGACCGGTGACCTCCTTGACGTTTCTTCAGGCGTTGTATGATTACAAAATTTGTCACCCCAGGCGTGCCTGCCTAACTGTAGCTAACATTTCAGGTGTGGGATTGTCGGTCCCGAATGGATTTATTCACAAATTTCATGCTCTCCCTCCATGAGACTCTGGTTATACTACCGGAGAGGATTTATTGGTACCCCGAGGGGCATAATGAAGATAAGTCTCACAATCCTGTATTAACTAGTTTACGTGTTGTTCGGTTGTTCTCGAGTTCGAAATTGTTTGTAACGGTGTAGAGTATAAATAATTATACACAAAATAATTACTTAGCAAGATACTCTAGTTTTATATTCGTAATAATGGATAAACTAAATCTGACTTAGTTTATATGTTTGACTTTGCATGAAGTTTGAATCTGTAAGACTGGTAATGAAATCCCAAACTATACCCATTATAGTTTGAATGGTTTGTTACGTTCGTGTATGGATTTGAAAACTATGCAACTATGATTAGAAAACATCCCTTATGCTCCACATATTACAAAAGGGATAATTGTATCTAAATGTTTGATAGGAAACCGTTGTAATTGCATCAGTTTTTAAGTTATGTAAACTTTTATATTTAGCTTGTATTCCTTCCTTAAAAACATGAAAAACTCTGAAAAGTGTAGGGGTATGAACTCACAGTTTAACGTAGCATTCGAGTGTACAATCAATATGAGTGTTGAGTGTCAACTGATATTTCGTACGCCAGTGGACCCTATTAATCATATGGTAACACATATACATATTAGATTAGGGTATTTCATGACTAATCATGACAGGAAACCACCCTAAGGTCTTGGAAATGCTTGTACTAAGTGTTCTAGGTCCCACACTTAGTGATCTTTGCAATTTTAAGGCCAAATATGAGCATTAAAGTGGGTGTATGGCCATAAAGGTGGGTGTGCGGCCGTACAGAGTGGGTGTGTGGCTAGAGTGGGCGACCAGGGCATGTGTGCGGTCATACACAGGGGTGTACGGCCGTACACTCTTCGTTTATGCTCCAAAAGTCGATTTTTAAGCATTTCAAGGCTCAAACCAAGTTCAACTAGGAGATAGATGGCCAAAACTCTCACTTTGGAGGGTTATTGAGGTGTGTACGACCACCTTATGAAGGTGTGCGGCCGTACACCTTCAAGTGATGAAGAACATGATGAATTTAGGCTTAGATTTAGGTGTTTTACCTGAATAACAAGTTAAATGATGGAGTTCTTCACGTTTTTGAGGCCCTTAGAGTGTTCTTGGATGAGATTTTTAGAGAGAAAAGGTAGAGAGAGAAAGTAGAGTGCAACCAAAAGAAAGGAATGAATGAAGGAGGTTACCCTCTATATATAGAGGGGAGTGTGCCGCTGGGGGCGGGTGTGCGGCCGTACACGCCTCTCAGGAGGGTGTATGGCCCGATTTTGCTTCTTTACGACATGTTGACTCATTCCTAACCTCATTCTCGGCTGTACTCGGGCGTAGAGCACTTAAAAAAACCCTTAAATGACGTTAAAAGTTGAAGAAATCGAATTTAACATTGATAAAAATTGACCAATCGTACAAAATGAAAGTTTCGAGTTGTTACATCGTCCCCCCGTTAGAGGGAATTTCGTCCCGAAATTCAAGAATAATGATACAAATCATGGATTTGGAAAAAGATGGGGGTACTTCTATTTCATTGAATCCTCACGCTCCCAAGTGAATTCAGGTCCCTGCTTGGCATTCCAGCGAACCTTCACTATCAGGATGCGGCTTTGCTTTGTTCGTTTGACCTCCCGATCCATGATTTCGATTGGTTCTTCCATGAAGTATAGATTTTCGTTGATTTCAATTTCATCAAGAGGAACCACAAGGGTTTCGTTATATAGGCATTTCTTGATATTCGAAACGCGGAAGATAGGGTGAATGTTGTTAAGTTCATGCAGTAGACGAAGTTTGTATGCTACGCGACCAATCCTAGCAAGAATTTCGAATGGTCCTATGTACCTCGGATTTAGCTTTCCATATTTTCCAAAGCGTATCATGAATTTCCAGGGCAAGACATTCAGTAGAACACGGTCTCCGACTTGGAATTCCAAGGGTTTTCGTTGTTTATCAGCGTAGCTCTTTTGTCGATCTTGTGAAGCTTTTAGTCATTCCTGGATTTGTATGATCTTGTCAGTGGTTTCGTGGATGATTTATGGACCAATGAGAGTGCTATCAGGGACTTGTCCCTTGGCTAGCTGTGTGTCGCCCAACTCAGCCCAACACAGAGGGGATCTACACTTGCGGCCATAGAGGGCTTCGAGAGGTGTAGTCTTGGTACTCGTATGATAACTATTATTGTAGGAAAATTCAACCAAGGGAAAATGGGTGTCCCACCATTTACCGAAGTCGATGACAAATGCTTTCAACATGTCTTCAATGTCTGGATGGTTCTCTCACTCTGTCCATCTGTATGAGGATGATAAGTTGTACTCATATCCAACTTAGTTCCAAGAGCCTTCTGCAGGGACTACCAAAATCTAGAACTGAACCTGCTATCTCGATCGGAGATAATGGATACAGGCACACCATGCAGTCGAACTATATATTGGATGTAGATTCGTGTGAGTCATTCCATCTTGAAAGTTTTTTTTTGATTTGCAGGAAGTGAGCAGATTTTGTCAACCGATCGACTATTACCCAGTTGGTGTCGTAGCCACTCGGAGATTTGGGTAATTTGGTGATGAAATCCATGGTAATCCTCTCCCACTTCCATTTAGGTATCTCAGGTTGCTGAAGCAAACCTGAGGGCTTTTGATATTCGACCTTCACCTTGGCGCAAGTCAGACACTTGCCCACGAAGGTAGCGATCTCGACTTTCATGCTTGGCCACCAATATAGTTTCTTGAGATCAAGGTACATCTTATCCGATCTTGGGTGAACGGAGTATCTAGTCTTGTGAGCTTCGTTCATGACAACCTCTCTATACCCACCGAAATTTGGGGTCCATATCCGGTTCATGAAATAATAGACTCTGTCTCCCTTGATCTCTAAGTTTTTCTCCATCCCCCTTAAGGCTTCGTCTGCCATGTTCTCTGGTTTTAGGGCTTCCTACTAAGCCTCTCTGATTTGTGCAGAAAAGTGGGAATAAATGGTCATAGTAAGAGCTTTCACACTGCAACCTGAGTAATCTTTTCGTCTGAGGGCATCGGCTACCACATTGGCCTTGTCGGGATGGTATCGTATTTCAAACTCATAATCACCGAGTAGTTCTACCCATTGTCGTTGTCTCATGTTTAAGTCTTTCTATTCTAAGATGTGTTAGAGGCTTTTATGGTCAGTGAAGATCGTGAACTTGGTTCTGTAGAGGTAATGTCTCCAAATCTTCAGTGCGAAGACAACTGCTCCCAACTCCAGGTCATGAGTGTTGGATTAATGTCTAAGTCCATAAATATATTTGGTATGTACTTGAACCGACCCGACATGGTCCATTTGGGTTGCACTTCACCGGAACAATTTATATGGATAGTCTTTTGAGAATAGTATATTTATGATTAATATTAATATATTATAAGTCCTAATATATTAATATGGAATCATATTATTTAATTAGTATTGATCAAGAATTAATTTAGAATTAATTAAGTGATCAAAAGGAACTAATTAAATATGGAATCTTATATATACGGAATGGGCCAAGTTCATTTACGTTGGGCTAAGCTTCATGGATAGTCCACGAAGCTTTTAACCTATGGATCCTATGTAAATGAAAGGTCATGGGTATTAGGGTTTACATGGATGTAACCCTAATCCTCATAATATATAAAGGGGTCCTTGGCTAACAAAATTGGCACTAGTGTATGGAAATATGAGTGGGCTGATTTTAGTATGCATACATATTCTCTCAAGTTCTTCCAAGGTGTTTTGGTGATTTGTGATTCCACTTGAGGCTTCCACACTATTGGGGCTAAGCTCTTAATGCTTGAAGACATCAAGCTACATCAAAAGGTATGTCATCTAACTAGAACTTTGTAGTATAGGTGTTTCATAATATGCTAGTTAGGATGAAACCTTGGAATATTTAATATTTGCATGTGTAATAAAGAAAACATAGATCCAAGGTTTATAGGGTTGCATGTACACCATAAGAGTGTTAGAATGCTCAAAACCCTTCAGTGGTATCAGAGCCTAGGCTTGTTTTCTTGTTATAATTGCTTAAACTGCTTAAAAATCGAATTTTGGTGTTGTCTGCACAGCAGACTCGCCGAGTCTAAGGCAAAAAGCATCCAGCTCGTCGAGTTTGTTCATGCACTCGATGAGTTGGACCCCCAGACAACATATATTCGACTGTTTTGGCTGGAATTGGACTAGGAACATTACCCTAAGCTGTTTTTGGACTTATAAACTTATTTTTGATGTGTTAATGTTCGTACTAATCCAAATTTAAAGATAATTGCTAATAGATTCATGTTTTGTATTAGTTTAAGTGTTATGCTAATTACATGAAAAAGTTTGATTCCAATTATCTTTTTCATATGAGTTGCTTAGATTAATAGAAAAAGGTTGATTGATTATGTGTCTTTGATCCATTTTAATCTAAGAATTGATTCTAAAGTGTGTTTGAGTAACTTGTCCTCAAGTTACATGAAAAGTCACATTAAAGTTTCTTAAAACTCATAAAAGTTGGCAATGGTTAAAAAATGAAGAGTTTTGTCCTCATTAAATGGTTTTATGACTCCATAACTTGTCCTAAAGTTATGGAGGTTCAAGAGTCACTTCATTAAATTAATAAAATGTGTAACATTAATTAGTTCTATAAGTTACAAAGAAGAAGAGTTACATTCTTTAATAGTTTAAAGTCTTCCATAACTTGTCATCAAATTATGGAACTTGAAGAGTTTTTAATTAAAACTACTTTGAACACATAAGTTATGGAATTAATTAGTTTTGAATATTTTCAAAAACTTGCCCTCAAGTTTTGGAATTTGAAAAAGTTTTCTCTTATGATTACTTTAATTCCAAGTTTAGCCCTTAGAATTTTAAAAGTTAAAATTCAATCCTTGTACTTTATAATATTATAAGTTAATTATATATATATATATATATATATACACACACACACACACACACACACACACACACATATATATATATATATATATATATATATATATATATATATATATATATATATATATATATAAGAGCAAGTCAGTCTTACCGTTAGTAGGCCTCATTCACGAAGCCGGTCTATAAGGGTGTATAAGGTTACTTCCTATAAAATGGCAGTTTAATGGGTGTCCACTCTCACCAACCGCTTCCTTGACTGGTGGAGGGTCGTTAGCCAAATGGGTAGGACAAAGACTATAAATTCTCCCTTCATTAAAAGTATTAATGATAAATACTAAGTAACTAAACCTTTTATAAATACCCAATCTTAGTTACTTAGGAAAATGTGAATAAGGTGCTAATCCATGAAATTACACTTTGCACTTTGTTTAAGTCGGTTAGTGGAGCGTGTGTAGTTAACCGGCACACTAACTCATATTTAACAAGGTAGGCAAAGGGCAACTTAATATTTATCATAGTATCGATGGAGCGTGTGTGGTTAACCGGCACATCGATTGAGGGGTAAACACTTAAGGGTACCAAGTAATTTGCATGGTTACTTCACACCTCGTTTTGTGATCCTCGGCATCCCAGTCACAAAACCTGAAGGGCACACTCGAGATTGAAACATGTCATTGAACAGCTCAGTGAATCTCAAAAGATCTAGGACTTTCAAATCCAATTAAAAAAACCTAATAATTTATTTCGTTTTTCATGGTGGAAATTGGTGAATCGTCATTCACCTACCTTCAAATATTCTATAGCTTGGATTATGGCATGCTTCTTCCAAGTTATAAAATATTGTGTTGGGTCCTAGCCTTAATATTTCATATTGGGTGTTATATTAAGGATTTTAAATCAACTATCATGAATATCTCCTAAAAAGATGTCTGGTTCATACATCTATGATCTTCCCTACACTCTTGAAACTTCACCTCCTCCACCTCCTCCAATTATTCTCCTTTACCCACAAGTTCAAGGTCACTCAAGCCCTATTGGTAAGCAAGGTATATGTTTGGTCGCATCTTGGAGATGAAGTCACATATTGACAAGCCGGGAGAGTTGAGTGTCAAAGTCTTGAGAAATTTGGTGGTTCAATCACTTTCTAAGTCACATAGTGAGTTCCTTTGGGACTCCTATGAAACAGACTATGACAAGACCCTTAACGATCTTATCTATTTGCTTGGTGCTGCTGAATCAACAATGATTTGAAAGGCTAGTAAAGCAAATTTGATTAGAAGATCGACTTCCCAAAACTTTATGGACATTGACAATGGTGACACTGGAAATCCAGAAAGAACATTCTCTTCCCAATGGAAAGGGATCGGCCATAGTCAACTCGGTTGACCAAATAGTAAAGAGAAAGACTAAGTTTGTGATAGTCCCATGTACCGTTACCAAAGGGTTCGTATGTTAAAGTGCCAAAAGGAAAGAGCATTGGTTGCGAAGCTACCAAATTTACCTGAAAGATCATAAGGCTAGTAAAGTCAATAAGTTTGACTCTACTTCAGGTAAAGTCCACTGTCAAACTTTATTAAGTTTCTATTATGAGATTCTTATTACATGATGTGACTGGGTCACATATTGATGTTTTAAGAATCAAAGAAAAAAGTGAAGAAGGAAGTATATGCTGATTTTGATCGCGCAGATGGCTTTCGATAGCATGGTTCGGTGATCAGAATTTTGAGTTGTTACTTAGGAGTTAGGATATATTGCTTAGGAATAGATAACAACAAATTTTTCATGTGCTTTTGCACTGTAAGGATAATTTTTCCGTAAAGTTTTTAAAATAAAAGGAAAAAAATTAGATTTTATTTATTTTAAAATATCCTTACAATGGCATTTGTGAATTTTTTTGTTCCTTATAAGATTCCATTAATTGCAAGAGTGGAAATATGAATTTGATTCTTTCATTTGTGGCAGTGTCTAAATTTACCAAATAAAGAAATATTCTCATCACCCAAGTTTCATTTGGACCGAAACTTGGAATCATGCAAGTTGTATAGTATGATGAATGAGAAGTTTCAAGCATTGGAAAATTAAGACTAATTACTTATTCACATGGATGTGTGAGTCAAGTAAAGGACTAAGGGATCAAGTACACACTCTTGTGCACTGATCAAGCCCACCACAAATGATCGTTAAGACTATTCGTCATGATTTACTAAAGTTTAGTAAATATGATTATACTTACAAGCTTAAGTATAATTCTGAGACATTGGAAAAGTTTCAATGTATGACAGCACGGATAAGAAGAATAAAATTAGGTAGAAGAATAAAAGTTTCTCAAATCTGAAAAGATGGGAGAGTACTTTAGTATCATGATATATGATCATCTTAATGATTAAGAGACGTTATCACGATTCATCCTCTAAGTGCATTCTGATAGCTAAGAAGAGGAGCTATGAATTGTTGAAGTGGTCAAATCAAGAAGATGATTCATACCTCGTTCCAAAAACAATTATTAGAGTCATACTCCAAGATTGTAACTTGAGTGACATATCTTAAAGGAAGGTTTCTAAACACTTGGCAAATGTAAGAGTAAAAGTTTTCTACTCTTGTACATTTGAAATTGGCAAGTTGTGATGTTTTGGATAAAACAAAGACCAACATAGGCCAATTGTGTGAAGTGTTTGTCTTGATAAAGAATCCACACTATCTCTTGAATATATGGCAAGATAGTCTTATATGTCAAGAGGACAGTGGGAGACTAAAAGATCCTGAAAGGGTTTCCAGATCTAATCAAGAATAAAAAGCTGTAGTTTAACATTAGCACACGACGTGAGGTTTATAACCTATCATGTTGACATATTTCTATTTCTGTGCTCATTCCATTTAAAGTTGGCTTTACATATGAGTTCTTAGAGTTCTTAATTGGTTGCATAACAACTTAGAAGTAATGGCAGACCCTTGAGCTGCCAGGTGGCAAGAAATTAAGATTAAGTTCAATCCATATGAGTTTGGATTTGTCATTATCATTGTCTTGTGACTAAGGTTTTGACAATTCACATAGATAATAACACACACATCATAAAATCTAAGGGACATAAGTTTTCTCTCTGATTCATGAAAATGATGGTGAGGAAACACTTCCACCAAGTAGATTTGAAGCAAATAGCAAAGATCTAAACAATTGAGACTATGATTACGACATCCCTTTTCATAGTTCTAAAATTTTTTAGACACACCTTTGAGCTATCTAAGTTAAGGTGTATGATTTTGATAAAGTCTTCTCAAGGCAATCTCGTCACAGAAATCTGAACTTTGGTAAGAATGTCAATAAAGTATTGACTTCTAGAGGTCCAGCTATTTTCTGGATATATATCAAAGCTAGTGGGAGCATAAGTGTTATGCTAATAATCATCATGTTAGTGGGAGCATGATAATTATGGTAAGTATTGCAAGTTAGCAATGTTAATTATAGAAAACAAAAGTTTCAATTCGTGATGTTGCAGGGGTTGAAAAAGTTGTTTCGCTATAATTAAAGGAGAGGAAATTATACTTCATTTCAATTCTAAAAGGCTTAGATTGAGTTTATAATCATTCTAAAGAGCTTATATTGAGGTTTTAATCACCTTTAGTCAAGAATATATATATATATATATATATATATATATATATATATATATATATATATATATATGAATTTCATGTTTGATTGGTTCAACTTAAGAAAATTATATATATTGCGTTCTCAAAATTCGATTATGATTACAACATCCCTTTTCATAGTCAAAATTTGAGAATATGGCAAACAAAAAAAATTATTATGGCAAAAGACTGGTCTAGAACCATGTCTTTATGTGAAACATCATGAATCGTGTCCCATTTACTTTGGGTACAAGATCGATTACAAATGTTATAATATTCATCCTTTCTAAAACTTTTCAAATGCCTGGGGCATTAAGAAGGGAAAAGGTCTAGAATTGGATTTGACTAAAAGGATTAAGCAATTGTCGAGGACAATCTAAGGTTTACCAAAGATTGGTTGCTCAAGGACAGTTGGAAGTATACTTTTAATATCGGAAGGACCATATTGACATATTCTAAAAAGAGGCAACTCTTGTTCATAAGTGATAGTCAAAGTGGGAATATGAAGTTGTCTCCATAGGTTGAAGTTATTTGTGTAAGATTAGAAAACATTAATGCCAGAATCATGTTCAAAGCAATGTACTTTGAATATGAGACTTAATTTCCGTGAAGTTGATCTTCATTGAAATACCCTGTAATGACTGTTGACAAGTCTTTGTGACTTTGTTCATATTCATTACAAGAGGGTCTGTGCATATAATTTTAAAATCTAAACAGATTTTGATAAATGATAGGGATTTGGAATTCTTACATTTAGAATAAGGATTTGTGAGTGTGAAATAAGAATCATTTAAATTATGTTCAGTTCATCTATTTCACAAAGTAAGGATCATAGACAAACATATAGTTCATACTTGGTGTATGGCAAAGCTATTGTTTAGAAAACATAGTGTACATGCTTGGAGCATGGGACACCTGGTGTTTTAATTCAAGTATAAAGTTGATAAAACCAAAACAATGAATAATGACTAATCGGTATGGTGATAAATAGAAAGTGTTTTATTTATATTCATAGGTTTTGATACCATATTAGATTCATTTATTCTTGTGTTTCACTTTGCATGCTTTGAGTTCCATAATAACTAGGTTATTCTTCCATAATGACTAAGTTATTCAAACCATCCACAGTCAGTCATATGTTGGAAGTAGATATGAATCAAGACTATCATGGATTGGCTTGTAGAGGTCCAAGTTGGTGGAGAAAGTTGTGCTACAACACTCATGAGTGCTCATAAGTTCTGAGTATTGGATTCAACCCGCGCTCATTTAAATCACTTCCTAGATTTTATCACGAGTGATCATGAGATGATAATATCTTATGTTCTTCAAACCTAGAGATATGAGTTGTTACTATGAGTTGGTTGTACATTGATTGCACGAAAAATGCATTCGGTAACTTGGTGTATAAAACGTGCCTTTGTGTATTATTCAACAAGTAGTAGAACAAGCCATATGAGTCGAAGTTTATCCATTCCTTTTACCTTCGGGATAAAAGCGATATATGTGGGCCCCTTGATGATTTAGCAATAACACATGTGAGTGCTTGGCCAAGCCAAGACTGATTTGATTTGTTCAATCAGTCAGTCATCATAAATCGAAAATCGGGAAACAACAAATGGACTGAGAGAATGATTATAATCCATGTTTTAGTCCATATGATATCTAGAATGGAGGAATATATAATCCCTTATCTAATGGACAAATCATTGACAAGGTCAGAGTTCGATAGCGGCTTTAAGAGCTACGATTTCCAATTAGGTTATGAAGTCATACTCAATAATAGTTTTAGACTTATCCAAGTAGGAGACTGTTGGATTAATGTCTAAGTCCATAACTATATTTGGTATGTACTTGACTCGACCCGGCATGGTCCATTTGGGTTGCACTTCACCGGCACAATTTATATGGATAGTCTTTTGAGAATAGTATATTTATGATTAATATTAATATATTATAAGTCCTAATATATTAATATGGAATCATATTATTTAATTAGTATTGATCAAGAATTAATTTAGAATTAATTAAGTGATCAAAAGGAACTAATTAAATATGGACTCTTATATATATGGAATGGCCCAAGTTCATTTACGTTGGGCTAAGCTATCATGGATAGTCCATGGAGCTTTTAACCTATGGATCCTATGTAAATGAAAGGTCATGGGTATTAGGGTTTATATGGATGTAACCCTAATCCTCCATAATATATAAAGGGGTCCTTGGCTAACAAAATTGACACTAGTGTATGGAAATATGAGTGGGCCGATTTTAGTATGCATATATATTCTCTCAAGTTCTTTCAAGGTGTTTTGGTGATTTGTGATTCCACTTGAGGATTCCATACTATTGGGGCTAAGCTCTTAAAGCTTGAAGACATCAAGCTACATCAAAAGGTATGTCATCTAACTAGAACTTTGTAGTATATGTGCTTCATAATATGCTAGTTAGGATGAAACCTTGGAATATTTAATTTTTGAATGTGTAATAGAGAAAACATAGATCCAAGGTTTATAGGGTTGGATGTACACCATAGGAGTGTTAGAATGCTCAAAACCCTTTAGTGAGTTGTATAATTGACTCCGTGTGTCTTCAACTGCCTCGAGGCATAAGCAATAACCTTTCCTCGCTGCATAAGCACACTGCCTAAGCCCTGGTTGGATGCATCGCAGTAGACAACGAAGTCCTCCGTCCCTTCGAGCAGAGACAGGATAGGTGCATTACACAAGGCTTGCTTCAATGTTTGGAATGCAGTGTCTTGCTTTTCACTCCAACAAAAGGGTACACCTTTCTGAGTCAGAGTGGTTAGGGGTTTGGTAATTCTGGAGAAATTCTGGATGAATCTACAATAATAGCCAACAAGACCCAAGAATTGACGGATTTCCGTGGGTGTCTTTGTTGCTGACCAATTCTCTATCACTTTGATTTTGGAAGGGTCCACGTGTATGCCTTCCTTACTTACCACGTGACCTAGGAAGGTTACTTTTCAAATCCAGAAATCGCACATGGAGAATTTCTCATATAGCTTCTCAGTCCTTAATGTTTCTAACACTAATCTCAAATGATGTTTGTGATCTTCCTCGCTTCTGCAATAAACAAGTGTATCATCGATGAACACGATAACGAACTTGTCCAAGAAAGGACGGAACACCCGATTCATCAGGTCCATGAATACTGTCAATCAGTTGGTTAGATCGAAGGGCATTACTACGAATTTGTAGCGACCATATCGAGTCCGGAATGCTGTTTTAGGAACATCACCCTCGTGGAATCGTAGTTGATGGTACCCTGATCTGAGGTCTATTTTGGAGAAATATCTAGCTCCTTGAAGCTGGTCGAAAAGGTCATTGATCCGAGGAAGAGGATAACGGTTTTTGATGGTGAGCTTGTTCAGTTCTCGGTAGTTAATGCACATCCGAAAAGATTCATCCTTCTTTTTCACAAAAAAACCGGGGCTCCCTAGGGTGAGGAACTCGGTCTGATGAATCCTTTGCTGAGCAGCTTGTTGAGTTGACTGGATAACTCTTGCATTTCTGCAGGCGCTAGGCGATATGGGGATTTAGCTACGAGGGTAGCTCCGAGGATTAATTCGAAGTGAAACTCGACTTGGCGCTCAGGAGGAATTCCCGGAAGTTCTTCAGGAAAGACATTAGGAAAATTGCAGACTTCGGGGATGCTCTTGAGGTCTTTAACCTCCTATTTCTCATTAAAAACATGGGCTAGGAATGTACGACACTCCTTTCGCAGAAGTTTTTGGGCTTTGATGCACGAGATAATGCGAATGTTTGAACTGAGTTTATCACCATAGATCATAAGGGTTTCTCCAGAGGGAAGATTTAGGTGGACGACTTTTTTGAAACAAAGGATATCAACACGATTGGGGCTCAACCAATCCATGCCAATGATGACATCGAAGCTTTTTATAGAAACTAACATGAGGTCGATTGGAAAGGAATGATCATTTAGGGTAAGGGTACAGCCACGGAATATATCGTTAGCGCTCTCTTTCTCACCGTTAGCCATTTCGACGGTAAATGTTTCGGTTAAAGATTGAGGTTTATTTTTGAGAAGATACTTGAATGCATGACTGAAAAATTTCTCACCGCACCAAAATCGAAAAGAGTGCATGCATAAGAGTTGTCGAGGAGGAATGTACCTATAACAGCGGTAGGGTCAGCAACTGCCTCCTTTTGCCCCATCGTTAGCACCCTCCCGGTGTTGCCAGTTGTTACTACCTTTGGACAGTTTCTCTTGTAGTGCACGCCCTCGCCAAAACCATAATAGGCTTGACTGACACCTGCTCTGGTTGCCTGATTGGTTGATTGAACCAGTGTCCTGCAGTTTCTTGTGACGTGGCCCTTTTTGCCACAGTTGTTGCAGAGCATTTCACGACATGGTCTGGGAATGCGATGATGATAATTACACTTGCTACACCAAGGAAGAGTACCAGTATATCTGCTAGAAGGTGCTTGAATTGCAGGAGCAGTAGCAGGAGTAGTGGCAACGAGGACTGCCACAATATGTTGTTTCTTGGAAGGATCCTGCGAAGACTGGCCCTTTCGTTGTTTCCAAAACTTCCTTTTCTCACTACTTCCTTTCGCTGGTTCGGGAGCGGCTGTTACTTTATCTAGATCAACCCTGTGATCTATGAGGGTTTGTGCCATGCACTTGGCGCTATCAAAAGTGATTGGCCTAGCAGCCAAGACATTCCCTTGAGTTGGGGGCGTTAATCCCTAAATGTATCTCTCTATCTTCTTGCTTTCCGAGGTGACCATTCCCGGTCAAAGAAGTGCTAGATCGTCAAACCTAGAAGTGTAGGAAGCAATATCAGAACCTTTCATCTTTAGGTTCCAGAGTTCGTGTTCCATTTTCTGCATTTTGCCCCGCGGGCAGTACTCAGCAAACATGAGCTCTTTCAAGCTCCCAACCTATAGCATTTGCCACTTGTAAGGTTAGGGATTTGACCCGACTATTCCAACAGGTCAGTGTTCTATTGGTGAAAGTGCAAGCGGTGAATTTCACCTTGTTAGCTTCAGTACAAGAGCAAATTTCGAAGATAGACTCGATCTTCTTGAACCATCGAGTCAAAGAAATAACACCTCCAGTGTCGTCGAAAGATGAGGGATTTGCATTCATGAAGTCCTTATAGGAGCACTCCTTCTGATGCCCTTGACTCCCTTCATGATTTTGGGAATGAACACCACTTCCGGAACCACCAGAACCACTAGGATTTATTTGTGACAAAACAGCAGTCACGGCAGCAGTAATAGATGCTTGGAACATAGCGGGATCGAATTAGGGAGGTGGTGGTGGCGTTGGATCCGTCGAGGAATTATTGTTCTTTTTGTTGGGCCTTTTCTTTGGAGCCATCTTGTTCTATATCAAGAAGAAGAAGATGATAAGTCCCTTTAACTTTAGAACCAAGAGATATGAAACTAGATATATCTCTACATCATAGATAAAGTGTTCCACTAAGCGATAAATAGGAAGGAGTTACTAAAACCAGTGTACTATCGCTAGGAAAGAATGAGTAGCAACACTTGGAATGAAATTCTACAATGTATTCTGCTTTGACTAAAATACTCCTATAGTATTTTATGTTGAATGTATTTTTCTATCAATATCTTGTGGTAGGAATACTTGGTAAGTTTTAGGCCTGTTGCAACACCACAGTCACTCCCAAGCACATGTTGGTCATGTCTCGAATGAATATAGTTGATCAGGCTATTGAACCTAGACATGATTACATAACTTCCCAGGTTTAACCACAGTGTTCAACATCCAAATACTTTTGTTTGGTTATACTCATGATATTGTATCTGGTATGTAAGTATACTTGTATACTTCTTGTGAAAATACATATATTTTAAAAGCATACTGTTGGGGCTTATTGTGTTGCGTCTTAGGTCTTTTTGTATATATCTGGATTGGGCCTATCCATCCATGATTATCTCTTAGGGTTAGACTATATATGCATGCATGTTTGCATTATGGGAAGACGTTCTTTGAAAATACGCTTGAGTTTTGTAACCCTAATACACATTTATAGTCGAAGTTCTTAATTGAGCTCTTCTGAGGTTTTGAAGCATTAATCATTCAACGTATTCAAGCCATATTCGTGTTTACTTTACGTACTTATTTGTTTGCATGTTTAGAATCAATCGATCTTGAAAGAACTACGTTCTAACAATTGGTATCAGAGCAATAGACTGTGTGATCAATACACATTCCTTCTATATTCAGAATTCGTTAGGGTTTCCGCTTTTATCGTATAAATAACAAGTCATCTTCTTTGTTTCGATGGCAACTTTGTTTTAGATAAAACCCTAATCTCAAGTTTACAGGTTTGATTCTAAAAGCTCACCATGTCTCACGAAGATTCGCATACAAATCCCATCAACATCTCAAACAGCATTGGATCTACAACCAGGATACCCATTCTCTACACTCAAGACTACGAAGTATTGGCACATCACTTCGAAGACTATGTGGTTGGATCTGAAGAAAACGGTTATCTCATCTGGGAAGCTATCACTCTTGGGCCGTTTGTTCATTCAGGAACAAGCATCACTATCAAGACGTCAAAGGAATACAACAAGTTGATTGCTGATGAACAGAAGATGCCACAAGATGAAAAGGACAAGCTACTGTGTAATGTGAAGGCCATGAGAATGATAAGATTCACTTTGCAATCTGACACTTTTCGATTGGTCAATTCATGCATGACGGCTAAAGAAATCTAGGATAGGTTGAAGGAGCTTTACTCGACTGATGAAGATCTAGAACACTCCATTCAAATTGCTGTCAGAATTTGGAGTTTTTGAACAGAAACCTGAAGAGAAGCTAATTCAAACCTTTGATCGATTCAATCATCTCTTAAGTAAGATGATAAAACATGGAATAAAGAGGAAGTTGATTGAGCAGAAAGTAACGTTCATGAACGGACTCAGACCAGAATGGATGGTTGTGGTTTCTACTGTAAAAGCGCATGAACAATTCATGTCTTACTCGCTAGCAAAACTGGTTGGAATACTCAAGTCCCATGAAAGTGTTGTAACCAAAGAAGCAAAGATGGTTTCCGGGGTAGGATCATTGGCTCTTGTCTCAAAAGCAAAAGGTGTTGAAGAAGGAGAAGAAGAAGAAGAGTCGGATTTGTCTGAGTGTGACCTTACAAGTGAGGAGTATGCTATGATGGTCACCAATCCGAAGAAGTTTGCAAGAAGAAAATTTTCGGTCAACAAGAACATAAACTAGAAGGGAAGTTATAGCTCTGAAAAGCTGAAGGATGAAGCGAAGATCTCTTCTCAAAAGGATAATGACAAGAGAGAGAGAGAGAGAGCAAACTTGCAGGAGACTCTGGATACGACTGTACTTATTATCATGGCAAGAACCACTTTGCCAACGATTGCATGCTCAGAAAGATGGATGAGAAAAGAGATGGTGAAGATGATGAGATGTACTACAAGCGCAATCTGGAAGAAATCAAGAACAAGAAAACAGCTAACGGAGCAAAAGGTACAATGAATGCTTTAATTGTTCCAGAAGATGTTGATGATGATGAGTTCGGTGGAGTGGAAGTTTGGTCAATCGACTTGAAGATGAAGAGGTGAGAAAGCCCTCTCACGGAAAGGCTTATGTAGCAAAGGAAGGAGGTTCGGCTGGGAAGTGCTTTATGGTCACTGCTGGATCATCAACCGAAAGTACATTTGAAGAACCGAATCTGACTGAAAACAAATGTTTTGCCGCAAAGCCAGTCAGTGAGCAAATCAATGACTGCGATCGTTTGATCAAAAAGGTACAATCCATTCTTGAATCACTTAAAGTTCTAATAACCAATTATGAAGAAGAATTAAATGAATTAAAATTTAAATTCAGCAACTTAAGTGGTAGTCTCATGCAAACTCGCTTAGCGAATTCTAACCTAACTGACCAACTCAGTAGGGTGTCTTCGAAGAGTGAGGAGAGAGGGATGTGGATTGAGCTGAAGGAGGCGAAGTTAATTAGAGCTAGGGATGAAATTTTTTATTTGCAAAAAGACAATTTAAAGTTTTTGAAATAGAGGAATGTTTTTTGTTTAATTGCTAAGCGTTTATGTACTAATATAGCTCAATTACATTTAAGTTGTGAGGTAGGAAAGAAAATTCATAAGATGATTTTTCCATTCCTTGAATTTAAGGAAGATGAAGTAATAGCAGAATGTGAATCAGAAGTTTCATCAGAAGAGATGTCCATGTCATACAAAATTGGACTGGATAAAATCGAAAACTTCATTGATTCAGAGGAAAAAAAATGCATGTTAAAAGACATTTTAGATGAAAATGATAGATTGAAAATTAAGTCGGACACTATTCACTCATTCGACCAATCCAATGCCAAACTAGCTTCTGAAAATAAATTAGACTTAGAACATACGTCTGAATTTGATGAAGAAAGTGAGATGAGCGAGATATATGTAGAAGATGTAGTTGATTGCTCTGAGTTTATGAAGAGCGAAACTGAGAATGAGTAACCACTAATCTCAGAAAATTCAATGGAATTTGTTTGTCTAGCAAAGGATAAGGAAAAGAATCTCAAAGAAAAGGTTGTAGTTTATCAAAAGGTTCAAACTGTTTCGAACCAGGTATATGCGACAAAAAGAGTCACTTCTAGACAAACAGCAGAGCTAAGAGTCTTGGTAGAAAAAGACAATGCAGAAGGGGTGAAGATTTCTTTTGGTCTGCTCCTATTGATAATGCAGATGAAACTGTAGGCCTATCTGAGCAGACTTCTTGGAGAGTTAAAGGAAGGTACGTAGCTGAACCTATAAACAAACCCTCAAGTTTTGACAAACCAAGCACAAGTGGAACCAAAGAAATCCCTGTGGAATGAAGAAAAGAACCGAAAGCTCAAGTTAACACGAAGATAATTGAAGCTCTTGAACTCTTGAACATCGACTTATGTGGACCTTCGACTATTGAAAGCTTTGGTGGAAGTAAGTATATTCTTGTAATAGTAGATGACTTTTCACGCTTCACCTGGGTTTTCTTTCTTAAACAGAAATCAGATGCAACTACTAAGCTGAAAACATTCATCAAGCAAGTGAAAGTACAACTGAGGAAAACGGTGCGGAATATCAGAAGTGACAATGGTCTGGAATTCAAGAATAACGATTTTGAGAGCTTTCTGGCTGACAAGGGAATAACTCATAATTTTTTGTCCCCTTATACACCACAACATAATGGAATCATTGAAAGACGAAACCGTTCTTTGTGTGAAGCTGCCAGAACCATGCTCAGTTTCTCTTCACTTCCATTATATTTTTGGGCTGATGCTATTGCAACTGTATGCTATACTCAGAATCGGTCCTTGCTAAATAAAAGATTCTCAATCACTCCATATGAGATCTTGAACAACTGAAAGCCAAATGTAAAATTTTTCCACATATTCGGTTCAAGGTGTTTTATTTTCAACTCCAAAGAGAACCGAAATAAGTTCGACATCAAAGCCGATGAAGGAATTTTTCTGGGTTACTCACTCATGTCGAAAGCATACAAAGTGTTGAATAAACTCTCAAAAAGAATTGAAGAAACCTATTATGTCACCTTCGACGATAGTTACATGAAGAAAGTTCAAAGAAGTGAATGTGACCTGGGAGACATTTTTCCAGAATCAGGGCAAGTCTCAGTTCCAATGGCCAACCTATTTGAAGAATACATGCGCCTGTTTGATGAACCAGAGAAAGTAGCAACCTCATAAGCGAAATCCACAGACAACAAAATTGAAAGTCTCAAGGAGATTATTGATGAAGCTGCTAAAGAGATGGAAGATCAACCTCCAATTGCTAAGAGTAATCCACCATGTCAAGGGGAAAGCTCAAAAGGATCAGAAACAAAGAAAGCATCTCTAGAGGGGGAGGATCCACTTTTGACTCCATCTCATAAATGCTCAGAGGATGGTTCTGCTCAAAATCCACCTATCGGTAGTACAACCGAGGGGGAAGGTTCTACTCCTACACTGAATACGACATTAGTGAAGACACTGATTATACTTCGCCAGTCGAGGGGGAGAAAGAGACCGAAAGTACAACTGACGAAGGTGAAGGTGATCTATCTAAAGCTGGAGTCGAAGTGAATGCTGAATTGGATCTAGCTGTTGGGTTTTGAGCATTCTAACACTCCTATGGTCTACATGAAACCCTATAAACCTTGGATTAAGGTTTTCTCTATTATACATGCAAATAAGAACTTTCCAAAGCTTTAATCCTAACTAGCATATTATGAAGTTCTTATACTACAAATTACTAGTTAGATGACATACCTTTTGATGTAGCTTGATGTCTTCAAGTTTTAAGAGCTTAGCCCTAATAGTGTGGAAGCCTCAAGTGGAATCACAAATCACCAAAACACCTTGAAAGACTTTAGAGAATATGTATACTTGGTTCTCTCTAGTGAAATCGGCTAGCCCTTCTTAGTGTACCACACTAGTGCCAATTTCACCAACCAATAACATCTTTATATAGTATGGAGACTCGGGTTAAACTCATGACCTTTCATTTCATATGATCCATGGGTTAAACACTCCATGGACTATCCGATCTTCAAACTCCGCGATAGAAATCTATCTATGCGATCAGATTCAACATATTCTTTTTTTAAGGTTCTTCCCTTTTTCTTTGATTCTTAAAACATCACCATGTGACCCCGTCACATCATGTATCAAGAATCTCAGAATAGAAACTTAGCAGAGTTAGATAGTGGACTTTACCTGAAGTAGAGTCAAACTTATTGACTTTAACATCCTTAGGTAAATTTGGCAGCTTCGCAGCTAATGACCCTTCTTTTAGCAATATAAACATATGGACCCTTTGATAATGGTACACGGGACTATCTAAGACTTAGCCTTTCTCTTTACCATTTGGTCAACCGAGTTGACTATGGCCGATCCCTTTCCACTGGGAAGAGAGAGCTCTACTAGATATCCAATATCATCATTGTCAATGTCCATAAAGTTTTAGGAAGTTGATCTTAGAAAATAGATAAGATCATAAAGGCTCTTGTCATAGTCTATTTCATAGGTGTTCCAAAAGAACTCACTATGTGACTTAGAAAGTAGTTGAACCACTAACTTTCTCAAGACTTTGACACCCAACTCTCCCGGCTTGTCAATATATGACTACATCTCCAAGATATGATCACACCTAGACCTTGCCTTGCCAATAGGGCTTGAGTGACCTTGAACTTGTGGGTTAGGGAGAATAATTAGAGGAGGTTAAAGAAGTATGATTTCCAAAGGACATCATCTTCATTTAGGAAAGCTTGTTTCATGAGATTTGGGAAGAACATAGATGTCTAGACCAAACATCTTTTGGGAGATATTCAAGTTAGTTGATCTTAAGTCCTTAATATGACACCCAATATGAAATATTAATGCTAGGACCCAACAAACTATTTTATAACTTAGAAGAGGGATGCCGTAATCCAAGCTATAAAATATTTGAAGGTAGGTGAATGACGATTCACCAATTTCCACCAAGATAAACGAAATGTATGATTAGGTTTTAATTGGATTTGAAACTGCTAGATCTTTTGAGATTCATTGAACTGTTCAATGGCATGTTTCAATCTCGAGTGTTCCCTTCAGGTTTTGTGACTGGGATGCCGAGGATCACAAAACAAGGTGTGAAGTAACCATGCAAATTACTTGGTACCCTTAAGTGTTTACCCCTCAATCGATGTGCCGGCTAACCACACACGCTCCATCGATACTATGATAAACATTAAGTTACCCTTTGCCTACCTTGTTAAATACGAGTTAGTGTGCCGGTTAACCACACACGCTCCACTAACCGACTTAAACAAAGTACAAAGTGTAATTTCATGGATTAGCACCTTATTCACATTTTTCCTAAGTAACTAAGATTGGGTATTATTAAGAGTTTAGTTACTTAGTATTTATCATTAATACTTTTAATGAAGGGAGAATTATAGTCCCATCAAACCCGTTCGGCTAACGACCCTCCACCAATCAAGCAAGCGGTGGGTGAGAGTGGACACCCATTAAGTTGCCATTTTGTAGGCAACAACCTTATACCCACCTTATAGACCGACTTCGTGAATGAGGCGTACTAGCGGTAAGACTGACTTTACTCCTATACATATATATATATATATATATATATATATATATATATATATATACACACACATATATATATATATATATATATATATATATATATATATATATATATTATTAACTTATAATATTATAAAGTATAAGGGTTGAATTTTAACTTTTAAAATTCTAAGGGCCAACTTGGAATTAAAGTATTCATAAGTGAAAACTTTTCAAATTCCAAAACTTAAGGGCAAGTTTTGTAACTTTCAAAACTTTTCTATTCCATAACTTATGTGTTTAAAGTAGTTTTAATTAAAAAACTCTTCAAGTTCCATAACTTGAGGACAAGTTGTGGAAGACTTTAAACTAATAAAAGAATTAACTTTTCTTTATTTTATAACTTATGGAATTAATTAAGGTTACATATTTTATTACTTAATGAAGTGACTCTTGAACTTCCATAACTTGAGGACAAGTTATGGAGTCATAAAACCATTCAATGAGACAAGACTCTTCATTTTGGTAACCTTTGCCAACTTTTATGAGTTTTATGAAACTTAAATGTGACTTTTCATATAACTTGAGGACAAGTTACAAAAACACAATTTAGATTCAACTCTTAGATTAATTTGGATTGAAAACAACTATTTCACTCAACTTTACTATTAATCTAAGCAACTCATAAGAACAAGATAATTCAAATCAAACTTTTTCATGTAATTAGTCTAAACTTTAAACTAATACAAAACATGAATTTATTGACAATTATCTTTGAAATTGGATTAGCATGAACATTACCACATCAAAAACAAGTTTATAAGTCCAAAAACATCTTAGGGTAATGTTCCTAGTCCAATTCCAGCCAAAAAAGTCGAATTTATGCTGTCTGGGGGTCCAACTCGTCGAGTGCACGAACCAACTCGACGAGTTGGATCGATTTTCCCTTGGACTCGGCGAGTCCCTTCATGGACTCGGCGAGTCTACTGGGCAGACAGCAACAAAAGTCGATTTTTTAGCTTCTATTGCAAGTATAACAAGAAAACAAGCCTAGGCTCTGATACCACTGTTAGGTTTTGAGCATTCTAACACTCCTATGGTGTACATGCAACCCTATAAACCTTGGATCTAGGTTTTCTCTATTATACATGCAAATAATAACTTTCCAAGGCTTTAATCCTAACTAGCATATTATGAAGTTCTTATACTACAAAGTACTAGTTAGATGACATACCTTTTGATGTAGCTTGATGTCTTCAAGTTTTAAGAGCTTAGACCCAATAGTGTGGAAGCCTCAAGTGGAATCACAAATCACCAAAACACCTTGAAAGACTTTAGAGAATATGGATACTTGGTTCTCTCTAGTGAAATCGGCTAGCCCTTCTTAGTGTACCACACTAGTGCCAATTTCACCAACCAATAACATCTTTATATAGTATGGAGACTAGGGTTAAACCCATGACCTTTCATTTCATATGATCCATGGGTTAAACACTCCATGGACTATCCATGAGAGCTTAGCCCAACCTAAATGAACTTGGCCCATTCCATATATATAAGAGTCCATATTTAATTAGTTCATTTTGATCACTTAATTAATTCTAAATTAATTCTTGATCAATACTAATTAAATAATATGATTCCATATTAATATATTAGAACTTATAATATATTAATATTAATAAAAAATATACTATTCTCAAAAGACTATCCATATAAATTGTGTTGATGAAGTGCAATCCAAATGGATCATGCCGGGTCGGGTCAAGTTCATACCAAATATAGTTATGGACTTAGACATTAATCCAACACCAGCATATGACCCAAATTATCCTCCACTGGTGAAATGGACCAAAGACCATCCCAAGGCACAGATTATTGGTGAAACTTCCGAAAAAGTCCTTAGTCGGTCTCATTTAAAAGCAAAACAAACTGCATTGTTCTCTAAAGTTGAATTTTGCATGTTTAATTCGTTTGTTTCCAAGATTGAATCGAAAATTGTAAATGTTGCACTTGATCATTCAGATTGGGTCCAAGCAATGCAAGATGAGCTCCATGAGTTTTAGCGGAACCAAGTTTGGAGGTTGATACCTACACCAAAGGATTCGTTTGTAGTTGGCTTGAAGTGGGTCTTCATAAATAAGTTAGATAAAGAAGGGAATGTAATTTGCAACAAGGCACAATTGGTGGTGAAAAGGATATTGTCAAGAAGAAGGGTAGATTATGAGGAAACCTTTGCTCTGGTAGCTAGGTTGGAATCAGTAAGGATCTTCTTGGCATATGATGCTCATAAAAACTTCGATGTTTTCCAAATGGATGTCAAATGTGCTTTCTTGAATGGAGAACTAGAAGAAACAGTTTATGTTGAGCAACCGCTTGGGTTCGTGAACGAGAAATTCCCTGATCATTGTTATGTGCTAGATAAAGCAGTATATGGATTAAAGCAAGCACTGAGAGCTTGGTATGAAACCTTAACTCGTTTTCTAAAAATGTCAAAATTTAAGCAAGGTTCGGTTGATCCTACCTTCTTTCGAAAGAAAGAAGGCGAACATCTAATGATTGTTCAAATTTATGTTGATGATATCATCTTCGGCTCTACGAATCCCATCTTAACAGCTGAATTCAGAAAGTTGATGGAGACTAAATTTGAAATGAGTGCAATGGGTCCAATTAACTTTTTTCTTGGTTTAAACATTAGACAGGGAACAGGAGGTATATTTATCAACCAGGAGGCTTGTACAAAGACATTACTAACGAAATTTGGTATGACAGGTGACTCAAAAGTAAAGGATCCAATGGTGTTTGGCACTAAATTAACACCATCTCTGGATAAACCTGATGTTGACATAACACAATATCGCCAAATGATAGAGTCACTTCTGTATTTAACAACTAGAAGACCAAACATTATGTTTTGCGTGTGTAATTTTGCTAGGTTTCAAGCTAATCCAAGAGAACCTCACATGATTGTTGTGAAGAACATATTCCGTTATCTAAAGCGTACTTCATCTCTTGGTCTCTGGTATCCTGCAAGAACCGGATTCTTCATTCAATCTTATTCTGATGTTGATCTAGGAGGATGTGGATTGGACAGAAAGATCACTACAGGTGGATGCCAATTCATTGATGAAAAACTTGTTAGTTGGCAGTCCAAGAAGCAAACTTGTGTGTCATTGTCTACAGCCGAAGCAGAGTATATTGTTGTAGCCTCTTGCACTTCTCAAGTAATCTGGATTCAAAATCAACTGAGAGATTACGGGCTAAGCATTAAGAAGATACCACTCTATTGTGATTCAAAAAGTGCAATAAGGATTTGTCACAATCCGGTGCAACACTCGAAGACTAAGCACATTGCACTTCGATATCACTTCATTAAGGATCATGTAGAAGATGGGAACGTAGAAGTACATTTTGTTCGATCTAGTGATCAATTGGCCAATATATTCACTAATGCATTACCTGAAGCACTCTTTAACAAAATCTTACAAGGCTTGGGTATGATGGAAGTAGAGTCAGTACCGAATCCTCAATCCTTTCAGATATGGGCATATTTAGTTATAAAATTCATGCATTATCTTAATACTTTATGTTGTTTTTGTCTCATTTAATGAAAAAAAGGTGCTTCATTAGTTTAGAATTTCATTTTTCAGCAATAATGACATGATTGAGTGGAAAAGGAAGCGGAACTAGCGATTGGAGGCTTGGATCTTGAATTTTGAAGAAAGAAGGATGTTGTTGGACAGCTTGACCCCTCTTCTGTGTTTTGGCCATATCTCATGAACCATAACTCCGATTGACGAGATTCAAAATGTTCTGAAAACTAGACACAATTTCGGATGGCTTTCATGTTTTGAGAAAATGTTGATTCCAAATGGACTTGGCGAGTAGGCCATCAACTCGCCGAGTTGGTCAGAAGTTTCGCAATTCTTGACTTTGCCTTGCCGTACACGGGATTTTAAGTGATGGACTCGCCGAGTAGGTCACTGTACTCGCCGAGTAGCCCCTGTTTTCATAATATATATATATATATATATATATATATATATATATATATATATATATATATATATATATATATATAAACGCTTCTCATTCGAACCCTAACGAATGGGGGAAGTTTAGGACGATTTTTGGAGGCCAGAAGGGTTCTTAGAAGCTGTGGTTTTCAAGATTTCAACTTAGATATCAATTTGGAAGAAGATCAAAGGCAATAACAGACTACTTTTATCTTAATCTTTTGCATAAACCATGTTTCAATCATTAGATTATGTTTTTAGTTTGTTATTTGTTGTAGATATGAGCTAAAAACTCATAACTTCTGTTTAGGATAGATGATTTTGTGATTATGGTTTGATTTTATGGTAGAATTAATTTAATATTTGTTGGGTCAATATTTTGGTTTATACTTTGCTTTTCTAGGAAATTGTATTTTTATGTAATATCTTATGTGTTTACGGTCAGGAAGTGAGTTTACGACCGTAAACAGAGTTTACGGCCGTAAACTCAGTTTGCGGCCTAGTCCATTATATATAGGGGTGAGGGTGTGAGGAAAAAGGATGATGAACACCAAGGAGCTTAAGTGTGTGCATTTGAAGGTGTTCTAGATAGAAAAACTAGAGAGTGTGTGTTAATGTGTGTGAATCTTGTATCCGGAGTTCATTTCAATCATATCATACAAGATTCATATTAATCTTCTTCTCCTTCTCTTCTATTTGATCTGACATCATCCGTTTGATTGGGATTCCGCACCATCAAACGGATCTGATTGATACACAAGCATATTTGGGGACTTACAATTGGTATCAGAGCTTGGTTGTATCAATCAATTTTTTCAAATATGGCGCTTATTTGATCTAATTTTGAAAAGAGAATAGCGTTTTTGGATAGATCTCGCAAAAATAAGGGGGGTTTCTTCTTCGCATTTTTCGTAAAAACGAGTTTTTGATCGAGTTTTGGAGCAAAAAAAGGTGAAAAAAACGATGTTTTTCCGTCAAAAACAACGATTTCTGGAGACGCAAAGCTTGGGGGGAGGCAGGGCTCGAACGTTCGACCTCAGGTTTAACAACCCGGCGCTTTACCAACTCCACCAGCTACAACTTTGTTCCTTTCCTCCCATATTTCAAACTTAAACACTCCCTAGCGCTTCCAACTTTCGCAATTTTGTAGATTTCAGCCCAAAAATCAATTTATTTCATTTTTAAATTTCTTTTTCAACCAAAAATTTTAATTTTTAATTTTTGAATTTAATTTTTGACTTTTTACTTAAAATTTTGACTTTGACTTTAAAGCTTGACCTTTGATTTTGAACTTTGACTTTCTCGTTTGACTTTTAAAATTTCAAATTTATCTTTTCGGTTTGACTTTTGAGTTTGACTTTTTAAATTTGACTTTTAAGGTTGACTTTTGAGGTTGACTTTTGAGGTTTACAGTCAAAGGGTATTTTCTTTTAAGTTCTAGTTTTGCTTTTAATAGTTTTTGAAGTTTACGAGGAAACTATAAAAAAAAAAAATAAAAAAAAAAAACATGAAAGAGAGTCGTCAGGATCAGTTAAGGCAAAATTTCAACATGTTCAATTATATCCCTGGAGAAGCCCTGGAAGCTCAGTTGCAGCGATTTACCACACTTACTACTGAGATGAATATAGTTGGGATCTTTGTGTCCAAATCTGAGATAAACAAAAAGCTATTAAATTCACTTCCGAAATCATGGGATATGAACGTGGCCATCATCAAGAAGACAAAAGATCTCAATCATCTTAGTCTTGCTGATGTAATTGTAGAACTTGATACCTTGAAGTGTAGAAAAACAATGAGTTCTGAATACATTCCGGTCACTGAAGTTACATGTACTCCAGCTTGTGAAGCTACGATTAAATTTCTTCGGGAACAAATTGATTTATATAAAAGAGAAGTTGAGGACCTGAGATATGAAGGATATCAACTCAGGAAAGGACAGAAACCCCAGAAGGCTGAATTAGAAACAAAAATAAAGGATTTTAGAAGAATTCAGGCAGAGTACAGTGAAAAATGCGAACTTTATGATCATACTAAGCGACAACTGGATGCTGTGACCAACGAACTTGACTCATTGAAAATTAAGTGTGGAAAAACAGATGTCAGTTTCAAAAATTATTCCGCGTCAAGTAAAACAGTTGAGTCTTTATGCGAAACACAAATGAAATTCAAAAAAAATGAAAACAAGGGTCTAGGGTATGATAGTGTTCCTCCTCCTTATAATCATAACTACACATCCATCCCTATGACACAAGACGAAACTGACAAAGAGGCACATCTTCAATATGGCAAACCAGTTGGATTTGTATCAGGAGGATTTATTCAGGTTGAAAATACTAATGTTTCTGCTTCATGTGCAGGTAAAGTAGCAGAGGATGAGAATAAGGAGAACACCATTGAACAAACCAACATCTCCTTGAACTCTGAATCTGTTGCTTCGAACTCAACTGCTTCTGATCAACCTTCCGTTAACAAATACAGACCTCCAATTCCAACGCAACAGAGTGCCTGTCGCAAGTGTGCATGTTGGAACAATAAGAAACAAGGCAAAGACACGCCACCAGGGGCAGGAAGAAACAACTTCACAGTGAAGAAAAAGACCTGTTTTCACTGTGGAACAGCTGGACACATTGCTAGAAATTGTCCTAATCGCGCATATGTTCCCTACAGCGCACAAGGAAGGTAAAACGCGCCAAGTGGGAGATACTTCAAAAGAAACCCTTCCAGGTCACGTTCAGACATTGAAGATTGGAATGCCAAGAAGGCCAAGAATTCAACTCCCAAGGCCAAGAATCAAACTTCAAAGGACAAGAATCAAAATCCCAAGGGCAAGAAGGGAATGTCGGCCAAGAAGTCTAATCCAATAGATGCTCCCGTGAAGCCAAAATCAAAGTCATCTCAACGGCCGACATCAAGTTCCAAAGCAAGTACTGAGCTACCCATCAGATCGAAAAAGAAATGGGTTAAACCCAACTACAAATGGGTTCTGAAGGCTCAATCTCCCAAATCAACTAACGATTCTAATATTTCTATGTCTTCTGTTTGTGATAAACAGGACATGTCATGGGAGAGAGTACCATGCAAGGATGACAAAGGTCGGCCCAGTTTCAAAATGAATTGGGTTCCAAAGACCAACTGATCCCGCTCTGTGTCGGAGCAGCTATGGAGGCATATCATCAGACTTCAGTTTGTTGGTAGTGGCTGTTCCAGGCACATGATAGGAGGCATCTCTCAACCGTACAACACTCAGAATATTGTTTGGGAGTATGTGTCCTTTGCAGGAAGAAAAGAAAGGAAGTGATCACTCATGGGGTTAGTGCTTAATGACATGAAGAATTTTCGGATCTGTTCTGAGATTACGCGTGCTGTTCTCAGACCTTCTGGATGCAAATTCAATCGGTGTCTTACGGTTTGCGTTTTCTTCTCTATACTCCTGAGTTTTCTTAAGCTGATTTGCTTTAAAGACTAATTTTTGTTTTAGGATAGTTTAAATTTGCGCATTAATTTTCGTTTCTCTCCTATGCACAAATTTAGGGGGAGAAATAAAAAAAACAAAAACAAAAACAAAATTAGAAAATTTTCAAAAAAATCCAAAAACATTAGAAAATCAGAAAATCAAAAAAATATGTTGGTTATGAAATGTGCTTGAGGGAGATGTTTTGGGAAGTGATACGATAATGTGATAACAGGCAACCTGAGTCTGCGTAAAGCACCCAAAGTTGAAGGGTCTATGATCTGGTTTGATGCGTCGGTAGGCACGAAAGATTCTAAATGGACTTGACTAGGCAGAGTTGAACTTAGGAAATTTATAGACTTGACAAATCTTGACCTAGTTAGATTCGTTCAGCCTGACAATACGACGCTCGGATAGGTTGAGCAGGGAGATATATAGGGGAATGTACTCGTCACATTAAATGAACCCGTACTTGGAACCGTGGTTTAACTTTTCCTCGATGTGCAGACTCTGTCCTTAATTCCGGTTGGATGGGGCGACTGGTAAATTCCTGATAAATTAGGTTTGTAGAATATCATTTTCTTTCTTTCCGTCTGTTAGTCATATGTTACCTCCTCTGCGTGATTGAAAGAGATCCGACCTGGACTGTAACATATGCAACTCTATTTCTCTGCAAGTTATATATATGAAATTTTTTCTTATCTGTTAGCCATATGTTGTCTCCTTTGCGTGACATCAAATCCGCCCTGGTACACAGCATATGCAACCTTCTACTTCTCAATCCCTCTAAAGTAATAAGTTATAGAATTCTGAATCTATCTTCTCTCTGAATGATTGTCTGCTCACCCAGTGTAAGGAGTACTCTGGAAGTTCTTGATGGTTGGGGCATGTCAGGAAGTGGGAAACACGTTCCAATACATTTAAAATTGAACACATACAGATTGTCTATAGATCTCTCTGCTCAATTTAGGTGGACAACAATATCCCTGGTCGTCGTCAGATGAATGGTCCTTAAGATATAGTATCTAAGGAATTAGGATCAGATATATTATCTAGGAACTTAAGTTCACCTGTCTTGTAACAAATAGTATGTCCTAAATTTGTCACAATTTTTCGTGTTTAAGTGGACCACAATACCAGCGATCGACCAGACAAAGACGTGAAGATAGAAGGTACCGACAGTGGATAAAGGTTGTCTAAAAACTTTGATCCCAAATCACTCTTAAAGTTAGATATCATTTTTATTTTTGTTAAATTTGTCATATTTTCTTCTAATTTAAATATAAGGGGAGGAATAAAAATTAAAAATAAAAAAATAATAAATAAATAAATAAAATAAAAAAATAAAATTAAAAAAAATTAAAAAAAATCAGAAAAATTCAAAAATCAAAGAAAAATTAAAAAAAATTAAAAATCCAAAAATAGTGTTATTTCTGTTTTATTTCTTGTTCAGAAAAATCAAAAATCCAAAAATATTTTTGTTTCTGTTTTCATTTGTGTGCTAAGTTTTCTTTTAGTTTTGTTTTGTCTTGAAAAGTGATTTCAGGTATAGATAAGACTCATTGAGTTTGTGTTGAAGATTTCTAAGCCAAAGCCTCGTCCATGAGCATCGAAGAATTCGCATTTGAAGGAGCAAGAAATGAAGATTATTCTTTCAACATTCAATCCTTCAACCCCAGAAGCAAGGTGAAGCTGCAATTGAAGAATATGTGACGGATTGCATTGAAGCCTCCTCAATCAGTCTGCTACTATCTTTGTACCTGCTTAAGTGATCTAGAAGTTCAGTTCTCTCTGATGTTCTCTCTGAAGATTCTCAAGCTAAAAGCACTATCTTTCAAGAATCAGTTGGTCAAGCCTCCACACCCAACGTGCGTTCAAGGCCAAATTCTGAAGAAAAGCCCAACTGCTCAAGATGAAGTCATTCATTGAAGATAAATGCTGAAGCCAAAGCTCCCAATGAAGATTATCAAGAAATCCAACTAATTTTTAGGGGGGGCTTGTTGGGTCATTTAAGAAAAGAAAAGAAAGCTATAAACCAAGGAGGAGATTGTTGGGTCAATAATTTGGTTTATACTTTGCTTTTCTAGGAAATTGTATTTTTATGTAATATCTTATGTGTTTACGGTCAGGAAGTGAGTTTACGACCGTAAACAGAGTTTACGGTCGTAAACTCAGTTTGCAACCCAGTCCAGTATATATAGGGGGTGAGGGGTGTGAGGAAAAAGGATGATGAACACCAAGGAGCTTAAGTGTGTGCATTTGAAGGTGTTCTAGAGAGAGAGAAAAGAGAGTGTGTGTGACTCTTGTATCCAGATCTTCATTCATAATCATATCATACAAGATTCATCATATTCTTCTTCTCCTTCTCTTCTATTTGATGTGACATAATCCATTTGATTGGGATTCCGCACCATCAAACGGATCTGATTGATACACAGGCAGATTAGGGACTTACAATATTGGTGATTTTGTTGATTCTAGCTTGTTAAAGAACCTTATGTGTGATTGAAAACTATTTTTCTGTTATTAGGAAGTTAATTAAGTTGTATGAACATCTCTTAATTACTACCTCATATAATTTATGTGACCACTTTGTTATATGACTAGGATTAACGACTGTGAAACTAGAATTAATAGAAAAATAGGTAAAATCATGTGTGAGCTTGTGTGATGACCATCAACAAGAGGTTAACTAAAGGACCATATTAGTTAACCATTACAAGTCTAAATTAACCCGAATAAATAACCTAGTGAATTGAATTAAATTAGACAATTGGTCACTGTTTGAGTTAGTTTGTTCTCTAAGGATTAGTGCAGCGAATGTGAATCTAATCATTTGAATCGGTAGCCGATAGAAGAATTAATCCATTGCACTATTCCCATAATATCAACCATAGGATCAATTGAGTTGAACTAAATAGAAGTTCCCTTCGTTATTGAATTTAGTTGGATCTTTGCTCTAAGTATTAGTTGGTAAGTTTCTAGTCTTGCAAAACTAGAGAAACCCCTTTTTATTACTTGTTTTATTTAGATAATATTAGCATTTATTTTAATTGTTTACTATTCCCTGTGTTCGATACCATTTATTTTTAATTATTTTAATTCTAGCCAATAGGTACATTGCCTTTCGTGTGTTTATTTTGTGTCTAAGTTAGTAGGATTAAAACTAGTTTGTTTCACACACATCAAGTTTTTGGCGCCGTTGCCGGGCAACGGTTCTAAATAGTTAATTTTATTTGCTAATTGTTATCATATTTTATTTATTTTTTTTGTTGATTTTTTTTATTTAGTTTAATTTTTATTTTTTGTTTTATTTATTATGTATTTTCCAAATCTTGATGCTCTTGATGCTTTTCTTGAGGAAGTAGTACAGGAAATTGAGCAAGAAGATGAGGGGTATGACTCAGATGATGATTTGAAGAAATTTGGAAGATGGTTAGATAACATATTATCTAACGAACAAGAGCAATCTGAGTCACAAGAGCTAGATTTACAAGATGAAGAATTTAATCCAGAAAAAGATTTGGAGGAGCTGGAAAAGTTGCTAGCAGAAGGGTCAGACGTAGAACAAGAACAATCTGAATTGTAGGAACCAAGTTGTGGTTTGACCATTACCACAACATTCCCCCCTGTAGTTCCGGTATGTGTTTCGAAGCATGGGGTGACAATTCCAACTTTGGAGAAAGTTCTGAAGCGCGATCCGTTTATGATTAGTATCCAACCAGTTCCAACACTTGTTAATATTCTTGGGTTTTATGAATTCAAGCTCGTTTGGCCAATTTTTGAAGCAAAGAGTCGAATTTTACAAATCGGTCCACCAAATAAAATATTTAATGCAATGGATGAAATGACATTGATTCTATTAGAAGTTTATTAAGTTGGGAGTACAGCTAAAGACTCGCACAAAAAGAAGCGCTTGTGGGAGGCAACCCGTCATTAGAGTTTGCTTTTCTTTTTCTTTCTAAACTTCTAGTATTTAGGGATAATTTAGGATTTTTATTTTGATTTTTTTATTACTTGGTATTTGTTTTTGATCTTTTCAGAATATAGGGTGAGGGATAGAATGAACGAATATAGCGTGAGGAAATAAAGTGAGGGGTCGAGTCGTAGACGAGAAGATTAGAAGATTTGAGTGATTTTATAAGTCCGATGGTTTTAACGGTTAAAAAGGAGTTTTGTCATTGAAGAATATAAGGAGGTGTATTACCTTAATACCCTCTTTGACCTCAAAAACAAACCGGAAGCAGAAAGAAGAATTTGCACGATCAGAGCCGAAAACTCGTCGAGTGCACCCTTATAACTCGACGAGTTCCAACGAAAATTCACGATTTCTGCCCATATGACGATTCAACTTGGCGAGGCTCCACATAAAACTTGACGAGTTGCTCATTCTTTTATCTTTGAGTCGACAATTTGATTCAATTCAAGGCGACAATTGACTATATTTTTGAAGACCATTTCTAGGCGATTCCAAGATGTTTTTTCCCACATATTTGGAGCTATCAACCGCACGAGACGAATGACACCCAAGGCATGGATGAGCTATTCCCATGTCTAAAGTTAGCTGAAGATGGAGCTTTAAATGAAGAAGTTCAACCTTGCAACTGCTATCCTAGGGGAGTTTGTTCCAATTCCCTCTTTATTTTATTGTTCTTTATCATGCATAATATGCAATGGGGACATTGCATAAATTAAGTGTGGGGTAGGGGGATGGTTATATTAGTAAAATTTTAGTTAAGTTTTAGTTAATTTTGAAAATTTTGCATTAAAATTGCTAGGGCTAATATAGAAAATTTTGGTAAAGCAATTAGGGATCATGCTAGTATTATATTTGATGATTGCATGAAGACCCAAATGTTTAGTTGAGTTTATATACGTTGTGACATCCCCATCTTCACGGCCAGAAAAGACCGATTTTGTTTATGCTTTATAAAAATCAGAGTTCTTCTTTTAATAAAAATGGTGCGGAATTCGTTCCCAGAAAAACACGATAAATACGTTATTAAAACATTTCGAAGAAACGTATTTTATTCATTTTAAAACGTTTGGGATGTCATCGTCAATACAGGAACATAAGCATAAACAGAACTTGCATTTATTTACACTAGTGATCTACATCTCTTTAATCTCTCAGTGTAATGTGACTTCATATCAACACATCTGATATAAATAAACTGAGTGGGTCGGGTTGGGAAACCTAGTGAGTACATAGGGTTTTCAACCCACAATAATATAATTATTATGTTTAAACAATCAAACAATCAACCCAATTACCCATCCCCATTATCTTCTTTACTCTTAAGGATTTATCTGAAGAGTCATCTATTCTGCATTCGTTTATTCCGAAGTCCCTTACTTCCAGGGTTATAGGATTGGCACTAAATCCATAGCTACCAATGTTCGTTCATAAAGCACAAATTCCATAGCTTCTATAGTCTATTCATCGGGTACTAAATCCATAGCTACCAGTGTTTATCTAATAGGTACTAAGTCCATAGCTACCAATTCCTTAACAGGTACTAAATCCATAGCTATCGGTGTTTGTCCAATAGGCACTAAGTCCATAGCTGTCGATGTTTATTAGTTAGGCACCAAGTCTATAGCTACCAATGTTTACTCACATCATCTTTTATCTCTCATCATTCATCTACCCGTATCATACCCAACATATTCGTGTATATAAAATACGTATACAATTTAAATCATCTAAAACATGTATAAAAACGTTCATCCAACATAGACAGCAAGTATACAGATAATATGCACACATAGCAGGTAGTTTATATAAAATACTTCATATCTATGTGTAAGATGAAAGTAACTATGCACTCACTTGAAAAGGTGGTGATTCCGAACTCAGACAGTGCTTCACTTCTTGAAAAAAATAATTTCCTTCGACGAAACCTAGTATTATTACCACTAGAGTTTAGTCTATTATTCACCGAGACTAATTAATAGTCTAGCTATTATTACTATTATATAACCGTTAAATAATGCTTATATAACCCATAATAATAGCCCAATTACTTATTATATGTTCTTAATAACGTTAATATAATTAAATAAAAACTATATTAAAAATAGCATATGCGTAGCTCACTTACAGCGAGTTTTATAGAAAACCAGGCTTTGCTTGGAGCAGCATTCCCATGCGGAAAAACTCTTCTTCTCGGAACCGTCGAGAACTCAGGGGCTTCCGCCTTGTGCTAGGGAGGTTCCCTAGGCTTTTCGGGGGGTTTCGGGGCTAGAGAGAGGTTCTAGAGAGAGAGTAAAGAGAAGAAAGAAGGAGAAAGGTGTGAAGAAAATGAGGGTGGGAGAGGTTCTATTTATAGGTTGAAAATGGCTGAACTTGGTGCCACATGTCACCATCTAGTGGCAAGACTTGGGGAGAAAGAAATGGCCAAGATTGTACCACATCACCCATTTTCGCACAGCACACTTCCGACTTCTAAAATCCGTAACTTTCACATACGACCTCCGTTTTTTATGTTCTTTATATCCACGCGTAGGTAAAAATAATATCTACAAATTTCATTTTGACTCTGTTGGCTAATTCTCGACCGATCTTAAATTTAACAGTACGAGGCGTTTAGACTGTTAAATAACCGCAAAGAATTCGTAACTCCTTCATACGGACTCTGTTTTCGTCTATCTTTTTACTGTTAAGTTCCTATTAATGAGATATTCAACTCTCATTTAAGTCACGTAAGCCAAAAACCGCTCAAACTAAAATTTGAGTTTCGGGTCGTGCACTGCTAAGCCAAATCTTAGAAAAATCATAACTTCTTCATACGAAGTCAGATTTAGGCGTTCTTTTTATGGATTTTCTCGGTTTAACATATTATACGACTTTCATTTAGATCACTAAGGCTAAAAATTCCTCCATCGTAAAATCACTATTTACGCTTCCCGGTGCCGTGCCGGTTTCGTCGCGAAACTTCGACGGGTCATAACTTCTTCGTTATAACTCCGATTTCGACGCTCTTTATATGTACGGAAACCTTGTGACATATTCTACAACATGGTTAAGATTATTTATTCTAAATAATATTTTGTTGAAAAGTCATTTTCAACCCCTATTACCTCTAAATTGACTAGCCCGGATCTACGGGCATTACATACGTTCTAGTGCATTTGTGGCTTCCTTATTCCAGTGAAATCATGGGACAAAAACACGACCTCGCTTAGTTTGAAGGATGTAATATGTTTAGCATCGTGTACCAGAAATGTATCCAGGAAAATTATTATCGCTAACCAATAAAGGTTGAAGTTGAGCGCCCCTGCTTAAGCATGTAGGGTTTTGAGTGAAAAAAAATGAGTTACATGTTAAAGAGAGAGAGAGAGAGAGAGAGAGAGAGAGAGAGAGAGAGAGAATTGCAAGAAAAGTTTGAAGAATTTTTGGAGCATCAAAGTTAAGTATGAAATTAGAAGATCGAAAATTCCGAAGAAGTTCAAAAAGTTGAAGATACCAAAAATCAAACAACAAGGTGGTGAATTCAAAGAAATTAAAGATCAAATGTCAAAGAAGTGAAGAATTCCAAAGAGCTCCAATGTGGTATCATAAATTGTAATTGTCTAGATTATGTATGCTTGGGTTGCTCAACCAAAAATACCTTGAGGTTAAGAGGTTTTCTAAGGATGGATTCGGAGGGATGCATAAAATGAGCATTGTTCGGAAAAAGTGGGCGAATGTTTATGAGGATTGTGAGTATTTGGAGTATGGGGGTTATTAGGAAAATTTTAGGCACAAATGCATGCGTTGCGGTCTTGGCATAATGTCTGGGTTCGATTCGAGTTGTCTTATGTGATTCTAATGTGTTAAAATTCAGCTTTGCTTGGGGGCAAGCAAAAGTCAAGTGTGGGGTATTTTGATATGGGCATATTTAGTTATAAAATTCATGCATTATCTTAATACTTTATGTAATTTTTGTCTCATTTAATGAACAAAAGGTGCTTAATTAGTTTAGAATTTCATTTTTCAGCAATAATGACATGCTCGAGTGGAAAAGGAAGCGGAACTAGCAATTGGAGGCTTGGATCTTGAATTTTGAAGAAAGAAGGATGTTGCTGGACAGCTTGACCCCTCTTCAGTGTTTTGGCCATATCTCATGAACTGTAACTCTGATTGACGAGATTCAAAATGTTCTGAAAACTAGACACAATTTCGGACGACTTTGATGTTTTGAGAAAATGTTGATTCCAAATGGACTTGGCGAGTAGGCCATCAACTCGCCGAGTTGGTCAGAAGTTTCGCGATTCTTGACTTTGCCTTGCCGTACACGGGATTTTAAGTGATGGACTCGCCGAGTAGGTCACTGTACTCGCCGAGTAGTCCCTGTTTTCATAAAATATATATAGAAACTCTTCTCAGTCGAACCCTAACGAATAGGGGAAGTTTAGGACGATTTTTGGAGGCCAGAAGGGTTCTTAGAAGCTGTGGTTTTCAAGATTTCAACTTAGATATCAATTTGGAAGAAGATCAAAGGCAATAACACACTACTTTTATCTTAATCTTTTGCATAAACCATGTTTCAATCATTAGATTATGTTTTTAGTTTGTTATTTGCTGTAGATATGAGCTAAAAACTCATAACTTCTGTTTTGGATACATGATTTTGTGATTATGGTTTGATTTTATGGTAGGATTAATTTAATATTGGTAATTTTGTTGATTCTAGCTTGTTAAGGAACCTTATGTGTGATTGAAAACTATTTTTCTGTTATTAGGAAGTTAATTAAGCTGTATGAACATCTCTTAATTGCTACCTCAAATAATTTATGTGACCACTTTGTTATATGACTAGGATTAACGACTGTGAAACTAGAATTAATAGAAAAATAGGTAAAATCATGTGTGAGCTTGTGTGATGACCATCAACAAGAGGTTAACTAAAGGACCAAATTAGTTAACCATTACAAGTCTAAATTAACCCGAATAAATAATCTAGTGAATTGAATTAAATTAGACAATTGGTCACTGTTTGAGTTAGTTTGTTCTCTAAGGATTAGTGCAGCGAACGTGAATCTAATCACTTGAATCGGTAGCCAATAGAAGAATTAATTCATTGCACTATTACCATAATATCAACCATATGATCAACTGAGTTGAACTAAATAGAAGTTCCCTTCGTTATTGAATTTAGTTGGATCTTTGCTTATCTAGTTTTTAGTTAAGTAGTCTAAGTATTAGTTGGTAAGTTTCTAGTCTTGCAAAACTAGAGAAACCCCTTTTATTACTTGTTTTATTTAGATAATATTAGCATTTATTTTAATTGTTTACCGTTCCCTGTGTTCGATAACATTTATTTTAATTATTTTAATTCTAGCCAATAGGTACACTGTCTTTCGTGTGTTTATTTTGTGTCTAAGTTAGTATGATTAAAACTAGTTCGTTTCACACACATCACTTTCACTAAAAATCAGACAAGTGAAATGGAGCGAACGCTCGGTCTATTTCGGCTCCTCAAATTTTGAGAACCGAAATGAACCGACCGCTCGGCCTATTTCGGCTCCTTAAAATTCTGGAACCGAATTGAACCGATCGCTCGGTCTATTTCGCTTCACTCAACTAAGATAAGATTTCGGTTGTAAATTATTTTTTTTTCTTTTCTCGTCTTTCATGTGCTTTATGCTTCTTCAAATATTTTCTTTTTTTGTTTTTATTCTTTTTAAGAAAATTTCAAAAATCAAAAAATATTTTCCTTTTCTGCTTTTATTCTTTTTCAGAAAACGTCAAAAATCCAAAATTATTTTCTCTTTCTGTTTTTAGTATTTTTCAGAATATTCAATTTATTGAAAATATTTTTCGTTTTGTTTGTGTGTTATATTTGTTTTTATTATTTTTCAGAATATTCAGTAACAAGGGTACACGTATCACATAATTTTGAGTCAGGAAAGGTATGATGTTTATTTAATGAATTAGTTAAGGGTCCCTAGAAGCATGCTGCTGCATGTTGACCTAAGCCTCTACGACCTAGAGCAAGGCCTTAATGATTCGATCAATACCTATCATATCTTCCCAATCAGGCTATTTTTTATTTAATCGGTCTAGAGCCACCTTACTCTTCTCACATGAGTTAAGAGTTTCTCTGCTTTGTCCTGTTTTATAGCAGAAGGTACTTCCGTTTCTTTCACCATCCTCAAACTATTCTCCATCTACTCTCGGTTCACAATTGTAACCCTTGAAGCTCTCGGTTCTTACCACTGAGGTTTATGGTTGCACAAAATTTGTGTTTATGATCTTAGATGCGTATACCACGTGCTGAGTGAAACCCAAAATTCAACACCCTTAATGAATTAACGGTGAATTTCTATATTCAAGATCTTACTTGTTACCAAATGAAATCTCTTTTGTTTGCGTGGTCTTTTATGAATTTGTCTAAAACCAAGACTATTCTTCCCAAAAAGATCCAATTTAATTTTGTTTTGAGATTTCTATACACTCTTTTGTCATGACACAATATAACCTGCCTACTTGTTCAACAGACCACGTCGGTCTCACAAGTACTTCTTCCAACACTCGGTCTTATTTTGAGAATCGATGTTCGGTTGAAGATAAGCCACCCTAAGTCTATGTCATAAAAAGAAGCCTTTCAATGTTTATTTGCAAACACTTGATCGTATTCTTAGGAATCCACACAAGCACTTCAAGTCCTTCTTGACTTTGAAGGAAGCGATTCTTGCCTGGAATCCCCTATTTCATGTCTGATAATCAGACATCACTTACATCCCATACACATTTGCTTTATTACCTTATAATTTGTCACTCTAATGCACGAAATTTTTTAATTTTCCCACATTCTGTTGATGGTTTGGTTGATTTTATTTGTCCTCTAGTGAATCAAGGGCAATTTAGGTTCGGATGGTGCAATCTATTTCAAATGCAGATCGTCAAAATCTTTTTGGGCGCGTGAATTTGAACGGTCACTCTACGCACGCGTGCTGCCGCATACCTAGGAACACCCAACCTGTCAAATCCCACTTTTCCAGGCTATAGTTTAGCTATAACGTCACAATCGTCATGATTTTCTCTCTCTTGGCAACGGTATATAAAGGGCTTGCATGATTCATTGTCATCTACCATTCACAATATTTCTACACTGTAACGGCGATTTCAATTGTTCATCTTCTTCACTTATTCAACAATGGCGACCTCATCTTCTGCACAAGATCAAATTACTTCATCTGCTTTTCTGACCATCAAACCAAATCAGAATATAATTATAGAACTTAATCCATTTCTATATGATTCTTATATGTTACAAGTTGTTGAATGCTTGAAGTACTCTCCTTTGCTTATTGCCCTAACCCAGTTCGAGGCTGTTCTGATGTCCTTATTATCTCAAGTTTATTCTTTTGCATCATATGACAAGAACAAGGAACAAATATATTTTCAAATACACTCCAAGAAAGCCTCTATTTCCAAAGGGAGGTTTTGTTCCTTACTTCATCTTGCAGTGGATTCTTCGGTGATTTCTCCAGACTTTATCACAACAACACAAATCTTCTCAATGTTGTATGAAATGGGCTATACAGATGTGCTGACAACCATTGCCAAAGTGAAGAAGTTGTGTCTGCCTTCTCAGTGGAACGGTCTTCTCACTTTACTCATTAAAGGCTTGGCGGAAAGAAGTGATGGATCGGATGGCACAAGTAAAGGGTTCCTGACCATTCTCTATGGCCTGAATAATGGTATCAACCTGGACTATGGCTCTATCATATGGTCTCAGGTTGTGCAGAGCCTTAACACTTCCACTCGTCAATCAGAAATTTCATGTGGAAGGTTTTGGACTCTCATCACCCGAAGGGCAATCGACACTTTGGAAGTTCCAATGATGAAGGATGCTCTCATCGCTTCCATTGCCACTTTCCATACCAAGAAGATCATTATCTCGGACCCCACAAAGTTTACTCATTATGGTTCTATACCGGAAACCATGTACAAGGGTGTGACAGCCGAAAGCAAAGTGATGACTGATTACAACCAACTTCCACCCAAGGAGTCGAGTGTTCTTTCTCCTGAACAGCAGGCTGCCTTAGAAGCTGTTGACAAGCTGAGCAACAGGGCGAAACGGGTGGCTGCAAAGAAGGAAACAACCGAGGAGAAACAACCTAAACCCTCCAAATCGACAAAGCGAAAGTCAGAATCGGAGTCCTCTTCAAAGCCAAAGAAAATAAAGAAAATGGCGAAGAGATCAAAACAACAAATTCCTCCAAGTCCTGATCATTTTGAACATGATGAAGAGGATAACGTTCCTCCAGAATATCCACGAGGTAATACTCCTCCTCGTTCACCTCCACAAACCGAATCTCCACCTCATAAAATTCCAACCCCACCTCCATCACCAAAACAGACACCACCAAAGCCGACACCGAAAGTCTCTGTTTCGGTTGTTCCCACTACACCAACAGAAACTTCTCTACCACCTCCACCAATTTCTTCTGTTTCCATTTCTCTAACAACTTTGTCAACTCCAATCATTACCTAAACCATTAGCACTACACTTCCAGAACAATCAACAAGGGTTAACATATATGATACGGGGGCACCTACTGAAACCGAAACCCCTGTCATCACTAAGCCTATCTCTCCAACCCACTCAACAGAGTTCCGTGCTACTCTCGGAGGTGACAATGATGAGTTTGACTTTACGTACTTTAGTCCCTATCGGCTTCAGTCTGATGAAGACACAGATACTCCTGCCAACCGCCAACATTTACAGAGCATTCACGAGAAGTTGGATAAGCTGCTTGCGGATAATAAAGCTTATGGTGGGGTTGTTCTCAAAGCTTTTGTGGAGACAAATATAGAGCAATATACACAAGCTATGGATAAATCAACTGATGCCATCAAGGAATCCACTTCAACTTGCAAGAAAGCATCTGATGATGTTGCTGAAGTTATTCGCACCACGCAGATATTCTTAGATTCCTTGAAAGGGCATGCTGATATGAATGCTTCCAAAATTCGTGAATCGGTTGAATCACTTTCCTAGTCATTAAAGGAAGAACAACTGAAGTTTGATGAAGTTTGTTCTTCTATCAAAGCTGACAATACTTCTCTGATAGGTTCGGTCTCTTCTCGACTGGACTCACTACATGCCGACATTGCTAAAGAGAGTACCTTGAAAGAGGAGATAGCTCGTCAAGCCTCTACAATTGCAGTTCAGCAAGTACAACTTGCTCAATCAGAGAAGGAAATTTTATTGTTAAAATCAGAGAGATCTGTCTTTCACAGGTGTGCAAGTGATGTTAAGGATATGTTGACCAATCTCCTTGGTGCTCATGATCCGATTCTTACTCTCACCAGTCGCAATCATTTAACAAGAAAACTGCTCCCTGCCCTTGCCATGCTTCATGAGATGAAAGGTGTTTTGGAGCCTTTCATTACTCCAAAACAAGGGGGAGAGGGACCGTAGAAAGTTGTTGTTACAAAAGAACTGAAGGTTAATGTAGCTTCAGGTTCTGGTCCAACTGAAAAACTGAAACAAGTTGTTAACGACTCTGATAGTGAAGAAGAAGAAACTATCGCTGATGCGCTTAAATGAAAGAAGAGAGACAAAGAATTAGTTGAAAATTTAAAAGTCACAAAGGAGGCTGAGGAGACAGAGAGACGTAATAAAGAACAAGAAGACATCTTGCAATGTAAGGCTCTGTTTTCTGAATAGACGAGGGATGTGTTGATCAATCAAGCAACTGAATCACCAAGTATCTATTGGTTGGAACCGATTGCTTCTTTTGACTGCGATAACTTGAAGGACTCACAGTTTGATATGCCGATTATAAGAAAAGCATTTACATTTCATTGTTTTGATTCAACTGTTGAGGTTCCTTTTCCAAACCCGAAGGTTGACCGAGAGCTTATAGACTTTCACTTGAAGTATGACCAACCCCAATACTTGACATGGAGTGCCTAGAAAATTACAACTGTCAAGGTATTAAAACCGACTCCCTCCAGAAAATTTGTGAACGTAAATTTAAGATCACAAGAGGGTCTGCAAACTCTGTCTCGATGATATCCTTGGCAGATCTTCCCAATCTCAATCCACGTGATTGGATATTGCCATACAACATTCTGCTCACCAATTCTAAGGAGTATGAGCTGATTTTGGAGCACTTGAAAAGAATGTTGGCCTCCTACATCTATGAAGTAGCAACAATGGATCAGGAGATAGCAAGAGTGATGAATAAGAAGCCGACGGTCAAGACTACTCAAAAGCCGGGGGATGTGAACAAGATGAAGATCAGTCAGATTGATTCTAAGCATCTGACTGTGATGTTTACGAAGAGGGAAGCTAACAAGTTCTTGTTCGCTTTGGTAGATAAACATCTGTTTTCTACTGACTGCTTGGAGCACATTATCAATTTGATACATTGGTGCAAGCAGAACTCGGATGTTGATAAGAAAAATATTACTGATATGCTTCGGTGGTACATTACCTTTCGGTACCATTTGTTAGCTATCATACCGAGAGTGTTCAATACGGTGAAGAAGCCTCGGTTGCTAAATAGGGTTGAAGTCTTGGTCCTGAAGATGAAAATGGAGAGATTATTGGGGCTTATTGTGTTGCGTCTTAGGTCTTTTTGTATATATCCAGATTGGGCCTGTCCATCCGTGATTATCTCTTAGGGTTAGACTATATATATGCATGCATGTATGCATTATGGGAAGAGGTTCTTTGAAAATACGCTTGAGTTTTGTAACCCTAATACACCTCTACAGTCGAAGTTCTTAATCGAGCTCTTCTGAGGTTTTGAAGCATTAATCATTCAACGTATTCAAGCCATATTCGTGTTTACTTTACGTACTTATTTGTTTGAATGTTTAGAGTCAATCGATCTTGAAAGAACTATGTTCTAACACATACTTTTAGTTCAGAGCACTTTGGCCCCTTAGTGTTTATAGTTGTATACCATGTAAGGTTTGGTATACTTTGTTCACTATAAACAATAGCTCTGATACTAATCTGTCACACCCCCGAACCGTCAGAAAAACAACAGCGGAAACGTCTGGGGGCGGATGACATCATGCATAGTATCACAACAATCGTATCATAGCAATCAAATTAAACACAACCATTACATTACGATTTGAATATTTACAACTGTTTTGAGAACATAATTTGTACATAACAGTATATAGAAAAAGATAAAGCCGAGACTCCAAAAATGCTTTGTCTTCTCCAAAAGCTAGCAAGGTACCTGTCTATCGTTGCCCTGAGAATACAATCGGTTTTGAAAACGTATCAGCATAAAGCTCGAGTGAGTTCATAAGCATGTTTTTGTGTTGAAAATCAGTCACGGAGTTTGTATAAATGGTTTCTTTTCATTATAAGTAAAATGTCGATTATATCGAAAAGCATTGTTACCAAGTTCTGAAATATGTATGCATGTTTTCTAAGAAAATCCAATATTTTCTAACATCTTTACTGATTTCTGTATGAAAAGTATTGTTCCGTTCAAAAACCCTAGCTACCTCCAGTATGTAAGATCTGTTCGAAAACCCTGGCTATCACCAGTAAGTATAGTAGTTTTATTACTTAAAATAAAACCAAAGGTTGTGTCCTTGGAATACCCTTCAGTAAGTAGATAGGTAGTTTTATTACTTAAAATAAAACTATAGAAGAAAGAAATCCTATAAACAAAGGTTAGTTTACACATATTGTGAGTCGTATAACCATACTAATATCACCGGTGACCTCCTTGATGCTTCTTCAGGCGTCGTACGATTACAAAATTTGTCACCCCAAGCGTGCCTGCCTAACTGTAGCTAACAGTTCAGGTGTGGGATCGTCGGTCCCAAATATATCTATTCACAAATTTCACGCTCTCCCTCCATGAGACTCTGGTTATACTACCGGAGAGGATTTATTGGTACCCCGAGGGGCATAACGAAGATAAGTCTCACAATTCTGTATTAACTAGTTTACGTGTTGTTCGGTTGTTCTCAAGTTTGAAATCGTTAGTAACGGTGTAGTGTATAAATAATTATACACAAAATAATTATTTAGCAAGATACTCTAGTTTTGTGTTTGTAATAATGGATAAACTAAATCTGACATAGTTTATATGTTTGACTTTGCATGAAGTTTGAATCTGTAAGACTGGTAATGAAATCCCAAACTATACCTATTATAGTTTGAATGGTTTGTTACGTTCGTGTATGGTTTTGAAAACTATGCAATTATGATTAGAAAACATCCCTTATGCTCCACATATTACAAAAGGGATAATTGTATCTAAATGTTTGATAGGAAATCGTTGTAATTGCATCAATTTTTAAGTTATGTAAGCTTTTATATTTAGCTTGTATTCCCGCCCTGAAAACATGAAAACCTCGGAAAAGTGTAAGGTTATGAACTCACAGTTTAATGTAGGATTCGAGTGTACGATCGATATGAGTGATGGGTGTCAACTTATGTTTCGTACGCAAGTGGACCCTATTAATCATATGGTAACACATATACGTATTAGATTAGGGTATTTTATGACTAATCATGACGGGAAACCACCCTAAGGTCTTGGAAATGCTTGTACTAAGTGTTCTAGGTCCCACACTTAGTGATCTTTGCAAGTTTAAGGCCAAATATGAACATTAAAGTGGGTGTATGGCCATAAAGGTGGGTGTGCGGCCAGAGTGTGCGACCAGGGCATGTGTGCGGCTGCACACAGGAGTGTGCGACCGTACAGGGTGGGTGTGCGGCCGTACACTCTTCGTTTATGCTCCAAAAGTTAATTTTTAAGCGTTTCAAGGCTCAAACTAAGTTCAACTAGGAGATAGAGGGCCAAAACTCTCACTTTGGAGGGTTGTTGAGGTGTGTACGGCCACCTTATGAAGGTGTGCGGCCGTACACCTTCAAGTGATGAAGAACATGATGAATTTAGGCTTAAATTTAGGTGTTTTACCTGAATAACAAGTTAAATGATAGAGTTCTTCATGTTTTTGAGGCCCTTAGAGTGTTCTTGGATGAGATTTTTAGAGAGAGAAGATAAAAAGAGAAAGTAGAGTGCAGCCAAAAGAAAGGAATGAATGAAGGGGGTTACCCTCTATATATAGAGGGGAGTGTGCGGCTGGGGGCGGGTGTGCGGCCGCACACCCATGTGTGCGGCTGTACACACATGGGTGCGGCTGTACATGCCTCTCAGGAGGGTGTATGGCCCGGTTTTGCTTCTTTACGATATGTTGACTTATTCCTAACCTCGTTCTCGGCTGTACTCAGGCTTAGAACACTTAAAAAAAACCTTAAATGGCATTAAAAAGTGACGAAATCAAATTTAACATTGATAAAAATTGACCAATCGTATAGAATGAAAGTTTCGAGTTGTCACAAAAATGGAGATTTAAGTATTGTGTTAACCCATTCCCAAAAATTTACTTCATGGAATTTATCACGAGTAATTCTAAGACGATAATATCATATAATCTTTAAACAGAGATATATGAGTTGGAGTTTGCAAATCAGTTGTGCATTGATAATATGTAAACGCATTTGTAACTTGGTGTTATAAAACGTATTGTTGTGCAAGATTTGATGAGTAGATGGTACAATCATATAAGTCAAAGTTTATCTGTTCCTTTTGCCTTAACGGGATAAGCGATATCTTTAAGCCCCTCGGTGATTTGGTGTTGACTTATACTGTGGGCCTGGCCAGGACTAAATTGATGTGTTCGATTAGAAGTTTTGTGTCATTACAAATCAGAAATCGGGAAACAAAGTATTGGACAATGAGATTGGTTTGGTTCCATGTCTCATGTCCGAATGATATCTTGCAGAACAGAGGATTATATGATCACTTATCTTAGTACATGTAACTGACTGGGTCAGAGTTCGACAACGGCTTTTGGAAGCTACAATTTGATGATTAGTTTAGAAGTTGTACCAACAATTATAGTTTTTAGACTTATCCAAGTGAGAGGCTGTTGGATTAGATATCTAAGCCCATAACTATAATTGGTATAAACTTGAATTGATAGTAGCATAGTCCTTTTGGGTCGGCCTCAAACCTAGCAATTGGATATGATGTTTTTTAGAGAGAGAGGTTGATTTATTATTTGATTAATAAGTTATTAATATATTATGAGAACAATATATTAATTAGAAATAGTACTATTTAATAAGAAATTAATTGGAATTAATTTTGGTAACAAAATAATTAATTAAAAGTGCAGGGTTTAAGGTGCAATTGTTTAATAATTGAGCAACATGTTCTAGAACCTTCTTGGAGAAGGTTGGACGGTTTTAATAGGATAATTCTAGGGTTTCTAGAATTATCCCATGTGGATAATAAGGGACTAGATAATTACGGGATTTGAAATATAAAAATTTAATATTTAGGGTTATCTAGGGTTTCATTTTACCACTATATAAAGGACCCTAACCCTCTTATTTTTGACACACTCCTCCTCATAGAAGCCTTGGGCAAGAATTGTATTCCCTCCCTTCTCTTCATATTCATCTTCTTACTAGTGTTGGGTGTGAACCACTAGAGGCACGACATGTGTGGTACTTGATTCCAAAGCTTCAACAACACGAGGATCATTGTTATTTTCTTCGATAACAATTAATGTACGCATTTCTTAGTCATAATTTGGTATTTCAGAAAATATACTAGGGTTCTTAGGGTTTCCTTTTGATGTTCATAGTTATAGGTTCAATAAAGAACACGTAGATCTTTATTAGGGTTGCATACATACTTAAGAGTAGGGGTGGCAACTCTCGACCCAACCCGTAACCCAACACTGACCCGACCCGAAAATAGATGGGTTTGGGTTGAGATTTTTGACCCACCAACCCGTTTATTTCATGGGTTGGGTTGAGTTATCTGTTTGGGTTCGCGGGTCAACCCGCCAACCCGTATATATATATATATATATATATATATATATATATATATATATATATATATATATATGTAATGATATTTTTAATTACTAATTAAATTTGATTTCTATAAGTATTCGTAATATTTCGTATCATTGTATTCCTTCCATATTCGTATGTGACTAATCTACATTTTCGGTTCGTTAATCAGAAAAAGAAAAAATACATGTCGTTATTTCACGAGTCACGAACGAAATACGCTTCCACTTTCTAGGAATGTTTTCATAGTTCATTTTTATTTGGATGTTATTGACTTTATGAATTTATGTTGAAAACCTTTTTTTTATGTTAATTACTTTAATCATTTTATGAATTTATGTTGAAAATGCTAGATTTTTTTAAAATGTGTTGTTTATTTATTAAATGAGTTATATGAGTTGGGGTGGGTTGAGGTTTCCAGCCCACCAACCCGTGACCCACCAACCCGTCAACCCATATATTATATGAGTTGGGTTGAGTTTATGTTTTCTTACCCGCCAATGTGACAACCTGAAGTTGTTCCATCGCTACAACCCGTTCCGTTCGTAAAACTCGTCTTAAGCGAATTATTCTGTTCCGTTTTTGGATTAGGTCAATTAAATTAAGACTTTTATTTTGACTTTGTAAGTATCCAAACATGTTAGAAACACAAGAAAACGTCTCAAACTAGTAATTAGAAAAACCTTAGTTTTGACCATATCGGGTGACGACAACTTAATCGGGTGCGACCAAAAGCCTCGGTTAACATCAGTATCGGGTAGAATTCCACCGTGTCTCAAATCCAAACCATATTTAAAGTGGTTTAAGCCTCATTTGAACACTTTTTCACTCTCTCTCTAACCTTTCTCCTCAATCCATGATCTAGGTCCAAAAATCACACTTTCCAAGCTTCAAATCACTAAGGTAACTTCCCTAACTCATAGATTAGCATCTTAGACCTTCAAATTCGTGGTTAAGCAATCAATTAGGACCATTTTCATGTGTTTACGGCCCTAGAACATGCTTGGGCCGTAAACACACATATAAGGGGTTTTTGAGCCTTTAAACCCTTCCAATCGACCTTTGGAGCTTAGATATGACTATATGACTTAATGTACTGGACTTAGAACACCTTGAAACGAGTTTTTGGAGAGTAAACATGAGTTTACTGCCTAAGAACATGCTTGGGCCATAAACTCACCTTCATGGGGAGTAAACTCATATTTGAGTGTTTAAAAGCCACTTAAACACACCAATAGCCTTGGATTAAATTCTAGAATCAACCACCAACAAGTTAGGGACCTTAAACTTGATTAAAACAACTCCATAAGGAGTTCACGGCCGTAAACCCCTCATGAATGGGTTCCTAGGCCGTAAACTCCTATAAAGGGGTTAAATGGTGCCTTAAACTCACCCTTTGACTTGTAAAAATGAGTAGAACCACTTATGATTAACCTATGGCCTTCAAAACACATAAGGAATGTGTGGGTGAGAGTTTACGGTTGTAAACTCATAGTTTACTGTCGTAAACTCATCAAATGGTCCATATGTTTGAATTAGTCCCTTTCTAATGACCTAGAACAAAACCTAGCATCATCCTTCAATTGGTAAAAGGCCATTTAGCACTCAAGAACTCATCCATGAGTTTACGGTCGTAAAATCATGGGGATGAGGTGTTTAGGGCTGAAATCTCTTCTAAGAGTTTACTCTTGAAGAGTAACTCCTTATCCAAGCCCTACATGCCCATAAATGTCACCCGGGTCACTCTAAACACTTGAATTGAAGTGTTTTCGCAACTAGAAGTGTATATCCTCTATTGATTAGTGATTTAAATCTAATTAGATACAATTATGTATCATTTAATATTACATAGGAACCTCACACATTTTCAAGCCTCGATCTGACGTTTAAACATCCTAGTCGACACATTTTTAGTTCAGTGAGTTCATACCCCTCAATGAACCTTTTAAATGTTTTTACATGTTTTAGGGGGGGGGGGGGGATAAAAGTACGTTACTACGTGTTTTATTATCAAATCATATGTGATTTACAATCTATCATCAAAAAGGGATTTCTCTACAATTTTAGGTACTTATCAATAAAACTGTTTTAACTAATTATCAAATGCGCTTTTAAGGTTAAATTGTTGTTAAACTATTTTCAAAACTATGTTTCAACTACTTTTCTTTTTTTAAAAATATATCTACATTAATATATTTATATAAATAAGACTTGAAAGACTTAGGACCGATAGGTGACCTTATTTCCTGTTCTTGTTTGATGTGGTTTTAGGGTATTGGTTATCCGTCCGACTGTCGTTGAATTCTTAATTATATATCATATATATTTGTGTTAGATATGAATGTTTTTATCTTATTCATTACTACTGTTGATCAGAAGCATGAATTCACATACTCTATTTAACTATAATAGGTATAGTTAAGGCTACTACTAGTTACCTCTACTACTACTATACTCGCCATAAACTGTTAATGTTACAAGCTAATGCAAGTATAAGAGAACACTCTACTTACTATACTAAAAGTCTACCATACTAAAGCATAAGAGAATTCACTAATACAAAGTATATCACACTACCTCTCTATAAGGCACTCCACTATACTTACACCATGTGACCAGGGCTTCCCGAAAGGAAAGCAACACTATATGTATAGATCTATACAGAACTGACACTATTACATCCCGACTGTTAACTACAGTCCGAGCCGACTAGGCCCAGGGGTGGCACTACACTACTTCACTAGGCATGACCGGGAAGGTCATCGGTACTCTACTACTTCACAATTGGTCACATGAGAAGTTAAACTTACATCTAAATAAATACACTAAGACTTAAAGTCTGAACTAATATCCCGAAGTAATTAAAGATCTATTACTAATTAAAGTTACAACACTACTACTGTTAACAAGCATAACTTTTCTTCAGTCATATTACTTACATGAGATTTATTACTACACTTTTACAATTGAAGGTTTCAACAATATTACTTTTACACACTCAGAAGATTGATTTACAAATGTACTTTCTGGAAAATATAGGAATTCTAGGGATTTCTACTACTCATAAATACAAATTTCAGTTTTTATACTATAAGTTTGCAAACACTTTTATACTACAATGACACTAAACTCTTATGAACTCACCAACTTTATGCTGATATTCGTCTTCAAAATAACTTGTATCCTCAGGTCAAAGATAGACAGGTACAGGGCAGGTTTTGGAAGAAGATGGAGCATATAGAAGACTCATCTTTTATTTTGTTATACTTTTGGTGTCTATTAAACTTTACAGAACACAATTGTAATTATTATCACTATATATATGAAATGCTTGTTGTTTCTTGTTGTTACTATTATGCAATTGTAATGATATTGTACATGACGTCCTCCACCCCAAAATGTATTCCACCGTTCTCGGTTTTGGGGTGTGACAGCCAATCTGCCAATCCATGACCCGCCAACCCGAACCCAACCCAATTGCCAGGCCTACTTAAGAGTTTAAGTTGTTTTTGATTTGCATAAAACCCATCAGTAAAGTGTCCAACCCAAAGGCTTCAACTCCTATGAGCTTTGAAATATCTGCATTCACTACACCCAAGGCTCAAGTAAATGAAGCAAGTGATGAAAATGAGATGAACAAGGCAGAGATTAAACAAGAAAAAAAATGATCCAATACTGGAAAAAAACAACATGCCAATCCGGCTTCAAATGAATGATATATACATGTTTTAAACTTTTCACAGAAAGTGGTTCTTGTTCCTAACACCGGTTCTAGTTCTTAAACCCGGACCCAAAAGACCTAAAACCCAGAACCCGGATAAAGCCATTCTTTAAACCAAAAATCCGGACCGGTTCTACATATTCCGGTTCTAACAGTTTCAGTTTCGGTTTATTTTTTTGGTTTTAAATCTCATCCCTAACAAGTGCCATGACCGCAATAGCTAACTTTAGTGGTTAACTATGACTAGGGCTGTAAATGAACCAAATGAATATGAACAAATGATTGTTCATGTTCGTTCGTTTAAGTTAGCCGAACAAACGAATGAACACTAATGGATAAAAGAATGAGTTTTCTTGTTTATGTTTGTTCGTTTAACAAATTACATTGTTATGTTTGTGGTAAACTAACATAAATGAACAAAGATAAACAAACATAATTAAACATATATAAATATAAACAAACATATTATAGTAATATAATAAAAAACAATTAAACATATATGAAGATAAATGAACTTAAACAAACAAACATAAATAAATGTAAACGTATAATATAAACAAACATTCATGAACATAAATGAACGAACGAAACCATTATTTATGTTAGTTCGTTTAGCAAAACGAACTAGAATTTGTGTTCATTTTCGTTCATTTATCAAATAAACGAACATAAACGAACTTCATGCCGAACGTTCACTTTATTTATAAATTATAGTCCTAGCTATGACCATGTAGTCTTTTTGGACCAAAATCAACATTCAATTATTTAAAGCTAAAAAAACAAGAAGAAGATATATCGGGGGTGAAAATGTAATTGCAGGAAACTTAAGAGGTTCCTTAAACCATTTATCCAAAACGGCAAAACCCCATTTCGCTGTCAAAAACCCCTGCCTCTGCTACTCACTGATACGTTCCACCGTCTCTTTCTACGAGAAACCTCCGGCAGATTGCAGCTCCGGCGAAAAGCCTCGACTAACCACCTACGTCGAATTCGGAGTTACTGTCCTCGGTACTCATCTTCTCTTGATTAATTTTATGTCTGTTTCCTGCTTCAGTTTAATCTGTATTGTATACATTCCTTAGTTTAAAAGCCATTTTGGATTTGTTCTGATTGTGTAAGAACCTTATTCAAATTTCTCTTAGGTTTGTAACCTGCTTTTGCACCAATATATACTATTTCTGATTGTTGGAAGCTGAAAGCACAACCCTGTTTTATTCAAAACCCTAGTCATAAGACGTTGAAACCGTGAAATTGAGCCAAATACCACTTTAGCGAAGAAAGATTCTGTCTGAATCGAAGCTATGGCTGGGCGTTTACGCAGACATGTTTATATACTTCTTGTTTAATTGTGTGGGTTGTGTACCAAACAGGTCTTAATCTTTAGCATATGGACCTGATCGAATCTATTCATGACATCCCTGTGCAAAATCCATCAGTGGAAGATTTCTCTGCTTCGGACTTAAATTGGATAAAATTTGGGACTCCTGAACACCATGATGACGTGGCACTAATTCCATATGCTAGAGCTGAAGAATTCATCATTGGCGAGTGTTCTAATGTAGAATGCCCAACCCGTTTTCACATTGAGAGAGGAAGGAAACGTTCATTAGGCAGCCTGATGGAATTCAAGAGCGATGAATATCTTGAGTATAGACTGTAAGCATTTTGACAATTCTTGTAACTTTAATTTATGCTTGCTTTATAAACACCTAAATTCCAAAACACTTGATAAAATCTCAATTATTATTTATTTATTTATTTATTTTCTGTATTCTTATAGGTACTGGTGCTCATTTGGTCCTGAGAACTACGGGGAAGGCGGAATCATATTGCCAAGCAGAAGATACAGACTCAACACCCGAAACCGGGCAGCCCGACCTCAATCAATGCGAGGCTGCACATGTCATTTTGTTATAAAAAGATTATACGCGCGTCCATCTCTCGCCCTCATAATCTACAACAACCGCCGCCACGTCAGCAAATCCGGATTCATCTGCCACGGGCCCCTCGACCGGGACGCCATTGGTCCCGGTGCGAAGAAAATCCCGTACGTGGGACATGAAATCCAACAACAGACGATGTCGATGATTTATCTTGGGATTCCGGAAGAAAATGTTTTGGAGAAACATATAGAAGGGATACAACGGTATTGTGGTTCGGATTTGAAAGTGAATTCGATTGCTTCTCAGTATGTTCATAAACTTGGGATGATAATTAAACGATCGACACATGAATTGGATTTGGATGATCAAGAAAGTGTGAGGATTTGGGCGGAAAGGAATAAGAAATCGATTTTTTATTATCGGGATGCTTCGGAAACGGAACCCTTTATTCTTGGGATTCAAACTGAATGGCAGTTGCAGCAGATGCTTAGGTTTGGACATCGGAGTCTTATAGCAGCAGATTCAACTTTTGGAATCAAGAGATTAAAGGTGCATACTTGTATTCCAGCTCTATTTTCTATGATGAGGATCAGGAGGGCATTTGCATCTTTTTTTTTTTTTTTTGTCTTAACTCATCGAGCTCATTAAGTCAAAAAGAAACAACCCCTTAGCTTCTGAAATCTAATAGCCTTGATGTGTTTTTGTTTTTAAAAAAATTTCTGATTGCAGTATCCTTTGTGCACACTTCTTGTGTTTGATTCGAGACAACACGCACTCCCTGTAGCATGGGTAATTACTCGAAGTGTTGCAAAATCCGATGTATGTAAGTGGATGAAAGCTCTTCTTGGCCGTGTTCGTGCTGTTGACCCAACATGGAAAGTCAACGGATTTATTATCGATGATGCAGCAGTAGAGACTGATCCCATAAGGTATGCTATTCATTCCTGAAATTAATGATTCTTTTTTGCATATTGCTTATTTTCATATTGGTTAAATGCAAGAAATAACAATGTACTTTCATTTCTTCCTATTACAACATTTTACTTTCAAAATCTACCCAATTATAGGCTTAGAGCAATTCCATTCAAACAGAATGCAATTTTTATTGTTATAATAAGGATTTAAAATACACAAATAAATCAAAGTACGTTGCTAATTCTTACATTTAGCCCTTTCTATATTGGGTTAAAGGTGCATAACATATGTTATTCATTCCGGAGATTAATGCTTCTTTTTCCGTTTTACTTATATTTATACAGGTTTTAGCAAGAAATAACAACATACTCTGTTGTAAAATCCTACTTTCCTTTTTTCCTATTACAGCATTGTACTTTAAAAATCTGCTCAGTTATAGCAAGGTCAGTGCAATTTTCACTGTTATAAGAAAGAAATTACAATGCTACATTGGGTAGATTTTCCAAAGTACAATAGCTGGACAAGAAAAAAAAAAAAATCAAAAGTACACTGTTGTCTTACTAGGAAGAAATGAAAGTAGTTTGCTATGGCTTTATGCAAAATTCAGTCTCTTACTCTTAACTTATTTCCACTTTATGGCTTTATGCAAATAACCAGTTTTGTAGACAAAATATGCAAACCCCTTTTAATTTTAGGATCAAAAGATACAACATTTAACCAGTAACTTGTTTAATCCGTTAAAACGTTGTTGCTATGGCTGTAGTTTGAAATTTTTTTGAATTAGGAGATTGTGCTTTGAAAAATCTACTCAAGTTATAGCAGTGAAAGTTTCATTATATCTAAATGACATCAGCATGATGTACTTTCTTTGTAGGGAGACGTTTTCGTGTCCTGTATTATTTTCAGTGTGGCGTGTTCGTCGGTCATGGCTGAGACATGTTGTGAAGAATTGTAGAAACATTGAAGTCCAAAGACAAATCTTTAAACGTTTGGGAGAAATAGTTTACAGCATTTGGGGAGGAGTTGATCCTTTTCTTGTCTTACAGAAATTCATCCAAGATTTTGTTGACCAAACTGACTTCATGCAATATTTCAATGCCACATGGGTGCCTAAGATTGGTTAGCTACAATCCTACCTTTTTCATTTCCTTCTTAGGGAATCGATAAATGCAACAAATAGCAACATACTTTTGTTTATTTATTATTCATTTCTTAACACAAATAGCAACATACTGTTTTAAGAAACTAAATCAACAAAATTTTCTTCCTAGTTTGATAGACGTTGCTATAATCGGGTAGATTCTTCAAAACACAATACTATAAATGTAATAGTATGAAATAATAAACAAAATCAACAGAAGTAGATTGTTATTTTTGCATTTAGCCTTTATTGATTTCTTATTCCATTCCTCAGAGATGTGGTTAACAACAATAAAATCCCTCCCACTAGCAAGCCAAGAATCCTCGGGTGCAATCGAATCCTACCACGTGAAACTAAAACTCAAACTCTTCGACGACTCGCACCTGGGTGCACTCCAACGAGTCGATTGGTTAGTCCACAAGCTAACCACCGAGCTCCACTCCTCCTATTGGCTCGACCGCTACGCAGACGAAAGCGACTCCTTCCAAACCATCAAGGACGAATACGTAAATTCCACCTCATGGCATCGAGCATCAAAAATCCCAAACACCAACATTACATTATCCCCAAACACCACCAAAATCCTAAGCCAAACCGATACTTCCCGTTCCCATATCGTCTCGAATCCCGGGTCCGAATTCGCGTTTTGCGATTGCGAGTGGTCGTTACGCGGGAACATCTGCAAACACGTGGTCAAAGTCAACACGATGTGCGAGAATCTAAAAGGGTACCAAAGTTCGTTGTCGTTTCACGCGTTTCAAGAGATACTTGTGAAGATGTTTGAAAAACCATTGGATGATTCGATGGACCTTGATTTGTCAATGGCGTGGTTGGGTCAAATTCATGGTCAAATTGAGAAACTTGTGGAGTTGAATAAGTCAACGGATATTGGAACGGTGGTCAATGGGCTTCCGTTGAAGTGGAATTCTAAAAAAAGTAGAACGTCGTTGGCCCGTAGACCGGCCACCGTGGGCCAGTCGTTGGCGCTGACGTCAGCGAATAGTGGTGTTAATGTTCGGAAGAAGAGTCGGAAGAGGAAAAGATTGTCGCGTATAAGGTAAATAAGAGAAAGAGATCATTAATTTCTGCTACCTTAATTGTTTTTGTTGTCTTTTAAACCCATGTTACGCATTTTTTTTTATGCGGTTTAGAGTTTTTAAGTACGAAAGTTGTAGATAACATTTTTTTATATCTATTATATTTCATTACGCTGTATATAATCTTTGTATTTGATTACACTTTTGTTCTGAAATAGTTTAAGGATGGATCGACGTATTTGCTTATGAGGACAAGAGTTGCTCTTGTAAGTTATATATAAGTGTTTTTATTTATTTCTTTATTTATTTAATGCAATAAGATGATTTAATGCAGATCGCTAGCACAATTGACTTCACATTTTTAACAAAAAAATTGACTACTAATATATCGACGATCTTCTCACATACATACAGGGTCATCAACAAAACAGATTGATGCTCTCTTTGTTTTCTCCTAAGTATTAGTAAGTTACCATAAATGATCCTTGAAAATGTTTTATAAAATGACGGTGTTTTTCAGGAGACGATAGAAAAAAATATGAGAGTCGATTTATTTATCTATTAAATTGTTAATTTTGTATCAAGTAAAAAAAGTGCTTATGTATACTATCTAACGTTCTGTTAAGTTAATAAAATAATAAAAAGTGACAAATATAGTCAATTTCTTTGATGATTACCATAAAGGATGATTTTTTGAATCTCAAAATAGCTCAGTTTGAATTGTGAAATGCATTATTCAATATGAAATAGTTATGTACTGTAAAATGACATCGTTTGCTTAAAAAAATGCTGAGAAATCCTTTGTAATACCACAGCTACGTATTCTGATTATTATATTTGGAAAATAGATTTCAAGAAAAACCGTTTTTTTTAGACACCTATTTAAAGATGTATATATAGTTTAGCCAGGAGGTTTTCTTAATCTGAGTTATCCTAACAAAATTTGTAAGGCTTAAGATCCACTTGTGGATATAAAACAAACATTTTAAGGTTGGAATCATCATTTTAATATGAAAACACAAGGTATGTTTTTATATCAAAATAAAGATAACATCTATGTTTACTAAGAACTAGTGGAAGCATAATAATATTCCTAATCTTGTATGAATGAGATATACTTAATCATAATAAATTACATTTCAGACTACGCAACACTTTTTCCCTTGACTCACAATGTATTTTTAAGATGAAAGATTTAGGAAAAGAAAAATAAAAATGTAAAATCTATGGAGATAGATAATGATGAATGTTAAAGTTTTAAACCTTTATGCATATGGTGAGAAAATCTTGAAAGAGATCAAGATACAAGATTTCTTTGGAGGACTCTTGGCATTGCAACATGGCACCATTTTGAGTCTCACTCAAAAGGACCTAACACATAGGTTTGAGCTAGATAAAATGATTTATATTTCATTTTCTTTAACAAATGAATCTATCATTTATGCCATATTATGCACAAGAGTAGGTATATGATCAAACTATGAACATATCATAAGATACCAATAAGATACATGAAAGCTCATTAGATGACTATAAAGACATTCAAAAAGTACTTATGAAGAACTAGAGAATGTATGAGTTAATCAGTTTAGAAGAAGATCTTCATGTAAAGAGCTACATAATATGCTAATTTCAAAACACACACATCCACACACACACACACACACACACATATATATATATATATATATATATATATATATATATATATATATATATATATATATATATATATATATATAACTGGATTATAATTTCATTATGGATTCAGAGTAAGTTTTATTAGAACGAGGTCCAAACAAAACATAATTGCATAGTCTACTACAAAATAAGAATATACTACTACTTTAAAGGTTGCAATCAAATATGATTGTATGAATGAGTTCATTAAAAAACTAAGTTAAGTCCTTCCATTCAAGGATCACATAGGAATTTTTTTGTGAGTTCAAGAGTATATTTAATCAAACTAAGATAGTCTGAATTGTCACAACTAGCATTTTAGCTAGGGAATTCTTTCCTCATGTAAACATCAACTATTGCAAGATTTGTACTCTAAATGGATATCATACTCTATGCTCAATCAAAATCATCAATTTGAATCAAAATTCCTGAGTGAAGTTCAAAACCTAATACAATACATCTTATATACTTAACTATGTGTCTGAAACCCTAAAAACCCCGGTTCAAATTTATTAGGGACTATGATCCTCTTATTGGGCCTGATGGGCCAGTAAACCTTCTATTTGATGATTTTGGGCCAATGAAACCCATTTGGGCTCTAGTTGGGCCTATATTTGTCAAACCATAGCAATTGCACCGTGTTGGGTATAAAGTAACTCACTTATTTAGCATGGTCATGATGGGCCGTGAACCACCCTATTGAACCATGATGGGTCGTGAACCCATCCTCTCATAGTATTTGGACCGTAAACCCCATCCCTTACCACCTTTGGGCCGTGAACCCTCATAAGGGCCCAATGGGCCGAAAACAATCAACTTGGGCCTTATAATATTGAAATCAAGCAAGTAAGGCCCAAACTTTTTCTCCTTTCTTTTTCTTCTCCTTTATTCTTGGCCCAACTATAAGAAAGAGAAAGAAAAGAAGAGATAATAATAGGATGAAAACCTTGACACCTTAATGTTGCATGGTGGTAATCCATGCACAATAACCACCATACAACAAGTTAAATCCCATACTTCTATCCAAGGTTTTCTCACTCCCTCTCTTCTCTTCAAATTATTGGCCATAAGACCTCCCCACCATCAGTCTTCATTTCAAACTCAATATTCTATCATCTTTCCCTCTCAAAATCAAGGACAAAATCGTGAGTGCGTGTGAGGGTGTTCAAGAGTTCCACACCAAGACCCCAACTTGGTAAGTTCTTGTTTAACTCTATGGTTTAACTTCAAGTTTACACTAAAAATCTCTCCTTAAACCACTCGCATTTCATGATCATGCTCTTAAAGCTTCATAGATCTCGAAAATCTTCTCAAGGAAACATCTAGGGTCGAAATCTTTTTCGAAATCTTCTTTAAACCGAGAACAACAACCCAGAGTGAGTTCATACCCCATATTTTCGGTTTTCACTATGTTTTGGGGGCGAATACAAGTTGCTTTGTGTAGATCTATATGTTTATGCATGTATATGTGTGTTTTCATGTTATATGTTGTGTTTATGTTATGAAAACATGCTAGATCTTTACTAAATTTGAAATATCCACCATATTTGGTGATGTTTGTAAACAAAACTATCTTATGTGACATACTATGTGATGAAAAGGATTAAACAAGCTAAGAATGTGTGAACACTAACCAAAATCGTATAAAGGGCCATTTTTGACAAAATAAATAAAAGGTGAGGTTCTTATGTAACTCATGGTTTTGGGAGGACCAAAAGAGTCATTTTTAAAGCAAAATGGATCTTTGTGATATTCATGGTCTTAGAGGGGCCAAAAGTGCAAAATTTTCACAAATGGGCTTCTGTATGGGTCTTCACGTTTTTTAATGGGCTAAATATGCCAATTTTCACAAAAGATGGGTCTTTATTATGCAACTCATGGTTATTAGGGGTCAAAAGGGATTATTTTTGCTAAAGATGGTTAGTTGCAATATTTGAGACCCTACGAGGACTAAAAATGTAAACATTTTCATAAATGGGCCATATTTGGACTTTTATGGGCTTAAATGTCATTTTCAACAAAGTTGTACCAAAAATGTAAATTTTTGATAAGAGGGATTTTAAAATGTGAAATTATTAAAATTTGGGCCAAAAAGATGGATTTACCTATAATGGGCCGAAAATGCACATTTTTATAAAGATCAAGCCCAAAAATGATATTTTTGACAAAAGTGAGTAAAAATGATTATTTTTACAAAAAGTGGGTCTTTTATGTCATTTCGGAAAATTATTAAACTAGAACAAGCAATAATATGACAAACGGGCTAATTATGTCATTCTCGTGTTATTGGGCTTTGGTGACCCATTTATATGCCTGATAGGTCCTGAATACTCTATATATGTTTATTGGGCCTTGTTGGCCCATTTACATGCTCGACGGACATTGGATACTAATTGCATGCTATTTGGTCCTGTAAATACCATACATGTGAAATGGGTCTTAGTTTTCCTTTTACATATATTTTGGACCCAGATTATATAATCTCATTCCTTATGAGCCTAGAAATGATTTACATGTTAGTGGGCCGTAGTTGTTCACTTACATGTTTATTGGGCCTGGAATGTGCTTTATATGTTTCTCTTCGCGTAAATTTGATTAAGGTTCTAGTGAGATGTGTTGGTTGACACCTATTGAGTGTATGATTGTAGCCTGCAGTTATAACCAAAGTCTCTTGGAGGGAGAGCGGGGATTTATGTATAGATCTATACGAGGATGACACCCCACACCTGGGCTATTCGCTACAGTTAGACTGAACCAGTCTAGGGTGACGAAAACCTTACCTTATTCCGTCGGCGTTCAACAACGCCAAGATAGACGAAATTGTCATTATCTAGTATCGTTATAACGACTCACTTAGAGGAATTACCATTATAAATTTACAGAAGACCATTCTCTTTTCTCATTGGATTACTCGGTAACATACTTGCACCGGTACTAAACCTCGAGGGTTGATATACCGACATTCTCTTTTCCAGACAACATCGGGTTGTCTGGGGGCATTCTCTATACATTCTATTCATTATATTTTTACATTCTAATAGACAATAATACACATGCATTAATACAAGATCGGACATAAACATACTAATTGTTTTCAGAAAATACAGTATTTTCTAGTGGTTATAAAGTTATGCAAATCATTTTCTCAAACATGCTTATGAACTCACCAACATTTTTATGTTGAAATTTTTAATTAACTTATATTCTCAGGAAACCGTTGAGCAGAACGAACTCATGTAGGTTTTGTTATATTTTGTTTCATCATACTTGAACAATTTTTGCATGTAATATTTAAAACACAATACTCAATGTAAACAATCAATGTTGTTATATTACATGTGTGATGATGATGATGTTATGTTTAAGTTATATACTCTGTAATGATACTACAACAATGGAGTCACGCATAAGCCCCCGAACGTTTCCGCCGTCTGGTTCGGGGGTGTGATGGATTGGTATCATAACATTGTTTATACTAAACTGACATATCTAATCATACAAGATATGCAACTATAAATACAATGGGACTTAAACACTCAGAATAAAACAATACCTAAGTGTGCATTAATGCTATAACCCTAAAAGACTCTGGAGGAAATTGAACACCGTGGTTAAACCTAGATAGTTATGTAGTCATATTGGGGATAAATATAGCATGATCAACTATATTATTTCAAAATATGACCAACATGTGCTTGAGAGTATACATGGTGGGAAATGAATCTAGAAACTTACCTCGTACCCAAAAGCTCTAAGGAAACTCAAAGTTAAGCAAATAAAATACTATAGGAGTATTTTGAAATCCTGTCTACATATACTTTCCTTCCACACTTCTCACCCTTCCAGCTTCTCACACAATCTTCATGGAAGAGGTTCAGCAAAGAATCCTTTACTATCAGGCCCTGGTGTCCAATGGACTAACTGAAGGAGACCCTGAAATGGGTCAGGAGGCAGATCTCGTGTTAGGCCTGAGGAATACATGGAGACATACTACGAGATCGGAGAACCCAACGAGGTTGTGGACGAAGATGGAGACACAAATGAAGTCCCCAGTGAGCCTCCCACTTTAGAGGAGGTGCAGGACCACCCTGCGGCACCACATGATCCCATTGATAGGACCCGCTCCTTAGAGGAGGAGGTTGCCACCCTTCGGCAACAACTATTAGCACCAGAGGCCAGAGCCGTGTAGGCAGATCACGAGAGGGACGAGGTCATCAGGGAGATGAGCGAGAAGGTCGTTTGCCTTCACCTCCCCAATCACGAAACCCTAATAATCTATGGTGACAAACCTGGCGCCAATCTTCGTTTTATTTCGTGCATCTAGGCGCAAAAGTGCCTGCATAAGAAAAACTATGCTTTCCTCGCTCATGTTGTGGATAAGGCCACAGAAGAAGTAAACATTAAAGACATCCCAGTGGCATGTAACTTCTCGAATGTATTTCCAAAAGACCTTCCGGGAATACCCCCAGAAAGATAGGTCGAATTTCGAATCGACCCAATACCAGGAGCCACATCAATTGCCAAATCACCCTACAAGTTAGCTCGTATCGAAATGCAGGAGTTATCCAGCCAACTAAGCACGTTGTTGAGCAAGGGATTCATCAGACCAAGCTTCTAATCATGGGGAGCTCCGGTCTTATTTGTCAAGAAAAAGGATGGATCTTTCAGAAGGTGCATCGATTATAGGGAATTAAACAAGCTCACTGTCAAAAACCGATACCCACTCCCTTGGATTGACGATCTATTTGACCAGCTGCAAGGAGCTAGTTACTTCTCCAAAATAGATCTAAGATCCGGTTATCATCAACTCCGAGTCCGAGAAGAGGATATTTGTAACGCTCGTGTTTCTAGGCTAGACACTAATGATAATGTAATAGTCTAGGCCAAACTTTGTAGTTTGTTTTGAAATAATAAAGATATATTATTTGATTATTATGTGTTTATTGCTTAATTATTATGATTTAATAAGTTAAAAATAAAAATAAGCGTCGAAAATAAATCATGGATAACCCCGATATCTATGAAGAAAGTTGTAATGGTTGAAATAAGTGTTGGGATTATTAGATTGCGTCATGGGCTCGGTCCTTAGCCCAGTTTTAGATTGCCGGTATTAGGCCTATCCAACCGTGCATGTTTTGTACTAGGGTTTAGTATATAAGCTGCATGCATGAAGTCTTAGATGTCATCGCTTTTATTATTTATTTTCTCTAAGTTTTGTAAACCCTAGCTCGCCTCTACCACAGAAGTTCTTTGTCGAGCTCTGCTGAGGCGTGACTTTATTTTGAATCATAAGCATACATTTGATTCCATCCTATGTTCACTTTCATACTGTTTTTGACTTGTTCAATTTCCATAATCATACATGTGAAAGATCTAATCGATCTAGAGTTTGATTCTCAACAATTGGTATTAGAGCAGGAGACTGTGTAATTCATACACATCTCTTCCATCGAAGAAGTTATTAGGGTTTTTAATTCTGCATTGATTGATATTAATTGAGCCGTAACTCCATATTGGCGTATCTCATTAATTGTTGATCTAACCCTAACGATATATTACAAGTCTGATCTTTTACAGGTAATCGATCAAAAGTCATTACAATGTCCATGGACGACTCACAAGCCAATCCAATCAACGTCTCCAACAACATTGGTTCGATAACAAGGATACCAATCTTGTATACACAAGATTATGAAGTCTGGACGGATCACTTCGAAGATTATTTGATTGGATCAGAGGATAATGGATACTTGATCTGGGAAGCGATCACCGTTGGACCATTCACTCACTCAAGCACTTCGAAGATTGTCAAAAGTCAGAAGGAGTACAATCAGCTTGTTAACGATGTCAAAGATATTCCTCAAGATGAGAAGGAAAAGTTTCAATGCAACATCAAAGCCCTAAGGATGATTAGGTTTACGTTGCAGTCAGATACGTTTCGTTTGGTAAGTTCTTGTGCCACGGCTAAAGAGATCTGGGACAGATTAAAAGAATTGTATTCCACTGATGAAGATTTGGAACATTCAATTCAAACTCTCTTGCTGTCTGAATTTGGAGACTTTAAGCAGAAGCCTGAAGAGAAACTCGTTCAAGCCTTTGATCGCTTCAATCATCTTCTAAGTAAGATGATAAAGCATGGGATCGAAAGGAAGGTTATCGAACAAAATGTTACTTTTATGAACGGTCTCAGATCCGAATGGATGGCTGTTGTATCTACAGTTAAAGCTCATGAACAATTCAAGTCATATTCTATGGCGAAACTAGTAGGTATTTTTGAAGTCCCATGAAAGTGCACTGTCTAAGGAAACGAACGTGGTTTCCAGTCTGGGTTCTTTAGCTATTATATGTAAAGGAAAAATCTCGATTGAAGAGGAGGAGGAATTGGATCTTGCCAATTATGATCTAACAGGTGAAGAATATGCCTTGATGGTGTCTAACCCTAGAAAATTTATTAAGAAGAAATTCCTAGCCAACAAGAACCGAAACTGACAGGGTAATTACAGCGCCGAAAAGATCAAGGAAGAACCAAAGATGGTGTCAAAGTCTGAAGAGTCAAAGAAAGAAGAGAAAGTTGGAGGAGAATCAGGATTCGACTGCCATTACTGTGGACGCAAGAGCCATTTTGCAAAAGATTGTATGATGAGAAAGAGAGAAGAAAAGATCAATGAAGAAGATGAGGAAGCGAGCCTCATAAGAAGATTGGAGGAAATCAAGAAAAGAAAGTCTACTACTAACAATACTACCATGAATGCTTTAATTGTGCAGGATACAGAAAACTTGATGAATTCGGTGGTATGGAAGTTTGGTCCACAGATTCAGAGGATGAAGAAGTCAGGAAACCTACTCATGGGAAGGCTATGCTAACAATGGAAGAATCTGTAACAGGAAGGTGCTTTGTGGTAACAGAAGGTGTGTCTCAAATGAGAGGATATACAACCGACGGGGAAATAGAAGATGAGAAGGAGCGAGAGGACAGGTGTTTCGCTGCCAAACCTGTCAGTGCACAGTTCAACGAATGTGATGAGTTGATCAAGAAGGTACAAAATATTCTTGTCTCTCTAAAAATACCTGTTACTAACTATGAAAAGGAATTAAATAGCTTAAAATCTAAATTTTCAAGCATAAGTAGCAGTCTCACCCAAACCCGTGTCACAAATTTTAACCTAACTGATCAAATCAGCAGGATTTCATCAAAGAGTGAGGAAAGGAGAATGTGGATCGAGCAGAAAGAGAAGGAGTTAATTAGGTCTAAGGATGATTCATTTTATTTACAAAGAGACAATCTTAAACTTCTTAAATAGAGAAATGTGTTTTGTTTAATTGCTAAAAGACTCTATTTTAACATCACTCAGTTGCATCTTGATTGTGAAATAGGAAAGAAGATACATCGCATGATTTTACCTTCCTTGAGTTAAAGGAGGATGAAATTGATGTTGAAGCCTACAACTGTGAAAGCGTTGTATCTTCTGACGAGGTTTCTCCAGCAAATAAAATAGGTTTGGACAAAATTGAATTCTACATAAAGTCCAAAGACCACAAGGACATGCTCAAAAATCTGTTAAACGAAAATGATAAATTGACATTAAGAACCGAAACCGTACAGAAATTTGACTCGTTGAATGCCAAATTAAGTTCAGAAAATAAAATTGATGTTGAAAATGCATCTGAACTTAATGAGGATGATGATTTGAGTGAAATCTCTGTAGAGGAAGTGGTGGACTGTTCAGAATTTGTCAAAAGCGAACCTAAGTCATGCAAAAACCTGATTTCTGAAAACTCTGTTGAGTTTGTTCGCTTATCTACTGACAAAACTAAAGTTCTGAAAGCTAAAGCTGTTGTGTACCAAAAGGTACAAACCAATCCAAATCAAGTATACACAGTTCCGGGTGTCACTCCACAACAAACTGCAGAATTCACGGCTATGGTGGAAGAAGACAATGCTAGTGGATGTGACGAGTATTTCTGGTTAGCCCCAATAGACAACGCTGAAGAGACTAAGGGCCTATCTCAGAAAAGCTCATGGAGAGTGAAAGGTAGATATATACCCGAACCTCTAAATGAGCTTGCAAGATATGATGTGCCAAGCACAAGTGGAACCAAAACTTCAACAGGCGAACATGTGCAAACCACTAGCAAAACATCCTCAATAAAGAGTGACAACTATGCTCCTACTTCAAGGAAAAAGGCTAACATCCACAGGAATCCAAAACAGGTGGCTGATCAAAAACACAAATGAAATCTGAGATACAAGAAGAATCTTTTAGAAAGAAAACAGTTTTGGAGATCGCAAAATCCACACTATGTAAGAATTGAAAAGAAGCACAAATCCCAAGAGGAATAAAGGAACGAAAAGGGTTATTTCGATCCCACACCCGAAAGGAACCGAAAGAATAGTTTCGGTCCTCATGACAGTATCAACCGAAAGGGTGGTTTCGGTCCTTCGACTGAAAGGAATCGAAAGGGTGGTTTCGGTTTTTCGACTGAAAGGAATCAAAAGGATAGTCTCGGTCCGACGACCAACAGGAACCGAAAGGAGAGCTTCGGTCCTCCATCCTATGACAACCGAAAGAGCAGTTTCGGTCCTCCACCTAACAGTAACCAAAAGAGCGGTTTTGGTCCCCGATCCAACAACAACTGAAAGAGCAGTTTCGGTCGTCATCCCTCCAAGTTCAGTTAGACACAAAGAAGATCCATTGAAACTTCTAAACCTAACACCTCTAACTCTAGTTTTCTTTCGTCAAAAGATTTAATGGGAAAAGGAATGCTCTTTCCAGAAGATAACAAACATCCAAAAGAGATCCAAAAGAATGCTGACGTCAACACCAGAAATCCCAAACCCACTCAATCTAAACCAACCAAAATTAAAGTTTTCACCATAAAAAGAAAAGATGAAACAACTTTAATTAAACGTACTTACTTAGTTGATATTTCTCTTACTATTCCCTGTTCTGTAAAAGGCTCACGAGGACCCAAGAAACTTTGGGTTCCTAAATCTGCTTAAAATTTTTGCAAGTAATACGTGACGAGCAGTTCGACGAAGAATGGTACATTGATTGTGGCTGCTCTCGTCACATGACAGGGAGGAAGGAAGAATTGAGGGAGTTTCGGTCTCTTAAGGATGGTGGCATTGTGAAATACGGCAACAACTCATTTGGTACTATCAAAGGCTATGGAATGATCACAAATGCGAGTTCTCTATAAGAAAAGTGGCTTATGTTGAAGGGATCCAACACAACCTTATCAGCGTATCACAACTGGTAGTTGGCATTGGATTGAAAGTATCATTTGATGATGAAGGCTCAGAGATTGTCGAGAAGAGATCTAATAATATTCTGCTGAAGTCTAAGAGAAAGGGGGAAATGTACCCTTTGAACCTCAACCCCATTCGGGGAAAACCAACAGTTTGCCTGCTCACTAAAGCTCACTCCGATGAAAGCTGGTTATGGCATCGAAGACTCTCTCATCTAAATTTCAAGGATATCAAAAAGTTGGTTTTGGGCAATCATGTTCGAGGACTTTTGGTTCTAAAATTTGATAAAGAACATCTTTGTGCAACATGTGAAATGGGAAAGCAGAGTAGGCAAAGTCATCCTTCTATTATCAATACTAAGGTGATAGAACCGTTGGAGTTGTTACATATTGACTTGTGTGGTCCCTCGTCAACTGAAAGCATTGGGGGCAACAAATACCTTCTGGTTATAGTGGATGATTTCTCTCGTTTCACGTGGGTGTTCTTCTTAAAGAAACAATTTGAAGCTACTCCAAAGCTTAAGCTCTTCATAAAATAGGCCGAGAATCAACAAAAGAAAGTTGTTCGTAACGTGAGAAGTGACAATGGTCTGGAATTCAAGAACAAAGATTTGTAAGACTTTCTAGCTGAAAAGGAATGACTCACAACTTCTCAGCCCCATACACTCCACAACAGAATGGTATTGTTGAAAGACGAAACCGATCTCTATGTGAAGCAGCTCGCACAATGCTATGCTTCGCTTCCCTGCCGCTGTATTTTTGGGCCGATGCAATTGCTGCTGCTTGTTATACTCAAAGCATATCGTATTTGAACAAGCGATTCTCTATCACTCCCTACGAGATCTTGAACAATCGTAAACCAAATGTGAAATTTTTTCATGTGTTCGGTTCAAGATGCTCCGTGTTCAACTCCAGAGAGAATCGAAACAAGTTTGATGCTAAGGCTGATGAAGGAATTTTCTTAGGCTACACCCTGAACTCCAAGGCGTATAGAGTTCTCAATAAGCGCTCGAAGAAGATTGAAGAAACATACTATGTCACATTTAACGATAGTTATGTTAAGAAGATGAAATCAACAAAAGGTGTAACGCAAGAGATCTTTCCAAAGAATGGTCAAGTTACGGACTCTCTTTCAAATCTTTTCGAGCAATACTTGATTTTGTTTGACGAGCCTCAAAAGGAAATTGACTCTGAATCAATGGCAAAAGATAGCAAAGTTGATAATCTAAAACAAATTATTGACGACACTGCTCAAAAGAAGGCTGATGATCAATCTAAAGAAACCGAAAGGCCAGAAGCAAGCGAACATGCATGTCACCGTCCTAATGTTGAGGGGAGGGTCCATCTCTTTTTCATGATCAAGGTTCATCATTCCAGGGGGAGAGCTCATTGCATCGTTCTTCAAGCTCTTCTTAGAGTCCACTCAAGGAAGGGAACACCAATCTAGATACCGAACATGTGTCATTCTTCGAGGGGGAGAACACCAATGTCGGTGATGATGACATTCTGTCTGAGCTAGAGGAAGAAATAAATGTTGAATTGGATCCCATCTATGATCCAAATTTCTCTCCACTTATCAAATGGAGCAAAGATCACCCTCAAAGTCAAATTATCAGGGAATCTTCAGAAAAGGTGTTAACTCGTTCTCAAATCAAAGCGAAACAGGTTGCACTCTTCTCTAAAGTAGAGTTTTGCATGTTAAACTCCTTTGTTTCCAAAGTTGAACCAAAAACTGTTAACTCAACACTTGATCATTTAGACTAGGTTCAGTCCATGCAAGATGAATTAAATGAGTTTGAAAGAAAAAAAAGTATGGCATCTTATTCAAACTCCAAAGGATGCTTCGATTGTCGGTCTCAAATGGCTATTCAGTAACAAGATGGATAAGGATGGGAATGTCATTCATAACAAAGCAAGGCTGGTGGTCAAAGGATACTGTCAGGAAGAGGGAATCGATTATGAAGAGACCTTCGCTCTAGTTGCAACATTAGAGTCTGTTCGTATCTTTCTTGCCTATGCAGCTCACAAGAACTTTGAAGTCTATCAGATGGACGTCAAATGTGCCTTCCTCAACAGTGAACTTGAAGAAACTGTATATGTTGAGCAACCGCCAGGCTTCGTGAACGAGAAGTATCCAGATCTTTTTTACGTCCTTGACAAAGATGTATATGGCTTAAAACAGGCTCCCAGAGCATGGTATGAAACTCTCAGTCGTTTCTTAAAAATGTCTAAATTCAAACAAGGTTCGGTTGGTTCTTTCGTAAGAGAGAAGGTAACCACCTTATGATAGTCCAAATTTATGTTGATGACATCATCTTTGGCTCCACGAATCCTAGCTTAACAGATGAATTCAGGAAGTTGATGGAAACTAAATTTGAGACGAGGTCAATGGGTCCAATTAACTTTTTTCTTGGATTGAACATTAGACAGGGAATCGAAGGCATTTTTATTAATCAGGAGGCCTACACCAAGACTCTATTAGCTAAATTTAGGATGATGGGAGAATCTAAAGTAAAAGTGCCTATGACCTTTGGGAATAAGCTTACACCCTCGTTGGAGAAACCAGCAGCAGATATGATGCTCTATCGACGAATGATTGGGTCTCTGATGTATCTTACAGCCAGTAGACCTGACATCATGTTTTCAGTCTGTTACTGTGCAAGATTTCAAGCCAACCCACACGAACCTCATCCACAAGCCGTGAAAAACATATTTCGCTATCTGAAGCGAACCTCCTCTCTCGGTCTGTGGTATCCAGCCAACTCAGGATTCTTTGTTCAAGCATTCTCAGATGCTGGCTTAGGTGGCTGTGGCCTAGATCGTAAGAGCACCACTGGAGGATGTCAATTTCTAGATGGAAAATTGTTTAGTTGGCAATCGAAGAAACAAACCTGTGTTTCTCTCTCCACTACAGAAGCTGAATACATTGCTGCAACATCATGTACATCTCAAGTGGTATGGATATAAAGTCAGCTTAGGGACTACGGTCTAAATATGAAGAAAATCCCACTATATTGCGACTCTGAAAGTGCAATTAGGATTTGTCACAACCCAGTGCAACACTCAAAGACCAAGCATATAACACTGAGGTTTCACTTTATCAAAGATCACGTCGAAGATGGCAACGTAGAAATCCATTTCGTCCAAACAACTGATCAACTGGCTGAGATATTCACTAAGGCTTTACCTGAAGCGAGCTTCAATAAGATTCTACAAGGCCTAGGAATGATGGAAGCAGAATCGGTGCCCAAATCCCCTTCACTTCAATAAAGGTTAGTAGCGAAATAGAGCGAATCGAAATGAACTGAACGTTCGGTCTATTTTGGGTTCGGCTCAACCAAGAACCGAAATGAACCGAGCATTCGGTCTATTTCGGGTTCGGTCCTTCTTGTTAGAACTAAGTTCTTTTAGGATCGTATGATTCTAAGCAAGATACAAAATAAGAACATAATAAGAACACAAGTATTGCGCTGAATATGTCGAATGATTAATGCAATAACACCTAAGAAGAGCTCGATAAAGAACTTCAATCTGTAGAGGCGTTTAGGGTTACAAGAATCAACGTAATGAAAAACTTGTTAATATACGGATACATTCATGCGTATATATACTATAACCCTAAAAATTAATCTAGATAACTACGTAACTAATCTAGATAGACACGGATGGACAGGCCCAATCCGGATACAAAATACTTAGCCCAAGACGCAACACAAATATACTCAACAATCTCCCCCTTTGCATCCTTGGAGCAGAAACTTCATTCTTTCTTAACAACAGAAGGCTTCTTCACTGTTTTAAACACCTTCGGTATAATGGCCATAATATGATGTCGAAACGTAATATACCACCGAAGCATGTCTGTGAAATTCTTCTTGTCAGCCACCGAGTTCTGCTTGCATCGATGTATGATATTTATGATATGCTCCAAGCAATCTGTTGAAAACAGATGCTTATCAACCAAAGCAAATAGAAACTTGTGTCTATCACCTTTAGTGAACATAACTGTCAGATTTGTTGAATCAATTTTCCCCAATTTCATTTTGTTCACCTCACTAGGCTTAGATGTCGGCTTCCCAGTCGGCTTCCTGTTCATAACCTTAGCTATCTCCTGATCCATGGTTGCTAGCTCATGAATATAAGAGGCCAACATTCTTTTAATATGTTTAAGAATCGGCTCATACTCCCTGGGATTAGAGAGCAGAATGTTGTATAGCAGAATCCAGTCGTGTGGATTAAGGTTGGGAAGATCTGCCAGAGAGATAAAAGACTCCGTGTTTGCTGAACCACGGTTGATCTTGAAATTGATATTGATGAATCTCCCTGTAGATAAAGGTTTAAGTACCTTGACTTTAGTAATTTTCTGTGCGCTCCATGTCAAGTACTGTGGTTGACCATTCTTCAAATAAAAATCTATTAGCTCCGTGTCAACCTTAGGATGTGGATATGGAACCTCAGCGGTTGCCACAAAGCAGTGGAATGTGAATGCTTTTCTGGTTATAGGCATGTCAAACTGCGAGTCTCTAGAGTTTTCAAAGTCAAACGAAGCAACTGGTTCCAACTAATAGACAGATGGAAACTCAATCGCTTGATTGATAAGTGTATCTCTGTTCCACTACGGAAAAAGAGCCTTCTTGCACTGGAAGGCCTCTTCAACTTCCTTATTCTTCTTATCCATTTCTTCAGCCTCTCTGGCCACTTTCATAGTTTCATCCAACTCGCTGTCTCTCTTTTTCCTCTTGAGAGCATCAACAATCGTCTCTTCTTCTGTATCACTATCAGTTTCAATATGAATCTCTTTCTGTTTCAGCTTCACCTCAGAAACCGAAGCTAAATTAACCTTCGGTTCTGTTTTTACCTGTTGCGCACTACCCTCTCCCCCTTGTTTTGGAGGTATGAACCCCTCTGAAACACCCTTCATCTCGCTAAGTATTGCAATGGCAGGGAGGAGTTTGGATTGAAGATGTTTGCGAATTGTTAAGGTTAGGATTGGATCATGAGCTTCCAGCAAATTAGTCAGCATATCCTTAACATCTCCTACACAACTTTTGTACACCGCCCTTTGAGTTTTTAACAGAAAGATTTCCTTCTCTACCTGGGCTAGCTGCACCTTTTGTATATCGATAGTAGCTTGTTGTTTGACTAGATCCTCCTTCAAAGCACTCTTAGTTGCCAGATTTGCAGTTAGAGCATCAAACCAAGAATTCACAGATTTTAAAAAGGAGGTGGTTTCTGTTTTAAGCTCAGTACGAACAACTTCAAATTTGTCAGTTTCTTCGTGAAGAGACTTTGAGAAGGAATCCACTGATGCTTGGTATTTTGCTGCATTGGTGTCAGCATGAGATTTCAAAGAGTCAAGGAAAATCTGAGTTGTATGAACAACCTCAGAAACTTCCTTGGTGGCCTTCTTACACGTAGAAGCAGACTCATTCACAGCCTCTGTAGATTTATCAATGGAATCAGTGTACCGTTGAAGAGCCATCTCCAAAAATGCTTTAATAACCACACCACCATAGGCTTTACTATCGGCAAACAGTTTATCCAACTTTTCATGAATGTCTTGGATCTGCTGACTTGTGACAGAAGCATCAGCTGTATCTTCTGATGGAATTCGATAAGGGCTGTAGTAAATAGAATCAATATCCTCATCATCTCCCCCAAGAGTGGTAGCAGAATCGGAGGATTAGGTTGGTGAAGGTGGTAAGTTGATAACTGGAGGTTCAGTCACAGTAGTATTCCCTGTATCAAATACATTGACTTCTACTGTTGGTTTGGGAATGGTAGTTGTGGTATATTTAGTTACAAGTGGAGTTGATAATGGCATAGTGGAGATAGGAACAGAAGCAATCGATGATGAAGGTGGCATAGTGGTTGTTTGAGTGATGACTGGTGGAGTAACAGCAGGAGCAGAAAGTTCAACTGTCTGTTTTGGTGATGGAGGTGGAGTTGGAATTGTGGTTTGTTTTGGAGATTCTGGTGGAGTAGGGGAGCGTAGAGGAGTGGGATCTCGGGGCGAGACATGGTGAACTTCCTCTTCCTCAGTTTGTTCAGCAACAGGCTCTGTTCTTGGAGAAGTGTGTTCTCTTGGCCTACGAGCCATCTTCTTTATCTTTTTCTTTTTCGGTTTGGAAGAGTCCCCTTCATCAGATTTTCATTTAGAGGACTTGGCCTTTGGTTCCTCAGGATCCTCTTTCTTTGTAGTTTCTTTCCTCGGTTGACCAGCTTCTCCAATGCGTCTAATGCAACTTGCTGCTCAGGAGTTAGAACCCTCGGTCCAATAGGAGGTAGTTTCCTATAATCTACCAGGGCGTTGCTCTGTTCTGAAACACATCTGTACATTGTTTCAGGAATCATTCGATAGTGAAGAAACTTACGTGGATCTGAAAGAATAATTTTCTTCGTATGGAAGGTAGCGATAGTAGCAAGGAAAGCATCCTTCATGATTGGAATCTCCAATGAATCGATAGCCTTCTTGGTAATCAAAATCCAAAAACGGCCACAAGAGATTTCTGAATGGCGTGTCGTAGTGTTTAGACTCTGCACTACTTGAGACCAGATGATGGAGCCGTATTCGAGATTGATCCCATTGTAGAGGCCATAAAGAAGAGTAAGAAAACCCTTGCTGGTAGTATCGGAACCACCACTACGTTCGGCCAAACCCTTAATCAACAGGGTTAATAAACCATTCCATTGGGATGGTAAACATGATTTATTCACCTTTGTAATCGTTGTAAGCACATCCGTGTACCCCATTTCGTACATCATGGAGAACAGTTGTGATGTTGTGATGAAATCTGGTGAGATAATGGAGGAATCGACCGCAAGTCCCAAAATTGAACAAAACTTCACTTTTGAAATTGAAGATCTCTTGTTGTGGATGGTGAAGTAGATGCGATCCTTGTTCTTGTCATATGTCGCCGAAGAATAAGCTTGTGATAATAGCGACATTGGAACGACTTCAACCTGGGTTAGGGCTAAAATCAGGAGGGAATATTTCAAGCATTCCACAACCTGTAACATATATGGATCATATAAGAATGGACTAAGTTCAATGATCATTTTTTGGTTGGGTTTTATGGTGATCAAAGAAGATGATGCGGTCTGATCATGTGCTGATGAAGAAGTCGCCATTGATGAATGAAGAAGAAGATGAATAGTGTTTACTTGTTGTTTACGTTGAGAGAACTGAGACTGGTAAATGACAAATAAAACGTTGAACCCTTTATATACCGTTGCCTGGAGAGAGAAAATCATGATGATGAGGTTGCTAAAACGTCGCCTGAAAAAGCGCGATATGTGATAGTATGGTTACTCCCAGGACTACGTCAGCTTGCATGGTTTTAGAAACGGATCAAATTAACACGCCTAAATCTTATCTTTAATTGGCGTTTCAAATTACATATAGCTCCTTGTTTGGTTACGATGGATAACCAAAACTCATACCAAACTGTACCTAGAATATTGGAAAATAAAATTTTCGTGCGTAAGTGTGACAAAGAGAAAGAAATAAATCAAATGTGTATAGGATGTGAGTGATGTCAGTGAGACATAAAGCAGAGGATTCCGGGCAAGAATCACTTCTTTCAAAGTCAAGATAGACTTGAAGTGCTTGTGTGGTTTCCCGAAAAATACGATCAACTGTTTGTTAATAAACATTAAAAGGCTTTTTTTAATCATAAGTTTAGGGTAGCTTGTGTTCAATCGAACTTCGAGTTTTAACATAAAACCGATCGTTGGAAGAAGTACATGTGAGACCGATGTGGTCTATTGAACAGGTAGGTAGGATATCTTATTTTAGTGACTATTTTGGAATCAGAAATCTCAAAAAAATAAAATAATAAACTGGATCTTTTTGGGAAGAAATGCCTTGGCTGTAGACAATTTCATAAAGATCTCACAAAAATAAAAAGAGATTTTCTTAGGTAACCAGTAATAATTCACCGTCAATTCATTTTTGGTGTTGGATTTTGGGTTTCACTCAGCACATGGTATATGTATCTAAGATCATAAACACAAATGTTGTGTAACCATAAACCTCAGTGGTAAAGACTGAGAGTCTCCAGGGTTACGTTGGTGAACCGAAAGTAGATGGAGAATGTAAGAGGTGGCTTAAGGACCGAATTTACCTTCTGCTAGATAATCCTGACAGAGCAGAGAAACTCTTAACTCATATGAGAAGAGTAAGGTAGCTCTAAACCGAGTAGCATAAATTAGCCTGATTTGGAAGAAACGATAGGTATAGATCGAATCATTAAGGCCTACTCAAGATCGTAGAGGCTTAAGATGACATGCAACAGCATGCTTCTAGGGACCCTTAACTAGTTCATGTTGAAAATAAATCATACCTGCCTTAGATCCACAGTCGGTTAGCCTTGTTACTCATATTGCCTAAGAAAAATAAAGAAAAACACCAAACAAACAATCGAGATAGATAAAATAATACTAAAAAAACTATAAAATGTTTTTGGATTTTCGAAATTTTCTGAAAAAGAATAAAAACAGAAAGATAAAATATTTTTGGATTTTTGAAATTTTCTGAAAAAGAATAAAAACAGAAAGATAAAATATTTTTGGATTTTTGAAATTTTCTGAAAAAGAATAAAAACAGAAAGATAAAATATTTTTGGATTTTTGAAATTTTCTGAAAAAGAATAAAAACAGAAAGGTAAAGTATTTAAAGTTCAAAGCAAACAAAAGATATGCACAAAATATACAACCGAAACCTTATCTTTTAATGAGAGAAGCGAAATAGATCGAACATTCGGTTCATTTTTGTTCCAGAAAATTATGGAGCAGAGATAGACAAAGCGGTCTATCCATTTCTATTCCCTGAAATTCGAGAGCCGAAATAGACCGAGCGGTCTGTCCATTTCGGTTGTCTAATTTTTAATGAGAGATTTGAAGATTCGGTACCGACTCTCCTTCCATCATGCCCAAGCCTTGTAAGATTTTGTTAAAGGTTGCTTCGGGTAAGGCTTTAGTAAAGATGTCAGCCAGTTGATCAGCAGATCGAACAAAGTGAACTTGCACGTTTCCGTCTTCTACATGATCCTTGATGAAATGATACCTAAGTGCAATGTGCTTAGTTTTTGAGTGTTGCACTGGATTATGACAAATCCTTATTGCACTTTCAGAGTCGTAGTAGAGAGGAATCTTTTTCATACTTAACCCATAGTCTCTTAATTGACTTTGAATCCAAACCACTTGAGAGGTACAAGATGCAACAACGATGTATTCAGCTTCGACTGTGGATAATGAAACACAGGTTTATTTCTTGGATTGCCAACTCACAAGTTTTCCGTCAAGAAATTGGCATCCACCTGTAGTACTTTTTCTGTCCAGTCCACATCCTCCTAGATCAGCATCAGAAAAGGCTTGAATGAATATCCTGATTTTGCAGGATACTAGACACCGAGAGATGAAGTTTTCTTCAGATATCGAAAAATATTCTTCATAGCAAGCATGTGAGGTTCTCTTGGATTGGCTTGAAACCTGGCACAGTAACAAACAGAAAACATAATATCTGGTCGACTAGCTGTTAGATACATAAGAGACCCTATCATTTGACGATAAAGTGTTATGTCCACAGCAGGTTTCTCCAGAGATGGGGTTAGCTTAGTGCCGAATGCCATAGGAACCTTCACTTTTGAATCACCCTTCATTCCAAATTTCATTAGTAAGTTATTGGTGTATGCCTCCTGGTTTATAAAAATACCTTCTGGTCCCTGTCTAATATTCAAACCAAGGAAAAAGTTAATTGGACCCATTGCGCTCATTTCAAATTTAGTCTCCATCAACTTCCTGAATTCAGCTGCTAAGCTTGGATTCGTGGAGCCGAAGATGATAACATCAACATAAATCTGAACAATCATCAAATGTTCGCCTTCCTTCTTACGAAAGAAGGTTGGGTCAACCAAACCTTGTTTAAATTTTGACATTTTTAAGAAGCGAGTTAGTGTTTCATACCAGGCTCTCGGTTCTTGTTTTATCCCATAGACAACTTTATCCAGCACATAGCAGTGATCAGGGTATTTTTCATTCACAAAACCAGGCGGTTGTTCAACATAGACGGTTTCTTCTAATTCTCCATTCAAGAAAGCGCATTTGACATCCATTTGGAAAACTTCGAAGTTCTTGTGAGCAGCATATGCAAGAAAGATTCTAACAGATTCCAACCTTGCTACTGGAGCAAAGGTTTCTTCATAATCTATCCCCTCTTCTTGACAATAACCTTTTACTACCAAGCGAGCCTTGTTACGAATGACATTCCCCTCCTTATCCAGCGTATTTCTAAACACCCATTTCAGGCCGACAACAGAGGCATCTTTCGGTGTGGGAATCAACCTCCAAACTCTGTTGCGTTCGAACTCATTGAGCTCATCCTGCATTGCTTGAACCCAATCAGAATGATCAAGTGCAACATTTACAGTTTTCGGCTCTATCTTGGAGATAAATGAATTAAACATACAAAATTCCATTTTAGAGAATAATGCAGTTTGTTTTGCCTTCAGTTGAGACCGAGTAAGAACACTTTCAGAAGTTTCACCAATAATTTGCTCTTTGGGATGGTCCTTTGTCCATTTTACTAATGGAGGATAGCTTGGATCATATTTTGGATTCAGTTCAGCTTCTACTTCTATTTCAACATCTGACGGATCACCTTCACCTTCGTCAGTAGAACTATCACTTACTTTTTCCTTCTCCCCCTTGACTGGCGAAGTGAAGTCTCTGTCAGCATCAGAGTTTGTATTGCTTGTTGAAGTGGGTGTCTCCCCCTCGATTGGATTTTCACTTGTGATTTTTGGATCAGTTGTATCTTTATCATCTGTACTTTTAGATGTTGGGGATGAACTTGGATTCTCTCCCTCAACAGAAACTTCAGTTGTCGTTGGAGTGGTTGAGCTCTCCCCCTGGAACGTTGAAGCTTTACTTGGAGAGCCTTTGGATGACTTAGGACTTAGTGGTTTTCTTTCCATCTCTTTAGTGGCTTCATCTATGGCCTTCTTGAGATTATCTACTTTGTTGTCTGCTGCTGTTGCCTCCGAATGAATTGCCTTTTCTAGTTCATCGAACAGCCGAATGTATTCCTCAAACAGGTTAGATATTGGAAACGAGACCTGTCCAGATTCTGGGAATATGTCTCCTGAAGCATTTTCAGTCCTTTGAACCTTCTTCATATAATTGTCATCAAAGGTGATGTAATAAGTTTCTTCAATTTTTATGGAACTCTTATTCAACACCCTATATGCTTTTGATGACAGAGAGTAACCCAGAAATATGCCTTCATCAGCTTTAACATCAAACTTATTTCGGTTCTCTTTAGAGTTAAAAATAAAGCATCGTGAACCAAAAATATGGAAGAATTTGACGTTCGGTTTCCTATTATTTAAGATCTCATAAGGAGTTATGGAGAATATCTTGTTGAGCAAAGACCGATTTTGAGTATAACAAGCAGCAAAGATGGCATCAACCCAGAATTATAAAGGTAGAGAAGCGTAACTGAGCATGGTTCTGGCTGCTTCACATAGAGAACGGTTTCGTCTTTCAACAATCCCATTCTGCTGTGGTGTATAGGGGGCCAAAAAATTGTGAGTTATCCCCTTATCAGCCAGAAAGTCTTCAAAGTCCTTGTTCTTGAATTCACTTATGATGTTTCTGACTATCTTCCTTAATTGCACTTCCACTTGCTTGATGACCACCTTCAGCTTGAGAGTTGCATCTGATTTCTGTTTAAGAAAGAAAACCCAAGTGATGTGGGAAAAGTCATCTACAATAACAAGAATGTACTTACTTCCACCGATACTCTCAATAACAGAAGGTCCACACAAATCAATGTGTAACAATTCAAGTGCTTCCACTATCTTAGTATTGATGCGTGTTGGGTGGCTTTTTTGACTTTGCTTACCCATCTCACATGCTGCGCATAAATGCTCCTTATCGAACTTGAGAAGAGGAAGGCCTCAAACATGATCCCTTATCACCAATTTGTTGATATCTTTGAAATTTAGGTGTGATAGACTTCGATGCCATAACCAACTTTCATTAGTGTTTTCCTTTGACAGAAGACAAATAGCTGGTGTCCCTCGTATTGGATTAATATTTAAAGGGTACATCTCACCCTTCCACGCAGATTTCAGCAGAGGCTTCTTGAATTGTTTTTCAATTATCTCAGACCCCTCATCATCGAATGATACCTTCAAACCTGTGCCCACAACTAATTGCGATACACTGATGAGATTTTGCTGCAATCCCTCTACATAATCCACCTTTCTGATTGAGAAATATCCATTAGTTATCATGCCGTATCCTTTGATTGTTCCAAAGGAATTGTTTCCAAACTTCACAGACCCACCATCTCTCAGGGACCGAAACTCCCTTAGCTCCTCCTTCCTTCCTGTCATGTGATGCGAGAAGCCACTGTCTATATACCATTCTTCGTCAAACTGCTCGTCACTGATTACCTGCAAATTCAAGCAGATTTAGGAACCCAAAGTTTCTTGGGTCCTGGTGAGTTTTTCACAGAGAAAGGAATTACAATAGAAGCATCAACCAAATAAGTTCGTTTAATTAGAGTTGTTTGATCTTTTCTTTTAATGGTATACACCTTGATTTTTGATTTATCTTCTTTAAATTTTAGTGTATCATTTGGTGTTGCTTTCGATGGTTTAGTGTTTTTCGTTTGATTCCTAGGTTTAGTACAGGATTTCTTATTTTCTTTCTCAGAATCTGATACCAGCTTTCCTTTTCCTTTGATGTCCTTTAAAGAATTTGTTTTATCTTGGGACTTGGAGGATCCATAACTAGGATTGGAATCGAATCTGGTTTTAGGACCGAATCTGGGTCGAGGACTGAAAGTGGGTCGAGGACCGTAAGTGGGTTGAGGACCGAAAGTGGGTCGAGGACCGAAAGTGGGTTCACGACCGAGACTAGACTTTTGGTTCTGGGATTTGGAATAACAGGAATTTGGACTAAAGTTTTCCTTCATCTTTTCCTTTCCCTTGTCCACATATTGTTTCCTGGGAATCTCATAGTTGGGATTTTGAGAATTCCAATGCCTTTTACGTTCATTCAGATTCGTGGCGTATCTTTGATTTCTCTGGCGTTTCTATTCAGCTAGCTCCTTCTGAGATTTGTGAACATTGAAGCTTGCCTTTGGTTTCTCTTTCTGGTGGGTTGCAGGTGACTTAGTATGAACTTTCGGTTCTTCCTCTCTCTTGAGCAGAACTTTCAGTTCTTCCCTCTTGATAGGAACATCAACTTCAACCATCGGTTCTTTAGGAACATCTTTGGTTCCACTTGTGCTTGGAATATCGAAACTGGAGGGTTTGTTGAGGGGTTCTGGTATGTATCTACCATTGACTCTCCATGTGGTTTTCTCAGATAGTCCCATAGTTTCGTCCGCGTTATCAATAGGAGCAGACCAGAAATAGTCTTCGCAACCTACAGTGTTATCTTCATCAACTATTGTTCTTAATTTTGCCATCTGCCTTTGAGTGACTCCAGTCGTAGCATAAACCTGATTTGGCACGGTCTGGACCTTTTGATAAACCAAGGCTTTTTCCTTGAATTTTGGTTTCTGGTCTTTTGACAGACGAGCAAACTCAACCAAATTTTCTGATATTAGAGGTTTTTCACTCTTGGTTTCATTTTTTCATAAACTTAGAATAATCAACTTCATCTTCTATTGAGATTTCACTCATCTCGCTTTCCGCATCAAATTCAGACGAATTATCTAAGTTTATTTAGTATCCTTAACAATTTTAGCATTTGACAAGTCGAATATTTGTATAGTTTCAGTTTTAATCTTTAGCCTATCATTTTCATCTAAGATATCTTTTAACATACTTTTATGTTCCTTAGAATCGATGAAAGTTTCTATCTTATCCAAACCTAGCCTATACGACATTGATGTTTCTTCAGAAGACACTTTTGATTCACATTCTGCTATAACTTCATCTTCTTTAAATTCAAGAAAGGGCAAAATCGTCTTATGAATTTTCTTACCAATTTCACAATTTAAATGTAATTGAGAAATATTAGTATAAAGATGTTTCACAATCAAACAAAAAACATTTCTTTGTTTTAATAACTTTAAATTGTCTCTTTGCAAATAAATACTTTCATCCCTAGCCCTAACTAACTATGCTTCCTTTAGCTCAATCCAGATTCTCCTCTCCTCACTTTTTGAAGATACCCTACCGAGTTGGTCAGTTAGGTTAGAATTTGCTAAGCGTGTTTGCATGAGGCTACTACTTAGGTTAGAGAATTTAGAGTTTAATTCATTTAATTGTTCTTGATAATCAGTTTTTGAAATTTTAAGAGACTCAAGAATAGAATGTACCTTTTTGATCAATCGATCGTAGTCGTTGATCTTCTCACTCACTGGCTTGGCCGCAAAACACTTATTTTCAGTTAGGTTCAGCTCCGAATCTGCACTCTCGGTTGATGGACCAGCAGTGACGATAAAACATTTTCCACCCGCATCTTCATTCTTTGCCACATAAGCCTTTCCATGAGTGGGTCTTCTAACCTCTTCGTCTTCAGAGTCGGTTGACCATACTTCTACGCCACTGAACTCATCTTCCTCAGCATTCTCCTGTACGATTAATGCATTCATTGAGCTGTTGGACACCTTTTTCTTTTTGACTTCTTCTAATTTGTGCATATAATACGCTTCGTCATCTTTAACCTCTCTCTTCTCATCCATCTTTCTTAACATGCAATCTTTGGCAAAATGGTTTTTGCCGTGACAATAGTTGCAGTCGTATCCAGAGTCTCCTGCAAGCTTCTTCTCCTTTTTATCTTCATCCTTTTGAGAGGAGACTTTCGGTTCATCCTTCATCTTCTCAGAATTGTAACTTCCACTACAAGAAAAAAGACCTTTAATGACGCGCAAACAATGACACGCGCTGATAGAGGACACGCATTTGTACGTGCCCTAAAAAATAATGTTAGCTTTGCAAAATTTGAAGGATAGAGAACACGCATTTTTGCGTGCCCTACAATTAGTGTCCAAAAAAAACACGGAGGGCACCTACCATAAATAGCGTATCGTGTAAAGATGTCGCTTTATATTTTTTTAGGAAGGCGTGTTCTCGCTTTTTTTTAATAGGCGATGGTGGGAAATGAAATCCCAAAAATTAAACACCCGCCTCATGCTTCTTCTCATTCTACAATCATCTAACAAAGAACCCTAATTCTAATGCGAGGCTGTCAATCCTTTTGAAGCAGCCCGTCTTCATGTATCTTGATCTGCACTCTCTCTTTTTTCTCTTTGCAAGCCCTAAGCCGCCATCACCAGCATTGAACCCCATCAACTCTAAGCGGCCTTCGATTCTGTAAAGGGTGTTTTTCTCGTATGTTTTCATCAGTGCTATCAGACACTACTCTTCCCTATCCACGATGTTGCTAAGTCTCCGTTGTCGGTAACTCCGTCCACGCTCTACGGAAGAACTACGTTATTTTGGGGCTAATCTCATCTGCTTCCAATAACGATTTTACGTACGAGGACGAAGAGGATGATGGGTTGGTGGTGGTGGTGGATAGAGACCGGCGTAGCTATGGGTCCAACACTTTGAGTTCTAACGGCTTAATCGAACTTGGTTCGCACCAGGATTTGAGGTTGGTGAGGCGGATTGGTGAAGGGCCACGGCGGAAAGGGAGCAGAGTTGAAATGTGGTCGATGGTTTTGTCTGGGAGTCATGGAAACTTAGTGAATCTGGGAATCAAGAACCCTATATTCTCACTGTATCTTGCTTATGATAGTTAGACTTACATATGTTTCACGTGGTTTCTTTTGCTTAAGAGTGATTATTGTTGCTATTTTTGCAGTCATGGCGACGTTCATGAAGGATCTTATTTTGATGAGGCTCAATTTCATTCAAAGATGAAAGAGCTGTAAGTGTCCCTCCTATAATCCAATTGCTGATTGAATGTGAGAAATTAGCAAGGTTAATCATTCACATGTTGATAAGTTATTAATTATACAGGCTTTCACAGGCTAATCTTATGTCTTTATATTTTATAAATGTTTGGTCAACTGTATTTAAAGATCTATAATGAAAAAATTACTGGTTTGTTGGATCCAGCTCAAAGAAATCTTCAAATAAGAGAAGATATACTAAAACAAGTGTATATGTTGAAAATTTAACAGAGGAGTCTGTTAGCAGTATAAAAGATGTGACAAAACTTCTAAAAAAGGTTTGGATACTTGACTCTTGTTTAATAAAAGGTTGCCATTATAATTAGTGCCAGAGTCATCAGAAAATGTTAATATTCAGATTCTTTATTTGACTTTGTTTTATGTGTTTCTTAATATGATAGTTGTATGTAAGGGTTGTCAAATAGAAGGACAGGAGCTACAAGTATAAATATGGAGAGTTCATGATCTCACAACGTGTTCACTTGTGTTTTTGAATCACGATGGAAGGTAAATTTTCAAGTGCTTTGCTTTTATGGTCCCTGTGGTATGATGGCAATTATAGGTTCAATCCAACTTCTAATTTCTTTACATTGTTTAGCTACAACTTTGTTCCCTCTGACTCACACCATTAGAAAAGAGGTGTTAAATCCTTTAATAAATGACCATTTTGTAGAATAACAAAAAGAGAAAATGAGGGTAAATTGGTCATTTTAAAAGGACTTAACACCCGCCTCATTTATAACGGTGCGAGTGAGAGGGACTTGGTGGTGGTCTAGGTATTGGAGGAGGTTCTGGTACAGGGATGGGAGACATGTAGGCTCTTTATCAGTTGTTGGATAGTGACCAACCTTTCTTGTGTGTGTGTGTGTGTGTGTATATATATATATATATATATATATATATAATTAAATACACCATATTTGTATCTTTATTTTCTAGTTCACACTCTTTTATTTCTTCACCTTGAAAATGCAATTTTCATTCCAATGTACAGGAAGAAGAGAGTCGAATGGATGAAAGATTAACATACAATTGCAAGTGTTCTTTTCTAGAAATCTACAATGAGCAAATTGCTGATCTTCTTGACCCTTCATCTACAAATTTGCAAGTAAGTTTAGTTGTTTAATAACCTTAGTACCTTACAAGTACAACAATTTTCTAACTTTCTCTAGTTTTTAGCTAAGGGAGGATGTCAAGAAGGGTGTGTATGTGGAAAATCTTACAGAATGTGAAGTTCACACTGTGGGTGATATCCTTAGGCTTCTAAGTCGGGTAATTACTATTAAATATCTCATCACTCATGGTAAAATGACATTACTTATTTTACCTTTTTTCTGATTACTGTTGTGCTTCTTGACATATAAGGTTCTGCAAATAGGAGAGTTGCTGCAACAAACATGAATAGAGAAAGCAGTCGTTCCCACAGTGTTTTCACGTGTGTGATTGAAAGTAGGTGGGAGAAAGACTCGACATCTAACCTTAGATTTGCAAGGCTGAATCTTGTTGATCTGGCTGGTTCAGAAAGGTGTTGCATTTGATTACAATCCTTTTTTTTATAGTTTCTTGTTTTGTTACTCATCAAACCTTTTCCTTTTGTATTAATAGACAAAAAACTTCGGGTGCTGAAGGTGAATGATTAAAGGAAGTTGCAAATATAAACAAATCATTATCTACACTAGGGTATGAACAACTTTATTTTCTATACTTTTTCTTGCTTTGTTTTCCTCCCATATTTGTAAAACGGAATCTATCTTTCTAGTCATGTGATAATGGTTCTAGTAGATGGTGCTAATGCAAGGACACGCCATGTTCCTTATAGAGATTCAAGATTGACATTTCTTCTACAGGTGAATACTGTAAACTTTTAATTTTTTGTTTGCTGTGAAATTCAACGTCATTTTTCGTTTTCTTATGTTTACAAGTTACGCCATGTTATGAAGGACTCGTTGGGTGGTAATTCGAAAACAATGATAATTGCTAATGTTAGTCCCTCGATATGGTATGTTCATATATTTTTACTTTTATTTAATAATCCATCTTTCTTGTTTTCTTCCTAATTTTTAATGATAAACCAACCATCTTATCTTGTCTTTCCATGTCAGTTCTGCAACTGAAACATTAAACACTCTCAAGTTTGCTCAGCGTGCAAAACTTATTCAGAACAATGAAAGCAAGTTACATAATTTTGATCTTATTCAAAGCACGATTTTTAAACTTTTCATCTTGTTTTCTGTTTCCAAGGGTGTTGTAAATGAAGATGCCTCCTAAGATATCATGGTGCTTCAACAACAAATACAACCGCTAAAGGTAATTCTTTTCTTCTGTTGTTATTTTTTCAAACCCAATAAAATTGTATCAATATTCTATAAAGTAACCATCTTTCTATTCAATCAGGAGGAGCTTGCTATCCTTAAGAGGAACAATACATCCAGGTCTTTAGCATTTGGTCCAAAAGTCATTGAAGAGGCTACCCAAGAACACGAGAATGATTGCAATGGACATGATAACAAAATCCTGAAGGTTTCCTCTAAACAGGTATACTAAGTAATATTTAGGGGGTTCATTGTTTTACCTACTATTTCACTGTGCTAATTCACAAGAAATTATAATGATTAGCTACTATTTATACTTGTTTTTCAACTAGATACTAAAAAGCCGACAAAACCTTGTTGTTTGATGATTTTACCATTTTGGGTCTCATTTACTTGTATTCATTCTGTTTCTCAGCTGAAATCTTTAGAGAATTCATTGACTGGAGCCTTGAGGTGAGAGCAAATGTCGGAAGCTTCTATTAAACAACTTGAAGCAGAAATAGAACAGTTAAATCGACTGGTAAATTGTTATCCAATTTGGTCTGTAATATGACATCACTCGCATATTGTATTTAAAACTGAAATTTAGTTTTAGGTTCGTCAAAGAGAGGATGACAATAAGTGCACAAAGATGATGTTGAAGTTTAGAGAAGACAAGATTCATGATCAGATCCAAAATGTAAGATATGCAAGTTTTGGTATTTAAGCTTTCCTATTTCACCCATCATCTATGAAGTAACTTCTTGAAAATGACAATAGGAAGCTGCACAGGACAATAAAGAAAACAATTCTGTTAGATTAGAGGTTTGCACTTGGTCTTTTACCTTTTCTCAGTAAAATAAAAAAACTTATTATCAGTCTAAGTTTAAATGTTACATTTTTCAGTTGTACTTGGTCTCTACTTATAATATTCCAATACTCTTTTCAAATTCTTATTTCCTTTGTTAACCAGATTGTTGCGAGATCTCAAGTTCTTGCATCGGAATTCTGGTAAAAGCACTGATTTCGATGAACCTGAAAATATGTCTATAAATGGCAAGTTTCATGAATCATCAGCATCTCAGATGGGTACCGAATCATCCTCCAGGCCACCATTGAATGCAATTCGAGACCCTGTAAATGGCAAGTTTCATTGAATGTAAGCGTGATCTGGAATTTGGGTTTAAAAGCTCGAAACTGGATAGAACGCCCACGAAGGTCAATGCCAGTAAGCATTCAGAATCAGGGATGCCAATGAAAACTCCAGAAAAACAAGGAGATCTAGCTAGGAAGAGATACGGATGGGGTTCGGGTTCAAGGATGGAGGGGAAAAGCGGGACTATGAATATGAACATGAATACAAACACTCCTAGGTCATGTAGAACAGTTGGAAGAACTTTAAGTTCAGGTTATTTTGAGTGTAATTCTACCTAGAATACACAGTCTAATTCTACACAGAACACACCTACAAAGAGTGTGAATAAACCTCCAAATCCAGGACTGTCTCAAGGAGGTAGTTCAAGGCCTCCAATCAGTGGAGGTGTGTGCGGCAATGGAAGCTTTGCCGCGTTATCTAGAGGACTTCAAAACACATACACTACTGTAAATACTGTGGAGGTACCACATATCGACCTCAAAGAAGATCCATCATTCTGGATGGATCATAATATACAAGTAAGTTCACTTTTTGACATAACACTTATACTAATTCCACAATCATTCAACTTCAAAAGGTTTACCTTATGGGGTTTGCTTTTTTTAGGTTTTGATACAAATTCGTCCACTCAACAACATGGAACTCAGTGCTCAAGGTTACAACAGGTGTTTACAACAAGAAAGTGCACAATGCCTGACCTGGGTAGGGCATCCAGAAACACGATTTACTTTTGACCATGTTGCTTGTGAAACAATTGACCAGGGACTAGAAATGAACAATACTGAGTTCTGTTTCTACATGAACTTGATTCTCTTAATTGCAATGTGTTACAAGACGTATGAATTTGTGCAGGAAACTCTTTTTAGGATGGTTGGTCTACCAATGGTGGAGAATTGTTTGTCTAGATCTAATAGTTGTATCTTTGCATATGGGCACGTAACATTATTATATGCATTTCTGCATTTTATTATATCCTTAAAATAATATTATACATGTGTTTTAGTTTTCTTGTTTACTTATGTAGACTGGAAGTGGAAAGACACACACAATGCTTGGTGAGATCAATGAACTTGAATTAAAACCAATTCCACAGCGGGGAATGACTCCACATGGTGCAGATTCTTTTGGAGATAACAAAATTTTGTGACCTTTATCTCATGGAAACAGTCTTAGATGATAAAAGTGAGGTCTTATAATTCATATATTTACTTATATTGTGGGTACCATTTAAATACCAATCAAGAATAATCTTAAATTTGGTAATTATTTTTTTTTGTTATGTTGTTGGGTAATTGATACTATTATTTGTTGCAGAAAAAGGTTTTAATTGCATTAAAAAAATGTTGGGATTTTTACATCAGGTGATTTTTACATCCTTGTTTGATATGTACGTGCTTGTGTGTAGGCTAGTGTCAAAAAGCTTGCAGATGTTCACTTTTCCCTCATTTGACCACTCATATTTGGCACAAGTATTTGCAACTAACATTCCTTGTTTGGTTCTTCTATTAATTATATTAGCATATTAATTTTTTGACTTTTATTTGATCAGGTCAAAAGAATTATCAAAGCAGGGGTTCATTAGTCTTAAAGAATTATGAAAGGCAAGATGCAACTCTACTTAGTTGGAATTTGATGTTTATCATCTTTGTGTATATCTTTTTAGTTTGTATAGCATTACTTTGAAGAAGGTGTCCCTTGATACGCAATGTAGTATTAGGTTATATAGTTAGGAAAAACCTCTTAATAACAATGTACAATTAGATCCCGTAATATCAATGTATTAAAATTTTTTGACATGATGTTATTGGATGAAATAGATTGTTTAGGTATATATTTGTTTACATATTTTTGTATTATGCGTAAATGAGTATCGTAAAGACGCGTCGTAAATGCACATTGTAAATGATTACTGAAGTTTATGACACGTAAATGCGTGTCATCTTCATTTATGACAGGAGCTTTCTTGACACGCATTGCGTGTCATTAACACACGCGTCGTAAGGTTACGATACGCGAATGTGTGTCATCTTCATTTATGACAGGGCCTTCCTTGATACGCATTACGTGTCGTAAACGCGCGTCATAACTGCGTGTCGTAAATGAGCGTCCTAAATGCGCGTCGTCTATAGACGACGCACAAAAGCGCGTCGTCTCTCTTTATGATAGGGCCTTCCTTGACGCGCATTTGCGCGTCGTCTGTGCCTTTTACGACACACAATGAGTGTCGTAAAAGGCTGTTTTTCTAGTAGTGTTACCTACCAGTTTTGGTTCTTGTTGGCGGGAAATTTTCTCCTTGCAAATTTCTTTGGATTTGTGATCATCAAGGCATATTCCTCACTTGTAAGCTCGCACTCTGACATGTCTGACTCTTCTTCTTCTTCAGCAGTACTTTTTCCTTTAGAAACAAGAGCCAACGATCCCATACCAGAGACCACTTTCGCTTCCTTAGTTACAACACTTTCATGGGACTTCAGTAGCCCTACTAATTTCGCCAGCGAGTACGATTTGAACTGTTCATGCGCCTTCACAGTGGAAACCACATCCATCCATTCTGGTCTCAGCCCGTTCATAAACGTTACTTTCTGCTCGATCAGCTTCCTCTCTATCCCATGCCTGATCATCTTACTTAAGAGATGATTGAACTGATAAAAGGTCTGTACAAGCTTCTCTTCAGGTTTCTATTCGAAAAATCCAAATTCTGATAGTAACAGAGTTTGAATGGAGTGTTCCAGATCTTCATCAGTTGAGTAAAGTTCCTGCATCCTATCCCAGATCTCTTTAGCAGTTGTGCATGAACCTACAAGCCGAAAGGTGTTAGATTGCACGGCGAATCTTATCATCTGCATGGCTTTTACGTTACACAAAATCTTGTCCTTCTCATCCTGTGGGATCTTTTGAACATCTGTCACCAACTTGTTGTAATCTTTTTGCGTCTTAACAATTGTGTTTGTCTCCGAATGTACAAACCGTCCAAGAGTGATAGCTTCCCATATGAGATAGCCATTCTCTTCCGATCCAACCACGTAATCTTCAAAGTGATGAGCCCATACTTCATAGTCTTGAGTATAGAGTATGGGTACTCTGGTTGTTGATCCGATGCTGTTTAAGATGTTAATTAGGTTTGTATGTGAATCTTCTTGAGACATGGTGAGTTGCTCAGAATCAAACCTGTAAACTTGAGATTAGGGTTTTATCAAAAATAGAGTTATCGTCGATATGAAGACGATGACTTCTATTTATACGATAAAAGCGAAAACCTTAAAGAATTACGTATACAGAAGGAATGTGTATTGATCACACAGTCTCCTACTCTGATACCAATTGTTAGAACTAAGTTCTTTTAGGATCGTATGATTCTAAGCAAGATACAAAATAAGAACGTAATAAGAACACAAGTATTGCGCTGAATATATCGAATGATAAATGCCATAACACCTCAGAAGAGCTCGATAAAGAACTTCAATCTGTAGAGGCGTTTAGGGTTACAAGAATCAACGTAATGAAAAACTTGTTAATATACGCATACATGCATGCATATATATATATATATATATATATATATATATATATATATATATATATATATATATATATATATATATATATACTATAACCCTAACAATTAATCTAGATACCTACGTAACTAATCTAGATAGACACGGATGGACAGGCCCAATCCGGATACAAAATACTTAGCCCAAGACACAACACAAATATACTCAACACTTCTGAACTTATTTGCTTCTTTTTTCTTCTAAGGAATTTTGGTTATATTCTTTTGTACACTCCTTCTTAATTCCATTTTCTTCATAAAAAAATCCAAAAATATTTTTCTCTTTTGTTCAATTAAATAACTTTCACAAAATACAAAAATATTTTTTAATTTTTTTTAATACCTTTCTTTGTATAAGTGTGATTCTCGATGGTGGAGCTCAGGCAGGTATATCTACTTTATTTTATCCCATTAGTTTGGTGTCCCTAGAAGAATGCTGCTATATGTTGACTAAAGCCTCGAAAGATTTTTAGTGAAGCCTTAATAACATGATATATAAAAATCATGTTTTACCAATTTAGGCTGTACTATTCACTCTAATCATGAGCTACCTTACTCTACTCATATTGAGTTTAGAGTTTGGTCACTCTTTTTCTTTATAGCAGAGGTACATTCGCTTCCTATACCATCTCCACTATTTTTCTCCATTATACTTCATATCATTAATATAACCCCTGAGACTCTGAGCATTTACCACTGAGGTTTATGGTTATACAAAATCTGTGTTAATGATCTTAGTCTCATGCCACTATATACTAACTGAAACCCACAATTCAACACCACAAATGAATTGATGGTGAATTCTCATATTCAAGAGCTTACTTGTTACCTAATGAAGTCGATTTCATTTTTGAGTGATCTTTTATGAATTTGTCTAAAACCAAGGCTTTTCTTCCCTTAAAGATCCTTTTTTTTTTTTTTTTTTTTTTTTTTTTTTTTTTTTTTTGAGATTTCTATACTTCCTTTTGTCACTATAAAAGATATCTTACCTACTTGTTCAACAAATCACAATGATCTCACAAGTACTTCATTCAATTTCGGTGTCATGTCGAGTATCGAAATCATGAATTGAAGCGAAAGCCACCCTTTATAACCTTTAAAAGACGCCTTTCAATAATTCTTAACAAGTTATTGATCGTTATTTAATGGGAAACCAAGGAAGCACTTCAATGTATCCCTTGACTTTGAAGGAAGTGATTCATGCCCATAATCCATTGTTTTATGTCTATTTAAGGCATCACAGATTATCCCAAAACATTTGCTTTATTTCTTTATCTTTCACACTCTATGCACGAAAATTTTAATTTTCCACATTCTGGTTCTTTTAATGATGTTCAATAAGGCATCACAAGCAACGATGATTCAAATGTTTAAGGAGTGACAATTGGGATAACCTGGAAGTTGACTCATCATTTATCCAATTGGTTTGGTGATTTGAAAAAGAACAATTTATGGAATGGCGTGCCAAAAAGGAAACGTCCTTTCTCTTTCCTGCGTCATCCTCGGTATGCCAACTGTTCACCCGTCAAGTCAGGCGCTATTTTTGAAATAATCGATGATCTCAGCCGGATTTTTCTCTCTCCTCCTTGTACGTATAAAAGGGATTCGAACGGTACTCTTTAACCTTTACCACTTTACAAATTCTCTCAAAGAACAATAGCGCTCTCACTTACTGTTCATCATCTTCTTCACGCTACTATAATGGCAGACTCTTCGTCCGTTCATGATACTTCTGTTCGTCAACCACTTCTCACAATCAAACTCCAACAGAACCTGATCATCGATCTCACTCTGTTTGTTTATGAGCCTTACATGCTGTATGTTGTTGAGTGTCTCAAATACTCACCTCTCGTCGAAGCACTCACCAAGGTCAAAGTCGTTCCAATGTCGTGCCTTTCTATTGTCTACTCTACTACCTACTACGACAATATTCACAAAAGGATTCACTTTGAAATCCACAATGAGAAGACCTCTATCTCCAAGCACCACTTCTGTGCCCTAACTGGTCTTTCTCAAGAACAATCTCTGGTAAATCTTGAATCCATCACTACTGGTCAATTGTTTTCTATGTTTTATAAGATGGGATATACCGAAACCCTCACCACAATCACAAAGTTCAAGAAGTCCTGCCTTCCTCCCCAATGGAATGGCCTTTTCACGTTGCTGTTCAAAGGACTCTTTGAGCGAAGCGCTGGATTAGATGGTGCAAGCAAGTCTTTCATGACTGTGCTATATGGGCTGTACCATGAGATCAACTTGGATTTTGGAACTCTGATCTGGCTGCAGTTGGTACAAAGCTTGGTATCTTCATCCAGGCACTCTGAGATCTCATGTGGGAGATTTTGGACAATTATCACCAACTAGGCAATGAACCTCCTTCATGTTCCAATCATGGCAGACTCTCTTCTCTCCTCCATTGCTACCTTTCATACAACCAAAATTATTGTCACCGATCCCACCAAGTACTCATTTATTAGATCTATTCCGGAAGCCATGCTCGCTCCTATCTCTACGTCGAGTAACGTTCTCCAACAATACATGAAGCATCCATCTTCAGGTCCAAGGGAGCTTACCCTAGCCATGGTTCGCTGTATTGACGAGACTGAAAAACCTGCTAAAAGGGGCAACAAACCTAAAACCCACAAAGAGGCACAAGTTTCCAAACCCACCAAATGGAAAACCCCTAAGAAGAAAAAGTCTGATAAGGCTGTTACCTCACCTCCCCAACCGAAGAAGCTGAAGAAGCCTGCTAGGAGGCTAATACTACAATCATCGAGTGACTCAGATTCAGAGTATGTTCCTCCCCAACATAAGATTGCTTCTCTTTCAGAATTTGAGAATGAATGCTCTGATGATTAGGCTTCAGGTTGAGGTGATACTCCACCTCACTCACCTACCCCAGAAACTCCAGTTTGCTCTCAACCTCCCTCACCTCCACCTGTAACCATCCCAGTATCTATCCCTCATATTTGTCCCATTCCAACCACTCAACCATTCACTACAATTCCCATCCCTATTCCCAGACACTACCACTACCACACTAGGTGCTCATTCTACCTCCCCCACTCCACCAATAACAACTGAACCACCTGTCACAATCGAACCTCCAGCCACAACCAAACCCTTATCTCCCAATCAATCTACAGAAACCACCCCTATTCTAGGCGGTGAGGACTTGGAATTTGATTCCACGTATTTCAGTCCTTACCGTAGAGTGACGATGATGATGCGCCGGTTACAAAGCGTCATCTCAAGGCAGTAAACGAAAAGCTTGATCAACTGCTCTCATCCTCTTCCTCTGGAGCTCACTCTGAAGAAGCTTTAATGGCCTTGTTCTCATCTGTTGTCAAAGAACATAGTGTCTCACTCTCTGCTACCGCGAAAGCCATTGAAGCCTCTACTTCACAGTGTCAACAAGCCTCACTTGTTGTTGATGCTTCTATTAAGGAGTGCAAGGAAGCGACCGCAAAAGTCAAAAAACTAGTTTCTGAAGCTCAACTGGTTTTAGATTCCTTGCAGGTTGTTGCTCAGAAGAATGCTCAAACCGTCAATGCTTCAGTGGATAATCTTCAGCGGTCCCTTCAGTCTGAAAGATCCAAACTTAAAGCTAAACGCCAAGTGATTGAAGCTGCAAACGCCTCTCTACATGCTAATGTCAATGATCGTCTCACTCAAATTGAGGCCGAATTAGCTGTAGAGAATCGCATCACGGATGAGCTTGACAGGCGAACCTCACAGCTGAAAATGCAAAACTACAAGCTGCGTACTGCTACTTCTGAGCTCAATGATCTGAAGTCAGAAAAGGAGGTCATTCGGAGTTCGGTGGCTGATGTTCACTCCATCCTCCTTCATCTCCTTGAAGCACACAATCCAATCATCACCATTACCACCAGATGACATCTGGCTGATAGACTTAGGCCAGCATTGGACATCCTTAGTCGTATCAAGGGTGTTCCGGTGACTGGTGTCCAACCAAAAAAAGGGGGAGAAAAGCAAACTCAACCTCTTACTGGACCGGGACCATCCACTGAACCGAAGGGTAATGAAGCTTTGGTCAGTAACAAAGGGAAAAAGAAGAAGATAACACTAATGATGAGGATGACGTATATGTTGAAAATCCTAAAAATCCTTTTCAGAAGATAAAGCTCTCTGAAAAAGAGCTAGAAGAAAAACTCAAGAAACAACAGGCTGAGCTAGAGCAAAAGAAAAAGGAGACGGAGCTCCTAAAGAAGAAAAAGTCCATGTTTCCTGTGTGGACTGCAGTTTCGCTTTAGAGATGCACAATCGATGAGCCAAGCATACTTTGGCTTGATCCAGTAATGTCATTTCGGCTCGAGAACTCCAAGGATGCACAATTCGACATGCCAATCACCCGAAAGCCATTTGTCTTCCATTGCTTCAATTCGACTGCTGTTATTCCTTCCCCAGACTCGAAGGTAGATAGGGATCTGTTGGAGCTCTACTTGGAGTTTGCTCAACCCCAATACTTGAACTGGAGTTAAAGAAGATCACAACTGTCAAGGTTTTGAAGCCTTACTCAGCGGGGAAGTTTGTTAACGTTCAATTCAAAGTGAATCGAGGCACCGAAGGCTCGGTTCACAACTTCACCCTTGCTGATCTACCAAACCTGACTCCCCACAATTGGATACTCCTCAACAATATTCTATTGTCAAATCCACAAGAGTACCAACCCATAATTGACCATGTCAAGAGAATGCTTGTGTGCTACATTCACAAGGTAGCGAAGATGGACCAGGAGATTTCCTCTGCCATTCACAAGCGAACCACGATTAAGGCTATAGGCAAAGCAGGCAAGGTCAACACTATGGTCAAGGGTTAGATTGATACGGATTATCAAACTGTTATGTTCCTCAGGGGCGAAGGTCAAAAATGTCTGTTCGCTCTCGTTGACAAAACAACTCTTCTCAACATCATGCATGGAGCATATCTTAGAGATTATTCATAGGTGTGATTAGAACAGTGCCACTGATAAGAAATTATTCACTGACATGCTGAGGTGGTACATACAGTTTCGACAGACACTTCTCGCAATAATTCCTCGTCTGTTCAAAGTAATAAAGACAGTGAAGCCAACACAGAAGAAATGATCTGTCGCCTCATTTGACGCAAAGGGGGAGATTGTTGGGATTATTAGATTGCATCATGGGCTCGGTCCTTAGCCTAGTTATTGATTGTCGGTCTTGGGCCTGTCCAACCGTGCATGTTTTGTACTAGGGTTTAGTATATAAGCTGCATGCATGCAGTCTTAGATGTCATCACTTTTATTATTTATTTTCTCTAAGTTTTGTAAACCCTAGCTCGCCTCTACAATGAAAGTTCTTTGTTGAGCTCTGCTGAGGCGTGACTTTATTTTGAATCATAAGCATACATTTGATTCCATCCTGTGTTCACTTTCATATTGTTTTTGACTTGTTCGATTTCAATAATCATACCTGTGAAAGATCTAATCGACCTAGAGTTTGATTGTCAACAATAAGGATTACGGAGATATAAAGAATATCGAAATCTGAGTTATAACGAAGAGGTTATGATTTGTCGAAGTTTCGCGAAAGAACCGACACAACAGTGTATGACGTAAATAGCGAATTTACGATAAAGTGCTTTTTAGCATTAGTGATCTAAATGAAAGTCGTAGTCTTTGTTAAACCGAGAGCATGCATAAAAGAATGTCCAAATCTGACTTCGTATGAGGAAGTTATGAATTTTCTAAGATTTGGCAAAACAATATGCAGCCTCAAACTCGAATTTTAGATCAAGTGATTTTTAGATGAAACAACCTAAACGAGAATCGAAGATCTCGTTAATAGTAGTTTGACGGTAAAAAGATAGACGAAAACGGATGTCGGACGAAGAAGTTATGAATTTTTAACAGACTTTTCCTATCCAGGCCTGTTAAAAATATAACTTTAAAAATAAACTAAAAGTTAGCCGACAAAGTCTAAACGAAAGTTGTAGAGCATAGTCTCACCTACGTGGGGATATAAAGAACGTCAAAAATGAATTTCATATGCAAAAGATATAAATTTTTGAAGTTCGGAACACAAACTTCGAGGTCTGACCAACTCACGACGTGTAAAAGCATGGTTCACGATGTGAACTAGTTGAATGACACCATTCGAGCCTAGAAGACATAAGACAAGCCGACGTGAACCTCAAATTTTCATCCTTTAAATAGAAAGCAAAGCCTTCGTTTTTTTGTTTAGAAAACCTATTCTCTTAAACTTCAAACTCTCTTTTAAGCCCCTTTACATTACCTCGAAGCCCCGGTATTATCACCGACATCTGAAGCAAGTCCCGACGCTCCAAAGTTCCCGAGAAAAATAGTTTTCGATCCGAAACTCTGCCCACGTAAAGCCCGATTTTTGAGAAAACATCCCGATTTTCATCAGAAAAGATTATTTTAAGAAATGATGTGCTGCCCAATTTTTGTTAAACCAAGTGAGTGTGTAGTCACTTTCACATTAGACATATATATGGAGTATTTTCTATAAAATACGTGCTATTTTTACTTTTATTGTTTGTTAATTGAGATGGGTGTTGAATAAATGTTTTATACAGGTTTTAAAATGATTTAAACTGTATATGTATTTTTATCTACAAATATGTTGGATATAACACGGGTAGATGAAATAGTTGGTGTGTTTAAAATGATGAGAGGTCTCGATGTTGCTGTTGTTCTAGTCATCTAGCAGAGTATAGATGGCGACCATGGACCTTTCTAGACAGTCCAGTGGAACGCTAGCAGGCTCGCAACCTGTAGGTGTGGGTGAAGTATATGTTTGCTGCTGGACTCAATCCCCTCATGGTCTCCTGAAGGACATGTATGACTGAGGAATCCCCTTAGCAGTAGTGTCCATCCCGATGATGATCCTTAGGCTAGGTGTAACACCCCAAAACTGAGAACGGTGGAAACATTATGGGACGGAGGACATCATGTATAGTATCACAACACAGTAATAGTAAATAAGCAAACAAACATCATCCATTGCATTAAATATATAATTTTAATACATGTGTTTTCTGTGTAATGTAATAGACACAAAAAATGAATGATAAAAGACGAGTCTTGTCTATGCTCCGTCTTCTCAAAAACCTATCACCGGTACTTGTCTACTGATGACCTGAGAATACAAGTTATTTTGAAAGCATAGATCAGCATTTAAGCTGGTGAATTCATAAGTATTTTAATGTCTTTGATTTGTAAAACCGTAAGGAAAATACTTGTAAATGTTTGATGATACAGTTCGTATAGGTGTGAAAACTCTAGAAAATCCTATATTTCCTACTAGTGTAAAATGTAGTTTTTTACCAAGACCTGACTGTTTTGTATGTTTGTTTCTTGTAAAAGTGTGTAATTTTCCCATGTGTAACTATTATTATCAAAATATAGTCTACTTCATCGTGTATGTGAATGTGTCACAAAGTAAAAGTAAAAGGGAACATTATATCAACATGTAAGTATTATCCTTTGGTACTAGGATAAACACGACATAGTGACTTGCCGAATAGTAATAACCGTAGACATCCATCGATGTGAATTTTCCCTCTGTAGCTAACAACTGGATGTAGAATGGTTAGTCCTGTACTTATATAACAATATCTACACATATAATATGTAATAGTAACTCATCATATAGTATGTAATCGTATCTCTTCCTATAGTATGTAATAATATCTCTTCATATAATATGTAATAGTGTCTCTTTCTATAGTATGTAATAGTGTCTCCGCATATAGTATGTAATAAAATTGTATAGACTCATGACTGAACTGACTCTTGTATGTTCCATTTTTACTAGGAATAGTAGGCAGTGTTTCCCCAAACTATACCCATTATAGTTTGCTAGTAATGTAGTTTGAAGTGTCCATGTAAGTTTATACACCTTTGCTATACAAGGTGTTGGAGCTGAAATCACAACTATCCTATTCAATATATATATATATATATATATATATATATATATATATATATATATATATATATATATACTTACTATATAACTGTATAGATATGGTTTCTATGAATACATAAGTGAAAAAGAGGTTTTGTAATCCATTTAAAGGGTTTGAAACAATAAAATAATCAGGACTTGATGTCAGTTTGTAAAGCTATTCAAAAGTAGTTTGTGTGGTAAAACGGTTTGAAAGTATAGTAAATCCATCTGTTTGGTAGTTATTAATCACATGTGATTGATATAATAACTATGATATTCAACTTGTATTCCCCCCCCCCCCCCTAAAAGTATTTAAAATCATGCAAGAGCATTTGGAAGGTTGTTTAAGGGGTATGAACTCACCTTAAATGAGTGATGCGATAGTAGGATCAGTAAAGGATGCTAAGTGTCAAGTGAGGACTTGGGCACACAATGATCCTAGTTAACATATAATAGAACCTATATGTATCTAATTAGTTATTTAACAACCAATGAATCAATTTAAAACACCCTAGGACATGGAAACACCTTGATTCAAGTGTTATAGGTAGCATCGGGTTGCATCTAAAGGGTTGTATGGCATCACATTGGAGTTTATGGCCCAAGGACGACTCCTTATGGAGTTTACGGCCCATAACCATTCCTACATGAGTTTATGGCCGTAAACGCATGGTACTAAGTGCCATATTGTGTTTTGAGGTCTTATAAGTCATGATTGCACATCAAATAATCAAGTCCAAGCCTTAGGAAAGCATTAAGGGCACATTAAGACGATTTTGTGGAGTTTACGGCCAAAGGACCATATCCTTATGTGTTCACGGATGTAAACTCTCATGGGGACTATTTTTCATTGTTGTTTAAGGTCTTAAACACTTCTAGGAAGGATCAAGGTTGGCATCCAAGGCTTAGGAAGGGTTTAAGGTCCATTTAACCACCTTAAGAGGGGTTTACGGCCCAAGAACATCCTTGGCCGTAAACTCCTTTATTCTTATGGTCTTTGATGATTTTCAAGTGTTATAAGGTGCATATTAAGCACACAAGAATCTAGGAAAAGTGTACTTACAAGATAGAAGCTTGTTTGGATGTTTAAGGTCCAAGAACACTAGTGTGTGTTCTTGGTGTTTTGAAGTACACTTGAAGATCTAGTTAAAAGCAATAATGAATGGATGAAATGATGTAAAAAAACTAGATGTTAGGTTATAACAACAATTCAAGTCGAGAAACACTTACATTTTCGGAAGATCGGGTGAAGACCGGTATGCTAGTTGAGAGAGAATGGGGAGTAAGCTTGAGGGTGGAAGTGAGAAATGAGGGTTTTGGGGAGTAAACTCATGCCTAAGGCATGAGTTCATGGCCATGTGGGAGTTCACGGACCAAACTCCCTCTTGTTTGTACGTGAACACCAATCCAAGGTGTTGGTGTTTCCTTTGCTATCCCGGTATTCTAGAAATCATTCCCTTTTATCCGTTCGTTTCAAGAGTAAACCCTAAAAACACTCAAACTGACTTTTAAATTGGCTAACAATTATTAGAAATGTGATTGACTTTTAATTGAAGTGATTGACTTTAGATTTTGTCTGAATGAAGATTTCGGGTTGTCATACTAGGTCCCTTGTGATAGGTGTTTAGGGACGTAAAGTGAGGATAACAAGAACGGGTAATCAAGGTTATTGTTGGTTGATGAAATTAATAAATTTATTGTTCGTTGATGAAATTAATAAATTTATTATTTGTAGGTGGAAAACCCTATATGCTCACCAGGCTTCCAAGCCCAACCCACTCAGCTTTTTATATTATAGGTAGTAGACCCCGAACATAATTTGGATGATGACGAGGGATTTTGGATTATAGGCTAGTTGTTGTAAATAACTGTTGTAAGGCTTATAATGTATTGTTTATGCTTTTAGTCTTCATCGAAACATGACATCCTGAGATTTTGATATATAAATTTTTTGTATCATGTTTTGTTTTGGGGACAAATTCCGCAACATCTTTTAAAAAGATTACTTTGATTTTATTTTAAAAGCATAAACTAAATCGGTCTTTTCTAGCCTAGAAAAATGGGGGTGTCACAGTTGGTATCAGAGCATTAGTTTAAGCAAACTAGGAATTTGTAGGATTTCTAGACATAAACTTAGAACGCTAAGCGATGATCGTAAGATGAGTGTCTACCATACTTTAGACACGAGCACTAGTATATTTTAGGAACGATGCCCAAAATGCATTTATGTTCTAAATGCTATATGTTTGCCATATATGCCATTATTTGATCGGATCTATGGTTTGTTGCCGACCGAATCTGGAAACCTTATGTGTTTAGGATTCTAAGCGTACGACTACGATATTAGAACTAGGATGTAATGTTTTGGAGGAATAAGGATGTAAATTTTCCTAACTTGGTGTATAGATCACAATGGCGAAAAATCAAAGTGGAGCTGGAAATGCAAACATAAATCAGCAACCTCAACCCCAAGTGATGGAACAGGTGCCTATAGCAGAAGCTGCACCAGAACCAATCACAATAAATGGAGTGCGAGCCATGATTCAAGCCATGATGGCTGAACAAAGGGAGGAAATGAGACAATTGTTGCTGAACAACAGGAGTGAACCTTAAATACATGTTAAACAACCGGAATTAAATGACGGTCAGTCAGAGGACGGAAATTACAATAGATCTATTGGTCAGACTGAACCTCTTGTGGATAGGAGGAATAATCAAGAGGAAGAAGTCGAGAAAAATGGATGCAAGTACAAAGATTTTATGACTTGCAATCCATCAAATTGCACTGGAAAAGAAGATCCCATCGGAGTAATGGATTGGATCTCGGAAATGGAATTGGCCTTTATGATATGTGGTTGCAAAGGCAAGTTACAAACCATATTTGAAGTGCATCAGTATAGAGGTGGCACTGTTCGTTGGTGGAACACTCTGGTAAGACCCTAAGCCCTGCTGAGCCACTATACCTGACATCGACAGAGTTCTTGGTGCATTTCAAGCGCAAGTACTGCTCGACCCAAAATCTACTTGAGTTAGAGAACCAATTTCTGACAATGAAGAAGGGAAGTATGACCATTGATGAATACACCAATAAATTCACAAACAAAATGGAGTTTGCTTTGCGTATTGTCCCATATTAATTGACAAAAATTAATAGATATGCAAAGGGACTTCCATGGGAGTATGCGGTGCCAGTCCGTCAGACACTTACTTTGGAGGCATCTATCTAGGCTACCAAGTTTGTTGAAGATATGATTAAGGGGAGAGCCGCCAACAAGGTTGAAGTTGGCGAGAAGAGAAAGTTTGAAGGAACTTCAGGTTCCAACAAGAAGGACAAGTTCTCGAAGTATGATTTGAGGAAATTTGGAGGAGGAACCGAAACGAAGTGGTGTGAGAAGTGCAAGAATAAGCAATCTGGGAAATGTGACGGAGAGGTCACATGTTATAAATATGGAAAGCATGGGCATTATGACAATGAATGCACGTTTGTTAAGAAAGTATGTTATGGGTGGAACGAAGAAGGGTGCATTTTGAAGGATTGCCCGAAGAAGAAGGAGGCAGCAAAGCCTAACCACCCACCAAAACCAAAAGCCAGAGCTTTCTAGATGACATTGGAAGCCGCAAAAGATGCAACAAATATCGCATAAAGTACCTTTCTTGTAAATGGATTGCCTTCCAATTTATTGTTTGATTCCATAATGAAATACTCCTTTATATCAAATAAATTTGGTGAAAGACTAGCATTGCCTATAGAAAAGCTAGAGGATGCCCTAATTGTAGAAGTTGCCAGTGGCAAATTCATACCTGTTAGCGAATATATTAAGAACATTGTCATCGACCTGAACAGAAACAAATTCCAAGAGAAGTTGTTACCCATCGAGTTAAATGGTTTTGACATCATTCTGGGGATGAAGTGGCGTAGCATCTGTTGGGTTTTGAGCAATCTAACACTTCCTAAGTGTGCATGCAACCCTAATAAACCTTGGATCTATGTTTGTCTAAATACATGCAAAATAATAATTTTCCAAGGTTTATAACCTATCTAACATGGCATGGGGAACATTTCAACATAAAAGAGTTAGAAGAGATTACATACCTTTTGGTGTGTTGGGTTCTTAGGAGTTTGAGGGCCAAGCACCAATAGTGTGAATGCCTCAAATGGAATCACAAACACCACAAACTCTTGGAAAACTTTGAGAGAGTATATACACCTTGTATAAATCGGCCACACACATGCACACACACACTAGAACACTAGCTTTCTCTTAGTGTATCTTAGGCTCTTTTTCATGCTCCATAAGCATGCTTATATAGTATGCATGGTTAGGGTGAAACCCTAATAACCCATGTCTTTTCCTTTTCCAAGGATCCATGGGTTAAAAGCTCCATGGATCATCCATGGACTTCCACATAAGCCTATCCCATTAACAAATGAGTATTAGCCCACACTATATAAAACAAATAGCCCATAATTTTAATTAGTATTCCTTTTAATCTCTAAATTAATCCATGATTAATTTAAGACTAAAACTAATTAAATAACGTAACTTCATATTAATATATTATAACTCATAATATATTAATAAACATATGTGTATAACTCTCATAAAATTATCCATAATAGTTTGGATGAGATGCAACCCAAATGGACCATGCCGGTCGGGTCAAGTATATACCAAATAAGTTATGGACTTAGACACCTTATCCAACAGACTCCCACTTGGATAAGTCTAATAACTATATTTGCCTATAACTTCAGGAACCAACCAACAATCGTAGCTCTCGAAAACTCCCTCGAACAATGAAGACTCTGTCGAACTATGAAGCGCCATTTTAGATAAGTGATCACATAATCCTCTGTTCTCATGATATCAGCCGGACAAATACATGGAACAACGTCGTACTTATTGTCCAGCAGTTTGTTTCCCGATTTTCGATTTGTTTGACAAAGAACTTAATCGAACACATCAATTCAGTCCTGACCGGCCGGTACATAGGTCACAACAAAATCATCGAGGGGCCCGGATATCGCTTCTATTTCTAGAAGGAACAGATAAACTTCGACTGATATGCTTGTTCTACTACTTATTGAATTGTACACAAAGGCACGTTTTATAACATCAAGTTACTGATGCGTTTACGTGCAATCAATGCACAACCAACTCATAGGTAACAACTCATATCTCTAGGTTTAAAGATTTATATGATGTTATCGTCTCACGATCACTCGAGATAAATTCCATGAAGTGATACAAGTGAGCGTGGGTTTATACCAATACTCATAACTTATGAGTACTCATGAATGTTGCAGCAACCATTGCCATGTCTAAACTCATTTAGCCATCTACAAACCCGATTCATGACAGTCTTGATTCATACCTACTTCCAACATATGAACGACTGTGGAGTGTTTAAATAACTTAGTCATTCGAAAAGAATAACCTAGCTATTTTGGAAGTCAAAACATGCAAAGTGAAACACAATAATAATCGAATCTAATATGGTCTCAGAACCCTTTTGAATATAAATAAAACCACCTTTTATTTATCACCATATTGATTACACATTATTCAATGTTTCAAATAATCAACGTAAGACTTGAATAAAAACAACAGTCGTCTCATGCTCCTAGCATGTACACTTTGTTTTTCGAAACAATAGTTATGCCATACCCCAAGTATGCACACTATGTTTGTCTATGATCCTTATATTGTGATGTAGATCAATTGAACATAATTCCAATGATACTCATTTCACAATCCCAAATCCTTATTGTAAATGCAAGAATTCCAAATTCATGTCATTTACTGAAATCTGTTAGATTCTAAACTTATATGCATTGATCCTCTTGTAATGATTATGCACGAAGTCAGAAAGACTTGACAACAACCACTACAGAGCATTCTAAAGGAGATCAGCTCCTTGGGAACATCCTTCTTGCATTAAGTTTCCTAATCTTACATAGATTTAATAACTTCCACCTATGGAGACATTTCCATAGTCCCATTTGACTATCACTTCCGAACAAGAGTTACCTCTTTTCAGAAAATGTCAATATGGTCCTACCAAAATTAACACTAGACTTCCAAATGTCCCTGAGCAACCAATCTTTGGCGAACCTCAGATTGTCCTCGACAATTGCTTAATCACTTTAGTCATATCCAGTTCTAGACTTTTCCCTTCTAAATGCCTTAAGCATTTGGAAAATTTAGAAAGGATGAATATTATAGCACATGAAATCGATCCTATATCCGAAGCATATGGGACATGATTCATGATGTTTGACATAAAGACATGATACTAAACCATTCTTTTGCTACAATATTTTTTGTTTGCCATGTTTTCAAAATTTAACTATGAAGAGGGATGCCGTAATCATAATCGAATTTTGAAAACACAATATATATAGAATTTTCTTAAGTCGAACCATTCAGACATAAAATTCTTATATATATTCTTGACTAAAGATGATTAAAATCTCAATCTAAGCTTTAGAATTGAAATGAAGTATAATTTCCTCTCCCTTAATTATAGCAAAACAACTTTTCAACCCCTGCAACTTCACGGATTGAAACTTTGTTTTCTATAATTAACATTGCTAGCTTGCAATACTAATCATAATAATCATGTTCCCACTAACATGATGATTATCAGCATAACACTTATGCTCCCACTAGCTCTGACACATTTCCAGAAATCTGTTGGACTTCTGAAATTTAGATTCATACACCCTTTCTTAGATAGCTCACATGTGTGTCTAAACAATTTTCAGAACTATGAAAAGGGATGCCGTAATCATAGTCTCAATTGCTTAGGCATTTTCCATTTCTCACAAGTCCATGTTAGTGTGCCGGTTAACCACACGCGCTCCACTAATGACTTTTGAAAATGCAAATGACACAATTGATATCTACTTAAAATCTATTTAGTGAAAGCGTTTCCTCACCATCATTTTCATGAATCGGAGAGAAGCCTTATGACACTTAGATTTTATAGTGTATGAGTTCCTATCCATGCGAATTTGTCAAAACCATAATCACAAGATAAGGTTAGTGACAAATTCAGCCCTACATGGATTAAACTTATTCAATCTTAGTTTCTTGTCACCTTGGTAACACAAGGCCCACCAATGCTTCCGAGTTGAACTCTGATAAATCACATGCAAATCCAACTTATTCGAAGTAGGTACAGAAATAAGAATTATGTCAACACGATAGGTTGCAAACCTTAAGTCGTGTGCTAGTGATAAATTACAGGTTTCACTCTTGATTAAATCTTGAAACTCTTTCAGGATCTTTAAGGCTCCCACTGTCCTCTTGACATATAAGTTTTTCCTAGTCAAGAACCATTCCTTGACAAAACAAATATTCAAGGGATAGTGCGGATTCTTATCAAGACTAACACTTCACACAATTGGTCTTAGTTGGTCTTTGTCTCATCCAAGACATCACAACTTACCAATCTCAAATGTACAAGAGTAGAAACATTTCACACTACATTTGATAAGTGTTTTAAACCTTACTTTATGTCACTCAATGTTACAATCTTGGAGTATGACTCTAAGAATTGTTTTGGAACGAAGTATGACTCATCTTCTTGATTTTAACCAATCCAACAATTCATGACCTCTCTTCTTAGCCATAACAATGCACTAAGACGTCCATAGAATATGAATTTGTGATATGGTTTGTAAATCATTAAGATGATCATAAAACTGATACTAAAGTACTCTCCCGTCTTTTCAGATTTGAGAAACTTTTATCTTTCTGCCTAATTTGATTCTTCATATTCGTTTTGTCATACATTGTATCCTTTCCAATGTTACAAAATTATACTTAACCTTATAAGTATAATCATATTTACTAATCTTTAGTAAATCATGACAAATCAATCTTTGTGGTGGACCTTGACCAGCGCACACCCAGTGTACCTAATTCCTTAGTCCTTCAATTGACTCACATATACATGTGATCAAAGAATTAGTCTTAATTTTTCAAAGATGAAAATTCTCATTCATCATACAATACAACTTGTATGATTCCAAGTTTCTGTCCAATTGAAACTTGGGTGACGAAAAACTTTCTTCATTTGGTAAATTCAGACACTACCACAAATGAAAGAATCAAATCCACTTTCCAATATTGCTATTACTGGAAACAAATAAGCAACAATTTTCCATAAATGCCATTGTAAGGATATTTTTTAAAATAAATAAAATTAAAACCTTTTTTTCTTTTATTTTAAAACTTTGCGGAAAAACTTATCGTTACAATCCACATGAAAACCTTGTTGTTATCTATTCACAAGCAATATATTATAACTCTTAAGCAACAGCTCAAAATTCTGATTACCGAACCATGCGATCGAAACCCATCTTCGCAATCAGAATCAACATATACTTACTTTAAGCTTCCTATCTTTTCTTTGATTCTTAAAAGACATCAGCATGTGACCCATTCACATTATGTAATAAGAATCTCCAAATAGGAACTTAATAGAGTTATACAGTGTATTTTACCCGAAGTAGAGTCAAACCTCTTGACTTGATCAACCTTATGACCTTTCAGGTAAATAGGGCAGCTTCGCAACCAATGCCCCTTTCTTTGGCAATATAAACATATGGACCCTTTGATAATGGCACATGAGACTATCTCAGACTTAGCCTTTCTCTTTACCATTTGGTCAACCGAGTTGACTATGGCCGATCCCTTTCCATTGGGAAGAGAAATGCTTTTCTAGATATCCAATGCTACCATTGCCAATGTCCATTTAAGGTTTGGGAAGTTGATCTTCTAACAAAATTTGCTTTACTAGTGTTCCAAATCATTGCTGATTCCACAGCACAAAGCAAATAGATAAGATCATTAAGGCTCGTGTCATAGTCTGTCTCATAGTAGTCCCAAAGTGACCCGCTATGTTACTAAGAAAGTGATTGAACATCCAACTTTCACGAGACTTTGACACCCAACTCTCCCGTCTTGTCAATATGTGACTACATCTCCAAGATGTGACCACACCAAGACCTTAACTTGCCAATAGGGCTCGAGTGACTTTAAACTTTTCAAGAACTTGTGGGTGAGGGAGAATAATTGGAGGAGATAAAGGAAGTGAAGCATGATGTTGAGGAACATCATCTTCAAGAGATTTGGGAAGATCATAAATGTCTAAACCAGACATGTTTTGGGAGATATTCAAGATAGTTGATTTAAAGTCCTTAATATGACACCCAATATGAAATATTAAGGCTAGGACCCAACAAACTATTTTATAACTTAGAAGAGGGATGCCGTAATCCAAGCTATAAAATATTTGAAGGTAGGCGAATGACGATTCACCAATTTCCGCCATGAAAAACGAAATAATTTATTAGGTTTTAATTGGATTTGAAATTCCTAGATCTTTTGAGATTCATTGAACTTTTCAATGGCATGTTTCAATCTCGAGTGTGCCCTCTCAAATTTTGTGACTGGGATGCCGAGGATCACAAAACAAGGTGTGAATAACCATACCAATTCACTTGGTATCCTTAATATTATCACCTAATCAATGTGCCGGTTAACCACACACGCTCCATTGATCTATGACAAACATTAAGTCACCCTTCGTGGTCCTTACTAGTCCAAGTTAGTGTGCCGGTTAACCACACACGCTCCACCAACGACTTGGTAAGGTACAAAGTGTGAATTCCATGGGCTAGCACCAAATTCACATTTTTCCTAAAGTAACTAAGATTGGGAATTATTAAGATTTTAGTTACTTTAGTATTTATCATTAATACTTTTAATGAAGGGAGAATTTAAAGTCATTGTCCTACCCGTTCGGCTAACGACCCTCCACCGATTAAGCAAGCGGTGGGTGAGAGTATACACCCATTAAGTCGCCATTTTATAGGCAACAACCTTATACCCACCTTATAGACCGGCTTCATGAATGAGGCCTACTAACGGTAAAACGACTTATTCTTATACATATATATAATAATTAACCATTAATGTTATAAATAGTATAAGGGTTGAATTTTAACTATTAAAACTCTAAGGTTTGGAATTAAAGTTTATTATAGTGTGTGAAACTTTACAAATTCCAAAACTTGAGGGCAAGTTTTGTAACTTTGCAAAACTCTTCATTTCATAACTTATGAATTAAAGGTTCATAAAAATGAAGACTCTTCATTTTCATGTAACTTATGTGTTTTAAGTGTGTGTTAAATGAAAGTGACCTTTGGTAATCCATAACTTGAGGACAAATTATGGACTCCATTAAAACACATAAATGATAAAGAATTAATCCTAAACAATTCAGCAAATAATTCCTATCATTTTCTAAATTCATAAGAACATGAACATGATCATCAAAATTCAAGAAATATATGAACACATAAAATCATGGAATTTTGATATATGCTATTGTAAATGGATTAGAACAACCATTACACCAACTAAATAAGTTTTACAACACCAAAACAATTTAGGGTAACGTTTCTAGTCCATTTCCAGCAGCAAAAGTCGAGATTCTGCATTCTTTCGATCCTACTCGCCGAGTGCACGAATGGACTCGTCGAGTAGGTTGAAGTTTGCCTTGGACTCGGCGAGTCCCCCCAATGGACTCGGCGAGTCGACCATGCAGACAGCAACGATTTCGACTTTTTTTCACTATTTTGCATCAAGTATCAAACAAGCAAGCCTAGGCTCTGATACCACTGTTGGGTTTTGAGCAATCTAACACTTCCTAAGTGTGCATGCAACCCTAATAAACCTTGGATCTATGTTTGTCTAAATACATGCAAAATAATAATTTTCCAAGGTGTATAACCTATCTAACATGGCATGGGTAACATTTCAACATAAAAGAGTTAGAAGAGATTACATACCTTTTGGTGTGTTGGGTTCTTAGGAGTTTGAGGGCCAAGCACCAATAGTGTGAATGCCTCAAATGGAATCACAAACACCACAAACTCTTGGAAAACTTTGAGAGAGTATATACACCTTGTATAAATCGGCCACACACATGCACACACACACTAGAACACTAGCTTTCTCTTAGTGTATCTTAGGCTCTTTTTCATGCTCCATAAGCATGCTTATATAGTATGCATGGTTAGGGTGAAACCCTAATAACCCATGTCTTTTCCTTTTCCAAGGATCCATGGGTTAAAAGCTCCATGGATCATCCATGGACTTCCACATAAGCCTAGTCCATTAACAAATGAGTATTAGCCCACACTATATAAAACAAATAGCCCATAATTTTAATTAGTATTCCTTTTAATCTCTAAATTAATCCATGATTAATTTAAGACTAAAACTAATTAAATAACGTAACTTCATATTAATATATTATAACTCATAATATATTAATAAACATATGTGTATAACTCTCATAAAATTATCCATAATAGTTTGGATGAGATGCAACCCAAATGGACCATGCCGGTCGGGTCAAGTATATACCAAATAAGTTATGGACTTAGACACCTTATCCAACAGCATCAATGATGCCGAAATATTGTGCAAGAAAAAGATAGTAAGGGTAAACCCGCCTAGAAAAAAGTCATTTATGGTGTATGGAGACAAGCGCAGAGTGAATTCTGGAATCATTTCCCTGATGAAAGCCAAAAAATGTTTGTCCAAAGGATATACATCATACTTGGCATTCGTGATCGATGCCAAGAAGTATAAGTAGGGAATGCACATCATACTAGTGGTGTGTGACTATCTGGAGGTCTTTCCCGAGAATCTTCCAAGATTGCCCCCTGATAGACAAGTAGAGTTTAGAATAGACTTGTTACCAGGAACAACACCAATAGCAAAAGTCCCATATCGATTAGCATCGAAAGAGATGAAGGATCTTATGACGCAACTTCAGGAGTTGTTAGACAACAATTTCATTAGACCTAGTTTATCCCATGGGGATCTACAATGTTGTTTGTGAAGAAGAAAGATGGGAGCATGAGAATGTGCATAGATTACAAAGAGCTGAACAAGGCAAAAATAAAGAACAATTACCCGTTGCCAAGGATTGATGATTTGTTCGATCAGTTGCAAGGTTCGAGTTATTTATCGAATATTGATCTTAGGCCAGGACATCATTAGCTAAAGGTGAGAGAGCAGGATATAGAGAAGACTGCATTCACAACAAGATATGGACACTACGAGTTTTTGGTTATGTCATTTAGACTAACCAATGCTCCAACATCCTTCATGGATTTAATGAATAGGGTTTGTAAACCATTCCTTGATAAATCTGTGATAGTGTTCATAGATGACATTCTGATTTACTCGAAAATCCAGGAGGACCATGGTAAGCACTTGCGAGAAGTGTTAGAAGTATTAAAGAAGGAGAAGTTGTATGCAAAGTTCTCCAAATGTGATTTTTGGATTCAGGAACTTCAATTTTTTGGTCATGTAGTTAACCAAGAAGGAATTATGGTTGATCCAGCTAAGATTGAAGCCATAACAAAGTGGGAACAACCAAAGAGTCCTACGGAAATCCAAAGCTTTCTAGGTTAGCTGAATATTACCGAAGGTTTATCCAAGTCTTTTCTTCGATAGCTTTTCCATTGACAGCTTTGACCCACAAGGGAACTACTTGTGATTGGAGTGAGAAGCATAAGGAAGAATTCGAGAAGCTAAAGAAGAAATTATGTGAAGCACCGATTCTTTCTCTACCCGATGGAGTTGAAGACTTCACAGTTTATAGTGATGCATCTGGAGTCGGGTTGGGATGTATTCTAACTCAAAGAGAAAAGGTGATAGCATATGTATCTAGACAATTGAAAGAACATGAAAAGAACTACCCCACTCATGATCTGGAGTCGGCAACGATAGTATTTTCCCTAAAGATATGGAGGCATTATCTTTATGGCACAAAGTGAAAACTTTTCATTGATCATAAGATTCTTCAATATCTCTTTAATCAGAAGGAATTAAACATGAGGCAACAATGCTGGCTAGAGTTACTCAAGGACTACGACTACGACTACGAGATACTTTACCACCTTGGTAAAGAAAATGTTGTCGCTGATGCTCTCAGTCGGAAGATAAACCTTAAAAAGAAAAGGCCAAGTGCATTGAGAATTGAAGTTGTCTCAACAATTGTGGAGAGTATAAAGAAAGCTCAGGAGGAAGCTTCAAAGAAAAATGACCAAAAGGAAGAACGTAAGGGAAAAACGTTAGTGTTCGGTACAAACAACCAAGGGTTGAAGGTATTCCAAGACAGGATTTGGGTACCTAATATGGGAGGAATAAGAGATATTTTGATGGAAGAAGCTCACAAGACCATGTATTCAATTCATCCCGGCAGCACAAAAATGTATAGGTATCTGAAACCCTACTATTGGTAGCCGACGATGAAGCTCGATGTTGCAAAGTATGTGGACGAGTGTATGACATGTTCATGGGTTAAGGCACAACATCAGAAACCGTATGGGATTTTAAAACCTTTACCTATACCCATGGGTAAATGGGAAGACATCACTATGGATTTTATAATTAAAATGCCCAGAACAAAGAGTGGTCACGACATGATTTGGGTGGTCATTGATCGATTCATAAAAAGTGCACATTTCATAGCCGCTAATGAGACGTGGTCTTTGGAAAAGCTTGCTAATGCTTACGTGAAGGAGATAGTGAGACTTGACTGTGTTCCTTTAACGATTGTATCAGATCGTGATAGTTGTTTTACGTCGAGGTTTTGGAGATGTCTACAATAGGAACTGGGTACAAAGTTGTGTTTAAGTATAGCTTACCATCCGTAAACTGATGGTAAGAGCAAACGAAGATTAAAAATTTGGAGGATATGCTAAGAGTATCTACCATGGAATTCCAAGATAATTGGGATGAACATTTACCTTTGGTAGAATTTTCCTACAATAATAGTTTCCACTCGAGCATCAAGATGGCACCTTACCAAGATTTGTATGGAGAAAAGTGTCGAACGCCGTCGTTTTGGCTTGAAGCTGGGGAAAAGCAGTTTATGGGACCTGAGATAGTTCATCAGACTGCTGAAAAGTTAAAAGTGATTAGGGAAAGGATGTTAGCAGCTCAGGATCGTCAAAAGAGCTATGCTGACAAGAAAAGACAACCAATAACATTTGAAATTGGAGATTCGGTTTTTACTTAAAGTCTCGCCGTGGAAGGGACTTATAAGATTTGGTAAAAAGGGAAAGTTGAGTCCAAGGTTTATTGGACCATTTAAAGTTCTTCAGAAGATTAGGAATCAAGCTTACAAGCTAGAACTACCAGAAGAACTAGATGGTATTCATAACACTTTCCCTGTGTGTTATTTGAGGAAGTTTACGGGAAATGTTCCCGACATAATTCCAATTTATTAATTAAAGTTGGATGAAAGCAAGAGGTTAATTGAAGAACCGAAGGCAATCGTTGACCATAAGACTAAGAAGTTGCGACACAAGATGGTCAACTTAGTGCTTGTGTGATGGAAACATGTGAATGGACCAAATCACACATGGGAAACGGAGAGTGACATGATGATTTGCTATCCGCATTTATTTGCTGAAGTATGATTCCAAGGACAGAATCATCCAAAGGGGGTGAGAATTGTAACGCCTATGTTTCTAGGCTAGGCACTAATAATGATGTAATAGTCTAGGCCAACCTTTGTAGTTTGTTTTGAAATAATAAAGATGTATTAATTGGTTATTATGTGTTTATTGCTTAATTATTATGATTTAATAAGTTAAGAATAAAAATAAGCGTAAAAAATAAATGATGGATAAACCCGATATCTATGAAGAAAGTTGTAGTGGTTGAAATAAGGATTCCGGAGATATAAAGAATACCGAAATCTGAGTTATAAAGAAGAAGTAATGACCTGTCGAAGTTTCGCGACAGAACCGGTGTGACAATCGTCAATCTTGAGTCAAGTCAAGTCATCAGGTCAAGCCGGTCAACCCTATTAAACCTTGTGTATTAGGGTTTGTGTTATGTTCATACTGTATAACTTGCTATATTAATGGGAAAACATCACTTGAGAAAAGTCTTGTGTTAAAAATTTCCTAAGCCCTAGTACTAATCAATGAACTAAACTGATGAAAACCATGTTGCATACTCATTAGGAGTGCGTGGGACCCTTAATCATGACTTAACGGGGCTCAAGAGACTCGCATTACGGAACCAAACACTCACAAATGCCACACTTGAAATCTCTCTCAAATATCTCTTTGTATGAGGAATCTCTCCAAGAATGTCAAATCTCTCTCAAATCTCTCCAAGTATGTGAAATCTCTCTCAAATATCTTTCTGTATGAGAAATCTCTCCAAGAATGTCAAATCCCTCTCAAATCTCTCCAAGTGTGTGAAACCTCTCACAAATATCTCTCCGTATGAGAAATCTCTCCAAGAATGTCAAATCTCTCTCAAATCTCTCCAAGTATGTGAAACCTCTCTCAAATATCTTTCTGTATGAGAAATCTCTCCAAGAATGTCAAATCCCTCTCAAATCTCTCCAAGTGTGTGAAACCTCTCTCAAATATCTCTCCGTATGAGAAATCTCTCCAAGAATGTCAAATCTCTCTCAAATCTCTCCAAGTATGTGAAATCTCTCTCAAATATCTCTCCGTATGAGAAATCTCTCCAAGAATGTCAAATCTCTCTCAAATCTCTCCAAGTGTGTGAAACCTCTCTCAAATATCTCTCCGTATGAGAAATCTCTCCAAGAATGTCAAATCTCTCTCAAATCTCTCCAAGTATGTGAAATCTCTCTCAAATATCTCTCCGTATGAGAAATCTCTCCAAGAATGTCAAATCTCTCTCAAATCTCTCCAAGTATGTGAAACCTCTCTCAAATATCTCTTTGTATAAGAAATCTCTCCACGAATGTCAAATCTCTCCCAAATCTCTCCAAGTGTGAGAAATCTCTCCCAAATCTCTCTCAAAAGTTTCCCGTAACTTTTTGGAATCATTCGGGTCATTCCGGCCCTTAACCGGGTCAAAAACGGCTTGAAACGGGGCGAAAACGAGAAAAATAGGCTTTAGGAACCGAAACCGGAGTGAGAGGCCTCTTAGGACCAGAGACCGAGCCTCTGGTGGCTAAGAGACCAGAGACCGAGCCTCTGGTGGCTTAGAGACCAGAGACCGAGCCTCTGGTGGCTAAGAGACCAGAGACCGAGCCTCTGCCTTTGTCGCTCACACTCTGCTCCTCTCGGTCTCTATTCGCGCCTTCTGTTCCTTCTTCTCGCTCCGTCTCTCTTCGCGCCCCCTCTGTTCTCTCCTTCCCCCTCTCGGTTCCTTCCCTTCTCTCTTCTTCTTCTCTCGGTTTCTGCCTCCCTCTCTCTCGGTTCAGCATAAGAGGGCCGAGCCTCGGCCAGATTTCGCATTTTTGTCACTTTTAGCCCATTTTTGATATTTTTAACATTTTAAGCCCGTTTTTCGTGATTTTAAAGCGGGATTTTCTCCAGAAATTATATTTTAACATAATAAACTCCAAATATTTATAATTTAAACATATTTTGATAAAAATCATTATTTAAATTATAAAGATCTAATGGGGGATTTATTTAAGGTAGAGTGTTGACTTTGCGTTAACTTATGACACAAGCAACCACCCCACACCCACTCTATGACCAGCCATACCTCCCCACCTTACCTATGTCACTTCAATGTTCCCTTACACTCAAATTTCACTCACTCCCACGTTTTTGAGCTGGAACAAACAACCACACTCCTCATTTTCTCTCATTTCTCTCATTCCACTAAGTAACAAACACCACTTTTTCTCTCAAACTCTTCTACACAAATTTTCGAGATCCAAGGCTGATTTCAAGTGTTCTTCCACACTTAGTAAGTAAAAATTCATCCTCCCTATTACTATTTCACTTCATTCTACTCAAATCTTTGGTTGCTTACACAAACTCCCTAACTATGATGTTGGATTCTCGAAAACCTTCAAGGCATCTCCAAGTGTTCTTGAATTAAACACTTCCATTCTTCAACAATCATCTACTGAAATCACTTAAGGTGAGTTCATACCCCTACATTTTCATGTTTTCTCAAGTTTTCAGGGGGGGGGGGGGGGGGGAATACAAGTTAAAACACTAAGAACATAACTAGATTTTTCTAACAGCCTTCATCAGAAAAGTTCAACTCCATTCACGGACTGTTTTCGGTATCTTAAACATTTTTGTTTTCAAAACTGTACAAGGTGTAAGTATTTCAAGTTCTTAGCTTTAAAATGACTACTTGCACATCTCCATACGATTTTTCTACAATTTATGGTGATTTTTACAAAACTGCCTATCATTTCAAACAACAATCCGGACCAGTCTGTGATTATGGACATTTTCACCCAAGTTGGAGGTCATTAAAAATCGTGATAAAAATTATGAGTAAACTAGACACATTTTGTGAACTCCCAGAATTTACGGATCTAGTTTTCGACTTCGTATGATTTTTCTATGATTTTTACAAAACTGGGCAGAATTGCTAAAGTTAGCCAACAGCATGTAAATATCATAACACTTTGTAATATGTTGAGCAAAGTGTATAATCATAAGTTCTAATATTTGAATGTGTATCTTTGTTAGTTTATCATTGTGAACTGAAACTAAGTTATTCATATTAAAAATTATTCATTCCTTTAGAACACGTATTATGTAACTATAAAAAGTATAGTTGGATAAATTCACATCACTAATACATTCCATAAAAAGAATTCATACATATTATATACATTTTAGATAAACTATAATAGGTATAGTTTATGATACATCACTCAACACACTCGTACGAAAAGGGTACATTCATACAAGAAAGATTTATATCCACACACATTTCACGTAAACTTGTTAACCTATGTTGTAAGACTCTCTCTCTCCCCGTACGTCCGAGTGCGGGATATAATTCCTGGTAGTTATAATCAAAATCTCCTTGAGGGAGAACGTGATACTTGTATATAGATCTATATTGGGTTTGACACCCCACACCTTGCTGCTAGCTATAGTGGGACCTGCAGGTCTACGGGTGACAAATGTCATTACATTTTCGCAACGCCTGAGAAACGTTGTGGCAGGTTCACATAGTCACAGTATGATTATAGCGACTCACCTAGGGAGATAACAATTCATAAAGTTTACGGGGTTTCATAAAACCGAAGTAGGTTTTAGATTGATAAAGAAATTTACTTTCCATATCATTATAAACTCACGACGTTTCTACTAAGAAATGATGATTTCTTATACATTTTAGTCTTTGGTTATAAGGCTACATTTTTCGGATGTCAAGGAAAATATCGGATTTTTCTGACACAAACGCGACATTTACATGTGATAGACTTCTACTAAGTTTATTAATAAAAGCTTATGAACTCACCAACCTTTGTGTTGACACTTTTCAAACAACTCGTATTCTCAGGAAAACACTAAACAGGTAATCAAGTGCTTTTGAGGATGGGACGTTAAGACGTCAAACTTTTCATATTTTGTCAACATATTGTAATTGATTTTGAAACATGTAATTCATACAAGTGATGTAACTTTTTTTTTTTCAATTATATATATGTTGGTTGTGTTTGCTTAAATTACTATCGAAATTGTGGTTATGATACTATACATGAAGTCCTCCACCCCCGGACATTTCCGCCATCCTTGGTTTGGGGGTGTGACAGATTGGTATCAGAGCACGGTTTATAGCGAATTAAGTATGTCAAACCACATAAGATATACAAACTATAAACACATTTGGGACTAAAGGTCTCTGATTCTTAAAGTGATTTAACGAGTTGTACTTTTAGAAAACAAATAATTTCTTGTTTTAAAGTATACTTGCATGCATTCTATACTAGCATGGTGTCATAACTTAGAAGAACATAAATTAAAAAAGGAGGAGTCGAACATTATTAATACGCCTTAGCATGTGTAATCAGTTCTGGGAAGGATATAGCCTGATCAACTATATCCGTCCAAGAAATAACTTACGCACACTAAGGAATAGTCGTAATGAGCGACAAATATGAAAACCTAATTACACTCCATAAAGAACACGCTAAGAACCAAATATAAACATTTAAAAAATACTATAGGAGTATTTGTACGTTTCTATAGCGCCAAATTATTATTTTCCGATACGTACTTCTTAACCCCGTTTCTCGTGCAGACAACATGGCAGGATTTCACATACCCGGGGACCCCTACTTTCCCAATCAGGGAAACGCGGGATGGATCGAAGACGAGCCCGAGGAGAATCCCGAAGAGGAACCCGAGGAGGATCCCGAGGAGAATCCCGAAGCGGATCCCGAAGAGGATCCCGGGGAGGATCCCGAAGAGGATCCCGAGGAGGAGCCCGAGGAGGAAGACGAACAAGAAGAAGAAGAGGAAGACGACCAAGAAGAAGAGGAAGACGACCAAGAAGAAGAGGAAGAAGAGGAAGTAGAGGAAGGTGATGAGGTAGTCATGGTTGGGAACGAAGCGGAGGAACCACCAGAAGTATTCAACCCTCCCTACATCGCGAGGGTACCCGCACACCGTTTTGGTTACAACGGACCTGAACCCCCTTGGGTAACAACGATCGAAAGATGGAGCCGACAACAACGCCAACGGTCACCATATGGCTACCAACGAGGTTACTATGATCTCACTCATGGTGGACCGGCTGACAGGGCTCTCCCCGTCACGATACAACGAATGGCAAGAATGGATGATCGTGGTAGGACAACGACAGATCAGGTCCGGGAGTTAAGTGCCATTGTACAGTCTACTACGGATCGCACCAGAAACCTGGAACGAGACTCCCACCACCGAGACCAACTCATTCGAGACCTTCTCGCGGCTCAAGCAGAAACAAGAGAGTATCGGGAAAGATACATGGCACTCGAGGAGAGAATGGTTGTAGCCGAACGCAAATTGGCGGAACTACAGGGCGCATCGACATCATCGCAGCCTCCGTCAAAGAAGGGTCGCAGTGATTAGAACTCGTTGCTATTCTCCCGTCTTAGTAGTAGAATTTTATGAGTACGCGTTGGTGCTACTCCTTGTATGTAGGTCGACCCTGCGACTATGTGATTACACTATTCAAAGGGCTTTTGTAATGCCAAAAACTACCTTTTGTAACGATGTAATGTAGACCCTTATGAGGTCAAACTTTTCCCTCTAAACGTTATGTACTAAAAGTTATCAATGAAAATTTGGCATGTGTTTTATTTATTGAATGTTTGGCACTATACATCATAACCTGATCACACAAACAGTTTACGAATAATAAAGTTATGATAAAATACGAGAGGGATGAAACCAGTAACACTCGACTCGTTATCACTATTGAAGTCTTACCGACTAGTCATTTTTTTTTTATGACAGAACCATGCCACCAAGGAAAAGACCAAGGCCTTCCAGCAACCCAGTGCCGCCTCCACCACCACCTCCGCAGTTTGATCCTGCAATGTTCCAGGCTGCAGTAACGACAGCCGTGGTGGCGGCAATGTCGCAAATGGGAACCAGTGGTTCTGGCGGTTCTGGATCCGGAGCTACCAATTCCATTCATGGGGACAGTACGGGGCGTACGAGGGAGTGATCTTACAAAGACTTCACGAATGGCAAACCCGATCCTTTCAATGGAAGCGGGGGCGTTATCACACTGGTTCAATGGTTCGAAAGGACCGAGGCAGTTTTTGAAATCTGCGCTTGTCCCGAAGCGAGCAAGGTCAAGTTTGCGGCATTCACTTTCACTGGAAAAGCACTTACTTGGTGGAATGGCCGAGTTAAGTCACTTACTCCTGCAGTAGCTAACGCGATCAGCTGGGAGGATTTGAAAGCCCTAATGTTAAAGGAATACTGCCCGAGGGGTGAAATACAAAAACTTGAAGAAGAACTTTGGAACCTTAGGATGACAGGCACTGATCTTGAAACTTATACTGCCCGTTTCAATGACCTAGCACTCCTCTGTCCAACAATGGTCACTCCAGAAGAGAAGAAGGTGGAACGATATCTCTGGGGGCTGTCATCCCAGATTCAAGATAGTGTCTTGGCCTCGAAACCCACTACCTTTGAGAGTGCCAAGGAATTGGCACAACAACTCATAGATCACAGGGCTAGCCGTGGTACAGTGATAACCACCACCGACCGAACAAAAGGAGGGAACAATAAGAGGAAGTTCTGGAGCAATAAAAGGAAACAACCAATTCAAGACCCCGCCAAAAAGCAACCGATTGTTGCTGTGCGTGCCGCCACTACTGCTGTCGCTCCAGCACCACCGAAACAGTATACAGGAACTCTTCCCAAGTCCAACAAGTGTAACTACCACCATAACGGTGCTTGTCGAGAGTTACACTGCAATAACTATAACAAAAGGGGCACACCGCACGATTCTGTAGAGCGACTACCCAAACCGCCGCACAAGTCGCTACGACCGCCAACACTGGAGCAAGCCAAACCTGCTATGGATGTGGTGAAACGGGACACTTCAGGAGGAACTGCCCCAAGGCACGAGCCCCTAATGCTGGGGGTGTAGGGAGAGTCCTAAATTTAGGGCAGGGAGAAGCAGTCAAGGATCCCTCTGTGGTTACTGGTACGTTCCTCCTCAATAACTCTTATGCATGCGTACTTTTCGATAGTGGGGCAGAAAGAAGTTTCATAAGTCACCAATTCAAACATATACTTAAGCAAAATTCTCAACCACTAGAAGATTCTTACATCGTAGAAATGGCAAATGGAAAGATTGAGCGCGCTAATGATATTTACATAGGGTGTACTCTCACTCTAGACGACCATTTGTTCAAAATTGACCTTATGCCGGTCACCATAAAAAGCTTCGATATAATCATTGGTATGGATTGGTTAAGCCTTCATCGTGCCGACATTCTATGTTACGAAAGGGCCGTCCGCCTCAATCTGCCGAATGGCAACGTTCTCACCGTTTATGGCAATAAACCTAGTGCGAACCTACAAATCATCTCTTGTGTTAAAACCCAAAAGTACCTCCGAAAGCAATACCATGTTTTCTTAGCCCACATCGTAGACAAGAAACAGGAGGTGAAGGACATCAAAGAAATTCCAGAAGTATGCAACTTCCCTGATGTTTTCCCAGACGATCTGCCTGGAGTACCACTCGCACGACAAGTCGAATTTCGGATCGAATTAATCCCAGGAGCTACCCCCGTCGCCAGGGCTCCCTATCGCTTAGCACCGGCAGAAATGCAAGAACTATCCAGCCAGTTGAATGAACTATTGAGCAAAGGGTTCATCAGGCCAAGCTTCTCGCCCTGGGGAGCACCAGTCTTATTCGTAAAGAAGAAGGATGGGTCTTTTCGCATGTGCATAGACTATCGAGAACTAAACAAACTCACTATCAAGAACCGTTATCCCCTACCCCGAATCGATGACCTCTTCGACCAGCTCCAAGGAGCCAACTACTTTTCAAAAATCGACCTGAGGTCGGGCTATCATCAACTGCGAGTTCAGGAAGAGGATATCCCCAAGACGGCATTCAGAACTCGTTATGGGCACTATGAGTTTGTAGTGATGCCATTCGGGTTAACAAATGCACCCGCGGTGTTCATGGATTTGATGAATCGAGTGTGTCGACCCTTCTTGGATAAATTCGTCATCGTATTCATCGACGATATCCTGGTCTATTCGAGGAGCGAAGAAGAGCACAGACATCACCTACGACTAGTTCTGGAGGTTTTAAGGACCGAGAAGCTTTACGCTAAATTCTCAAAGTGTGAATTTTGGCTCCGAGAAGTAGGATTCCTTGGCCACGTAGTAAGCAAGGAAGGAATACATGTGGACCCCTCGAAGATCAAAGCAATCGAAGATTGGTCAACACCTACAATACCGACATAAATCCGACAGTTTTTAGGACTCGCAGGCTACTATCGAAGATTCATACAAAACTTCTCCAAAATCGCTAAGCCTCTCACCACCTTGACTCAGAAAGGGGTGGTGTTCGAATGGGAAGATAAACAAGAAGCCGCCTTCCAGACACTAAAGCAAGCCCTATGCAGCGCACCAGTCTTGTCTCTTCCAGAAGGAACTGATGATTTTGTGGTGTATTGCGATGCTTCAAATCAAGGCCTCGGTTGTGTGCTCATGCAAAGGGGAAAAGTCATCGCTTATGCATCAAGGCAACTGAAGACACATGAAGTTAATTACACAACCCACGACCTTGAATTGGGAGCTGTGGTGTTCGCCCTGAAGATTTGGAGGCACTACCTCTACGGCACCAAGTGCACCATCTTCACTGATCACAAAAGTCTTCAGCACATTCTCAATCAGAAAGAACTAAACATGCGCCAAAGAAGATGGGTGCAATTACTGAATGACTATGAATGTGAAATTCGCTACCACCCGGGCAAGGCTAATGTAGTAGCCGACGCCTTAAGCAGGAAAGAATACTCGGGTCGCCAAGTAAAATCCCTAGCCATGACCATCCACTCCCAACTGGCCACCCAGATCAAGGACGCCCAATTAGAAGCCCTGAAACCAGAAAATGTGGCAAGCGAAGCACTAAGGGGGATGGATCAAAACTTGGAAGTCAAAGGGGATGGAGCTCGTTATCTCATGAATCGAATCTGGACACCGAAGTTCGGTGGGTACCGAGACGTTGTAATGAACGAGGCCCACAAGACTCGATACTCCATTCATCCGGGGTCAGATAAGATGTATCTAGACCTCAAAAGGTTATACTGGTGGCCAAACATGAAGGCTGAAATTGCTACTTATGTGAGCAAGTGCCTCACTTGCGCCAAGGTCAATGTGGAATATCAGAAGCCATCAGGACTACTTCAACAACCGGATATACCCGAGTGGAAGTGGGAGCGAATAACCATGGACTTCATAACCAAACTGCCTAAGACATCAGGTGGGATGGATACCATATGGGTGGTTGAGGACAGATTGACCAAGTCCGCGCACTTCCTGCCAATAAAGGAAACAGACAAGATGGAAAAGTTGACCAGGACGTACATTAAGGAGATCGTACGACTACATGGTGTACCAACATCCATTATCTCGGATCGAGATAGTAGATCCACCTCGCGTTTCTGGCAGTCCCTACAAAAGTCTCTGGGAACCAGGTTAGACATGAGTACGGCCTACCATCCACAAACGGACGGACAAAGCGAGAGAACCATCTAGACGTTGGAAGACATGCTGAGAGCCTGTGTGATAGATTTTGGTAAGGCATGGGATACCCATCTACCGCTTATCGAATTCTCTTATAATAACAGTTATCACACTAGTATTGGAGTCGCTCCATTCGAAGCTCTCTACGGTCGCAAGTGTAGATCACCACTGTGTTGGGCCGAAGTTGGAGATACTCAGCTAGCCAGAGGGCAAGTCCCTGATAGCACCCTTACTGGGCCTGAAATCATAAGGGAAACCACAGAAAAGATCATTCAAATTCGGGAAAGACTAAAAGCGTCTCGTGATCGACAAAAGAGTTACGCGGATAAGCGACGCAAACCTTTAGAATTCCAGGTCGGAGACCGGGTACTACTAAAAGTTTCCCCCTGGAAGGGGATGATACGTTTCGGTAAACGGGGGAAACTAAACCCAAGGTACATCGGTCCGTTCGAAATCCTTGCTAGGATTGGTCCTGTGGCGTACAAACTCCGACTACCACAAGAACATAGTAATGTGCACCCTACCTTCCACGTGTCCAACTTAAAGAAGTGTCTGTCTGACGAGACACTCGTAATACCACTCGAAGAAATCGAAGTTAATGAAAATCTCCACTTTGTGGAGGAACCCATCGAGATCATGGATCGAGAGATCAAGAGAACAAAACAAAGTCGCATTCCCATAGTGAAGGTTCGCTGGAACGCGAAACGAGGGCCTGAGTTTACCTGGGAACGTAAAGATCAAATGAAGCAAAAGTATCCAAATCTTTTCCCAAACCCTTGAAGTCCCAGCCGAACTTAAATTTCGGGACGAAATTCCCTCTAACGGGGGGATGATGTGACAATCGTCAATCTTGAGTCAAGTCAAGTCATCAGGTCAAGCCGGTCAACCCTATTAAACCTTGTGTATTAGGGTTTGTGTTATGTTCATACTGTATTACTTGCTATATTAATAGGAAAACATCACTTGAGAAAAGTCTTGTGTTAAAAATTTCCTAAGCCCTAGTACTAATCAATGAACTAAACTGATGAAAACCATGTTGCATACTCATTAGGAGTGCGTGGGATCCTTAATCATGACTTAACGGGGCTCAAGAGACTCGCATTACGGAACCAAACACTCACAAATGCCACACTTGAAATCTCTCTCAAATATCTCTTTGTATGAGGAATCTCTCCAAGAATGTCAAATCTCTCTCAAATCTCTCCAAGTATGTGAAATCTCTCTTAAATATCTTTCTGTATGAGAAATCTCTCCAAGAATGTCAAATCCCTCTCAAATCTCTCCAAGTGTGTGAAACCTCTCTCAAATATCTCTCCGTATGAGAAATCTCTCCAAGAATGTCAAATCTCTCTCAAATCTCTCCAAGTATGTGAAACATCTCTCAAATATCTTTCTGTATGAGAAATCTCTCCAAGAATGTCAAATCCCTCTCAAATCTCTCCAAGTGTGTGAAACCTCTCTCAAATATCTCTCCGTATGAGAAATCTCTCCAAGAATGTCAAATCTCTCTCAAATCTCTCCAAGTATGTGAAATCTCTCTCAAATATCTCTCCGTATGAGAAATCTCTCCAAGAATGTCAAATCTCTCTCAAATCTCTCCAAGTGTGTGAAACCTCTCTCAAATATCTCTCCGTATGAGAAATCTCTCCAAGAATGTCAAATCTCTCTCAAATCTCTCCAAGTATGTGAAATCTCTCTCAAATATCTCTCCGTATGAGAAATCTCTCCAAGAATGTCAAATCTCTCTCAAATCTCTCCAAGTATGTGAAACCTCTCTCAAATATCTCTTTGTATGAGAAATCTCTCCACGAATGTCAAATCTCTCCCAAATCTCTCCAAGTGTGAGAAATCTCTCCCAAATCTCTCTCAAAAGTTTCCCGTAACTTTTTGGAATCATTTGGGTCATTCCGGCCCTTAACCGGGTCAAAAACGGCTTGAAACGGGGCGAAAACGAGAAAAATAGGCTTTAGGAACCGAAACCGGAGTGAGAGGCCTCTTAGGACCAGAGACCGAGCCTCTGGTGGCTAAGAGACCAGAGACCGAGCCTCTGGTGGCTTAGAGACCAGAGACCGAGCCTCTGGTGGCTAAGAGACCAGAGACCGAGCCTCTGCCTCTGTCGCTCACGCTCTGCTCCTCTCGGTCTCTATTCGCGCCTTCTGTTCCTTCTTCTCGCTCTGTCTCTCTTCGCGCCCCCTCTGTTCTCTCCTTCCCCCTCTCGGTTCCTTCCCTTCTCTCTTCTTCTTCTCTCGGTTTCTGCCTCCCTCTCTCTCGGTTCAGCATAAGAGGGCCGAGCCTCGGCCAGATTTCGCATTTTTGTCACTTTTAGCCCATTTTTGATATTTTTAACATTTTAAGCCCGTTTTTCGTGATTTTAAAGCGGGATTTTCTCCAGAAATTATATTTTAACATAATAAACTCTAAATATTCATAATTTAAACATATTTTGATAAAAATCATTATTTAAATAATAAAGATCTAATGGGGGATTTATTTAAGGTAGAGTGTTGACTTTGCCTTAACTTATGACACAAGCAACCACCCCACACCCACTCTATGATCAGCCATACCTCCCCACCTTACCTATGTCACTTCAATGTTCCCTTACACTCAAATTTCACTCACTCCCACGTTTTTGAGCTGGAACAAACAACCACACTCCTCATTTTCTCTCATTTCTCTCATTCCACTAAGTAACAAACACCACTTTTTCTCTCAAACTCTTCTACACAAATTTTCGAGATCCAAGGCTGATTTCAAGTGTTCTTCCACACTTAGTAAGTAAAAATTCATCCTCCCTATTACTATTTCACTTCATTCTACTCAAATCTTTGGTTGCTTACACAAACTCCCTAACTATGATGTTAGATTCTCGAAAACCTTCAAGGCATCTCCAAGTGTTCTTGAATTAAACACTTCCATTCTTCAACAATCATCTACTGAAATCACTTAAGGTGAGTTCATACCCCTACATTTTCATGTTTTCTCAAGTTTTCAGGGGGGGGGGGGGGGGAATACAAGTTAAAACACTAAGAACATAACTAGATTTTTCTAACAGCCTTCATCAGAAAAGTTCAACTCCATTCACGGACTGTTTTGGGTATCTTAAACATTTTTGTTTTCAAAACTGTACAAGGTGTAAGTATTTCAAGTTCTTAGCTTTAAAATGACTACTTGCACATCTCCATACGATTTTTCTACAATTTATGGTGATTTTTACAAAACTGCCTATCATTTCAAACAACAATCCGGACCAGTCTGTGATTATGGACATTTTCACCCAAGTTGGAGGTCATTAAAAATCGTGATAAAAATTATGAGTAAACTAGACACATTTTGTGAACTCCCAGAATTTACGGATCTAGTTTTCGACTTCGTATGATTTTTCTATGATTTTTACAAAACTGGGCAGAATTGCTAAAGTTAGCCAACAGCATGTAAATATCATAACACTTTGTAATATGTTGAGCAAAGTGTATAATCATAAGTTCTAATATTTGAATGTGTATCCTTGTTAGTTTATCATTGTGAACTGAAACTAAGTTATTCATATTAAAAATTATTCATTCCTTTAGAACACGTATTATGTAACTATAAAAAGTATAGTTGGATAAATTCACATCACTAATATATTCCATAAAAAGAATTCATACATATTATATACATTTTAGATAAACTATAATAGGTATAGTTTATGATACATCACTCAACACACTCGTACGAAAAGGGTACATTCATACAAGAAAGATTTATATCCACACACATTTCACGTAAACTTGTTAACCTATGTTGTAAGACTCTCTCTCTCCCCGTACGTCCGAGTGCGGGATATAATTCCTGGTAGTTATAATCAAAATCTCCTTGAGGGAGAACGTGATACTTGTATATAGATCTATATTGGGTTTGACACCCCACACCTTGCTGCTAGCTACAGTGGGACCTGCAGGTCTACGGGTGACAAATGTCATTACATTTTCGCAACGCCTGAGAAACGTTGTGGCAGGTTCACATAGTCACAGTATGATTATAGCGACTCACCTAGGGAGATAACAATTCATAAAGTTTACGGGGTTTCATAAAACCGAAGTAGGTTTTAGATTGATAAAGAAATTTACTTTCCATATCATTATAAACTCACGACGTTTCTACTAAGAAATGATGATTTCTTATACATTTTAGTCTTTGGTTATAAGGCTACATTTTTCGGATGTCAAGGAAAATATCGGATTTTTCTGACACAAACGCGACATTTACATGTGATAGACTTCTACTAAGTTTATTAATAAAAGCTTATGAACTCACCAACCTTTGTGTTGACACTTTTCAAACAACTCGTATTCTCAGGAAAACACTAAACAGGTAATCAAGTGCTTTTGAGGATGGGACGTTAAGACGTCAAACTTTTCATATTTTGTCAACATATTGTAATTGATTTTGAAACATGTAATTCATACAAGTGATGTAACTTTTTTTTTTCAATTATATATATGTTGGTTGTGTTTGCTTAAATTACTATCGAAATTGTGGTTATGATACTATACATGAAGTCCTCCACCCCCGGACGTTTCCGCCATCCTTGGTTTGGGGGTGTGACAACCGGCACAACAATGTATGACGTAAATAGTGAATTTAAGATAAAGTGATATTTAGCATTAGTGATCTAAATGAAAGCCGTAGTGTTTGTTAAACCGAGAGCATGCATAAAAAGAGTGTCCAAATCTGACTTCGTATGAGGAAGCTATGAATTTTCTAAGATTTGGCATAGCAATATGCAGTCTGAAACTCGAATTTCCCAAGAAAAATAGTTTTCGAGCCGAAACACTGCCCACGTGAAGCCCGATTTTTGAGAAAAAATCCTGATTTCATCAGAAAAGATTATTTTAAGAAACGAGGTGCTGCCCAATTTTTGTTAAACCAAGTGAGTGTGTAGTCACTTTTACCTTACACATAAATATGAAGGATTTTCTATAAAATACGTGCTATGTGTATATTTATTGTTTGTTTATTTGAGATGGGTGTTGAATAAATGTTTTATACAGGTTTTAAAATGATTTAAATTGTATATGTATTTTTATCTACAAATATGGTGGGTATAACATGGGTAGATGAAATAGTTGGTGCGTGTTAAAATGATGAGAGGTCTTGATGTTGTTGTTGTTCTAGTCATCTAGCGGAGTATAGATGGCGACCATGAACCTTTCTAGACAGTCCAATGGAACGCTAGCATGCTCGCAACCTGTAGGTGTGGGTGAACTATATGTTTGTTGGTGTACTCAATCCCCTCATGGTTTCCTGAAGGACATGTATGACTTAGGAATCCCCTTAGCAGTAGTGTCCATCCCGATGATGATCCTTAGGCTAGGTCCCTTGTCATAGGTGTTTAGGGATGTAAATTGAGGATAACGGGAATGGGTAATCAGGGTTATTGTTATTTGATGAAATTAATAAATTTATTGATGGTTGATGAAATTAATAAATTTATTATTTGTAGGTTGAAAATCCTATATGCTCAACAGGCTCCTTAGCCCGACCCACTCAGCTTTTTATATTACAGGTAGTGGACCCCAAGCATAATTTGGATGATGACGAGGGATTTGGGATTATAGGCCAGTAGTTTTAAATAACTGTTGTAAGGCTTATAATGTACTGTTTATGCTTTTGGTCTGTATCAAAACATGACATCCCGAGATTTTGATATATAATGAAAATATATATTTCTTTAAGAAATGTTTTGATAATTTTTTTAGCATGTTTTTTTTGGGACAAATTCCGCAACATCTTTTAAAAAGATTATTCTTATTTTATTTTAAAAGCATAAACTAAATCGATCTTTTATGGCCAAGAAAAATAGGGGTGTCACAATATTCCAAAAACTGCTTTCCGAACTCGATATGGTCATTACGAATTTGTTGTGATGCCCTTTGGTCAAACAAATGCCCCCGAAGCATTTATGGACCTCATGAATCAAGTCTGCCGTCCATTTCTTGATAATATCATGGTTGTCTTCATCGATGATATCCTTATATACTCTCATAGCAAAGAGGAGCATGGTCAACATCTCCGTCAAATCCTAGAAACCTCAAGGGTTGAGTGTTTATATGCAAAACTCTCAAAATGCAAATTCTGGATTCGTAGTGTAAAATTTTTAGGTAACGTAGTTAGTCAGGACATGATTCATGTAGATCCTTCCAAGATGAAGGACATTGAAGGCTGGGCGATTCCCAAGACAACAACAGAAATTCGACAATTCTTGGGTCCCACCGGCTACTACCGAAGGTTTATCCCAAATTTTTCCAAGATAGTCAAACCCCTCACCACCTTGACACAAAAAGGCATATCTTTCAACAAGACGGAAAAGCATGAAGCTGCCTTCCAAACCTTGAAGCGAGCCCTCCGTATTGCACTAGTGCTATCCTTACCAGAGGGAACCGAAGACTTCATTGTCTATTGCGATGCTTCGTACGAAGGATTGGGTTGTATCCTCATGCAGTGTGGAAAGGTGATAGGTTACGCATCCAGGCAATTGCAAACGCATGAAGTAAATTACACTACCCATGATCTCGAGCTGGGAGCTGGGGTCTTCGTGCTAAAGATTTGGAGGTACTACCTCTACGGTACAAAGTGCACCATCTTCACCAATCACAAAAGCCTCCAGCACTAAACCAAATGGAGCTGAACATGAGGCAACAAAGGTGGGTTGAGCTGCTGAATGATTATGAATGCGAGATCAAGTACCACCTATGCAAGGATAACGTGGTAGCTGATGCCCTGAGAAGGAAAGAATACTCACATCGCTGGGTGAAAACATTATAAATAACCATCCACTCTCACCTAACCTCACATATCAAGGTAGGCCAAGCAGATGCACTGAAGCCGGAGAATGCCACAAATGAACCACTACGTGGTATGGATAAAAACTTTAAAGTTAGGGAGGATGGAACTGAAGGGTTTTGAGCATTCTAACACTTCCTAAGTGTACATGCAACCCTAATAACCTTGGATCTATGTTTGTCTAATTATCATGTAAAGTTGAATTTCCAAGGTTATATTCCTATCTAGCAAACATGGGGAACAATTTTTAACTTGAATGAAAGATAGAATAACTTACCTTGTTGTTGCTTATGTTCCTTGAAACCTTGTGAGCCTAGAACCCGAAGTGTGATGCCTTAAATGCTTCACACAACACCAAATGCTCTTGGAAAGACTTTTGAGAGAATACACACTTCTTGAAGTCGGCCTAGACCTCTTGTTTCATTTGAGTAGCCGATTTTGGTGGAGAATAGGATTCTTATATAGTGTTGACACATCTAGGGTTACACCATGTAAACCCTAATGTGTCATGACTCTTCATTTCCATGACCCATGGGTTTGTAACTCCCATGGAGCATCCATGGAGCATCCTATGGGTGGAACCCAACTTGATAATCCATGGAGCCTCTTAGCCCACTATACAAGATATGGATGATTTACATAATCAACCCATATATTTAATTAGTTATCTTTTGATCACTTAATTAATTCTTGATCAAACTAATCAAATAATATTATTAATATATTAGAACTTATAATATATTAATAATCTCCAAGTGTTATTTCTCTCAATTAGTCTATCCAATTGCATGGTGCCATGCAACCCAAATGGACCATGCCAGGTCGGGTAAAGTACATACCATAAATAGTTATGGACTTAGACACCTTATCCAATAGTCTCCCACTTGAATAAGTCTAATAACTATTGCTGCAAGTATGACTTCAGGAACCGATCGGCAATCATAGCTCTTTTCAAGGTTTTTCGGAACTGAGAAGATGATGGTACACCATTTAAGATAAGTGATCATATAATCCTCTATTCTAGATATCAGCCGGACAAATACATGGAACAATGTCTTACTTATTATCTAGCAGTTTGTTTCCGGATTTCCGATTTGTTTGACAGAGAACTTAATTGAACACATCAACTTAGTTCTAACCTGGCCCGATACATAGGTCAAAACAAAATCATCGAGGGGCCCAGATATCAGCTTCTAATCCAAGAAGGAATAGATAAACTTCGACTCATATGTTTGTTCTACCACTCATTGAATTATACACAAAAGCACGTTTTATAACATCGAGTTACCAATGCGTTTTCGTACAATCAATGCATAACCAACTTGTAAGTAACAAATCATATCTCTAGGTTTGAACACTTATATGATATTACCGTCTCACGATCACTCGAGATAGAATTCCATGAAGTGATTCCAGTGAGCGTGGCTTGAGTCCAATGCTCAGAACTTATGAGCACTCATGATTGTTGTAGCCTTGTCCAACACCGTAGACCTTTGCAACCAATCATGACAGTCTTGATTCATACCTACTTCCGACATATGACCGACTGTGGAGGTTTGAATAATATGTTATACTAATCAAAATTATTCTGGAAGTCAAAACATGCAAAAGAAATATAGTAAACGATTGACAAGAGATAGCAACACTTTACTCATAAATAAAACACCTTTTATTCATCATCTAATGTCAATTACACTTTACAAATTTCGAGGTTATCTAACTACTAAATCTAATATCATCCTTCAGCCCTATGCTTCGAGCATGCTGGAGATGCTTATCACGAGTCAGTCCCTTCGTGAGGGGATTTGTTGGGTTCTCATCCGATGATACCCTCTTTGCCACGAGGAGTCCTTCTTCTATTCGATGTCTAATAAAATGGTATTTTCTGTCGATGTGTCTGGATCTCCCGTGATCCCTTGGTTCCTTGGCTAAGGCAACAACGCTTTCACTATCACAGAAAATTTCCATTGGCTTTTAAATAGCTGGTACAACTCCAAGGTCTCTGATGAAGTTCTTTAGTCATATAGCCTCCTTTGCCGCCTCGCTTGCTGCAATATACTCTGATTCACAAGTTGAATCAGCCACTGTCTCTTGCTTGGAACTCTTCCAAGAAATTGCTCCTCCGTTTAGGGTAAAGACCCAGCCCGACTGAGAGAGGAAATTATCCCTATCAGTTTGGAAGCTAGCATCACTATACCCTACAACTCTCAAGTCATCACTCCCACCGAGGGTAAGGACTCAGTCCTTAGTCCTTCATAGGTACTTGAGGATATTCTTTACCGCAGTCCAGTGTACCTTGCCAGGGTTCCCCTGATACCTGCTAACCATGCTCAGGGCAAAGGCTACATCAGGCCGAGTATACGTCATAGCATACATGATCGATCCTATAGCCGAAGCATTAGGTATTCGACTCATTTCTGCTATCTCAACCTCAGTGCTAGGGCTTTGTGTCTTACTCAATCTGGCGCTACTCTGGATAGGTAACTCTCCTTTCTTGGAGTCCTGCATGTTGAATCTCTTCAGCACCTTATCCAAGTAGGTACTATGACTAAGTCTAATTAGTCTTTTAGTCCGATCTCTCAAGATCCTTATCCCTAGAATATAGGCAGCTTCACCAAGGTCCTTCATAGCGAAACACTTCCTAAGCCAAGACTTTACTTCCTGTAGGGTTGGGATGTTGTTTCCTATGAGTAGTATGTCATCCACATACAATACCAAAAAGCTAACTATACTCACACTAGCCTTGACATAAACACAAGATTCATCTTCACTCCTGGAAAATCCAAATTCCTTGACCTTTTCATCAAAGCAAAGATTCTATCTGCTAGGTGCTTGCTTTTATCCATAAATGGATTTCTCAAGCTTACACACTCTATTAGGGTACTCGTTGCTGACAAAACCTTCTGGCTGACTCATGTAAACATCTTCAGCCAACTTTCCATTAAGGAAAGCGGTTTTGCCATCCATTTTCCAAATTTCATAGTCATGAAATGTAGGTATGGCTAACATAACCCTAATAGACTTAATCTTGGCTACTGGAGAAAAGGTCTCATCATAATCCGCTCCAGGAATTTGAGAGAAGCCCTTTGCGACCAGTCGAGCCTTATAAGTGTGTACATTACCATCCATGTTGGTCTTCTTCTTGAAGATCCATTTGCACCATACAGTCTTACGACCTGGTACATTCTCAACCAAGTTCCAAACTTGATTCTTATACATGGATTGTATCTCGATATCCATAGCCTCTTTCCATTTAGCAGACTCGGGGCCTGCCATGGCTTCCTCGTAGCAGTTAGGTTCATCCAGACCTACTAGTGTCCCATCACTAATAAGTGTCTCACCTTCTGCAGTAATACGGAAACCATAGTAATGCTCTGGTGCACTCCTAACTCTCGTAGAACGCCTCAGAGGTACAGATTCGTCAATTGCCTTAACAGGAGTTTCCTCCTCAAGTTGAGGGCTAGTGTTTGAAGTTCCTTCACCACTTGACTATTGAATTTCTTCAAGATCAATTTTCCTCCCACTGTCTCCTTGGCTTATAAACTCTCTTTCTCGAAAGACTCCTCTTCTTGCTACAAAGACCACATTATCACTAGGTCTGTAGAAGAGGTAACCAAAGGATTGCTGTGGGTAGCCGATGAAAATACACCTCTCGCTTCGAGGTTCGAGCTTATCATGAGTCTCGCGTCTCACGAAATCCTTGCAACCCCAAATCTTGATGTGGTCTAGTTTGGGTACTTTAACAGTCCACATCTCGTGAGGAGTTTTGGCAACTTTCTTTGTAGGGACTAGATTAAGAATATGGGCGGCAGTCTCTAAGGCATACCCCCAGAATGAGATTGGTAGCAAAGCTCGACTCATCATGGAACGAACCATGTCTAACAAGGTTCGATTACGACTCTCATCCACACCATTCAGATGTAGTGTCCTGGGAGGTGTCAATTGTGAGACAATCCTACATTCCCTTAGATAGTCGAGGAACACTGAACTAAGATACTCACCTCCTCGATCGGATCGAAGCATCTTAATGTTCCTGACCAATTGATTCTCGACTTCCTGTTTAAATTCCTTAAACCTGTCGAAAGTCTTTGACTTATGCTTGATTAAGTAGACATATCCATACCTACTATAATCATCAGTAAAAGTCAAATAATAACGATTAGCATCCCTTGTGGCATGTTTGAATGGTCCACACACATCCGTGTGTACAAGGTCCAACAAACCTTCACCCCTCTCACACGAGCCTATGAAGGGTGACTTTGTTATTTTTCCAAGTAAGCATGATTCGCAACTATCATCTGGCTTTAGGTCAAACGACTCCAAGACTCCATCTTTTTGGAGTTGGCCTATGCGTTTCTTGCTTATATGTCCAAGACGACAATGCCATAATGATGCTTTATCCAAGTTATTATTATTAGGAGAATCAATACACAAAACATTATTTCCTAAGTTATCTATAGTAGATACAGCTTCATACACACCATCACAAGGTAATGCTTTAAAATAAAGAACATTATTAAAGAAAGCATTAATTGAACCAACTTCATTATCAAATGAAAAGGTGAAACCTTGTTTATACAATGCATGAAGGGAAATAATATTTCTTGCCATTTCTGGCGAATAACAACATTTATTCAAATCTAAATTTAACCCACTACTTAGCGACAAAGTATAAACTCCAATCTTGGTGACACGTGTAACTTTCCTATTCCCCATGATTAAGTTTATTCTTCCTTGCTCCACATTCTCACTTCTTCTTAGTCCCTGCAAGTCACAACAAATGTGAATACCACAACCGCTATCAAGGACCCAAGATTTAGAATGGGGTGAGTTATTAGAAATGATAGTGTAAATACCTGCATGGTTGGGTTTAACTTTCCCATCCTTCACATCTTGCTGGTATTTTGGGTAGTTCCGCTTCCAATGTGATTTTTCATGGCAATAGAAGCATTCAGCCTCTTTTGGGTCAGAAGGAGTGACAAAACCTTTCTTGGTTCCACTTGAAGAAGAACCATCAAGGGTCCTAACCTTGGTAGCCTTCGAAGAACTCTTTCTCTTCTTCCCTCAACTTTTCCCGATTTCCAAAACCGGAGTGGAGTTTGGAGTAGGAGTGTTAACAACCAACTTCCCCTTAAGACCTGATTCAGCAGTCTTGAGAAGTACCTGAAGTTTGCTGAGTGTGACCTCTTCCTTATTCATGTGATATGTCATGCAGAATTGATCATAGCACGATGGTAAGGAGCGCAAAATTATATCTATTGCAAGCTCCTTAGGGAAGTTCACATTAAGCTTCAGCAATCAATCCACATATGTTTGCATTTTCTGCATGTGGCTCATGACGAATTCCCCGTCCTTCATCATGGTTGTTATCATGGAGAAGATGATTTCATACCTTTCTTGTCCTGCACTTTGATGGTATCTTTCCATCAAATCTTGGTGCATTTCATAAGGGTAGAAATCCTCATAGGAGTTTTGGAGCTCCACTGTCATCGTGGCCATCATGATGCATGCCACTTTCGTAGCATCCCTTTCATGTGCCTGAAAATCAGTGATCTCCTAAGGAGTTGCAGTGGTCTTATCAATCTCCTTAAGCTCCTTGTCAAGGACATATTCTTTATCCTCGTAGGGGGTAATCATCCTGATGTTTCTGATCCACTCATTGAAGTTGGATCCATCAAAATTGACTTTCCCACCCAAGTTTATAAGGGTAAAGGAGCTATTAGGATTAGAGCCAGAAGCAGCATTGTTTGAAGACATCTGACGGAAGAGGACAAGATTAGTTTAGATATTAAGAGAGTCCTTAATAAAACACCTAAATGTAATATTAAGGCTAGGATCCAATCACAATATATTATAACTTAGAAGGGGTATGCCGTAATCCAAGCTATAACATATTTGAAAGGTAGGTGAATGACGATTCACCAATTTGCACCACGAAAACCAAAATATTAGATATTAGGTTTTTGATTGGTTCTTAGAAATTCCTAGATTCTTTGAGATTCAATGAACTTTTCAAAGGCATGTTTCAATCTCAAGTGTGCCCTCCAAGTTTTATGACTGGGATACCGAGGATCACAAAACGAGGTATGAAGTAACCATGCAAATCACTTGGTACCCTTAAATTTTATCACTCAATCGATGTGTCGGTAAACCACGCACGCTCCACCGATACTATAATAAACCTTAAGTCATCCTTTACCTATCTTGTTAAGTCCAAGTTAGTGTGCCGGTTAACCACACATGCTCCACCAACAACTTAAACAAAGTGTAAAGTGTAATTTCATGGATTAGCACCTTATTCACATTTTTCCTAAAGTAACTAAGATTGGGAATTTAATAAAACATTTAGTTACTCTATAATATTCATCATACTTTTAATGAGAATTTATAAGTCCTTGTCTTACCCCTTCGGCTAACGACCCTCCACCAGTCAAGCAAGTGGTGGGTGAGAGTGGACACCCATTAAGTTGCCATTTTATAGGCAACAACCTTATACCCACCTTATAGACCGGCTTCGTGAATGAGGCGTACTAGCGGTAAGATGACTTTGTTCTTATATATATATACATACATACATACATATATATATATATATATATATAATTATTAAATTATATTAATATAAGTATAAGGGTTGAATTTTAACTTTTAAAATTCTAAGGGTTGGAACTAAAGTTTTAATATGACTTTACTTGTTCCAAAACTTGAGGGCAAGTTTTGTAAACTTTCAAAACTTTTCATTTCTTGTAACTTATGAGTTTAATAGAGTAATAAAAATGAAGACTCTTCATTTTTCTAACTCTTGTGTTCTTTTAATGGTTTTAATTCAAGTGACTTTTTGTTTTCCATAACTTGAGGACAAGTTATGAACTCCATTAAAACACATTATGATCAAGAATTAATCTACCACATAGGTTACAAATAATTCCTATGATCATCTAAACATCATAAGAACAAGAACATGAATATGAACACTTTCATAAATCAAAATTACACTTAAATCTTTGTAATTTTGATAACTAGTTGTTGTAAATGAATTAGCAAAGACATTACACCATCTAAAACAAGTTTTCAAGTACCAAAACAGTTTAGGGTAATGTTTCGAGTCCATTTCCAGCAACTAAAGTCGAAAATCTGCAGTCTGTCGACAGTACTCGCCGAGTGCATGAACCTACTCGACGAGTAGGTTGAGGATACAAGTGAACTCGACGAGTCCAGCAGTCAGACAACAAGTTTTTCGACTTTTTAGCACAAATAACAAACAAACAAGCCTAGGCTCTGATACCACTGAAGGGTTTTGAGCATTCTAACACTTCCTAAGTGTATATGCAACCCTAATAACCTTGGATCTATGTTTGTCTAATTATCATGCAAAGTTGAATTTCCATGGTTATATTCCTATCTAGCATACATGGGGAACAATTTTTAACTTGAATGAAAGATAGAATAACTTACCTTGTTGTTGCTTATGTTCCTTGAAACCTTGTGAGCTTAGCACCCGAAGTGTGATGCCTCAAATGCTTCACACAACACCAAATGCTCTTGGAAAGACTTTTGAGAGAATACACACTTCTTGAAATCGGCCTAGCCCTCTTGTTTCATATGTGTAGCCGATTTTGGTGGAGAATAGGACTCTTATATAGTGTTGACACATCTAGGGTTACACCATGTAAACCCTAATGTGTCATGACTCTTCATTTCCATGACCCATGGGTTTGTAACTCCCATTGAGTATCCATGGGGCATCCTATGGGTGGAACCCAACTTGATAATCCATGGCGCCTCTTAGCCCACTATAAAAGATATGGATGATGTCACACCCCCAAACCAAGGATGGCGGAAACGTCCGGGGGTGGAGGACTTCATGTACAGTATCATAACCACAATTTCAATAGTAATTTAAGCAAACACAACCAACATATATATAATTGAAAAAGTTACATCACTTGTATGAATTACATGTTTCAAAATCAATTACAATATGTTGACAAAATATGAAAAGTTTGACGTCTTAACGTCCCATCCTCAAAAGCACTTGATTACCTGTTTAGTGTTTTCTTGAGAATACGAGTTGTTTGAAAAGTATCAACACAAAGGTTGGTGAGTTCATAAGCTTTTATTAATAAACTTAGTAGAAATCTATCACGTGTAAATGTCGCGTTTGTGTCAGAAAAATCCGATATTTTCCTTGAACTCCAAAAAAAAATGTAGCCTTATAACCAAAGACTAAAATGTATAAGAAATCATCATTTCTTAGTAGAAATGTCGTGAGTTTAAAATGATATGGGAAGTAAATTTCTTTATCAACCTAAAACCTACTTGATAACTTTTAGTACATAACGTTTAGAGGGAAAAGTTTGACCTCATAAGGGTCTACATTACATCGTTACAAAAGGTAGTTTTTGGCATTACAAAAGCCCTTTGAATAGTGTAATCACATAATCGCAGGGTCGCCCTACATACAAGGAGTAGCACCAACGTGTACTCATAAAATTCTACTATCAAGATGAGAGAATAGCAACGAGTTCTAATCACCGCGACCCTTCTTTGACGGAGGCTGCGATGATGTCGATGCGCCCTGCAGTTCCGCCAATTTGCGTTCGGCTGCAACCATTCTCTCTTCGAGTGCCATGTATCTTTCCCGATACTCTCTTGTTTCTGCTTGAGCCGCGAGAAGGTCTTGGATGAGTTGGTCTCTGTGGCGGGAGTCTCGTTTCAGGTCTCTGGTGCGATCAGTAGTAGACTGTACGAAGGCACTTAACTCCCGGACCTGATCGGTCGTCGTCCTACCACGATCATCCATTCTTGCTATTCGTTGTATCGTGACGGGGAGTGCTCTGTCAGCCGGTCCACCATGAGTGAGATCATAGTAACCTCGTTGGTAGCCATATGGTGACCGCTGGCGTTGTTGTCGGCTCCATCTTTCGATCGTTGTTACCCAAGGGGGTTCAGGTCCGTTGTATCCAAAACGGTGCGCGGGTACCCTCGCGATGTAGGGAGGGTTGAATACTTCTGGTGGTTGCTCCGCTTCGTTCCCAAACATGACTATCTCCTCACCTTCCTCTTCTTCCTCTTCGTCTTCATTTTCTTCTTGGTCGTCTTCCTCTTCTTCTTCATTCTCTTCTTGGTCGTCTTCCTCTTCTTCTTCTTGTTCGTCTTCCTCCTCGGGATCCTCTTCGAGATCTTCTTCAGGATCCTCCTCGGGATCCTCTTCGGGATCCTCCTCGGGCTCATCATCGATCCATCCCGTGTTTCCCTGATTGGGAAAATAGGGGTCCCCGGGTATGTGAAATCCTGCCATGTCGTCTGCACGAGAAATGGGGTTAAGAAGCACATATCGGATAATAATAATCGGGCACTATAGAAACGTACAAATACTCCTATAGTATTTTTAAATGTTTATATTTGGTTCTTAGCGTGTTCTTTATGGAGTGTAATTAGGTTTTCAGATTTGTCGCTCATTACGACTATTCCTTAGTGTGCGTAAGTTACTTCTTGGACGGATATAGTTGATCAGGCTATATCCCTCCCAGAACTGATTACACATGCTAAGGCGTATTAATAATGTTCGACTACTCCTCTTTTAATTTATGTTCTCCTAAGATATGACACCATACCAGTATAGAATGCATGTAAGTATACTTTAAAACAAGGAATTATTTGTTTTCTAAAAGTACAACTCGTTAAAGCATTTTAAGAATCAGAGACCTTTAGTCCCAAATGTGTTTATAGTTTGTATATCTTATGTGGTTTGACATACTTAATTCGCTATAAACCGTGCTCTGATACCAATCTTTCACACCCCCAAACCAAGGATGGCGGAAACGTCCGAGGGTGGAGGACTTCATGTACAATATCATAACCACAATTTCAATAGTAATTTAAGCAAACACAACCAACATATATATAATTGAAAAAGTTACATCACTTGTATGAATTACATGTTTCAAAATCAATTACAATATGTTGACAAAATATGAAAAGTTTGACGTCTTAACGTCCCATCCTCAAAAGCACTTGATTACCTGTTTAGTGTTTTCCTGAGAATACGAGTTGTTTGAAAAGTATCAACACAAAGGTTGGTGAGTTCATAAGCTTTTATTAATAAACTTAGTAGAAGTCTATCACGTGTAAATGTCGCGTTTGTGTCAGAAAAATCCGATATTTTCCTTGAACTCCAAAAAAAAATGTAGCCTTATAACCAAAGACTAAAATGTATAAGAAATCATCATTTCTTAGTAGAAATGTCGTGAGTTTAAAATGATATGGGAAGTAAATTTCTTTATCAACCTAAAACCTACTTCAGTTTTATGAAACCCCGTAAACTTTATAAATTGTTATCTCCCTAGGTGAGTCGCTATAATCATACTGTGACTATGTGAACCTGCCACAACGCTTCTCAGGCGTCGCGAAAATGAAATGACATTTGTCACCTGTAGACCTGCAGGTCCCACTGTAGCTAGCAGCAAGGTGTGGGGTGTCAAACCCAATATAGATCTATATACAAGTATCACGTTCTCCCTCAAGGAGATTTTGATTATAACTACCAGGAATTATATCCCGCACTCGGACGTACGGGGAGAGAGAGTCTCACAACATAGGTTAACAAGTTTACGTGAAATGTGTGTGGATATAAATCTTTCTTGTATGAATGTACCCTTTTTGTACGAGTGTGTTGAGTGATGTATCATAAACTATACCGATTATAGTTTATCTAAAATGTATATAATATGTATGAATTCTTTTTATGGAAATGTATTAGTGTTGTGAATTTATCCAACTATACTTTTTATAGTTACATAATATGTGTTCTAAATGAATGAATAATATTTAATATGAATAACTTAGTTTCAGTTCACAATGATAAACTAACAAGGAAACACATTCAAATATTAGAACTTATGATTATACACTTTGCTCAACATATTACAAAGTGTTATGATATTTACATGCTGTTGGCTAACTTTAGCAATTCTGCCCAGTTTTGTAAAAATCATAGAAAAATCATACGAAGTCGAAAACTAGATCCGTAAATTCTGAGAGTTCACAAAATGTGTCTAGTTTACTCATAATTTTTATCACGATTTTTAATGACCTCCAACTTGGGTGAAAATGTCCATAATCACAGACTGGTCCGGATTGTTGTTTGAAATGATAGGCAGTTTTGTAAAAAACACCATAAATTGTAGAAAAATCGTATGGAGATGTGCAAGTAGTCATTTTAAAGCTACAAACTTGAACTATTTTCACCTTGTACCGTTTTGAAAACAAAAATGTTTAAGATGCCCAAAACAGTCCGTGAATGGAGTTGAACTTTTCTGATGAAGGCTGTTAGAAAATTTTAATTATGTTCTTAGTGTTTTAACTTGTATTCCCCCCCTGGAAACTTGAGAAAACATGAAAATGTAGGGGTATGAACTCACCTTAAGTGATTTCAGTAGGTAAGTGTTGAAGAAGATAAGTGTTCAACCCAAGAACACTTGAAGAATCACTTGAAGATTCGAAGATCTAACACAATTATGAGAGAGTTTGTCTAAGATATCCATGATTTGAGTGGAAATAATTGAGATAATCATAAAGAGAATGGATTATGCTTACCAAATGTGGAGGAAAAACTCAAGATCAGCCCTTAAATCTCGAATTTCTAGAGAGAGAAAGTGAGAGAGGAAAGAGTTTGATCTTCTTGTGAAATGAGAGCAAATGAGAGAAGTGAGGAGAGAGGATGAATATTCAGCACTCAAAAACGTGGGAAAAAGGGATAATTGAGTGGAAAAGACATTGATGTGACCTAGGTAAGGTGGGGAGGTGTGGCTGGTCATAGAGTGGGTGTGGGAGTGGTTGCTTGTGTTATAAGGTAAAGCAAAGTCAACACTCCACCTCTTTGTACTTTACCCACATGCTTTCATTATTTAAATAAAGATTTTTATGAAAATATGATTAAATTGTGAATATTTAGGGTTTATTATGTTAAAATATGATTTTGGGTGAAATTCTCACGTTAAAATAATTAAAAACGGGCCTTAAACGTAAAACTACGCGAAAACCGGGAGAAAATGAGTTCCCAGCGAGACCTCTCGGTCCTAGGCCGAGGTTCGGTCCCTAGGCCGAGACCCGGTCCACACTGAGGACTGTAGCCAGAAACGAACAGAGGGAAATGAAAGGGGCGAGTCAGACGCGAGAAGCGATGGGCGAGGGTTCGGTCCGAAGGGTCAGTAGCGAGGGTGGGGTTCGGTTCGGGAATAAGAGGCGAGAGTGTCAGAACCGAACGTACTGTAGTGAACAGTAGTGAACAGTACCTTCGGTTCGGTTGGTGAACAGTACCTTCGGTTCGGTTCCTCTTGAGCAGGGTTCGGTTTCGGTTAGTGGTGAACAGTACCTTCGGGTTCGGCTCAGGAGGGTTCGGTTCGGCATCAGGAGGGTTCGGTTCGGCTCCTCTTGCTCTCAGTCCCTAAGAGGACCTTCGGGTCCTAAGAAGCTTCTCTCTTGGTTTCGGTTCCTAATGTCTATTTTTCTCGTTTTTACCCCGTTTTAAGCTGTTTTTGACACGGTTAAGCGTCGGAATGACCCGAATGATTCTAAAAAGTTACGGGAACTATTTGAGAGAGATTCGGGAGAGATTTCGCATACTTGGAGAGATTTGGGAGAGATTTGACATTCTTGGAGAGATTTCTCATACAAAGAGATATTTGCGAGAGTTTTCACATACTTAGAGGGATTTGGGAGAGATTTGACATTCTTGGAGAGATTTCTAATACAGAGAGATATTTGAGACAGATTTCGCATACTTGGAGAGATTTGGGAGAGATTTGACATTCTTGGAGAGATTTCTTATACAAAGAGATATTTGTGAGATTTTTCACATACTTAGAGGGATTTGGGAGAGATTTGACATTCTTGGGGAGATTTCTAATACAGAGAGATATTTGAGAGAGATTTTGCATACTTGGAGAGATTTGGGAGAGGTTTGACATAGAGAGAGATAGCGTGGAAACGATTGAGAGAGGTTTCATGTGGGATAGTTGTGAGCGTCCGGCATCGAAATTTATGGTTCGTGAACCCTGTTAAGCCTTGTTTAAGGATCTTACACACTCCCGATGAGTATGCAACATTGTTTTATCGTTCTAGTTCATTGATTAGAACTAGGGTTTAGGAAATTTTTAACACAAGAATTTTCTCAAGTGATGTTTTCCCATTAATATAGCAAGTTATACAGTATGAACATAACACAAACCCTAATACACAAGGTTTAATCGAGTTGACCGGTCTTGACTTGATGATTTGACTTGACTCAAGATTGACGATTGTCACATCCTCCCCCCGTTAGAGGGAATTTCGTCCCGAAATCTAAATTCGGCTGGGAACTTCAAGGGTTTGGGAAAAGATGTGGATACTTTTGCTTCATTTGATCTTCATGTTCCCAGGTAAACTCAGGCCCTCGTTTCGCGTTCCATCGAACCTTCACTATGGGAATGCGACTTTGTTTTGTTCTCTTGATCTCTCGATCCATGATCTCGACGGGTTCCTCCAGACAGACACTTCTTTAAGTTGGATACGTGGTATTACGAGTGTCTCGTCAGACAGACACTTCTTTAAGTTGGATACGTGGAAGGTAGGGTGCACATTACTAAGTTCTTGTGGTAGTCGGAGTTTGTACGCCACAGGACCAATCCTAGCAAGGATTTCGAACGGACCGATGTACCTTGGGTTTAGTTTCCCCCGTTTACCGAAACGTATCATCCCCTTCCAGGGGGAAACTTTAAGTAGTACCCGGTCTCCGACCTGGAATTCTAAAGGTTTGCGTCGTTTATCCGCGTAACTCTTTTGTCGATCACGAGACGCTTTTAGTCTTTCCCGAATTTGAATGATCTTTTCTGTGGTTTCCCTTATGATTTCAGGCCCAGTGAGGGTGCTATCAGGGACTTGCCCTCTGGCTAGCTGAGTATCTCCAACCTCGGCCCAACACAGTGGTGATCTACACTTACGACCGTAGAGAGCTTCGAATGGAGCGACTCCAATGCTAGTGTGATAATTGTTATTATAAGAGAATTCGATAAGCGGTAGATGGGTATCCCATGCCTTACCAAAATCTATCACACAGGCTCTCAGCATGTCTTCCAACGTCTGGATGGTTCTCTCGCTTTGTCCGTCAGTTTGTGGATGGTAGGCCGTACTCATGTCTAGCCTGGTTCCCAGAGACTTCTGTAGGGACTGCCAGAAACGCGAGGTGAATCTACTATCTCGATCAGAGATAATGGATGTTGGTACACCATGTAATCGCACGATCTCTTTAATGTACGTCCTGGTTAACTTTTCCATCTTGTCTGTTTCCTTTATTGGCAGGAAGTGCGCGGACTTGGTCAATCTGTCCACAACCACCCATATGGTATCCATCCCACCTGATGTCTTAGGAAGTTTGGTTATGAAGTCCATGGTTATTCGCTCCCACTTCCACTCGGGTATATCCGGTTGTTGAAGTAGTCCTGATGGCTTCTGATATTCCACCTTGACCTTGGCACAAGTGAGGAACTTGCTCACATAAGTAGCAATTTCAGCCTTCATGTTTGGCCACCAGAATAACCTTTTGAGGTCTAGATACATCTTATCTGAACCAGGGTGAATGGAGTATCGAGTCTTGTGGGCCTCGTTCATTACAACATCTCGGTACCCACCGAACTTCGGTGTCCAGATTTGATTCATGAGATAACGAGTTCCATCCCCTTTGACTTCCAAGTTCTTATCCATCCCCCTTAGTGCTTCGCTTGCCACGTTTTCTGGTTTCAAGGCTTCTAATTGGGCATCCTTGATCTGGGTGGCTAGTTGGGAGTGGATGGTCATGGCTAGGGATTTTACTCGGCGACCCGAGTATTCTTTCCTGCTTAAGGCATCGGCTACTACATTGGCCTTGCCTGGGTGGTAACGAATTTCACATTCGTAGTCATTCAGTAATTCCACCCATCTTCTTTGGCGCATGTTAAGTTCTTTCTGATTGAGAATGTGCTGAAGACATTTGTGATTAGTGAAGATGGTGCACTTGGTGCCGTAGAGATAGTGCCTCCAGATCTTCAGGGCGAACACCACCGCTCCCAGTTCAAGGTCGTGGGTTGTGTAATTAACTTCATGTGTCTTCAGCTGCCTTGATGCATAAGCGATAACTTTTCCTCTTTGCATGAGCACACAGCCGAGGCCTTGATTCGAAGCATCGCAATACACCACAAAATCATCGGTTCCTTCTGGAAGAGACAAGACCGGTGCGTTGCATAGGGCTTGCTTTAGTGTCTGGAAGGCGGCTTCTTGTTTATCTTCCCATTCGAACACCACACCTTTCTGAGTCAAGGTGGTGAGAGGCTTAGCGATCTTGGAGAAATTTTGTATGAATCTTCGATAGTAGCCTGCGAGTCCCAAAAACTGTCGGATTTCTGTTGGCGTTGCAGGTGTTGACCAATCTTCGATTGCTTTGATCTTTGAGGGGTCCACAAGTATTCCTTCTTTGCTTACTACGTGGCCAAGGAATCCTACTTCACGGAGCCAAAATTCACACTTTGAGAATTTGGCGTAAAGCTTCTCGGTTCTTAAAATCTCCAGAACTAGTCGTAGGTGTTGTCTGTGCTCTTCTTCGCTCCTCGAATAGACCAAGATATCATCGATGAATACGATGACGAATTTATCCAAGAAGGGTCGACACACTCGATTCATCAAATCCATGAACACCGCAGGCGCGTTAGTTAACCCGAATGGCATTACTACAAACTCATAGTGCCCATAACGAGTTCTGAATGCCGTCTTGGGGATATCCTCTTCCTGAACTCGTAGTTGATGATAACCCGACCTCAGGTCGATTTTTGAAAAGTAGTTGGCTCCTTGGAGCTGGTCGAAGAGGTCATCTATTCGGGGTAGGGGATAACGGTTCTTGATAGTGAGTTTGTTTAGTTCTCGATAGTCTATGCACATGCGAAAAGACCCATCCTTCTTCTTCACAAATAAGACTGGTGCTCCCCTGGGCGAGAAGCTTGGCCTGATGAACCCTTTGCTCAATAGTTCATTCAGCTGGCTGGATAGTTCTTGCATTTCTGCCGGTGCTAAGCGATATGGAGCCCTGGCGACGGGGGTAGCTCCTGGGATTAAGTCGATCCGAAATTCGACTTGTCGTGTGAGTGGTACACCATGCAGATCGTCTGGGAAAACATCAGGGAAGTTGCATACTTCTAGAATTTCTTTGATGTCCTTCACCTCCTGTTTCTTGTCTATGATGTGGGCTAACAAAGCATGATATTGCTTTCGGAGGTACTTTTGGGTTTTAACACAAGAGATGATTTGTAGGTTCGCACTAGGTTTATTGCCATAAACGGTGAGAACGTTGCCATTCGGCAGATTGAGGCGGACGGCCCTTTCGTAACATAGAATGTCGGCACGATGAAGGCTTAACCAATCCATACCAATGATTATATCGAAGCTTTTTATGGTGACCGGCATAAGGTCAATTTTGAACAAATGGTTGTCTAGAGTGAGAGTACACCCTATGTAAATATCATTAGCGCGCTCAACCTTTCCATTTGCCATTTCTAGGATGTAAGAATCTTCTAGTGGTTGAGAATTTTGCTTAAGTATATGTTTGAATTGGTGACTTATGAAACTTCTTTCTGCCCCACTATTGAAAAGTACGCATGCATAAGAGTTATTGAGGAGGAACGTACCAGTAACCACAGAGGGATCCTTGACTGCTTCTCCATGCCCTAAAGTTAGGACTCTCCCTACACCCCCAGCATTAGGGGCTCGTGCCTTGGGGCAGTTCCTCCTGAAGTGTCCCGTTTCACCACATCCATAGCAGGTTTGGCTTGCTCCAGTGTTGGCGGTCGTAGTGACTTGTGCGGCGGGTTGGGTAGTCGCTCTACAGAATCGTGCGGTGTGCCCCTTCTTGTTGCAGTTATTGCAGTGCAACTCTCGACAAGCACCGTTATGGTGGTAGTTACACTTGTTGCACTTGGGAAGAGTTCCCGTATACTGTTTCGGCGGCGCTGGAGCGACAGCAGTAGTGGCAGCACGAACAGCAACAATTTGTTGCTTTTTGGCGGGGTCCTGAATTGGTTGTTTCTTTTTATTGCTCCAGAACCTCCTTTTGTTGTTCCCTCCTTTTGTTTGGTCGGTGGTGGTTATCACGGTACCACGACTAGCCCTGTGATCTATGAGTTGTTGTGCCAATTCCTTGGCACTCTCAAAGGTAGTAGGTTTCGAGGCCAATACACTATCTTGAATCTGGGATGACAGCCCCCAGAGATATCGTTCCACCTTCTTCTCTTCTGGAGTGACCATTGTTGGGCAGAGGAGTGCTAAGTCATTAAAACGGGCAGTATAAGTTTCAAGATCAGTGCCTGTCATTCTGAGGTTCCAAAGTTCTTCTTCAAGTTTTTGTATTTCGCCCCTCGGGCAATATTCCTTTAACATTAGGGCTTTCAAATCCTCCCAGCTGATTGCGTTAGCTACTGCAAGAGTAAGTGACTTAACTCGGCCATTCCACCAAGTAAGTGCTTTTCCAGTGAAAGTGAATGCCGCATACTTGACCTTGCTCGCTTCGGGACAAGCGCAGATTTCAAAAACTGCCTCGGTCCTTTCGAACCATTGCACCAGTGTGATAACGCCCCCGCTTCCATTGAAAGGGTCGGGTTTCCCATTCGTGAAGTCTTTGTAAGAGCACTCCCTCGTACGCCCCGTGCTGTCCCCATGAATGGAATTGGTAGCTCCTGATCCAGAACCGCCAGAACCATTGGTCCCCATTTGCGACATTGCTGCCGCCGCGGCTGCCGTTACTGCAGCCTGGAACATTGCAGGATCAAACTGCGGAGGTGGTGGTGGAGGCGGCACTGGGTTGTTGGAAGGCCTTGGTCTTTTCCTTGGTGGCATGGTTCTGTCATAAAAAAAAATGACTAGTCGGTAAGACTTCAATAGTGATAACGAGTCGAGTGTTACTGGTTTCATCCCTCTTGTATTTTATCATAACTTTATTATTCGTAAACTGTTTGTGTGATCAGGTTATGATGTATAGTGCCAAACATTCAATAAATAAAACACATGCCAAATTTCATTGATAACTTTTAGTACATAACTTTTAGAGGGAAAAGTTTGACCTCATAAGGGTCTACATTACATCGTTACAAAAGGTAGTTTTTGGCATTACAAAAGCCCTTTGAATAGTGTAATCACATAATCGCAGGGTCGCCCTACATACAAGGAGTAGCACCAACGCGTACTCATAAAATTCTACTATCAAGATGAGAGAATAGCAACGAGTTCTAATCACTGCGACCCTTCTTTGACGGAGGCTGCGATGATGTCGATGCGCCCTGTAGTTCCGCCAATTTGCGTTCGGCTGCAACCATTCTCTCTTCGAGTGCCATGTATCTTTCCCGATACTCTCTTGTTTCTGCTTGAGCCGCGAGAAGGTCTTGGATGAGTTGGTCTCTGTGGTGGGAGTCTCGTTCCAGGTCTCTGGTGCGATCAGTAGTAGACTGTACGATGGCACTTAACTCCCGGACCTGATCGGTCGTCGTCCTACCACGATCATCCATTCTTGCTATTCGTTGTATCGTGACGGGGAGTGCTCTGTCAGCCGGTCCACCATGAGTGAGATCATAGTAACCTCGTTGGTAGCCATATGGTGACCGCTGGCGTTGTTGTCAGCTCCATCTTTCGATCGTTGTTACCCAAGGGGGTTCAGGTCCGTTGTATCCAAAACGGTGCGCGGGTACCCTCGCGATGTAGGGAGGGTTGAATACTTCTGGTGGTTCCTCCGCTTCGTTCCCAAACATGACTATCTCATCACCTTCCTCTTCTTCCTCTTCGTCTTCATTTTCTTCTTGGTCGTCTTCCTCTTCTTCTTCATTCTCTTCTTGGTCGTCTTCCTCTTCTTCTTCTTGTTCGTCTTCCTCCTCGGGATCCTCTTCGAGATCCTCTTCAGGATCCTCCTCGGGATCCTCTTCGGGATCCTCCTCGGGCTCATCATCGATCCATCCCGTGTTTCCCTGATTGGGAAAATAGGGGTCCCCGGGTATGTGAAATCCTGCCATGTCGTCTGCACGAGAAATGGGGTTAAGAAGCACATATCGGATAATAATAATCGGGCACTATAGAAACGTACAAATACTCCTATAGTATTTTTAAATGTTTATATTTGGTTCTTAGCGTGTTCTTTATGGAGTGTAATTAGGTTTTCAGATTTGTCGCTCATTACGACTATTCCTTAGTGTGCGTAAGTTACTTCTTGGACGGATATAGTTGATCAGGTTTTCAGATTTGTCGCTCATTACGACTATTCCTCCCAGAACTGATTACACAATTTCAATAGTAATTTAAGCAAACACAACCAACATATATATAATTGAAAAAGTTACATCACTTGTATGAATTACATGTTTCAAAATCAATTACAATATGTTGACAAAATATGAAAAGTTTGACGTCTTAACGTCCCATCCTCAAAAGCACTTGATTACCTGTTTAGTGTTTTCCTGAGAATACGAGTTGTTTGAAAAGTATCAACACAAAGGTTGGTGAGTTCATAAGCTTTTATTAATAAACTTAGTAGAAGTCTATCACGTGTAAATGTCGCGTTTGTGTCAGAAAAATCCGATATTTTCCTTGAACTCCAAAAAAAAATTTAGCCTTATAACCAAAGACTAAAATGTATAAGAAATCATCATTTCTTAGTAGAAATGTCGTGAGTTTAAAATGATATGGGAAGTAAATTTCTTTATCAACCTAAAACCTACTTCGGTTTTATGAAACCCCGTAAACTTTATAAATTGTTATCTCCCTAGGTGAGTCGCTATAATCATACTGTGACTATGTGAACCTGCCACAACGCTTCTCAGGCGTCGCGAAAATGAAATGACATTTGTCACCCGTAGACCTGCAGGTCCCACTGTAGCTAGCAGTAAGGTGTGGGGTGTCAAACCCAATATAGATCTATATACAAGTATCACGTTCTCCCTCAAGGAGATTTTGATTATAAGTACCAGGAATTATATCCCGCACTCGGACGTACGGGGAGAGAGAGTCTCACAACATAGGTTAACAAGTTTACGTGAAATGTGTGTGGATATAAATCTTTCTTGTATGAATGTACCCTTTTTGTACGAGTGTGTTGAGTGATGTATCATAAACTATACCGATTATAGTTTATCTAAAATGTATATAATATGTATGAATTCTTTTTATGGAAATATATTAGTGTTGTGAATTTATCCAACTATACTTTTTATAGTTACATAATACGTGTTCTAAATGAATGAATAATATTTAATATGAATAACTTAGTTTCAGTTCACAATGATAAACTAACAAGGAAACACATTCAAATATTAGAACTTATGATTATACACTTTGCTCAACATATTACAAAGTGTTATGATATTTACATGCTGTTGGCTAACTTTAGCAATTCTGCCCAGTTTTGTAAAAATCATAGAAAAATCATACGAAGTCGAAAACTAGATCCGTAAATTCTGAGAGTTCACAAAATGTGTCTAGTTTACTCATAATGTTTATCACGATTTTTAATGACCTCCAACTTGGGTGAAAATGTCCATAATCACAGACTGGTCCGGATTGTTGTTTGAAATGATAGGCAGTTTTGTAAAAATCACCATAAATTGTAGAAAAATCGTATGGAGATGTGCAAGTAGTCATTTTAAAGCTACAAACTTGAACTATTTTCACCTTGTACCGTTTTGAAAACAAAAATGTTTAAGATGCCCAAAACAGTCCGTGATAAAGAGTTTGATCTTCTTGTGAAATGAGAGCAAATGAGAGAAGTGAGGAGAGAGGATGAATATTCAGCACTCAAAAACGTGGGAAAAAGGGATAATTGAGTGGAAAAGACATTGATGTGACCTAGGTAAGGTGGGGAGGTGTGGCTGGTCATAGAGTGGGTGTGGGAGTGGTTGCTTGTGTTATAAGGTAAAGCAAAGTCAACACTCCACCTCTTTGTACTTTACCCACTTGCTTTCATTATTTAAATAAAGATTTTTATGAAAATATGATTAAATTGTGAATATTTAGGGTTTATTATGTTAAAATATGATTTTGGGTGAAATTCCCACGTTAAAATAATTAAAAACGAGCCTGAAACGCAAAACTACGCGAAAACCGGGAGAAAATGAGTTCCCAGCGAGACCTCTCGGTCCTAGGCCGAGGTTCGGTCCCTAGGCCGAGACCCGGTCCACGCTGAGGACTGTAGCCGGAAACGAACAGAGGGAAATGAAAGGGGCGAGTCAGACGCGAGAAGCGATGGGCGAGGGTTCGGTCCGAAGGGTCAGTAGCGAGGGTGGGGTTCGGTTCGGGAATAAGAGGCGAGAGTGTCAGAACCGAACATACTGTAGTGAACAGTAGTGAACAGTACCTTCGGTTCGGTTCCTCTTGAACAGGGTTCGGTTTCGGTTAGTGGTGAACAGTACCTTCGGGTTCGGCTCAGGAGGGTTCGGCGTCAGGAGGGTTCGGTTCGGCATCAGGAGGGTTCGGTTCGGCTCCTCTTGCTCTCAGTCCCTAAGAGGACCTTCGGGTCCTAAGAAGCTTCTCTCTTGGTTTCGGTTCCTAATGTCTATTTTTCTCGTTTTTACCCCGTTTTAAGCTGTTTTTGACACGGTTAAGCGTCAGAATGACCCGAATGATTCTAAAAAGTTACGGGAACTATTTGAGAGAGATTTCGCATACTTGGAGAGATTTGGGAGAGATTTGACATTCTTGGAGAGATTTCTCATACAAAGAAATATTTGCGAGAGTTTTCACATACTTAGAGGGATTTGGGAGAGATTTGACATTCTTGGAGAGATTTCTAATACAGAGAGATATTTGAGACGGATTTCGCATACTTGGAGAGATTTGGGAGAGATTTGACATTCTTGGAGAGATTTTTCATACAAAGAGATATTTGCGAGAGTTTTCACATACTTAGAGGGATTTGGGAGAGATTTGACATTCTTGGGGAGATTTCTAATACAGAGAGATATTTGAGAGAGATTTCGCATACTTGGAGAGATTTGGGAGAGGTTTGACATAGAGAGAGATAGCGTGGAAACGATTGAGAGAGGTTTCATGTGGGATAGTTGTGAGCGTCCGGCATCAAAATGTATGGTTCGTGAACCATGTTAAGCCTTGTTTAAGGATCTTACACACTCCCGATGAGTATGCAAGATTGTTTTATCGTTCTAGTTCATTGATTAGAACTAGGGTTTAGGAAATTTTTAACACAAGACTTTTCTGAAGTGATGTTTTCCCATTAATATAGCAAGTTATACAGTATGAACATAACACAAACCCTAATACACAAGGTTTAATTGAGTTGACCGGTCTTGACTTGATGATTTGACTTGACTCAAGATTGACGATTGTCACAGATGATTTACATAATCAACCCATATATTTAATTAGTTATCTTTTGATCACTTAATTAATTATAAATTAATTCTTGATCAAACTAATCAAATAATATTATTAATATATTAGAACTTATAATATATTAATAATATCCAAGTGTTATTTCTCTCATTTAGTCTATCCAATTGCATGGTGCCATGCAACCCAAATGGACCATGCCGGGTCGGGTCAAGTACATACCAGAAATAGTTATGGACTTGGACACCTTATCCAACAGGAACTTACTACTTCATGAATCGAATCCAGGTCCCTAAACTGGGGGATTTAGAGAGATAGTTATGAACGAGGTTCATAGAATGCAATATTTTATTCATACAGGTTTAGATAAGATGTACCTGGACATTAAGAAACATTATTGTTCGCCAAATATGAAGGCAGAAATCGCTACTTACGTGGGCAAGTGTCTCACTTGCGCCAAGGTGAAAGTGGAGTATCAAAAGCCCTCGGGATTATTACGACAACCAGTAATACCCGGGTGGAAATGGGAAAGGATTACTATGGACTTCATAACCAAATTACCTAAGACAGTAGATAGATTGCATGCTATCTGAGTGATTGTCGATTGGTTAACTAAATTCGCTCATTTCCTACCAATTAAAGAATCGTACAAGATGGAAAGATTAACACGAGTTTATACCAAAGAGATTGTGAGACTTCACGGAGTGCCAGTATCTATTATCTTGGATTGTGATAGTAGATTTACTTCACAATTTTGGCAGTCGCTTTAGAAGGCTATGGGGACACAACTAGACATGAGCACTGCCTACCACCCTCAAAGCAATGGCTAGAGCGATCGAACCATCCAAACACTCCAAGACATGCTCCGAGTATGTGTAATTGATTTCGGTAAGTCATGGGATATCCACTTGTCTCTGATTGAATTCTCGTACAAAAATAACTATCACACGAGTATAGGGGTTGCTCATTTTGAAGCCTTACATGTTCACAAATGCAAATCGCCTCTCTGCTGAGCTGAGGTGGGTGACACCCAGCTGGCAAGAGGGAAATCACTGAGTAGTACTCTTATAGGACCATAAATCATTCGAGAAACTATGGAGAAGATAATCCAAATAAAATCCTGACTCAAAGCGTCACGTGACCGACAAAAGAGTTACGATGACAAACAACGAAAACCTCTGGAATTCCAAGTTGGAGATTGAGTACTATTAAAGGTCTCTCCCTGGAAAGAAATGATCCATTTTGGGAAACAAGGAAAACTAAATCCGCGATACATCGGGCCATTCAAGATTCTTGCCCGAATTGGTCCGGTGACTTATAAGTTGCAGCTACCTACGAAGCTCAGCAACGTATACCCCGTGTTCTACGTTTTGAACTTGAAAAAGTACTTAATAGATGAAACCCTTTTCATTCCTCTAGAGGAGATCGAAATAAACGAGAATCATCTGCTCGTTAAAGAAGCGGTTGAGATAATGGATATGGAAGTGAAGCGTATAAAATAGAGTCGCATTCCAATTGTGAAGCAGAAGTACCCTCACTTATTCTCTTGTTCGTGATCCTACCTTTCAAAAGAATTTCAAGACAAAATTCCCTCTAACCGGGGGGGGGGGGGAGGGGTGATGTCACAACTAGTATTTTAGCTAGGGAATTCTATCCCCACGTAAACATCAACTATTGCAAGACTTGTACTCTAAATGGATATCATACCCTATGCTCAATCAAAATCATCCATTTGAATCAAAACTCATGAGTGAAGTTCAAAACCTAATACAATACATCTCATATACTTAACTATAGACCTGAAACCCAAAAAATCCATGTTCAAATTTATTAGGGACTAGGATCCTCTTATTGGACCTGATAGGCCAGTAAACCTTCTATTTGATGATTTTGGTCCAATGAAATCGATTTGGGCTCTAGTTGGGCCCATATTCATCAAACCATAGCAATTGGGCCGTGTTGGGTCTAAAATAACTCACTTATTTACCATGGGCCATGATGGGAGGTGAACCACCCTATTGAACCATGATGGGCCGTGAACCCATCCTCTCATGGTATTTGGACCGTAAACCCCATCCCTTACCACCTTTGGTCCACAAACCCTCATAAGGGCCTAATGGGCCGAAAACCATCAACTTGAGCCTCATAATATCGAAATCAAGCAAGTAAGGCCCAAATTTTTACTCATTTCTTTTCTTCTCCCTTATTCTCGGCCCAAATATAAAAAAAAGAGATAATAAGACGATGGAAACCTTGACACCTTAATGTTGCATAGTGTTAATCCATGCACAATAACCACCATACAACAAGGTAAATCCCATACTTCTATGCAAGGTTTTCTGATTGCCTCTCTTCTTTTCATATTCTCGGCCACAAGGACCACCCCACAATCATTCTTCCTTTCAAACTCAATATTTTCTCATCTTTTCCCTCTCAAACTCAAGGAAATCCTCTCATACTTCCCTTCCAAAATCGTGAGTGTGTGAGGGTGTTCAAGAGTTCCACACCAAAGATCCCAACTTGGTATGTTCGTTTAACTCTATGGTTTAACTTCAAGTTTACACTAAAAATCTCTACTTAAACCACTCTCATTTCATGATCATGCTCTTAAAACTTCATAGATCTCGAAAATCTTCTCAAGGAAACATCTAGGACCGAGATCTTCTTCGAACTCTTCTTTAAACCGAGAACAACAACCCAAAGTGAGTTCATACCCCCTATTTTCGGCTTTCACTATGTATTAGGGGAGAATAAAAGTTGTTTTGTGTAGATCTATGTGTTTATGCATGCATATGTGGGTTTTCATGTTATATGTTGTGTTTATGTTATGAAAACATGCTAGATCTTTACTAAATTTGAAATATCCACCATATTTGGTGATGTTTCTAAACAAAACCATCTTGTGTGACATACTATGTGATGAAAAGGATTAAACAAGCTAAGAATGTTTGAACACTAACAAAATTGTATAAAGGGCCATTTTTGACGAAATAAATAAAAGGTGAGGTTCTTATGTAACTCATGGTTTTGGGAGGGCCAAAAGAGTCATTTTTAAAGCAAAATGGATCTTTGTGATATTCATGGTCTTAGAGGGGCCAAAAGTGCAAAATTTTCACAAATGGGCTTCTATATGGGTCTTCACGTTTTTTAATGGGCTAAATATGCCAATTTTCCCAAAAGATGGGTCTTTATTATGCAACGCATGGTTATTAGGGGTCAAAAGGGATTATTTTTGCTAAACATGGTTAGTTGCAATATGTGAGACCCTACAAGGACTAAAAATGTAAACATTTTCATAAATGGGCCATATTTGGACTTTTATGGGCTTAAATGTCATTTTCAACAAAGTTGTACCAAAAATGTAAATTTTTGATAAGAGGGATTTAAAAATGTGAAATTATTAAAATTTGGGCCAAAAAGATGGATTTACCTATAATGGGCCAAAAATGCACATTTTTATAAAGATCAAGCCCAAAAATGATATTTTTGACAAAAGTGAGTAAAAATGATTATTTTTACAAAAAGTGGGCCTCTTATGTCATTTCGGAAAATTATTAAACTAGAACAAGCAATAATATGACAAACGGGCTAATTATGTCATTCTCATGTTATTGGGCTTTGGTGACCCATTTATATGCCTGATAGGTCCTGAATACTCTATATATGTTTATTGGGCCTTGTTGACCCATTTACATGCTCGACGGACATTAGATACTAATTGCATGCTATTTGGTCCTGTAAATACCATACATGTGAAATGGGCGTTAGTTTTCCTTTTACATATATTTTGGACCCAGATTATATAATCTCATTCCTTATGAGCCTAGAAATGATTTACATGTTAGTGGGCCATAGTTGTTCACTTACATGTTTATTGGTCCTGGAATGTGCTTTATATGTTTCTCTTCGCGTAAATTTGATTAAGGTTCTAGTGAGACGTGTCGGTTGAAACCTATTGAGTGTACGATCGTAGCCTGTAGTTATAACCAAAGTCTCTTGGAGGGAGAGCGGGGATTTATGTATAGATCTATACGGGGATGACACCCCACACCTGGGCTATTTGCTATAGTTAGACTGAACCAGTCTAGGGTGACGAAAACCTTACCTTATTCCGCCGGCGTTCAACAACGCCAAGACAGGCGAAATTGTCATTATCTAGTATCGTTATAACGACTCACTTAGAGGAATTACCATTATAAATTTACAGAAGACCATTCTCTTTTCTCATTGGATTACTCGGTAACATACTTGCACCGGTACTAAACCTCGGGGGTTGATATACCGACATTCTCTTTTCTAGACAACATCGGGTTGTCTGGGGGGATTCTCTATACATTCTCTTCATTATCTTTTTACATTTTAATAAACAATAATACACATGCATTAATACAAGATCGGACATAAACATACTAAATTGTTTTCAGAAAATACATGATTTTCTGGTGGTTATAAAGTTATGCAAATCATTTTCTCAAACATGCTTATGAACTCACCAACATTTTTATGTTGACATTTTTATATTAAGTTATATTCTCAGGAAACCATTGAGCAGGTTGGGCAGAACGAACTCATGGATGTTTTGTTATATTTTGTTTCATCATACTTTAACTATTTTGGCATGTAATATTTTAAACATAATACTCGATATAAACTATGAATGCTGTTATATTACATGTGTAATGATGATGATGTTATGTTTTAGTTGTATACTTTGTAATGATACTACAACAATGGAATCACACATAAGCCCTCGGACGTTTCCGCAGTTTTGTTCGGGGATGTGACATAAATCATATTAGAACACCAATCATAGTCTTCGAGATATTTAACTATACTTAGAATAAAGTGAAATATGGAGATGGTCATATTCACATAATTAACACAAAATAAATTTAGTCAAACCCATTAATGACACCCTTCATTTAAGCTAAGAATGAAAGGTCAAGCTATAGTTATAAGACTTTATTATTATAAAAATAGGATTTGATTTGAATTTAGTATTTAGATATTGGAACATCATAACGATAACTATGATATTGTTTAGATATATCAAGATACGATCTTCACATCAATACTTGTTATGTTCTATATGAACATGTTTAATCAATGAATCATCTAATTATTTTAAAACCTTATAGTCGGTTATAACTATGGGATCAATTAGGAAGTAAGACTAGTATGAATTAGATTGGTTGACTCTCATAAGATGAAAGTAGACAATAGATTGTAACCAAGATTCATATGTACTAGTTAGAGAACTAGTAAGACCCGCATTAATATCACCACATAGATTGCTTTTATTAGTGATACTTGATAAAATGTATTATCTTTGTATCCTTAATACCTGAGATACATAGTACTACAGTGTAGGGAATGCTATACTTTGATGTGGTTAAATTCTAATCTTTAAACAAGCAATTATAAAAGCTGTTATCTGGTGTGGTATGAATTCTGCAAGAGGATTATGTAGTCAAGATGAGATATGTTCCTCTTAGGTATTGTGGAACATTCGAATTTATGAGGTATGAATTTTATAAGAAAATAATATGTAGTTTGAAAATCTGGTTGGCCACAATGTGGTGAAGGTACTCACCACGACATGGTAATTTGGTTTGGAATCGCACATCGTTAATGAGTGCCACAACATGTTAGCAGTATGGACATGGCGTGGCATCTGTTCTGGCCCAAACCTATGATCTTTTAGGGGTTTCTTCATATTTAGACCTAATTCACTTGAATATAGGGTTCCTCTTACTGATTCTTGGTTTATTTTGGTATTCTTGGTGCTTTGAAGAAGAAGATGATGGTGTTTTGGTGCAATGATCCAACAAGAAAACATCATCATCATCTTGTGCATATTTTGGACCCTTGTAAGTATTCAAGTTCATATCTTTGTGGTTTGTGGTACTAGATCTAGGGTTCTTGTCCCTTTTCTTCATGTTGTGAGAGTTTAAAGGAATGAATTCCATAAATATGGCAACTTTATGGATCCTAGAAGTCTATTTGAGGTTATATGTTCCATATCTAGTATTCCTTGGTGTATTTGTCCTTATGCATAAGTTTGAGTTTATTGCTTCCATTGTTTTGACTTAATTTTGGAGAGACATGCATTGGACATGCATGTCCATAAAGTAATGACTTATATGATGCTTTTGGAGCATAAAAATATTCTGGAAAGTTTTGATTGATGGCATTAGTGATTAAGAGCTTAAAGGATGAGCTCATGCCTTAAGATGTCATTAAGGACCTTGGGAAGGACCAGATCCAAGCTTTAGAAATCTTGGAATTAGAAGGAAACAACGTAACTCATTATGCTGTTAAGACCGAGTTCCCACAGTGTGGCCATTTGGCTGCCATGGTGTGACGACTAAGGAATCATTATTGTTTTGGTATTTTGTGGCCACAACATGGTCAAAGGGAGGCCATACATGGAGACTTATTGTTGAGTTTTAATCTTTCATTTGGACTGGATTCGGATCGAGTTTGGATTTATTAGCCACAACATGGACAAGATATGACCATGACATGGAGATTAACTGTTGTTGACTTTGACATGGACCGTTGACTTTTTGACAAGTTTGCATTTTGGTCAAACTTAGGTAGCATTGAGTATTTGACTAAGGACTGGTGTCGGTTCGGATTTAGGTAGCTTGGATTGGTTGTTCTGTTGATGAGGTAGTTGTTAAGTAGTTCAAGTTGGGTTTTGCATACTACAATCGTGGGTCGAATGCACCAATGCTAGCCCATTAGATTGTGTTATGTAGGATGCTAGTTAGATTCTTAACTCTTGCATTTGTTGGGTTTTGCATACTACAACATCCTATGGTGCACGTACAACCCTAAATGCCTTGGATGTATGTTTTCTCTAATTATACATGTAATGGTATTTTCAAAGCATTAACCCCATAACTAGCATGCAGTTGACATAAACAATGAAATACTAGTTAGGATGACATACCTTTTATGTAGCTTAAAACCTTGGTGTATTTGGCCTTAAGAGCTTAGCACCAAAGGTATGAATGCCTCAAATGGCTCACAACTCACCTAGGACAAAGGTGGCTCTTGAGAGAGAATCTCCATGTACTAAAAACATCTCATGAACTCCAAGAATATGCGTGTAGGCGTTTTTTTGGCTAAGGAGTACATATTTATACGTTGGATTCCAAGGGTTATCGGTATAACCCAAATCCATACCCATGGGTATTATGATCCATGGTTCATGTGGCCCAACTCTTTATGTGTCCATACATAAACTTGGTCCAACATGGATCACAAGCCCAACACATATAAATATAACTAATTACCATAATTAGACCCCATAGATTTAATTAGTCTCTTTTGATCACTAAATTAATTCCAAATTAATTATTGATCAATACTAATTAAAACATATAATTTCATATTAATATATTAGAACTTATAATATATTAATAAATCAAATATAACCTTCTCTCAAGAGTCTATCCTAACAAATTGTCCTAGTGTTATGCAACCCAAATGGACCATGCTACTCTCGGGTCGAGTACATACCAATAATAGTTATAGGCTTATACATCTAATCCAATAGTCTCCCACTTGGATACGTATAAAACTATTATTTCAAGTAGGACTCCAAAATCCCGATTAGCAATCATAGATCTTAAAAGTCGTTGTCAAACTCTGACATAGTCAATGACGCGTCCGCTAGATAAGGGATCATGTATACCTCCATTCTAGACATCATATGGACTGAGACATGGATTATAATCATTCTCTCTATCCATCTGTTGTTTTCTTCATTTTCGATTTATGACGATCGACTAATTAAACAAATCAGATCAGTCCAGGCCCGACCAAGCACTTAGGTTTGTGATCACAAAATCATCTAGGGGCCCACATATATCACTTTTATCCACTTGGGGTAAAGGGAACGGATAAACTTCGACCCAAATGCTCGCTTGTACTTACTCAACAAATTACACACAACGAAATGTTTTATAACTACCAAGTTACTGGTGTGTTTACATATGTCAATGTGCAACCGATGCATAACTAGAACTCACATGTCTCCGTTTGAAGAATATAAGATATTATCGTCTCATGATCACTTGTGATAAAATCCATGAATTGATTCAGATGAGCGTGGGTTGAATCCAATACTCAAATCTTATTCCATGAGTACTCATGAATACTACAGCCACTTTGTCCTAGACAAACTACAGACCCATTCATGACAGTCTTGCCTCAATACCTACTACCAAAGTATGATCGACTGTGGATGGTTTGAATAACCTAGTTATTCGGGAAGTCAAAACATGCAAAGCGAAACACAAGATTAATCGAATCCAATATGGTCTCAGAACTTATGATTAAAAATAAAAATACCTATTATTTAATCACCATATTGACTACACATTATTCGTTTTATAATGTTTTGATTTATCAACCTAATATTTGAATTAAAACAATAGTTATGCCATGCTCCCAACATGCACACTAAGTTTGTTGAAACAACAGTTATGCCATACTTCAAGTATGCACACTATGTTTGTCTATGGTCCAAACTTTGTGAAACAGATCAATTGAGAAAATTTTCAAGGACACTCATTTAACAATTCCAAATCCTTATGATAAATGTAAGAATACAAGATTATTTGCCATTTACTGAAACTTGTTGGATTCTAAACTTATATGCAATGATCCTCTTGTAAAGACTATGGACAAAAGTCATAAAGACTCGGTAACAGACACTACAATGTATTCTAATTGAGAGAAATTATATAGAAATGAAGTCTCATATTCAAGTACATTCCTTTGAACATCCTTCCTGCATTAAGTTTTCTAATTTTTCTCATCTCCCAATATGGAAACATTCCATTTTTTCCATACGACAACTCATTATTATTCGTGTAACAACGTGAATTTTCAAAACAATTTTTCATTTTTCAAACAACATAAACTATCATTCAATATTCTCAAATCTCATGTTTAGCAAATGTTATCATAATAAAATACATCCCAAGATCATAAAATAAATCTTCCGTCAGTGTGTACAGACATGCCTGCGCCTTCCCACGGTCCTCGCATGTACCTGAAACACATAACACAACAACTATAAGCTTAATGCTTACTGAGTTCCCCAATATACCACTTACACACATACACCCTTCCATGCCATGACCTTCCGGTCCATGTGTCTCAGGGGACTTCCGTCCCAACCCGGTATACCTTTCGGTCCTACCCGTGTCGACCTTCTGGTCCATAACTCCCTTACCTTCCAGTCCACATCATAATTGATGGGTTTTGAGCATTCTAACACTTCCTAAGTGTACATGCAACCCTAATAACCTTGGATCTATGTTTGTCTAATTTGTCATGCAAAGTTGATTTCCAAGGTTATATTCCTATCTAACATACATGGGGAGCAATTTTAACATAAAGTATAGATAGAATAACTTACCTTGTTGTTGCTTGTGTTCCTTGAAACCTTGTGAGCCTAGCACCCCAAGTGTGATGCCTCAAATGCTTCACACAACACCAAATGCTCTTGGAAGAACTTATGAGAGAATACTCACTTCACAAAATCGGCCAAGCCCTCTATATTCTTAGTGTAGCCGATTTGGGAGGAGATCAAATTACTTATATAGTGTTGACACACCTAGGGTTAAACCCTAATGTGTCATGACTCTTCATTTCCATGACCCATGGGTTTGTAACTCCCATGGAGCATCCTATGGGTGGAACCCAACTTGATGATCCATGGAGCCTTTTAGCCCACTATACAAGATATGGATGATTTACTTAATCAACCCATATATTTAATTAGTTATCTTTTGATCACTTAATTAATTCTAAATTAATTCTTGATCAAACTAATCAAATAATATTATTAATATATTAGAACTTATAATATATTAATAATCTCCAAGCGTTATTTCTCTCATTTAGTCTATCCAATTGCATGGTGCCATGCAACCCAAATGGACCATGCCGGGTCGGGTCAAGTACATACCAGAAATAGTTATGGACTTAGACACCTTATCCAACAGTCTCCCACTTGGATAAGTCTAGTAACTATTACTGCAAGTATGACTTCAGGAACCGATCGGCAATCGTAGCTCTTTACAAGGTTTCTCGAAACTTGAGAAGACGATGGTACGCCATTTAAGATAAGTGATCATATAATCCTCTGTTCTAGATATCAGTCGGACAAATACATGGAACAATGTCTTACTTATTGTCCAACATTTGTTTCCCGATTTCCGATTTGTTTGACAAAGAACTTTATTGAACACATCAATTTAGTTCTGATCGGGCCCGGTACATAGGTCAAAACAAAATCATCGAGGGGCCCAGATATCAGCTTCTAATCCAAGAAGGAACAGATAAACTTCGACTCATATGTTTGTTCTACTACTCATTGAATTACACATAAGAGCACGATTTTATAACATCGAGTTACCAATGCGTTTTTCGTACAATCAATGCATAACCAACTTGTAAGTAACAAATCATATCTCTAGGTTTTAAGACTTATATGATATTACCGTCTCACGATCACTCGAGATAGAATTCCATGAAGTGATTCCAGTGAGCGTGGGTTGAGTCCAATGCTCAGAACTTATGAGCACTCATGATTGTTGTAGCCTTGTCCCAGACCTCTACAACCAAACATGACAGTCTTGATTCATACCTACTTCCAACATATGACCGACTGTGGAGGTTTGAATAATATGTTATACCAAACAAAATTATTCTGGAAGTCAAAACATGCAAAAGAAATATAGTAAATGATCGACAAGAGATAGCAACACTTTACTCATAAATAAAACACTTTTATTCATCATCAAATGTCAATTACACTTTACAAATTTCGAGATTATCTAACTACTAAATCTAATATCATTCTTCAGCCCTATGCTCCGAGCATGCTGGAGATGCTTAACCCGAGTCAGTCCCTTCGTGAGGGGATCTGCCGGATTCTCATCTGATGATACCCTCTTTGCCACGAGGAGTCCTTCTTCGATTCGATGTCTGATGAAATGGTATTTTCTGTCGATGTGTCTGGATCTCCCGTGATCCCTTGGTTCCTTGGCTAAGGCAACAGCACTTTCACTATCACAGAAAATTTCCATCGGCTCTTTAATAGCTGGTACAACTCCAAGGTCTCCAATGAAGTTCCTTAGCCATAACGCCTCCTTTGCCGCTTCGCTAGCTGCAATATACTCTGATTCACAAGTAGAATCTGCCACTGTCTCTTGCTTGGAACTCTTCCAAGAAATTGCTCCTCCATTTAGGGTAAAGACCCAGCCCGACTGAGAGCGGAAGTTATCCCTATCAGTCTGGAAGCTAGCATCACTATACCCTACAACTCTCAAGTCATCACTCCCACCGAGGGTAAGGACCCAGTCCTTAGTCCTTCGTAGGTACTTGAGAATATTCTTTACCGCAATCCAGTGTGCCTTGCCAGGGTTCCCCTGAAACCTGCTAACCATGCTCAAGGCAAAGGCTACATCAGGTCGAGTACACGTCATAGCATACATGATCGAACCTACAGCCGAAGCATAAGGTATTCGACTCATTTCTGCTATCTCAACCTCAGTGCTAGGGCTTTGTGTCTTACTCAGTTTGGCGTTACTCTGGATGGGCAACTCTCCTTTCTTGGAGTCTTGCATTTTGAATCTCTGCAGAATCTTCTCCAAGTAGGTACTTTGACTAAGTCCAATTAGTCTTTTACTCCGATCTCTCAAGATTCTTATCCCCAAAATATAGGCAGCTTCACCAAGGTCCTTCATAGCGAAACACTTTCCAAGCCAGGACTTTACTTCCTGCAAGGTTGGAATGTCGTTTCCTATGAGTAGTATGTCATCCACATACAATACCAAAAAGCTAACTATACTCCCACTAGCCTTGACATATACACAAGATTCATCTTCACTCCTAGAAAAGCCAAATTCCTTGACCTTTTCATCAAAGCAAAGATTCCATCTGCGAGGTGCTTGCTTTAATCCATAAATGGATTTCTCAAGCTTACACACTCTATTAGGGTACTCGTTACTGACAAAACCCTCTGGCTGACTCATGTAAACATCTTCAGCCAACTTTCCATTAAGGAAAGCGGTTTTGACATCCATTTGCCAAATTTCATAGTCATGAAATGCGGCTATGGCTAACAGAACCCGAATAGACTTAATCTTGGCTACCAGAGAAAAGGTCTCATCATAGTCCACTCCAGGAATTTGAGAGAAGCCCTTTGCAACCAGTCTAGCCTTATAAGTGTGTACTTTACCATCCATGTCGGTCTTCTTCTTGAAGACCCATTTGCACCCTACAGTCTTTCGACCTGGTACATTCTCAACCAAGTTCCAAACTTGATTGTCATACATGGATTGTATCTCGCTATGCATAGCCTCTTTCCATTTAGCAGACTCAGGGCCTGCCATGGCTTCCTCGTAGCTGTTAGGGTCATCTTGACTTACTAGTGTCCCATCACTAATAAGTGTCTCACCTTCTGCAGTAATATGGAATCCATAGTAATGCTCAGGTGCACTCCTAACTCTCGTGGAACGCCTCAGAGGTACAGATTCGTCAATTGGCTCAATAGGAGTTTCCTCCTCAAGTTGAGGGCTAGAGTTTGAAGTTCCTTCACCACTTGACTCTTGAATTTCTTCAAGATCAACTTGCCTCCCACTGTCTCCTTGGCTTATAAACTCTCTTTCTCGAAAGACTCCTCTTCTTGCTACAAAGACCACATTGTCACTAGGTCTGTAGAAGAGGTAACCAAAGGATTGCTGTGGGTAGCCGATGAAAATACACCTCTCGCTTCGGGGTTCGAGCTTATCATGAGTCTCGCGTCTCACGAAAGCCTCGCAGCCCCAAATCTTGATGTGGTCTAGTTTAGGTACTTTACCAGTCCACATCTCGTGAGGAGTTTTGGCAACTTTCTTTGTAGGGACTAGATTAAGGATATAGGCGGCAGTCTCTAAGGCATACCCCAGAATGAGATTGGTAGCGAAGCTCGACTCATCATGGAACGAACCATGTTGGGAGGTGTCAATTGTGAGACAATCCCACATTCCTTTAGATAGTCGAGGAACTCTGAACTAAGATACTCACCACCTCGATCGGATCGAAGCATCTTAATGTTCCTACCCAATTGATTCTCGACTTCCTGTTTAAATTCCTTAAACTTCTCGAAAGTCTCTGACTTATGCTTGATTAAGTAGACATATCCATATCTACTGTAATCATTAGTAAAAGTCAAATAATAACGATTAGCATCTCTTGTGGCATGTTTGAATGGTCCACATACATCCGTGTGTATAAGGTCCAACAAACCTTCACCCCTTTCACACGAGCCTGTGAAGGGTGACTTTGTCATTTTTCCAAGTAAGCATGATTCGCAACTATCATTTGACTTTAGGTCAAACGACTCCAAGACTCCATCCTTTTGGATTTGGCCTATGCGTTTCTTGCCTATATGTCCAAGACGACAATGCCATAATGATGCTTTATCCAAGTTATTATTATTAGTAGAATCAATACACAAAACATTATTTCCTAAGTTACTACTATAGATACAGCTTCATACACACCATCACAAGGTAATGCTTTAAAATAAAGTACATTATTAAAGAAAGCATTAATCGAACCAACTTCATTATCAAACGAAAAGGTGAAACCTTGTTTGTACAATGCATGAAAGGAAATAATATTTCTTGCCATTTCTGGCGAATAACAACATTTATTCAAATCTAAATTTAACCCACTACTTAGCGATAAAGTATAAACTCCAATCTTGGTGACAGGTGTAACTTTCCTATTCCCCATGATTAAGTTTATTCTTCCTTGCTCCACATTCTAACTTCTTCCTAGTCCCTGCAAGTCACAACAAATATGAATACCGCAACCTGTATCAAGGACCCAAGATTTCGAATGGGGTGAGTTATTAGAAATGATAGTGTAAATACCTGCATGGTTGGGTTTGACTTTCCCATCCTTCACATCTTGCTGGTACTTTGGGCAGTTCCGCTTCCAATGAGCTTTTTCATGGCAATAGAAGCATTCAGCCTCTTTTGGATCAGAAGATGGAGTAATGAAACCTTTCTTGGTTCCACTTGAAGAAGAGCCATCAAGGGTCCGAGCCTTGGTACCCTTTGAAGATCTCTTTCTCTTCCTCCCTCGACTTTGCCTGATTGCCAAGACCGGAGTTGAGTCTGGAGTAGGAGTGATAGCAACCGACTTCCCCTTAAGACCTGTTTCTGCGGTCTTGAGAAGTCCCTGAAGTTTGCTGAGGGTGACCTCTTCCTTGTTCATGTGATATGTCATGCGGAATTGATCATAGCACGATGGTAAGGAGTGCAAAATGATATCTATTGCAAGCTCCTCAGGGAAGTTCACATTGAGCTTCAGCAAACGATCCACATACCTTTGCATTTTCTGCATGTGGCTCGTGACGGACTCTCCGTCCTTCATCATGGTTGTTATCATGGAGCAGATGACTTCGTACCTCTCTTGTCGTCCACTTTGATGGTATCTTTCCATCAAATCTTGGTGCATTTCATAAGGGTAGAAGTCTTCATAAGACTTTTGGAGTTCAGCTGTCATGGTGGCCAACATGATGTAAGCCACCTTGGTTGCATCTCTCTCATGAGTATGAAAGCCAGCGATCTCCTGGGGAGTTGCAGTGGACTCGTCAATTTCCTTAAGCTCCTTGTCAAGAACATATTCTTTGTCCTCGTAGCGGGTAATCATCCTGATGTTTCTGATCCACTTATTGAAGTTGGATCCATCAAAGGTGACTTTCCCACATAGACTCATAAGAGTAAAGGAGCCATTAGGATTCGAGCCAGAAGCATTAGTTGAAGACATCTGAAAAAGAAGAACAAGTTTAGTTTAGATTTAAGAGAGTCCTTAATAAAACACCCAAATGTAATATTAAGGCTAGGATCCAATCACAATATAATATAACTTAGAAGAGGTATGCCGTAATCTAAGATATACCATATTTGAAAGGTAGGTGAATGACGATTCACCAATTTCCACCACGAAAACCGAAATATTAAATATTTAGTTTTTATTGGTTTTAGAAATTCCTAGATTCTTTGAGATCCAATGAACTTTTCAAAGGCATGTTTCAATCTCGGGAGTGCCCTCCAGGTTTTGTGACTGGGATGCCGAGGATCACAAAACGAGGTGTGAAGTAACCATGCAAATCACTTGGTACCCTTAAAGTTTATCACTCAATCGATGTGCCGGTAAACCACACACGCTCCACCGATACTATAATAAACCTTAAGTCACCCTTTACGTACCTTGTTAAGTCCAAGTTAGTGTGCCGGTTAACCACACACGCTCCACCAACGACTCAGACAAAGTGTAAAGTGTAATTTCATGGATTAGCACCTTATTCACATTTTTCCTAAAGTAACTAAGATTGGGAATTTAATAAACATTTAGTTACTTTATATATTCATCATACTTTGAATGAGAATTTATAAGTCCTTGTCTTACCCGTTCGGCTAACGACCCTCCACCAGTCAAGCAAGCGGTGAGTGAGAATATACACCCATTAAGTCACCATTTTATAGGCAACAACCTTATACCCACCTTATAGACCGGCTTCGTGAATGAGGCGTACTAGCGGTAAGACGACTTGTTCTTATACATATATATATAATTATTAAATCATCATAATATAAGTATAAGGGTTCAATTTTAACTTTTAAAATTCTAGGGGTTGGAACTAAAGTTTTAACTTAACTTTACTTGTTCCAAAACTTGAGGGCAAGTTTTGTAACTTTCAAAACTTTTCATTTCTTGTAACTTATGAGTTTAATAGAGTAATAAAATGAAGACTCTTCATTTTTATAACTCTTGTGTTTTCTTAATGGTTTTAACTCAAGTGTGACTCTTGGTTTTCCATAACTTAAGGATAAGTTATGGACTCCATTAAAACACATTATGATCAAGAATTAAACTACCAAATAGGTTACAAATATTTCCTATGATCATCTAAAACATCATAAGAACAAGAACATGAATATGAACATAATCAAAAATTACATAAAACTTTGTAATTTTGATAACTAGTTGTTGTAAATGAATTAGCAAAACATTACACCACCAAAAACAAGTTTACAATTACCAAAACAGTTTAGGGTAATGTTTCTAATTCATTTTCCAGCAACTGAATCGAAATTCTGCACTCAGTCGACCCTACTCGCCGAGTGCATGAACATGACTCGCCGAGTTGGTTGAAGATACACATGGACTCGACGAGTCCCCCCTATAGACTCGACGAGTCCCCCCTATAGACTCGACGAGTCCATTCGCAGACAACAAATTTTCGATTCTGTTTTTCAACTTTTAAGCACAAATAAGAACAAACAAGCCTAGGCTCTGATACCACTGATGGATTTTGAGCATTCTAACACTTCCTAAGTGTACATGCAACCCTAATAACCTTGGATCTATGTTTGTCTAATTTGTCATGCAAAGTTGATTTCCAAGGTTATATTCCTATCTAACATACATGGGGAACAATTTTAACATAAAGTATAGATAGAATAACTTACCTTGTTGTTGCTTGTGTTCCTTGAAACCTTGTGAGCCTAGCACCCCAAGTGTGATGCCTCAAATGCTTCACACAACACCAAATGCTCTTGGAAGAACTTATGAGAGAATACTCACTTCACAAAATCGGCCAAGCCCTCTATATTCTTAGTGTAGCCGATTTGGGAGGAGATCAAATTACTTATATAGTGTTGACACACCTAGGGTTAAACCCTAATGTGTCATGACTCTTCATTTCCATGACCCATGGGTTTGTAACTCCCATGGAGCATCCATGGAGCATCCTATGGGTGGAACCCAACTTGATGATCCATGGAGCCTTTTAGCCCACTATACAAGATATGGATGATTTACTTAATCAACCCATATATTTAATTAGTTATCTTTTGATCACTTAATTAATTCTAAATTAATTCTTGATCAAACTAATCAAATAATATTATTAATATATTAGAACTTATAATATATTAATAATCTCCAAGCGTTATTTCTCTCATTTAGTCTATCCAATTGCATGGTGCCATGCAACCCAAATGGACCATGCCGGGTCGGGTCAAGTACATACCAGAAATAGTTATGGACTTAGACACCTTATCCAACAATAATGCCTTCCAGTCCATAACATAATGCCTTCCGGCCCATAGCAAGCACAACATACGTAGCACATACAAAACGTGTAGATAATCACATAAAATGCATATATCGTATAGCATATCCGACCTTCCGGTCACACATAGGTACCCTTCCAGGTACAGTATAGTGAGAAGACTCACCTCTGCTATCTCGCTAAATCACTGACTTGGTAGAAATACGATCTAGCCTCCACCTAAACACATAAAGCAAATACTCCCTTAAATATAACTATACTCCAACCTTTCTTAACATCCTCAAAAGGGCAAAAGACCATTTTACCCCTCTTCTGGCTAAAAAGGCCTCACTGATTACCAAACCCTAAAACTCAACCAAAGTCAACGGTCAAACTTTGGTCTGACTCGGCGAGTGCACTTGGGCAACTTGGCGAGTCCACCTGTCAGATCTGTTCCTCAAATCCATAGATCTGTCCTTCCCAAGCAATATAATCATGTAAAGCTCAAAACTTGATGCTTATATATATACATAATGGCATCAAATGGTGATTTAGTCCCAAAAATGGCATCCTAAGTCCAATCACCCCACAAAGACTCATAAAGCTTCATGGGTTGAAGTCTCTGGACCCCTTTGAGTCCAGATCCAAACACAAACTCGAGAGGGGACTAAATACTCTACATATTCTTCTTCTAAAGGCCACAACAATACTCAAACTCTATGAATCAACACCCAAAACTGGAGAAGGTCCGAAGGAATACCTTAATATGAAGCCTTTGATCTATGAAGACACTAGCTTTTTACTTCCTTCAGCCTTCTTTTGCCTTGGTCACCTTTTCCTTTAAATTTTATCAACAATTGATCAACAATGGCCTCTCTTCTCTTCACAAGCGATCTAAGACTTTCTCTGGGTGTGGTAGCCGCAATGGACAGCCATAAGGGCCTTTAAATAGGCTCCAACCCCGGAGGATTAGGGTTTCAGTAAACAGCGTGGACTCGCTGAGTCCACTCATGGAATCGCCGAGTCCAATGCGAACCCAGATGATCAACTGCGACCCTACTCGATGAGTCTACGCATCAACTCACCGAGTTCCTTCACATATTCCAAAAATAAATATTAAAACAATATACCTGGCATTCCGGATGTTACAAATCGACTCCTGTTTATTCATAATAATGTCAATATGGTCCATCCATTACTATACTCCAATTGTCCTTAAGCGAATAATCCTTGGCGAACCTTAGATTGTCTTTAACAGTTTCTCAACCACTTTCATCATAACCGATTCTAGTCCTTTTTCCCTCTTAATGCCCTAGACATTTTTGGAAAAATTTAGAAGACGAGAATATTATAGCATATGCAATCGATCCTGTACCCGAAGCATATGGAACACGATTCATAATATCTAACATCCTATACCTGAATCATATGAAACACGATTCATAATGTCTAACATAAATAATGATACTTGATCATTCTTTTGCTATAATATTTATATTTGCCATGTTCTCATAATTTTGATTATGAAAAGGGAAGTTGTACTCATAATCAATTTTTGAAACGCAAATAATATTTCCATATATAGAATTTCCTTATGTTAAACCATTCCAACATAATATTAATATATATACTTGACTAAAAATGATTAAAATCTCAAACTAAGCTTTTACAATTGAAATGAAGCATAATTTCCTTTCCCTTAATTATAGCAAAACAACTTTTCAAACTCTGCAACTTGCAAATTGAAACTTTTGTTTTCTATAATTAACATTGCTAACTAGCAACACTTAACATAATTGATTATGCTCCCACAAGCATAATAATTATTCCTATACTAGCATAACACTTATGCTCCCACTAGCTTTAACATGTACTCATAAATTAGTTGGACTTCTAGAAATCATTGCTTTATTAACTTTCTTACCAAATTTTAGAATCCTGATACGAGATGCTTTGATAAGACTTAATCTAAGCTTCTCAAAATTGTACACCTTTCCTTTGATAGTTCACATGTGTGTCTAAACAATTTCAGAATTTACAACCATAAATCTATAATGTTTAGACCCTTTTCCATATCTCAAAATTCAAATTATGAAAAGGGTTTCCATAATCATAATTGAATTTGAGAATGCAAATATCACAATTCTATATCCTTAAAATCTACTTAGTGAAAGCGTTTCCTCATGATCATTATCATGAATTGGAGAGAAACCTTATGAGGCTTAGATTTTATGGTGTATGTGATCCTATCCATGTGAATTTGTCATAACCATAATGACAAGACAAGGTTAGTGACAAATCCAAGCTCATATGGACTGAACTTGTTCAATCTTAATTTCTCGCCACCTGGCAGCACAAGGGCCTACCATTGCTTGCAGGTTGTTATGCAAACAATTGAGAACTCATAGAGCTCACAATCATAGTCAACTTTAACTGGGATGGGTACAAAAACAAGTATATGTCAACACGATAGATTACAAACCTCAAGTCGTGTGCTAGTGATAAACAATAAGTTTTATTCTTGATTAGTTCTTGAGACCCTCTTCAAGATCATTAAGACTCCCATCGACTCCATGACATATGAGATTCTCTTGTCAAGATCGATTCATTGATAAACAAATATTCAAGAGTTAGTGTGGATTCTTATCAAGAAAAACACTTCACCCTATTGGTCTTAGTTGGTCTTTGTTTTATCCAAAACATCACAACTTACCAATTTCAAATGTACAAGAGTATAAACATTTTTACTCTATATTTGACAAGTGTTGTAAAGATTTCTTAATATTACGTCAATTGAGTTACAATCTTGGAGTATGACTCTAAGAATTGTTTTGGAATGAAATATGACTCATCTTCTTGATTTAACCATTTCAACAATTCACAATTCCTCTTCTTAGCCAAAAAAATACACCAAGATGTCCTTAGATGATCAATTGTGATATGACTTCATAATCACTAAGATAATCATAAAACGTGATATTTCAAGTACTCTACCATCTTTTCAAATTGGATAAACTTTTATCTTTCTGCCTAATTTGATTATTCGTATTCATTCTGCCAAACATTGAAACCTTTTCAACGATTCAGAATTACAGTTAAACTTGTAAGCATAACCATATTTACTAAACTTTAGTAAATCATGACAAATAGTCTTATAGTTCTTTGTGGTGGACCTGATCAGCGCACAACCAAGTGTATCTGATCCCCTAGTCCTTCACTTGACGCACATATACATGTGAACAAGGAATTAGTTTAAATTTCCCAAAGATGAAAATTCTCATTCATCACACAATACAAGTTGAATGATTCCAAGTTTGTATCCAACTAAAACTTGGTTGATTAGAATCTGTCCTTATTTGGTGAATTATGACACTACCACAAATAAAAGAATCAAATCTGTTTTCCAATATTGCTATCAATGGAATCATATAAACAACAATTTTTTACAAATACCATTATAAGGAAACTTAAAATAAAAAAACTTTTCTTTATCTGTGAAATATTTTGTACAAAAATTATCCTTACAATGCAATAAAAACTATGTTGAAATCTATTCCTAAGCAATCTATCATAACTATTAACCATCGACTCAAAATTATGATCTTCGAATCATGCGATCGAAATCCATCTTCGCGATCAGATTCATCATACTCTTCTTCTAAGCTTCCTCTTTTTTTCGATTATACAAAACATCAAAATGCGACTTAGTCACATCATGTAATAAGAATCTCCAAAAAGGAACTTAATAGAGTTAGATAGTAGACTTTACCTGAAGCACAGTCAAACTTTTGACTTTACCATCCTAATGATCTTTCAGTTATATAGGGAAGCTTTGCAACCAATGCCCCTTCTTTTGGCAATAGAAACATATGGACTCTTTGAAATGGTACACGAGACTATCTCAAACTTAGCCTTTTTCTTTACTATTGGGTCAAATGACTTGACCTTGGCCGATCCCTTTCCATTGGGAAGATAAAGCTTTTCTGGACTTCTAATTTTACCTTTCTCAATGTCCATGGAAGTTTGGGAAGTAGACCTTCCAATCAAATTTGCCTTACCAGTGCTCCAAATCATTGCTGATTTAGCAGCATCAAGCAAATAGGTAAGATCATTAAGGGTCATGTCGTGGTCTGTCATCAAGGAGTGACTAAAGAACCCAGTCAACAACCAACTTCCTCGAGACTTTGACACCCAACTCTCCTGACTTGTCAATAGGGATCTAGTGACCTTGAACTTTTCAAGAACTTGTGGGTTAGGGAGAATAATTGGAGGAGGTGGAGGAAATGAAGTATAATTTCCAGTCCCATGGATGCACAACAAAGGGATTAATCTTTCACCTTGATCGCCATATGGGATATCATCTTCATTAGGAAAGCTTTATCCAAAAGGATATGGAAGACCATGGTTGTCTGAACTAGACATCTATGAGGCAGAAATTCAATTTTAGTTGATATAAGTCCTTAATATAACACCCAATATGAAATATTAAGACTAGGACCCAACACAATATTTTATAACTCGGAAGATGGATGCCGTTATCCAAGCTACAAACTATTTGAAAGTAAGTATATGATGATTTACCAATTTCCACCATGAAAAACGAAATTTAACATTAGTTTTTAAATGAATTGAAACTCCTAGATTCTTTGAGATTCATTGAACTATTCAATGGCATGTTTAAATCTCGATTGTGCCCATCAAGTTTGTGACTAGGATGCATAGGATCACAAACAAGGAGTGAATAACCAAGGAAATTAGCTTGGTACACCCATTGATACAACCACCTAATCAATGTGCCGTTTAACCACACACGCTCCATTGATCTATTGTTGAGTCTAAGTGATTGCATCATTGGGCCTTGGTAGTTCAGTCCATTTGTACTCATGGTTTGGGCCTGTCCAGTCGTGTTCAGTTTTAGGGTTTGTATATATGTGTATATATATATATATATATATATATATATATATATATATATATATATATATATATATATATATATATAGTGCATGCATGCATTATATTAATTACACTTTTGATTATTATTTTTGGAGATCAAGTATCGTAACCCTAGCACACGTCTACAGTAGCAATTATCTTTGAATTCTTCTGAGGTGGAGCATATTAATCATTCGACATTCATTTGATTCATTGTGGTGTTCATTGTATTTTGTTAATTATTATTCATATCTATTTGAATCTATCGATCTTATAGATTTTAATTCTCATCAATTGGTATCAGAGCAGGAGAATGTATAATTCATACGCATCTCTTATGTTTGAAGAATCTGTTAAGGGTTTCCAATTTTATTGAATCTATTGGAGCCATCATATCTTCATTGATGTTATTCCTTGCTTTTGATAAAACCCTAATTTAATCTTTACAAGTATGATTCTTGCAGATATTTGTAAGAGGTCATCATGTCTCATGATGATTCTCAAACCAATCCGATCAATATCTCCAACAACATTGGATCTACAACTATGATTCCAATCCTATACACTCAAGATTATGAAGTTTGGACGCATCACTTTGAAGACTATGTGGTTGGATCTGAAGACAATGGTTATCTAATCTGGGAAGTGATAGCATTGGGTCCATTTGTTCATTACATAACAAATAGAACAATTAAGACTCAAACGGAGTACAACAAACTCTTAACTGATGTGGACAAAATTCCTGAAGATGAAAAGGACAAGTTAATGTGTATTATTAAAGCCATGAGAAAGATCAGATTTGCTTTATAGTCTGATACTTTTCGTTTGGTAAGTCCATGCACCACAGTAAAAGAGATCTGGGATAGACTTAAGGAGCTGTATTCCATCGATGACGATCTAGAACACTCTATCCAAACTCTACTACTCTCTGAGTTCGGTGCTTTCCATCAAAAGGCGTATGAAAAACTAATTCAAACATTTGATTGTTTCAACCATATTTTGAGCAAGATGATCAAACACGGTATTGGAAGAGAAGTGATCGAACAGAAGGTCACATTTTTGAATGGTTTAAGACCCGAGTGGATGGTTGTTGCATCAACTGTGAAGGCTCATGAGCAGTTTAAAACCTATTCACTGGAAAAGATGGTGGGTATTCTTATGTCTCATGAAAGTGTTGTGACAAAGGAAGCCAAAGTAGTGTCTAGTATGGGATCCTTGGCCCTTCTCTCTAAAGAGAAGAATGTGGTAGAAGATGAAGAAGAGTAAAAAATGTCAGAGCGTAATATGAGAAGCGAAGAGTATGAAATGTTGGTTTCTAACCTGAAGCGGTTTTCTTGTAAGAAGTTCCATGTCGCCAAGAAATGAAACTGGCAGGGAAGCTATAGCATAGGAAAGGCTAAAGAGGAAATCAAAAACAATCCTCAGAAAGAAGAAGAGAAGAAGGAAATCAAACTAGTTGGAAACTCTAGATATGACTGCAACTTCTGCCATGGAAAAAACCATTTTGCCAAAGATTTCATGTTGAGAAAGCTGTCAGAGAAGAAAGAGGGTGAATGTTTTGGTTGTGCAGGAGAATGTTGTCGATGATGAGTTCGGTGGAGTATAGGTCTGTTCGACAGATTCTAAAGATTCAGAAGTGCATAAACCGACGCATGGCAGGGTGTTTCTGGCCAAAGAAGATAATGTGGAGTTTGCGTGGAGATGCTTGATGGTAACTGCTGGAGTGTCTCAAATAATGGGCTACACAAGCAAGGTGAGTGAAATGAAGCAAATCAGAAGGAAGATAAATGCTTCGCTGCCAAGCCTGTGAGCGAAAGGATCAGCGATTGTGATCAGTTGATCAAGAAGGTACAATCTATTCTCGAATCACTTAAAATAACTGAAACGAACAATGAAAAGGAATTAAACGAATTAAAATTCAAGTTTTCTAGCTTAAGTGGTAGTCTAGTGCAAACACGCCTCACAAATGCTAACCTAATCGATCAAATTAGCAGGGTGTCATCCAAGAGTGAGGAGCGAAGGATATGGATAGAGAAAATGGAGTTAGACCTAGTTAGAGCAATAGATGAGTTAATATATTTACAACGTGACAATTTGAAGTTTTTAAAACAGAGGAATATTTTTTGTTTGATTGCTAAACGTCTTTACACTAATATTACTCAGTTGCATTTTAATTGTGATATTGGCAAAAAGGTTCACAAAATGATTATGCCCTTTCTTAAATTAAAGGAGGATGAAGTTGACATTGACTGCTATAATTGTGAATCTGTTGTGTCTTCAGACGAAGTTTTGGATGCTTACAGAATTGGTCTGGACAAAATTGAGTCCTTTATTAAGTCCAAAGACCATAAGGACATGCTTAGGAATTTGTTGGAAGAAAATGACAAATTAAAAATAAAGATCAAAACCATGCATAAATTTGACTCATTGAGTACCAAACTAAGTTTAGAAAATAAGACGAATGTTGAAAATTCTTCTGAATATGATGAGGACAGTGATATGAGTGAAATTTCTATAGAGGATGAGGTTGACTGTTATGAGTTTCTCAAAAGCGAAACCGAACCAACAAAGCCACTCATGTCTGAAAATTTAGTTGAGTTCGCTCGTACGTCCAAAAACAAGTCCAAAGTCCTTAGAGAAAAGGCAGTTGTATATCAAAAGGTGCAAACTGTAGCAAATCAAGTATATGCCGCATCTAGAATAACCAAGAAGCAAACAATCGAGCTAACTTTGTTGGTAGACGAAGACAATGCTGATGGGTGTGATAACTTTTTCTGGTCAGCTCCTACTGAAAATGCAGACAAAACAGTAGGTCTGTCAGATCAAACCTCATAGAGAGTCAAGGGTACATATGTGGCTGAGCCACTTAACAATTCTTCAAGCTTTGATAAGCCAAGTACAAGCGGTACTAAATAAATTCATAGCAAAGTAAATGCTTCAGCTGAGTCATCTCCAAGCGAAGCTAGTAAAGAGAAACCGAAACCAAAAGAAAATATTCACAAATCTCAAAAACAACTTTCTAAACAAACACGTCAAAGGAACAGAGGGTACCAGAAAAATCTCAAAGAGAGGAAACAATTTTGGAATTCTCAAAATGCTAATAACGTTCAAAGAGAAAGGGTATCAAAGTCAAAAGTGAAAGTAAGTGCTTATTATCAGTCTTGTTGTCAAACGAACCAGATGAGTAGTTTCGGTGCTAAGTCTAGTTTTGGCTAAAACCTCATTCTTCTCATCAACAACAGAAGTCGCATCCAGTCAAGGATATCAAAGGAAAGGGAAAGCTAATCTCAGATTCCGAAGTTCATGCAAAGAAAACAACTGCTAACCCTAAGAATCAAAAGGATAATGAGAATCAAAATAAAAATAAACAATTTGATTCAAATAAACCGAAACTGGAAAGCAATAAAATCAAAGTATTCACCATTAAAAGAAAAGATGAAACCACTTTAATAAAAAGAACATATTTGGTTGATCTTTCTATTGTAATTCCATGTCTTGTAAAAGGCTCACGAGGACCCAAGAAACTTTGGGTTCCTAAATCTGCTTGATTTTTGCAGGTTATAAGTGACGAGTAGTTTGACATAGAATGTGATGGGTTTTAGGCATAAGAACAATCCTATGTGCTCATACAAAACCTAATGCTTGGATATAGGTTTCTCTATTGTACATGAAATGAATCCAAGACTTTCAAACCCTAATCTAGCATAAATAATTTCGAAATTAGCCAATAACATTAGATCACAAACACCACAAACAAGAAGGAAAATTTTAGAGAGGAGGGAGGATGCTAATTTTCAGCCCTAGGGTGTCTCTTGGAAGCAAGCAGTCGAAAATTAAAGCCTTGGGATCTTATTTATAGTGCAAGCTGCTTTCAGTCTAAACCCTAATTGATAACTTAGCCACCCAACAGTCCAAGGAACCTTTTGGAAGAAGGCCCTTGGACGAAAATATGATGATCTTTCATCATAATTTCGTTCCCCCTTAGTCCATTAGGTTTTCCAGCCCAATACTCAACTATCACACATTTGACAGTTTATGCCCCTTTATTTAATTAGTCTCCTTTAGTCACCAAATTAATTCCTAATTAATTTATGACCACTACTAATTAAATAAATATGATTTCTCCTTTAACATATTATTCTTATAATATATTAGTAAACTGTAATATCCTCTCTCTCTCTCTCTCTCTCTCTCTCTCTCTCTTCAAATTACCTTGTCAAGTTGCTTTGGTGAAGGCAACCCAAAAGGACCATGCACAACCGATTCAATTACATACCAAATATAGTTATGGAATTAAACACTAATCCAACAGTCTCCCACTTGGATAAGTCTAGTAACTATATCTCATATATGACTTTAGGATCCAATCAGCAATCGTAGCTCTTATACGCTTCTGTCAATTCTGATAAAAACTAGTCCTTCAAATAAGGGATCGTACAATCCTCTATTCTAGATATCATGTTGACAATACCTATTGTTCGGAATTTGTTTCTTGATCTCTGATTTGTTCGACATAGAATTTAGTTGAACACATCAACTTCATTCTAACCGGGCCCGGCACATAAGTCAAACCAAATCATTGAGTGGCCAAATATCGCTTTTACCCACTTAGGATAAAAGGAATAGAAAATTTTCAACTTATATGCTTTTATCACACACTAGCTATGTTATACACAACAATGTGTTTTATAAGTTACCGATGCATTTTCACATTATCAATGTACAATCAACTAGCAAACAATAACCATATCTCTAGTTTCAAAGATCATATGATATTATCATCTTGCGATCACTTGTTACAAAATTAGTGATACCAGCAAGCGCGGGTTTTTTCCAATGCTCAATCATATTCATAAGCACTCATGAACTTTGTAGCAAAACTTTATTATGCCCAAAACCTTTTAGACAATCTACAAACAAATTCATGACAGTCTTCATTCACATCTACTTCCAAAATATGAACGACTATGGACTGTTGGAATAATCTTATTATTCAGGAAGTCAAAACATGCAAAATTGAAATAATAGATAAATAACCAACACAAGATAGTAGCTTCACTCATAAATAATACAACTTTATTTATTCAACAAATGTCAAGTACAAATTATCTATTACACATTTCTTATCTATCTAATCCAAACTTATATCGTCCTTCAGCCTAATGCTCGTAGCGTGCTACAAGTGTTTGACCCTACTCTGTCCCTTCGGAAGGGGATCTGTTGGGTTTTCTTTTGACGATACCCTCTTCACAACGAGGAGTCCTTCTTCTACCTGATGTATGATATAGTGGTATTTTCTATCGATATGTCGAGATCCGCCATGATCTCTCGGTTCCTTGGCTAAGACAATCGCTCCTTCATTATTATAGAAAATTTCCATTGGCTCCTTTATGGATGACACAACTACAAGGTCTCCAATGAAGTTCTGCAACCATATAGCCTCCTTTGACGCTTCACTCGCTGCAATGTACTCCGATTCACAGGATGAATCAGTTATGGTCACCTGCTTGGAACTTTTCCAATTTACTGCTCCTCCATTAAGGGTAAAGACCCAGCCCGATTGTGATTGGTAATTATCCCGATCCGTTTGAAAACTAGCGTCACTGTACCCTCGTACCCTTAAGTCACCACTCCCACCAAGGCCTAGAAACCACTCCTTGGTCCTTCGTAGGTACGTAGGAATATTCTTAACTCCAATCCAATGAACTCTACCAGGGTTCCCTTGATATCTGCTGACCATGGTCAAAGCGAAGGCCACATCAGGGCGAGTCCAAGTCATAGCGTACATGATAGAACCGACTGCGAAAGCGTAAGGTACTCGGCTCATATCAGCTATCTCTACCTCTGTACTCGGGCTCTGAGTCTTACTCAGCTTAGTATTGCTTTGGATTGGTAACTCCCCTTTCTTTGAATTTTCCATACTAAAACGCTTTAGTAGCTTATCCAAGTATGTATCCTGACTGAGTCCTATCAGTCTCTTTTCCCTGTTTCTCACTATCCTTATTCCCAGAACATAAGCAGCCTCTCTGAGGTCCTTCATATCGAAACACTTCCCAAGCCAGGACTTGACCTCCTGTAAGGTTCAGACGTCGTTTCCTATGAGTAGTATGTCATCAACATACAATACGAGGAAGCTCACTATACTCCCATTGGCTTTGACATATACACAAGATTCATCTTCGCTTCGCAGAAAGCCAAACTGTTTGACTTTCTCGTCAAAACAAAGATTCCATATGTGAGACTCTTGTTTCAATCCATAAATGGATTTCTATTACACACTCTATTTGGATGCCTCGCATCGACAAAACCCTTTGGCTGATTCATGTAAACATCCTCAGCCAACTTTCCATTAAGAAAAGCGGTTTTCACGTCCATCTACCAGAGTTCATAATCATGAAACGCAGCTATTACGAGCATTACCCTAATAGACTTTATCTTCGAAAATGGTTAGAAGGTCTCATCATAGTAAACTCCAAGAGTTTAAGTAAAGCCCTTCGCGACCAATCGCGCTTTATAAGTGTGCACATTCCCATCCATGTCCGTCTTCTTCTTGAAGATCCACTTGCACCCAACTATCTTACGACCTGACACATTTTCATCCAAATTCCAAACTTGTTTGTCGTACATGGACTGAATCTCGCTGTCTATCGACTCTTTCCATTTAGCAGACTCCGAGTCTGCCATGGCTTCATTGTAGCTGGTAGGTTCATCCAAATTTATCAGTGTTTTGTCACTAATAAACGTATGGCCTTCAGTAGTAATATGAAAACCATAAAAATGGGGTTGAACACTAATTCTACTGGAACATCTAAGAGGTAAGGACTCATCAATGGGTTCAACCAGAGTTTCCTCCTTTAGTTAAGTGCCATTATTAGAGGTTCCTTCATCGCTTTGCTCTTGAATCTCTTCAAGATCAATTTTCCTCCCATTATCCTCCTGACTTATCAGTTCCCTTTCTCAGAAAACTCCTCTTCTAGCAACGAAGACAACATTCTCAATCGGTCTATAGAAGAGATAGCCAAAAGACTTATGTGGGTAGCCGATGAAATAACACTTCTCACTACAAGGCTCGAGCTTGTCGTGAGTCTCTCATCTTACAAAATACTTGCAACCCCAAACCTTAATATGTTCCAATGAGGGAGCTTTCCCTTTCCACATCTCGTGAGGTGTCTTGGTAACCTTCTTGGTGGGAACTAAGTTAAGGATATGGGCGGTAGTCTCTAAGGCATACCCCCAGAAAGATTTTGGTAATGAAGTCTGACTCATCATGGAATGAACCATGTCCAATAAGGTTCAATTATGTCTCTCAGTCACATCATTCAATTGTGGAGTTCTTAGAGGCATCAGTTGCGAAACAATTCCGCATTCCTTTAGATAGGCATGAAACTCAAGACTTAGATACTCTCCTCCTCGGTCTAACCGAAGCATCTTGATTTTCCTGCCCAGCTGATTCTCCACTTCATTCATAAACTCTTTGAACTTTTCAAAGGTTTCTAACTTATGCTTGATTAAGTAGATATATCCATATCTACTATAATCATCCGTAAAAGTCACGTAGAAGTGGCAAGCATCCCTTTTGGTGGATCTAAAGGGCCCACACGCATTGGTGTGTACCCTCACCCCTTTTACAAGTGCTAGTAAAGGGTGACTTGGTCATCTTTCCAAGTAAACAAGATTCACACACATCATTGTCCCTAAGGTCGAATGACTCCAACACTCCATCCTTTTTGGAGTTAGGCTATGCGTTTCTTTTTGACATGGCCAAGACGACAATACCACAACCATGCTTTATCTAGACTATTAGACGAATCAATATTCAACACATCATTTCCTAAATTATCAACAGCCAACACAGACTCATAAATCCCATTACAAGGTAATGCATTGAAATAAAAGACACCATTCAAATAAACATTAATAGAACCATTATTATTATCAAATGAGTATCTGAAACCTTTTCTAAACAATCCATGAAATGAACTAATGTTCCTTGCCAAATCTGGCGAATAGCAACAATTATTTAAATCTAAACCTAATCCATTACTCAACACTAAAGAATAAACTCCGACTCTGGTCGTAGGTGACGATCTTCTTTTTCCCATAATCATGTTTATCTTCCCATGTTCCACCTCCCTACTTATTCTTAGGCCTTGCAAATCAGAACAAATGTGGAAACCAAATCCTGTATCAAGAACCCCATGAAGTAGCAAATGATGAATTGTTAGATTTAATAAAATACATACCTGCAAAGGTGGGATTTATCTTCCCATCCTTTATGTCACACCCCCGAACCAGACGGCGGAAACGTCCGAGGGCTGTCATGACTTAATTGAATACCATAACATTGAATATATATGAAACATAACATCATTCGTCACCATGCATTAATATAGTACAACTGGTAGAGTTTACATTGAGTACATTGTTTTAATATTACATTCCCAAAAATAAATTGTTCGATCATAGATAAACAAACTGCAAGCCATCACTGAATACATTTCCTTCGGTTTATTTGTTACCTGAGAATACAAGTATTTTGAAAAACGTCAACATATGAAATGTTGGTGAGTTCATAAGCGATATTTGAAAAGCAACGTTTTGTATTGTTTTGAAAACTACCAGAAAATCCGATATTTTCTGAAAAGAGTTTATGAAAAAGTTTGTGAAGATCCATAAGTATGCTTGTTTATTTCTATAGTTGTAAAAAGTGTTCATTAAACTTGTGTACATTTAGAGACTGTATGTATAAAAAAAAAGACCATAGGAAAACCCGATGTTTTCCTAACACTTTGAATTCCATGTAGTTGTTGTACCATTGAGGCATGTGAAGTCATTGATTCCAGGCGACGTCGGATTATTGCGCATGGTGAATTATTATAAACACGCGTTACACAAACGACCAGTTTACAATTATACTAACGATCCTGTAGGTGTCGTCCGTACTATTCACGTAACCCAACCGCCCTGACTTCGTGTAGCCCCACGACCGAGGAGAAGAGAGGGTACGAAGATCTCAGTAATCCCATTAGTCGGTCGAGGCTATAGTGAATGCGAAGAACCCTTAGCCCGACTCGCATTAGGTGAATTCTCGACTTTAATAGCAGTACCAAAGGATCCTTGGGGACCAATAGTATAAAAGCCATTGAAAGTCATTTTACGCTGTGTTGGATCATGTAAGACCGAACAACTCGTAAGGTTGAAGTCTTTGGGCCTAAAGATCAGGTCATTGGGCTAGCTAGGCCCAACAAACAAGATTTTACACTTTGGGGCCCAAAGATGGTGCGTCGACGTCTGTGCACTCTCACGTGTATATTGAATTCCCGAGTATTACTTGTATGAATCGAGTGATGGTCGTGTTAGTAGTTTCGGGTTTGTTATTGATTCGAGACCGAATCAATTCGTTTGATAACGATTTTTGGTGTTGTTGTGTATTGAAATTCGTTGATAGTCGTAGTGCCATTATTTGATCACAATGGATGTATTGAATTATCATTGAAAATTTTCTGTTTACAACCCCTCTTTGTTTGGTAAATTTACTTTTTCAACGCTTGGAATAAATAAATTTTTGGTTTAGTCCTTAAACCATTTTTCTTGTCATTTTAACACCAAAACTTATTGCAATTAACATTTTTCAGCATATTCTTAGTTGAAAACAGTTTTAGTCCCTGAAAATACAGTTTTCTCAGTTGTAGCCCCTGTTTTTCGCAATTTTTACATTTTTGGCCCAAATTGGAAAAATTTTGCAACTTTGGTCATTTTTAATTATGAAAAGCATTTTTAACCCTTGAAAAGGACTTAGAACACTAATAGTCCACTGTTTTATAGAAAAACACAGTTTCAGCCCTTCAAAACAGAAAATTTCGCATATTGGACCCTTGGGCCGAAAATGTCATTTTTAGCCCATTAAGCTTGAAATTTATATTTTTAATCCTCCAAAAGAGTATATTTCCAGAAAATACAATATTGAAACTGTTTTGACTCATCTCACCCATCAGAATTTGTAATATGTCATTTTTGGCCCTTTAATTTTATATTTTTAACATTTTGTGTCCAAAAATGAGTTTTTAGCCCAAAGAAGATGTTATTAACCCACTTAGCCATTTCTCATGGAATACTTTGTATGTTGTGATATAACTTATGCTAGTATCATTCAACATAAAATACATCTTGACTTTTAGGAGTTTATGGCTAGATCCAACATCATAATCACACAAAAACACACATATAAGCATAGAAAATCATACAAGGCATACAAAACACATATAGATCTACACTTTCACTTGTATCCCCCCCCCCCCCCATAAAACTTATAAAACAGAAAAATAGGGAGTATGAAGCTCACCTTAGGGTGTGGTTTCGGTTTTTGAAGAAAAGATGGAAGAAAGTTTGGTGATTTTTGGCCCTAGCACCCCTTGATGAAGATCTCGAGTTTAAGGAGTTTTCTAGGAGCATGATTACCAAAATTGTTTAAGAGAAAGGATCTAATCGTGAGAAAAAGAGTTATAAATTCCTTAGATATGCGTAACTTACCAAGAAGTGATGATATTTTCTTGAAATCCTCTTGATACACAAGCAAAGTTTCGAGATTTTGAATGAAGAGGGAGGATGATTTCTTGAGTAATCTAGAGAGAGTTTGTCACAACTAGAAATTTTATGTCTTGTAATCACTATACTCAAGTAAATGTTGAAATCAAAAACTCAAAAGCATGTATGATGCTTACTCAATGGAAAACTAAACCCCAATTCACTACATCAAGCAATTGGAAAACCCTAGAAGTTCTTGTTAAGTCCATTTTGGACTAGAACTTCCTTATTGGATCCAAATGGACCAATAAGCTTCCAATTGGACTATCATGGGTTTAGAACCCTAATTGGTCTCTAATTGGACCCACATTCATTTATCTCAATATTATGGGCCATATTGGGCCTAGAATGAAATAAATTGAAAGCTTCGATCCATGATTAACCCAATCTAGCTTATTAAAACATAAAAATCACAATTTTATTTTATAAGGCCAATAAATACCTAAGACTAACTCTAATATTGGGCTTAGGAGCAAAAAGCCCAAATTTTTCCTTCCTCCTTCCATATTCTCGGCCCAAAGCAAGCCCAAGAGAAGGGTTTAACTTTCTTGTGCCACATCATTATTACCTAATGGACATCCATGCAACTTCTCATACTTCCATGTATGCACATCACTTCAAATCACTCTCTCCTCTCCTCCCTCTCACTCTCGGCCGAACACAACACACACACACTCACAAAATCCATCCCATTCTCTCTAGATCACTCAAGACCAATCCTTCCTCCTCACTCCAAAAATCTCGAAAATTAGGAGCTTTCAAGAGGATCTTGCAAGTTAGTCATCATCTTAGGTAAGTTTTTACTAAATTCTATGATCTAGCTTCCTTGATCTATCAAATATCTCTTCTTAATTCATGAGAAATCATGATCTTGTATCATAGAAACAACTCAAGGCCGAGATCTTCATCAAGGGGTGCTAAGGCCAAAAATCACCCAACTTTCTTCCATCTTTTCTTCCAAAAACCGAAAGCTTCAAACAAGGTGAGTTTCATACCCCCTTATTTTCGGTTTTTATAAGTTTTTGTGGGGGAGAATACAAGCAAAGGTGTATATCCATCATTATGCGTATGTTGTGGTTGATTTCTATGCTTATATGTATGTTTTTGTATGATTTTGATGCTAGATCTAGTTATGAAATGCTAAAAACCGAAATATGTATTTCATTATAGCATAAAATATAGTACTACATGCAAAGTATACTAAGAAAAATAGCCAAATGGCTTGACAACACTTAATTTGGGCTAAAAACTCATTTTTTTGACATAAATTGTCGAAAATACAAAGTTGAAGGGCCTAAAATGAAATATTTCGAAATCTGATGCGTGAGATGAGTCAAAACAGTTTACATAATGTATTTTCTGAAAATATTCTATTTGGAGGGTTAAAAACATAAATTCCAAGCTTATTGGGCTAAAGATGACATTTTCGGCCCAATGAGGCCCAATATGCGAAATTTTCTGTTTTGGAGGACCAAAACTGCATTTCTCTGTAAAACAGTGGACTATAAGTGTTCCATGTACTTTTCAAAGGTTTAAAATGCTTTTCAAATTTAAAAAGGACCAAAGATGCAAAAATCTTCCAAATTCGGCCAAAAATGTAAAAATTGCGAAAAAGAGGGGTTATAACCGAGAAAACTGCAATTTCAAGGACTTAAGCTGTTTTCTATGAAAAATATGCTGGAAAATACTTATTTCAATAATTTTTGGTATTAAAATGTCAAGAAAATTGATTTAAGGACCAAACCGGAAAGTTTTTAAATAAAGGGGTGAAAAGGGTAAATTTTACAAACAAGGAGGGACTGAAAACAGAAAATTCTCAAGGCTAGTTCAATACATGCAATTTGACCAAATGATGGTACCACACCTATCGACGAAATACAATACATTACAATACCAAAAGTCATTGTCAAACGAATTGGTTCGGTCTCGAACCAATAAAAATCCGAAACTACTAACACGACGACACTATGACATTACGACATTACGATTCATAACTAATAACGATTGGGAAGTCACTATACATGCGAGTGTGCACAGACGGCTACGCACCATCTTTGGGCCCCAAAAGTGTAAAATCTTGTTTGTTGAGCCTAGCTAGCCCAATGACCTGATCTTAAGGCCCGAAGACCTCTCTCTTACGAAGTGTTGGGTTTTACCGATCCGACATAACGTAAAAGGACTTTCAATGGCAAACATGCTGCTGGTCCCCAAGGGTCCTTCAGTGCTGCTAGTAAAGTCTGTAACTCACGATTGCGGGTTGGGCTTCGGGCCCTTCGCAATTGCAATGGTCTTGAACGACGCGGGGAAATACCGAGGGTTTCGCACCTTCTCTTCTTCCCTCCGGTCGTGGGACTACACAAGTCCGGGAGGATTGAGTTGTGTGAAGAATTACGAGTGACGCCTAAGGGATCCCTTGTAAGGTTGTCGATTGGACGTTTTCATTAACGCACGTCACAACACTTCACCACCCACTGTATTCTCAATGCCTCCGGAGCTCAACGGTTTCCTCTAACGCAACGAAACAACGGTACACAAACTAATTAAAGCAAAGTGATAGGAAAACGTCGGGTTTTCCTAGGGTTTTCAACAAGTAAAATTATGAATTACCGGTCGAATTTCACAACTCTTACGCTTACATCTATAGAATTCAAACAAGCATACTCATGGATCATCATATATTTTTACACTATTCTATTTTTAGAAAATATCGGATTTTCTGATGGTTTTCAAACAATACATTGGATTTCAAACACCACTTATGAACTCACCAACATTTCATATGTTGACGTTTTCAAAATACTTGTATTCTCAGGTAACAGATAAGGTGAAGGATGATTTGTACTCTATGACGTTTTACTGTGGTTTAAGTAGTATCAAACAGTTATATTTTTTGAGAATGTAATGTTTTGAACAATGTAATGAATGTAAACGCTACCAGTTGTATCATTCCAAATGTTGGTGATGTATAATGTTATGTTTCATGTATTTGCATTGTGATGGTATTCAATGAGTCACGATAGCCCTCGGACGTTTCCGCCGTCTGGTTCGGGGGTGTGACAGGTTGGTATCAGAGCTTTGTTTATAGTGAACTAGCATATCTAGCCACACATGGATATGCAACTATAAACCAAAAAGAGGGACTAACATAACTCTGAACAAAACAAGTAAATAAAACACCCTTGTTTGCACTAGGAATAGGAACATAACGCCGAACCAAACAAAAATAATACTAGTGTCTCGGTTAATTCAGGACTGTTCTTAGTGATACCAAGGAGTGAATGTATCCTGATCAACTACATTCTCTCCAAAGTAAAACTAACACACGTCCTGATGAGATCGGGATTTCTAGGGAATCTAAAACTATACCCCTACCACCGAAAAGAGAACGCCTGTTTAGCTTGTGCAATAGTGGTAGAGTCATAGGAAAGTGATAGCTTATTCGTATACTTTCTCCCAGTCTTCATGGAAGGAGAGCATCAGGGAGCATCCACATCCTCGGCACCACCTCCGGACGCAACTCATCGCGGTTAGGGATAGACTTATCTTAGTAGGTCGTTAGGAAATATGCTATGTACTCCGACTCTATGTTTAAGTGACTACATTACCCATAGAGTCGTTATGCTGTCGAACTAGTATCACTCATGTATGCTCCTACGAGCAAATTTTCATGCGGATAATATAAATAAATTTTTACGTGTTTTATTACGATATTGCAAATTGCTATGTGTTGAGAAATTATTATTGATTGGTCAATGGTAGTAGTGTTTAAGTTCGTACCATGCACCTAGTCAGTAGGATCACGACCTCACCAAAACAACATACCCTCAACATCTTTCCGCATTGTGACAAAAAGATGCCTCCCCGACCTGCTCGCGGAAACCCAGGACCAACCCCACCTGAAGTTGACTCAACCGCTTTCCAGGCAGCTGTATCTGCAGCAGTCACTGCAGCGATTGTGCAAATTCAACAAGGGATCAATGGAGGAGTCAATGGGCAAGGAGCCGGAAGTTCAAACAATGGAATGAATCAAGGACCCACCAAGACATGTACCTACAAGGACTTCACAAACGCCAAACCACGAACTTTTAATGGCACTGGAGGGGTGATCACTCTTAAGCGATGGATCAAAAAGGTGGAGTCGGTATTCGAGATATGCGACTACCCTGAGCACATGAATGTGAAGTTCGCAGCCTGCACTTTTGTGGATCAAGCACTCACCTGGTGGAACGGACATGTAGAATCCATGACACTCCCTGTAGCCAACTCTATGCCGTGGACAGAGATGAAAGAAATGTTAATGGCAGAGTACTGCCCACGAGGCGAAATACAGAAGATGGAACAAGAGCTATGGAACCTCACTGCGCAGAATGCGAATATCGATGCCTACATATCGAGATTTAGCGAACTATCTCTGCTGTGCTCGGGTATGATCGCCTCGGAAGGAAAGAAGATTGAGCGATTCATCTGGGGACTCACATCACCAATTCAAGGGAATGTGATAGCTGCAAACCCCGAAACATTTGACAGTGCAAAGAGATTGGCAAAATGGTTGTACGACCATAACAACAAAAAGGGAGAGAAGCCAGTGGAGGCTGAGAAAACGAAGGAAGGAGATGGCAAGGGGCGCCAGGGCCCCGACACCTCCAAGAAGCAGCAGGCAGTGGCGGTTAATGCTGTTACCACATCGGTTCCAGCCGCACCACATGCTCCAACCTCAGCCACTTTAAATGCTTCCAAACCTTATTCCGGTAATCTTCCCAAATGCAACAAGTGCGGTTTCCATCACTATGGAGAATGCAAGGATTTTCAGTGCACCAGTTGCAACCGAAGGGGTCACACCGCAAAGTACTGCAAGGCTTACCCTCCCCATAACCAAAATCAGGGAATCAACAACAACAACCCTCGCAACAACAACAACGCCCATGCCAGCGGCAATAGCGCAGGGCCTAGCTACACCTGCTTCGGATGCAGGAAGACTGGACACATCCGCCAAGACTGTCCCAACAACAACAATTTAAGAAATGGAGGAACAGGAAGGATGTTGACCATGGGTCAGAGTGAGGCTATTCAAGACCCCTCTGTTGTTACCGGTACGTTTCTCTTAAACCACGCATATGCATGCATCTTATTTGACACCGGAGCGGAGCGAAGTTTCGTAAGCAATAAGTTTAAGCACTTATTAAAACAACTTCCCCAAAAGCTAAATGAAGCCTATACGGTGGAAATGGCCAATGGGAAAACTGAATCCACTGGGGAAATCTACACCGGATGTACCCTAACACTTAATCAACACGTTTTTCGAATAGACCTAATGCCAGTGTCAATTAGGAGCTTCGATGTGATCATCGGCATGGACTGGTTAAGCCCCCACCATGCCGAAATTATGTGTCATGAGAAGGTCGTTCGTCTTCGTCTTCCAAATCACGAAACCCTAGTAATTTATGGAGACAAATCTAGCATGAACTGTCACACCCCCAAACCAGAATGGCGGAAACATTCGGGGGTGGATGACTTCACGTAGTATCACAACGATTGAATATTGCAAAGAAAGTAACACAACCATCATATATATAACAATGAAAACGTGTATTGTTGCGTTATACATGTTATCAAAAGAATATTACAATATGATGAATAAATGTTTAATGATAAAATCATCCTTTGTGTTCCTTCTTCCAAAAGTTGGTAGTTTACCTGTATCACTGATTCCCTGAGAAATACAAGTGGTTTTGAAAAGTGTCAACATTTAAGTTGGTGAGTTCATGAGTGTTCCGAGTTGAAAAGTATATTCCTTTGGTAGTAATTTGGTAAACGAGATCTTTAGAAAATCCAATATTTTCTTGTAAAATGTAAAAGGTTCCAAAGTTGGAATGTGTTAGTAACTTTTATAAACAATTGATAACAATAATTTAGTATGAAAATATAATGTAGAAATACTGCGATGCACATATGAACCTTGTAAATCAATCTTGTTTTATACTTTTTATGCGAGTTTTATAACCATACTATTGACACTGACGGCCTGTAACAACATTCTTCAAGTGTTGCAGTGTTATGACATTTGTCACCCCAGACCTGCCGGTCTAACTATAGCTAGTAGTTTAGGTGCGGGATTGTCAATCCCGTATAGATCTATACACAAGTATCACGCTCTCCCTCCAAGAGATTATGGTATATAATACAGGACTTGAAATGCGTACAAAAATGTACGTTGAAGTTTAAATGTCTCACATTTACCTAGTATAAATAGATTTACAATGAAATGACTTTACTCCTTTTTGAAAGTGTTTCGTTTTTCAAATTGTATAAAAATGTAGGATTGACTTGCTAACTATACCCATTATAGTTCTTCAGATAGTATGTTCCATTTCGTAGACATAACTTAGTGATATAATTGCCCTTGTATACATAAGATGTTTGTATCGATATTCGAAGTTAGAAATTGCATTTATGTTTAGAAAACGATACTTTTAACGTGTAATGTACTTGTATTCCCCCCCCCCTAAAACATGTAAAAGGATTTAAAAGTAGGGGTATGAACTCACTCGTTAAGTTTGAAGAGAGGGGCTAGAGTTGAGCAGAGTTTCGATCTCGGATAGTTGCGTCGTCGGGCTCTTTGGGAACTTCTGCAACGTAAATCTTTCGTCGGGGCTCGAGTGCGGAAACCGAGGTGAGAAAAGGGTCTCTGGAGCTGGGAGAATGTCTGAGAAATGGTGAAGGTGTGCCAAAACCCGAGTCTTATGCCCTCTATTTATAGGGCTGAAAACCCCCGTACGCGGCGCGTACTGCCGGAGTACGCGGGGCGTACTTCGGTTACGCGGGGCGTAATAAGGCGTCATGGCTTACGACTCCTGGCTAGCTAGGCGTAGTTTGGGCGGGCCGATGGGACTCGACCCTGGGTCTAGTACGCGGGGCGTACTCCCAGATTACGCGGGGCGTAATCCCTGCTTCCAACTTCTAAATTCCGTAACTTTCGCGTACGAGCTCCGTTTTTCGCGGTCTTTATATCCACGCGTAGGTGAGATTATGCTCTACAACTTTCATTTAGACTCCGTCGGCTAGTTTTGACTTTATTTTTAATGATATAATTTTAATAGGCCGGGACTCCTAAAGTTCGTTAAAATTTCATAGGTTCTTTATTCGACGTCGGTTTTCGTTTGTCTTTTTATTGTTTTATTACCACCGAGGAGATCTTCAACTTCCGTTTAGGTGGCGATAGCTAAATAATACTCGATCTTCAATCCGAGTTTTTAGCCCTTTACTACTGTTACGAAACTTTGAAAATTCGTAACTTCTTCATACGAGGTCCAAATTGGGCGATCTTTTTATGCACGCTCATCTTTCAACGAGATCTACGACTTTTGTTTAGATACTTTAAGGCTAAAATGTATTTTATTGAGATTTCACTTTTTACATCAAATTATGTTTTAACGTTGTGTCGTAATTATACGAGTGGTTATAATTTCTTCAATATAACTCGGTTTTGAGTGTTCTTTATGTTTTTGGAAACCTGGGCATGATATCTAATATTCGATGCATCCCAACTTAGATATCTGAACACTTTATTTTCGAGGTTAATTTCGTTGTTTTTAGCTTTCGAGTGTTTACAATGTTTTTGGGAAAAATAGGGTTGTCACATCATCCCCCTGTTAAGGGAATTTCGTCCCGAAATTTAATCTAAGATCAATATTACAATTTAGGAAAAAGATACGGGTACTTTTGTTTCATTTGATCCTCTCGTTCCCAGGTGTATTCAGGTCCTCGCTTAGCGTTCCAGCGGACCTTTACGATAGGTATGCGGCTTTGTTTAGTCCTTTTGACTTCCCGATCCATGATCTCTACCGGTTCCTCTACAAATTGGAGGTTTTCGTTTATTGCGATTTCGTCTAGAGGGACGACAAGGGTCTCGTCGGATAAGCATTTCTTCAGGTTCGATACATGAAAGGTAAGGTGTACATTGTGGAGTTCCTGAGGTAGTCTAAGTTTGTAAGCCACTGGACCGATCCTTGCAAGGATCTCGAATGGTCCGATGTATCTGGGGTTCAGTTTCCCATGTTTTCCGAAGCGTATCAATCCTTTCCAAGGCGAGACTTTTAGTAGGACACGGTCTCCAACTTGGAATTCCAAGGGTTTTCGTCTCTTATATGCATAACTCTTTTGTCTATCCCTTGATGCCTTTAGACGTTCTCGGATTTGAACAATCTTCTCCGTAGTTTCCCGTATGATTTCTGGCCCAGTAAGTGTGTTGTCAGTTGCTTGTCCTTTTGCTAGTTGGGTGTCTCCCACTTCGGCCCAGCATAAAGGTGACCTGCACTTGCGGCCATAGAGGGCTTCGAACGGGGCAGCTTTGATACTGGTGTGGTAGCTATTGTTGTACGAGAACTCGACCAAGGGTAGATGTGTATCCCATGCTTTGCCGAAATCGATTACGCAGGCTCTCAGCATGTCTTCTAGGGTTTGTATGGTTCTCTCGCTCTGACCGTCGGTTTGAGGGTGATAGGCGGTACTCATGTCTAGTCTTGTCCCCAAGGCTCTTTGGAGCGACTGCCAGAATCTCGAGGTGAATCTACTATCTCGGTCCGAGATAATGGATACGGGCACACCGTGCAGTCGTACAATTTCCCTGAGGTACGTCCTTGTTAACTTCTCCAATTTATCCGTCTCCTTGATCGGTAGGAAATGCGCTGATTTAGTTAACCTGTCGACAATTACCCAAATGGTGTCGAGTCCGTTTGTCGTTTTGGGTAACTTGGTTATGAAATCCATAGTTATTCGCTCCCACTTCCATTCGGGTATTTCTGGTTGTTGTAATAAACCTGAAGGCTTTTGGTATTCTATTTTGACCTTAGCGCACGTCAGACATTTACTCACGTAGGTAGCAATTTCGGCTTTCATGTTCGGCCACCAGTACAACTTCTTGAGGTCGAGATACATCTTGTCGGAGCCGGGGTGTATGGAGTATCGTGTTTTATGGGCTTCGTCCATGACGATTTCTCTGAATCCACCAAACTTTGGTGTCCATATTCGATCCATGAAATAATGAACTCCGTCGTTCTTGGTTTCAAGATTCTTATCCATCCCCCTTAGGGTTTCTCCTGCTACATTTTCAGCTTTCAAGGCTTCCATTTGGGCTTCCTTGATTTGCGTGGACAGGTGGGAATGGATCGTCATAGTTAGGGACTTCACTCGGCGACCTGAGTATTCCTTCCTACTGAGTGCATCCGCCACTACATTAGCCTTTCCGGGGTGATATCGAATTTCGCATTCATAATCACTTAGTAGCTCTACCCACCGTCTTTGTCTCGTGTTGAGTTCTTTCTGGTTGAGAATATGTTGAAGGCTTTTATGGTCAGTGAAGATCGTGCATTTTGTGCCGTAGAGGTAGTGTCTCCATATCTTTAGAGCGAAAACGACTACTCCTAGCTCAAGATCGTGCGTTGTGTAGTTCGCTTCATGCGTCTTTAGTTGTCTTGAGGCATAGGCGATGACCTTCCCTCGCTGCATCAGGACACACCCGAGTCCTTGGTTTGATGCATCACAATAGACCACGAAGTCCTCCGTCCCTTCTGGCAGGGTTAGGATGGGCGCACTACACAATGCTCGTTTTAGCGTTTGAAATGCGGCATCTTGTTTTTCTCCCCAGTCGAAGGTCACATTTTTTCTGAGTTAGTGTGGTGAGTGGCTTGGCAATCTTGGAAAAATTTTGTATGAACCTTCGGTAATACCCGGCGAGTCCTAAAAATTGTCGGATCTCGGTAGGGGTTCTTGGGATCGTCCAATTCTCTATTGCCTTGATCTTCGAGGGATCCACGTGTATTCCTTCCTTGCTTACTACGTGTCCTAGAAAATCCACCTCTCGAATCCAAAATTCGCACTTGGAAAATTTTGCATAAAGTTTCTCTGCCCTTAATGTTTCCAGAACTTGGCGGAGATGTTGGCTGTGTTCTTCCTGGTTTCTAGAATAGATGAGTATATCATCTATGAACACGATCACGAATTTGTCCAGGAAGGGGCGACATACTCGGTTCATCAAATCCATGAACACTGCTGGAGCGTTTGTCAATCCGAAGGGCATCACTACAAACTCGTAGTGACCATATCGTGTTCGGAAAGCCGTTTTGGGGATGTCTCCTTCTAGTACTCGTAGCTGGTGATAACCGGATCTTAGGTCGATTTTCGAGAAGTAGCTCGCTCCTTGTAGTTGGTCAAAAAGATTATCTATACGTGGAAGGGGATATCGGTTCTTGATTGTCAGTTTGTTCAGTTCTCGATAGTCGATGCACATGCGAAAAGATCCGTCCTTCTTTTTCACGAACAGGACTGGTGCACCCCATGGTGAGAAACTTGGCCTAATGAATCCCTTGCTCAACAGCTCGTTCAATTGACTGGACAGTTCCTGCATCTCGGCTGGAGCTAAACGGTACGGTGACTTTGCTACTGGGGTGGCTCCGGGAATCAAGTCGATTCTGAATTCGACTTGACGTTCTGGTGGGATTCCTGGGAGATCTTCTGGGAAAATGTCTGGGAAGTTGCAGACTTCTGGAATATCTTTAATGTTCTTTGGTTCTTTCTTCTGGTCTACTACGTGGGCTAGAAAGGCATGGTATTCCTTGCGAAGATATTTTCGTGCTTTAATACAGGAGATGATTTGTAATTTTGCACTAGGTTTGTCTCCATATATGATGAGATTTTCACCGTTGGGAAGATTGAGACGAACGGCCTTTTCATGGCAAAGAATGTCGGCATGGTGAAGACTCAGCCAGTCCATACCGATGATTATATCAAAACTTCTTATCGAAATGGGCATAAGGTCGATTGGAAATAAATGTTCGTTTAAATTTAATGTGCACTCGACGTACATATCACTTGTGCTTTCTGTTTTTCCATTAGCCATTTCTACCGTGAATATTTTATTAAGTGGTTGGGGTCTCTGGTTAAGTAGATGTTTGAATTTATGGCTCACAAAACTTCTCTCCGCACCGCAATCAAATAGTATGCATGCATAAATGTTGTTGAGGAGAAACGTACCCGTAACTACTGTTGGATCAGTTATTGCTTCATTTTGACCTATCGCCAGCACTCTCCCAATACCACCAACATTCCTTGTCTTGGGGTAGTCCCTCTTGAAATGCCCAGTTTCTCCACATCCATAACAGGCTTGACTTACCCCAGTACTAGGAACTTGAGTGAATGGCCGTGCTGGTGCCTTACAGAAACGGGCTGTGTGCCCTTTCCTGTCACAGTTCTTACAGTACATTTCGCGGCAATTTCCGTGGTGATGGTAGTTGCATTTGCTGCACTTTGGCAAGTTCCCTGCATATTGTTTTGTTGGCGTCGAAGTTGTAGGAGTTGTGCTGGGAGTAGTAGCAGCATGAACCGCCACCATTTGTCTCTTTGAAGGTTCTTGAGAGGTTAGTCCCTTCCTCTTGTTCCAGTATTTCTTCTTGCTGTTGTTATTGTTGTCATTGTTCCCTTTGGTTGGTTCAGTTGCGATAGTCGTGACTCCTTGGCAGACGCCATGATCCACCAGAGATTGCGCCAGTTCTTTGGCACTGTCGAAGGTCATGGGCTTTGAAGCTAGCACACTTCCTCGCAGTTGGGGTGATAATCCCCATATGTATCTCTCCACTTTTTGGCTTTCTAGAATTAACATCCCAGGACAAAGCGTTATCAAATCGCTGAACCTATTGGTGTAGCCTGCGATGTCCGATCCTTTCATCGAAAGGTTCCACAATTCTTGTTCCAGCTTCTGAATTTCGCCCCTTGGGCAGTATTCCCGTAGGAGCATTCGCTTCAAATTCTCCCAACCCATGGAGTTCGCCACCACCAAGGTTAGTGTCTTGACGTGGCCGTTCCACCATGTCAAGGCGCGTTCCGAGAATGTACAGGCAGCAAATTTTACTTTGCTTTCTTCCGGGCATGCGCAAATTTCAAATACGGCTTCCGTCTTCTCTATCCATTGGGACAGAGCCAACACTCCTCCAGTTCCATAAAAGGGAATAGGTTTTCCATTAGTGAAGTCTTTGTAAGTGCAGACTCTAGTACGGCCTTGGCTTGGGCCGTTGGTAAAGCTATTTATTCCACCTCCCGACCCATTGTTGCTCATTTGAGCCATCGCCGCGGTTACAGCGGCCGTTACAGCAGTTTGGAACATAGCTGCATCCATAGTTGGAGGAGGTGGTGGAGGTGGTGCTGAAGTTGAGTTTCCGCGTGTTGTTCTACGAGGAGGCATGTTCTGGTAGAGAAAATAAGAATGAATACTATAAGTTTCTAATGTCTTGACAATCGTGTAATTGAGGGTTAGTCGTATCTTGTAATTTGTTTTGACTTTAGTTTTTGGTTTCAAATTAGATATAACCATTTAATTAATTTCGAGAGGTATATAAAGAGGCACTGCATATATATATATATACATCACACCTAAGGTGTGTTTCTTTAGGCTTCTAGGAAAATTTGACCTATTTAAGAGGTCTCCGTTTTACAGATACAAAAGGAAATAAGAGAAAAACTTTTATCCGCGGTCCTAGTCTATATCAAAATTTGTTGGAGCTTGAACAAACTCTACTTGTGGCGTTTGGAGCTGGATTCGGCATCTGACCGTTTGACTCCCATCAGTCGCCTCTCGAATTCCGCTTGTTGTTCTTTCATCTCTCTTATATCATCTAGAGCTGTTATCATTTGGTTCTGTAGTGTCCCCGTGTAGATTTGGAGATTCTCATGTAGTCCGTCCAAACGGCTGATGTCGGAGGCGTTACCTTGGGTAGCAGCATTGATCTCTCGAATTCGGGTTGCTTGTTGGTCTGCCTGGTAGTTCTGGTTAGCTATAGCGTTCACGACAACGGGAAGTGCTCGATCAGCTGAGCCTCCTCCACTGACGTTGTAAAAATCCCGACACATGCCAAATGGAGGACGCACGCCTTGCTGACGGCTCCAGTAGTAGAGGTGGCTTCCCCATATGGGAATGGGTCCCGGTTGATGTGGCCTGATCACTGGAGGATGTGGGATGGGAGGGTCAATTACTTCTGGTTCGGAATCTGTTCCGCTAGAAATTTCCACGATCTCCTCGTCGACTTCGTATTCCTCTCCGACTTCGATTTCGAATTCTTCTTCGACCTCTTCTTCGATTTCTTCTTCGATTTCCTCTGGGTCATCCTCCGGGTCTTCTTCTATCCAGCCGCCGTTACCTTGATTTAGGTAGTAGGGGTCTCCCGGTAAAGGAAATCCGGCCATTTGTCTGTACTGGGATAGAGGTATGAGATTTTTTTATAAGAAAAGAATTTCTAATTAACGAATTCCTAAGCCTATTTATATCTTTACTGAGCGCAATGTTTTATTGTTTAATAATAGACTTATATTATTTCAATTTAGCGAATTTAGATTTTATAAGTTTTTGGCTTGTTGACTACTACGACCATTCCTCGACGTATATTGGCCAAATCCAGGATAAATATAGTTGATCAGGCTATATTTATTCTTGATTTGATTACATACCCCAAGGCTCAATCGTGGTATTGCAACTTGCCATACTACTTTTTAGAAAAACTTGTCATGACGCGAGACTGATACGTGCGGTAAAAATGTATATATTTAAAAGAAAATATGTTTCTATGAAAATGTTGTTATCAGAGGGTTTTTGGTTCCCGTTGTATTTATAGTTTGTATATCTTATGTGGTTTGATATACTTAGTTCACTATAAACAATGCTCTGATACCAATCTGTCACACCCCCAAACCAGAATGGCGGAAACATTCGGGGGTGGATGACTTCACGTAGTATCACAACGATTGAATATTGCAAAGAAAGTAACACAACCATCATATATATAACAATGAAAACGTGTATTGTTGCGTTATACATGTTATCAAAAGAATATTACAATATGATGAATAAATGTTTAATGATAAAATCATCCTTTGTGTTCCTTCTTCCAAAAGTTGGTAGTTTACCTGTATCACTGATTCCCTGAGAAATACAAGTGGTTTTGAAAAGTGTCAACATTTAAGTTGGTGAGTTCATGAGTGTTCCGAGTTGAAAAGTATATTCCTTTGGTAGTAATTTGGTAAACGAGATCTTTAGAAAATCCAATATTTTCTTGTAAAATGTAAAAGGTTCCAAAGTTGGAATGTGTTAGTAACTTTTATAAACAATTGATAACATTAATTTAGTATGAAAATATAATGTAGAAATACTGCGATGCACATATGAACCTTGTAAATCAATCTTGTTTTATACTTTTTATGCGAGTTTTATAACCATACTATTGACACTGACGGCCTGTAACAACATTCTTCAAGTGTTGCAGTGTTATGACATTTGTCACCCCAGACCTGCCGGTCTAACTATAGCTAGTAGTTTAGGTGCGGGATTGTCAATCCCGTATAGATCTATACACAAGTATCACGCTCTCCCTCCAAGAGATTATGGTATATAATACAGGACTTGAAATGCGTACAAAAATGTACGTTGAAGTTTAAATGTCTCACATTTACCTAGTATAAATAGATTTACAATGAAATGACTTTACTCCTTTTTGAAAGTGTTTCGTTTTTCAAATTGTATAAAAATGTAGGATTGACTTGCTAACTATACCCATTATAGTTCTTCAGATAGTATGTTCCATTTCGTAGACATAACTTAGTGATATAATTGCCCTTGTATACATAAGATGTTTGTATCGATATTCGAAGTTAGAAATTGCATTTATGTTTAGAAAACGATACTTTTAACGTGTAATGTACTTGTATTCCCCCCCCCCCTAAAACATGTAAAAGGATTTAAAAGTAGGGGTATGAACTCACTCGTTAAGTTTGAAGAGAGGGGCTAGAATTTAGCAGAGTTTCGATCTCGGATAGTTGCGTCGTCGGGCTCTTTGGGAACTTCTGCAACGTAAATCTTTCGTCGGGGCTCGAGTGCGGAAACCGAGGTGAGAAAAGGGTCTCTGGAGCTGGGAGAATGTCTGAGAAATGGTGAAGGTGTGCCAAAACCCGAGTCTTATGCCCTCTATTTATAGGGCTGAAAACCCCCGTACGCGGCGCGTACTGCCGGAGTACGCGGGGTGTAATCAGTACGCGGGGCGTACTTCGGTTACGCGGGGCGTAATAAGGCGTCATGGCTTACGACTCCTGGCTAGCTAGGCGTAGTTTGGGCGGGCCGATGGGACTCGACCCTGGGTCTAGTACGCGGGGCGTACTCCCAGATTACGCGGGGCGTAATCCCTGCTTCCAATTTCTAAATTCCGTAACTTTCGCGTACGAGCTCCGTTTTTCGCGGTCTTTATATCCACGCGTAGGTGAGATTATGCTCTACAACTTTCATTTAGACTCCGTCGGCTAGTTTTGACTTTATTTTTAATGATATAATTTTAATAGGCCGGGACTCCTAAAGTTCGTTAAAATTTCATAGGTTCTTTATTCGACGTCGGTTTTCGTTTGTCTTTTTATTGTTTTATTACCACCGAGGAGATCTTCAACTTCCGTTTAGGTGGCGATAGCTAAATAATACTCGATCTTCAATCCGAGTTTTTAGCCCTTTACTACTGTTACGAAACTTTGAAAATTCGTAACTTCTTCATACGAGGTCCAAATTGGGCGATCTTTTTATGCACGCTCATCTTTCAACGAGATCTACGACTTTTGTTTAGATACTTTAAGGCTAAAATGTATTTTATTGAGATTTCACTTTTTACATCAAATTATGTTTTAACGTTGTGTCGTAATTATACGAGTGGTTATAATTTCTTCAATATAACTCGGTTTTGAGTGTTCTTTATGTTTTTGGAAACCTGGGCATGATATCTAATATTCGATGCATCCCAACTTAGATATCTGAACACTTTATTTTCGAGGTTAATTTTGTTGTTTTTAGCTTTCGAGTGTTTACAATGTTTTTGGGAAAAATAGGGTTGTCACATGAACCTTCGCCTCCTTTCGTGTATCAAAGCACAAAAATATCTACGAAGGAACAATCTGGCGTTCCTGGCTCACGTGGTGGATAAAACCAAGGAGGAGATTAACGTTCGAGACATTCTCGTAACATGTGAATTTCCGGACGTGTTTCCTGAAGATCTTCTGGGAGTACCCCCAGAGAGACAGGTTGAGTTTCGAATCGACCTTATTCCAGACGCAACTCCTCTTGCTAAATCACCCTACCGGTTGGCTCCTGCCGAGATGCAGGAATTATCCAGCCAACTTAGCGAACTTTTGGACAAGGGATTTATTCGACCTAGTTACTCGCCATGGGGAGCTCCGGTGCTCTTTGTCAAAAAGAAAGACGGATCTTTTAGAATGTGTATCGATTACAGAGAGTTAAATAAACTCACAATCAAGAACCGCTACCCACTCCCACGAATCGATGACCTATTTGACCAGCTCCAAGGAGCTAGTTGTTTTTCTAAAATAGATTTACGGTCCGGATACCACCAACTCAAAGTCCGGGAAGAGGATATCCCAAAAACCGCTTTTCGAACTCGCTACGGACATTATGAATTTGTCGTAATGCCCTTCGGTCTAACGAATGCCCCTGCCGCATTTATGGACCTAATGAATCGAATCTGCCGACCGTTCCTCGACAACTTTGTCATTATTTTTATCGATGACATCCTCGTCTATTCTAGAAGCAAGGAAGAGCATGGCCAACATCTCCGACAAGTCTTAGAAACTCTACGATCAGAAAAACTTTACGCCAAACTCTCCAAGTGTGAGTTCTGGCTGCGGAGCGTGAACTTCCTACGTCATGTAGTCAGCCAAGATGGAATCCATGTGGATCCCTCTAAGGTCAAAGCTGTAGAAGGATGGGCAATCCCGACAACGCCCACGGAAATTCGTTAATTCTTGGGATTAGCGGGCTACTATAGGAGGTTCATTCAAAACTTCTCTAAGATCGCCAAGCCACTTACCTCACTCACACAAAAGGGCGTACCATTCAAATGGACAGACAAACAAGAGATCGCGTTTCGAACCTTGAAACAAGCTCTCTGTAGCGCACCTGTATTATCTCTGCCTGAAGGAACGGAAGACTTTGTAGTCTACTGCGACGCGTCAAATCAGGGTTTAGGTTGCGTTCTCATGCAACGTGGGAGAGTGATAGCCTATGCATCCCGCCAGCTAAAGACGCATGAAGTAAACTACACGACCCATGACCTAGAGTTGGGAGATGTAGTCTTTGCCTTAAAAATTTGGAGGCATTACCTTTACGGTACAAAGTGCACCGTCTTCACGGATCACAAGAGTCTCCAACATATCTTAAACCAAAAGGAGTTAAACATGAGGCAACGAAGATGGGTTGAGTTGCTAAACGATTATGAGTGTGAGATTAAGTACCACCCAGGCAAGGCCAACGTGGTAGCTGATGCATTAAGTCGGAAGGAGTACTCTAATCGTTGTACGAAAACTCTCTCGATAACCATTCAGTCACACCTGGCCACTCAACTTGCAGTAGCCCAGTCAGAGGCCATGAAGACGGAAAATAGAGCAAGCGAAGTATTGCGCGGAATGGAAAGGAACCTGGAGGCAAAGGAGAATGGAGTATACTAT